>NC_134087.1:63361120-64611120 GCF_000715075.1 Nicotiana tabacum | reverse complement strand
GAATAGGTCCATAATGTCGAATATGACTTGATGGCAAAATTTGAGGTCAATCGGACATGATCTGATAGGTTTCGACATCGAATGTAGAAGTTTGACATTCTAAAGTTCACTAAGCTTGGATTGGAGGTCGATTCATGGTTTTAGCATTATTTGATATGATTTGAGAGCTCGATCAAGTCCGTAATGTGTTTTGGGACTAGTTGGTGTGATTGGACGGGGTCCCGGAGGCCTCAGGTGAATTTCGGGTGGTTAACGGATTAAACTGGGGTTGGAAAGAATAGCTGAAGCAGCTGATATCTGGTATAACCGCACCTGCAAAGTTTTGGCTGCAAGTGCGGAGCCGCAGAAGTGGCCAAAAGGACGCAGATGCGGTGGTGAAAGGTGAAGGCTGGGACCGAAGATGCGGTAAGATCACCACAGAAGAGGGACCGCACCGGCAGAAGAAGGAGTGCAGAAGAAGAAATGGACTGGGAGCCCCGGACCGCAGAAGTGGCAATTGGTCCGCACCTGCGGGATCGCAGAAGCGGTCAACAGACCGCAGGTGCGAAAGGACTGGAGGTAGTGAGCTCTCTTTAAAAATCGAGTTTTGGTTCATTTCCACCCATTTTCACTTTAGGTTGGACGATTTTGGAGCTTTCGGAAGAGAGATTTTCTTCATCTATGTCAAGGTAAGTTGTTCCCACTCATTAGAAGTTAAATACATGGTTTTGTTACGGATTTGAGCATGGAAATTTGTAGAAACTTGGGGTTTGAGGGAAAACCTAGAAAATAGATATTCTTGGATTTTGACCACGACTTAGGGTATGAAATTAAGAGAAAATCATATATTTGAGTTCGGGATTTCATGGGTAAACTTTATCTTCGAAAAATTCGGAATCCGGCCACGTGGGCCCGATGACAATTTTGTCAACTTTTTAATCGGGGTGAGGAATTGTTATAAATTTGATTGTAACGAGTAATCGAACATATATTAATGGATTTGCATAATTATTGGCTAGTTTTGGAGCATTGTGCATCGATTCGAGTCTTCGAAAAAGCGTGGAATGCCGGTTACGGATCTTCGGAGCAAGGTGAGTCTCCTTTTTAACCTTGTAAGAGGGAATTGTCCCCATAGGTGAATTAATTGAATATGTGCTCTTATTTGTAGGAGCAATATACGCGCGAGGTGATGAGGGTCCGTGCGTAGCTACTATTATGCTATTGTCCGGGTAGTTTAGGACCCAAATGCATGTTGTAATTGGAAATATTTGTAATCCTATCGACGGTTTGAATTGCTTAAATTCTATCGAATTGGTAAATGAATTTCTAAAAAGATTAAACTTCATTTTTCTTAAATCGTTAAAAAAGGTGAATTTGGACTATCCTTGGATAGTTGTTCCATAATGAAGTCTTGATTAACTATTTCAATATGTGATTCTATGCGTACCTGTGTCATATGTATGATTTGCGAGCATGGTATTTGTTCATTTTATATTGACCGCGTCGCATGGATGATTCACGAGCGGGGTAATAGATACATCTATGGTTCGCACCGTTCCACTCTCGGCAGTGCACATTTTACATTTATGTTGGATCAGGCCGTACAACCTCAGCATGATATGCGCATGTTTGTATTGTTGTTTGAGATTTATAAATGTTGACATTTGCCTTTCCTGGCCGGAGATAAATTGATAAAGATAATGAAAAGTAAATTTTTGAAAATCCATTATTATTTGGGAAGTTGTTTACCTGCTATCTGGATTTATGAATTATAATTGTTGTTTTAATAAAATTCCCTAATCTCCTCACATTTTTACTATATTATCATTGGACCACTAATAAGTGTCGAAGTCGACCTCTCGTCTATACTTCTTCCAGATTAGACGAGATACTCATTGGGTACACGTTGTTTTCATACTCATACTATACTTGCTGTGCATTTTTGTTGTACTGATTCATATGTGGCTAGTGGCATAGTGTCATGGTTGATACAGAGACTTAGGTGAGTTGCATTTATCAAGACATCCGTAGCTAGCAGAGTCTCTTTCAGAGTATTGTACTGTATTTTCATTTCTGTCCACTTGTATTCCGGACAGTTACTGTATTTTATTTCATTCCCTAGTAATTGCTCATGTACTTGTGACACCGGGTTCTGGGATGATCACAGGATTTTTCAGTAGTTAAATTTGTAAAGACATCCTCATTTATCCAGTGGAGTTTATTATTTATTATTTATTTGCTTAAGGGAAATGATTTCAAAATAATTAAAAATGAGAAATTTCTATTAAATGGTAGTTGGCTCGCTTGACAGTGGTGTCCGGCGCCATCACGATCCTTAGTGGATTTTGGGTCATGACAACATGGTATCAGAGCACTAGGTTCCCTTAGGTCTCACGAGTCATGAGCGAGTTTAGTAGAGTCTTGCGGATCGGTACGGAGACGTCTGTACTTATCTTCGAGAGGCTACAAGACTGTTAGAAGCACTTCCCTTCTTGATTCCTCATCGTACAATTTGATTCCCTGAGGATTATGCCCTTGTTTCCTTCCTACTCAATCTTACTCGATGCGAACCGCTTATTATAAATCGAGAATTGAAGATTATAATGGTACTATCGATATGGAGCGGGATGTTTCTCCTGGTATAGTTGATTTGGGTTATTGTCGCTACCTTGCGCAAGGCTATCTTGTCATTTCAGCTAAGTAATAGTATTCTCGAGAGCTTTGAGTCTATATGCAGATTTCTACGATTGCTCATGATCGGTTGTCGCATAGTATGGGCGTGTTGGTAAAGTTTTTGCCCATATGTTGGGGCAGTGAAAGATTTGGAAGGGAGTTTTCTCAGTGCATGATTATGAGGTTCTGTATTTCATTTCCAGCGGGGAAAAAGCAATTGGCCTATGAATGTCTTGATTTGGATCGATGGAGTAACGAGACTTGGTGTTTTCAAGTATGGTGGAATTTTCATCTGCGATGTGGTATCGTCTTCCTCGATTGAATATGTTCGCCGGTGTTATGGTCTTCTGCAATTCGCATTTGGGGTAAGATATTGTGAAATAATATTGGAAAATTGACTGTTTAATATCACGGGGTGCGGTGGTTCAGGGTTTAATGTGTATTTCTAATGTTGACGGCTTGAGAACGATGATCTTTGGAAAGGTTTAAAGTTAGTAGCGATTGGTGGGTTCAAGTGTTACGAAGATAGATTTTATTTAAGGCAATAACCGAGCAACAAAGGATGAGGAAGGACGTGTGGGAAGTGTCATGCGATGGTTAAACTTCTAAAAGAACAGGTGCAAGAAGTGGAGGTCGATTAGTTACTTAAAGAATGAGTCTTCCCAAAGTGGGAGAGTGGCAGAGCAGCACATGGATTCTGTGGAAGAATAACTTCACACCTAAGGAAGGTTTGGAATGATTTGGGAGTTTTAGTGATCAGTGATTGGGTCTACGAACATAATTCAAAGTTTTGGCTATTATGTGGTGGGAGATTGGATATGATGGAAAGGAGTTTCTTGATATGAAGGAGGATACAACATGACTTGGAATGGATGGAGATGGTCGCACATTTAATTGATGTCCATGAGGAGCGAATGGACCTGTGCAGTTGGTGAAGGAGCATGGGCTCAAGAGGGGTTATTGATGTCGCAGTGATTGTACAATGTGTAGCAACGTTGAAGATGTCGGTAGGTAACTTCCACGGGTGGGTTATCCCCTATGAGCAGGTTAGTGGTCGCGTGGTTGGCGAAGCTTCTACGAAGGATTTTACTGGCCATCCGGTAGAGATCGAATATGAGGTTATTGATGGGAATTCACAGTGTTCATGAAGTGCTAACGAAGGGGGGGGGGGGGTTCAAGGAATCTGGCAGTTTGATTGCGCAAAGTCATGTCAATGGGAGAAAGGAATCTTGGTGGGTTCCAGAGTTGTGTAATAGTGGCTACAAGCTAAGTGGGAGAGTCCCACCACCTACGATGGATTGTATGGACGTCTATTCATGAGATTTCCGATTATTAGCATATTGATGGGTTATTTCAGCTAAGGGAGAGTAACATAAGAGGAGATTTGAGCGAAGGAATTGTTAAAGGTGTGTTATAGTTGGCCTTATTGGCTTGTGTTCAAACGTGGGGAAGGATTCTTCATTTATGCCTTGTATAGATGCGGGTTTCAAGGGAAGTCATTCTGTCGGGTGCTTCATCAAGAGGGTATTCATGTGCTAGAAGATTCATGGAGTTGATTATATTCAGGGCCATGTCAAAGCGGGTGGCTCTCAACAACGATTCTAGTGGATTCAAAGGGTAAAGCGTGGTTTCTAATTATTTCGAGCCTATAGGTACGGTTAAAAATCAAGCTTGTGTAGCAGCATATGAGAAGAGGCCCAGAATGTTGTATGGTGTTTTACTTGCAGCGTAGCATTTGAGAGGTACGAAATGGTTCGTGGGATTTGAGACAACATGGTCTCGTGATTCAAGGTCACTCGTGATAAGTGTGGATGGAGTGTGTTATGTTTTGAATGGAGTTATTGTTATTTCTAAGGCCATCAAGGATAAATAGGGAGAAGATATATTGGTTAGCCAAAGTTGAATTGGCATATTGGTGGTAATGATCAGTTCTTTCAGCGTAATCAAGTTATGTGAATGATTTGTGATGGTACGTACGAGGCTTGTCGGCCGTCGTAAGTGATGTTATTCAGAAGTATTCTACTGTTATGGCCTGTTATGTGTAGGCGGATCCCGGAAGGGATCTGGTGGCTTAGACCACTACTTAGAGATTTGCATATTCCACGGTTATGAGAATTCACTTGTGTGTTGCTATAGTTCTCCTGAAGTGAGTTAAGTGAAAAGTTTTTATATGATAAAGTGTTAATCTATTAGTGGTTCCGAAGTTATGATGAAAAAATGTGTTCTATCATATATTGGCATGTTGGGCGCAGTGAGTGGTATGGAATTTGAAGTGAGAATCAAGGTTGCAGTTCAGTATTGACAAGGATGTCACGAACTCAGATAAGCACAAAAGGAGTTTTGATGTTTAAGGTAAGTTGGTATTGTCTTCAGCGTCACCTGAGATCGGTGTTTTGTGAAAAAGGTTTTGCATCCTGGTTAAGGATTCTTGATCGCTCTTCAGCGTTAGTGTGACCGGTGGTTTGGATGCACAGACCTGTTATCTATTATGGAAGGTTGTGGGAGCGTGCCCCACGGGAGGGTTGCACTAGTGTGGCATGTAGCCACTTGATTGATTGAAGAGTTAGATCAAGTATGAAGATTGTAGTGATGTCGTTAAACTAAGAATTGATGCCTGGAGGGCACACGATTTATTGGGTTGTGGACTGTGGAGGATTTCTACGGTTATGATGGTTGTTCTTATATGTTATGAGAAAAATGGGAGTTATTATGGACCTTTGAAAGGTTATTAGCCTAGATCAGTGCGATCAGAATCAGCTTGAGGTCTGTGGATGGATTTAAATGTGAATACGGGCTTTATATCAGGCCAGATGTGTTCATTTCAGCAATGCGCTCCCTATGGAAGAGTAGTCAGGGTATTATCTCGCCGTCAGCTATTTCATGTAATGATATATTGTGCCGTGTGAGTTGTGAGATGGCTTGGTGAATTCCTATGTGCTGAGGTTCTGCGTAGAGATGATGTTATATGAGCAAAATGACTCTTGAGATTCAGATAGTATATCACCCCTCAGTTGTGCTTGAATTGGTAGCTTATAGCGCTATATGTCTCCCCAGGGATGGTATTATGCACTTAGCGTGCTTGTGACCGATAATCGGCATTTTGTGGTAATGAGCAATCTAGCTCGGTATGTAACTCCTTATGTGAATTTTATGTGTGGATCGAGTGGCACGCCTCCATGGGTATGTTGTTTGGATCGGGTTGCGTGTAGAAACACTATGATGTTGAGTACAGTTCCCTATATCTGTTTTTATGTGTTTTGTTTCCTAAACACTCATATTAGTTGTATGCCCATGTCGCATGTATGATTCGCGAGCGGGGTGTCTGTTCAATTATATTGACCGCGTTGCATATATGATTTGCGAGCGGGGTAATTGGATTTCCTTTTCAGAGTTCATTTCCTTTATGTATCCTGTTCGAATTAGTAGCCTATTGGTACATTGTGATAGCATATGAGACTTTTTGATCATGTCTAGGGTGGCATATTGCCTAAGCAGTTCACACTGCGTGAGACGAGATCGTGGACTTTGGATCATTGCAATCTGATTATATGAAGTATATTAAGGAGCGAAAACCATTATTTGGTTCAGAATGAGGTGATGGTTCCTGTCAAGAGTATAGACCCAATAATTTGTTGATTTGGTAGTTGGTTATGAACTTCTACACATCTCTTCCGTCGTGGAAGTATTGCGAGAGTTGGAAAAGACTTATATATATCATGAGGTGCATTGTGAGCATCAGATTCAGTGAATGTCAGTTATTACGATCAGAAAATGTTATTATGGTCCCGTGAATGATGTGGTGCTTGGTGAGGATTCAACAAAGGCATGCAGTCATGTTCTGGTACCTCATGTAGTTGTTTATGCGGTGTTCATGTATTGGAAGCAGGCCTGGCAGAGAATTTCGGATGTTGGAATTGGGCTCTAAGGCTTATTCGCTTAAGTGAAAAAGGATATCTTCAGATTGATCGAGATAGGGTGCTCAGCCGAGTTGTGGTAGCACGAGTATGTGCTCGAGGTGTTAAACAGTGATTTCAGACAACTCCAACACAGTTCTTAGCATGTTAGAGGACGAACGTATGTTTAAATGGGAGAGAATGTAACGACCCGACCAGTCGTTTTGAGCTCTAGTGCGTCGTTCAACAGTTTGAGGCCATGAGTAGCTTCACTTCAGGTATTATGACTTGAGCGCACAGTCAGAATTGAATTTCGGGAAGTTCGAAATTGATTTGGAAAGAGAATTCCCATTTCGGAAGCTTTAAGTTGGAAGAATTGACTAAGATTGGATTTTTGAGTAAACGACCTCGGAATTGGGATTCGAAGGTTCCAACAGGTTCGTATGATGATTTCGGACTTGGGCGTATATCCAGATCGGGTTTTGGAAGACCCGAGAGTGTTTCAACGCCTATTTTGGAAGTTAGCATTTTGGAAGAGATTTCATAAGTTTGGGTTGAAATGCATTTCAGTTTTATCAACATCCGTTTGGGATTTTGAGTCTGGGAATAGCTCTGTATGGTGATTCTGGTGTTGTGAACGCGATTGAAAGTGAATTCGGATGTCCATGGGTCATTTTGGAGTCATTTGGCTAAAAATAGAAATTTGAAGGTTTTAAGAAGTTCGACCGGAAGTGGACTTTTTGATATTAGGGTCAGATTCCGATTCTGAAAGTTGGAATAGATCCGTAATGTCAGATATGATTTGTGTGCAAAATTTTAGGTCAATCGGACGTGATCTGATAGGTTTCGGCATCGAATGTAGAAGTTTGACATTCTAAAGTTCATTAAGCTTGGATTGGAGGTCGATTCATGATTTTGGCGTTGTTTGATATGATTTGAGGCCTCGTGCAAGTACGTAATGTGTTTTGGAACTGGTTTGTGTGATTAGACGGGGTCCCGGGGGCCTCAGGTGAATTCCGGGTGGTTAACGGATTGAATTAGGGTTGGAAAGAATAGCTGAAGCAGTTGATATCTGGTATAACCGCACCTGCGAAGTTTTGGCCGCAGGTGCGGAGCCGCAAAAGCAGCCAAAAGAGCCGCAGATGCGATAGTGAAGGGTGAAGGCTGGGACCGCAGATGCGGTCAGGTCACCGCAAAAGCGGGACCACACCTGCGGAAGAAGGAGCGTAGAAGCAGAAATGGGCTGGGAGCCCCGGACCGCAGAAGCGGCAATTGGTCCGCACCTGCGGGACCGCAAAAGCGGTCAAGAGACCGCAAGTGAGAAAGGACTGGAGGCGGTGAGCTCTCTTTAAAAATCGAGTTTTGGTTCATTTCCACCCATTTTCACATCGGGTTGGACGATTTTGGAGCTTTCGGAAGAGAGATTTTCTTCATCTATGTCAAGGTAAGTTGTTCCCACTCATTAGACGTTAAATACATTGTTTTGTTACGAATTTGAGCATGAAAGTTTGTAGAAACTTGGTGTTTGAGGGAAAACCTAGAAAATTGATATTCTTGGATTTTGACCATGACTTTGGGTATGAAATTAAGAAAAAATCATATATTTGAGTTCGGGAGTTCATGGGTAAACTTTATCTTCGAAATTTTTTGGAATCTGGCCACGTGGGCCTGAGGGTAATTTTGTCTACTTTTTGATCGGGGTTAGGAATTGTTATAAATTGGATTGTAATGAGTAATCGAACATATATTAATGGATTTGCATAATTATTGGCTAGTTTTGGAGCATTGTGCATCGATTTGAGTCTTCGGAAGAGCGTGGAATGTCGGTTATGGATTGTCACGACCCAATTCCCGAACCTGGTCATGATGGCGCCTCTCATGAAGACAAGGCCAGCCATTCAACCCAATTCATCCTTTTAAGACAATTAATTAACACAATTATAGTATAAATATGGTTTAATAATATCTAATAGCGGAAAGTATAGATAAAATACGGAAATCCAACCCAACTCAGCCCTAACCGGGGTGTCACAAGTCACGAGCATCTATAAGAATGAAATTTCCACATTACAGTCTAGAAATGCACTGAACAAGAATAATGAATAACATAGAGAGACAGTGGTGCTGCGAACGCTGGCTGTCACCTCGCTAAAACCTCTACAACGCTTCCTTCACGCAGCCAATACCAGCTACCGGGTGAATAAATACCTGCAACTGCACGCGAGGTGCAAGGAGTAAAGTGAGTACTCCAACTCAGTGAGTAATAAATATAAATAATGACTGAAGGTAAGAAAACACGTTAAGGCACACAACATTCTATACAGAAGCAGTGAAATCATTTAAAATAACAATTCAGTGAAATATCATGTGAAAATTCTTTTAAACCAGTAAAACAGGTAATTTAGCAGTAAAATGACAAGTAGAAATGTGCCCCTCGGGCTCAATATCAACACAACAAGTAAAAATCTGCCCCTCGGGCTCAGTATTAAAGTAACAAGTAGAAATCTGCCCCTCGGGCTCAGCATTAAAATAACAAGTAGAAATCTGCCCCTCGGGCTCAGTATCAAAATAGTAATTAGAAATCTGCCCCTCGGGCTCAGTATCAAAATAATAAGTAAAAATCTGCCCCTCGGGCTCAGTATCTCAGAACAGTATCAGCCCCTCAGGCTCAGAACAGTATGAAGCAACCAGTCAATGAAATAAGAGCACATAATTGTTATGGCAGATAATGCAGATAAGGAATAAATGCATGAGTGCAATGCAATGCACATAATGGTACACTCTATGCATGAGTGCAATGCAATGCATATGATGGTACTCTCTAGTACCCACTGCGGCGTGCAGCCCGAGCCATCCATTTTATTTATCGTCGACGACGCTCACTGGGGGTTTGTGCAGACTCCGAAGGGGCTCCTACAGCCCAAGCGCAATATCAAGCCATCTCGTGGCATCAAATCTAGGCCCTCGGCCTCATATCAATATCAGTATAATCACCCACGATTTCGGCCTCCATATCAATGTAATCAACTTGACCCTCAGCCTCAATATCAATGTAACACTGCTGCGGCACGCAGCCTGATCCATGCTCAGTCCAAAAATCATCATAAGCCCCTTGGGCATTTGTAAAATAGTAGTTCTCAGTCTGAAATATCATTAAAAAATACCATTTAAGTTTTCAAATCTTAGAAAGATGGTTGAGTTTGCAAAAGAGTATTTAAAACCTTGGACTGAGATCAAATGATATGCAAAATATGCGAAAACAGTGATATCAATCCCTGAAGGATTCAAATAATTGGCAAGAAGCCCAAATGCAACAATCAAATCTAAGTAAGGATGATCCTCAATTTAGTTCAAGTAGAAAATACGGTAAAAACATCTCTCGGGACGGACCAAGTTGCAATCCCAAATGGTGCTCTACCCCACGCCCGTTATCCGGCGTGGAAGTCACCTCAATATAGCGTTATGATGTGAAATTCCGGGGTTTCAAACCCTCAGGACATCATTTACATCAATTACTCACCTCGAACTAGCCCGAAATGCTACTCTGCAACACGCTTGCCCTCTCGAATTCGTCCGAAGCTTCCAATCTAGTCATAATAATTCAATATACTCAATGCAAGTCGTAGGAATTAATCCCATATGAATTTATACATTTTCATACAAGGTACACATACCGTATGTTCGTCATAACAAGGGGATTCTTCAAGAATTAAAGTGAGCCATGCATACCTCAAATTCGCCCCTTAATAATACTACCATGATCCAATACACTTAAGCAACTTCAATCTACAATACAGTATTAAATGAGACCAATATTAGTAACGAACTCCATAACTTATGCCATTTAGGCATATTATCAAACACCTTGTAGGCATAGATATTTACATCTCATAACTATAGTATTGGTTCATCCAATCATCACCATTAACCAACAATTCGTTCCACCATCATTCCCAACCAATTTATAACTTCCAACAACATATGTATGAACATCCATTCACACCCAACCAACAAATCCTATCAAATAATCACCTTTAAATCCCTACCATGGTCATGTATTTAAATTGGGAATTTATATCTTCCAATAACCATACCATAAGTTGTAATACTTGATTCACACTCATAATTCCATAATAACTCCATATATGTAAGTGTAAGGTGTAGGATTACCTCTTGTAGACCAAATCTTGAAAGACAACTTTGGGGTGTTCTTGAGATTTTGAAGAAATCCTATGAAATCCAATCAAAATCATGTTGTAACTAGTGATTGAGAAGTGAAATCACCATGAAAACACACTTAAAAACTCACCTTAGGTGTGCAATTGGATGCCTTGGTCGAGTTGGTGGTGTAGAGGAAGCCCTAAGCTTGATAAATGACTCAAATTCTCTTATTTCCGGTCTTTAGGATATTTAAAACCTTCCAGGCATGCGAGCTCGCGCGCCTGTTCGCGCGCGGGAGGCAGAATACTCAGCATAATGCGCGACTTCGCGCTAATGTTCACGCTAGAGACGCCTGCCCAGTCCAATGGTCATAACTTTATGTATACACCTCCAAATGACGAACGGTTTGTTGCGTGGGAAACTAGACTCAAAGGGATTTAATTTTATAGGCTATGAATCACACAACTCTTTATAGAACTGGAGATATGATCGTTCAAAGTGAGGTCTTGTGCATACTCATTTGCAACTTTCATCTATAATGAAAATTTTCAACTTGGCTTGGACTTAAGCCTCTCCTTAGACCCCAAATCACCTATAATATGCCTCGTACACTTATTATCATATCTAATTGATATCCATTATATTAATAGTCCTCGTTCGCAGACAAAGTAATATAATTAGCGCCCGTCAACTTTCTTTATAGCGCTTAAGTACTTCAATAAGAAAATTCGGGGTGTTACATGGATCTTCGGAGCAAGGTGAGTCTCCTTTCTAACATTGTAAGAGGGAATTGTCCCCATAGGTGAATTAATTGAATATGTGCTCCTATTTGTGGGGGCTACGTACGCACGAGGTGACGAGGGTCCGTGCGTAGCTACTATTATGCTATTGTCCGGGTAGTCTTGAAAATATTTGTAATCCTACCTAGGGTTTGAATTGCTTAAGTTCTATCGAATTGGTAAATCAATTTCTAAAAGGATTAAACTTCATTTTTCTTAAATCGTTAAAAAAGGAGAATTTGGACTTTCCTTGGATATTTGTTATATAATGAAGTCTTGATTAACTATTTGAATATGTGATTCTATATGTACCTGCATCGCATGTATGATTTGCGAGCAGGGTATTTATTTATTTTATGTTGACCGCGTCGCATGGATGATTCACGAGAGGGGTAATAGATGCATCTATGGTTCGCGCCATTCGACCCTCGGCAGTGCACATTTTACATTTATGTTGGATCGGGTCGTACGACCTCGGCATGATATGAACATATTTGTATTGTTGCTTGAGATTTATAAATGTTGACATTTGCCTTTCCTGGTCGGAGATAAATTGATAAAGATAATGAAAAGTAAATCTTTGGAAATCCATTATTATTTGGGAAGTTGTTTACCTGCTATCTGGCTTTATTAATTATAATTGTTGTTTTAATAAAATTCCCTAATCTCCTCACATTTTTACTATATTATCATTGGATCACTAGTAAGTGTCGAAGTCAACCTCTCGTCTCTACTTCTTTGAGATTAGACGGGATACTCATTGGGTACACGTTGTTTTCGTATTCATACTACACTTGTTGTGCATTTTTGTTGCACAGGTTCATATGTGGCTAGTGACATAGCGACATGTTTGATACGGAAACTTAGGTGAGTTGCATTTATCGAGACGTCCGTAACCAGCAGAGCCTCCTTCAGAGTATTGTACTGTATTTTCATTTATGTCCACTTGTATTTCGGACAGTTACTGTACTTTATTTTATTCCCTAGTAATTGCTCATTTACTTGTGACACCGGGTTCTGGGATGATTATGAGATTTTTCAGTAGTCAAATTTGTAAAGACATCCTCATTTATCCAGCGAAGTTTATTATTTATTATTTATTTGCTTAAGGAAAATGATTTCAAAATAATTAAAAATGAGAAATTGCTTGTAAATGGTAGTTGGCTTGCGTGACAGTGGTGTCTGGCGCCATTACGATCCTTAGTGGATTTTGGGTCGTGACAGTTTTATGCTCTGCTGCATCTCCAGCCCAGTTCTATTCTTATTTTGTCTGGTATAGATTTTTAGCATTATAACTCCTCCTTTGAAACACTATAACTCAAGCTGTGTAGTTCATTAAGCCTGTCGACGTTAATAAGACGCGGATTTTCCTTGAAAGTAACTAGCTCTACTACTGATTTTGATTCAAGTAATTTGACATTTTCATCTACTACATCATTTGAACTTTCGTTATTATTGTTGTAAACTCATAAGGTGATTGCTTTCTTTTGGAGATTCTCTTGCACTACTGTTGAACGATTCTCCCGCACTGCTGTATCTAGCGAATGGGAACATTGCAAGAACAATAATAAGCAGAAATCCAGCCCCACTTCGTTCTTCCCATTTTCTTAACTTCAGTTTTTTATATAATTTTGACCTTCTGTTTTTCTCAAACGGTCTGCATTTTGACCTTCAGTTGTATTTCCTTTTCATGTGGGAATTGGGTAACACTTTTGAAAACTGGACGATTTAGTCGTTGTTATTGTATTATTTCATACGCAGTTCTATCTTCAAGCAATTTTGATACGTTAGTGCTTCCTTGACCCCTAAAAGGTTTTTTGAGTTTGGACCTTGAACTGAATTGATGGACGATATTAATTGCATGGTATACCATGTGGATGTCTTTCAAAAAATCTTGTGCATCATTCTAGAGCAAAGCATATAGATATTAAGCATCATTTTATTAGAGATCATGTTCTTAAAGGAGACATAGAAATATCCTTTGTTGGAACTTCTGCTCAATTAGCTGATATTTTTACTAAGCCTTTGTTAGAAGAAAGATTTTGTACTTGAGAAATTACTTGGTATTATTTGCATTTCTAATAACTCTTAGGACCTATGTGCTCAGTTACTTTTAAAGTGCTATAATTGTCCTTTTCCCACACCTTAATTAGGCCTCCAATTTTTCCCTCTCTTTTCGCTTCTTTCACATCAGTTCGCAGTTCGAAGATAGAAAGCCAATCATCACGTCTTCCCAATTGACAACTTTTCCTTTCCTTTACTCAACCGTCAAACCCCTTCAGTCACTCTCATCCCCATCTCCTCTCCAATACTTCCAGCAAAGCTCCTTATCTACAATGGCGAAAAACTCCAAAAATCCCTCTGCCTCCACAAGAAAGAGTACCCGCTCCAAAGCAAAACCCCCTTCTGCGCCTCCTGAGCAAGTAGACCTAGGGTTTGATCACTCTGAAGGCTTCGCCTCATCTCAGGGAGAATTCTCTGAACACTCCCAACTTCTAGAAGAAAAAGCTTTAGGCAAGCGTCCATGGAAGATCCCCTTATTTCATCCACCCCAAAGAAATCAAAGGTTGATTTCTCTACCTCACTCGAGTCTGACCTAAATTTGTGGGATACCCCAAATAGGGATCTTTTCATTACTCTTAAAGACAAGCCCATCACCCATGGAAGGGTCGTGGATCTTGATGATATGGAAGCCCTTAACTGTAAGGTTAATGAACTTTTTGTTTATCAAGGGTGGAAAAAATTCCTCTCTATTCCTCCGCCTAAGGTATATGAACCCCTAGTCAAAATGTTTTATGCAAATCTTCGCTCTAGTAAACCGGATAGGTTGGAATCTCTAGTTCTAGGTAAGCGCATTGTTCTTGATTGTGCCTTGTTTGACTCACTTTTTCAATGTCGTTGCTCTGGTTTCCCTACTCTATTTAAAAACGTGTGGCCAAGCCAAACAATGCATTGTTGAGTGTCCCTCTGAAATCCTTTCAAACCAATTGGGCCCCAGTTATGTCAGTTTTGAAACTCGGGTCACATAAATGTTCCCCCGGATTTTAGAAATTAAGCATCACAACTGCGTCACAGGAACCGTACCCGCAACTATGACAGTTTATTTAATTAACGCCCCTAAAGCAAACTACGAGAGTTCAGGACATTTTTCTACATTAGTTAAGGTTATCAATATGAGGACCATAGATTATATGATTCAAATGTATGAATGGCACACCTCAATTTCTTTCAAAGGAGTTGCATTCAATTAAAAGAACTACGGATATTCATATTTAAAACTAATTAAGGATTAAGTATCACAAGTACATCACGGAAACCGTACCCGTAGTTATGATAATTTTATTATTTATCGCGCCTAAAGCAGCTAGCGCTTAGAAACTTCCTTCTATTTGGAATTATTTTTTGATAATTCTATACAAGATTTTTGAAACAAGCTCCACGTGCGTGGTATGATAGGATGAGTACCTTTCTTATTGACCATGGCTTTACAAGAGGTAAAATAGACACTACTTTATTAATTAAATGATCATCTGAAGGTAACCTCATTATTCAAATTTATGTTGATGATATTATATTTTGGTAGTGTTAACCCTCTCATGTGCAAGGAATTTTCAAATCTTATGCAAAACGAATTTGAAATGAGCATGATGGGTGAGCTCACGTTCTTCCTTGGGCTACAAATTCAACAATCCGAAGAAGGAACTTTTATATGTCAGACCAAATATACAAAAGAGCTGATTCAAAAATTTGGTATGAACAATGCAAAATCAATTGGCACTCCAATGAGCCCCGCTACAAATCTAGATAAAGATGAACAGGGCACCCCTGTTAATGAAACCAATTATAGGGGAATGATTGGATCACTGCTATACCTGACAACAAGTCGACAAGATATTATGTTCAGCGTATGTAAATGTGCCAGGTTTCAGTCACCTCCCAAAAAGTCACATTTGACTGCTGTAAAGAGAATCATTCGATATCTCATTGGAATTGTATCTTATGGATTGTGGTATCCTCACTCTAACTCTTTTCAACTAGAAGGTTTTTCAGATGCTGATCTTGTAGGTGATAAAGAAGATAGAAAAAGCACAAGCGGCACATGTCAATTACTAGGAAAGGCTTTAATATCCTGGAACAGTAAAAAGCAAGCATCAGTCGCTTTGTCCACTACTGAAGCTGAATACATTGCTATTGGACAATGTTGTGCACAACTACTGTGGATGTCTCATCAATTGAGTGACTATGATCTTTCGTTTAAACCTATACAAATCTTTTGTGATAATTCTATTATATGAATAGAATTATACATGGTATGAAACTTTTGAGTCCTCAAAGCTTGGAGGTTGTTTCACAAAAACTTCTTCCTCGATAAATCCATTTAAAAAGGCACTTTTAACATCTATTTGAAACAACATGAATCCTTTAAAAGATGCATATGCCAGAAGAATTCGTATGGACTCCAAACGAGCTATTGGGGCGAAAGTCTCATCATAGTTGACTCCTTCTTGCTGTGAATAGCCCTGAGCAACTAGTCTAGCTTTATTTCTTATGACCTTTCCATCCTCGTTCAATTTGTTTCTAAATACCCACTTTGTTCCGATTACAGACACATTATCAGGTTTGGGTATTAGTTTCCACACTTGATTCTTGCTAAACTGATTTAATTCCTCTTGCATGGCTTGCAACCAGCTTGAATCTTTCAATGCTTCCTCTATTTTTTTTTGGCTCAATTTGAGAAATCAATGCAATGTTTGTTTTCTTCTTGAGAGCAACCCTGATTTTCATTCCTTCGTTTAGATCCCCTATAATAAATTTCTGAGGATATTCGGGTTCGCTTCTCCATTCATTTGGTCTAATACATTTGTAGTCGACTCTATTTGTGGATCTAGAATATTGCTGCTATTTTCACTAGTTGACTCGATCACCCCAGATGTATTAGTCGACTCTTGTGATTTTCCTTTATCCTGAGCTTCTTGAGTTTGATCTTCGTCACCTGCAGTAGTTCCTTTCTCGACCAAGGGATTATTTTCATCGAATATAACATGTACAAATTCTTCTACACATAAAGTACGTTTATTATAGACACTAAAAGATCTGCTATTTAATAAATAACCAAGAAAAATACCTTTGTCACTTCTTGGATCAAACTTTCCAAGATTATCCTTACCGTTATTGTGAATGAAACATTTGCTTCCAAAGGGATGGAAGTAACTGATATTCGGACATTTACCTTTCCAGAGTTCATATGGGGTCTTCTTCAGAATTGGCCTTATGAGGCAATGGTTGAGGATGTAACAAGCAGTACTTACACCTTCTGCCCAAAAGTGGTTTGGAAATGAATGTTCTAGTAGCATGGTTCTTGCCATATCTTGGAGAGTTCTGTTCTTTCTTTCCACAACCCCATTTTGTTGTGGTGAGCATGGTGCAGAGAAATTATGAGTGTATCCTTGATCGTTACAGAAGTCTTCAAAAGCTTTGCTTTCAAATTCTCCTCCACGGTCACTCTGAATTTTTGAGATTAGATGTCCCCTTTCTCTTTCAACCCTTTTGCAGAAAACTTCAAAATTTCTTAAAGGTTCATCCTTATGAGACAAGAAAATTACCCAAATGAAACGTGAAAAATCATCAACAATAACAAATGAATACCTCTTTCCTCCTATGCTAGCAGTTCTAGTAGGCCCAAATAAGTCCATATGAAGTAATTGCAAAGGTTTTGAAGTAGATACTATATCTTTATTTTTGAAAGAATTTCTGGTCTGTTTACCCATTTGACATGCATCACAAATATGAGTTTTAGAAAAATTCAATTTAGGCAAACCAACAACTAAATCATGTTTGGACATTTTTTCAATCAAATGCATGCTAGCATGACCTAGTCTCCTATGCCATAACCATGGATCATCAGACATAGAAGATAAGCAAATATGGCTATCTATCTTTTCAAAACCATCAAGTATATAAACATTTCCATACCTTTTTCTAGGAAGAATTATCTTACCTGATTCGTCTTCAATAGCACAACCTGTTTTCTTAAACTTTACCTCATATCCAAAGTCGTAGAGTTGACCTATGCTCAAGAGATTGTAGTTTAGTCCATCGACGAGATAAACTTCAGTAATATCACAATTATTATTGAAGGGAATTGTTCCAGTACCAACTATTTTGCCCCTTGAATTGTCTCCAAATTTAACACTTCCTCCATCGATTTTTGTAACTTCTTTGAACAGGTTTTTGTCTCCTGTCATATGACTGGAACACGCACTATCTAGATACTATTTTCCTTTGCGGCTTACTCTGTGGTGTTCCTGCAAGACAAGATGATTACTTTATTTTAGGTACCCAAGCTTGTCTGGGTCCTGGAGGGTTAGTAGTACTAGGTTCAGAATTTTTTGGTTTCCAAACCCATCCTGACACATTTGATTACGAAAATAACAAAAGGAATATTTATGCCCACTTTTATTACAGTAATGACATGTAGCTTCAGACATGCTTATAGGTGTGAGCACATGATTTTTGCTCTCACGGCAAATACTCCAAAAAAAAATCAAAAATAAAAACAAATTGTCTTTGTGTATAATCTTTAGAATCTGCGTGGCATTTCGGATAGTTATTTGTAGTTTTGTCTGTGATTGTTTATTTTTTAATTAAAAATACAAAAATATGTTGCATGAATTTAGGATTTTATTCTGCTATTAGGAATTAATTAAATCATATTTGGAATGAAAAGCACAAAAATGTCATTTTTGGTAATTTTGTCATTTCTATTGTTTAATGGTGTGATTTTGTTTAATTAATATTTGATATTTTGTGTTAATTATTGCTAAGAATCAATTAATGTCTGTGTAATATAATTGTTGTTTTATAATATATTTTTAGGATTTTTGTAAATTCGGAATTAAACTAGGAATTAAAAAGGAAAAGAACAAAAATAGAAAAGAAAATTGGACTGGGCCATTTCATTTTTGGGGCCAAAATCAGGCCCAAACGAGACCTATACTCGGTCCAAACCTTCAGCTCTCAAAAACGCATCAGACGACGTCGTTTCGAGACCAGCGAATCTCGACCGTTCATCCATCCTCATCCAACGGTCCAGATCATCCAACCCTCACCCACATCCATTTACCCGACCCTGACCCGTTACTAAACCGTACTGCCCCACCATTGGTTTTTAGTCAGAGCCGTTGGATCCCCTCATCCAACGGCCCAGATTAAGAAGTCAATTCTTAATGTGTCAAAGACCCCCAAACCCTTTTTACCCGTTTCATTCCCAAACACCCCCCCTTCGTCTCTTCAAAGAGACGAACCAAACGACCTCGGAACCCTAGCGCCGCCTTTCCACCCCCTCACCATAAACCCGTCGGCAACAACGCCGGTGACCACCAAAATAACACCCCTGAGCCATCTCCCCATCCACAACACGAATCCATGACCCTTGTACCTCGAATCATCCCCCACCGTCTCGAATCTTCGTTTGAAGATTCGATCGGAACCCTGAAACCACCCCAATCCACCCCTAATTAACACCACACCACCACTAGGTTTCCCTCATACCTAAACCATCAATAGATTCCCTCGGATACCGTTGGATCTCCTCGAATCTTCGATCAAAATCTCCCTTCCAAGCCCTAGCTGTCCCCTTAACCCCAGACTAACACCCAATAATCCCCTTTACCTCCTCGTCCTTAATCCTTAACCAAATTGGCTCGAACATGAGTAAAAACCTTCGAATGAGGGATCTAGGGTTTCAACGTTTCAAGACGTGTCAAAGCCTCAAGGTCGACTGGTTTCTATTCAGTATTGTAGGTCTATTTCTCACGAAATAGACGTATGATACTGACTAGGACTCAAGTTCGAAAGGGCATACTGTTGAAATCCGAGGAAAGAACAATAAAGTTCTCTTTAATTTCTTTTGCTTACTTCTATAGTTTGTTTGTCTGTTTTAAATTGTATCTTTGTCTTGATTTGTTTCTGGGCATTTGTTCAGTACTTCTTTCCTTCTCATCAGACCGTTTATTGGGTCCAGTTTCTCTAATTGTTTGTTTATATGCTATAAACTGTTGGTCAGTTTATTAGTTCGTTATGTGTGAGTCAGTTTAACATGATAGTTAGTTTTAATCCTGGTTTTGATTTCATAGTCCATTGCAGTAGTTTTCTTTTGTTGTTTAAGTAATATATGACTTTGGTTCAGATTGTCCCCTATATGTGATGTGTGGCTTCTTTGTTTTTTGATATTCATCAATCTTCTTTAAGTTCAATATATCGCAGGATTTCCTTCACTCTATTTAGCTTAATTTGGAATTGTGAATTAATCATTCCCATAATGTGCCACTATTGACTGGAAGTTTGACCTCGATAGTTCAATAGGTTTGTGTTCTGATTCGTGGTAATGCTGTTATTGGGTTTTCTGTTAAGCATTGATGAATTTTGGTTTCAGTTTTTAGCTTCAGCTTCAATGTTTCTGCTAAGCTCTTTTGTTTGTTGATGTTGATTTTGTTTTGAAGTTTAAATCCGGAATTTAGGAGTTTGAATTGGTTATAGCTGTTCAGAGTTTAGTTTGGATTGATATAGAATTACTGTCCCTGTTTATTCATTTTAGATTTTGGACATCAGAAAGCATGTGAATTGTATTTCTTTAATGAATTAAAGTTAACTTGACAGCATGTGCTGTCAGGACATATTCATGCTGCCCATACTTATTTAATTTTAATAAAGGAAAACCATTTTAATAATGAAAAAGAGGGCTGTCAGGGGAATCTGATGGGGAATACTTTTCTTTTGAGCTTTGAGTGGAAAAATAGAAGGAATAACATGGGAGAGAATCAGTATTTTATTTGACTAAGTGCTCTAAGAGCTGGAAAGGGAGGTCTGTGTGTGATATATAAAAAGAGAAGAGTTGATTCTGGGGAGGAGGAGGGTTCTAGATAGAGAACAAAAGGAAAAGCAAAGAAAACCCCCTGGGAAAAACTCTAAAATTCCAGAAAAGACACTGTTTCATTGTTTAAATTCACATTTAGTTTGAGATTTAGGCCCAACCAAAGCTACTCTAGGCTTGTTTGTTTGAGCTGTTTGTTGTCAGATTTGTCCTAGTTGATTTCAAGTTGGTGTTTGGTCTATTTCCAATTGATTTTGAGTCGATCTGTTTAGCTCTTTTGGGTTTTATTTTCTAAAACATTTCTGGATTTCTGAGTTTCACTGGGCTGTTTCTTATTTGTCCCATATTGCTGATTGTGGTGCCACTACTGTTATTTGTTATCTGCTGTTGCTGATTTACCTCTCCTTCTTCTCACTTTCCAATTCAGGTACACATTCAAATTAAGCTTTGATGTAGCTTTGAGTTGAAAGATTGAAAAAATGGAAATATCCATTCTTTGGCCTCCACATCTGTGCTCATGTAGTTTACCCCGCATCTGTGCTTCAAAAAATAGATATTAGTTGATGTGTAATTACTTAATATAAGTTTATTTTTGTTTGATATCGTTTGGGAAGGTAAACTGTATAATTTGATTTGGTTTTGGTTTGTTAATGAACTATCTAGTTTGCTAAAATTTTGTTTAGTCAATAACTTTAATAACGTCATTAATTTAACTGAAAGCTTTAACAACAGAATTAACTGGTTCTAGATCCGTATTTTACAATTAATCGTTAAACAGTCGAGTAGTGGACTAATTTCAATTCATTTGTATTTAGTTTTGGATTGTCTTGGGCTGGCGTAATTGGAAGTTTGTGTTAATCCAGTTTCTTTAGCAGAGTTTAGTATGATTCAAGTTCATTCAGCATTAGATACTTTATTCATAGACAGTGAGTCATAATTTAATCCGTGCTTAAGGGAATCCATCAATGACTCACATAGTTTAGTTTTAATAGCATGAAATTGAGTTTTAATTTGGATTGCCGGGTTTATACGACTATATACGTTTTGGATTCAAAAGCACGAGATACATCTCCTATCTAAAATAATACACGCCGCATGTGCATGTTGAAAGGCCATCCCGTCCCCACCCTTTTATAAATAAAATTAATGTTCGCATTCACCATATATGTGCACTGTTAAATGAATTGAATGGCCTGAGTGTCCAGTGATTGAGGACTAGCGTGCAATTTGAATCAAAAAGGCATATTTGGGCATAAAACCCTGGCAGGTTTCGAAATTTAAACCATGGTCATGTTTCTGGGTTCACTATGGGCTCAAACCGTCCAGCCCCCTTATGAACACAATATGAGCTGTCTTGAACGAGTTGCTAAAGGATATATTTTTATTTATTTAGTTATTGGGCCTGGTTGATCTGAAATGGACTTATAAGGTTTTGGTTCTTTCAAGTAGGCTAAATAATTAGGGTTTCTTCTTTTATTGTTAGAGACAAATAAAAAATATAAAAATTGTAGTTTGCTTTTAGTTTGGCTTTTCAAAAAAATGATAATGAGACGAGCCTCGCCAAATAAAAAATACAAATTGCGGGGCCCTTAATAATTGGTCATAATAAAATACTTAGAATTTGGGATGGGTCGTTTAGCGAATTTCACGGCTTTCCTCAAAGATAATAATGCGCTAGACTCTTTAGGCGCGATTTTAATTAAATTACATTCTTAAATTTGGGTGCACATTTATGTGACCCAAATACAAATCTCAACGAAATCGGAATGTATTAACAACCATGGGTGCATTGATTGTGACGTGGTTCGAGATGCATTTTCACGATGTTGCAATTCTATAAAAAAAAAGCAGTTTAAACTTAATAAAAGCACACAAGTCATAATATGTATAAAAATCAGATATTTAGCCATTACAACAATTTAAGCGACCATGCTAGAACCACGGGATTCGGGGGTGCCTAACACCTTCCCTCGGGTCAACAGAATTCCTTACTTAGAATTTCTTGTTCGCAGACTTCATTTGAAAAGTCGAATATTTTCCTCGAATTGGGATTCAAGATAAACCGGTGACTTGGGACACCAAAAGCCAAACCTTTCCCAAGTGGCGACTCTGAATTAAATAAATAATCCCATTTCGAATATTGTCACTTAAATTGGAAAAACTCTCTCACTCATTTATCCTTCGGGGTAGGCGCGCAAAAAGGAGTTGTGACAGCTCTGGCGACTCTGCTGGGGAACGAACCCAGAATCTCTGATTCAGGGTTCAGAATTCGAGCGTAGATGAATTGTTATATTTGGCTTTGTTTATTATCTGATTTTTACATGTTTGGGCCTAAGGTGCTAAATGCTGCTTTTACCGCTTTGATATTATCTGAACTGTATATAAACTGTGCCGAAACCCTTCTCTTCTTACCTCCGGGGAGGAGCTTGCTGGTCGAGACTCCCTATTCTGTTAGTGTCAATACCTGAAATAAGAAAGAGGCCGGACAAGTTACAAAGTCGGACGATCCCGCGGGTCCCCGGTACGTAGCCCCCTCCTCGACTCGAGTTGTCCGCTCGGGTACACAGTCTAGAACAAATACCCAGGTTATGAACCTAGAATAACTCAGCTTCATGCTGGATCCCTAGTAGGAACGTTTGTTTGCATCATGTGCATTTGACTTTGGAGGCTCAACACAGGGGTTGGGTCTGTCTAGGACAGATGTACCAAAATGACAAAAGACCATCCTAACGCATCCAACTTGCTACTTGTGCATTTGTTTATTTCGGACTTGCATGCCGACCGACTTTTGAATGTCTTGAGGAAAGGGAGATAGAAGTAGTTAATCGCCTGCTTTGAAAAAAAATCAACGTCCAAATAGTGTCGAAACTCTGCCGAATTTTTTGAAAAAAAAAAGAAAAAAAAGAGTTTTGAAAAATGGTTTTGTTTGCCAATGGAAAAAGAGTCTTGTTTTTAAAAAAAAGTTTGTTTTATCTGCCCGAACTACGCCGGTTTGATTCTCACAGGGTGTGAGATACGTAGGCAACCCTCATCGGGTCCAACATCCCCTTTTTCAGAAATAGCCAAAATGTCAGAATTTTAATTTCATCATAAATGAGTCAGGTGATGTCGTTTTTGTCAAATGTAGCCGAATGTTCCCGAAAGGGACGCGCCGGAAGGCTGACTTTGCATAAACAGCCGCTTTTGGTCATTTTTTGAATTTTGACCAATTTGCCCAACAACCTTAGAATCCTCGTCCCCGAGGCTCTGTGAGGCGATGTTCCCAATGTCGGGCCACTATTTTGAAAAAAAAAGAGTCATAAATAAATCAAGTGATGTTGTTTTTGTCAAAAACAGCCAAATGTTCCCGAAAGGGACGGCGGAAGGCTGACTTTGCATAAACGACCACTTTCGATCATCCTTTAGAGTTTTGATCGGTTGACCCTCACAGCCTTAAAATCTTCATCCCCGAAGTGCTGAAAGGCCGTGTTCGAAAAATCGGATCTTTCTTTCTAAAATATAGTCAAATCATTTTTGAGTCAAATAATTTTTGCTTAAATCACCTTAATAAATGTGCAGGATAAGCACAATGCAAAATGAACACTTTTCGATAATGACTAAAGTCCCTGTCAAGTTGCGGCTATGGTGGGATGATCTAGGTGGTGAAGGCCAAGATGAGGTCAAGAAATATCTGAAAGGTCTCACGGGTTTATTGGAAATCCAGCCTCGGGGAGATATCATAAGAGCTTTGGTCACCTACTGGGACCCGACACACAATGTCTTCCACTTCTCCGATTTTGAACTCACCCCGACTCTGGAGGAAATAGCTGGGTACATCGGAAATGCTGAAGTTCCATTAAGGCAAAAATACCTGGTTGCCCCAAGAGCTGTCACTGTGCATCTGTTTCTAGATTCATTAAAGATACCCAGGACGGTACATAACCCAGATTTGGCCGCAGGTTTCTGTAATCCGCGCTTCATATATGACAAATATGGTCATGTAGGGGGATTCAACAATTCGGGTAACAAGTTATGCAACAAAGGTACCCGTCACAAGTGGGATGAGCATAGACGAGTGGCTTTCATGATAACATTTTTGGGCCTTTTGGTGTTTCCAAGGAAAGACGAAAACATTGATCTAAAAATATCCGGGGTCGTCAGTACTTTGCTCACTCAAAATGAAAGCACTCTCGCGCCTATGGTAGTATCTGATATCTTTCGAGCTCTCACAGCCTGCAAAGCCAGAGGGAATTTTTTCGAGGGGTGTAATTTGCTGCTACAAATATGGATGACTGAACATCTCTGCCACCGTTTTGAGCTTTTAAGTTATGGTTCCTCGAAGAAGACTTGCATAGAAGAGTTTTACACGAGAATCAAGGAGGTCAGTCTACCCAAGGGAGTTACGGCATGGACGTCATTCTTTCAAACCCTCACCGCTAGCCAAATACAATGGACACTGGGATGGTTGCCTGTTGATAAGGTCATATATATGCCGGCAGCTAGGACCCACTTTCTATTGATGGGACTTAATAGCATTCAGCCTTACGCGCCCTATCGAGTTTTGAGACAACTCGGGAGATGCCAGATAGTTCCACACGAGGAAGATCTTAGTGCTCAAGCAATTGAGATTAGCCCTGACGGACAATTTCCTGAAGCAAAAGTCCGCCAGATCTGGAATGAATGCCAATGTTTAAAAGTAGATACTTGCATGCAGGATCGGGCCAAAGGTGAAGTAGCACCAGGGTACCTTGTGTGGTACAGAAGAGAACTTGAGCACAAAAGGCCGGCTAAAAGACCCCATATCCTGAATTTTGTCGAGTCATCATAGGAGCAATGTGATTGGTTAGCAAAAGAAAAAGGCTATCGGGCTGAAATCAGCAAGCTGAAACAACAAATTGAAGGTCTAAAATTTGAGAACAACGTGCAAGTTGCTACTGATTTGGGAGAAAAGAACAGGTTGGCCCACGAAAACGAGGTGCTTAGGGCCCAAATCCAGCAAATAAGGATAGCCGCTGATAACCAACAAAGGAGCTGGTCGGATGAGCGACTGATAAAAGGTTTAAAAGTGGAAATTAGTGAGTGCCGGAATGAGTTGGAGAATTTTGAGAATACCATAGCAGGACTCGAGGCACACTGGGCAAAAAGAACAGAGGAGGGCAACCGGTACCTGCGGCAGTTGAAAAGGGATCACGAGCAAACCATTGCCAATTTGAAGAGAAAGGTGGCCACTCTTGAGGACAAAGCGACTAAGCAAGCCCGAACCTTTGAAGCTGAAAATAGACATTGCTATGATTTACTGGCCCAGATGGAAGTAGAAATTCAGCAGTGGCAGAATCAACATCTCCAGGATTATCGGGTTTTGAAGGCCCGTAATGATCAAATAGAGTGCCTACTCTTAGAAAAGGGGCAAACCAGGGATAAGATTAAGACCATTGCCCATGCCATCATTAGGAGGTGTCTATGGTGTGAAGATATGACCCGCACTACCTTCTTCTCGGCAGTGTTGATTTATGTCAAGCGAACCATGTATGAGCTGGAACAACTTGAAAGGGACCTCGCACCTAAGCCCGCGGCGAGGCCGAACGATGCCCCGCGGGTGCCAATTTTTAACGCTTTAATGTATTTATAGGTCGAGTCTGTATTTTCCTGTCTTGTCGTCTTTTGTTTGTCTTTTCGCATCAGGGTGTATCAGTAGTTTTTGAGTTTGTATTTATTTCAAGTCCGTTATTCTCCCTTTTTAAAAAAATGTTTAGTTTGTAATAGAATGTTTTAGTAAAAAAATGTTTCTTTATTTTTGCATTTGTTTGTCACAAATTACGCTTGGTCTGATTCACGCGGGGCCGTTATACGTAGGCAATCTTCGTAAGATTCGACCGGAACCTTAAATAAGAAGAAAGGTTGTAAAACCAAAATAATAATAATAATGATAAAAAAATATATATATAATAAATAAAGGGGAGCATAAAGAGAAGCCGGAATGACGCATGCCATCGATGCAAACATGTAGAAACTCACTTAACTGTATAGGTGCATCACACCCCAACGTGAGATTACCTGTCTGTTATTTGTTTCAAACTAACCGTTTGCTTGCTGCTAAGACCAGGTTTTTAGAAAGGTGGTTTGGTTTTGTGGAGGTCTGGCCTCACATTCATACTTTACGAGGTCGAAAGGAAGTGTTCAACTGTCCGTCACTAAGTCGAGAGGAAGTATTCACACTTACTTCACGAGATCAAAGGGAAGTGTAGAGATGTCTTCAGAAATTCCTTTGCCAACGATTCCTATTTTTGAAGAGAGTTCAATCTCGGCCATCCCAACTTCCGAATCAGCAACTGCTGAAGAAAACAAAATCTTGCGGCTTCGCATGTTGGAAATGTTGGATGACTGGAACAATGGAAAAGAGCCGCCGAGTGTAATCCCTGGTTTCCCCAAGCTGTTCTCTAGGACAAGTGGGACTTCCAACGTCCCCATAAGTTATCCAACTACCCCATTCGGGTATCCTACCATTTCAGCCCACTCCGCTGGATCACCCTCCGATTCTTATCCCCGGATGTCAACAACAGATGTGGCTACAAACATATTCACTGCACCGCCCTGTCCAATTGCGACACAACCCGCTATACACAGGCCTATTTTTGACTCTTCCTCATTCACATTTCAAGCACCATCCTTCTCGCTGGAACCAACTCGGTTTACCACCAGCGCTCACCCTCAGCAGCCTCAATGCGAGCTTACGCCTGGGCAAGACCGAAATCCCAAAGCTCCTGAACAAGATGAAATGGTGAGAAGAATGAGGAGCCTCGGGCAGAGCTTAAAAAATATGCAAGGCTTAAGCGGGCAGAAGAGTGTCTCCTTGTCACGACCCAAACTAGAGGGCTATGACTAGCACCCGACCACACTTGCCGAGCACCAACGTATATTTCATCTAACCTTCATTATTATCTTTTAGGGCTGACGAGATCAATATAAATGGTAGACCTGGATCATGGACAACCAGCAATAAAATATTATGGCATGAACATACATAGCAGGGGATGACCAGACAATCAAGAAACTACATATAAGGTATGAGCTACCACGCTACTATAAAAGACTATACAACAAAAATTAGCCGACAAGGCATACCAAACTATACATGAGTCGACACTTGTCTATGAGCCTCTAAAGGAACATAAGTGCTGCAACATAGCTGGAACAGGGCCCCGACATACCCATAATGTCTATAACAAAAATGCATACCAAGACCAAGGCAAGTCCGGAGAAGGGATCTCGCCAATCACCGCTAAACTGGACAGCCTACTGTGGTGGGGGAGCTGCACCTGCCTGTCTATCAAGACCCGCAGCACGACATGCAGCGTCCACAAATAAAAGGACGTCAGTACGAATAAAGTAATGAGTATGTAAGGCAGGGAACCATAAATACGATCAGTAATGTAAGCAAGGATAGAGAATATACAACCTGTAACATCTTAGTACCTATGAGGGATACTGACATGAAATGCATGATACATATGTATAAATACATAAACCTTTAAAACATTCGCCTCTGTGGGCATCATCATCATCATATCGTACCCGGCCATAATAGGCTCGGTAAAAAACGTACCCGGCCATCATAAGGCTCGGTAGAATCGTACCCGGCCACGTGGAGCTCGGTAAAACCCAACTGATCAGTGGTTGCACAATAGGTGCCGTACCCGGCCAACTATAGCATGGCTCGGTAGAGTAAAATAGATACATATATATAATGCATGCTCGACTCATGGAATCATATTCTAAACCTTTCGGAGTGATGTAAGGTCAGTATCCTCTGTACACATTATTAGGACTAACTCTTCACTATGAAGCTTATAAGAATCAGGAAGTACCAACAACATTGATAACATAAGAATAAGAGAAGCAACATTAACATCAATCGTTCCATAAGAGGGAAAACAATGTAAGTACTGCTAGCTTCTAAGAGTAGAGTATCTTGGAAGCTCGTTCATTACATTATGTACAAGCGGAGTCGTGCAAAAGAAGGAAAGGGATAGCCTCACATACCTTTTATATACTGCCCCAATCTCAAGCTATGCAATTGTCAAAACACCTTAGTCTACAATAAGAGAAACGATACTATCGTTATCATTTAAGCATCATAACTATTATGTATCGACCACAACCTATTTTACGATGAAACGGACAGCACCTCCCCTATATATATGACTTCACACCATTCAAAACAGTCACCAAACAGCCCAAACAACATCAATAATAAACATATTGAGCCTCCCAAAATAGTCCACGCACAGCCTAATCACTCCATACATAAGACGACCACCGTAGTCGTGTCAAATGACCCGGAAATGTTACGAATAACTATCATCCCACAACCCTACATATATATGGTGTTTCTCCACACCCTTACTCCTCCAAAACTCCACAAAACAGTAGTAAAATATGCAGCCCAACAACAACGCAAAACAGTCCACAAAACAATAACATTACTACCAAGCCTTTCGATATATATCTCACAAGTTCTAGCTTCAATGGCTTAGCCGCAACTTGGATAATCTTAAATACATATAGAGTAAGAGGTTCCTTACCTTTATACATAAAGAAAAACTCCAATTTGACCTTAAATTTCCATGAAATATCCCTCCAATGCTGCCACAACAACAAAAAAGCGAAACTAGCGATCAATTAGTGTTTTTCGGCACTAGAATCACTTTAGAAGGCTTGAAATCACCTAGGATTGATATTAAGAATATGAGGGAGTATTTACAGAACATAAACCCTTTAAAAAAACCTCCCACACGAGCTGGAGCGACACAAAAATGAGCAACAACAAGAAGAACAAGAGACTTACTAGCGCCACGGAATTCCCGACACTTGATTTGTGTTGTTTGCCCTTTTTTGGGTCTTGAATCTTGAGAGAACCTTGAGAGGATGTTCCTAGGGTTCTAAGGTCTGAAAATAGTGAGAATAAATGACTTAAAACGGGTTGGAGGCATCCTATATAGGTCCAAATATCTTAAACCGCCTTAGTGGGCCCCATAGAGAGGTGCTTGGCGCAGTCTCGCAAAAATGCGAATATCTCTCTACTCCAAGATCGTATCGATCAACGGTTTAATGCGTTGGAAACTAGACTCATAGATCTTTAATTTGGTTGGTAGATCATCCAGTAATTCCTTGTAAATTAGGATAAAAGATTAGAAACATTTGACCTAATGTTTAAGTCAAATTATGAACCTAAGTTGCGACAACTTTTGTCGACTTTTGTTTCATAACTCGTTTGACTTCAAGACTTATGATACGGATATTATATGATTAAAATAACTTAATAAATGAACTCTTGAGTGTATTAAACACCACTAGATTTACCTGAAAATACGAGTTACAACATCCTTGATTCATTTAACTTCTAATACTTGTTAATCACCCTTGTACACTCTTGTATCACTTAAGACCAATAGGATTGACTTCATATCATCTCAAAGATAATTCCTTCTTGGATTTATGTTAACTAATATATGGCATGAACTAACACATGTGGATATGGGTTGTAACACTCCTATACAGATCTGTGTATGTTCCCTCACATGCACCTGCCCGTAGGGTTCAAAACACCGAAGTTTGAGAAATATGATGGGCATGGCGATCCCATTGCTCACCTCAAAAAGTATTGCAACCAATTGCGTGGGGCTGGCGGCAAAGAAGAATTGTTGATAGCATACTTCGGAGAAAGCTTGGTGGGCATAGCCTCAGAGTGGTATATGGATCAGGACATATCTCGTGGCATATTTGGGACGATCTTGCTAGAGATTTTGTAAGGCAGTTTCAGTATAATATTGACATCACGCCAGACAGGAATTCTTTGTCAAACTTGAAGAAGAAACCCTCAGAAAGCTTCAGAGAATACGTTATTAAATGGCGCGAGCAAGCATCAAGGGTAAAACCTCCCATGGATGAAATAGAAATGGTCACTACTTTCCTCCAGGCTCAAAAATCAGATTACTTCCAAAACATGATGTCGGCCATGGGAAAACCTTTCGCAGAAGCGATTAAGATCGGGGAAATGGTAGAGAATGGCTTGAAAACGGGTAGAATCTTGAGTCAGGCGGCCATAAAGGCGACCTCCCAAGCCATCCAAGGCGGGTCCTGAGGAATGGCAAGAGGGAAGAAAAAGGAAGAGACGTCCATGGCGGCGTCAGAAGCAAGAGAATATCGTAATCCCAGGCTCCGTTTTCCAAAAAAACCCACAACATTACTACTCCCACCAGGATGTGGCCTATGCTCCTCAACCTTACATGGTCATGAATGCTCAACCTTACGGCCGACCACCGCAACAAGCCAATCGAAGCAAAGCTCCACCTCCCAGAAATCAGCCTCCTTACCGAAACCACTATAATCCACAACTACCCCAGGATAACTTCCGTCCTCAAGAACCACCCAGAAGACAAACTTTCACACCCATTGGTGAACCGTATTCTACCCTGTTCCCAAAACTTGTCCAGATGGGTTTCCTGCAACCAGTCCCTCAGACAAGGCAAAATCCAGCATCACCTGCTTACAAAGCCGGTGTCAGGTGTGCTTATCATTCAGGAGCAGAAGGGCATGATACCAATGATTGTTGGACTTTAAAAAGGGCGGTAGAGAACTTAATAGAACAGGGAAAGATAGTATTAAGGGATGAGGAGGTCCCAAATGTGACCAACAATCTGTTGCCCGCTCACAATAATGGGCCGTTGATTGGGATGATCTGTGAGGACAAGGAGTTTGATCCTGCCCTGAAAGCTATAATCGCCATTGTCGATGTAGAGAGAAAACCTAAAGCAGCCCCGAAGCAAGAGAATGGGGAAAAGAAGACTAATACTGTCAAGGCTGAGATCGAAAAGAAGGCTGAGACAAAGACAGAGACGATGGTGCCTTCGAAGAATGAGGTTCTCTATATTCCACGAGGTCGATCAGAGAAGCCACAGAGATTCGAAATGAAAAGCGGAATACCGATGTACGTGTCGAAAGGGGCCTATGTGGTCCGGGGGACGATTAAACTGCCTCGGCTGAATGAGCCAGCGGTTATCAGACGCATGCCACAGAAGCCAATGACAGACCCGTCTACGGTACCATGGAATTATCAACAAACATTGGTTACATACAAAGGCAAAGAAATCACGGGGGAACTTCCAGAAAATACTTCTGCTGGAAAATATTCAGACATTCTAGAAGTTAACAATGCCACACGGAAGCGCTTCCCACCCAAGAAGCCTGTAAGCGCTGAAGAAGTAGAGGCTTTCTTCCAGAAGATGAATATGCCTGACTATGAAGTGGTGGATCAATTGCGCAAATACCCTGAACAAGTGTCTATGCTATCTTTGCTAATGAGGTCCGCCTATCAGAAGATCCTGCTCAAAACCTTGAATGAAGCGTATGTGCCGGCCGAAACTTCAGTTGAACAACTTGAAAGAATGACGGAAAGGTTCTTTGCGGTTAATCAAGTTTCTTTTAGAAAGAACGATTTGCCTCCGGAGGGAGCAGCTCACAACAAGGCTTTACATCTGACAGTCAAGTGTGAAGACTACTACGTCAAGCGATTAATGTTGGATGGGGGTTCGGGTGTTGACATTTGTCCACTCTCCATGCTTCAAAGAATGGAAATTAGGACTGGAAGGATTCGCCCTAATAATGTCTGTGTAAGAGCTTTTGATGGCATCAAGAGGGACACCCTCGGAGAAATAGACCATATATTGACTATCGGGCCGGTGGAGTTCGAAGTAACTTTCCAGGTACTGGATATGGACACATCTTACAACTTTCTCCTCGGAAGACCTTGGATTCATGCTGCCGGGGCTGTACCCTCCACTCTCCACCAAATGGTGAAGTTTGAATATGAAGATCGGGAAATTGTGGTCCACGAAGAAGACGAACAGTCTATTTATCGGGACCCATCCATCCCATATCTTGAAGCAAGAGAAGGGAGTGAGCACACAGTTTATCAGGCTTTTGAAGTTGTGCTGGCGGAGCAGTATGAAGAAGGGAGCCCTTGCCCCCAACCTTTCTTGTCCAACGCTTCAATCATGGTTGCTAAAGAAATGATCCGACGGGGATTCAAACCGGGAGAAGGACTTGGAAAATCGTTGTAAGGAATAACTGAACCTATCACCTTGCCTTCCACTAAGAAACTCTTTGGGATAGGCTTCCACCCTACTCCAAAAGATGAAGATTGGGCAAAGAAGAGAAAAAATGAGGGATGGAAGTGGCCTCAACCATTGCCACATTTGTACGAAACTTTCGTCAGACCAAAGTACACTGAAGAAGATGATGATGAGGCCTTTACGACCGAAAAGATTAAGGAAATATATGGGGTGATGAGAGAAATGCATTACGAAACCCACATGGTTCAGTTGGGAGAAGGCACAAGCACCTCTGAGGTGCTATACATGGGGCCAAATGCTAAGCTTCAAAATTGGGAGGCTACACCGTTCCCAGTCAGGTAGGAGTTCGGGTAGACTTGTCCTGCCACCTTTCCTGCATCACGAGTTATCCCAGGGTGTAACTCGGATGTTTTTCTTTAGTTTCCTATTTTAATTTCCTGAAATATAAACCCTGTTATCTTCCCAATTCCAAGGAATAAAATCAGTATTTCATCATTTTTCTTTATTCTTTCTGATTTTTGCTATTTTTCTTTTATCTTTTCCTTTCAGTTATAATAATGCGGCTTTAAAAAATATGACATGCTTGTGGACTTCACGCCCAGATCCAAACGAGCTGTCTAATTGTGAAATAATGAACCAAGAACCGGAATATGACGAAGAAGAGGCTTTTAGGGAAATAAATCGAGAATTGGAACACTTTGAGAATAAACCTAAGCCGAATTTGAATGACACCGAACCGGTTAATTTGGGAACTCCTGAAGAAATCCGAGAAACCAAAATAAGCATTCACACAGATGAGAAAACGCGAGATGCAATAATTCAACTCCTCTTTAAATTTAAAGATGTGTTTGCTTGGTCATATGATGACATGCCAGGATTAGGTGTTGATCTAGTGGTGCATAAATTGCCAATTTACCCTGATTATCCTCCAGTTCAACAGAGGCAGAGGAAGTTCAAGACTGATATCAGTGATAAGATCAAAGAAGAAATCACAAAGCAGTTGAAAACAGGAGTAATTCGGGTTGTCCAGTATACTACGTAATTGGCTAATGTAGTTCCTGTACCGAAGAAAGATGGAAAACTTGGGTGTGTGTGGATTATCGAGATTTGAATAGGGCAAGTCCCAAAGACAATTTCCCGTTGCCCAACATCCACATCCTTGTTGATAACTGTGCCAAACATGAGATATAGTCTTTCATATATTGTTACGCTGGATATCATCAGGTGTTGATGGATGAAGAAGATGCCGAGAAAACTGCCTTCACTACGCCTTGGGGTACTTACTGTTATCGGGTTATGCCGTTCGGTTTAAAGAATGCCGGGGCAACTTACATGAGAGCCATGACTGCCATTTTTCATGATATGATGCATCAAGAGATAGAGGTGTATGTAGACGACATGATAGTCAAGTCCAAGACTCAGGACGATCATGTTCGAGACTTGAGGAAATTTTTTGAGAGGCTGAGAAAGTATGACCTGAAGCTGAATCCGACTAAGTGCGCCTTCGGAGTCCCATCGGGCAAGCTTCTGGGTTTCATAGTAAGCAGGAGAGGTATCGAGTTAGATCCAACAAAGATAAAGTCTATCCTAGATCTACCTCCTCCAAGAACGAAGAAAGACGTGATGAGTCTATTGGGCAGGTTAAACTATATCAGTCGATTCATTGCCCAACTGACTAGCACATGTGAGCCCATATTCAAGCTATTAAGGAAGGATGCAGCAATCAAATGGATGGCTGAGTATCAAGAGGCTTTTGACAAGATCAAAGAATATCTTTCAAATCCTCTAGTTTTGGTCCCGCCAGAGCCAGAGAGACCCCTGTTCTTGTATCTGACGGTCTTGAAAAATTCTTTCGGTTGTGTCCTCGGACAACATGACATAACTGGAAAGAAAGAGCATGCTATCTATTACTTAAGCAAAAAGTTCACCGTTTATGAGGTCAAGTACACTTTGTTGGAAAGAACGTGTTGTGCTTTGACGTGGGTCGCTCAAAAATTGAGACATTATATCCAAACTCATACTACTTACCTCATAACCAGGTTGGATCCTTTGAAGTACATATTCCAGAAACCGATGCCTACTGGGAGATTAGCAAAATGGCAAATCTTGCTTACTGAATTCGACATAGTCTATGTCACTCGCACGGCAATGAAAGCCTAGGCGTTAGCAGATCATTTGGCTGAGAACCCGATTGATGATGAGTACCAACCATTGAGTACTTATTTTCCAGATGAATAGATAAACACCATAGGAGTAGTATCGGAAGACGCTCATCCTTGGAAGATGTTCTTTGATGGGGCTGTAAACGCAAAGGTGTAGGAATTGGGGCAATCTTGATCTCACCCACTGGTCAACACTATCCGGCTACATCTAGGCTTCGTTTCTTTTGCACGAACAATACAGTTGAATATGAAGCCTGCATCATGAGCATGAATATGACGATCGATCAAGATGTTGAAGATTTGTTGATTATGGGGGATTCTGATCTGATTATCTGACAAGCCCAGGGTGAATGGGAAACTCGAGATGTCAAGCTTATTCCTTACCGGTAGAACGTGGAGGATCTCAACAAGCGATTCAAATCAATAAAGTTCAGGTATATCCCGCGGTGTCACAATGAACTAGACGACGCACTTGCCACCTTAGCTTCAATGTTACCTTATCCAGGCAATGCCCACATCGATCCCTTGGAAATTCAAATCAGGGAAAGACACGGTTACTGTAATGTAATCGAGGCGGGACCAAGTACCCAACCATGGTACCATGATGTTAAGAGGTTCTTGAAAACACAAGAATATCCCGAACATGCTACTGGAGATCAAAGGAGAACTATTAGGCATCATGCGAGTGGATTTTTTATGATCGACAAGGTATTGGATAAAAGAACCCCGGATCTCAATTTGTTGAGATGCGTTGATGCAGAAGAGGCTGGAAGAATCATGCATGAGGTACACGCGGGAGTATGGGGGCCCCACATGAACGGGTATGTTTTAGCAAAAAAAATCCTTCGAGCGGGTTATTACTAGATGACCATGGAAAAGGACTGTTTTAGTTTCATTCGAAAGTGTCATCAGTGTCAGGTGCACGGTGATTTGATTCATGCACCTCCCATAGAACTGCATCCTATGTATGCACCTTGGCCATTTGTTGCTTGGGGCACGGACGTCATTGGGCCAATCGAGCCAAAAGCCTCAAATGGACACAAATTCATATTGGTCGCTATTGATTACTTCACAAAATGGGTCGAAGCTGTCACTCTCAAATAGGTCACTAAGAAAGCTCTAGTGGATTTTGTACATTCAAATCTTATCTGTCGTTTCGGTATTCCTGCAACTATCATCACAGATAACATGGTAAACCTGAATAGTCACTTGATGGAGGATGTATGCCAACAGTTCAAAATAACGCATAGGAACTCCACTCCTTATCGGCCCAAGGCCAATGGCGCTGTTGAAGCAGCAAACAAAAACATCAAGAAGATTTTGAGGAAGACAATCTAGAGTTCCAGACAATGGCATGAATAGTTACCTTTTGCCTTGCTGGGATATCGCACTACAGTACACACATCAGTAGGGGAAACCCCATACTTGTTGGTTTATTGGACCGAGGCTGTGATACCGGCAGAGGTAGAAATTCCTTCGCTCCAAACCATTGTTGAAGCAGAGATTGAAGATAACGAATGGGTTAAGACTCGATTGGAGCAGTTGACCTTAATTGATGAAAAGGGAATGGCTGCGGTTTGTCACGGGTAGTTGTACCAACAAAGAATGGCCCGTGCTTACAACAAGAAAGTGCGATCCAGGAATTTTGAAGTAGGTCAACTAGTGTTAAGGCGCATTCTTCCACATCACCAGGAAGCGAAAGGAAAATTTGCTCCTAATTGGAAAGGTCCGTACATCATCAGGAAGATATTGCCAAGAGGAGCGTTGTATCTAGGTGATATTGAATGAAATGATCCTGAAACAGCTGTGAACGCGGATGCAGTCAAAAGGTACTATGTCTGAGTTTACTTCGGTGATGTGTTGGCACATTTGAGATGATGAAGGCTTTTATTCCCGCTACCCAAACACTATCAACTCTTTCTACAAACCCTTTGAGCCGGTTACATTTCTTTGGCTACCCTCTTTGGAATCCAAAAGCACCGTTGAAACCAAAAAAAATGATTAGCTTGAACTACGTCTTGACTTGATTCCTAAAGGATACGTAGGCAGCCTCTATCTGGGGTTCTGTCACACCAAAACAAAAATCCAATTTTCTCTGAAGTTGAAACTAGGGCAGATGTTATAATGGTTCAACCACGGGCACACCAAGTGGTTCCGAAGTTGTAATTTCATCCACAATTCTTTTTACCAAAAACCAAGTACAAGTCCTTCAGATCAATTGCCAAAGGTGGGGGAAACCAAAAAATATCATGGTTGGAAGCCGATGCATTCTAAAATTGAGAGAAATAAAATGAGAGAGTCTTGTCGGTGAAAACCTTCGGGCACCATGAGGCGACGAGAGTAGAGAAACTAAGAATGAGAGAGTCCGTTTAGTGAAAACCTGCAAAAAGTACTATCGGGCGACAGTGAGAAGAGAAATGAGAGAGGTCGACTAGCGAAAACCCACAAAGGGCGTTGTCGGCCGAAAAGATGATTTCACCACAGAAAGTTCTGGCAAGATTCCCTAGTTGGGAAACATAGATCTGTTTTGGTTCATGAGGAAATGCAAGTTCGTGAGGATCGGCCGTCCAGTCCAAAAAGCATGTCATGTCAGTTTAAAGCCAGCATGCACCTCAGATAAGTCCTTCTTTTCCCCCAAAAGGGACGCTTCTCTTTTAAATTTGTTTTTCCGCTCTTTGTTTACCTTTCCTTTAATCCCTTTCGGCTTAACCCTAAATTCCAAAATGTGTTAGAAAGAAAAGGTGGCAGGATGTTACACCCCAAGTTTTCATACGTGAGAGTACATCGTAAGTCATTGATGTAAGCTCGGAAATGAGATTCTATTTGGAAGCAAATAAAGTAAGTTAATAATATTACCTTAGAGGTTACAAATATTTAAGATCATGAATAACGATTACCAAGAGGGTTGGAAATCTTAGAAGCTAAACCAATTGAAGAAAATAAGTTTCGTCGAAAGTCGACAAGTTTCGAATGTTATAACATGTACTTTGGGGTGAGACTAGGGTTATTAACATGATAAGGAGGTTATTCTATGAGTTATTTTAGTCGTATGATATTCATTTTATACATTTTGAAGGCAAGCAAGTTGTGGAACAAGAGTTGGCAAAAGACATCACAAGTTACATTCATAAATTTGTTGAAATTTAGGTCAAATGTATCTGAGAATTTCTCCAAATATACTTGGAATAATGGGGTGTTCTACCTACCAAATTGAAGTTCTACGAGTCTAGTTTCTAATGCATTAAACCGTTTGTCAATACGTCATCGTAGTAGAGAGATATTCGCATTTTCGCGAGACCGCGCAAGCAGCTCCCAATGGGACCCACTTAGGCGGTGGTTGACCTACTTCAATTTATAAACGATTTGGACGCCTATTTTTGCTCATTTTTCAACTAAAGTTCATCTCCAAACTTCTCCTAACCCTCCTAAACCTATATCACAAGGGTTTTAAGTGATTCCAAAGTGATTACACCATATTTCAACATCAAAACTTAGTTCTAGTGAAGAACAACACCTCTTTGAGGTTGTGTTGTCATTGAGGATTGTTGTGGGCTGTATTTGGATGAAATTACAAGTTGTTGCTGCTGTATAAGGTGAGTATAACAACCTACTAATTGTTCTTAAGCTTGCTTGTATGTTGGTTAAGTTGTTAGGATGATAAACTATAAGATAATACTTGGACTAGCTTAAGTCACTTCTATGGTGTTGTATTGCTATTAAGGGTTTTTGTAAAATGAATATAACTTGGATTTTGACTTGAAGTTACTGTAGGAGGTATGTATATTATGTTCTTGCTTGTGCCTAAGGTTATCTTGATATTGATTAAGTTAAATGGATGGGCTAGACCTGAACTAGTAAATAAAGTTGCTAGTTGGGGATAGTTGAAGTTGTGGATTATTTTCGTTGTTATAAATATATGGTATAAGGCTGGAATCATTGATTAATGACTTCATTATCAAGTTAATGATACTTTTATGTTGAAGTAAGAAGTCTATAAGGATTGATAAGGGGTATACGGATTCCAATCGGAGTTTGCCGCTCGTCGTAATGTAGTTGTGACTTGTTGTGGTTATATGGTGTCTTGATATTGATAATTATGTATTGATGGATTGCTCTGGTCATTGTTGTTGGTATATGGTATTGGAGGAGGCCCTTGTTACAATGGAGATGCTGCCCAAATTTACGTAAACGAGCTACTAGCTTAAGTTATAGACTTAGCCTTTGCTCAACACTGATTTTGAATCTCCTTATACTATGATAGATTGAGTTGACTTTTTTGAAAAGTTGCTTGGAAGGGATTAAGGAATCAACGGGTTTAAGGTATGTTAAGGCACTTTCTTTTTTCTTTTGGCATGGTCTAAAATGAAATGAACATAAACGATACACTATTTCATAATGACTCTACTCCTAGCAACTAAGGTTGTCCATGTTGTTCTTTCCTTATAAAATTATTCTAAACAAGTGTGTATGATCCTTAAATCCTACTAAGGTTCATATTGTTGGTAGGGATGTCCATAATGTTCTTAAGTCACTCCAAAAGGTTTAGAAGATGATTCCATGAGTCTAGCATGCATTATATATAGTATCTATTTTACTCTACCGAGCCGCGCTATAGTCGGCCGGGTACGGCACCTATTGTGCAACCACTGATCAGTTGGGTGTACCGAGTTCCACGTGGCCAGGTACGATTCTACTGAACCTTATGATGGTCGGGTATGCTTTTACCGAGTCCTCTTTGAGGCCGGGTACGATATGATGATGATGATGCCCACAGAGGCGAATGTTTTAAAAAGTTTATGTATATATATGTATTATGCATTTCATATCAGTAATCCCCAGAGGCACTCTGATGTTACAGGTTGTATCTCCTCTATCTCTCTCTTTACATTACTGTTCTTGTTTATGCTTTCCTGCCTAACATACTCGGTAATTTATTCGTACTAACGTCCCTTTTGCCTGGGAACGCTGCATTTCATGCACGCAGGTCCCGATTGATAGGTTGACAGTCCTCCTAGTAGGCTATCAGCTCAGCGAAGGTGTTGGTGCACTCCACTTGCTCCGGAGTTGCCTATTTGGTCAGTATGCTTTGGATATGTATTGATTGATATGGCGGGGCCCTGTCTCGACCTTTATGATTTTATGTACTCTTAGAGGCTTGTAGACATATGTCAGGTGTATGGATAATTGTATGGCCTTGTCGGCCTATGTTTCAAGTTTACTAATGGTCATGTCGGCCTTATAGGCCCGTATGTCACATATATTAGTTTGTATATCATGTTGGGTCTTCATATGTTGACTATTCCCTTATGTTTTATTCTTGTTATCCCAGGACGAGTTTTCTAGCTCATTTACTCATGATAACATGATAAGAAAGATATGTTATGTTGGTACTCGGTTGAGTAAGGCACCGAGTGCCCGTCGCGGCCCTTCGGTTTGGGTCGTGACAGAAGTGGTATCAGAGCAGTTCTGTCCTAGGGAGTCTACAAGCCGTGTCTAGTAGAGTCTTGTTTATGGGTGTGTTGTGCACCACACTTATAAGCAGGAGGCTACAGGGCATTTAGGTCTGTCACTCTTTCTTCTTACTCTAGATCGTGCAGTAGAGCTCAGTTGTAAGAATTCAAACTCCTAAATTCAACTTTAGCCATAATACAACGATACCTACTTCCACAAAGATAGTTGGTAAGAGATTACATGTGGATGTGAAAGAGTTGAGTCAGAGGAACTCGATTTCACATCATACTTATGATGAGTAAATATGAGGTCTTCAACAGATCGTATGTGTACTAAGATGTGTATGCTTCTTAATAAGGAGCCTTAAGGCAAGGATATCTATTCACGAATATGGTGAAAATCTATGAGGGATTCAGAAGCTAGATACAAGTTTCAACAAGTAAAAGAAGTAAGGTGAAGAGGGGTACAAGGCACCCAAATAATGAAGATTATCAATATTTTCAAATCAGGCAGAGAAATATAAGCATTTTGGTACCTTCATCAATGACAGAGGTAAGTACAATTGGCCACACCCATCTCAGTTATGTTCTATGGGAGCTAACATATATTATTTAAGAGAAAGATGGGATATCAGGATCCAGTTGGAGTTAGAGTAACCCAAAAATTGTGGATAGGTTGTTATCATTAACCAATGTTTCCGAAAGATGGTACAAATGTGGTAAAAGATATCCTTCTAAGACACCCAGATGGTGAACTCTAGAGTAGTACAATCAGATACGAATACTGGAATATTCAAAAATTTCAGAATATAGGCAGTGGGATCCTAGAAGGGACAAATATTTACCTTAGTATGACTCTAGCCCTGAGTAAAAAAAAGAATGTTAGGCATTCTAATGAGATGAAGCTAGGGGAGCTTATAGGGAAAGAACTTTTTGTTGAAGTTTTCAGAATAAAGTGATAGACAAAAAGAATATTATCCGGAGAATAAGAAGAAAATAAATGAAGCATCATGAGTAAGATGTGATATAGGGGTGATAACAGTAAATCAAAATATGACACGATGACAGAGTCTATAGTCAAAGTGAAGGAAAATACAAGAGGTGACAAACCTTAAGGCAATAAAAGAGTATAAGCCATAAAATCATATTTTTATTTCGAGAAATGAGTTGGTGACTTCAACGTGATTACCAGGAGGAAAGGTTAGACCCCAGAGTAATAAAAATCAGTATGGGCTGGTGAACAAGATAAAACCGAACATGAATTAGGGACCGGAGGATTTGATAATGGTCGACATCGTGAGAATTTCAAAGATCGTGCTCCAAACAATAATAGAATAGACAACAGACGAATAACCTTTAAAGGTTATTTAGGAAGTCGCTTACCTAAAGCAAGCACTCTGAGCAGAGTTAATCTTAAAGGACTAAATGTGCCAGTTACCGTAGGTGTCACCTTCGTGCGTAAGAAATTTAGTTATCCCTGGTACAGAAGGTTACCATAAGGTGATTAATGTTCATTGATAATGTGAAAAGACGCCGAATATGAAAAGGTAAAACAAGTATAGGTAGATCGTCGTAGTACTAAATCTTAGTACTCCCCTGAAGGAGGGAATATGGTGTGATATGGTATTAAGTCGGAGTTAAGCGGTTCAGTTAACTATGGAATGGTAAAGGAAGAATGTGGTAAAAAGGAGAAAGGGATGATGTTGCATTTATTCAGTTCCTGCAGATATGTTGCGAATCCAGAACATTATACAAGCACGACACCGGGGAGAGGCAGTAAAAGTTTCCGGCCAGGATGTTATTGATAAATAAGTATGAATGGACATTTGATACATCTGGAGCTAGTGGTGAGAGATAAGTTAAGACAAAGGATATATCCCAAGAGGGATTATGCAGAATAAATATATATATATATGAGAATGGATATATATATATGAGAATGGACCAACGAGTAATTAGTAGTTGATTTAGGAAGAGCCCAGTTATGGCTAGACAAGAGGTCACGGATAAATCAATAGATCATGCAAGATAAATGTAGTGAACTGCAGCATAATGAATTCAGTCTCGCAGATACAAGATCGCAATCATTTGAAAAAAATTCAGATAGGAGTTGAGGCAATTAAAGGTACCACTTTTAAAGGTTTATGAAAATAAGAGAGAGTGTCACTAAGGAGACAATAAAAATTTGAGCTTAGAAGTAACCCTACGAGCACAAAGACATAAATTTATGTAACTAAGGATTATTATAGGCAAGTAAGAATAACGAAAATTACCTTCGGGTGTACGATATATCAAGCTCGCAACTTTACAAGAGCCAGAAGGTCTCCCTAAGTACTACAATGAAAGACCAGTTGAGGAAATAAGGAAGAAGGTTTCCACCTAAGCATAGTGAGCTAGAGAGTAAATGATCCTGTAACAACAGTCTCACTACAATATTGTATACACTCCATAAGAAAGTGGCACCTATCATGGCTAATGAATGGTAAAAAAAAGAAGCTATCAAAGGTGATGTTTGAGATCATATAAGGTACAAGAAATTATAGTATCCGTGGGCAAAAAGGACAAGCCAAGTATTCATGCAACAAGTGATAGAACGACCATCAAAAGTAATTGCTTACATTTAAGGACAACTGAGAAGGCACAAAAGGAAATTTATGGTGCTATCAAGTTAAAGGAAGGTTGGGAGTAGTATAAATAGATCGGTGTAGGTCCTAAGGTAAAGTATTGTAGAGCAACAAGGTTTTAGGTAGATAGGAGTAAAGATATGAAAAGATGAGTGAGAAGGTGACGAGAATATGTATTTCCTCGGGATTAAACCCATCAAAACAAGGGAGCTGATGATTTCCATATGAATAAAAAACTCTATACATCCTGAATGAACCCAGAAGAGTCTAAGACTAGGTGCATTTAGAAGAGATGGAATGTTGCCCTGGCGGTAGAATAAGGGTGTAATTGTGATAGATAAGAGGATGATTCTTAGGCCTTTGATTGAGTAATGATTTAACGAGAAAGGGATTTCATTAATTGCACGGGATTAGAATACCCCCATAAGATGAATCGCGTTGGGATGCAATGAAATATGGTTATTGAAGTATAGTATTATCCCTAGGTGGATCAGGAAAATCACTTCAGATGTTCCCCAATAAAATGTGAGCCCTAGTGACAGTGTATTACGTAAGAGGTTACAAGTTATCAGTGATAGATTATAGATCAACATTAAGGTGAATAAACAATAGATGGGTACAAGTTCCAAAGTATGAGATGAGATTTGTTTGTTATTCTTAAGATGAATAAAAATGAGGAAGCACTAAAGGACTTAGATTTATACATATAGGATAAGCAGCGAGAGAGTAACCTGGAGTTGGGTAGCAAGCCTCGGTAATTATAAAACGAAGTAAGTTTTATGGTATAGTATAACCTGCCTAGATGTAGTAAATCCATAAGGATAGATATGCAAGGCTATGAAACAAGAGATAGCAATAGTCTTAAGTTCGATAAAGTACCAAGCGAAAGACATCAATACACCTATAGATTTCTAGAGGGACAGCTTTTCATAATTCTGTATATGTTCATACGGTGAGGCTTATAGATTGGCTAAAAGATGGAGGAAAAAGGGAAGACGAGTCGCTAGGCACTCATATAAGGACACAGTCGTACATACTGCATGATATAAGGTAGCAAATGTTACGATGTTGGAAAAATTCCGACCACATGTCATGGCGTGACAAAGAGGCCTAAAAGGGGGGAATGCCCAAGCGTTTGGATTTATTCACAAAACTGTTGCTTAGATGGCAAGATGAACATTAAAGTATTCGTAAGAGCCATAGTTTATGAAATTGATAAGTGCATCAGTCAACATTCGAGGATGAATGTTCCAAAGGGGGGAATGATGTTACACCCAAGTTTTCATACGTGAGAGTACATCGTAAGTCATTGATGTAAGCTCGGAAATGAGATTCTATTTGGAAGCAAATAAAGTAAGTTAATAATGTTACCTTGGAGGTTACAAATATTTAAGATCATGAATAACGATTACCAAGAGGGTTGGAAATCTTAGAAGCTAAACCAATTGAAGAAAATAAGTTTCGTCGAAAGTCGACAAGTTTCGAATGTTATAACATGTACTTTGGGGTGAGACTAGGGTTATTAACATGATAAGGAGGTTATTATATGAGTTATTTTAGTCGTATGATATTCATTTTATACATTTTGAAGGCAAGCAAGTTGTGGAACAAGAGTTGGCAAAGGACATCACAAGTTACATTCATAAATTTGTTGAAATTTAGGTCAAATGTATCTGAGAATTTCTCCAAATATACTTGGAATAATGGGGTGTTCTACCTACCAAATTGAAGGTCTACGAGTCTAGTTTCTAATGCATTAAACCGTTTGTCAATACGACATCGGAGTAGAGAGATATTCGCATTTTCGCGAGACCGCACAAGTAGCTCCCAATGGGACCCACTTAGGCGGTGGTTGACCTACTTCAATTTATAAACGATTTGGACGCCTATTTTTGCTCATTTTTCAACTAAAGTTCGTCTCCAAACTTCTCCTAACCCTCCTAAACATATATCACAAGGGTTTGAAGTGATTCCAAAGTGATTACACCATATTTCAACATCAAAACTTAGTTCTAGTGAAGAACAACACCTCTTTGAGGTTGTGTTGTCATTGAGGATTGTTGTGGGCTGTATTTGGATGAAATTCCAAGTTGTTGCTGCTGTCTAAGGTGAGTATAACAACCTACTAATTGTTCTTAAGCTTGCTTGTATGTTGGTTAAGTTGTTAGGATGATAAACTATAAGATAATACTTGGACTAGCTTAAGTCACTTCTATGGTGTTGTATTGCTATTAAGGGTTGTTGTAAAATGAATATAACTTGGATTTTGACTTGAAGTTACTGTAGGAGGTATGTATATTATGTTCTTGCTTGTGCCTAAGGTTATCTTGATATTGATTAAGTTAAATGGATGGGCTAGACCTGAACTAGTGAATAAAGTTGCTAGTTGGGGATAGTTGAAGTTGTGGATTATTTTCGTTGTTATAAATATATGGTATAAGGCTGGAATCATTGATTAATGACTTCATTATCAAGTTAATGATACTTTTATGTTGAAGTAAGAAGTCTATAAGGATTGATAAGGGGTATACGGATTCCAATCGGAGTTTGCCGCTCGTCGTAATGTAGTTGTGACTTGTTGTGGTTATATGGTGTCTTGATATTGATAATTATGTATTGATGGATTGCTCTGGTCATTGTTGTTGGTATATGGTATTGGAGGAGGCCCTTGTTACAATGGAGATGCTGCCCAAATTTACGTAAACGAGCTACTAGCTTAAGTTATAGACTTAGCCTTTGCTCAGCACTGATTTTGAATCTCCTTATACTATGATAGATTGAGTTGACTTGTTTGAAGAGTTGCTTGGAAGGGATTAAGGACTCAACGGGTTTAAGGTATGTTAAGGCACTTTCTTCTTTCTTTTGGCATGGTCTAAAATGAAATGAACATAAACGATACGCTATTTCATAATGACTCTACTCCTAGCAACTAAGGTTGTCCATGTTGTTCTTTCCTTATAAAATTATTCTAAACAAGTGTGTATGATCCTTAAATCCTACTAAGGTTCATATTGATGGTAGGGATGTCCATAATGTTCTTAAGTCACTCCAAAAGGTTTAGAAGATGATTCCATGAGTCTAGCATGCATTATATATAGTCTCTATTTTACTCTACCGAGCCGCGCTATTGTCGGCCGGGTACGGCACCTATTGTGCAACCACTGATCAGTTGGGTGTACCGAGCTCCACGTGGCCGGGTACGATTCTACTGAACCTTATGATGGTCGGGTACACTTTTACCGAGTCCTCTTTGAGGCCGGGTACGATATGATGATGATGATGCCCACAGAGGCGAATGTTTTAAAAAGTTTATGTATATATATGTATTATGCATTTCATATCAGTAATCCCCAGAGGCACTCTGATGTTACAGGTTGTATCTCCTCTATCTCTCTCTTTACAATACTGTTCTTGTTTATGCTTTCCTGCCTAACATACTCGGTACTTTATTCGTACTAACGTCCCTTTTGCCTGGGGATGCTGCATTTCATGCACGCAGGTCCCGATTGATAGGTTGACAGTCCTCCTAGTAGGATATCAGCTCAGCGAAGGTGTTGGTGCACTCCACTTGCTCCGGAGTTGCCTATTTGGTCAGTATGCTTTTGATATGTATTGATTGATATGGCGGGGCCCTGTCTCGACCTTTATGATTTTATGTACTCTTAGAGGCTTGTAGACATATGTCAGGTGTATGGATAATTGTATGGCCTTGTCGGCCTATGTTTCAAGTTTACTAATGGTCATGTCGACCTTATAGGCCCGTATGTCACATATATTAGTTTGTATATCATGTTGGGTCTTCATATGTTGACTATTCCCTTATGTTTTATTCTTGTTATCCCAGGACAAGTTTTCTAGCTCATTTACTCATGATAACATGATAAGAAAGATATGTTACGTTGGTACTCGGTTGAGTAAGGCACCGGGTGCCCGTCGCGGCCCTTCGGTTTGGGTCGTGACACAGGACCGGTTTCACAGAGCTCCGTCTGGCAAGAGGTGAGCCTCAGTGGTGCGTCAATCCAATCCCGACTGATCATGATGTTTGATAAACTCCAAAGTAAAGGCATTGAAAAAAAAGAGAAAAAATTCAAAGGCAAAGGTCTGGAAAGCGGAATAAGAACCAAATCCTTACACGAGCGAGTCATCATGAAATCCTGAAATTTGAGTCTTATCAGTTTGAAAGGGGTTCGCCTTTGAAGCCAATCAATGGCGAAGTTTCTCAACAGAAATGAGGCCGGGACCAAGCAATTGGAATGATAAAGGCCACCGAACCAACCACCATTTTCAAACTGACAATTGTTCTTTGTTTGGAAAATTGAAACAGGTGCAATCCAAAGCAACCGTGCAAGAAGCAGGTGCAACCAAAAGGGAAAAGAAATGCACAAGTGCAAGAAACAGCTTTGCAGCGAGGAATCAACCCAAAAGGGAAGTTTCCTCCAAATTCTTTCCTGCATTTTTACTGAACAAAAAATAATTAAAAAAAATGAAAAGAGAAATAAGAAGAAAATTCCAAAAAAGGGGTTAGATTAGAATCCCCAATATCAACCTATTTTTCGCCAACATTAGGGCTCCAATCCCTGAGTTGAGATTTTAGACATAGGGCTTCCATTCCCTAGTCACCTTTGCCAATATTAGGGCTCCAATCCCTGAGTTGAGATTTTAGACATAGGGCCTCCATTCCCTAGTCACCTTTTGCCAACATTAGGGCTCCAATCCCTGAGTTGATATTTTAGACATAGGGCCTCCATTCCCTAGTCGCCTTTACCAATATTAGGGCTCCAATCCCTAAGTTGAGATTTTAGACATAGGGCCTCCATTCCCTAGTCACCTTTGCCAACACTAGGGCTCCAATCCCTAAGTTGAGATTTAGATATAGGGCCTCCATTCCCTAGTCGCCTTTTGCCAACATTAGGGCTCCAATCTCTGAGTTGAGATTTTGGACATAGGGCCTCCATTCCCTAGTCACCTTTGCCATCATTTGGGCTCCAATCCCTGAGTTGAGATTTTAGACATAGGGCCTCCATTCCCTAGTCGCCTTTAGCCGATATTAGGGCTCCAATCCCTGAGTTGAGAAATTTTCTTTTAGCCGACATTGGGGCTCCAATCCCTGAGTTGAGCGATTTTCCTTTAGCCGACATTAGGGCTCCAATCCCTGAGTTGAGCAATTTTACTTTAGCTGACATTAGGGCTCCAATCCCTGAGTTGAGCGATTTTTCTTTTAGCCGACATTAGGGCTCCAATCTCTAAGTTGAGCAATTTTCCTTTAGCCGACATTAGGGCTCCAATCCCTAAGTTGAGCAAGTTTTCTTTAGCTGACATTAGGACCCCAATCCCTGAGTTGAGCAAGTTTCTTTTAGCTGACATTAGGGCTCCAATCCCTGAGTTGAGCAAGTTTCTTTTAGCCGACATTAGGGCTCCAATCCCTAAGTTGAGCAATTTTCTTTTAGCCGACATTGGGGCTCCAATCCCTGAGTTGAGCAATTTACCTTTAGCCGACATTAGGGCTCCAATCCCTGAGTTGAGCGATTTTTCTTTTAGCCGACATTAGGGCTCCAATCCTTGAGTTGAGCAATTTTCCTTTAGCCGACATTAGGGCTCCAATCCCTGAGTTGAGCAAGTTTTCTTTTAGCCGACATTAGGACCCCAATCCCTGAAGTTGAGCAAGTTTCCTTTAGCCGACATTAGGGCTCCAATCCCTGAGTTGAGCGATTTTTTTTTAGCCGACATTAGGGCTCCAATCCCTGAGTTGAACAATTTTCCTTTAGCCGACATTAGGGCTCCAATCCCTGAGTTGAGCGATTTTTCTTTAGCCGACATTAGGGCTCCAATCCCTGAGTTGCGTCTTTTAGACTTGAGGTTTCTAATCCCCTCATCAATTCTGTAGATTTTTATGACAATTAACTCACGAAATTTTCCTAGTAAGACGGGGGCAGAAAATTTCGTTCGTTTGTTTATTTCGATGCTTGAGCAGGTTTGATCTCGAGGCACAGGGATCGAGATGACCTACGGAGTGAGTCTCAATCCAGAATATAGAAAAGAACAAAAGAACAAAAAAGAAATGAGCTCGAATATTGGAGTAAACAAAGGTGCGGATTGCTCGAAATCTGATTGAAGTCACAAGCTCCGCCAATCCTGTCTTACTCAATGCTGCAGAAGTAAACAAGCACATGCAACTTACGAGCATCAAGATTCAGATCGAAGCCTACAACAAAATCAGCTAAGACTCAAGATCAAGTTTCAAGAGAATTGTAGATAGGAATCTTGTAAATCATAATTGATAGGCATAGCTAGCTTAGCTTCGATTTTCCCTTTTTGGTGTAATAAGGAAGTTAGCAAGCAATAGCAAGCAGTAGCAGCAGCAGCAACAACGGTAATAGTAAAACCACAGCTCCTGGTAGTCCCAGTTACCAAAACTTCCCGAACTACATTGACCTGATTCCTTTTTAGCCAAGGATATGTAGGAAACCTTCGAAGCAGAGGTTCGGTCAAAATCTTTCAAAAAATACTTCACACGAAGTAGTCAAACGGACAAAATCGCTCGTATCCGCTCACTTTATCTTTGTACGAAAACCCTACATGTTTTCGAACAAAGAGGGGCAGCTGTGAGCACATGATTTTTGCTCTCATGACAATTACTCCAAAAAAAATCAAAAATAAAAACAAATTGTCTTTGTGTATAATCTTTAGAATCTGCGTGGCATTTCGGATAATTATTTGTAGTTTTGTCTGTGATCGTTTATTTTTTAATTAAAAATACAAAAAATATGTTGCATGAATTTAGGATTTTATTCTTCTATTAGGAATTAATTAAATAATATTTGGAATGAAAAGCACAAAAATGTCATTTTTGGTAATTTTGTCATTTCTATTGTTTAATGGTGTGATTTTGTTCAATTAATATTTGATATTTTGTGTTAATTATTGCTAAAAATCAATTAATGTCTGTGTAATATAATTTTTGTTTTATAATTTATTTTTAGGATTTTTGTAAATTCGGAATTAAACTAGGAATTAAAAAGGAAAAGAACAAAAATAGAAAAGAAAATTGGACTGGGCCATTTCATTTTTGGGGCCAAAATCAGGCCCAAACGAGACCTGTACCCGGTCCAAACCTTCAACTCTCAAAAACGCATCAGACGACGTCGTTTCGAGACCAGCGAATCTCGACCGTTCATCCATCCTCATCCAACGGTCCAGATCGTCCAACCCTCACCCACATCCATTTACCCGTCCCTGACCCGTTACTAATCCGGACCGCCCCACCATTGGTTTTTAATCAGAGATGTTGGATCCCCTCATCCAACGGCCAAGATTAAGAAGTCAATTCTTAATGTGTCAAAGACCCCCCCCCCCCAAACCCTTTTTACCCGTTTCATTCCCAAACACCCCCCCCTTCATCTCTGAAAGAGACGAACCAAACGACCTCGTAACCCTAGCGCCGCCTTTCCACCCCCTCACCATAAACCCGTCGGCAACAAACCCGGTGACCACCAAAATAACACCCCTGAGCCATCTCCCCATCCACAACACGAATCCATGACCCTTGTACCTCGAATCATCCCCCGCCGTCTCGAATCTTCGTTTGAAGATTCGATCGGAACCCTGAAACCACCCCAATCTACCCCTAATTAACACTACACCACCACTAGGTTTCCCTCATCCCTAAACCATCAACAGATTTCCTCGGATCCCGTTGGATCTCCTCGAATCTTCGATCAAAATCTCCCCTCCAAGCCCTAGTTGTTCCTTTAACCCCAGACTAACACCCAATAATCCTCTTTACCTCCTCGTCCTTAATCCCTAACCAAATTGGCTCGAACATGAGTAAAAACCATCGAATGACGGATCTAGGGTTTCAACGTTTCAAGACGTGTCAAAGCCTCAAGGTCAACTGGTTTCTATTCAGTATTGTAGGCCTATTTCTCACGAAATAGATGTATGATACTGACTAGGACTCAAGTTCAAAAGGGCATACTATTGAAATCCGAGGAAAGAACAGTAAAGTTCTCTTTAATTTCTTTTGTTTCCTTCTATAGTTTGTTTGTCTGTTTTAAATTGTATCTTTGTCTTGATTTGTTTCTGGGCATTTGTTCAGTACTTCTTTCCTTCTCATCAGACCGTTTATTGGGTCCAGTTTCTCTAATTGTTTGTTTATATGTTGTAAACTGTTGGTCAGTTTATTAGTTCGTTATGTGTGAGTCAGTTTAACATGATAGTTAGTTTTAATCCTGGTTTTGATTTCATAGTCCATTTCAGTAGTTTTCTTTTGTTGTTTAAGTAATGTATGATTTTGGTTCGGATTGTCCCCTATATGTGATGTGTGGCTTCTTTGTTTTTTGATATTCATCAATCTTCTTTAAGTTCAATATATCGCAGGATTTCCTTCACTCTATTTAGCATAATTTGGAATTGTGAATTAATCATTCCCATAATGTGCCACTGTTGACTGGAAGTTTGACCTGGATAGTTCAATAGGTTTGTGTTCTGATTCGTGGTAATGCTGTTATTGGGTTTTCTGTTAAGCATTGATGAATTTTAGTTTCAGTTTTTAGCTTCAGCTTCAATGTTTCTGCTAAGCTCTTTTGTTTGTTGATGTTGATTTTGTTTTGAAGTTTCAATCCAGAATTTAGGAGTTTGAATTGGTTATAGCTGCAGTTTTAATATAGATTTCAGAGTTTTGTTTGGATTGATATAGAATTACTGGCCCTGTTTATTCATTTTAGATTTTGGACATCAGAAAGCATGTGAATTGTATTTCTTTAATGAATTAAAGTTAACTTGACAGCATGTGCTGTCAGGACATATTCATGCTGCCCATACTTGTTTAATTTTAATAAAGGAAAACCATTTTAATAATGAAAAAGAGGGTTGTCAGGGGAATCTGATGGGGAATACTTTTCTTTTGAGCTTTGAGTGGAAAAACAGAAGGAATAACATGGGAGAGAATCAGTATTTTATTTGACTAAGTGCTCTAAGAGCTGGAAAGGGAGGTCTGTGTGTGATATATAAAAAGAGGAGAGTTGATTCTGGGGAGGAGGAGGGTTCTAGATAGAGAACAAAAGGAAAAGCAAAGAAACCCCCTGGGAAAAACTCTAAAATTCCAGAAAAGGCACTGTTCCATTGTTTAAATTCACATTCAGTTTGAGATTTAGGCCCAACCAAACCTACTCTAGGCTTGTTTGTTTGAGTTGTTTGTTGTCAGATTTGTCCTAGTTGATTTCAAGTTGGTGTTTGGTCTATTTCCAATTGATTTTGAGTCGATTTGTTTAGCTCTTTTGGGTTTTCTTTTCTAAAACATTTATGGATCTCTGAGTTTCATTGGGCTGTTTCTTATTTGTCCCATATTGCTGATTGTGGTGCCACTACTGTTATTTGTTATCTGCTGCTGCTGATTTACCTCTCCTTCTTCTCACTTTCCAATTCAGGTACACATTCGAATTAAGCTTTGATGTAACTTTGAGTTGAAAGATTGAAAAAATGGAAATATTCATGCTTTGGCCTCCACATCTGTGCTCATGTAGTTTACCCCGCATCTGTGCTTTAAAATATATATATTAGTTGATGTGTAATTACTTAATATAAGTTTATTTTTGTTTGATATCGTTTGGGGAGGTAAACTGTATAATTTGATTTGGTTTTGGTTTGTTAATGAACTATCTAGTTTGCTAAAATTTTGTTTAGTCAATAACTTTAATAACGTCATTAGTTTAACTGAAAGCTTTAACAATAGAATTAACTGGTTCTAGATCCGTATTTTACAATTAATCGTTAAACAGTCGAGTAGTGGACTAATTTCAATTCATTTGTATTTATTTTTGGATTGTCTTGGGCTGGCGTAATTGGAAGTTTGTGTTAATCCAGTTTCTTTAGCAGAGTTTAGTATGATTCAAGTTCATTCAGCATTAGATACATTATTCATAGACAGTGAGTCATAATTTAATCCGTGCTTAAGGGAATCCAGCAATGACTCACGTAGTTTAGTTTTAATAGCATGAAATTGAGTTTTAATTTGGATTTCCGGGTTTATACAACTATATACGTTTTGGATTCAAAAGCACTAGATACATCTCCTATCTGAAATAATACACGCCGCATGTGCATGTTGAAAGGCCATCCCGTCCCCACCCTTTTATAAATAAAATTAATGTTCGCATTCACCATATATGTGCACTATTAAATGAATTGAATGGCCCGAGTGTCCAGTGATTGAGGACTAGCGTGCAATTTGAATCAAAAAGGCTTATTTGGGCATAAAACCCTGGCAGGTTTCGAAATTTAAACCATGGTCATGTTTCTGGGTTCACTATGGGCTCAAACCGTCCAGCCCCCTTATGAACACAATATGAGCTGTCTGGAACGAGTTGCTAAAGGATATATTTTTATTTATTTAGTTATTGGGCCCGGTTAAACTGAAATGGATTTATAAGGTTTTGGTTCTTTCAAGTAGGCTAAATAATTAGGGTTTCTTCTTTTATTGTTAGAGACAAATAAAAAATATAAAAATTTTAGTTTTCTATTAGTTTGGCTTTTAAAAAAAAATGATAATGAGACGAGCCTCGCCAAATAAAAAATGCAAATTGCGGGGCCCTCAATAATTGGTCATAATAAAATACTTAGAATTTGAGATGAGTCGTTTAGCGAATTTCACGGCTTTCCTCAAAGATAATAACGCGCTAGACTCTTTAGGCGTGATTTTAATTAAATTACATACTTAAATTCGGGTGCGCATTTATGTGACCCAAATCCAAATCTCAACGAAATCGGAATGTATTAACAACCACAGGTGCATTGATTGTGACGTGGTTCGAGATGTATTTTCACGACGTTGCAATTCTATTAAAAAAATGCATTTTAAACTTAATAAAAGAACACAAGTCATAACATGTATAAAAATCAGATATTTAGCCATTACAACAATTTAAGCGACCGTGCTAGAACCACGGGATTCGGGGGTACCTAACACCTTCCCTCGGGTCAACAGAATTCCTTACTTAGAATTTCTGGTTCGCAGACTTTATTTGGAAAGTCGAATATTTTCCTCGAATTGGGATTCAAGATAAACCGGTGACTTGGGAAACCAAAAGCCAAACCTTTCCCAAGTGGCGACTCTGAATTAAATAAATAATCTCATTTCGTATATTGTCACTTAAATTGGAAAAACTCCCTCACGCATTTATCCTTCGGGGTAGGCACGCAAAAAGGAGGTGTGACAATAGGTCTTTCATAAGTTTTTGAACTAGCTGACTTAGTTCTAGCTGGTTCTTTCCTAGTTGACTTGTAGTTCACCTGGTCCGACCAAATGGTTGACTTGGTTCTGGTTGGTTCCTTTCCAGTCGACTTGTAAGTCGTCTGGTTTAACCTAACAGAACTATGACTGGTGGATTTGCGCAAGCTGTTGAGCTGCATTTGTAGACCCTCAAACTCTTCCTGAAGTACTTCCTTTTCAATTTCACATACTTCATGTTTGAGTTTCCAGTCTTTAACCTCCCTAGTGAGTCTCTTAAGCTCATTCATCATTTTTTGAGACTCTTTCAAGGTTGAATCAAGAATATCCTGCAATTCATTACATCTTTCACAGTCATAAGATCTTACCTCACTAGTTTCACCTCGTGCCATGAAACAATTTTCATTATCGTCATCTGAATCGTCTTCATCTGTCCAGCATCCTGAAGTTTTGTTTATTTCATTTTTCATAATTGTCATGAAGCAAAGATTTGCTATTTCTTCGTGGTTAAAGTCATCCTCATCACTCCAACTTCCGAAGGATTTGTTCTTGTTGAAGCCTCTAGAGATCTTCCTTTTCAGTTTTGGGCATTCAGCTTGAATATCCCAAATTTTCCACATTCATAGCATTTTCCATCGTTCTTGTCTTGTTCGTTCTATTGTCTGGATCGTCTTGGTAGGTATCTTCCTTTCTTTGTATTTATGTATCTTCTCATCAGACCATCCATATTTCTAGACATCATAGCAATCTCTTATTGTAGAGCTTCAGGATCATCAATTTCATTTTCAGCCATTTCAGTAGAGGTTTTGAACGCAACTATTTTCTTTTTCTCTTCTTGATTTATCTTTTTCAGATGCGTTCTTTCAAAAGCAATGAGTTCTCCTCGTAGTTCATCATAGGACAATTTGTTTAGGTCTTGAGATTCCAGTGTGACTACTTTGGTCTGCCAAGTGGTTGGCAGACTTCTGAGAATTTTTCTTACTTGATCACCACTGGTGTAGGGTTTGCCAAATGCCTTTAAGTCGCTAATTATTTTGCTAAACCTGACAAACATCTCTTCAATGGATTCTCCTTCTTTCATTGAGAAGAGTTCATAATCATGAACTAGCATGTTGATGTGTGTTTCCTTTACTTTGGTGGTTCCCTCATAGGTAACCTCAAGTTTGTCCCACATATCTTTGGCTGTCACAACTCGATATTTTCTCGTATTCTTCACCACTTATAGCATTATGAAGAAGGTTTCTTGCCTTGTTATTCATTTGTACCGCTTCCAGTTTCTCTTTTGAGTATGAATCTATATCATCAGGATTAGCAAGTGGTGGAGTGCTAGCCAGTAGGGGATAGTTTCCCTTTTTGATGACTCTCCAGACTTTGACATCTTAAGTTTTAGCAAAGATTTCCATTCGTACTTTCCAGTGAGAGAAATATTGTCCATTGAAGTATGGTGGTCTAACTTGTGAAGTTCCTTCCTGAAAAAGAGCTCCTATGATAACCTGATTTGCCATGATCTTTTCTCACAAGCTGTTAAGCAAAAGTAAAATGTGAGCCAGGCTCTGATACCAATTGAAAGTACAAGGGGGAGTGAATTGTAACTCTTTTAAAAGTAATTGCTTATTAGTTGACTTATTACTTGAGTAGTCGACTAGATATGATAAATTGACAGATATAATAACAGGAAGTAAATTGCAGAAAGTAATTGCAGGAATTAAGGACACCAGGATTTTTATACTGGTTTGGATTCAATGTGAATCCTAGTCCAGTCCCCTTTGGTTGCAAGGGAGTTCTGTGTAGATGAGTTTCTTCCGAGTATAGTTGTAGTGAATTTCACTCAGTTTCTCTAGCACTCGTTTTTGATACAATGCCTCACCAGTGTTATGCTCTCTTTCTTTCCCTGACTTGTTACACAGCAGATCCTAGTGAACTACAATGCTTGTTTGCAGTAGAATAAAGAGAGTTATTTTGGTTTGATCAATATATAAACACTAGGGTTTACAACGAGGTATAAATACTTTGATGGATGGTAGAGGCTTGACAACCCAAGAGATTTGATCCCTGGAAAGAACTGATTCTTTCCAAGAATAAGGAATGAGTTGTTGCTTCTCTTGATTGCTTTCCTTCAGCAAAGATACGAATGAAGATTGCTCCTTGATTGTTGGTTCTTCCAAATGCGTTCGCGTACCAAATCTCCTCGTATCCTTCAATCTTCCATGATTCTGCCCTTGATTTGTGCCTTTACTCAAGGCTTATTTGATTCTTTCCCACTCAGCTAATCGTTGTTATTGCTGATTGATTTGTTGATTAGATTCCGCCCAGATTTGCGAGACCTTTCCAGATTTGCCGATTGTATGCTAATTGATTTCTTTCTCTATAAATCATGAACCACTCCAGCAGTCTTCTTTACTTCTTGTAATTGATTTCCTGCACATGTATATTATTTGCATCATTAAAACAAGATCTAACACCTTTATGGTCTTGAAATAATCTAATGTTTGCATATTTTGTTCTTTTAAATAATTAGTTATGTTGGTCTACTGCTGTGTATCATGTTTTTCTTCATAAGTTATGAACCTGGTTATCTGTCAGCTTACTAAAGATTGTATCAACATTATTTGTTTCTTCCCCTAGATGATAGGTAATACAGGATCTAAACAAGCTGGGCAAACTAGTGGTAAAGGAGAAAAATTCCGTAAAAGGAAGACACACACAATAGAGCCTCAAGCAGCTCAAATGCCTTGCGTAATCCCATCACAATCCCTCCTATCTCAAACTAGTCTACTTCATGTACATGAGACTTTCTTGCCTCAACCTACTCCTGAAGTCAATCTGCCTCAACCTAGTATTGGAGCCAATCGACCCCAACCTTATAACACTGGGTCTCAGCCTCAATCTAATCAGTCGCAACCTATAAATATAGTCACTCAACCGCATATGTCTTCACCAACCAATATGACTCCAGCCACCTCGTGCAGTGCCGTAGGCGATGGCAAAGATAGTGGCAATGATGATGATCGAATGTGGATTGTACCTGAAGAAGATGGGTAAGTATATTATTTAGCACACATGCTTTGGTTCTTTGATGCTCTAATATGGTGTAATATGTTATTAATACTGACTTTTGTTTTGTATGATTGCTTGTAGACCATAGTGAAAGTGCAACTTAGTTCAAATTGTAATGTTTGCATGTGATTTCTTTGACTATGATACTGATACTTTCATTTAACAATAACAAACCCAGTGTAATCTCAAAATTGGGGTTTGGGAGGGTAGTTTGTGCGCAGCCTTTCCCCTACCTTGTGAAGGTAGAGAGGTTGTTTCCGATATACCCTCGAAAATCCGACATGCATATTTTGTTTATGTCCTATGAACAACCTGTCAATCTAATCCCGATCCATAAATATAAAATCAATGTATTAGTTCCAATAGTTAAAAATTGCCCAGATGCATATTCCAAGTGCACATTTTTATCGCATTCAAAAACTAAGCAATTCTTCCATCCTAAGGTTACATTTGATCATATTAGTGATGTCACAAAGAATTTGTTACTTTTCAGAAAGAACATTTTTTGTTCTAAACCTCATGAATTAATGAGTAACATTTTGTGCTTGGACATTAAGAAATAAATTAAAGATTTTTTTTTGTTGTAAATAGTTGTTATTGTTCTCAGTGGAGAGTAGTGAAAATTTTGTAGTTCTTGCTGAGGTAACTGATATCAGTTGCAGCCCATGACAGATTGCTAAGATTGTTCTGAGGAAATTGCATACTTGTTTTTTAACAACAGTGATCAACTAAGTTCGTAGGTTATTTGCATGAATCTCCTGAAAAAGAAATGAGTTCTCTTGTTCCTGGTTTAGCTTAAAGGTGAGTCTGCTTCTTGTAAATTATGTGATTGGATCGAGGACTTGCGACTCTTTCTTTTGGTAATCTTTCCGAAAAACACTAATCATTATGATGTCTTGACAATGTGTTCATTTTAATGAGCCATTATCAAAGACCTGTATTTAATTTGTGTAACTTCATTACTCCTTTAACTTCTTTTTGCCTTTCAGAATTGACGCTCCTTTGAAATTAGTCGCCAGATAAAAACTGGTGAACTATTATGTCTATCCCACTCTAATTTGCTTCTTTTGCTATGTATAAACAGCAAGCTGCCCCAAGTTGCCAATCAAGACTGAAGGGATTAATTTCACAAATTTTCTGAATATATATTGTCGCTTTACTTCCGACTATGTGAAATATTTTAGAGATGCATGGCTACTGAAATTGCTGATTATCACAAAGTAGGCAAAAGTTTGTATTACATTTCAGCTACCAAATTTATATAATAGAAGATATTTTCAGTCTTTCAGGACACCCAAAATCTAGTTTAGTGATGTTAATTATATGCAACAATTCTTCCAACTTTTCTGGAGATCTTCTTTTGTTTTGTTTAACTGTTTCTTCCACTTTATTTGGCAAGCTGGAGTGTGTTGGTTTTGGGAGATCATCTCCCCTCTCTGAAATGCCAATATAAGTAGAGACCAACACCTTTTAGAAATCTCAGTCCTCAGTTTTCTAGTTTGAAGTGGTAGTAAACTCGTCAAGTGCACAAGCCTTGCAATAGTCTAAATTGAAGGATTTACAGACAATGGTTTTGACAGATTTGATGTGATTAATTGATAGGAATTTGATTGAATGGAATTATGAGTGAAACTACCTAGTTAATTTAATTCTAAATGATTGATAACTACTGCATTTTTATGATGGTTTGATCCTCGTAAACTAGTTATTGAAGGTATTGCTAGTTGCATTCGTAGTAAATTTGAGCTGGCTAAACCTTCAACCTACTCAGGATATGTGGTTTGAAGAATTCAAGGTAATGATGTTTATAATATGATTCATGTTCAAATGTTGGTGTGTAAGTTTTCAGGACTAATCAGATTTTATTTTGATATGTGTTGTCTTATAAAATACTAGAGAAGAAATTTAGATAGCTCCCTCAATAAAATGATGTTATACGACGCAATTTTGAGAAAAGGGCATCTTCAAAAATGACCCAACTTTTCGAAGATGTTAGAAAGGACTTGTCTGTGAAGCCAAATTGGATGGGTGATGCCACATTCAAGGAGATGAAGGAGCATTGAAGTCTCCTCAATTTAAGTTAAAATTCGGAACAAAATAAAAAATAACGCGATCCAAATGCAGGTGTCTCGGTTCATACAAGTGGTTATATACCTCATCGCGTGATTTGGAAGAGAATGGTAATATATAGTTCCTTATTAATTTTTTCTTTCCAGTAAATAGATCATATAAATGTTGATAGCATACACATCTTCCTTTAATTACTGACGGAAGGTACTAGAAAAGATCCTTCCTTTTCAGAATTTTATTTTCGCACTCATCGAAAGGAGTAAGATAAAAGTTGGCTAAATGAGAAAGCTGTAGCTCTGCTTTTGTAATTCTTCCTTCTACAACATATATGTATTGAAATTATTGAACTGTCGTTACTCTATTAAGTTGATAAATAAATTGGTTGTTTCAAGAAGAACAGAGAAATTAATAGTCCAACAAACTTATGCACAAGCTTGCTCTATGTAATTATACCTTATCAGGTCCTAGGCAGATATTTAGATTAGACCATTATGAAAAACATAAAAGATAGAAAAGGAGAGAAGAAAAAGGAAGTGGCCAAGTAGCTATTATATTATTGTAGTGATAACAAATAAGAGTAGTATTATGTAGGATCGCATAGAGGTGTTTATAACACGCAGCGGAAGATAAAAGTAATCCTAGGCAGAAATTTTTTGTGTTTAAAATTTATTTACATATCAAAGATCGGATCTAAGACGTACCTTGTGAAGAGAGTCTCGTTTTTAAATTTCTTCGATAGTGCGAAGACTCTATGTGTATCCACACCGAGACTGGTCCTTGCTATCAACTCCTTGATCAATGAACCCGTGAACAAATTGAATGAAAATATTGTGTTGAAATTTTCTCAAAAATCTCAACTCAAAGGTAGAAGAACAAGAAACAATTTTATTGTACTAGTATTTTCTATCTTGGTTTTATATTGCACTATTACTTTCTCAAAGTAATTTTTCTTCTCAATAATAACTCTCTTGATTTCTTTACAATATGTATAAGATCTATGCCTCACTAATTCTTAATTAAGACTCACACATATATATACATAATTTCCATTGGAAAATACAAATCACATGTCTTATGGTAAATAAAAACATGTAACTTATTTATGGAATTCAATTCTAAATTGAATTCTACAACTTAGTCAACATTTTAAAATAAAAATATGTAACTCATTTACGGAATTCAATTCTAAATTGAATTCTACAACTTAGTCACCATTTTAAAATAAAAACATGTAACTCATTTATAGAATTCAATTCTAAATTGAATTCTAAATTGAATTCTTCTTATTAATATTTTCCTATTAAAAAATTATTTCTCATATCAAATGGGTTGAAAATTGTAGACAAAACCATAAGGACTTTCCATGTTAATTAATCCAATTCAAAATTGGATTTACTAACAAGACTTTATTAATATTTTATATAACATCTTTTATATAAAATAAGTGCTATATATATATATATATTTTAACCAAGAGATATAATTTCGTTTTTCTATTCTAAATAGAATATTTTAATTTGTTCACAATATTAATTATATATCCTCTGTGCTAGCAAAGAATATAATAATATTTCATTTGGACTAATAACTAAATTTATTTGACTAATTAAATTCTTTAATTTAATTATCAAATAATAAAGCAATTAACCCTTTAGCAAAGATCAGAATATTCGTTAGTGTGCGACCCCATAGGTTCAATACTAAGCCAGTAGTAAATTGATCACATCAATATACTAATCAAGGGTGACGTCTAGCAACACTCCTTACTCTCAAGAACCTATACAAGAATAATGTATTGATTCCTTCTGTCATTATAGCTCTGGGTCACCCTAGGATATGGTTCAACTGTCAAATCCTAATAAGCGATCAACTATGTGTTCATGTCAAAATATAATCAACCATTGAATGACCTAAGAAACTCTTTTCTTCTTTCATTCAATCGCCCTGGCCAATGCCTTAATTTGGTCGATTATAATTCATGACAACATGGAGCTTAAACTCATTACCAAGAGTTGACAGATTCCATCTTGATCAATCACTAATTCTACAAGTATTTAATCATACCCAATATCCTTTCAACTATTGCCCTAGGGCCATAGGTGTCTAGTACCAAAGTACAATAAATAACTTGTCAATTACTATGATGATATCAGGTCAAGGGAAATTCTTACATCACATTCTTCCATATAATATCCCATTGACAATTTATAGTAATTCTAACCATTAGGAATTATCCAATGAGTCGGTTCAATGATCATATCTCTATAAACATCATCTACCTATGTGATTTAGTTAATGAGATCAACTAATCTTTATCCTATAAAGATGATCACATAGATATTGATCTAATCGGATTATAATGTCCAAATTAATAATCCTATGATCAAGAACGAAATTTAGATTAAATTATAAGAGACTTTACTCTTATTATCATGATCTCCATCACAATGTCAAATCTCAAAATTTAATCAAGGACCTTATCAAATTAATCGAGAAATGAATAACAATGATAAAAGAATATCAAATGCCATATATATATTTTATATGAAATAACGTTCACAAAAAAATATGTTAAGATCATCAAATATGACAATGGATCTAGGACATATCTAATATATCCCTAACAATCTCCCACTTGCACTAGAGCCAATCGCTTTTGTACTGCATTCCCAATTTCCACTTGTGCTTGTCAAACTCCTTTGCTCCAAGAGCTTTAGTGAATGGGTCTGCAGCATTTTCTTTTCCATCAACCTTTTGAATCTCGACGTCGCGACGTTCAATGATTTCTCTTATCAAGTGATACCTCCGCAGAATGTGTTTGGAATTTTGGTGTGATCTTGGTTCTTTTACTTGAGCAATGGCTCCAGTATTGTCACACAACAATGGAATTGCACCCTTTATTGAAGGAACCACACCAAGTTCAGTTAAGAACTTTTTCATCCATATAGCTTCCTTAGCAGCTTTACTAGTTGCTATATATTATGCTTTAGTCACTGAATCAACTACTGTAGCTTGTTTGGAACTTTTCCAACTCATTGCACCACCATTTATGGTGAATACATAACCAGAAATAGATTTGCTATCATTTCTATCTGAAGAGAAACTTGCATTAGTATAACCTTCAAGTTTCAACTCAGAATCACCATAAATGAGGAATTGGTCTTTAGTCCTTCTTAAGTACTTAAGAATGGTCTTGACCACCTTCCAATGTTCCTCAGCAGAATTTGCCTGATATCAGCTAGTCACTCCTAGTGTATAAGCCACATCGGGACGTGTACATGTCATGGTATACATGATAGCTCCCACTACACTAGCGTATGGGACCCTACTCATGCGTTCTCTCTCTTCAGATGTTTTAGGACAATCCTCCCTACTGAGAGTAATTCCAGTGTCTATCGGTAGATAACCTCTTTTGGAATTATCCATGTTATACCTTTTCAAAATGGTATCAATATACAAAGACTGGGAAAGTCCAAGAAGCTTCCTCGATCTATCTCTATTGATCTTTATTCCCAATATATAAGCTGCTTCTCCCAAGTCTTTCATGGAGAACTATTCATATAGCCAAATCTTGGTACTTTGCAGTGCCGGTATATCATTCCCTATGAGAAATATATCATCAACATATAATACTAAGAATATAATTGTGCTTCCACTAACCTTTTTGTACACACAAGGTTCTTTTTCGCATCTAACAAAATTAAACTTTTCAATTGTCTTGTTAAAGCAAATATTCCAACTTCGAGAAGCTTGCTTCAGTCCATAAATAGATCTTTGTAGCTTGCAAATTTTATTATGATCAAACGGAGATATGAAACCTTCAGGTTGTGTCATATACACATCCTCTTCTAGCTCACCATTAAGGAAAGTTATTTTCACATCCATTTGCCATATTTCATAATCATAGTATGTCACTATAGCAAGTAGAATACGAATTGATTTGAGCATTGCCACAGGAGAGAAAGTCTCGTCATAGTCGATTCCTTCCTTTTGACGATATCCCTTGGCAACAAGACGAGCTTTATAGGTCTCCACATTTCCGTCTGCTCCAATCTTTTTCTTAAAAAGCCATTTACACCCTATAGGTTTTATATCCTTTGAAGGTTCAACTAAATTCCATACTTTATTTTCCTTCATGAATTCTATTTCGGATTCCATGGCCTTTTGCCATCTCTCATAGTGAGAACTTTGTATAGCTTCTTCATAGGTCTTAGGGTCATCATCATTATGATCAACCTCACTTGATACATCATCTTGTACCATTAGATTTAATCTAGTTGGTACATGACGTTCTCGGGTAGACCTTCTAAGAGGTACTTGTACAACTTGTTCACCTTGTGCTGGATTTGATTATTGTTAAATTTGGTTTGGAACTGTTTCATTAACATGTTCTTGAACTTCAACCATTGAAGATGACAACTTCCTTGGCAACTTCAAAACATCCAATAAAGTTTCTTCAACTTGGGTCTCATGATCTTTATTTTGTGTTGATTCATTAGTTTCCTGAACTTCATCAAGTTTTATATCTCCACTATATTTTCCTTCCAAAAGAAATTTCCTTTCCAAAAAGGTTGCTCCTCTAGTCACAAACTCTTTATGGTTAGAAGAGTGATAGAAATAATATCCCATTGTTTCTTTGGGATACCCAATGAACCTACACCTATCAGATCTTGAGTCAAGTTTATCAGACTACAGTCTCTTAACATAAGCTGGACAACCCCAAACTTTAATATGTTTAAGGTTAGGCTTACATCCTTTCCGTATCTCATATGGTGTTGTAGAGACTGACTTAGTGGGAACTTTATTTAGTAAGTATGTTGCTGCTTCCAAAGCATATCCCCATAAATTTATTGGAAGATCAGTGAACCCCATCATAGATCTCACCATATCAAATAAGGTTCGATTTCTCCTTTCAGACACACCATTATGTTGTGGTATTCCTGGAGGTGTCCACTGTGAGAGAGTTTCATTCTCTTTGAGATACTTAGTAAAATCTTCACTAAGATACTCTCCACCTCTATCAAACCTTAGTACCTTAATACTTTTACCCGTCTGTTTCTCAACTTCACTACGTAACCTTTTGAACATTTCAAAAGATTTAGATTTGTGTTTCATAAGATATACAAATCCATATCTTGACATATCATCAGTGAAAGTGATGAAGTAAGAATATTCACCTCTAGCTTGCATTTTCATGGGCCCACAAACATCTGTATGAATTAGTCCCAATAATTCAGTAGCTCTTTCTCCAGTTCCAGTAAATGGAGATTTGGTCATTTTTCCTTTGAGACAAGATTCACAAGTTGGATATGATTCAAAATCATATTTGTCAAGGTACCCTTCCTTGTACAACTTGTTAATTCTTTTCGCTCCAATATGACCAAGCCTACAATGCCAAAGGTATGTATGATTTACTTGATCATCTTTTTTTCTCTTAAGACTTGAAACATGCATAATCTAATTCGCACTTACATTAGGTAAGACATAAACATCATATTGGAGATAGCCATTCACATATAAATTATCACCATAATAAATAGAAAAAATACCATTGCCTATATTTATGTAAAAACCATGTTTGTCCAACATAGAAGCTGAAATTATGTTCGAAACAAATTTAGGAACATAATAACAATCATCTAACATAAGTACTTTGTCCGAAGGCATTAGTAAGAAAATTGAACCAACAGCTATGGCTGCAACTTTTGCACCATTTCCAACTTGTAGATTAATTTCTCCATTCTTTAGTCTCCTACTTATCTTGAACCCTTACAACATATTACAGATGTTATAACCACTGCTAGTATCTAATACCCACAGTGAAGAATTAGTAGTAGCTAAAAAAACCTTGAAAACATTTTTCATTAATGTCTCACCTTGTTTCTTGTCCTTTAAAATTGCAAGATACTCCTTGCAGTTTCTCTTCCAATACCCTTTCTTCTTACAGTGAAAACATTCATCATCATATACTGACCGCAAGATCAAATTTTTACCAAGCTTGTACCCCAACTTCTCATGTTCTTCGGCAAGAATAATCACATGATTGACAAGGGGTCCAACCGAAGAGTTTTCAATGTCCAACTGTATATCAACCATTTTCTTAAGATATTCAATAATTGCAGTTGGATCCATATTCTGATGTATCCTCTGGAGTTCAAAACTCATAGAAGCAAGAATAATGTATTTAATAGTAAGGCATTCTTCCAAGTGTTTCTGATAAACCTTGGTGCCTTGAACATCATTCTCTGGTGGGATTATCTTTGCAGGCTTATCGATCATATTAATAAGCTTTTCATGTATGAGAACAATTCTCAAATTTCTATACCAGTCATCAAAGTTTGGTCTTACCAACGTGTTGGTCTCAAGTATTTCACGCAGTGATATAATAGAAATATTGAGAAATCTAAAATATTGAAAAGAAAAGGCAATAATATAAGACCATATTTACATATATCATAAAGGTATGGACTTTTATCTAAATGATATTTTCACTAATTATTTTAAACTATTTACCCTCATTATAGTTTAAGAAATCTTTATTTCTATTAGTGGAGTAAAGAAATCCTTCAACAATATGTATGAGCCCCTTGGAAGTCAAGTCGTTCCTCACATATATCTTAAAGGTAGGTACTCTTACCAATTGTATCCCTATATAACTTCCTTAAATAACTCTATGTCAAATAGTCCCCTGGTAGTCAGGTCGATCCTATTAGCATAGTTGAGTTCAACCATCATGATAGCAAAGAACTTATTAAATTTTATACTCCCCCGGGTAGTTCAGGCGTCTAGTGTAAAATTGAATAATTCCTTCAATCCATAGATCTAATGCAAATAAACAATTTTAACATATTCTCGAACTATAAGTCTCCTGGTAGTCAGGCCGCTCCTTATAAACAAGAGATAAGTAAAATTATTTACTTTGATGGATAGCTCTATAATAAAATATCTTATATTTTATTATTCAAGAACTCAAATTTTACTAAGAGGGAATTGTTGCTAAAACAACTTTTAATAACATGATGATCAAATCTTTCATAGCACATGAATTTGGTTTAAGTTGTCTACATGCTTTGTCCTAAATTAATTTACATCACATGTAATAAATAATTCAAAATCATATGCCGAACAAGCATGTGACATAAAAACGAAATTCAAGATACTTCTAACATGTTTATCTTATATATCACATATATCACATAAAATAATTCATGCCAGAAACTTATTATTAGTTAATACCCCATAAACTAATAACAATTTAAATAATTGTATAATCTAACAACCTATTATAGATTAACGTCGTATCTTATACCAAATTTTAAATTCAAGTTACGAACTATCTCAGTAGTTTAACTTTTATGAATACATATTTTATTCACAATAAAATAATATCAATCCATGCATACAAACAATTTGTCTAGTGCACAAGACACATGTATTATAGTTTGAACTTTTCAAATATAATCATAAAATATTTCATAAATAAATTTTAAACACGAGAAACCATGGCTCTGATACCACTGTAGGATCGCATAGAGTTGTTCATAACACGCAGTGGAAGATAAAAGCAATCCTAGGCAGAAATTTTCGTGTTTAAAATTTATTTACATATCAAAGATCGGATCTAAGACGTACCTTAGAGAGTCTCGTTTTTAAATTTCTTCGATAGTGCGAAGACTCTATGTGTATCCACACCGAGACTGGTCCTTGCTATCAACTCCTTGATCAATGAAACCCCATGAACAAATTGAATGAAAATATTGTGTTGAAATTTTCTCAAAAATCTCAACTCAAAGGTAGAAGAACAAGAAATAATTTTCTTGTACTAGTATTTTCTATCTTAGTTTTATATTGCACTATTACTTTCTCAAAGTAATTTTTCTTCTCAAGAATAACTCTCTTGATTTCTTTACAATATGTATAAGATCTATGCCTCACTAATTCTTAATTAATACCCACACATATATATACATAATTTCCATTGAAAAATACAAATCACATGTCTTATGGTAAATAAAAACATGTAACTTATTTATGGAATTCAATTCTAAATTGAATTCTACAACTTAGTCAACATTTTAAAATAAAAACATGTAACTCATTTATGGAATTCAATTCTAAATTGAATTTTTCTTATTAATATTTTCCTATTAAAAAATTATCTCTCATATCAAATGGGTTGAAAATTGTAGACAACATCATAAGGACTTTCTATGTTAATTAATCCAATTCAAAATTGGATTTACTAACAAGACTTTATTAATAATTTTATTAATATTTTATATAACATCTTTTATATAAAATAAGTGCTAATTATATATATATTAACCAAGAGATATAATTTCGTTTTTCTATTCTAAATAGAATATTTTAATTTGTTCACAATATTAAATATATCCTCTGTGCTAGCGAAGAATATAATAATATTTCATTTGGACTAATAACTAAATTTATTTGACTAATTAAATTCTTTAATTTAATTATCAAATAATAAAGCAATTAATCCTTTAGCAAAGATGAGAACACTCATTAGTGTGCGACCCCATAGGTTCAATACTAAGCCGGTAGTAAATTGATCACATCAATATACTAATCAAGGGTGGCGTCTAGCAACACTCCTTAGCGACCGGATAGCATGAAGTATACAATTTACTCTCAAGAACCTGTAGAAGAATAATGTATTAATTCCTTCTGTCATTATAGCTTTGGGTCACTCTAGGATATGGTTCAACTGTCAAATCCTAATAAGCGATCAACTATGTGTTCATGTCAAAATATAATCAACCATTGAATGACCTAAGAAACTCTTTTCTTCTTTCATTCAATCTCCCCGGCCAAGGTCTTAATTTGGTCGGTTATAATTCATGACAACATGGAGCTTAAACTCATTACCAAGAGTTGACAGATTTCATCTTGATCAATCACTAATTCTACAAGTATTTAATCATACCCAATATCCTTTCAACTATCGCCCTAGGGCCATAGGTGTCTAGTATCCAAGTACAATAAATAACTTGTCAATTACTATGATGATATCAGGTCAAAGGAAGTTCTTACATCACATTCTTCCAGAGAATATCCCATTGATAGTTTATGGTAATTCTAACCATTAGGAATTATCCAATGAGTCGGTTCAATGATCATATCTCTATATGCATCATCTATCTATGTGATTTAGTTAATGAGATCAACTAATCTTTATCCTATAAAGATGATCACATAGATATTGATCTAACCGGATTATTAATGTCCAAATTAATAATCCTATGATCAAGAACAAAATTTAGATTAAATTATAAGAGACTTCACTCTCATTATCATGATCTCCATCACAATGTCAAGTCTCAAAATTTAATCAAGGACCTTATCAAATTAATCAAGCAATTAATAACAATGATAAAAGAATATCAAATGCCATATATATATTTTATATGAAATAACGTTCACAAAAAAATATGTTCAGATCATCAAATATGACATTGGATCTAATGGCATATCTAATATATCCCTAACATATTAATCTTTCTAATTAAATTGGACCTACTAGCTTTATCAAATTAAAGCTTCTGATGAATCAGAAACCAGCATCACCCTTGCAAAGTCACGATCAATTAACTCCTCTAAAACATTGCATAGTGGCAGTTGCTTGTTGCTTAGGAGCCTAAGGAGTATGACGACTGTGAACCCATGTACTTTTCCCGTCCCCCTTTGCTGCAAAGTAACAGCTATTAGAAAATTCAACACATAAATCCCTTAATCATCTTTTGTCACAAGATCATAGTATACCATGCAAATAGCCAGCGATCAACGGGGAGAGGAGTCATGGCTCTTAACATATCTTGTTGCATTCTATCTGAAGTAGTATAATTGAAATGAAATTGTCCTGCCAGAATTACTTGCCCCATCTACACAAGCAGTTGACAACCTCTGTGTTCATATGAACAATGGATTTATTTGTAGCTAGAACCTATCTATTGTTAATGAATTTAATAAACTTAGGCATGTAATTGCCTTTTATGTGACTTGTAGTGTATATATATCTTTATACTCGTCAGCCTGTATTAGTTAATCCCGGAAAACTAATTATATTGAACTCTATTCTTAAGTACCCTTTTTGGTTTAATTCAGGTAAACATCTGATTACTTGTGTGGAATCTTTGCTTCATTTTCTTTAGTATTCTCTAGTCCAATTAAATTGCTAGGGAAAGATGTGCTTAAGTGCTAGCAGTTGTCAAAATTATTAATATTTGTTTTAATGCAAAATCACTAATATTTGTTTCAATGCTTTTGTGCAAAATAATGTTGAAAAAAAAAAGAAGAATTATTAGCTTCCCAAAGTGCATATGTTGATGGAGAAACTAATTCAGCTAGCGAGCTTTCTCAATTAAGTGAAATGGATATTTGGGTGCTATCAGTTGGTGGAAAGAAAAAAGAAGAATTGTAGGTCTTGGCTCTTTGGGTCGATCTGTAAAAGTACCTAAGCAAATAACATCTGATGTGTCGGAAGAAGTTGATGATCGGATTAGAGCCCAAGTTCATGCATTAAATGCTGAGTTATATAATCAGTTGGAAGAAGCACAACACCAAAATGAAGAGATGAGGCGCCAAAATAAAAGATGAGACGCCAAAACAAAAAAAATGAGGAAGGAGTTTGGTGACACAAATGAGAAATTAGCAACACTAATAAGGCATGTGGGTTACCCGGCATCATCTTCCAATGCACAACCATCATCTTCGGAAGACAATCAAGATTCATCGAGTGATAATGATGATAACAACAACTCGGTAGATGAGTATGATTATGATTGAGATACTTGGTAGTACTATTTAAGATTTCCAGTTTAGACTTTTAAGTTTTTTCATTTAGGAATTATTCATTATTATTTATTAAATTATGGATCATTTTTTGGCTATATATTATTTCAGATTTGTGCAGAGTTGTTTGTTTGGAAAAAAAAGGATGAATATCATACGTCCATTGATTGTGTAGAATATAATTTGGGACTAAATACAAACAAATTTACTTTTGAAAAATGTACAAGTTACTTGTTTATTTTCATCAGGAAGTGCCCTGAGCGGATCAATCTTTGTTGGGATTTTACTTGCAAATATAGAGTACATGGGGATTTTTTTAGAAATTCTCCTGCAGAATTATCACATCAAATTCCCACGAAATTCCCTTTTTTCACGAAATTTTTATTGAATATTTCCTGCAAATTTACTTGGAGGTTTTGCTGCGGAATTACATGCAAATATTTGCCCACGAAAATCCCTAGGAAAGCTCCTTTCTTTCACAATTCTTTACCAAATTTACTTACAATTTTTTGGTATTTCTTGCGAAAAAATCCGCAAGTAACTTACATATGGATTTAACATTCCCAGATAATGCACCTGCGGCCAATTTATCCCCAGGTAACATACCTGGGGAATTTAAAATTCGCAGGTAATATGTGACGATCCGACCCGTCGTCTCATGAGTTACTGTCTCGTTCATCCCATTTTCTGCTTCCTCATGTTTCATTATCGGTATTGGGTGCATTAGAATTTATTTGGAGCGATTTTGATAAGAAATGAGACATTTAGTCTCTTTTAAGAAGGCTTAAGTTGTAAAAGTCAACCGGACGTTGACTTATGAGTTAGAGGGCTCGGATGTGAATTTCGACGGTTCGGTTAGTTCCGGGAGGTGATTTGTGACTTAGGAGCAGGACCGGAAGTAATTCTGGAGGTCCGGTGTTGAATTAGGCTTGAATTGGCGAAGTTAGTAATTTGGCGAATTCCGGTTGATAGGTGAGATTTTGATCCGGCTGTCGGAATGAAATTCCGAGAGTTGCTGTAGCTTCATTGTGTCATTTGGGATATGTGTACAAAATTTCAGGTCATTCGGACATCGTTTGGTCGGGTTTTTGATCGAATGTATGTTTTAGAAGTTTTAAAAGAACTTAGGCTTGAATTCGATATAATTTGATGATTTTGGCGTTAGTTGAGGTGTTTTGACGATTGGAGCAAGTTTGGATAATGTTTTAAGACATGTTGGTGCTTTTAGTTGAGGTCTCGGGGGCCTCGGGTGTATTTCGGAAGGTTAACGGATCGATTTAGGCACGAAAAAAATAAAGTTGCTGTATTTTTTACAGCACTGTGAACAGTAGTCATGAACAGTGTCCCTGAACAGTGCCCGTAACAGTATCCGTGAATAATGCCGTGAACAGTACCCCGTAACAGTCCGTGAATAGTGTCATGAACAGTACCCCGTAACAGTATCCGTGAACAGTAACACGGGTGAACAGTAACACAGGGTGAACAGTAATTCCGAAAAATTCTGGGCAGAATGTTTACATTTCATTCGCGAAAAACACCCCATTTCTCCACCATTTTTAGTCATTTTGAGAGCTTTTGGACGGGGATTGAAGGGAGTTTCAACTAAGATCGATTGGAGGTAAGTTTTATGAGTTAAATACATGATTTTATTGAAGAATCATCCTAGAAATCCATGAAAACATAGCCAAATTATAAGAAATTAGGGCTTGAGATTGAAATTCTAAATTTGGGATTTGAGGGGCCAAATGGACTCTGATTCTTGTGAATTTGGTATGTATAGACTCGTGGAGAGATAAGGAACATTTTGATGTAAAAATTTCTGGATTTCAAGACATGTGCCGGGGGCTCGGGTTTTGCAAATTTCGTGATTTTTGATATTTTTCGAGTCTTTTCGATTAGGTTATATTCCCTTAGCCTATTGTGATGTATTCGTTGTGGTTTTGGCCAGATTTGACGCGTGAGGAGGTCGATACGAAAGGAAAGGGCATCGCGGAGTAGTATTTGGCCGGCTAGAGGAGAGTAATAGATGTAAATGATGTCCTGAGGGTTTGAAATCCCGGAATTTCACATCATAACGCTATATTGAGGTGACTTGCACGCCGGATAACGGGCGTGGGGTAGAGCACCGTTGGGGATTGTGACTTGGTCTGTCCCGAGAGATATTTTACTACATTTTTGGTTGAGACGTATACTTTATTATTGTGAATTGGGCTTGTTGCCATGCTTCGGGCCTTGTGCCGACCTGTAGAACCCTTATGGGAGTTTTGACTGGTTTTCCTCACTTATTTTGTTACAGAATTTATATCCTCAGTCATGTTTCCAATTGTAGGCTTCTTGCCAATTATTTGAATCCTTCAGGGATTGATATCACTGCTTTCGCATATTTTGCATATCATTTGACCTCAGTCCAAGGTTTTAAATACTGTTTTGCAAACTCAACCATCTTTCTAAGATTTAAAAACTTAAATGATATTTCTAAATGATATTTCGGGCTGAGAACTATTGTTTTACAAATGCCCAAGGGGCTTATGATGATTTCTGGACTGAGCATGGAACGGGTTGCACGCCGCAGCAGTGTTATATTGATATTGAGGCCGAGAGCCTGGTTGATTACATTGATATTGAGGCCGAGAGCCTGGTTGATTACAATTATATTGATGCTGAGAGCCTGGGTGATTATACTGAGATTGATATGAGGCCGAGGGCCAAGATTTGATGCCACGAGATGGCTTGATATTGCGCTTAGGCTGTAGGAGCCCCTCCGGAGTCTGTACACACCCCCAGTGAGCGTCGTTAACGATAAATAAATATGGATGGCTCGGGCTGCACGCCGCAGTAGGTACCAGAGGGTACCGTCATATGCATTGCATTGCACTCATGCATTTATTCTTAATCTCCATTATCTGCCATAATAATTATGTGCTCTTATTTCATTGACCGGTTGCTTTATACTGTTCTGAGCCTGAGGGGCTGATACTGTTCTGAGATACTGAACCCGATTGACAGATTTCTACTTATTATTTTGATACTGAGCCCGACGGGCAGATTTCTAATTATTATTTTGATACTGAGCCCGAGGGACAGATTTCTACTTATTATTTTGATACTGAGCCCGAGGGGCAGATTTCTACTTATTATTTTGATACTAAGCCTAAGGGGCAGATTTCTACTTATTATTTTGATACTGAGCTCGAGGGGCAGATTTCTAGTTATTATTTTGATACTGAGCCCGAATGGCAGATTTCTACTTGTTGTTTTGATATTGAGCCCGAGGGGCAGATTTATACTCGTCATTTTACTGCCAAATTACCTGTTTTACCGGTTTAAAAGAAATTTCACATGATATTTCACTGAATTGTTATTTTAAATGATTTCACTGCTTCTGTATAGAATGTTGTGTGCCTTAACGTGTTTTCTTACCTTCAGTCATTATTTATATTTATTACTCACTGGGTCGGAGTACTCACATTACTCCCTGCACCATGTGTGCAGGTACAGGTATTCCTGAGGCATAGAGCGAGTTTTCTGCTGTTCAGTTTTCATCGGAGTTATCGAGGTAGCTGCATGGCGTTATCAAACCCGTTTTCTCCTTTATCTTCTGTTATTTATGATATCTTCAGACTTTGTTCCTAATTCCATACTTTGTAGAATTTTTGTAAACTCTGTAGTAGCTCATGACTTGTGACACCCCGATTAGGGCTGAGTTGGGTTGGATTTCCGTATTTTATCTATACTTTCCGCTATTGGATATTATTAAATTATGTTTATACTATAATTGTGTTAATTAATTGTCTTAAAAGGATGAATTGGGTTGAATGTCTAGCCTTGCCTTCATGAGAGGCGCCATCACGACCAGTTTCGGGAATTGGGTCGTGACAAGTTGGTATCAGAGCCTAGGCTAATTAGTCTCGCGAGTCATGAGCCGGTTTAGTAGAATCTCGTGGATCTGTACGGAGACGTCTGTATTTATCCTCGAGAGGCTGCAGAACCTTTAGGAAAACTTCACATTCTTGAATTCTTATCGTGCGTCCTTGATTCAGCTTGAAAAGTAACTCTTACGATTCCTTCCACATGTTCGTATGCGCGAACGAGCACTCAGTATTCGATTTGCCTTGATGGCTTGTAATTCCCCGATGGAAGGGCGAGACGTGATCTCGGTGAGTTTGATGTTAGGCCAGTCTAGAGGACTTGAGGCCGGATCTTGCCTATGGCTTGAGCACTGAGGTGCTGATTGTACGAGCAAGTGTTTTGAACCTTTATGTTCGGTATTGTCCCTATCAGTGGGAATCATGGCTGGATATTTACCTTGATGGCTTGTAATTCCCCGATAGAAGGGAAGTGATGAGGAAGGTCTACTGGATGATAGATGAACTATTGAGTGTATGATTTCCATTGTGATAGGATGTGTAGTCCCAAGTTATGGGTGCGTGAAGAATCTTTTTATGTCTCCTATTTGGAGTGAAGTAAATTTCATGTTACAGTATGAGTTTAGACTTAGGAAGTTTAAGTGATTGTGTAATGTGTATGGCAGTGGAAGGTATACAAAAAATATTAACTAAAGGTAAAGCTAGTGGGTAATTGGCTTATGAGGGGAATCTATTTGTCATACTAGTTAGATAAGTCTGGGAGCTGAGATCGCTTCTGTAAATGTATTATGACCAAATCGTTGAGTCAAGGAGACCACCTTGAGGGTCGAAAACATTAAAGAAAGAATATGTTCTTACTCGGTTGAATAGCCCAATAATGGAGGATTGAAAGGTATTTTCTATGTGTTATGATTCAAATAGGTGCAACGCATGTCCATGTATCAATTTTGATAATATAATACATGTAATATTGAGATTAATGTTGTTGATATACATTGTGATACTTTGTCAAGTTGTGGACGTGTTGTTAGGATGGTTTTGGTGATTCTCTAGTAGGTGGATAGACCCAATTACAAAGGAAACTCTGCCGAAAGTTTTGAAAAATTTGGGACTTAGTAAAAAAAATTGTCGCCTAAAGAGTGGGCTTAACTGTTGTGTGAGTGAATGCAAAAATTGCAGAAGAGTTAAAATTTCCGATGATTCGTATTTCCACAAGCTTATGAAGGAGTGAGTTTAATCTCACCATGGTATTACGGCAGCAATAGAGTATATGTGTGGTGATCTATGGCTTCGAGCCAAGTTGGGGAGCTTGCTATTGGTTAGCGGATTGTATGGTTATGTACTATGTTAGTTCCGATTTGATGCGTGCTGGTGAATCAGTTCTGGTTATGGAAATTAGGCCGAGAATGGCACGAGTGAAGGAAATTTTTTGACAAGATGTCATGAGCTCGGATGAGCAGGAGATAAGTTTCGATGTTTACGGTAAGTTGGAATTGTCTTCAGCGTCACCTAAGATCGGTGTTTTGTAAAAAGGGTTTTGCATCCCGGTTAATGACTCTTGATCGCTCTTTAGCGTTAGTGCGATCGATGGTTTGGAGGTACGCCCCAGATATTATTGTGGTAGGTTGTGCGAGTGTGTCCCACGGGAAGATTATATAAGTGTGGCATGTGATCACTTGATTGATTAAAGATGTAAACCAAGTATGAAATTTGTGATGGTGTCATTAAATTAAAGATTCATGCCTGGAGGGCACTTGGCATATTGGGTTGTGAACTGGGGAGGATTACCCCGATTGTGATGGTTGTTCTTGTGTGTTATGAGAAAAATGGGAGTTATTATGGACCTTTGAAAGGTTATCAGACTAGTTCAGTGTGATCAGAATCGGCTTGAAGTCGATGGATAGATTTAATGTGAATAATGGCTATATATCAGGCCAGATGTGTGCATTTTAGTAACGCGGTCCTCATGGACGAGTAGTTAGGTTGGTGTTTCATTGTCAGATATTTCGCGTAGTGATATATTGCGCCGTGTGAGTTGTGAGACGACTTGAGAAATTGCTATGTGTTGAGAATCTGTGTAGGAATGACGTTATATAAGCATCTTGGCTCTTGAAATTCAGATTGTACATCGCACCTCAGTTGTGCTTGAGTTTTGTATCTTATAATGCTATATGTCCCTCAGAGATATTATTATGCACTTAGCATGCTTACGACCGATACTCGGTATTTTGTTGTAATGAGCAAATTTGGCTCGATGTGAATTTCCTTATGTGAGATCTATGTGTGGATCGAGTGGCAAGCCACCATGGGTATGTTATCTGGATCGGGTTGCACGTCGCAACAGTGTGATGTTGAGTATAGTTTTCTATATGCTATTTTGTATGCCTTGCTTCCTGTTTTCTAAGGAAAGTCTGTATTAGTGTGTGAGATTGGTAATTCCTTCCAGAGTTTGTTTTCCTTTTGTACCGCATTCGAATTGGTAGCTTATTGGCATATTGAGGCATCATATGCGACTTTTGATTATGTCTGGGGTGGCTTATTGCCTGAGCAGTTCGTACTGGGTGAGACGAGATCATTGAATTTGAGATTAGTGCAATCTGAGTATATGAAGTAAATTAAGGAGCTAAGACCATGATTTTGCTCAAAATGAGGTGATAGTTCTTGCCAGGAGTATAGAACCAACGAATCGTTGTCTCGACAGTGGTCATGAATTTATGCATACCTCATCCGTCATGTCAATATTGTAAGAGTTAGAACAATACCTATGTACATCATGCAGAACATGAGATGTGTAGCGATTTTCTTCTAGGTGATTAGAGAAAAAAAAAAGCTTCAGATGATTAGGGCGAATGATCTTCGGATGATTGGGGAAATAGTATTGCTAATTGAAAGTGACTTGACGAGAGTATATGTCTCATAAAAAGGTAATGTTATTAAACTAATGATATTTCGGTAGTATTGCGGCATGTTCTTGTTGGGTCCGCTGATAGTACTGATGAGCTCGAGGTATGGCTCTTTCGTTTGAGTCATTTTTCATGACTTGAGTATGTTCAGGCCGTTTCTTATTGGTGTGCGTATTATGAAAGTTATGGCTTAGGCCTGTATTGAGGTGTCATGTCACCAGAGTGGTGTGTTGGATTCGAGGTGATCATTGGGGTCATTGATGAATACGAACGGATTTGATTTCAGCATGTTTGATGGGTAAATATCGAGGTTCGGTTTAAAAAAAAATGTTACTATAATTGCTAGAGGAGAAATGGCCTCATGAATGGTTGATCTGAATAATGGTTATGATTTATTGCGTGTTTCAATTATCATTGGCAGTATATGAGAGTGTTGGAATAAGATATTGGCTAATAAGAGATTTCTATTGGTATTTGGTTGTTGTGGGCAGCTGCTGTGAATGGAAGTTATTGCTGCATTTGTTTGAGTTATTGGTATATCATACAATTGCACCTAAGGTTGCAGGCATGGTCTATTACAGCTGGTTCGATCTTATTCTGAATGTAGGTGTGAGGTTCTAATCTTGTGTATGATTCCGAAAAGGTGAAATATGGCTCTATAATTTATGGGCTAGACTAGATTGTGTGATCTTAGTTACAATGCGTTATCGGACCCATGTGAGATAGGGTGACATGGGATCATCCCCGGGTTTATGCTTGATAAGGTCATTCAGCTTTTGGTTGGCTTTTAGGACAACTCTAGGTACGCTCGAGGACGAGCGTTTGTTTAAGTTGGGGAGAATGTGACGACCCGACCCGTCGTCTCATGAGTTACTGTCTCGTTCGTCCCATTTTCTGCTTCCTCATATTTCATTATCAGTATTGGGTGCATTAGAATTTATTTGGAGCGATTTTGATAAGAAATGAGACATTTAGTCTCTTTTAAGAAGGCTTAAGTTGGAAAAGTCAACCGGACATTGACTTATGAGTTAGAGGGCTCGAATGTGAATTTCGACGGTTTGGTTAGTTCCAGGAGGTGATTTGTGACTTAGGAGCAGGACCGGAAGTAATTTTGGAGGTTCGGTGTTGAATTAGGCTTGAATTGGCGAAGTTAGTATTTTGGCGAATTCCGGTTTATAGGTCAGATTTTGATCCGAGTGTCGGAATGAAATTCCGAGAGTTTCTGTAGCTTCATTTTGTCATTTGGGATATGTGTACAAAATTTCAGGTCATTCGGGCATTGTTTGGTCGGGTTTTTGATCAAATGTGTGTTTTAGAAGTTTTAAAAGAACTTAGGCTTGAATTTGATATAATTTGATGATTTTGGCGTTAGTTGAGGTGTTTTGACGATTGGATCAAGTTTGGATAATGTTTTAAGACTTGTTAGTGCTTTTAGTTGAGGTCTCGGGGGCTTCGGGTGTATTTCGGAAGGTTAAAGGATCGATTTAGGCACGAAAAAAATAAAGTTGCTGGATTTTTTACAGCACTGTGAACAGTAGTCATGAACAGTGCCCATGAATAGTGCCCCATAACAGTATCCGTGAATAATGCCGTGAACAGTACCCCGTAACAGTATCCGTGAATAGTACCCCGTGAACAGTAACCCGGGTGAACAGTAACACGGGGTGAATAGTAATTCCGAAAAATTCTGGGCAGAATGTTTACATTTCATTCGCGAAAAACACCCTATTTCTCCACCATTTTTAGTCATTTTGAGAGCTTTTGGACGGGGATTGAAGGGAGTTTCAACTAAGATCGATTTGAGGTAAGTTTTATGAGTTAAATACATGATTTTATTGAAGAATCATCCTAAAAATCTATGAAAACATAGCCAAATTATAAGAAATTAGGGCTTGAGATTGAAATTCTAAATTTGGGATTTGAGGGGTCAAATGGACTCTGATTCTTGTGAATTTGGTATGTATAGACTCGTGGAGAGATAAGGAACATTTTTATGTAAAAATTTCTGGATTTCAAGACATGGGCCCGGGGCTCGGGTTTTGCAAATTTCGTGATTTTTTATATTTTTCGAGTCTTTTCAATTGGGTTATATTCTCTTAGCCTATTGTGATGTATTCGTTGTGGTTTTTGGCCAGATTCGACGGGTGAGGAGATCGATACGAAAGGAAAGGGCATCGCGGAGTAGTATTTGGCCGGCTAGAGGTGAGTAATAGATGTAAATGATGTCCTGAGGGTTTGAAACCCCAGAATTTCACATCGTAACGCTAAATTGAGGTGACTTGGCCTGCCGGATAACGGGCGTGGGGTAGAGCACCGTTGGGGATTGTGACTTGGTCCATCCAGAGAGATATTTTACTACATTTTTGGTTGAGACGTATACTTTATTATTGTGAATTGGGCTTGTTGCCATGTTTGGGGCCTTGTGCCGACCTGTAGAACCCTTAGGGGATTTTTGACTGGTTTTCCTCACTTATTTTGTTAAAGAATTTATATGCTCAGTCATGTTTCCAATTGTAGGCTTCTTGCCAATTATTTGAATCCTTCAGGGATTGATATCACTACTTTCGCATATTTTGCATATCATTTGATCTCAGTCCAAGGTTTTAAATACTCTTTTGCAAATTCGGTCATCTTTCTAAAATTTGAAAACTTAAATGATATTTCTAAATGATATTTCAGGCTGAGAACTATTGTTTTACAAATGCCCAAGGGGATTATGATGATTTATGGACTGAGCATGGATCGGGTTGCGCGCCGCAGCAGTGTTATATTGATATTGAGGCCGAGAGCCTGGTTGATTACATTGATATTGAGGCCGAGAGCCTGGTTGATTACATTGATATTGAGGCTGAGAGCCTAGGTGATTATACTGAGATTGATATGAGGCCGAGGGCCTAGATTTGATGCCACGAGATGGTTTGATATTGTGTTTGGGCTGTAGGAGCCCCTCCGGAGTCTGTACACACCCCCAGTGAGCGCCGTCGACGATAAATAAATATGGATGGCTCGGGCTGCACGCCGCAGTGGGTACCAGAGGGTACCGTCATATGCATTGCATTGCACTCATGCATTTATTCTTTATCTGCATTATCTGCCATAATAATTATGTGCTCTTATTTCATTGACTGGTTGCTTTATACTGTTCTGAGCCTGAGGGGCTGATACTGTTCTGAGATACTGAGCCCGAGGGGCAGATTTCTACTTATTATTTTGATACTGAGCCCGAGGGGCAGATTTCTAATTATTATTTTGATACTTGAGCCCGAGGGGCAGATTTCTACTTATTATTTTGATACTGAGCCCGAGGGGCAGATTTCTAATTATTATTTTGATACTGAGCCCGAGGGGCAGATTTCTACTTATTATTTTGATACTGAGCTCGAGGGGCAGATTTCTAGTTATTATTTTGATACTGAGCCTGAGGGGCAGATTTCTACTTGTTGTTTTGATATTGAGCCCGAGGGGCAGATTTCTACTCTTCATTTTACTGCCAAGTTACCTGTTTTACCGGTTTAAAAGAAATTTCACATGATATTTCACTGAATTGTTATTTTAAATGATTTCACTGCTTCTGTATAGAATGTTGTGTGCCTTAACGTGTTTTCCTACCTTCAGTCATTATTTATATTTATTACTCACTGGGTCGGAGTACTCACATTACTCCCTGCACCATGTGTGCAGGTACAGGTATTCCTGAGGCATAGAGCGAGTTTTGTGCTGTTCAGTTTTCATCGGAGTTATCGAGGTAGCTGCATGGCGTTCACAAACCCGTTTTCTCCCTTATATTCTGTTATTTATGATATCTGCAGACTTTGTTCCTAATTCCATACTTTGTAGAATTTTAGTAAACTCTGTAGTAGCTCATGACTTGTGACACCCCGGTTAGGGTTGAGTTGGGTTGGATTTCCGTATTTTATCTATACTTTCCGCTATTTGATATTATTAAACCATGTTTATACTATAATTGTGTTAATTAATTGTCTTAAAAGAATGAATTGGGTTGAATGGCTAGCCTTGTCTTCATGAGAGGCGCCATCACGACCAGGTTTGGGAATTGGGTCGTGACATAATAGTTACCCACGACCTTTATTCCTGCAGATTCCCGTTTTAATGAAAATCCCCAGGAATACAGTTCATGTTTTGGTAATCATGCGCCCACCTGGAGAACAAGGGAATACAATTCAAGTTTTTGCAATCAGTCGCCCACCTGGAGATCAAGGGAATACAATTCAAGTATTGGAAATCAGGCGCCCACCTGGAGAACAAGGGATTACAATTCATGTTTTTTCAATCAGGCGCCCACCTGGAGAACAAGGGAATATAGTTCAAGTTTTTGCAATTAGGCGCCCACCTGGAGAACAAGGGAATATAGTTCAAGTTTTGGTAATCAGGCGCCCACTTGGAGAACAAGGGAATATAATTCATATTTTGGTAATCAGGCGCCCAACTGGAGAACAAGAGAATAAATATCATGTTTTAGCAATTACGCGCTCACCTGGAGAATAAGGGAATGCATATCATGTTTTAGCAATCAGGCGCCCACCTGGAGAATAAGGGAATACAGTTAAAGTTTTAGCAATCTAGTGCCCACCTAGAGAACAAGGGAATACAGTTCAAGTTTTGGTAATCAGACGCCCACATGGAGAACAAGGGAACACAGTTCAAGTTTTAGCAATTAGGCACCCACTTGGAGAACAAGGGAATACAGTTCAAGTTTTGGTAATCAGGCGCCCACCTGGAGAATAAGGGAATACAGTTTATGTTTTTGCAAGGAGGCGCCCACCTGGAGAACAAGGAAATACGGTTCAAGTTCTTGCAATATGGCGCCCACCTGGAGAACAGGGGAATACAGTTCAAGTTTTAGCAATCCGGTGCCCACCTGGAGAACAAGGGACTACAGTTTAGGTTTTAGCAATCAGGCACCCACTTGGAGAACCAGTGAATACAGTTCAAGTTTTGGTAATTAGGTGCCCACCTAAAGAACAAGGGAATACAGTTCAAATTTTTGCAATCAGGCACCCACCTGGAGAACAAGGTAATACATTTCATGTTTTAGCAATTAGGCGCGCACCTGGAGAACAAGGGAATATAGTTCAAGTTTTTGCAATAAGGCGCCAACCTGGAGAACAAGGGAATACAGTTCAAGTTTTGGTAATCAGGCACCCACCTGGAGAACAAGGGAATACAGTTCAAGTTTTGGAAATCAAGCGCCCACCTGGAGAACAAGGGAATACAGTTCAAGTTTTAGCAATTAGGCGCCCATCTGGAGAACAAGGGAATACAGTTCATGTTTTGGTAATCAGGCGCCCACCTGGAGAACAAGGGAATACAGTTCAAGATTTTGCAATCAGGCGCCCACATGGAGAACAAGAGAATACAGTTCAAGTTTTGGTAATCAGGCACCCACCTGGAGAACAAGGGAATACAGTTCAAGTTTTGGCAATCAAGCGCCCACTTGGAGAAAAAGGGAATAGAGTTCATGTTTTGGTAATCCGGCGCCCACCCGGAGAACAAGGGAATACAGTTCTAAATTTTGCAATCAGGCGCCCACATGGAGAACAAGGGAATACAGTTCATGTTTTGGTAATCAGGTGCCCACCTGGAGAACAAGGGAATACAATTCAAGTTTTTGCAATCAGGCGCCCACCTGGAGAACAAGGGAATACAGTTCAAGTTTTAGCAATCTAGCGCCCACCTGGAGAACAAGGGAATACAGTTCAAGTTTTGGTAATCAGGCGCCCACATGGAGAACAAGGGAACACAGTTCAAGTTATAGCAATCAGGCACCCACTTGGAGAACAAGGGAATATAGTTCAAGTTTTGGTAATCAGGCGCCCACCTGGAGAATAAGGGAATACAGTTTATGTTTTTGCAAGGAGGCGCCCACCTGGAGAACAAGGAAATACGGTTCAAGTTCTGGCAACCAGTTTCCCACTTGGAGAACAAGGGAATACAGTTCAAGTTTTGGCAATCAGGCACCCACCTGGAGAATAATGGAATACAGTTCGAGTTTTGGCAATCAGGCGCCCACCTAGAGAACATGGGAAGTCATTTCTGAATTCAATTCAAGTTAGAAGTAGCAGATGTTCGCTGCTGGAATGTAGGTCAACGGTTCAGGATGCACAATAGAACTGTAGAAGCAGCAAGACCAAGTTTGAAGATGGTAGATAGGATTATTGTAATTCATAGATCATAATTTATCCTAGCTTCTTTTTGTTTTGCCTCGGTGTAATAAGGTGTTAAGCAAGGAGTAGCAGTAGCAGCAGCAACAGTGAAATCACAGCTTCCCAGTAGTCCCAGCTACCAAAACTTCCCGAACTATACTGACCTGATTCCTGTATAGCCAAGGATATGTAGGCAACCTCAGAAGCAAGGTTCGGTTACATCTTTCAAAAATGCTTCCCACAGAGTATCCAAACGGGGAAAAAATCGCTCGTATCCGCTCACTTTATCTTTGCCCGAAAACTCTTCATGTTTCCGAGCAAAGAGGGGTAGTTGTGAGCACGTGATTTTTTCCCTTTGTGAAATACTCCTACAAATTAAAGAAGTAGATTTTTCCAATTGTTTTCAATTTTATAGGATTTTTTGTTAAATTGTTTGCATTTCTGTGCATGTTTACCTTTATTAAAATCATTAAAAATGCCAAAATACCATGCATTGTATTTAGATTTTTGTGTTCACATTTTAGGATTAAATAATTAATTAGTTGCTTTATTAAAAATGAAAATCACAAAAATTGGTTTACTTATACATTTTTTGCTTTCTAATTTTAGATAAGTAATTTTCTCTTTTAATCTAGGAGCAACTAATTTTATAAATATCATAGTTGGACAATTAGTTTAATTTTACAACCTAGATTAATTTAGGAGTTAATTTTAGGATTTTATTAATTAAAGAAAAGGAAAAGAAAAAGAAAAGAAAAGAAAAAAAAATGTGGAAAGGATTAGTTCAATTGGGTTGCGAATTTAAATTAACCCAATCCTCCCTCCCCCTCCCCCCACCCAAATCCCACATCTGCCCCGCCCTCGCCCCAGCCCAAACCCGCCTCTGACCTGCCCCGTTTCCCCCTTAATATATAAACCCCTTATAACATTTTCCCCCTAAACCAAACCCTAAATTTAAAAGACCCAGAAATAGCGCCCATGTACTGTTCATCTTCTCCCTCATCCAAACCCAGCTCTAACTCGCCTGAAATCCAGGTGAGTTCACTCACACACGGGTCCCATCTCTCCACGTCACTCTAATCCTAATGGTTTTGTGACAAAACGAGAATATTCCATCAAAATTTGAACGATATTTTTGCATTCTGGAACGATTTGTTGGATGAATGGGAGCCGTGGATGGATGGAAATCAATCCACGCCTTCCATTTGTCCCTAAAATTGTTTACAAACAGATTGGATTTTCAGATTTTTGGAGGAAGCTTTGAGAAGATCTGAGGGTCTATATAAGGTGAGAAGTTTTTCTTGTGTGAGAGGATTCTAGATTTTTTTTTCGGAGACAGATTTTTTGGAAATTTTGGGAGAGGTAAAAAGTTATATGGTTCTTTGACTTTTCTTTGAGATTTTTCACGTTTGCTTAGTATTTTCAGAAAAACAAAATACAAAAATAGTTTGAGTTTGATTTTGTTCGAGTTTTGTTTCATTTCAAAGGAAATCAGAAACTTACCAAAAATTTTAGTACTTTTTGTTTTTCTTGATTTGTGGTTCTCATGAATGGGGTCTGATTGAGTGAAGTCCTCTGTTTCATTTTCGAAATTTTGGTTGAAAAATGGAGTTCAGCTGATGTTTTGGGGAGTTTGATTGACCAAGTCCTGCTACTGGTTCATTGTTACTTAAGTTCGAATTGTTGTTGTTTTCTTGTTGGAATTTCGGAGTCAAAGCTTTGTAGTCGACTTTACATCTATTATCAAAAGAAAGGTTCGATTTCAGGTTCATCTCTTTACTCCCTCTTAAATTGTTCTAGCATTGATCGAGATGTGCTGATAGCTGAGACTTTGTTAGATTGAAACCAGTCTGTGATGCAATTTTAGTCGTGAATTATATTGTTTTCATTGGTTTTGACCACATTTTCTTTACTCTATTTGTTCTGTGTGTTACTAATTCTTTCTTAGAAGCTTTAAGTTGGAAGAATTGACTAAGATTGGATTTTTGAGTAAACGACCTCGGAATTGCGATTCGAAGGTTCCAGCAGGTTCGTATGATGATTTCAGACTTGGGAGTATATCCGGATTGGGTTATGGAAGACCCGGGAGCGTTTCAGCGCCTATTGTGGAAGTTAGTATTTTGGAAGAAATTTCATAAGTTTGGGTTGAAATGCATTTCAGTGTTATCAACATCTGTTTGGGATTCCGAGTATGGGAATAGCTCCGTATGGTGATTCTAGTGTTGTGAATGCGATCGAAAGTGAATTCGGATGTCCGTGGGCTATTTCGGAGTCATTTGGCTAAAGATAGAAATTTGAAGTTTTAGGAAGTTTGACCGGAAGTTGACTCTTTGATATCGGGGTCGGATTCTGATTCCGAAAGTTGGAATAGGTCCATAATGTCAATATGACTTGATGGCAAAATTTGAAGTCAATCGGACATGATCTGATAGGTTTCGACATCGAATGTAGAAGTTTGACATTCTAAAGTTCATTAAGCTTGGATTGGAGGTCGATTCATGGTTTAGCAATGTTTGATATGATTTGAGGGCTCGAGCAAGTCCGTAATGTGTTTTGGGACTAGTTGGTGTGATTGGACGAGGTCCCGGAGGCCTCAGGTGAATTTCGGGGTGTTAACGGATTAAACTGGGGTTGGAAAGAATAGCTGAAGCAGCTGATATCTGGTATAACCGCACCTGCAAAGTTTTGGCTGCAAGTGCGGAGCCACAGAAGTGGCCAAAAGGACGCAGATGCGGTGGTGAAAGGTGAAGGCTAGGACCGAAGATGCGGTCAGGTCACCGCAGAAGCGGGACCGCACCTGCAGAAGAAGGAGTGCAGCAGAAGAAATGGACTGGGAGCCCCGGACCGCATAAGTGGCAATTGGTCCGCACCTGCGGGATCGCAGAAGCGGTCAAGAGACCACAGGTGCGAAAGGACTGGAGGCAGTGAGCTCTCTTTAAAAATCGAGTTTTGGTTCATTTCCACCCATTTTCACTTTAGGTTGGACTATTTTGGAGCTTTCGGAAGAGAGATTTTCTTCATCTAGGTTAAGGTAAGTTGTTCCCACTCATTAGAAGTTAAATACATGGTTTTGTTACAGATTTGAGCATGAAAATTTGTAGAAACTTGGGGTTTGAGGGAAAACCTAGAAAATTGATATTCTTGGATTTTGACCACGACTTTGGGTATGAAATTAAGAGAAAATCAGATATCTGAGTTCGGGAGTTCATGGGTAAACTTTATCTTCGAAAAATTTCGGAATCCGGCCACGTGGGCCCTATGGCAATTTTGTCAACTTTTTAATCGGGGTTAGGAATTGTTATAAATTTGATTGTAACGAGTAATCGAACATATATTAATGGATTTGCATAATTATTGGCTAGTTTTGGAGCATTGTGCATCAATTCGAGTCTTCGGAAGAGCGTGGAATGCCGGTTACGGATCTTCGGAGCAAGGTGAGTCTCCTTTCTAACCTTGTAAGAGGGAATTGTCCCCATAGGTGAATTAATTGAATATGTGCTCTTATTTGTGGGAGCAACGTACGCGCGAGGTGATGAGGGTCCGTGCGTAGCTACTATTATGCTATTGTCCGGGTAGTCTAGGACCCAAATGCATGTTGTAATTGGAAATATTTGTAATCTTATCGACGGTTTGAATTGCTTAAATTCTATCGAATTGGTAAATGAATTTCTAAAATAATTAAACTTCATTTTTCTTAAATCGTTAAAAAAGGTGAATTTGGACTATCCTTGGATAGTTGTTCCATAATGAAGTCTTGATTAACTATTTCAATATGTGATTCTATGCGTACCTGTGTCGTATGTATGATTTGCGAGCAGGGTATTTGTTCATTTTATATTGACCGCGTCGCATGGATGATTCACGAGCGGGGTAATAGATGCATCTATGGTTCGCGCCGTTCCACTCTCGGCAGTGCACATTTTACATTTATGTTGGATCAGGCCGTACAACCTCGGCATGATATGCGCATGTTTGTATTGTTGTTTGAGATTTATAAATGTTGACATTTGCCTTTCCTGGCCGGAGATAAATTGATAAAGATAATGAAAAGTAAATTTTTGAAAATCCATTATTATTTGGGAAGTTGTTTACCTGCTATCTGGATTTATGAATTATAATTGTTGTTTTAATAAAATTCCCTAATCTCCTCACATTTTTACTATATTATCATTGGACCACTAGTAAGTGTCGAAGTCGACCTCTCGGCTATACTTCTTCCAGATTAGACGGGATACTCATTGGGTACACGTTGTTTTCATACTCATACTATACTTGCTGTGCATTTTTGTTGTACTGATTCATATGTGGCTAGTGGCATAGTGGCATGGTTGATACGGAGACTTAGGTGAGTTGCATTTATCAAGACATCCGTAGCCAGCAGAGTCTCCTTCAGAGTATTGTACTGTATTTTCATTTCTGTCCACTTGTATTCTGGGCAGTTACTGTATTTTATTTCATTCCCTAGTAATTGCTCATGTACTTGTGACACCGGGTTCTGGGATGATCACGGGATTTTTCAGTAGTTAAATTTGTAAAGACATCCTCATTTATTCAGCGGAGTTTATTATTTATTATTTATTTGCTTAAGGGAAATGATTTCAAAATAATTAAAAATGAGAAATTTCTATTAAATGGTAGTTGGCTTGCCTGACAGTGGTGTCCGGCGCCATCATGACCCTTAGTGGATTTTGGGTCATGACAACATGGTATCAGAGCACTAGGTTCCCTGAGGTCTCACGAGTCATGAGCGAGTTTAGTAGAGTCTTGCGGATCGGTACAGAGACGTTTGTACTTATCTTCGAGAGGCTACAAGACTGTTAGGAGCACTTCCCTTCTTGATTCCTCATCGTACAATTTGGTTCCCTAAGGATTATGCCCTTGTTTCCTTCCTACTCAATCTTACTCGATGCGAACCGCTTATTATAAATCGAGAATTGAAGAATTGTAATGGTACTATCGATATGGAGCGGGATGTTTCCCCTGGTATAGTTGATTTGGGCTATTGTCGCTACCTTGCGCAAGGCTATCTTGTCATTTCAGCTCAGTAATAGTATTCTCGAGAGCTTTGAGTCTATATGCACATTTCTACGATTGCTCATGATCGGTTGTCGCACAGTATGGGCGTGTTGGTAAAGTTCTTGCCCATATGTTGGGGCAGTGAAAGATTTGGAAGGGAGTTTTCTCCGTGCATGATTATGAGGTTCGGTATTTCATTTCCAGCGGGGAAAAAGCAATTGGCCTATGAATGTCTTGATTTGGATCGATGGAGTAACGAGACTTGGTGTTTTCAAGTATGGTGGAATTTTCATCTGCGATGTGGTATTGTCTTCCTCGATTGAATATGTTTTCCGGTGTTATGGTCTTCTACAATTCGCATTTGGGGTAAGATATTGTGAAATAATATTGGAAAATCGACTGTTAAATATCACGGGGTGCGGTGGTTCAGGGTTTAATGTGTATTTGTAATGTTGACGGCTTGAGAACGATGATCTTCAGAAAGGTTTAAAGTTAGTAGCGATTGGTGGGTTCAAGTGTTACGAAGATAGATTTTATTTAAGGCAATAACCGAGCAACAAAGGATGAGGAAGGACGTGTGGGAAGTGCCATGCGATGGTTAAACTTCTAGAAGAACAGGTGCAAGAAGTGGAGGTCGATTAGTTACTTAAAGAATGAGTCTTCCCAAAGTGGGAGAGTGGCAGAGCAGCACATGGATTCTGTGGAAGAATAACTTCACACCTAAGGAAGGTTTGGAATGATTTGGGAGTTTTAGTGATCAGTGATTGGGTCTACGAACATAATTCAAAGTTTTGGCTATTATGTGGTGGGAGATTGGATATGATGGAAAGGAGTTTCTTGATATGAAGGAGGATACAACATGACTTGGAATGGAAGGAGATGGTCGCACATTTAATTGATGTCCATGAGGAGCGAATGGACCTGTGCAGTTGGTGAAGGAGAATGGGCTCAAGAGGGGTTATTGATGTCGCAGTGATTGTACAATGTGTAGCAGCGTTGAAGATGTGGAGGTTGATTCATGATTTTGGCGTTGTTTGATATGATTTGAGGCCTCGTGCAAGTACGTAATGTGTTTTGGAACTGGTTTGTGTGATTAGACGGGGTCCCGGGGGCCTCAGGTGAATTCCGGGTGGTTAACGGATTGAATTAGGGTTGGAAAGAATAGCTGAAGCAGTTGATATCTGGTATAACCGCACCTGCGAAGTTTTGGCCGCAGGTGCGGAGCCGCAAAAGCAGCCAAAAGGATGCAGATGCGATGGTGAAGGGTGAAGGCTGGGACCGCAGATGCGGTCAGGTCACCGCAAAAGCGGGACCACACCTGCGGAAGAAGGAGCGTAGAAGAAGAAATAGGCTAGGAGCCCCGGACCGCAGAAGCGGCAATTGGTCCGCACCTGTTGGACCGCAGAAGCGATCAAGAGACCGCAAGTGAGAAAGGACTGGAGGCGGTGAGCTCTCTTTAAAAATTGAGTTTTGGTTCATTTCCACCCATTTTCACATCCGGTTGGACGATTTTGGAGCTTTCGGAAGAGATATTTTCTTCATCTATGTCAAGGTAAGTTGTTCCCACTCATTAGACGTTAAATACATTATTTTGTTACGAAATTGAGCATGAAAGTTTGTAGAAATTTGGTGTTTGAGGGAAAACCTAGAAAATTGATATTCTTGGATTTTGACCATGACTTTGGGTATGAAACTAAGAGAAAATCATATATTTGAGTTTGGGAGTTCATGGGTAAACTTTATCTTCGAAATTTTTTGGAATCTGGCCACGTGGGCCCGAGGGTAATTTTGTCTACTTTTTGATTGGGGTTAGGAATTGTTATAAATTGGATTGTAATGTGTAATCGAACATATATTAATGGATTTGCATAATTATTGGCTAGTTTTGGAGCATTGTGCATCGATTCGAGTCTTCGGAAGAGCGTGGAATGCCGGTTATGGATCTTCGGAGCGAGGTGAGTCTCCTTTCTAACCCCTCTCATGAAGACAAGGCCAGTCATTCAACCCAATTCATCCTTTTAAGACAATTAATTAACAAAATTATAGTATAAATATGGTTTAATAATATCTAATAGCGGAAAGTATAGATAAAATACGGAAATCCAACCCAACTCAGCCCTAACCGGGGTGTCACAAGTCACGAGCATCTATAAGAATGAAATTTCCACATTACAGTCTAGAAATACACTGAACAAGAATAATGAATAACATAGAGAGACAGTGGTGCTACGAACGCTGGCAGTCACCTCGCTAAAACCTCTACAACGCTGCCTTCACGCAGCCAATACCAGCTACCGAGTGAATAAATACCTGCAACTGCACGAGAGGTGCAGGGAGTAAAGTGAGTACTTCAACTCAGTGAGTAATAAATATAAATAATTACTGAAGGTAAAAAAACACGTTAAGGCACACAACATTCTATACAGAAGCAGTGAAATCATTTAAAATAACAATTCAGTGAAATATCATGTGAAATTTCTTTTAAACCAGTAAAACAGGTAATTTAGCAGTAAAATGACAAGTAGATATCTGCCCCTCGGGATCAATATCAACACGACAAGTAAAAATCAGCCCCTCGGGCTCAGTATTAAAGTAACAAGTAGAAATCTGCCCCTCGGGCTCAGTATTAAAATAACAAGTAGAAATCTGCCCCTCGGGCTCAGTATCAAAATAGTAATTAGAAATCTGCCCCTCGGGCTCAGTATCAAAATAATAAGTAAAAATCTGCCCCTCGGGCTCAGTATCTCAGAACAGTATCAGCCCCTCAGGCTCAGAACAGTATGAAGCAACCAGTCAATGAAATAAGAGCACATAATTGTTATGGCAGATAATGCAGATAAGGAATAAATGCATGAGTGCAATGCAATGCACATAATGGTACACTCTATGCATGAGTGCAATGCAATGCATATGATGGTACTCTCTAGTACCCACTGCGGCGTGCAGCCCGAGCCATCCATTTTATTTATCGTCGATGGCGCTCACTGAGGGGTGTGTGAAGACTCCAGAGGGGCTCCTACAGCCCAAGCGCAATATCAAGTCATCTCGTGGCATCAAATCTAGGCCCTCGGCCTCATATCAATATCAGTATAATCACCCAGGATTTCGGCTTCCATATCAATGTAATCAACCAGGCCCTCAGCCTCAATATCAATGTAACACTGTTGCGGCACGCAGCCTGATCCATGCTCAGTCTAGAAATCATCATAAGCCCCTTGGGAATTTGTAAAACAGTAGTTCTCAGCCCGAAATATCATTTAAAAATACCATTTATGTTTTCAAATCTTAGAAAGATGGCTGAGTTTGCAAAACAATATTTAAAACCTTGAACTGAGATCAAATGATATGAAAAATATGCGAAAACAATGATATCAATCCCTGAAGGATTCAAATAATTGGAAAGAAGCCCAAATGCAACAATCAAATCTATGTAAGGATGATCCTCAATTTAGTTCAAGTAGAAAACACGGTAAAAACATCTCTCGGGACGGACCAAGTCGCAATCCCCAATGGTGCTCTACCCCACGCCCGTTATCCGGCTTGCAAGTCACCTCAATATAGTGCTATGATGTGAAATTCCAGGGTTTCAAACCCTCAGGACATCATTTACATCAATTACTCACCTCGAACTAGCCCGAAAAGCTACTCTGCAACACGTTTGCCCTCTCGAATTCGTCCGAAGCTTCCAATCTAGTCATAATAATTCAATATACTCAATGCAAGTCGTAGGAATTAATCCCATATGAATTTATACATTTTCATACAAGGTACACATACCGTATGTTCGTCATAACAAGGGGATTCTTCAAGAGTTAAAGTTAGCCATGCATACCTCAAATTCGCCCCTTAATAATACTACCATGATCCAATACACTTAAGCAACTTCAATCGACAATATAATATTAAATGAGACCAATATTTGTAACGAACTCCATAACTTATGCCATTTAGGCCTATTATCAAACACCTTGTAGGCATAGATATTTACATCTCATACCTATAGTATTGGTTCATCCAATCATCACCATTAACCAACAATTCGTTCCACCATCATTCCCAACCAATTTATAACTTCCAACAACATATGTATGACCATCCATTCACACCCAACCAACAAATCCTATCAAATAATCATCTTTAAATCCCTACCATGGTCATGTATTTAAATTGGGAATTTATATCTTCCAATAACCATACCATAAGTTGTAATACTTGATTCATACTCATAATTCCATAATAACTCCATATATGTAAGTGTAAGGTGTAGGATTACCTCTTGTAGACCAAATCTTGAAAGACAACTTTGGGGTGTTCTTGAGATTTTGAAGAAATCCTATGAAATCCAATCAAAATCATGTTGTAACTAGTGATTGAGAAGTGAAATCACCATGAAAACACATTTAAAAACTCACCTTAGGTGTGCAATTGGATGCCTTGGTCGAGTTGGGGGTATAGAGGAATCTCTAAGCTTGATAAATGACTCAAATTCATTTATTTCCGGTCTTTAGGATATTTAAAACCTTCCAGGTGCGCGAGCTCGCGCGCCTGTTCGCGCGCGGGATGCAGAATACTCAGCATAATGCGCGACTTCGCGCTAATGTTTGTGCTAGAGATGCCTGCCCAGTACAATGGTCATAACTTTCTGTATACACCTCCAAATGATGAACGGTTTGTTGTGTGGGAAACTAGACTCAAAGGGATTTAATTTGATAGGCTATGCATCACACAACTCCTTATAGAACTAGAGATATGATCGTTCAAAGTGAGGTCTTGTGCATACTCATTTGCAACTTTCATCTATAATGAAAATTTTCAACTTGGCTGGGACTTAAGCCTCTCCTTAGACCCCAAATCACCTATAATATGCCTTGTACACTTATTATCATATCTAATTGATATCCATTATATTAATAGTCCTCGTTCGCAGACAAAGTAATATAATTAGCGCCCGTCAACTTTCTTAATAGCGCTTAAGTACTTCAAAAAAAAAATCGGGGTGTTATATTCTCCCCCACTTAGGATCATTCGTCCTCGAATGAGAATTAGAGTCCGCTCCCAAATTTTTACTAAGTCCCAAATTTTTCAAAAATTTCGGCAGAGTCTCCTTTGTAATTGGGTTTATCCACCTGTCAGAGAATCACCAAAACCATCCTAACAACACATCCACAACTCGACAAAGCATCACAATGTATATCAACAACATTAATCTCAATAGTACATGCATTATATTATCAAAATTGATACATGGACATGAGTTGCACCTATTTGAATCGTAACACATAGAAAATAACTTTCGATCCACCATTATTGGGCTATTCAACCAAGTAAGAACATTTTCTTTCCTTAACATTTTCGACCTCCAAGGTGGGCTCCTCGACTAATAGATTTCGTCATAATACATTTACAGAAGCGATCTCAACTCCCAGACTTATCTAACTAGTATGGCAATTAGATTTCCCTCATAAGCCAATTACCCCTTAACTTTACCTTTAGTAGTTTCCCGCCAGAATAATACACAAAGGATTTTCAACTACCTTCTTAGACATAGATACATGAAAACACAAAACACATGGAGAAAAATAATAGGGAGACATCATGCTCATAGTTTGGCATATTCCCTTCGGGATTTCATAAAGCCCGATGTAACTATACATACTTTACCCCTATTAGAAATTTACATAACATCCTTATGGAGAAAATATTGAGAATAACCCGTTCACTTTCTTCAAATCTAAATCTCCATGCCAAACATCTGAACTAAACCTTTGCCGACCTTCAACAATTACTCTAAGATGTTCTAGTACAAAAATGATGATAAAATTTCATGTCCCATATATTTGATCACTGGGTAATGTTTCTCCTTTGATGTGTTTGAACCTTCAAATCCCTAATTCACCTATCACACATGCATACCCGAGCGTAGTCCCACGTCATCCTATACCATATAGGCCTGACGACACCACATAACTAAAAATTACTAATTTGGCTTTAGCCCAGAAACCTTGAAATCAAACTTCCAATATCCAGAAATTTCCTTTCAAGACCTGAATTTTATGTCAACACACTATATGAATTAGAGCAAGTTATATTAAGCTTTAACCATAATCCCGAATATAATTACACAATATACTACGTAACTTGCATACTCGCAACACCATTTCCGATCACAGTAACTGCTCAAAACCAACCAATACTAGTATAAAACTCCATTTTCCATAAGTCTCGTTCCAAAATCTTCGTACACTCCTGATTCCCAAATTTACCATAATCACATCCCATAGTACTCATTCTATGTTCAATGACCTTATATCACCAAACACAACTATTCCCTCTATTCCGATGTAATCCTGCCTTTTCGGCTTAGAACATTATTTAAATCCAACTCATCAAATTCTGTGAGAAGGCCTTCTATATGTGCATGCGCCCAATTTTCTCAGATTGCCCTGATCTGGAAATATCATATCATGAATAGGAAGAAAACCATTAATCTATAATTGAACGGGGAATCGCAATTTCCACATAACTCACGTGCTAACAATAGCACCCGCACGGACAACTCACGTGCCAACAATAAAATACGCATGGACAACTCACGTGCCAATAATATAATCTGCCCGGTATAGTCTCAGACCTCCAGTTCAAACATTTTATATGGGAGCATTCAAACAGGTATACATTTTCATGCCGAGTAAGATAAGACTTTCATGTTCCTGGATTGATATAAGTGACATGCTAAAGTGTAAGCATGTACCAAGTATGTTATCATAGCTCAAATCAATTTTTTTTCATCACTGAGGCATTTATCAAGTTCGTTCAGGGATTTTAATCCCTTCGCAGCCTCAAACATACCCAAAATAGCTCACACAATGTTACAGATGAGAAACATTGTAGCTTAAAGCTTAATAGTAAATTCTAAGCTTGTTATAGCCCAAACATTTTCATGATCATGAATAGTTGCCCCGGTGCTCGCACATGGGTTTGAACCTCACATATATGCACACTCACAACACATAGTTATAGTGCAGCTAGTACCTCCACTGAGTTCAAATAAAATTCTCACATCAAACATGCCATGAATCCCGGTTATTATACTTCTGGGAACTCCCAGTCTCCAAATTCATAGATCACATAAATCACCGTATCTGATCATAATTCCAGCACTCGAATGACTAAAACATTCTTCATGCACGATCATCCAACTAGGAATACTTCCATAATTCTTCTGTACCCCATAATAATAATTCGAATATCAACAGTCTATCAACCAGGTGAGTACTGCAATACTAATGAGCATCCGTAAGTAAAAACACAATACACTTTCTGAGATGCACATCATTCTCAGGGATTACCAGGCAGTTGATAACATTTACCTAAATATCTAAAATGGGCCATGATGTCCAAAATTTGTGATACTCCATTCAAGAATGAACTGCCACCCTTTACATGAAACTCGTAATCTCACACAATACACCATGTCTACCACACCATCATATGACAAACACAAGAATCTCATTATCAATTTCGAGTTACCAGCAAATTACCTATCGGTTAGTTAGAAACCTTCCAATGGCTCCCACCCCAGGGCAAGTCATAATACACAACATGTGCCTCACACCGGTAGAAAATGTCTGGCTCACACAATGGTAGAAACCATTAAGAACACCTTAAAATTTATTTGCACATAATCAAAATATCAAATATGGATTCCTCTAACTCGACCAAGCCACGTAGACTGCCAACCCATGAATGTTGTCACCCAAAACTTATGTAGAGAATCATCTCATAATAAGTAAACCAAGAACTGATCATATCCATTATCGTTTGGATCCTGCTTACTACCAAGCTATATCACTTTGTTTTCTCTCCGATTTACCCTCAGATCGACACTCTTACTTGACGTACACCAGTAATGTTACCCAAAGCTCACTACCAGATATCCCAGCATAAAATCACATGGCCATAAGGCCCATAAGCCATGATATTCTTCTTAAGCACCCCTTAAGTATCACAACCCAAAACACCCACTCTAAAAGTACCTTATGAATTTAAAAATCATTCTTTTACCTCCCTTGTACTGGAATACAGAATCCATAGTCATATAGAAGTACCGCACGTTTCGATATCATCTCAATGTAAATAATTGATTATAGCGGTATACAAATCCGAACAATTTTCAATTGCCACATATACATTTTTTAATCTATTAGAACTCTCTCAAGAGTCGTCTACTCTGCTCAATTTAAATTGTACCGCCCAAATGGCCAATATACACTTGCCACATTAACACAAAACACCTAAAGAAGTAACCATGTCTTAACATTATCAATCAAGTTCATACTTCATGGGCATTACATTCTTCAAAATAACAACTTAATCATTCCATGATTTTCATATCTTCATAAAGTATAACATACCTCGTATCCAAAAATTTCTTACTCGAGTCATCTTTGACCCCAATCTCCTCGAATCACAATCAATTCACAAGTATGCCTCAAACTGAAACCAACATAATGCATAACCATGTAATTAATTCATCGATAGCAGACTCCTCCACTTGGCTCTAAGCCTTAAATCAAAACACTTGATAACTTACAATGGCCCACACTCTATTACTACCATAATACTATAGTGAGATTCAGTCAAATTCTTCCCAATTCATGCAACACAATTTATATGGTATCTCAATTCGTCTACTAAGCTCGCCTTCATTCTCATGACGGTCAGGTGAACTCTCTTGACTAATTCAAATTCAAATCTCAATGCATCTACCGTACTGGTAGTAAATAAAATTCTCCACACAATATTATAATGATCGCACATACATAGTTTACCCTGCAGGTGATAACCCACATGTTTATCTTTAAATTGACGTCTCTCTATAACCTTTCATAGCCACAACTCCTACGCCATCACTTAATCTTTCTGAGTTTGACTCATCAACAAGACATGAATTATTATTATTTATATTTTTAATCTCTCGAGAAACTCTTCTCTTCACGTTTAAACCTTACAAACGCATTCCCGAGTCGCATCATAATCATCATTTATTCATCCCACCGCTTGTCGAGCCACAAATTTTAACTCATAAGGACACTATCGGACACATAAGTCCAAATGTACAAATTCACACCACTGAAGCTACCGAGCCTAAGCTGCAGTCGAAACCCAGTCTCAAGTCTTCTAGACTGGCCCATTACCGAAACACCGAATATACATCTTGAATCTCGTTCTTAGAATCACAAGTCGGCAATGCACAGCTGATACCGAGCGCTCATGTGCGCATACGAACACGTGGAAGGAATTTCAAGAGTTACATTTCAAGTTGAATCAATGAAGCACGATAAGAATTCAAGAGTGTGAAAATTTTTCTAAAGGTTCTGCAGCCTCTCGAAGATAAGTACAAACGTCTCCGTACCGATCCGCAAGACTCTACTAAACCTGCTCATAACTCGTGAGACCTATATAACCTAGGCTCTGATACCAACTTGTCACGACCCAATTCCCGAACCTGGTCGTGATGGCGCCTCTCATGAAGACAAGGCCAGCCATTCAAACCAATTCATCCTTTTAAGACAATTAATTAACACAATTATAGTAAAAACATGGTTGAATAATATCTAATAGCGGAAAGTATAGATAAAATACGGAAATCCAACCCAACTCTGCCCTAACCGGGGTGTCACAAGTCACGAGCATCTATAAGAATGAAATTTCCACATTATGGTCTAGAAATACACTGAACAAGAATAATGAATAACATAGAGAGACAGTGGTGCTGTGAACGCTGGCAATCACCTCGCTAAAACCTCTACAACGCTGCCTTCACGCAGCCAATACCAGCTACCGGGTGAATAAATAACTGCAACTGCACGCGAGGTACAAAGAGTAAAGTGAGTACTCCAACTCAGTGAGTAATAAATATAAATAATGACTGAAGGTAAGAAAACACGTTAAGGCACACAACATTCTATACAGAAGCAGTGAAATCATTTAAAATAACAATTCAGTGAAATATCATGTGAAAATTCTTTTAAACTTGTAAAACAGGTAATTTTGCAGTAAAATGACAAGTAGATATCTGCCCCTCGGGATCAATATCAACACGACAAGTAAAAATCTGCCCCTAGGGCTTAGTATTAAAATAACAAATAGAAATCTGCCCCCCGGGCTCAGTATTAAAATACCAAGTAGAAATCTGCTCCTCGGGCTCAGTATCAAAATAATAATTAGAAATCTGCCCCTCGGGCTCAGTATCAAAATAATAAGTAAAAATCTGCCCCTCGGGCTTAGTATCTTAGAACAGTATCAGCCCCTCAGGCTCAGAACAGTATGAAGCAACTAGTCAATGAAATAAGTGCACATAATTGTTATGCAGATAATGCCGATAAGGAATAAATGCATGAGTGCAATGCAATGCACATGATGGTACACTCTATGCGTGAGTGCAATGCAATGCATATGATGGTACTCTCTGGTACCCACTGCGGCGTGCAGCCCGAGCATCCATTTTATTTATCGTCGACGGCGCTCACTGGGGGTGTGTGGAGACTCCGGAAGGGCTCCTACAGCCCAAACGCAATATCAAGCCATCTCGTGGCATCAAATCTAGGCCCTCGGCCTCATATCAATATCAGTATAATTACCCAGGATTTCGGCCTCCATATCAATGTAATCAACTTGACCCTCAGCCTCAATATCAATGTAACACTGCTACGACACGCAACCCGATCCATGCTCAGTCCAGAAATTATCATAAGCCTCTTGGGCATTTGTAAAATAGTAGTTCTCAGCCTGAAATATCATTTAAAAATACCATTTAAGTTTTCAAATCTTAGAAAGATGGCTGAGTTTGCAAAAGAGTATTTAAAACCTTGGACTGAGATCAAATGATATGCAAAATATGCGAAAACAGTGATATCAATCCCTGAAGGATTCAAATAATTGGCAAGAAGCCCAAATTCAACAATCAAATCTAAGTAAGGATGATCCTCAATTTAGTTCAAGTAGAAAATACGGTAAAAACATCTCTCGGGACGGACCAAGTCGCAATCCCCAATGGTGCTCTACCCCACGCCCGTTATCCGGCATGCAAGTCACCTCAATATAGCGTTATGATGTGAAATTCCGGGGTTTCAAACACTCAGGACATCATTTACATCAATTACTCACCTCGAACTAGCCCGGAAAGCTACTCTGCAACACGCTTGCCCTCTCGAATTCATCTGAAGCTTCCAATCTAGTCATAATAATTCAATATACTCAATGCAAGTCGTAGGAATTAATCCCATATGAATTTACACATTTTCATACAAGGTACACATACCGTATGTTCGTCATAACAAGGGGATTCTTCAAGAGTTAAAGTTAGTCATGCATACCTCAAATTCGCCCCTTAATAATACTACCATGATCCAATACACTTAAGCAACTTCAATCTACAATACAATATTAAATGAGACCAATATTAGTAACGAACTCCATAACTTATGCCATTTAGGCATATTATCTATAGCGAGGCATAGATATTTACATCTCATAATTATAATATTGGTTCATCCAATCATCACCATTAACCAACAATTCATTCCACCATCATTCCCAACCAATTTATAACTTCCAACAACATATGTATGACCATCCATTCACACCCAACCAACAAATCCTATCAAATAATCACCTTTAAATCCCTACCATGGTCATGTATTTAAATTGGGAATTTATATCTTCCAATAACCATACCATAAGTTGTAATACTTGATTCATACTCATAATTCCATAATAACTCCATATATATAAGTGTAAGGTGTAGGATTACCTCTTGTAGACCAAATCTTGAAAGACAACTTTGGGGTGTTCTTGAGATTTTGAAGAAATCCTATGAAACCCAATCAAAATCATGTTGTAACTAGTGACTGAGAAGTGAAATCACCATGAAAACACACTTAAAAACTCACCTTAGGTGTGCAATTGGATGCCGTGGTCGAGTTGGGGGTGTAGAGGAAGCCCTAAGCTTGAGAAATGACTCAAATTCTCTTATTTCCGGTCTTTAGGATATTTAAAACCTTCCAGGCGCGCGAGCTCGCGTGCCTGTTCGCGCGCGGGAGGCAGAATACTCAGCATAATGCGCAACTTCGTGCTAATGTTCGCGCTAGAGACGCCTGCCTAGTCCAATGGTCATAACTTTATGTATACACCTCTAAATGACGAACGGTTTATTGCGTGGGAAACTAGACTCTAAGGGATTTAATTTGATAGGCTATGAATCACACAACTCCTTATAGAACTGGAGATATGATCGTTCAAAGTGAGGTCTTGTGCATACTCATTTGCAACTTTCATCCATAATGAAAATTTTCAACTTGGCCTGGACTTAAGCCTCTTCTTAGACCCCAAATCACCTATAATATGCCTCGTACACTTATTATCATATCTAATTGCTATCCATTATATTAATAGTCCTCGTTCGCAGACAAAGTAATATAATTAGCGCCCGTCAACTTTCTTAATAGCGCTTAAGTACTTCAATAAGAAAATTCGGGGTGTTACATGGATCTTCGGAGCAAGGTGAGTCTCCTTTCTAACATTGTAAGAGGGAATTGTCCCCATAGGTGAATTAATTGAATATGTGCTCCTATTTGTGGGGGCTACGTACGCACGAGGTGACGAGGGTCCGTGCGTAGCTACTATTATGCTATTGTCCGGGTAGTCTAGGACCCAAAAGCATGTCGTAATTGAAAATATTTGTAATCCTACCTACAGTTTGAATTGCTTAAGTTCTATCAAATTGGTAAATCAATTTCTAAAAGGATTAAACTTCATTTTTCTTAAATCGTTAAAAAAGGAGAATTTGGACTTTCCTTGGATATTTGTTATATAATGAAGTCTTGATTAACTATTTGAATATGTGATTCTATGTGTACCTACATCGCATGTATGATTCGCGAGCAGGGTATTTGTTTATTTTATGTTGGCCGCGTTGCATGGATGATTCGCGAGCGGGGTAATAGATGCATCTATGGTTCGCGTCATTCGACCCTCGACAGTGCACATTTTACATTTATGTTGGATCGGGCCGTACGACCTCGGCATGATATGCGCATATTTGTATTGTTGCTTGAGATTTATAAATGTTGACATTTGCCTTTCCTGGTCGAAGATAAATTGATAAAGATAATGAAAAGTAAATCTTTGGAAATCCATTATTATTTGGGAAGTTGTTTACCTGCTATCTGGCTTTATGAATTATAATTGTTGTTTTAATAAAATTCCCTAATCTCCTCACATTTTTACTATATTATCATTGGATCACTAGTAAGTGTCGAAGTCGACCTCTCGTCTCTACTTCTTCGAGATTAGACGGGATACTCATTGGGTACACGTTGTTTTCGTATTCATACTACACTTGTTGTGCATTTTTGTTGCACATGTTCATATGTGGCTAATGGCATAGCGACATGGTTGATACGGAGACTTAGGTGAGTTGCATTTATCGAGACGTCCGTAACCAGCAGAGCCTCCTTCAGAGTATTGTACTGTATTTTCATTTCTGTCCACTTGTATTTCGGACAGTTACTGTACTTTATTTTATTCCCTAGTAATTGCTCATGTACTTGTGACACCGGGTTCTGGGATGATTATGGGATTTTTCAGTAGTCAAATTTGTAAAGACATCCTCATTTATCCAGCGGAGTTTATTATTTATTATTTATTTGCTTAAGGAAAATGATTTCAAAATAATTAAAAATGAAAAATTGCTTGTAAATGGTAGTTGGTTTGCGTGACAGTGGTGTCTGGCGCCATTACGACCCTTAGTGGATTTTGGGTCGTGACAGTTTTATGCTCTGCTGCATCTCCAGCCCAGTTCTATTCTTATTTTGTCTGGTATAGCATTATAACTCCTCCTTTGAAACACTATAACTCAAGCTGTGTAGTTCATTAAGCCTGTCGACGTTAATAAGACGCGGATTTTCCTTGAAAGTAACTAGCTCTACTACTGATTTTGATTCAAGTAATTTGACATTTTCATCTACTACATCATTTGAACTTTCGTTATTATTGTTGTAAACTCATAAGGTGATTGCTTTCTTTTGGAGATTCTCTTGCACTACTGTTTAACGATTCTCCCGCACTGCTGTATCTAGCGAATGGGAACATTGCAAGAACAATAATAAGCAGAAATCCAGCCCCACTTCGTTCTTCCCATTTTCTTAACTTCAGTTATTTTATATAATTTTGACCTTCTGTTTTTCTCAAACGGTCTGCATTTTGACCTTCAGTTGTATTTCCTTTTCATGTGGGCATTGGGTAACACTTTTGAAAACTGGACGATTTAGTCGTTGTTATTGTATTATTTCATACGCAGTTCTATCTTCAAGCAATTTTGATACGTTAGTGCTTCCTTGACCCCTAAAAGGTTTTTTGAGTTTGGACCTTGAACTGAATTGATGGACGATATTAATTGCATGGTAAAAGAATGCAGATGCATCCACGTTGGTTTATTTGAATAAGTTTACATTTTCCTAATATAATCTCACATGGATTTTGCCTTGAGGATATGTTGGCTTTCTCATCTGACTGTCAAATATAACATCTTTACTTATTTGCATGGATTATTGACTAATAGTGCTGATAATTGGTACTGTTAATAGAATGTGGAGTTTTAATTGACGATCGAAGAGAGACATTGAGTCATTAATTTGACCAGAACAAGCTAATCGGCCAATATTCTCTTTTATTAATTGATTTTCGCCAAATATAATTCCAAATAGAAGGAAGTTTTTAAGCGCTAGCTGCTTTAGGCGCGATAAATAATAAAATTATCATAACTACGGGTACGGTTTCCGTGATGTACTTGTGATACTTAATCCTTAATTAGTTTTAAATATGAATATCTGTAGTTCTTTTAATTGAATGCAACTCCTTTGAAAGAAATTGAGGTGTGCCATTCATACATTTGAATCATATAATCTATGGTCCTCATATTGATAACCTTAACTAATGTAGAAAAATGTTCTGAACTCTCGTAGTTTGTTTTAGGCGCGTTAATTAAATAAACTGTCATAGCTGCGGGTACGGTTCCTGTGACGCAGTTGTGATGCTTAATTTCTAAAATCCGGGGGAACATTTATGTGACCCGGCCACAATTTAATCTTGTTAAATAAATAAACACGGTGTGGATCGTTGGTACGGTTCCTGTGACATGATTCATAACGTGTAATCAAATAATTAGTTGTATAACAATCAGATTATTAAAAGCGGTTTTAAAAAGGATAAAATGCACATAGGTTTCAAAAGATATTTTAAAATCAGATAAATAGGCCAATAATAATAGTTGAGCGACCGTGCAAAAACCACAAAACTCGGGAATGCCTAACACCTTCTCCCGGGTTAACAGAATTCCTTACCCGAATTTTTGTGTTCGCGGACTGTAAAACAGAGTCAAACTTTCTCGATTCGGGATTTTAAACCGGTGACTTGGAACAACAATAAACTATCCTAAGTGGCGACTCTGAATTCAATATAAATAATCTCGTTTCGATTATCACTTAAATTGGAAAAAACTCCTTGACAGGGTTGAAAAAGGAGGTGTGACAAAGTGAAGCTGCTCATGGCTTCAAATCGCCGAACGATGAGCTAGAGCTCAAAACAACTGATCGGGTCGTTACATTCAAGATGGTATTTACAGTAAATGATATCCTATTTTCCTTTTGAAAGTACAAAAGGGGGTGAATTGTAACTCTTTTAAAAGTAATTGCTTATTAGTTGACGTATTACTTGAGTAGTCGACTAGATATGATAAATTGACAGATATAATGACAGGAAGTAAATTGCAGAAAGTAATTGCAAGAATTAAAGACACCAGGATTTTATACTGGTTTGGATTCAATGTGAACCCTAGTCCAGTCCCCTTGGGTTGTAAGGGAGTTCTCTTTAGTAAATGAGTTTCTTTCGAGTACAGTTGTAGTGAATTTCACTCAATTTCTCTTGCACTCATTTTTGATACAATGCCTCACCAGTGTTATGCTCTTTTTCTTTCCCTGACTTGTTACACAACAGATCCTAGTGAACTACAATGATTGTTTGCAGTAGAATAAAGAGAGTGATTTTGGTTTGATCAAAGTATAAACACGAGGGTTTACAACGAGGTATAAATACTTTGATGGATGGTAGAGGCTTGACAACCCAAGAGATTTGATCCCTGGAAAGAATTGATTCTTTCCAAGAATAAGGAATGAGTTGTTGCTTCACTTGATTGCTTTCCTTCAGCAGAGATACAAATGAAGATTGCTCCTTGATTGTTGGTTCTTCCAAATGCGGTCGCGTACCAAATCTCCTCGTATCCTTCAATCTTCCGTGATTCTGCACTTGATTTGTGCCTTTACTCAAGGCTTATTTGATTCTTTCCAACTCAGCTAATCGTTGTTATTGCTGATTGATTTGTTGATTAGATTCCGCTCAGATTTGCGAGACTTTTCTAGATTTGTCGATTGTATGCTAATTGATTTCTTTCCTTATACATCATGAACAATTCCAGCAGTCTTCTTTACTTCTTGTAATTGATTTCCTGCACATGTATATTATTTGCATCAATAAAACAAGATCTAACAATCTCCCCCTTTTTTATGATGGCAAAATAATATAATAATATAAAGAAGTAAACACTAGTCGACTTCCCTGTGTTTTACTAGTCGACTTGACTTGTCCATGATACTCTCCCTCAATATATGTTGTCGACTTGTTCCATGATACTCCCCCTCAATGTATGCAGTCGAATTGTACCTGTACAATATACCAATACATGCTACCTATACACATAGATTTCTCCCCCTTTTTGTCATCAACAAAGAGGAAATAATAGAATAGATAGCAGTAAAGCAGATGGGGTAAAGATATTATCCAGCGGCTGGTAAAACAGCCCACAGTAGCAGCAAAAACATAATTATCCAAGGGCTTAAACCACAGCCCACAAACCACCAAAACAAATTGTTAAAAAAACAAACACATAGTCTTAAAAACATCCACACTAGCGGCGCAGGAAATAGGTAAGGGTGCTGCAGATGGACTCCTTTAACTGTTCGAAGCTTGTATTTGCAGAGACGTTCATACCATCCAGCCTGTCGTGAACCTCCTTGAAAGCTTTGACAGCATTCTCCCTCACTCTGAGAACAACAACTCTGATTTTTGACACGTCAGACCCTGTTTCCTTGGAAATAGCATGAATGTCACCCATAGTAGACTGAGTGGCGGAAAGAAGGTTCTTGATGTCAGAGAGTTGGGAGTTAATAGTGCAAAGCTTCTCACTAATCTCATAACTGACAAGAGTAGGAGGAGGAACAGCGGGTGAAGGTTTGGATTCTATCGGGGCCTGCTTTGCTTCACTCTCACTTTTCTTAACCCAGGAGCCCTTGATACTCACATAGCTCATACTAGCAAAAGCTCTAGAATTATAGGACTTGGAGACAATGATGAATGGATAGTTGGACAGAGATATTTGATGGCCTTCCAGAATATGAGTGATCGCCATGCCATAGGGTAAACTAGTGGGATCTTCAGCACTTTCTATCATGAAATTGATAACCCAGGAGGAAAGCTTAATTTTGAGTTTGGTGATAAGGCAGTAGACAAAGAATGTATCTCTTTGAGAGAAGGTTGAAAAGGAACCAGTACGGGGAAGCAGGGTGGTTGCCACAATATGGGCCAGAAGCCGAGTTTCAAAACTGACATAACTGGGGCCCAATTGGTTTGGAAGGATTTCAGAGGGACACTCAACAATGCATTGTTTGGCTTGGTCAAAAGAGATTTCAAAGTCATCAGGCCACATGTTTTTAAACAGAGTAGGGAAACCAGAGCAACGACATTGAAAAAGTGAGTCAAACAAGGCACAATCAAGAACAATGCGCTTACCTAGCACTAGAGATTCCAACCTATCCGGTTTACTAGAGCGAAGATTTGCATAAAACATTTTGACCAGGGGTTCATATACCTTAGGCGGAGGAATAGAGAGGAATTTTTTCCACCCTTGATAAACAAAAAGTTCATTAACCTTACAGTTAAGGGTTTCCATATCATCAAGAACCACGACCCTTCCATAGGTGATGGGCTTGTCTTTAAGAGTAATGAAAAGATCCCTATTTGGGGTATCCCATAAATTTAGGTCAGACTCGAGTGAGGTAGAGAAATCAACCTTTGATTTCTTTGGGGTGGATGAAATAAGGGGATCTTCCATGGACGCTTGCCTAAAGCTTTTTCTCCTAGAAGTTGGGAGTGTTCAGAGAATTCTCCCTGAGATGAGGCGAAGCCTTCAGAGTGATCAGACCCTAGGTCTACTTGCTCAGGAGGCGCAAAAAGGGGTTTTGCTTTAGAGCGGGTACTCTTTCTTGTGGAGGCAGAGGGATTTTTGGAGTGTTTCGCCATTGCAGAAAAGGAGCTTTACTAGAGGTATTGGAGAGGAGATGGAGATGAGAGTGACTGAAGGGGTTTTCTAACTTAAGAAGAGGGTTTTGACGGTTGAGTAAAGGAAAGGAAAAGTTGTCAATTGGGAAGACGTGATGATTGGCTTTCTATCTTCGAACTGCGAACTGATGTGAAAGAAGCGAAAAGAGAGGGAAAAATTGGAGGCCTAATTAAGGCGTGGGAAAAGGACAATTATAGCACTTTAAAAATAACTGAGCACATAGGTCCTAAGAGTTATTATAAATGCAAATAATACCAAGTAATTTCTCAAGTACAAAATCTTTCTTCTAACAAAGGCTTAGTAAAAATATCAGCTAATTGAGCAGAAGTTCCAACAAAAGATATTTCTATGTCTCCCTTAAGAAGATGATCTCTAATAAAATGATGCTTAATATCTATATGCTTTGCTCTAGAATGATGCACAGGATTTTTTGAAAGACAAATAGCACTAGAATTATTACAAAAGATTTGTATAGGTTTAAACGAAAGCTCATAGTCACTCAATTGATGAGACATCCAAAGTAGTTGTGCACAACATTGTCCAATAGCAATGTATTCAGCTTTAGTAGTGGACAAAGCGACTGATGCTTGCTTTTTACTGTTCCAGGATATTAAAGCCTTTCCTAGTAATTGACATGTGCCGCTTGTGCTTTTTCTATCTTCTTTATCACCTACAAGATCAGCATCTGAAAAACCTTCTAGTTGAAAAGAGTTAGAGTGAGGATACCACAATCCATAAGATACAATTCCAATGAGATATCGAATGATTCTCTTTACAGTAGTCAAATGTGACTCTTTGGGAGGTGACTGAAACCTGGCACATTTACATACGCTGAACATAATATCTGGTCGACTTGCTGTCAGATATAGCAGTGATCCAATAATTCCCCTATAATTGGTTTCATTAACAGGGGTGCTCTATTCATCTTTGTCTAGATTTGTAGCGGGGCTCATTGGAGTGCCAATTGATTTTGCATTGTTCATACCAAATTTTTGAATCAGCTCTTTTGTATATTTGGTCTGACATATAAAAGTTCCTTCTTCGGATTGTTGAATTTGTAGCCCAAGGAAGAACGTGAGCTCACCCATCATGCTCATTTCAAATTCGTTTTGCATAAGATTTGAAAATTCCTTGCACATGAGAGGGTTAACACTACCAAAATATAATATCATCAACATAAATTTGAATAATGAGGTTACCTTCAGATGATCGTTTAATTAATAAAGTAGTGTCTATTTTACCTCTTGTAAAGCCATGGTCAATAAGAAAGGTACTCAGCCTATCATACCAGGAACGTGGAGCTTGTTTCAACCTATACAGTGCTTTAGTAAGCTTGTATACATGGTATGGAAATTTTGAGTCCTCAAAGCCTGGAGGTTGTTTCACAAAAACTTCTTCCTCGATAAATCCATTTAAAAAGGCGCTTTTAACATCTATTTGAAACATCCTGAATCCATTAAAAGATGCGTATGCCAGAAGAATTCGTATGGACTCCAAACAAGCTATTGGGGCGAAAGTCTCATCATAGTCGACTCCTTCTTGCTGTGAATAGCCCTGAGCAACTAGTCTAGCTTTATTTCTTATGACCTTTCCATCCTCGTTCAATTTGTTTCTAAATACCCACTTTGTTCCGATTACAGACACATTATCAGGTTTCGGTATTAGTTTCCACACTTGATTCTTGCTAAACTGATTTAATTCCTCTTGCATGGCTTGCAACCAACTTGAATCTTTCAATGCTTCCTCTATCTTTTTTGGCTCAATTTGAGAAATCAATGCAATGTTTGTTTTCTTCTTGAGAGCAGCCCTGATTTTCATTCCTTCGTTTAGATCCCCTATAATAAATTTCTGAGGATATTCGGGTTCGCTTCTCCATTCATTTGGTCGAATACATTTGTAGTCGACTCGATTTGTGGATCTAGAATATTGCTGTTATTTTCACTAGTTGACTCGATCACCCCAGATGTATTAGTCGACTCTTGTGATTTTCCTTTATCCTGAGCTTCTTGAGTTTGATCTTCGTCACCTGCAGTAGTTCCTTTCTCGACCAAGGGATTATTTTCATCGAATATAACATATACAGATTCTTCTACACATAAAGTACGTTTATTATAGACTCTAAAATATCTGCTATTTAATAAATAACCAAGAAAAATACCTTTGTCACTTCTTGGATCAAACTTTCCAAGATTATCCTTAACGTTATTGTGAATGAAACATTTGCTTCCAAAGGGATGGAAGTAACTGATATTCGGACATTTACCTTTCCAGAGTTCATATGGGGTCTTCTTCAGAATTGGCCTTATGAGGCAATGGTTGAGGATGTAACAAGCAGTACTTACACCTTCAGCCCAAAAGTGATTTGGCAATGAATGTTCTAGTAGCATGGTTCTTGCCATATCTTGGAGAGTTCTGTTCTTTCTTTCCACAACCCCATTTTGTTGTGGTGAGCATGGTGCAGAGAAATTATGAGTGTATCCTTGATCGTTACAGAAGTCTTCAAAAGCTTTGCTTTCAAATTCTCCTCCATGGTCACTCTGAATTTTTGAGATTAGATGTCCCCTTTCTCTTTCAAGCCTTTTGCAGAAAAGTTCAAAATTTCTTAAAGATTCATCCTTATGAGACAAGAAAATTACCCAAATGAAATGTGAAAAATCATCAACAATAACAAATGAATACCTCTTTCCTCCTATGCTAGCAGTTCTAGTAGGCCCAAATAAGTCCATATGAAGTAATTGCAAAGGTTTTGAAGTAGATACTATATCTTTATTTTTGAAAGAATTTCTGGTCTGTTTACCCATTTGACATGCATCACAAATATGAGTTTTAGAAAAATTTAATTTAGGCAAACCAACAACTAAATCATGTTTGGACAGTTTTTCAATCAAATGCATGCTAGCATGACCTAGTCTCCTATGCCTTAACCATGGATCATCAGACTTAGAAGATAAGCAAATATGGCTATCTATCTTTTCAAAACCATCAAGTATATAAACATTTCCATACCTTTTTCTAGGAAGAATTATCTTACCTGATTCGTCTTCAATAGCACAACCTGTTTTCTTAAACTTTACCTCATATCCAGAGTCGTAGAGTTGACCTATGCTCAAGAGATTGTAGTTTAGTCCATCGACGAGATAAACTTCAGTAATATCACAATTATTATTGAAGGGAATTGTTCCAGTACCGACTATTTTGCCCCTTGAATTGTCTCCAAATTTAACACTTCCTCCATCGATTTTTGTAACTTCTTTGAACAGGTTTTTGTCTCCTGTCATATGACTGGAACACGCACTATCTAGATACCATTTTCCTTTGCGGCTTACTCTGTGGTGTTCCTGCAAGACAAGATGATTACTTTCTTTTAGGTACACAAGCTTGTCTGGGTCCTGGAGGGTTAGTAGTACTAGGTTCATAATTTTTTGGTTTCCAAACCCATCCTAACACATTTGATTTACGAAAATAACAAAAGGAATATTTATGCCCACTTTTATTACAGTAATGACATGTAGCTTCAGACATGTTTATAGGTGTGAGCACATGATTTTTTTTCTCACGGCAATTACTCAAAAAAAAAATTAAAAAAAAACAAATTGTCTTTGTGTATAATCTTTAGAATCTGCGTGGCATTTCGGATAGTTATTTGTAGTTTTGTCTGTGATTGTTTATTTTTTAATTAAAAATACAAAAAATATGTTGCATGAATTTAGGATTTTATTCTGCTATTAGAAATTAATTAAATCATATTTGGAATGAAAAGCACAAAAATGTCATTTTTGGTAATTTTGTCATTTCTATTGTTTAATGGTGTGATTTTGTTTAATTAATATTTGATATTTTATGTTAATTATTGCTAAGAATCAATTAATATTTGTGTAATATAATTGTTGTTTTATAATATATGTTTAGGATTTTTGTAAATTCGGAATTAAACTAGGAATTAAAAAGGAAAAGAACAAAAATAGAAAAGAAAATTGGACTGGGCCATTTCATTTTTGGGGCCAAAATCAGGCCCAAACGAGACCTATACCCGGTCCAAACCTTCCGCTCTCAAAAACGCATTAGACGACGTCGTTTCGAGACCAGCGAATCTCGACCGTTCATCCATCCTCATCCAACGGTCCAGATCGTCCAACCCTCACCCACATCCATTTACCCGACCCTGACCCGTTACTAAACCGGACCACCCCACCATTGGTTTTTAGTCAGAGTCGTTGGATCCCCTCATCCAACGGCCCAGATTAAGAAGTCAATTCTTAATGTGTCAAAGACCCTCCCAAACCCTTTTTACCCGTTTTATTCCCAAACACCCCCCCCCCTTTCGTCTCTGAAAGAGACGAACCAAACGACCTCGGAACCCTAGCGCCTCCTTTCCACCTCCTCACCACAAACCCGTCGGCAACAATGCCGGTGACCACCAAAATAACACCCCTGAGCCATCTCCCCATCCACAACACGAATCCATGACCCTTGTACCTCGAATCATCCCCCACCGTCTCGAATCTTCGTTTGAAGATTCGATCGGAACCCTGAAACCACCCCAATCCACCCCTAATTAACACCACACCACCACTAGGTTTCCCTCATCCCTAAACCATCAACAGATTCCCTCGGATCCCATTGGATCTCCTCAAATCTTCGATCAAAATCTCCCCTCCAAGCCCTAGCTGTCCCATTAACCCCAGACTAACACCCAATAATCCCCTTTACCTCCTCGTCCTTAATCCCTAACCAAATTGGCTCGAACATGAGTAAAAACCATCGAATGACAGATCTAGGGTTTCAACGTTTCAAGACGTGTCAAAGCCTCAAGGTCGACTGGTTTCTATTCAGTATTGTAGGCCTATTTCTCACGAAATAGACGTATGATACTGACTAGGACTCAAGTTCGAAAGGGCATACTGCTGAAATCCGAGGAAAGAACAATAAAGTTCTCTTTAATTTCTTTTGTTTCCTTCTATAGTTTGTTTGTCTGTTTTAAATTGTATCTTTGTCTTGATTTGTTTCTGGGCATTTGTTCAGTACTTCTTTCCTTCTCATCAGACCGTTTATTGGGTCCAGTTTCTCTAATTGTTTGTTTATATGCTGTAAACTGTTGGTCAGTTTATTAGTTCGTTATGTGTGAGTCAGTTTAACATGATAGTTAGTTTTAATCCTGGTTTTGATTTCATAGTCCATTTCAGTAGTTTTCTTTTGTTGTTTAAGTATTATAGGACTTTGGTTCAGATTGTCCCCAATATGTGATGTGTGGCTTCTTTGTTTTTTGATATTCATCAATCTTCTTTAAGTTCAATATATCGCAGGATTTCCTTCACTCTATTTAGCATAATTTGGAATTGTGAATTAATCATTCCCATAATGTGCCACTGTTGACTGGAAGTTTGACCTGGATAGTTCAATAGGTTTGTGTTCTGATTCGTGGTAATGCTGTTATTGGGTTTTCTGTTAAGCATTGATGAATTTTGGTTTCAGTTTTTAGCTTCAGCTTCAATGTTTCTGCTAAGCTCTTTTATTTGTTGATGTTGATTTTGTTTTGAAGTTTCAATCCAGAATTTAGGAGTTTGAATTGGTTATAGCTGCAGTTTTAATATAGATTTCAGAGTTTAGTTTGGATTGATATAGAATTACTGGCCCTGTTTATTCATTTTAGATTTTGGACATCAGAAAGCATGTGAATTGTATTTCTTTAATGAATTAAAGTTAACTTGACAGCATGTGCTGTCATGACATATTCATGTTGCCCATACTTGTTTAATTTTAATAAAGGAAAACCATTTTAATAATGAAAAAGAGGGTTGTCAGGGGAATCTGATGGGGAATACTTTTCTTTTGAGCTTTGAGTGGAAAAACAGAAGGAATAACATGGGAGAGAGTCAGTATTTTATTTGACTAAGTGCTCTAAGAGCTGGAAAAGGAGGTCTGTGTGTGATATATAAAAAGAGAAGAGTTGATTCTGGGGAGGAGGAGGGTTCTAGATAGAGAACAAAAGGAAAAGCAAAGAAAACCCCCTAGGAAAAACTCTAAAGTTCCAGAAAAGGCACTGTTCCATTGTTTAAATTCACATTTAGTTTGAGATTTAGGCCCAACCAAAGCTACTCTAGGCTTGTTTGTTTGAGCTGTTTGTTGTCAGATTTGTCCCAGTTGATTTCAAGTTGGTGTTTGGTCTATTTTCAATTGATTTTGAGTCGATCTGTTTAGATCTTTTGGGTTTTATTTTCTAAAACATTTCTGGATCTCTGAGTTTCACTGGGTTGTTTCTTATTTGTCCCATATTGCTGATTGTGGTGCCACTACTGTTATTTGTTATCTGCTGCTACTGATTTACCTCTCCTTCTTCTCACTTTCCAATTCAGGTACACATTCGAATTAAACTTTGATGTAGCTTTGAGTTGAAAGATTGAAAAAATGGAAATATTCATGCTTTGGCCTCCACATCTGTGCTCATGTAGTTTACCCCGCATCTGTGCTTCAAAATATAGATATTAGTTGATGTGTAATTACTTAATATAAGTTTATTTTTGTTTGATATCGTTTGGGAAGGTAAACTGTATAATTTGATTTGGTTTTGGTTTGTTAATGAACTATCTAGTTTGCTAAAATTTTGTTTAGTCAATAACTTTAATAACGTCATTAATTTAACTGAAAGCTTTAACAACAGAATTAACTAGTTCTAGATCCGTATTTTACAATTAATCATTAAACAGTCGAGTAGTGGACTAATTTCAATTCATTTGTATTTAGTTTTGGATTGTCTTGGGCTAGCGTAATTGGAAGTTTGTGTTAATCCAGTTTGTTTAGCAGAGTTTAGTATGATTCAAGTTCATTCAGCATTAGATACTTTATTCATAGACAGTGAGTCATAATTTAATCCGTGCTTAAGGGAATCCATAAATGACTCACGTAGTTTAGTTTTAATAGCATGAAATTGAGTTTTAATTTGGATTGTCGGGTTTATACAACTATATACGTTTTGGATTCAAAAAGCACTAGATACATCTCCTATATGAAATAATACACGCCGCATGTGCATGTTGAAAGGCCATCCCGTCCCCACCCTTTTATAAATAAAATTAATGTTCGCATTCACCATATATGTGCACTGTTAAATGAATTGAATGGCCTGAGTGTCCAGTGATTGAGGACTAGCGTGCAATTTGAATCAAAAAGGCTTATTTGGGCATAAAACCCTGGCAGGTTTCGAAATTTAAACCATGGTCATGTTTCTGGGTTCACTATGGGCTCAAACCGTCCAGCCCCCTTATGAACACAATATGAGCTGTCTTGAACGAGTTGCTAAAGGATATATTTTTATTTATTTAGTTATTGGGCCTGGTTGATCTGAAATGGACTTATAAGGTTTTGGTTCTTTCAAGTAGGCTAAATAATTAGGGTTTCTTCTTTTATTGTTAGAGACAAATAAAAAATATAAATATTGTAATTTGCTTTTAGTTTGGATTTTCAAAAAAAAATGATAATGAGACGAGCCTCGCCAAATAAAAAATACAAATTGTGGGGCCCTCAATAATTGGTCATAATAAAATACTTAGAATTTGGGATGGGTCGTTTAGCGAATTTCACGGCTTTCCTCAAAGATAATAACGCGCTAGACTCTTTAGGCGCAATTTTAATTAAATTACATTCTTAAATTCGGGTGCGCATTTATGTGACCCAAATCCAAATCTCAACGAAATCGGAATGTATTAACAACCACGGGTGCATTGATTGTGACGTGGTTCGAGATGCATTTTCTTGACGTTGCAATTCTATAAAAACAATAATAATAATAAAAGCGGTTTAAACTTAATAAAAGCACATAAGTCATAACATGTATAAAAATCAGATATTTAGCCATTACAACAATTTAAGCGACCGTGCTAGAACCACGGGATTCGGGGGTGCCTAACACCTTCCCTCTGGTCAACAGAATTCCTTACTTAGAATTTCTGGTTCGCAGACTTCATTTGGAAAGTCGAATATTTTCCTCGAATTGGGATTCAAGATAAACCGGTGACTTGGGACACCAAAAGCTAAACCTTTCCCAAGTGGAGACTCTGAATTAAATAAATAATTCCATTTCGAATATTGTCACTTAAATTGGAAAACACCCTCACGCATTTATCCTTCGGGGTAGGCGCGCAAAAAGGAGTTGTGACAGCTCTGGCGACTCTACTGTGGAACGAACCTAGAATCTCTGATTCAGGGTTCAGAATTCGAGCTTAGATGAATTGTTATATTTGGCTTTGTTTATTATCTGATTTTTACATGTTTGGGCCTAAGGTGCTAAATGTTGCTTTTACCGCTTTGATATTATCTGAATTGTATATAAACTGTACCGAAACCCTTCTCTTCTTACCTCCGGGGAGGAGCTTGCTGGTCGAGACTCCCTATTCTATTAGTGTCAATACCTGAAATAAGAAAGAGGCCGGACAAGTTACAAAGTCGGACGATCCCGCGAGTCCCCGGTACGTAGCCCCTCCTCGACTCGAGTTGTCCGCTCGGGTACACAGTCTAGAACAAATACCCAGGTTATGAACCTAGAATAACTCAGCTTCATGCCGGATCCCTAGTAGGAACGTTTGTTTGCATCATGTGCATTTGACTTTGGAGGCTCAACATAGGGGTTGGGTCTGTCTAGGACAGATGTACCAAAATGACAAAAGACCATCCTAATGCATCCAACTTGCTACTTGTGCATTTGTTTGTTTCGGACTTGCATGCCGACCGGCTTTTGAATGTCTTGAGGAAAGGGAGATAGAAGTAGTTAATCGCCTGCTTTGAAAAAAAATCAACGTCCAAATAGTGTCGAAACTCTGCCGAATATTTTGAAAAAAAAAAAGAAAAAAAAGAGTTTTGAAAAATGGTTTTGTTTGCCAATGGAAAAAGAGTCTTGTTTTTAAAAAGAAGTTTGTTTTATCTGCCCGAACTACACCGGTTTAATTCTCACAGGGTGAGATACGTAGGCAACCCTCATCGTGTCCAACCTCCCCTTTTTCAGAAATAGCCAAAATGTCAGAATTTTAATTTCATCATAAATGAGTCAGGTAATGCCGCTTTTGTCAAATGTAGCCGAATGTTCCCGAAAGGGTCGCGCCGGAAGGCTGACTTTGCATAAACAGCCGCTTTTGGTCATTTTTTGAATTTTGACCAATTTGCCCAACAGCCTTAGAATCCTCGTCCCCGAGGCTCTGTGAGGCGGTGTTCCCAATGTCGGGCCACTATTTTGAAAAAAAAAGAGTCATAAATAAATCAAGTGATGCTGTTTTTGTCAAAAATAGCCAAATATTCCCGAAAGGGACGGCGGAAGGCTGGCTTTGCATAAACGGCCACTTTCGATCATCCTTTAAAGTTTTAATCGGTTGACCCTCACAGCCTTATAATCTTCATCCCCGAAGTGCTGAAAGGCCGTGTTCGAAAAATCGGATCTTTCTTTCTAAAATATAGTCAAATCATTTTTGAGTCAAATAATTTTTGCTTAAATCACCTTAATAAATGTGCAGGATAAGCACAATGCAAAATGAACACTTTTCGATAATGACTAAAGTCCCTGTCAAGTTGCGGCTATGGTGGGATGATCTAGGTGGTGAAGGCCAAGATGAGGTCAAGAAATATCTGAAAGGTCTCACGGGTTTATTGGAAATCCAGACTCGGGGAGATATCATAAGAGCTTTGGTCACCTACTGGGACCCGGCACATAATGTCTTCCACTTCTCCGATTTTGAACTCACCCCGACTTTGGAGGAAATAGCTGGGTACATCGGAAATGCTGAAGTTCTATTAAGGCAAAAATACCTGGTTGCCCCAAGAGCTGTCACTGCGCATCGGTTTCTAGATTCATTAAAGATACCCAGGACGGTAGATAACCCAGATTTGGCCGCAGGTTTCTGTAATCCGCACTTCATATACGACAGATATGGTCATGTAGGAGGATTTAACAATTCGGGTAACAAGTTATGCAGCAAAGGTAACCGTCAGAAGTGGGATGAGCATAGACGAGTGGCTTTCATGATAACATTTTTGTGCCTTTTGGTGTTTCCAAGGAAAGATGGAAACATTGATCTAAAAATATCCGGGGTCGTCACTACTTTGCTCACTCAAAATGAAAGCACTCTCGCGCCTATGGTAGTATCTGATATCTTTTGAGCTCTCACAGCCTGCAAAGCCAGAGGGAATTTTTTCGAGGGGTGTAATTTGCTGCTACAAATATGGATGACTGAACATCTCTGCCACCGTTTCGAGCTATTGAGTTATGGTTCCTCGAAGAAGACTTGCATAAAAGAGTTTTACACGAGAATCAAGGAGGTCAGTCTACCCGAGGGAGTTACGGCATGGACGTCATTCTTTCAAACCCTCACCGCCATCCAAATACAGTGGACACTGGGATGGTTGCCAGTTGATAAGGTCATATATATGCCAGCAGCTAGGACCCACTTTCTATTGATGGGACTTAAGAGCATTCAGCCTTACGCGCCCTATCGAGTTTTGAGACAACTCGGGAGATGCCAGATAGTGCCACACGAGGAAGATCTTAGTGCTCAAGCAATTGAGATTAGCCCTGACGGACAATTTCCTGAAGCAAAAGTCCGCCAGATCTGGAATGAATGCCAATGTTTAAAAGCAGATACTTGCGTGCAAGATCGGGCCAAAGGTGAAGTAGCACCAGGGTACCTTGTGTGGTACAGAAGAGAACTTGAGCACAAAAGGCCGGCTAAAAGACCCCATATCCTGAATTTTGTCGAGTCATCACAGGAGCAATGGGATTGGTTAGCAAAAGAAAAAGGCTATCGGGCTGAAATCAGCAAGCTGAAACAACAAATTGAAGGTCTAAAATTTGAGAACAACGTGCAAGTTGCTACTGATTTGGGAGAAAAGAACAGGTTGGCCCAGGAAAACGAGGTGCTTAGGGCCCAAATCCAGCAAATAAGGATAACCGCTGATAACCAACAAAGGAGCCGGTCGGATGAGCGACTGATAAAAGGTTTAAAAATGGAAATTAGTGAGTGCCGGAGTGAGTTGGAGAATTTTGAGAATACCATAGCAGGACTCGAGGCACACTGGGTAAAAAGAACAGAGGAGCGCAACCGGTACCTGCGGCAGTTGAAAAGGGATCACGAGCAAACCATTGCCAATTTGAAGAGAAAGGTGGCCACTCTTGAGGACAAAGCGGCTAAGCAAGCCCGAACTTTTGAAGCTGAAAATAGACATTGCTATGATTTATTGGACCAGATGGAAGTAGAAATTCAGCAGTGGCAGAATTAACATCTCCAGGATTCTCGGGTTTTGAAGGCCCGTAATGATCAAATAGAGCGCGCCTACTCATAGAAAAGGGGCAAACCAGGGATAAGATTAAGACCATTGCCCATGCCATCATTAGGAGGTGTCTATGGTGCGAAGATATGACCCGCACTACCTTCTTCTCGGCAGTGTTGATTTATGTCATGCGAACCATGTATGAGCTGGAACAACTTGAAAGGAACCCCGCACCTAAGCCCTCGGCGAGGCCGAACGAAGCCCCGCGGGTGCCAATTTTTAAAGCTTTAATGTATTTATAGGTCGAGTCTGTATTTTCCGTCTTGGCGTCTTTTGTTTCTCTTTTTGCATCAGGGTGTATCAGTAGTGTTTGAGTTTGTATTTATTTCAAGTCCGTTATTCTCCCTTTTTCAAAAATGTTTAGTTTGTAATAGAATGTTTTAGTAAAAAAAATGTTTCTTTATTTTTGCATTTGTTTGTCACAAACTACGCTTGGTTTGATTCACGCGGGGCCGTTATACGTAGGCAATCTTCGTAAGATTCGACCGGAACCTTAAATAAGAAGAAAGGTTGTAAAACCAAAATAATAATAATAATGATAAAAAAATATATATATAATAAATAAAGGGGAGCATAAAGAGAAGCCGGAATGACGCATGCCATCGATGCAAACATGTAGAAACTCACTTAACTGTATAGGTGCATCACACCCCAACGTGAGATTACCTATCTGTTATTTGTTTCAAACTAACTGTTTGCTTGCTCTAAGACCAGGTTTTTAGAAAGGTGGTTTGGTTTTGTGGAGGTCTGGCCTCACATTCATACTTTACGAGGTCGAAAGGAAGTGTTCAGCTGCCCGTCACTAAGTCGAGAGGAAGTATTCACACTTACTTCACGAGATCAACGGGAAGTGTAGATATGTCTTCAGAAATTCCTTTGCCAACGATTCCTATTTCCGAAGAGAGTTCAATCTCGGCCATCCCAACTTCCGAATCAGCAACTGCTGAAGAAAACAAAATCTTGCGGCTTCGCATGTTGGAAATGTTGGATAACTGGAACAATGGAAAAGAGCCGCCGAGTGTAATCCCTGGTTTCCCCGAGCTGTTCTCTAGGACAAGTGGGACTTCCAATGTCCCCATAAGTTATCCAACTACCCCATTCGGGTATCCTACCATTTCAGCCCACTCCGCTGGATCACCCTCCAATTCTTATCCCCGGATGTCAACAACAGATGTGGCTACAAACATATTCACTGCACCGCCCTGTTCAATTGCTACACAACCCGCTATACATAGGCCTATTTTTGACTCTTCCTCATTCACATTTCAAGCACCATCCTTCTCGCTGGAACCAACTCGGTTTACCACCAGCGCTCGCCCTCAGCAGTCTCAATGCGAGCTTACGCCTGGGCAAGACCGAAATCCCAAAGCTCCTGAACAAGATGAAATGGCGAGAAGAATGAGGAGCCTCGGGTAGAGCTTAAAAAATATGCAAGGCTTAAGCGGGCAGAAGAGTGTCTCCTATACTGATCTGTGCATGTTCCCTCACATGCACCTGCCCGTATGGTTCAAAACACCGAAGTTTGAGAAATATGATGGGCATGGAGATCCCATTGCTCACCTCAAAAAGTATTGCAACCAATTGCGTGGGGCTGGCGGCAAAGAAAAATTGTTGATGACATACTTCGGAGAAAGCTTGGTGGGCATAGCCTCAGAGTGGTATATGGATCAAGACATATCTCGATGGCACATTTGGGACGATTTTGCTAGAGATTTTGTAAGGCAGCTTCAGTATAATATTGATCACGCCAGACAGGAATTCTTTGTCAAACTTGAAGAAGAAACCCTCAGAAAGCTTCAGAGAATACGCTATTAAATGGCGCGAGCAAACATCAAGGGTAAAACCTCCCATGGATGAAATAGAAATGGTCACTACTTTCCTCGAGGCTCAAGAATCAGATTACTTCTAAAACATGATGTCGGCCATGGGAAAAACTTTCTTAGAAGTGATTAAGATCGGGTAAATGGTAGAGAATGGCTTGAAAACGGGTAGAATCTTGAGTCAGGCGGCCATAAAGGCGACCTCCCAAGACATCCAAGGCGGGTCCGGAGGAATGGCAAGAGGGAAGAAAAAGGAAGAGACGTCCATGGTGGCGTCAGAAGCAAGAGAATATCGTAATCCCAGGCCCCGTTTTCCAAAAAAACCCACAATATTACTACCCCCACCAGGATGTGGCCTATGCTCCTCAACCTTACATGGTCATGAATGCTCAACCTTACGGCCGACCACCGCAACAAGCCAATCGGAGCCAAGCTCCACCTCCCAGAAATCAGCCTCCTTACCGAAACCACTATAATCCACAACTACCCCAGAATAACTTTCGTCCTCAAGAACCACCCAGAAGACAAACTTTCACACCCATTGGTGAACCGTATTCTACCCTATTCCCAAAACTGGTCCAGATGGGTTTCCTGCAACCAGTCACTCAGACAAGGCAAAATCCAGCATCACCTGCTTACAAAGCCGGTGTTAGGTGTACTTATCATTCGGGAGCAGAAGGGCATGATACCAATGATTGTTGGACTTTAAAAAGGGCGGTAGAAAACTTAATAGAACAGGGAAAGATAGTATTAAGGGATGAGGAGGTCCCAAATGTGACCAACAATCTATTGCCCGCTCACAATAATGGGCCGTTGATTGGGATGATCTGTGAGGACAAGGAGTTTGATCCTGCCCTGAAAGCTATAATCGCCATTGTCGATGCAGAGAGAAATCCTAAAGCAGCCCCGAAACAAGAGAAAGGGGAAAAGAAGACTAATACTGTCAAGGCTGAGCTCGAAAAGAAGGCTGAGACAAAGACAGAGACGATTGTGCCTTCGAAGAATGAGGTTCTCTATATTCCACGAGGTCGATCAAAGAAGCCACAGAGATTTGAAATGAAAAGGGGAATACCGATGTACGTGTCGAAAGGGGCCTATGTGGTCCGGGGGACGATTAAACCGCCTCGGCTGAATGAGCCAGCGGTTATCGGACGCGTGCCACAAAAGCCAATGACAGACCCGTCTACGGTACCATGGAATTATCAACAAACATTGGTTACATACAAAGGCAAAGAAATCACGGGGGAACTTCCAGAAAATACTTCTGCTGGAAAATATTCAGACATTCAAGAAGTGAACAATGCCACACGGAAGCGCTTCCCACCCAAAAAGCTTGTAAGCGTTGAAGAAGCAGAGGCTTTCTTCTAGAAGATGAATATGCCTGACTATGAAGTGGTGGATCAGTTCCGTAAATACCCTGAACAAGTGTCTATGCTATCTTTGCTAATGAGGTCCTGCTCAAAACCTTGAATGAAGCATATGTGGCGGCCGAGACTTCAGTTGAACAACTTGAAAGAATGACGGAAAGGTTCTTTGCGGTTAATCAAGTTTCATTTAGAAAGAACAATTTGCCTCCGGAGGGAGCAGCTCACAACAAGGCTTTACATCTGACAGTCAAGTATGAAGACTACTACGTCAAGCGAGTAATGTTGGATGGGGGTTCGGGTGTTGATATTTGTCCGCTCTCCACGCTGCAAAGAATGGAAATTGGAACCGAAAGGATTCGCCCTAATAATGTCTGTGTAAGAGCTTTTGATGGCATCAAGAGGGACACCCTCGGAGAAATAGACCATATATTGACTATCGGGCCGGCGGAGTTCGAAGTAACTTTCCAGGTACTTGATATGGACACATATTACAACTTTCTCCTCGGAAGACCTTGGATTCATGCTGCAGGGGTTGTACCCTCCACTCTCCACCAAATGGTGAAGTTTGAATATGAAGATCGGGAAATTGTGGTCCACGGAGAAGACGAACAGTCTATTTATCGGGACCCATCCATCCCATATCTTGAAGCAAGAGAAGGGAGTGAGCACACAGTTTATCAGGCTTTTGAAGTTGTGCTGGCAGAGCAGTATGAAAAAGGGAGCCCTTTCCCCCAACCTTTCTTGTCCAACGCTTCAATCATGGTTGATAAAGAAATGATCCGACGGGGATTCAAACCGGGAGAAGGACTTCGAAAATCGTTGCAAGGAATAACTGAACCTATCACCTTGCCTTCCACTAAGAAACTCTTTGGGATAGGCTTCCACCCTACTCCAAAAGATGAAGATTGGGCAAAGAAGATAAAAAATGAGGGATGGAAGTGGCCTCAACCATTGCCACATTTTTACGAAACTTTTGTCAGACCAAAGTATACTGAAGAAGAAGATGATGAGGCCTTTACGGCCGAAACGATTAAGGAAATATATGGGGTGATGAGAGAAATGCGTTACGAAACCCACATGGTTCAGCTGGGAAAAGGCACAAGCACCGCTGATGTGCTATACATGGGGACAAATGCTAAGCTTCAAAATTGGGAGGCTACACCGTTCCCAGTCAGGCAAGAGTCCGGGTAGACTTGTCCTGCCACCTTTCCTGTATCACGAGTTATCCCAGGGTGTAACTCGGATGTTTTTCTTTAGTTTCCTGTTTTAATTTCCTGAAATATAAACCCTGTTATCTTCCCAATTCCAAGGAATAAAATCAGTATTTCATCATTTTTTCTTTATTCTTTCTGATTTTTGCTATTTTTCTTTTATCTTTTCCTTTCAGTTATAATAATGCGGCTTTAAATAATATGACATGCTTGCGGACTTCACGCCCAGATCCAAATGAGCTGTCTAATTGTGAAATAATGAACCAAGAACCGGAATATGACGAAGAAGAGGCTTTTAGGGAAATAAATCGAGAATTGGAACACTTTGAGAATAAACCTAAGCCGAATTGAATGACACCGAACCGGTTAATTTGGGAACTCCTGAAGAAATCTGAGAAACCAAAATAAGCATTCACACAGATGAGAAAACGCGAGATGCAATAATTCAACTCCTCTTTGAATTTAAAGATGTGTTTGCTTGGTCATACGATGACATGTCAGGATTAGATGTTGATCTAGTAGTGCATAAATTGCCAATTTACCCTGATTGTCCTCCAGTTCAATAGAGGCAGAGGAAGTTCAAGACTGATATCAGTGATAAGATCAAAGAAGAAATCACAAAGCAGTTGAAAACAGGAGTAATTCGGGTAGTCCAGTATACTAAGTAGTTGGCTAATGTAGTTCTTGTACCGAAGAAAGATGGGAAAACTTGGGTGTGTGTGGATTATCGAGATTTGAATAGGGCAAGTCCCAAAGACAATTTCCCGTTGCCCAACATCCACATCCTTGTTGATAACTGTGCCAAACATGAGATATAGTCTTTCATAGATTGTTACACTGGATATCATCAGGTGTTGATGGATGAAGAAGATGCCGAGAAAACCGCCTTCACTACACCTTGGGGTACTTACTGTTATCGAGTTATGCCGTTCGGTTTAAAGAATGCCGGGGCAACTTACATGAGAGCCATGACTGCCATTTTTCAGGATATGATGCATCAAGAGATAGAGGTGTATGTAGACGACGTGATAGTCAAGTCTAGGACTCAGGACGATCATGTTCGAGACTTGAGGAAATTTTTTGAGAGGCTGAGAAAGTACGACCTGAAGCTGAATCCGGCTAAGTGCACCTTCGGAGTCCCATCGGGCAAGCTTCTGGGTTTCATAGTAAGCAGGAGAGGTATCGAGTTAGATCCAACAAAGATAAAGTCTATCCGAGATCTACCTCCTCCAAGAACGAAGAAAGACGTGATGAGTCTATTGGGCAGGTTAAACTATATCAGTCGATTCATTGCCCAATTGACTAGCACATGTGAGCCCATATTCAAGATATTAAGGAAGGATGCAGCAATCAAATGGACGGCTGAGTGTCAAGAGGCTTTTGACAAGATCAAAGAATATCTTTCAAATCCTCCAGTTTTGGTCCCGCCAGAGCCAAAGAGACCCCTATTCTTGTATCTGACGGTCTTGGAGAATTCTTTCGGTTGTGTCCTTGGACAACATGACATAACTGGAAAGAGAGAGCAGGCGACCTATTACTTAAGCAAGAAGTTCACCGGTTATGCGGTCAAATACACTTTGTTGGAAAGAACGTGTTGTGCTTTGACATGGGTCACTCAGAAATTGAGACATTATCTCCAAGCTCATACTACTTACCTCATAACCAGGTTGGATCCTTTGAAGTACATATTCCAGAAACCGATGCCTACTGGGAGATTAGAAAAATGGCAAATCTTGCTTACTGAATTCGACATAGTCTATGTCACTCGCACGGCAATGAAAGCCCAGGCATTAGCAGATCATTTGGCTGAGAACCCGATTGATGATGAGTACTAACCATTGAGTACTTATTTTCCAGATTAATAGATAAACACCATAGGAGTAGTCTCGGAAGACGCTCATGCTTGGAAGATGTTCTTTGATGGGACTGTAAATGCCAAAGGTGTAGGAATTGGGGCAATCTTGATCTCACCCACTGGTCAACACTATCCGGCTACAGCTAGGCTTTGTTTCTTTTGCACAAACAATACAGTTGAATATGAAGCCTGCATAATGAGCATGAATATGGCGATCGATCAAGATGTTGAAGATTTGTTGATTATAGGGGATTCTGATCTGATTATCCGACAAGCCCAGGGTGAATGGGAAACTCGAGATGTCAAGCTTATTCCTTACCGGCAGCACGTGGAGGATCTCAACAAGCGATTAAAATCAATAAAGTTCAGGTATATACCGCGGTGTCACAATGAACTAGCCGACGCACTTGCCACCTTAGCTTCAATGTTACCTTATCCAGGCAATGCCCACATCGATCCCTTGGAAATCTAAATCAGGGAAAGACACGGTTACTATAATGTAATCGAGGCGGGACCAAGTACCCAACCATGGTACCATGATGTTAAGAGGTTCTTGAAAACACAAGAATACCCCGAACATGCTACTGGAGATCAAAAGAGAACTATTAGGCGTCATGCGAGTGGATTCTTTATGAGCGGCAAAGTATTGTATAAAAGAACCCCGGATCTCAATTTGTTGAGATGTGTTGACGCAGAAGAGGCTGGAAGAATCATGCATGAGGTACACGTAGGAGTATTCGGGCCCCACATGAACGGGTATGTTTTAGCAAAGAAAATCCTTCGTGCGGGTTATTACTAGATGACCATGGAAAAGGACTGTTTTAGTTTCGTTCGAAAGTGTCATCAGTGTCAAGTGCACGGTGATTTGATTCATGCACCTCCCACCGAACTGCATCCCATATCTGCACCTTGGCCATTTGTTGCTTGGGGCATGGACGTCATTGGGCCAATCGAGCCAAAAACCTCAAATGGACACAGATTCATATTGGTCGCTATTGATTACTTCACAAAATGGGTCAAAGCTGTCACTCTCAAATCGGTCACTAAGAAAGCTGTGGTGGATTTTGTACATTCAAATCTTATCTGTCATTTCGGTATTCCTGCAACTATCATCACAGATAACGTGGCAAACCTGAATAGTCACTTGATGGAGGATGTATGCGAACAGTTCAAAATAACGCATAGGAACTCCACTCCTTATCGGCCCAAGGCCAATGGCGCTGTTGAAGCAGCAAACAAAAACATCAAGAAGATTTTGAGGAAGACAATCCAGAGTTCCAGACAATGGCATGAACAGTTACCTTTTGCCTTGCTGGGATATCGCACTACAGTACGCACATCAGTAGGGGCAACCCCATACTTGTTGGTTTATGGGACCGAGGCTCTGATACCGGCAGAGGTAGAAATTCCTTCGCTCCGAACCATTGTTGAAGCAAAGATTGAAGATAACGAATGGGTTAAGAATCGATTGGAGCAGTTGACCTTAATTGATGAAAAGCGAATGGCTGCGGTTTGTCACGGGCAGTTGTACAAACAAAGAATGGCCCGTGCTTACAAAATGAAAGTGCGACCCAGGAATTTTGAAGTAGGTCAACTAGTGTTAAGGCGCATTCTTCCACATCACCAGGAAGCAAAAGGAAAATTTGCTCCTAATTGGAAAGGTTTGTACATCATCAGGAAGATATTGCTAAGAGGAGCGTTGTATCTGGGTGATATTGAAAGAAATGATCCTGAAATAGCTGTGAACGTGGATGCAGTCAAAAAGGTACTATGTCTGAGTTTACTTCGATGATGTGTTGGCACATTTGAGATGATGAAGGCTTTTATTACCGCTACCCAAACACTATCAACTCTTTCTACAAACCCTTTGAGCCAGTTACATTCCTTTGGCTACCCTCTTTGGAATCCAAAAGCACCGTTGAAACCAAAAAAAAATGATTAGCATGAACTACGTCTTGACATGATTCCTAAAGGATACGTAGGCAGCCTCTATCTGGGGTTCAGTCACACCAAAACAAAAATCCAATTTTCTCTGAAGTTGAAACTGGGGCAGATGTTATAATGGTTCAACCACGGACACACCAAATGGTTCCGAAGTTGTAATTTCATCCACAATTCTTTTTACCAAAAACCAAGTACAAGTCCTTCGGATAAATTGCCAAAGGTGGGGAAAACCAAGAAATATCATGGTTGGAAGCCGATGCATTCTAAACTTGAGAGAAATAAAATGAGAGAGTCTTGTCGGTGAAAACCTTCGGGCACCATGAGGCGACGAGAGTAGAGAAACCAAGAATGAGAGAGTCCGTTTAGTGAAAACCCGCAAAAAGTACTATCGGGCGACGCTGAGAAGAGAAATGAGAGAGGTCGACTAGCGAAAACCCGCAAAGGGCGCTGTCGGCCGAAAAGATGATTTCACCACAGAAAGTTCTGGCAAGATTCCCTGGTTGGGAAACATAGATCTGTTTTGGTTCATGAGGAAATGCAAGTTCGTGAGGATCGGGCGTCCAGTCCAAAAAGCATGTCATGTCAGTTTAAAGCCAGCATGCACCTTAGATAAGTCCTTCTTTTCCCCCGAAAGGGACGCTTCCCTTTTAAATTTGTTTTTCCGCTCTTTGTTTACCTTTCCTTGAATCCCTTTCGGCTTAACCGTAAATTCCAAAATGTGTTAGAAAGAAAATGTGGCAGGACCGGTTTCACAGAGCTCCGTCTGGCAAGAGGTGAGCCTCAGTGGTGCGTCAGTCCAATCCCGACTGATCATGATGTTTGATTACCTCCAAAGTAAAGGCATTGAAAAAAAGAAGAGAAGAAAGTCAAAGGCAAAGGTCTGGAAAGTGGAATGAGAACCAAAGCCTTACACGGGCGAGTCATCATGAAATCCTGAAATCTGAGTCTTATCAGTTTGAAAGGGGTTCGCCTTTGAAGCCAATCAATGGCAAAGTTTCTTAACAGAAATGAGGCCGGGACCAAGCAATTGGAATGATCAAGGCCACCGAACCAACCACCGTTTTCAAACTGACAATTGTTCTTTGTTTGAAAAATTGAAACAGGTGCAATCCAAAGCAACCGTGCAAGAAGCAGGTGCAACCAAAAGGGAAAAGAAATGCACAAGTGCAAGAAACAGCTTTGCAGCGAGGAATCAACCCAAAAGGGAAGTTTCCTTCAAATTCTTTCCTGCATTTTTACTGAACAAAAAATAATTAAAAAAAACGAAAAGAGAAATAAGAAGAAAATTCCAAAAAAGGGGTTAGTTTAGAATCCCCAATATCAACCTATTTTTCGCCAACATTAGGGCTCCAATCCCTGAGTTGAGATTTTAGACATAGGGTCTTCATTCCCTAGTCACCTTTGCCAACATTAGGGCTCCAATCCCTGAGTTGAGATTTTAGACATAGGGCCTCCATTCCCTAGTCGCCTTTTAGCTGACATTAGGGCTCCAATCCCTAAGTTGAGCGAGTTTTCTTTAGCCAACATTAGGGCTCCAATCCCCTAAGTTGAGATTTAGATATAGGGCCTCCATTCCCTAGTCGCCTTTTGCCAATATTAGGGCTCCAATCTCTGAGTTGAGATTTTGGACATAGGGCCTCCATTCCCTAGTCACCTTTGCCAATATTAGGGCTCCAATCCCTGAGTTGAGATTTTAGACATAGGGCCATTCCCTAGTCGCCTTTAGCCGACATTATGGCTCCAATTCTTGAGTTGAGAAATTTTCTTTTAGCCGACATTGGGGCTCCAATCCCTGAGTTGAGCGATTTTCCTTTAGCCGACATTAGGGCTCCAATCCCCGAGTTGAGCAATTTTCCTTTAGCCGACATTTGGGCTCCAATCCCTGAGTTGAGCGATTTTTCTTTTAGCCGACATTAGGGCTCCAATCTCTAAGTTGAGCAATTTTCCTTTAGCCGACATTAGGGCTCCAATCCCTGAGTTGAGCAAGTTTTCTTTTAGCCGACATTAGGACCCCAATCCCTGAGTTGAGCAAGTTTCTTTTAGCCGACATTAGGGCTCCAATCTCCATTCCCTAGTCGCCTTTTGCCAACATTAGGGCTCCAATCCCTGAGTTGAGCAATTTTCTTTTAGCCGACATTGGGGCTCCAATCCCTGAGTTGAGCAATTTTCCTTTAGCCGACATTAGGGCTCCAATCCCTGAGTTGATCAAGTTTCTTTTAGCCGACATTAGGGCTCCAATCCTTGAGTTGAGCAATTTTCCTTTAGCCGACATTAGGGCTCCAATCCCTGAGTTGAGCAAGTTTTCTTTTAGCCGACATTAGGACCCCAATCCCTGAGTTGAGCAAGTTTCCTTTAGCCGACATTAGGGCTCCAATCCCTGAGTTGAGCGATTTTTCTTTTAGCCGACATTAGGGCTCCAATCCCTGAGTTGAGCATTTTTCCTTTAGCCGACATTAGGGCTCCAATCCCTGAGTTGAGTGATTTTTCTTTAGCCGACATTAGGGCTCTAATCCCTGAGTTGCGTCTTTTAGACTTGAGGTTTCTAATCCCCTCATCAATTCTGTAGATTTTTATGGCAATTAACTCAGGAAATTTTCCTAGTAAGACTGGGGCAGAAAATTTCGTTCGTTTGTTTATTTCGATGCTTGAGCAGGTTTGACCTCGAGGCACAGGGATCGAGATGACCTACGGAGTGAGTCTCAAACCAGAATAAAGAAAAGAAGAAAAGAACAAAAAAGAAATAAGCTCGAATATTGGAGTAAACAAAGGTGCGGATTGCTCGAAATCTGATTGAAGTCACAAGCTCCGCCAATCCTGTCTTACTCAATGCTGTAGAAGTAAACAAGCACATGTAACTTACGAGCATCAAGATTCAGATCGAAGCCTACAGCAAAATCAGCTAAGACTCAAGATCAAGTTTCAAGAGAATTGTAGATAGGAATCTTGTAACTCATAGTTGATAGGCATAGCTAGCTTAGCTTCGATTTTCCCTTTTTGGTGTAATAAGGAAGTCAACAAGCAATAGCAAGCAGTAGCAGCAGTAGCAACAGCGGTAATAGTAAAACCACAGCTCCTGGTAGTCCCAGTTACCAAAACTTCCCGAACTACATTGACCTGATTCCTTTTTACCCAAGGATATGTAGGATACCTTCGAAGTAGAGGTTCGGTCAAAATCTTTCAAAAAATGCTTCACACGGAGTAGTCAAACGGACAAAATCGCTCGTAACCGCTCACTTTATCTTTGTACAAAAACCCTGCATGTTTTCGAACAACGAGGGGCAGCTGTGAGCACATGATTTTTGCTCTCATGACAATTACTCCAAAAAAAAACAAAAAAAAAACAAAAAAAAACAAATTGTCTTTGTGTATAATCTTTAGAATCTGCGTGGCATTTCGGATAGTTATTTGTAGTTTTGTATGTGATTGTTTATTTTTTAATTAAAAATACAAAAAATATGTTGCATGAATTTAGGATTTTATTCTGCTATTAGGAATTAATTAAATCATATTTGGAATGAAAAGCACAAAAATGGCATTTTTGGTAATTTTGTCATTTCTATTGTTTAATGGTGTGATTTTGTTTAATTAATATTTGATATTTTGTGTTAATTATTGCTAAGAATCAATTAATGTCTGTGTAATATAATTGTTATTTTATAATTTATTTTTAGGATTTTTGTAAATTCGGAATTAAACTAGGAATTAAAAAGGAAAAGAACAAAAATAGAAAAGAAAATTGGACTGGGCCATTTCATTTTTGGGGCCAAAATCAGGCCCAAACGAGACCTGCACCCGGTCCAAACCTTCAGCTCTCAAAAACGCATCAGACGACGTCGTTTCGAGACCAGCGAATCTCGACCGTTCATCCATCCTCATCCAACGGTCCAGATCGTCCAACCCTCACCCACATCCATTTACCCGACCCTGACCCGTTACTAAACCGGACCGCCCCACCATTGGTTTTTAGTCAGAGCCGTTGGATCCCCTCATCCAACGGCCCAGATTAAGAAGTCAATTCTTAATGTGTCAAAGACCCCCAAACCCTTTTTACCCGTTTCATTCCCAAACACCCCCCCTTCGTCTCTTCAAAGAGACGAACCAAACGACCTCGGAACCCTAGCGCCGCCTTTCCACCCCCTCACCATAAACCCGTCGGCAACAACGCCGGTGACCACCAAAATAACACCCCTGAGCCATCTCCCCATCCACAACACGAATCCATGACCCTTGTACCTCGAATCATCCCCTACCGTCTCGAATCTTCGTTTAAAGATTCGATCGGAACCCTGAAACTACCCCAATCCACCCCTAATTAACACCACACCACCACTAGGTTTCCCTCATCCCTAAACCATCAACAGATTCCCTCGGATCCCGTTGGATCTCCTCGAATCTTCGATCAAAATCTCCCCTCCAAGCCCTAGCTGTCCCCTTAACCCCAGACTAACACCCAATAATCCCCTTTACCTCCTCATCCTTAATCCCTAACCAAATTGGCTTGAACATGAGTAAAAACCATCGAATGACGGATCTAGGGTTTCAACGTTTCAAGATGTGTCAAAGCCTCAAGGTCGACTGGTTTCTATTCAGTATTATAGGCCTATTTCTCACGAAATAGACGTATGATACTGACTAGGACTCAAGTTCGAAAGGGCATACTGTTGAAATCCGAGGAAAGAATAGTAAAGTTCTCTTTAATTTCTTTTGTTTCCTTCTATAGTTTGTTTGTCTGTTTTAAATTGTATCTTTGTCTTGATTTGTTTCTGGGAATTTGTTCAGTACTTCTTTCCTTCTCATCAGACCATTTATTGGGTCCAGTTTCTCTAATTGTTGGTTTATGTGCTGTAAACTGTTGGTCAGTTTATTAGTTCGTTATGTGTGAGTCAGTTTAACATGATAGTTAGTTTTAATCCTGGTTTTGATTTTATAGTCCATTTCAGTAGTTTTCTTTTGTTGTTTAAGTAATATATGACTTTGGTTCAGATTGTCCCCTATATGTGATGTGTGGCTTCTTTGTTTTTTGATATTCATCAATCTTCTTTAAGTTCAATATATCGCAGGATTTCCTTCACTCTATTTAGCATAATTTGGAATTGTGAATTAATCATTCCCATAATGTGCCACTGTTGACTGGAAGTTTGACCTGGATAGTTCAATAGGTTTGTGTTCTGATTCGTGGTAATGCTGTTATTGGGTTTTCTGTTAAGCATTGATGAATTTTGGTTTCAGTTTTTAGCTTCAGCTTCAATGTTTCTGCTAAGCTCTTTTGTTTGTTGATGTTAATTTTGTTTTGAAGTTTCAATCCAGAATTTAGGAGTTTGAATTAGTTATAGCTGCAGTTTTAATATAGATTCAGAGTTTAGTTTGGATTGATATAGAATTACTGGCCTTGTTTATTCATTTTAGATTTTGGACATCAGAAAGCGTGTGAATTGTATTTCTTTAATGAATTAAAGTTAACTTGACAGCATGTGCTGTCAGGACATATTCATGATGCCCATAATTGTTTAATTTTAATAAAGGAAAACCATTTTAATAATAAAAAAGAGGGCTGTCAGGGGAATCTGATGGGGAATACTTTTCTTTTGAGCTTTGAGTGGAAAAACAGAAGGAATAACATGGGAGAAAGTCAGTATTTTATTTGACTAAGTGCTCTAAGAGCTGGAAAGGGAGGTCTTTGTGTGATATATAAAAAGAGAAGAGTTGATTCTGGGGAGGAGGAGGGTTCTAGATAGAGAACAAAAGGAAAAGCAAAGAAAACCCCCTGGGAAAAACTCTAAAATTCCAGAAAAGGCACTGTTCCATTGTTTAAATTCACATTCAGTTTGAGATTTAGGCCCAACCAAAGCTACTCTAGGCTTGTTTGTTTGAGCTGTTTGTTGTTAGATTTGTCCCAGTTGATTTCAAGTTGGTGTTTGGTCTATTTCCAATTAATTTTGAGTCGATCTGTTTAGCTCTTTTGGGTTTTCTTTTCTAAAATATTTCTGGATCTCTGAGTTTCATTGGCCTGTTTCTTATTTATCCCATATTGCTGATTGTGGTGCCACTAGTGTTATTTATTATCTGCTGCTGCTGATTTACCTCTCCTTCTTCTCACTTTCCAATTCAGGTACACATTCGAATTATGCTTTGATTTAGCTTTGAGTTGAAAGATTGAAAAAATGGAAATATTCATGCTTTGGCCTCCACATTTGTGCTCATGTAGTTTACCCCGCATCTGTGCTTTAAAATATAGATATTAGTTGATGTGTAATTACTTAATATAAGTTTATTTTTGTTTGATATCGTTTGGGAAGGTAAACTGTATAATTTGATTTGGTTTTGGTTTGTTAATGAACTATCTAGTTTGCTAAAATTTTGTTTAGTCAATAACTTTAATAACGTCATTAGTTTAACTGAAAGCTTTAACAATAGAATTAATTGGTTCTAGATCCATATTTTACAATTAATCGTTAAACAGTCGAGTAGTGGACTAATTTCAATTCATTTGTATTTAGTTTTGGATTGTCTTGGGCTGGCGTAATTGGAAGTTTGTGTTAATCCAGTTTGTATTTAATTTGTGCTTAAGGGAATCCATCAATGACTCACGCAGTTTAGTTTTAATAGCATGAAATTGAGTTTTAATTTGGATTTCCAGGTTTATACAACTATATACGTTATGGATTCAAAAGCACTAGATACATCTCCTATCTGAAATAATACACGCCGCATGTGCATGTTGAAAGGCCATCCCGTCCCCACACTTTTATAAATAAAATTAATGTTCGCATTCACCATATATGTGCATTGTTAAATGAATTGAATGGCCTGAGTGTCCAGTGATTGAGAACTAGCGTGCAATTTGAATCAAAAAGGCTTATTTGGGCATAAAACCCTGGCAGGTTTTGAAATTTAAACCATGGTCATGTTTCTGGGTTCACTATAGGCTCAAACCGTCCAGCCCCCTTATGAACACAATATGAGCTGTCTTGAACGAGTTGCTAAAGGATATATTTTTATTTATTTAGTTATTGGGCCTGGTTGATCTGAAATGGATTTATAAGGTTTTGGTTCTTTCAAGTAGGCTAAATAATTAGGGTTTCTTCTTTTATTGTTAGAGACAAATAAAAAATATAAAAATTGTAGTTTGCTTTTAGTTTGGCTTTTCAAAAAAATGATAATGAGACGAGCCTCGCCAAATAAAAAATGCAAATTGCGGGGCCCTCAATAATTGGTCATAATAAAATACTTAGAATTTGGGATGGGTCGTTTAGTGAATTTCACGGCTTTCCTCAAAGATAATAACGCGCTAGACTCTTTAGGCGCGATTTTAATTAAATTACATTCTTAAATTTGGATGCGCATTTATGTGACCCAAATCCAAATCTCAACGAAATCGGAATGTATTAACAACCACGGGTGCATTGATTGTGACGTGGTTCGAGATGCATTTTTACGACGTTGCAATTCTATAAAAAAAATAATAAAAGCGGTTTAAATTTAATAAAAGCACACAAGTCATAACATGTATAAAAATCAGATATTTAGCAATTACAATAATTTAAGCGACCGTGCTAGAACCACGGGATTCGGGGGTGCCTAACACCTTCCCTCGGGTCAACAGAATTCTTTACTTAGAATTTCTGGTTCGCAGACTTCATTTGGAAAGTCGAATATTTTCCTCGAATTGGGATTCAAGATAAACCGGTGACTTGGGACACCAAAAGCCAAACCTTTCCCAAGTGGCGACTCTGAATTAAATAAATAATCACATTTTGAATATTGTCACTTAAATTGGAAAAACTCCCTCACGCATTTATCTTTCGGGGTAGGCGCGCAAAAAGGAGGTGTGACAATAGGTCTTTCATAAGTTTTTGAACTAGCTGGCTTAGTTCTAGCTGGTTCTTTCCTAGTTGACTTGTAGTTCACATTGTCCGACCGAATGGTTGACTTGTTTCTGGTTGGTTCCTTTCCAGTCGACTTGCAAGTCGTCTGGTTTAACCTAGCAGAACTATGACTGGTGGATTTGTGCAAGCTGTTGAGCTGCATTTGTAGACCCTCAAACTCTTCCTAAAGTACTTCCTTTTCAATTTCACATACTTCATGTTTGAGTTTCCAGTATTTAACCTCCCTAGTGAGTCTCTTAAGCTCATTCATCATTTTTTGAGACTCTTTCAAGGTTGAATCAATAATATCCTGCAATTCATTACATCTTTCACAGTCATAAGATCTTACCTCACTAGTTTCACCTCGTGCCATGAAACAATTTTCATTATCATCATCTGAATCGTCTTCATCTATCCAGCATCCTGAAGTTTTGTTTATTTCATTTTCCATAATTGTCATGAAGCAAAGATTTGCTATTTCTTCGTAGTTAAAGTCATCCTCATCACTCCAACTTCCGAAGGATTTGTTCTTGTTGAAACCTCTAGAGATCTTCCTTTTCAGTTCTGGGCATTCAGCTTGAATATCCCAAATTTTCCACATTTATAGCATTTTCCATCGTTCTTGTCTTGTTCGTTCTATTGTCTGGATCGTCTTGGTAGGTATCTTCCTTTCTTTGTATTTATGTATCTTCTCATCAGACCATCCATATTTCTAGACATCATAGCAATCTCTTCTTGTAGAGCTTCAGGATCATCAATTTCATTTTTAGCCATTTCAGTAGAGGTTTTGAACGCAACTATTTTCTTTTTCTCTTCTTGATTTATCTTTTTCAGATGCGTTCTTTCAAAAGCAATGAGTTCTCCTCGTAGTTCATCATAGGACAATTTGTTTAGGTCTTGAGATTCCAGTGTGACTACTTTGGTCTGCCAAGTGGTTGGCAAACTTCTGAGAATTTTTCTTACTTGATCACCACTGGTGTAGGGTTTGCCAAATGCCTTTAAGTCGCTAATTATTTTGCTAAACCTGGCAAACATCTCTTCAATGGCTTCTCCTTCTTTCATTGAGAAGAGTTCATAATCATGAACTAGCATGTTGATGTGTGTTTCCTTTACTTTGTTGGTTCCCTCATAGGTGGCCTCAAGTTTGTCCCACATCTTTTTGGTTGTGTCACAACTCGATATTTTCTCGTATTCTTCACCACTTATAGCATTATGAAGAAGGTTTCTTGCCTTGTTATTCACTTGTACCGCTTCCAGTTGCTCTTTTGAGTATGAATCTATATCATCAGGATCAGCAAGTGGTGGAGTGCTAGCCAGTAGGGGAAAGTTTCCCTTTTTGATGACTCTCCAGACTTTGACATCGTAAGTTTTAGCAAAGATTTCCATTCGTACTTTCCAGTGAGAGAAATATTGTCCATTGAAGTATGGTGGTCTAACTTGTGAAGTTCTTTCCTGAAAAAGAGCTCCTATGATAACCTGATTTGCCATGATCTTTTCTCACAAGCTGTTAAGCAAAAGTAAAATGTGAGCCAGGCTCTGATACCAATTGAAAGTACAAGGGGGAGTGAATTGTAACTCTTTTAAAAGTAATTGCTTATTAGTTGACTTATTACTTGAGTAGTCGACTAGATATGATAAATTGACAGTTATAATAACAGGAAGTACATTGCAGAAAGTAATTGCAGGAATTAAGGACACCGGGATTTCTATACTGGTTTGGATTCAATGTGAATCCTAGTCTAGTCCCCTTTGGTTGCAAGGGAGTTCTGTTTAGTAGATGAGTTTCTTCCGAGTATAGTTGTAGTGAATTTCACTCAGTTTCTCTAGCACTCGTTTTTGATACAATGCCTCACCAGTGTTATGCTCTCTTTCTTTCCCTGACTTGTTACACAGCAGATCCTAGTGAACTACAATGCTTGTTTGCAGTAGAATAAAGAGAGTTATTTTGGTTTGATCAAAGTATAAACACTAGGGTTTACAACGAGGTATAAATACTTTGATGGATGGTAGAGGCTTGACAACCCAAGAGATTTGATCCCTGCAAAGAACTGATTCTTTTCAAGAATAAGGAATGAGTTGTTGCTTCTCTTGATTGCTTTCCTTCAGCAAAGATACGAATGAAGATTGCTCCTTGATTGTTGGTTCTTCCAAATGCGTTCGCGTACCAAATCTCCTCGTATCCTTCAATCTTCCATGATTCTGCCCTTGATTTGTGCCTTTACTCAAGGCTTATTTGATTCTTTCCAACTCAGCTAATCGTTGTTATTGCTGATTGATTTGTTGATTAGATTCTGCCCAGATTTGCGAGACCTTTCCAGATTTGCCGATTGTATGCTAATTGATTTCTTTCTCTATAAATCATGAACCACTCCAGCAGTCTTCTTTACTTCTTGTAATTGATTTCCTGCACATGTATATTATTTGCATCATTAAAACAAGATCTAACACCTTTATGGTCTTGAAATAATCTAATGTTTGCATATTTTGTTCTTTTAAATAATTAGTTATGTTGGTCTACTGCTGTGTATCATGTTTTTCTTCATAAGTTATGAACCTGGTTATCTGTCAGCTTACTAAAGATTGTATCAACATTATTTGTTTCTTCCCCTAGATGATAGGTAATACAGGATCTAAACAAGCTGGGCAAACTAGTGGTAAAGGAGAAAAATTCCGTAAAAGGAAGACACACACAATAGAGCCTCAAGCAGCTCAAATGCCTTGCGTAATCCCATCACAATCCCTCCTATCTCAAACTAGTCTACTTCATGTACATGAGACTTTCTTGCCTCAACCTACTCCTGAAGTCAATCTGCCTCAACCTAGTATTGGAGCCAATCGACCCCAACCTTATAACACTGGGTCTCAGCCTCAATCTAATCAGTCGCAACCTATAAATATAGTCACTCAACCGCATATGTCTTCACCAACCAATATGACTCCAGCCACCTCGTGCAGTGCCGTAGGCGATGGCAAAGATAATGGCAATGATGATGATCGAATGTGGATTGTACCTGAAGAAGATGGGTAAGTATATTATTTAGCACACATGCTTTGGTTCTTTGATGCTCTAATATGGTGTAATATGTTATTAATACTGACTTTTGTTTTGTATGATTGCTTGTAGACCATAGTGAAAGTGCAACTTAGTTCAAATTGTAATGTTTGCATGTGATTTCTTTGACTATGATACTGATACTTTCATTTAACAATAACAAACCCAGTGTAATCTCAAAATTGGGGTTTGGGAGGGTAGTTTGTGCGCAGCCTTTCCCCTACCTTGTGAAGGTAGAGAGGCTGTTTCCGATATACCCTCGAAAATCCGACATGCATATTTTGTTTATGTCCTATGAACAACCTGTCAATCTAATCCCGATCCATAAATATAAAATCAATGTATTAGTTCCAATAGTTAAAAATTGCCCAGATGCATTCCAAGTGCACATTTTTATCGCATTCAAAAACTAAGCAATTCTTCCATCCTAAGGTTACATTTGATCATATTAGTGATGTCACAAAGAATTTGTTGCTTTTCATAAAGAACATTTTTTGTTCTAAACCTCATGAATTAATGAGTAACATTTTGTGCTTGGACATTAAGAAATAAATTAAAGATTTTTTTTTTGTAAATAGTTGTTATTGTTCTCAGTGGAGAGTAGTGAAAATTTTGTAGTTCTTGCTGAGGTAACTGATATCAGTTGCAGCCCATGACAGATTGCTAAGATTGTTCTGAGGAAATTGAATACTTGTTTTTTAACAACAGTGATCAACTAAGTTCGTAGGTTATTTGCATGAATCTCCTGAAAAAGAAATGAGTTCTCTTGTTCCTGGTTTAGCTTAAAGGTGAGTCTGCTTCTTGTAAATTATGTGATTGGATCGAGGACTTGCGACTCTTTTTTTTGGTAATCTTTCCGAAAAACACTAATCATTATGATGTCTTGACAATGTGTTCATTTTAATGAGCCATTATCAAAGACCTGTATTTAATTTGTGTAACTTCATTACTCCTTTAACTTCTTTTTGCCTTTCAGAATTGACGCTCCTTTGAAATTAGACGCCAGATAAAAACTGGTGAACTATTATGTCTATCCCACTCTATGTTGCTTCTTTTGCTATGTATAAACAGCAAGCTGCCCCAAGTTGCCAATCAAGACTGAAGGGATTAATTTCACAAATTTTCTGAATATATATTGTCGCTTTACTTCCGACTATGTGAAATATTTTAGAGATGCATGGCTACTGAAATTGCTGATTATCACAAAGTAGGCAAAAGTTTGTATTACATTTCAGCTACCAAATTTATATAATAGAAGATATTTTCAGTCTTTCAGGACACCCAAAATCTAGTATAGTGATGTTAATTATATGCAACAATTCTTCCAACTTTTCTGGAGATCTTCTTTTGTTTTGTTTAACTGTTTCTTCCACTTTATTTGGCATGCTGGAGTGTGTTGGTTTTGGGAGATCATCTCCCCTCTCTGAAATGCCAATATAAGTAGAGACCAACACCTTTTAGAAATCTCAGTCCTCAGTTTTCTAGTTTGAGGTGGTAGTAAACTCGTCAAGTGCACAAGCCTTGCAATAGTCTAAATTGAAGGATTTACAGACAATGGTTTTGACAGATGTGATGTGATTAATTGATAGGAATTTGATTGAATGGAATTATGAGTGAAACTACCTAGTTAATTTAATTCTAAATGATTGATAACTACTGCATTTTTATGTAGGTTTGATCCTCGTAAACCAGTTATTGAAGGTATTGCTAGTTGCATTCGTAGTAAATTTGAGCTGGCTAAACCTTCAACCTACTCAGGATATGTGGTTTGAAGAATTCAAGGTAACGATGTTTATAATATGATTCATGTTCAAATGTTGGTGTGTAAGTTTTCAGGACTAATTCAGATTTTATTTTGATAGGTGTTGTGTTATAAAATACTAGAGAAGAAATTTAGATAGCTCCCTTAATAAAATGATGTTATACGACGCAATTTTGAGAAAAGGGCATCTTCAAAAATGACCCAACTTTTCGAAGATGTTAGAAAGGACTTGTCTGTGAAGCCAAATTGGATGGGTGATGCCACATTCAAGGAGATGAAGGAGCATTGGAGTCTCCTCAATTTAAGTTAAAATTCGGAACAAAATAAAAAATAACGCGATCCAAATGCAGGTGCCTCGGTTCATACAAGTGGTTATATACCTCATCGCGTGATTTGGAAGAGAATGGTAATATATAGTTCCTTTTTAATTTTTTCTTTCCAGTAAATAGATCATATAAATGTTGATAGCATATACATCTTGTAAGCACGTGATTTTTGCCCTATATGAGAATTACTCCCAAAAAAAAATAATAATAAAATAATAAATAAAATGATTTTTTCTTTGGTGTGCAATTTTGTGATATTTTGAATAATTATTTGTATTTGTCTGTGCGTGTTTATTTGCTAAATTAATAAAATACAAAATATGTCGCATTTTGCATATAGGATTTAATTCCACAATTGTTAATAATTAGATGTGTTTTACAAAAATTTAAAAATTACGAAAATAGACATCGTTTGCATTTTTAGCATTTAATGTTCAAATATACAATTTTATGCTTAATTATTATTTAATTCTGCGTTAATTGATATTGGGAGTTAATTTGCGCTTTTATGACTTAATTTAGTCCTTAATAATAGTTTAAGTATTTTTATAATTTAGTTTTAGAAAATAAAAGAAGAAAAGAGAGCGAAAATATAAAGAAAGTCGGAATTGGGCCTCTTCTTCAATTTCAAGCTATAGGCCCAAAAAATGGCCCAATCTTCCCTACGACCCAGTCCATTTCGAACTGGGTCGACCCAGTCCATAACCCAAAAGACCCAAACCCCTTTGTCTTACATTTTACAACACAAAACAAAAGAAAAAAAGAAGAAAAAACCCTAAAAACTAAGGAAAGCCATTCGCCCCCCTCCCCTTGTCTTCTTCTTCTCCATCTCCAAAATAGTGAGATGCCATGGCTACCCAGCAGCCACCCCCCTTCGTCGAACACCACCCAAGCACCGTCCAAACACCACCAAACGACACAACCTCTTTCACGACCCCAACCCCAATCACGCCGGAAAAACCCTCGACCAACGAAGGAGAAACCCCATCGTTGCAGCTTCCTTTCCTCCGACCAGCTGTTCCTGTTCCGAGCACGTCGAGCTGCTGCCATGGTCGACCAGCTGATCCTGTTCCGAACACGTCAACTGCTGCCCGCGACGAGCTGCGACGAGCAGCCATGAGTGTTCAGCTGCGACGAGCTGCGACGGGCAGCCATGAACGTTCAGCTGCGTCGAGCTGCGACGAGCAGCCATGAGCGTTCAGCTGCGACGAGCTGCGACGGGCAGCCATGAGCGTTCAGCTGCGATGAGCTGCGACGAGCAGCCATAAGCGTTCAGCTGCAACGAGACTGCTCCAAACGGATGATGATTGCTCCAGCTTCGGCGTAGACTTGGATACCATTGCACCACCTCAATATCGAGCAGCTGTCCGTCGACCTCCCCGTCGACTTGGTCGCCGCTGCTTCTCCTTTTCCTCCAGTGATGTTGCGTCGAACCCCCATTGTTACTGTTGCGACGTTGCTTCAGTCAAGTTCTTAAAGTCGTTTGTTCGTCGTTAAGTTCGTTGTTGAGTCCGGGCAGATTTATTCCCATTATTGAGGGTTATCGAAACAGTCCATACAATCGAATTCGTCGCTGTTCATCTCCGGTTAGTAGATTTTTGAGTTTTATTTTGTCCGTATTTTGTTTTGATATTTTCGAATCTAAAATCGGCAAATGTTTGTTTTGTTCATGTTTATGTTTAGATATTTGATTTTTGGTCTTGTTCATGTTCATGTATTTTTGTTAAATTAATTTTCAGATTTCAAATGGAAGTTAATTAGTTATTTTTCATGTTTATTTCATGTTTGTATTGTTGTTTAAGTGAACGTTTATTATTGTTTAAGTGAATATTTGTTAGTTTGATGTTTGTTAGATTCAAATTGAAATTTAATTAACTATTTCTTCAATTTGTTTCATGTGTTTATGTATTGTTAGAAATTGTTAATATTGTTAAGTTCAAGTTTAAGTTCATAATTGTTTCTTCGTCGATTTTGTTATTTGTCTAAAGAATTTAGTTGTGTTAGAGAAATATGTTGGTTTAATCGTTTAATCCGTCATGTTTGTTGTCTTAAAATAGATTCATTCATGTTCATACTTTGTTTGGATGATCTTGAATCCGAATTTTGTATAGTTTGATTTCTTGTTTACCATTTATGATTATTGCTTGAATTGTTCTCATAATCTTGGTTAAAGTTTAATATAAGAATTGTTTGTTGTAATGTTGTTAGAGTTGATTTTAAGTTCAATATGATTGAATTTAGAAATCTTCATACTTTGTTTGTTGTTGTTGTTGAATCCGAAAATAGGATTGTTTGTTGCTAAAATATTGTTCAATCAAATTTTAGTTGTTGTTTGTTGTTCAATTTGTGTTCATGTGATTTATTGTTGAAATGTTGTTAAAATCGTGTTCATGTGATATTGTTGTTATGATGTTCATCCATGTTCATATTGTTGTTTGAACATTGTTAGAAATTGATCATATTGTCTATATTTTGGTTAAGTTTGATTAATTGATGTGTTATAGCTGATAGGTAGTTTGGTAAATTTGTAGTACGTTTAGGGGTAGTTTGGTAATTTTAGTAAGGTCGGAGGGGGTAGTTTAGGAATTGTACATTTTGAAATTATTTATTTGAAGCATGGGGGACAAAATGAAATGGGGTGGGTTGTGATATGATTATTTAATATAAAGGGGGGACAAGATTTGAATTAAAGGGGAATCTTGCATTATTTTAAATAAAGCATGGGGGACAAAATATAATGGGGTGGTGTGATATGTTTATTTAATGTAATGGGGATGAGTGGGAAGATAATGGGTTTGGTAGAGAAAATGGGTTGATTTTAATTGATTAAAAGATTTATGGGTTGGGGGATATATAGAGAGGTCTTGAATCAGATTTTAAAAAAAAAAGGAGATGGAAGAGAAAAAAAATTCCGAAAAAAAAATACTAAGATTTTAGAAAAACAAAAGAAAAACATTCTGGAAATTCAAAAGAAGAAGAATATACACCTGATATATAGTCCAAATATTCTGAGATACGGATTGAGAAATTAAGGGTTAAACACTAATTAGTCTTTCAAAAATCTGAAAAAGTTTCCCTTTGCTTCTGTCCGTTGGTTGTTGTTGTTTCCGAATTTTATCTTGATTTTAAAATCTGTCACTAAGTTTCTCGTCGCTGGTTGTTACTAGTTGCTGGGATTGCTGTTGTTGTATGCTACTGAATTTCTGCTGATCTCTCACTTTTCTTTTGCTTCCAATATCAGGTATACAACTGACACGCTGATTATTGTAAACTGAAACAGGAAGCATGAATACAAAAAAATGAAGAATTGAAGTTCTAAATTTATTTTGAATTATATTCTTAATTTTATTTGTATATATAAATTATTTAGCTTGCAAAAAATCGGAATCATGTAGCTATTTAATGTATATATAGTGGAACATCCAACGATAGCTTAACGGATGAACTATCTATATATTGCTTAAAAATAAATAAATGGTGTAGTAACTCCGTCTAAGTTAAAAATCAAACGAATAGACCATTTCGGAACTTGTAAGAAAATTGTTTAGTTAAATAATATTGGTTAATTCCAGCATGTAATTGTTTTAGGATTAAAATTAGATTGCCAAGTAAATAAATAAATGGTGTAGTAACTCTGTCTAAGTTAAAAATCAAACGAATAGACCATTTCGGAACTTGTAAGAAAATTGTTTAGTTAAATAATATTGGTTAATTCCAGCATGTAATTGTTTTAGGATTAAAATTAGATTGCCAAGTTTTTTTTCTTAATTTGACAAACTGAGAACATGCCTAGTATAATATAATTAGGTAGTACTACGTGAGCCTGTGTCCGTATTGGCAACAGACTGCTTTGCTTGTATCATTTTTTTTAGAATTTACGAATCATATTCGAAACTCAACTATAACAACTCAAGCATGTAAATAAATTAAGACCTTTTCTCTTTCATTTTCGTAGAGACAATTTTAATAGAAAATGTAGGCACTTTAGGATTATCCTGATAAAAATAAATGAGATGAGCCTCGCCTAATAAAACGCACAAATTGAGGGGCCCTCGATAAATGTTTACTTAAAATTACTTAGACTTCGGGATGAGCCGTTTAGCAAAATTCCACGGCCTTATCCAGAAATAATAATACGATAATTGCTTCAGGCGTGCATTTTAATAATCTTACCTTCTTAAATTCGGGTGCGCATTTATGTGACCCAAATCCAAATCTCAACGGAGTCGGAATGTATTAACAACCATGGGCGCATTGATTGTGACATGGTTCGAAATGCATTTTTACAATGTTGCAATTCCATAAAAAATAAATAATAATAAAAGCGGTTTTAAACTTAATGAAAGCACATAAGTAATAACATGTAATAAATCAGATATCTAGCCATTATAACAATTTAAGCGACCGTGCTAGAACCACGGGATTCGAGGGTGCCTAACACCTTCCCTCGGGTCAACAGAATTCCTTACTTAGAATTTCTGGTTCGCAGACTTCATTTGGAAAGTCGAATATTTTCCTCGATTTGGGATTCAAGATAAACCGGTGACTTGGGACACCAAAAGCCAAATTTTTTCCAAGTGGCGACTCTGAATTAAATAAATAATCTCATTTCGAATATTGTCACTTAAATTGGAAAAACTCCCTCGCGCATTCAACCCTTCGGGGCGGGCGCGTTAAAAGGAGGTGTGACAGCTCTGGCGACTCTGTTGGGGAGAAACCCAGAACCACTGGTTCAGGGTTCAAGAATTCGAGCTTAGAATAATTGTTATATTTGGCTTTATCATCTGATCTTTATTACATGTTTTGGCATAACGTGCTAAATGTTGTCTTTTACCGCTTTGATATTATCTGAACTGTATATAAACTGTGCCGAAACCCCTCTCTTCTTACCTCCGGGGAGAAGCTCGCTGGTCGAGACTCCCCATTCTGTTAGTGTCAATACCTGAAATAAGAAAGAGGCCGGACAAGTTACAAAGCCGGACGATCTCGCGGGTCCCCGGTACGTAGCCCCCTCCTCGGCTCGAGTTGTCCGCTCGAGTACACAGTCTAGAACATATACCCAGGTTATAAACCTAGTATAACGAAACCTCATGCCGGATCCCTAGTAGGAACGCTTATTTGCATCATGTCGCATTTGACGTAGGGGACTCAACACAGGGGTTGGGTCCGTCTAGGACAGGCAACCTGAAATGAAAATACCATCCTGCTACATCCCGTTTGTTGGCACATTTATCTGCTTCAGATCTGCGTGCTGACCGGTTTCTAAAAAAAAAAATCAAAAAAAAAAAGGGAAAGAGAAAATAGCAGCGTAGGGAGATAATTACTTATTTTGGAAAAGATAAAACCAATGTCCTAGTAGTGTCAAAACCTCACCGGAATTTTCTAAAAAAAGAAAAGAAAACAAAGTGAAAACAAAATTTGTCTTTTAGTTTGATTTATATATAAAAACAAAAAAAACAAAAAAATCGAATTTTTCTTTATTTTTTAAAAAAAAAAAGGGTGAAAAGAAGTTTAAAATTCATAAATATTTCTTTTTTTAAAAAAAAACGATTAATAAAAAAAAACAGAAATTTTTTTTTTCCTTTAAAAGATTGTAGTCAGAAGGAGTTTAGTTTATTTGTACTCTACGCCTGATTGACCGAACTACGCCGGTTTGATTCTCACAGGGTGTGAGATACGTAGGCAACCCTCATCGGGTCCAACCTTCCCTTTTTCAGAAATAGCCAAAATGTCAGAATTTTTTGGTGATGCTGTTTTGTCAAGAATAGCCGAATATTCCCGAAAGGGAAGCCAGAAGGCTGACTTTGCACAAACAACCATTTTTTTGTCATTTTGAACTTTGACCAATTTGCTCGACAGCCTTGGAATCCTCGTCCCCGAGGCTTTGTGAGGCCATGTTCCCAATGCCGTGTCACCATTCTAAAAAAAAATCAAGTGATGTTTTTGTTGTCAAAAACAGCTGAATGTTCCCGAAAGGGACGGCGGAAGGCTGACATTGCATAAACGGTCATCTTTGGTCATCGTATTTATTTTTGACCGGTTGATCCTCGCAGCCTTAAAATCTTCGTTCCCGAAGTACTAAAAGGCCGCATTTGAAAACCGAGTCCATTATTTTGAAAACAAAATCTTTTTTAAAAAAAAAATAGATAGTTTTTTTTTTGAGTCTAATAAAAGTTTTTCGTTGGAGTTTTTCATTGGCATAATCACCTTAATAAAATGTGCAGGATGAGCACAATGCAAAATGAACACTTTTTGATAATGACTAAAATCCCTGTCAAGTTACGGCTATGGTGGAATGATCTAGGTCTTGAAGGACAAGATGAAGTCAAGAAATATCTGAAAGGTCTCACGGGTTTACTGGAAATCCAGCCTCGGGGAGATATCATAAGAGCTTTGGTCACTTACTGGGACCCAGCGCACAATGTTTTCCACTTCTCCGATTTTGAACTCACCCCAACTCTGGAGGAAATGGCTGGGTACATCGGAAATGCTGAACTTCCATTAAGGCAAAAATACCTGGTCGCCCCAAGAGCTGTCACGGTGCATCGATTTCTAGACCCACTAAAAATACCCAGGACGGTCCATAACCCAGATTTGGCCGCCGGTTTCTGTAATCCATGCTTCATATACGACAGGTATGGTCATGTAGGAGGATTCAACAATCCGATTAACAAGCTATGCAGCAAAGGAAGTCGTCAGAAGTGGGATAAACACAGACGGGTGGCTTTCATGATAACATTTTTGGGCCTTCTGGTATTTCCGAGGAAAGATGGGAATATTGATCTGAAAATATCCGGGGTCGTCAGTACTTTGCTCACTTAAAATGACAGTATTCTCGCGCCTATGGTAGTATCCGATATATTTCGAGCTCTCACAGCCTGCAAAGCCAGAGGGAATTTCTTCGAAGGTTGTAACTTGCTGCTACAAATATGGATGACTGAACATCTCTGCCATCGTTCCGAATTTTTGAGCCATGTTTCTTTGGAGAAGACTTGCATAGAAGAGTTTTACACGAGAACCAAAGAGATCAGTCTACCCAAAGGAGTTATGGCATGGACTTCATTCTTTCAAGCTCTTACTGCCAGCCAAATACAGTGGACACTGGGATGGTTGCCTGTTGATGAGATCATGTATATGCCAGCAACTAGAACTCATTTCCTACTGATGGGACTTAAGAGCATTCAACCTTACGCGCCCTGCCGAGTCTTGAGACAACTCGGAAGATATCAGATAGTGCCACACGAGGAAGATCTTAGTGCTCAAACAATTGAGATAAGCCTTGACGGACAATTTCCTGAAGCAAAAATCCGCCAGATATGGAATGAATGTCAATATTTGAAAGCAGATACTTGTGTGCAGTATCGGGCCAAAAGTGAGATGGCGCCAGGTTACCTTGCATGGTACAGAAGAGAACTCTAACACGAAAGGCCAGCTAAAAGACCCCACATCTTAAATTTCGCCGAGTCATCGCAAAAGCAGTGGGATTGGTTGGCAAAAGAAAGAGGTTATCGTACTGAAATCAGCAAGTTGAAGCAACAAGTGGAAGGTCTAAAATATGAGCACAACGTGCAAGTTGCTACCGATCTGGGAGAAAAGAACAGGTTGGCTCAGGAAAACGAGATGCTCAAGGCCCGGATAAAAAAAATGAGGTTAGATGCGGATAACCAACAAAGGAGCCGGTCGGATGAACGATTGATAAAAGCTCTAAGGACGGAAATTGGGGAGCGCCGGACTGAGTCAGAAAATACCATAGCGGGGCTCGAGGCACGCTGGGCAAGAAGGACAGAAAAACGTAATCGGCACTTACAGCAGTTGGAAAGGGATCACGAGCGAACCATTGCCAATTTGAAGGAAAATGTGGACAGAGCGTTTGAGCAAACCCGAACCCTAGGAGTTGAAAATAGACATTGCCGCAAGCTTTTAGCCCAGATGGAAGTAGAAATTCGGCAGTGGCAAAATCAATGCCTCCAGGATTCTCGGGTTATGACAGCCCGTAATGATCAAATAGAGCACTTACTCAAAGAGAAGAGGCGAACCAGGGATAAGATCAGGACCATTGCCCATGCCATCATCAGAAGATGTCTACGGTGTGAAAACATGACCACCATTACCGTTCTCTCCGCAGTGATGGTGTATGTCAAGCAAACCATGCATGAGCTGGAACAACTTGAAAGGGATCTCACACCTAAGACCGCGGCGAGGCCGAACGATGCCCCGCGGGCACCAATTCTCGAAACCTTGATGTATTCATAGGTCGAGTATGTATCTTAGCCTCTTCTGTCCGTCTTTTCGCATCAGGGTGCATTAGTTTGTTTGAGTCTGCATTTGTTTTCAAGGTTTGTTTATTTTCCCCTTTTTCAAATATTGGTTGTAATAGATTGCTTCAAGTAATAAAATGTATGCTTCTTTTACACTCCTCTATTCCGAACTACGCAAGATCTGATTCACGCGGCATCGTGATACGTAGGCAATCCTCATCGGATCCGGTCACTTTTTTAACTGCAAATAATAAAATAAAATAAAAAAAAGCGAAAAAAGAAAAATGGTGATAAATAAAAGAAAAGCCTAAGGAGAAGCCGGAATGACACATGTCTTTGTTTCAAGTATGTAGAAACTTCCCTGACTGTATAGGTGCATCACACCCCAATGTGAGATTACCTGTCTGTTATTTGTTTTACACTAACCGTCATGTTTGCTGATAAGTTCAGGTTCCTAGAAAAGTGGTTTGGTTTTGTGGTAATCTGGCCTCTCATACATACTTCACGAGATCAAAAGGAAACGTTCAACCACCCTTCGCTAAATCAAGAGGAATTACTCATACATATTTCACAAGGTCGAAGGGAAGTGTCGAAATGTCTTCAGAAATTCCTCTGCCAACGATTCCTATTTCGGAGGAAAGTTCAATCTCAGTCATCCCAACTTCTGAGTCATCAACTGTCGAGGAAAATAGGATTCTGCGGCTCCGCATGATGGAAATGTGGGACGCCTGGGCCAATGGAAAAGAGCCACCAAGTGCGATCCCTGGATTCCCTGAGCTTTTTCCTAGGGCAAGTGGGACCTCCAACATCCCCACCAATTATCCAAATACCCCATTGGGATTTCCTACCATCTCAACCTACTTTACTGGAACACCTTCTGAGTCTCGCCCCCAGGTGTTAGCTTCAGGAGCGATTTCAAACATATTCACTGCTCCACCTTGTTCATCCACGGCACAACCTGTATTACCCAGGCCTAACTTCGATTCATCATCCTTCACATTTCAAGCACCACCTCTTCCATTGGAACCTAGTCAGTTCACTACCAATGCTTACCCTCAGCCGTCTCGGTACGAGTTTATCGCAGGACAGGAGAAAGCCGAGAAAACGCCTGAACAAGAGGAAATGACCAGAAAAATGAGAAGCATGGAGCAAATTCTCAAAAATATACAGGGTCTGAGCAGGCAAAAAAGCGTATCTTACGCTGACTTGTGCATGTTCCCACACGTACATCTGCCCTCGGGTTTCAAAACCCCAAAGTTTGAGAAATATGACGGGCATGAGGACCCCATAGCCCACCTCAAAAGGTAGTGCAACCAGTTGCGGGGAGCGGGCGGAAAAGAAGAACTTCTTATGGCTTACTTTGGAGAAACTTTGACTGGTATTGCTTCTGAATGGTATACGGATCAGGAAGTATCTCGTTGGCACATTTAGGACGACTTGGCTAGGGATTTTGTCAGGCAGTTTCAATATAACATCGACATTGCCCTCGACAGGAATTCATTGTCAAATCTAAAGAAGAAGCCTTCGGAGAGCTTCCGAGAATATGCTGTCAAATGGCGCGAACAAGCATCCAGAGTCAAACCTCCCATGGATGAAATAGAAATGGTCAGCGTTTTCCTTCAAGCTGAAGAGGCTGATTATTATCAAAACATGATGTCTGCAATGGGAAAGCCGTTTGCTGAAGCCATCAAAATCGGTGAAATGGTGGAAAATGGTTTAAAAACAGGGCAAATCTTGAGTCAGTCTGCTATAAGGGCCACCTCCCAAGCAATCCAAGGCGGGTATGGAGGAGGAGCAAACCAAAAGAAAAAAGGAAGAAGCAACAATGGCAACTTCGAGTGTAAGAAAACCCCATCCGTCCAGATTTCATTTCTCTGAAAGACCCCCGCAACACTACTACCCCCATCAAGATGCGGCCTATGCTATGAACCTTCAGCCCTACACAGTAATGAATGCACAACCATATATTAGGCCACAACAACAATTTTACCAAAAACGAGCTCAATTTCCAAGAAATCAACCTCCTCACCAAGCTCAGTATAATCCCCGACCTCTACAAAATAATCTCCCCTACAACGCCCGCACTCGAGAGACGCCCAGGAAAATGGACTTCACACCTATTGGTGAATCATATTCCAACATTTTCCCCAAATTGGTCCAAATGGGTTTGTTACAACCCGTACCCCCAAATAGGCAAAACCCAGAGTCACCCTCTTACCAACCTGGTGCCCGATGTGCCTATCATTCTGGAGTGGAAGGACATGACACTGAGAGCTGTTGGACTTTGAAAAGGGTTGTTGAAAACCTCATAGAACAAAAGCGAATAGTGTTAAAGGACGAAGACATTCCTAATGTGACCAACAATCCGTTACCGGCTCACAACAATGGACCGATTATTGGGATGATCTGCGAAGATAAAGAGTTTGATCCTGTCTTGAAAGCCATCATTGCAATCGCCGACTTTGAGAAAGAGCCAAAGCAAGAAAAGGTGGACAAGAAGAGTAAAAACCCCCCTCAAAACACAGAAAAAGCAGTGAAAACAAAAATTGAGGTAGTACCCTCGAAAGATACTGTCCTTTATGTCCCCCGAGGTTCGAAGAAAGGACAAGTGACATTGAGCCCTCCAAGAAGGTTTGAGCTGAACAAAGGATCTAAGATGTATGTGCCCAAAGGGACCTATATGGAACGGGGGCCAATAATTTCACCAAGGCTGAATGAGCCCGTGATTATTGGACGCGCGCCGCAGAGACCCATGACGGATCCTACTACCGTCCCATGGAATTATAACAAGGCGGTAGTAACCTACAAAGGAAAAGCAATCCTGGGAGAAGTGAATGGAACTAACCCAACTGAGAAATACCTCAACCTGGAGGAGTTGAATGATTCTACAAAGAAGCGTTTCCCACTCAAGAAACCGGTTAGCGCCGAGGAAGCGGAAGAGTTTTTCAGGAAAATGAAAACTACAGACTACGAGATAATTGATCAACTCCGAAACTCTCCCGCTCAGGTCTCGTTGTGGTCTCTATTGATGAATTCAACTGAGCATCAAAAAGTGTTGATCAAGACCCTCAATGAAGCTTACGTCCCAATTGAAACTACCGTGGAACAGCTAGAGAGGATGGCATAAAGATTTTTCATGATCAATCAAATTTCCTTCAGCAAAAATGATTTGCCCCCGGAAGGAGACGCTCACAACAAGGCCCTCCACCTAACAGTTAAATGTGAAGGGTACTATGTGAAGAGGGTCATGCTGGATGGCAGGTCCGGAGTGGATATCTGTCCCCTTTCGACTCTGCAAAGAATGGAGATCGAAACAGGGAGAATCAGGCCCAACAACGTATGTGTTCGTGCCTTTGACGGCATCAAAAGGGACACCCTAGGCGAGATCGATTTGATTTTGACTATTGGACCTGTGGATTTTGAGGTGACCTTTCAGGTCCTAGATATGGATACTTCTTACAATTTCCTTCTAGGAAGGCCCTGGATTCATGCGACGGAAGCCATACCTTCTACTCTCCACCAGATGGTAAAATTTGTACATGAAAATCAAGAGATTATAGTCCATGGAGAGGATGAGCATTCAATTTATCGAGACCCGTCGGTTCCATGCCTCGAAGCTAAGGAGGGTAGTGAACACATAGTCTATCAAGTTTTCGAGGTTGTGGTCTCAGACCAATGCGAAGAAGGAAGCCCCTACCCTCAACCTTTTCTCTCAAAAGCGTCAGTTATGGTTGCCAAGGAAATGATCAGGCATGGTTATAAACTGGGAAAGGGACTCGGGGCATCATTGCAAGGTATCACCGAACCTATCACATTACCTGTCGCCGAAAAGTTCTTCGGTATTGGTTTTTATGCTGAAAAAGCTGACGTGATGTGGGCAAACCAACGGAAGAGCAATGGTTGGGTATTATCTCAGCCAATTCCCCATCTTTACAAAACATTCGTCAAACCCAAGTACAATGAAGAAAGAGAGAATGAGACCTTCACGACCGAGGAAATTGAAGAAATCTGTGAGGTTATGGGGCAAATGATGTACGAAACCCATATGGTTCAGCCGGGAGAAGGCTCGAGCACCGCTGAGGTGCTTTACATGGGGCCCGATGCCAAATTGCAAAACTGGAAGGCTACTCCGTTTCCGATCAAGCGGGAATCCTGGTAGACCAGTCTTGCCACCTTTTCTGCATCACGAGTTATTTTGGGGTGTAACTCGAATGATTTCCTTTTAGTTTCCTGTCCTTAAATTCTGATGTAAACCCTATTATCTTCAAAATTCAATGAAATAAAATAAATATTTCATCTTTTATCTTATTTATTCTCTCTGATTTTTTTTTATTTTTCTGTTTTATTTCTTTCAGTTCTAATAATGCGGCTTTAAATAACATGACATGCTTGCGGACTTCATGCCCGGATTCAAACATGCTTTCTAACTGCGAAATAATGAACCAAGAAATGGAATACGACGAAGAAGAGGCTTTTAAGGAAATAAATCGAGAATTGGAACACTTTGAGAACAAACCTAAGCCGAATCTGAATGACACCGAACCAGTTAATTTGGGAACTCCTGAAGAAATCCGAGAGACCAAAATAAGCATTCACACGGACGAGAGAACGCGAAACGCGATAGTTCAACTCCTTGTTGAATTTAAAGATGTGTTTGCTTGGTCATACGATGACATGCCAGGATTAAGCGTTGATCTAGTGGTGCATAAATTGCCAATTCACCCTGATTGTCTTCCAGTTCAACAAAAGCAAAGAAAGTTCAAAACTGATGTCAGTGACAAGATTAAAGAAGAAATCACCAAGCAGCTGAAAACGGGAGTAATTCGGGTAATCCAGTACACCACGTGGTTAGCGAATGTTGTTCCAGTGCCGAAAAAAGATGGGAAAACTCGGGTCTGTGTGGATTATCGAGATTTGAACAGAGCGAGTCCCAAAGACAATTTCCCATTGCCCAACATCCACATCCTTGTTGATAATTGCGCCAAACATGAGATCTAGTCTTTCGTAGATTGTTACGCTAGATATCATCAGGTGTTGATGGATGAAGAAGACGCTGAGAAGACTGCATTCACTACACCATGAGGCACTTACTGTTATCGGGTAATGCCATTCGGTCTGAAGAATGCTGGGGCAACTTACATGAGAGCCATGACTGCCATTTTTCATGACATGATGCATCAAGAAATAGAGGTGTATGTGGATGACGTGATAATCAAGTCCAGGACTCGAGACAATCATATCCAAGACTTGAGGAAATTCTTCGAGAGACTGAGAAAGTACGACTTGAAGCTGAACCCGGCCAAATGCGCCTTCGGAGTCCCATCAGGCAAGCTTTTGGGTTTCATAGTAAGCAGGAGAGGTATAGAGTTAGATCCAACAAAGATAAAATCTATCAGAGATCTACCTCCCCCAAGAACGAAGAAAGACGTGATGAGTCTGTTGGGCAGGTTAAACTATATCAGTCGATTCATTGCCCAGCTAACTAGCACGTGTGAGCCCGTATTTAAGCTATTAAGGAAGGATGCAATGATCAAATGGACGGCTGAATGTCAAGAAGCCTTTGACAAGATCAAAGAATATCTTTTAAATCCCCAGTTTTGGTCCCGCCAGAGCCAGAGAGACCCCTGTTCTTGTATCTGACAGTCTTGGAAAATTCTTTCGGTTGCGTCCTCGGGCAACATGACATAACCGGAAAGAAGGAGCAGGCGATCTACTACTTGAGCAAGAAATTTACCGGCTACGAGGCCAAGTACACTCTGTTGGAAAGAACGTGTTGTGCTTTAACATGGGTTGCCCAAAAATTGAGACATTATCTTCAAACTCACACTACTTACCTCATAAGCAGGCTGGATCCTTTGAAGTATATATTTCAGAAACCAATGCCTACTGGAAGACTGGCCAAGTGGCAAATCTTGCTTACTGAATTTGACATAGTCTATGTCACCCGTACGGCAATGAAAGCCCAGGCATTAGCAGATCATTTGGCCGAAAATCCGGTTGATGAGGAATACCAGCCATTGAGTACTTATTTTCCAGATGAAGAAATAAATACCATAGAAGTGGTCTCGGAAAATGCTCACGTTTGGAAGATGTTCTTTGATGGGGCCGTAAATGCCAAAGGTGTAGGAATAGGGGCAATCTTGATCTCACCTGCTGGTCAACATTATCCGGCTACAGCTAGGCTTCGTTTCTTTTGCACGAACAATACAGCTGAATATGAAGCCTGCATTATGGGCATGAATATGTCGATTGATCAAGATGTTGGGGATTTGTTGATTATGGGGGATTCTGATTTGATTATCCGGCAAGCCCAGGGTGAATGGGAAACTCGAGATGTCAAGCTTATTCCTTACCGGCAGCACGTAGAGGATCTCAGCAAGCGGTTCAGATCAGTAGAGTTCAGGTATATCCCGCGATGTCACAATGAATTAGCCGATGCACTTGCCACTTTAGCTTCAATGTTACCTTATCCAGGCAACGCCCACATCGATCCCTTGGAAATCCAAATCAGGGAAAGACATGGTTACTGCAACGCCATCGAGGCAGGACCAAGTATCCAGCCATTGTACCAGGATGTTAAGAGGTTCTTGAAAACACAAGCATACCCTGAACATGCTACTGGAGATCAGAAGAGAACTATTAGGCGGCAGGCAAGTGGATTCTTTTTGAGCGGGGAGATATTGTATAAAAGAACCCCTGATCTCAACTTATTAAGATGTGTTGACGCCGAAGAAGCAGGCAGGATCATGCATGAAGTACATGCAGGGGTGTGTGGACCTCATATGAACGGGTACGTTTTGGCAAAGAAAATCTTGCGGGCCGGATATTATTGGATGACCATGGAAAAGGACTGTTTCAGCTTCGTTCGAAAGTGTCATCAATGTCAGGTGCATGGAGATCTGATTCACGCACCTCCCACAGAACTGCATCCCATGTCTGCACCTTGGCCATTTGTTGCCTGGGGTTTGGATGTCATTGGTCCGATTGAGCCCAAAGCTTCAAATGGACACAGATTCATATTGGTCGCTATCGACTACTTCACAAAATGGGTCGAGGCTGTCACTCTCAAATCAGTCACTAAGAAAGCCGTGGTGGATTTCATACATTCAAATCTTATCTGTCGTTTCAGTATTCCTGCAACTATAATCACAGATAATGCAGCAAACTTGAATAGTCATTTGATGGAGGATGTGTGTGAACAATTCAAAATAACGCATAGGAATTCCACTCCTTATCGGCCGAAAGCCAACGGCGCTGTTGAAGCAGCGAACAAAAACATCAAAAAGATTTTGAGGAAGACAACCCAGAGTTCCAGACAATGGCATGAGCAGTTACCTTTCGCCCTACTTGGATATCGCACTACAGTACGCACCTCAGTAGGGGCAACCCCATACTTGTTGGTTTACGGGACCGAGGCTGTAATACCGGCAGAGGTAGAAATCCCTTCTCTCCGGATCATTGTTGAAGCTGAAATTGAAGACAGTGAGTGGGTCAAAACTCGTTTGGAACAGTTAACGCTGATCGATGAAAAGCGAATGGCTGCGGTTTGTCACGGGCAATTATACCAACAAAGAATGGCTCGTGCTTACAACAAGAAAGTGCGACCCAGGAATTTTGAAGTAGGTCAACTGGTGTTAAAGCGCATTCTTCCACATCACCAGGAAGTGAAAGGAAAATTTGCTCCTAATTGGAAAGGTCCATACATCATCAGGAAGATATTGCCCAGGGGAGCATTATATCTAGGTGATATTGAAGGAAAAGATCCCGACACAGCTGTGAATGCAGATGCAGTAAAAAGATACTATGTTTGAACTTGCTCTGACGATGTTTTTGCACAGTTGAGAGGACGAAGGCTTTCATTCCCGCTACCCAAACACTCAAATCCTTTGCTAACCTTTTGAGCCATTTACCTTTCATTCATTACCCTCTTTGAAACCCGGAAGTGAAGTCCTAAAAAAAAAATAAAAAATTCTTGAACTACGTTTGACTTGATTCCGAAAGGATATGTAGGCAACCTCTCTATGGGGTTCAGTCACACCAAAACCAAAATATAATTCTCCCCAAAAAATTTAAACTGGGGCAGACATTATAATAATTCGGCGATAATCCCGCCTGGACGGTTCCAAAGTTGTAATTCGATCCAAGTTCTTTTGACCCCAAACATGTTACAAGTCCTTCTGATCAATCGGCAAAAGTTTCTTCAAAATCAAAAAGGCGCAGTTGCTCAGATCCGACACAGTCAGGATGAGAGAATCAAAATGAGAGAGTCTTATTGGTGAAAACCTATGGGCACCATAAGATGATGGCGAGCAGAGAAATCAAAATAAGAGAGTCTTGTTAGTGAAAACTCATGACGAGCACTATAAGGCGACCGTGAGAAAAGAAATGAGAGAGGTCGGCTAGCGAAAACTCGCAAAGAGCGCTGTCGGCCGAAAGAGGATTTCACCACAGAAGGTTCTGGCAAGGTTCCCTGGTTTGGAAACATAGATCCGTTTGGTTCGTGAGAAAATGTAGGTTCGTGAGAGTCGGGCATCCAGTCCAAAAAGCAGGTTATGTCAATTTAAAGCCAGCATGGACCAAGATAAGTCTTTCTTTTCCCAAAAAAGACGCTTTTTTTTAAAAAAATTCATTTTTTTTCTCGTTCTTTGTTTACTTTTCTTTGGATTCCTTTTCGGTTTAACCCTAAGCCCCAAAACATGCTAGAAAGAAAAGGTGGCAGGACCGGTTTCACAGGGCTCTGTTTGGCAAGAGGTGGAGAACATACCCGACCTCAGTGATGCGTCAGTCCAATCCCGACTGATCATGGCGTTTGATTACCTCAAAATCCCTAAGCAGAGTGAGACGGAAGAAACAGAGCCGTACACGCACAAATCAGCGTGAAATCCTGAAATATTGAGTCTTATCAGTTTGAAAAGGAGGTTGCCTTGGAATCCAATCAATGGCGAATTTTCTCAAAACAGAAATGAAACTTGGGACCAAGAAAAACAATGAAGGCCACAAAACCGACCACAATTTCAAACTGACAATTTTTCTTTGTTTAGGAAAATTGAGACAGGTGCGATCCAAAGCAACCGTGCAAGAAGCAGGTGTAGCCCAAAAAAGAAATGAAGTGCACGAGCGTTGAAACAGCTTTGCAGCAAGAAAACGACCAAAAGGAAGTTTACCCAGAATTCTTTCATACATTTTGATAAATAAAAGGGCATAACCCATGGATTTCCCTGGCATAACCCAGGGACCTCTTTCCCTTTTTCGGTATAACCCGATGATTTCCATGGCATAACCCAGGAACCTCTTTGAATTTCCCGGCATAACCCGTGGACCTCCCTGGCATAACCCAGGGACTTCTTTCCCTTTTTCGGTATAACCCGATAATTTCCCCGGCATAACTCGAGGACTTTCTCCCTTTTCCGGCATAACCCGATGACTTCCCCGGCATAACCCGAGGACTCTGTCCCTTTCCCGGCATAACCCGTGGACCTCCCTGGCATAACCCAGGGACCTCTTTCCCTTTTTCGGCATAACCCGATGATTTCCCTGGCATAACCCAGGAACCTCTTTGAATTTCCCGGTATAACCCGTGGACCTCCCTGGCATAACCCAGGGACCTCTTTCCCTTTTTCGGTATAACCCGATAATTTCCCCGGCATAACCCGAGGACTTTCTCCCTTTTCCGGCATAACCCGATGACTTCCCCGGCATAACCCGTGGACCTACCTGGCATAACCCAGGGACCTCTTTCCCTTTTTCGGCATAACCCGATGATTTACCCGGCATAACCCGAGAACTCTTTTCCTTTCCCGGCATAACCCGAGGACTCTCTCCCTTTTCCGGCATAACCCGATGACTTCCCCGGCATAACCCGAGGACTCTTTTCCTTTCCCGGCATAACCCGATGACTTCCCCGGCAAAACCTGTGGACCTCCCTGGCATAACCCAGGAACCTCTTTTCCTTTCCCGGCATAACCCGATGACTTCCCCGGCATAACCCGTGGACCTCCCTGGCATAACCCAGGGACCTCTTTTCCGGCATAACCCGATGAATCTTCCCGGCATATCCCGTGGACCCTTTCCAGCATAACCTGGCAATTCTCCCAATTTAGGGCTCCGATCCTTAAGTTGAACAGGTTTCTATTTAGTCAGCATTAGGGCTCTAATCCCTGAACTGAGCGTTTTTTTTTCCTGTTAGCCGACATTAGGGCTCCAATCCCTGAGTTGAGCAACCTTCCTCTAGCCAACATTAGGGATCCAATCCCTGAGTTGTGCACTTTTACCTTTTGCGATATTAGGGCTCCAATCCTTGAGTTGCGCTGTGTAGACTAGGGTTTTTTCCAATCCCCTCATCAGTGCTGTAAATTTTCATGACAATTAACTCACGAAATTTTCCTAGTGAAACTGGGGCAGAAATTTTGTTCGTTTGTTTTGTTGTCTCAGCGGGTCTGACCCTGAGGTGCATGGATCGAGACGACCTACGGGGTGAGTCTCAATCCAGAATAAAGAAAAGAACAAAAGAACAAAAGAAAAAAAGAAGAAGATGTTCCCACATATTGGAACAAACAAAGGGCAGGTCGCTCAAAAATTGGATCAAATTCCCGAGCTCCGCCAATCCCGTTTCATTCAATACTGCAGAAATAAACAAACGCCTACAACTTGCGAGCATCAAGATTCGGATCGAAGTCTACAAGCAGAATTAGCTGAGACCCAAGATCAAGTTGCAAAAGAATTATAGATAAGAATCTTGTAACTAGCGGTTGACAGGCATAAGTAGTTAGTTCAGTTTCAATTTCCTTTGGTTGTAATAAGGAAGTCAGTAAAGCAGTAGTGGCAACAGCAACAGCAGTAACAACAAGCATTGCAATCCCATGGTAGTCCCAGCTACCAAAATTTCCCGAACTACATTGACCTGATTCCTGTTTAGCCCAGGATATGTAGGAAACCTTTGAAGCAAAAGTTCGGTCAAATATTTTTCAAAAAAAAAATGCTTCACACGGAGTGCTCGGATGGGCAAAAAATCGCTCGCTTTATCTTTGCACGAAAACCCTTCATGTCTCCGGGCAAAGAGGGGCAGCTGTAAGCACGTGATTTTTGCCCTATATGAGAATTACTCCCAAAAAAAAATAATAATAAATAAAATGATTTTTTCTTTGGTGTGCAATTTTGTGATATTTTGAATAATTATTTGTATTTGTCTGTGCGTGTTTATTTGCTAAATTAATAAAATACCAAATATGTCGCATTTTGCATATAGGATTTAATTCCACAATTGTTAATAATTAGATGTGTTTTACAAAAATTTAAAAATTACGAAAATAGGCATCGTTTGCATTTTTAGCATTTAATGTTCAAATATACAATTTTATGCTTAATTATTATTTAATTCTGCGTTAATTGATATTGGGAGTTAATTTGTGCTTTTATGACTTAATTTAGTCCTTAATAATAGTTTAAGTATTTTTATAATTTAGTTTTAGAAAATAAAAGAAGAAAAGAGAGCGAAAATATAAAGAAAGTCGGAATTGGGCCTCTTCTTCAATTTCAAGCTATAGGCCCAAAAAATGGCCCAATCTTCCTTACGACCCAGTCCATTTCGAACTGGGTCGACCCAGTCCATAACCCAAAAAACCCAAACCCCTTTGTCTTACATTTTACAACACAAAACAAAAGAAAAAAAGAAGAAAAAACCCTAAAAACTAAGGAAAGCCATCTGCCCCCCTCCCCTTGTCTTCTTCTTCTCCATCTCCAAAATAGTGAGCTGCCATGGCTACCCAGCAGCCACCCCCCTTCGTCGAACACCACCCAAGCACCGTCCAAACACCACCAAATGACACAACCTCTTTCGCGACCCCAACACCAATCACGCCGGAAAAACCCTCGACCAACGAAGGAGAAACCCCATCGTTGCGGCTTCCTTTCCTCCGACCAGTTGTTCCTGTTCCGAGCACGTCGAGCTGCTGCCATGGTTGACCAGCTGCTCCTATTCCGAACACGTCAACTGTTGCCCGCGACGAGCTGCGACGAGCAGCCATGAGTGTTCAGCTGCGACGAGCTGCGATGGGCAGCCATGAACGTTCAGCTGCGACAAGCTGCGACGAGCAGCCATGAGCGTTCAGCTGCGACGAGCTGCGACGGGCAGCCATGAGCGTTCAGCTACGACGAGCTGCGACGAGCAGCCATAAGCGTTCAGCTGCGACGAGACTGCTCCAAACGGATGATGATTGCTCCAGCTTCGGCGTAGACTTGGATACCATTGCACCACCTCAATATCGAGCAGTTGTCCGTCGACCTCCCCGTCGACTTGGTCGCCGCTGCTTCTCCTTTTCCTCCAGTGATGCTGCGTCGAACCCCCGTTGTTACTGTTGCGACGTTGCTTCAGTCAAGTTCTTAAAGTCGTTTGTTCGTCGTTAAGTTCGTTGTTGAGTCCGGGCAGATTTATTCCCATTATTGAGGGTTATCGAAACAGTCTATACAATCGAATTCATCGCTGTTCATCTCCGGTTAGTAGATTTTTGAGTTTTATTTTGTCCGTATTTTGTTTTGATATTTTCGAATCTAAAATCGGCAAATGTTTGTTTTGTTCATGTTTATGATTAGATATTTGATTTTTGGTCTTGTTCATGTTCATGTATTTTTGTTGAATTAATTTTCAGATTTCAAATGGAAGTTAATTAGTTATTTTTCATGTTTATTTCATGTTTGTATTGTTGTTTAAGTGAACGTTTATTATTGTTTAAGTGAATATTTGTTAGTTTGATGTTTGTTAGATTCAAATTGAAATTTAATTAACTATTTCTTCAATTTGTTTCATGTGTTTATGTATTGTTAGAAATTGTTAATATTGTTAAGTTCAAGTTTAAGTTCATAATTGTTTCTTCGTCGATCTTGTTATTTGTCTAAAGAATTTAGTTGTGTTAGAGAAATATGTTGGTTTAATCGTTTAATCCGTCATGTTTGTTGTCTTAAAATAGATTCATTCATGTTCATACTTTGTTTGGATGATCTTGAATCCGAATTTTGTATAGTTTGATTTCTTGTTTACCATTTATGATTATTGCTTGAATTTTTCTCATAATCTTGTTTAAAGTTTAATATAAGAATTGTTTGTTGTAATGTTGTTAGAGTTGATTTTAAGTTCAATATGATTGAATTTAGAAATCTTCATACTTTGTTTGTTGTTGTTGTTGAATACGAAAATAGGATTGTTTGTTGCTAAAATATTGTTCAATCAAATTTTAGTTGTTCTTTGTTGTTCAATTCGTGTTCATGTGATTTATTGTTGAAATGTTGTTAAAATCGTGTTCATGTGATATTGTTGTTATGATGTTCATCCATGTTCATATTGTTGTTTGAACATTGTTAGAAATTGATCATATTGTCTATATTTTGGTTAAGTTTGATTAATTGATGTGTTATAGCTGATGGGTAGTTTGGTAAATTTGTAGTACGTTCAAGGGTAGTTTGGTAATTTCAGTAAGGTCGGAGGGGGTAGTTTAGGAATTGTACATTTTGAAATTATTTATTTGAAGCATGGGGGACAAAATGAAATGGGGTGGATTGTGATATGATTATTTAATATAAAGGGGGGACAAGATTTGAATTAAAGGGGAATCTTAAATTATTTTAAATAAAGCATGGGGGGACAAAATATAATGGGGTGGTGTGATATGTTTATTTAATGTAATGGGGATGAGTGGGAAGATAATGAGTTTGGTAGAGAAAATGGGTTGATTTTAATTGATTAAAAGATTTATGGGTTGGGGGATATATAGAGAGGTCTTGAATCAGATTTTAAAAAAAAAAGGAGATGGAAGAGAAAAAAAAATCCGAAAAAAAAATACTAAGATTTTAGAAAAACAAAAGAAAAACATTCAGGAAATTCAAAAGAAGAAGAATATACACCTGATATATAGTCCAAATATTCTGAGATACGGATTGAGAAATTAAGGGTTAAACACTAACTAGTCTTTCAAAGTTCTGAAAAAGTTTCCCTTTGCTTCTGTCCGTTGGTTGTTGTTGTTTCCGGATTTTGTCTTGATTTTAAAATCTGTCACTAAGTTTCTCGTCGTTGGTTGTTACTAGTTGATGGGATTGTTGTTGTTGTATGCTACTGAATTTCTGCTGATCTCTCACTTTTATTTTGCTTCCAATATCAGGTACACAACTGACACGCTGATTATTGTAAACTGAAACAGGAAGCATGAATACAAAAAATGAAGAATTGAAGTTCTAAATTTATTTTGAATTATATTCTTAATTTTATTTGTATATATAAATTATTTAGCTTACAAAAAAATCGGAATCATGTAGCTATTTAATGTATATATAGTGGAACATCCAACGATAGCTTAACGGATGAACTATCTATATATTGCTTAAAAATAAATAAATGGTGTAGTAACTCCGTCTAAGTTAAAAATCAAACGAATAGACCATTTCGGAACTTGTAAGAAAATTGTTTAGTTAAATAATATTGGTTAATTCCAGCATGTAATTGTTTTAGGATTAAAATTAGATTGTCAAGTAAATAAATAAATGGTGTAGTAACTCTGTCTAAGTTAAAAATCAAACGAATAGACCATTTCGGAACTTGTAAGAAAATTGTTTAGTTAAATAATATTGGTTAATTCCAGCATGTAATTGTTTTAGGATTAAAATTAGATTGCCAAGTTTTTTTTCTTAATTTGACAAACTGAGAACATGTCTAGTATAATATAATTAGGTAGTACTACGTGAGCCTGTGCCCGTATTGGCAACAGACTGCTTTGCTTGTATCATTTTTTTTAGAATTTACGAATCATATTCGAAACTCAACTATAACAACTCAAGCATGTAAATAAATTAAGACCTTTTCTCTTTCATTTTCGTAGAGACAATTTTAATAGAAAATGTAGGCACTTTAGGATTATCCTGATAAAAATAAATGAGATGAGCCTCGCCAAATAAAACGCACAAATTGAGGGGCCCTCGATAAATGTTTAATTAAAATTACTTAGACTTCGGGATGAGACGTTTAGCAAAATTCCACGGCCTTATCCAGAAATAATAATACGATAATTGCTTCAGGCGTGCATTTTAATAAACTTACCTTCTTAAATTCGGGTGCGCATTTATGTGACCCAAATCCAAATCTCAACGGAGTCGGAATGTATTAACAACCATGGGCGCATTGATTGTGACATGGTTCGAAATGCATTTTTACAATGTTGCAATTCCATAAAAAATAAATAATAATAAAAGCGGTTTTAAACTTAATGAAAGCACATAAGTAATAACATGTAATAAATCAGATATCTAGCCATTATAACAATTTAAGCGACCGTGCTAGAACCACGGGATTCGAGAGTGCCTAACACCTTCCCTCGGGTCAACAGAATTCCTTACTTAGAATTTCTGGTTCGCAGACTTCATTTGGAAAGTCGAATATTTTCCTCGATTTGGGATTCAAGATAAACCGGTGACTTGGGACACCAAAAGTCAAACCTTTCCCAAGTGGCGACTCTGAATTAAATAAATAATCTCATTTCGAATATTGTCACTTAAATTGGAAAAACTCTCTCGCGCATTCAACCCTTCGGGGCGGGCACGTTAAAAGGAGGTGTGACACATCTTCCTTTAATTACTGACGGAAGGTACTAGAAAAGATCCTTCCTTTTCAGAATTTTATTTTCGCACTCATCGAAAGGAGTAAGATAAAAGTTGGCTAAATGAGAAAGTTGAAGCTCTGCTTTTGTAATTCTTCCTTCTAGAACATATATGTATTGAAATTATTTAACTGTCGTTACTCTATTAAGTTGATAAATAAATTGGTTGTTTCAAGAAAAGCAAAGAAATTAATAGTCCAACAAACTTATGCACAAGCTTGCTCTATGTAATTATACCTTATCAGGTCCTAGGCAGATATTTAGATTAGACCATTATGAAAAACATAAAAGATAGAAAAGGAGAGAAGAAAAAGGAAGTGGCCAAGTAGCTATTATATTATTGTAGTGATAACAAATAAGAGTAGTATTATGTAGGATCGCATAGAGGTGTTTATAACACGCAGCGGAAGATAAAAGTAATCCTAGGCAGAAATTTTTGTGTTTAAAATTTATTTACATATCAAAGATCGGATCTAAGACGTACCTTGTGAAGAGAGTCTCGTTTTTAAATTTCTTCGATAGTGCGAAGACTCTATGTGTATCCACACCGAGACTGGTCCTTGCTATCAACTCCTTGATCAATGAACCCCGTGAACAAATTGAATGAAAATATTGTGTTGAAATTTTCTCAAAAATCTCAACTCCAAGGTAGAAGAACAAGAAACAATTTTATTGTACTAGTATTTTCTATCTTGGTTTTATATTGCACTATTACTTTCTCAAAGTAATTTTTCTTCTCAAGAATAACTCTCTTGATTTCTTTACAATATGTATAAGATCTATGCCTCACTAATTCTTAATTAAGACCCACACATATATATACATAATTTCCATTGGAAAATACAAATCACATGTCTTATGGTAAATAAAAACATGTAACTTATTTATGGAATTCAATTCTAAATTGAATTCTACAACTTAGTCAATATTTTAAAATAAAAATATGTAACACATTTACGGAATTCAATTCTAAATTGAATTCTACAACTTAGTTACCATTTTAAAATAAAAACATGTAACTCATTTATAGAATTCAATTCTAAATTGAATTCTTCTTATTAATATTTTCCTATTAAAAAATTATCTCCCATATCAAATGGGTTGAAAATTGTAGACAAAACCATAAGGACTTTCCATGTTAATTAATCCAATTCAAAATTTGATTTACTAACAAGACTTTATTAATATTTTATATAATATATATATATATATATATATATATATATATATATATATATATATATATATATATATATATATATATATATATATATATATATATATATATATATATATATATATATATATATATATATATATATATATATATATATATATTCAATATAATAACTAAATTTATTTGACTAATTAAATTCTTTAATTTAATTATCAAATAATAAAGCAATTAACCCTTTAGCAAAGATCAGAATATTCGTTAGTGTGCGACCCCATAGGTTCAATACTAAGCCAGTAGTAAATTGATCACATCAATATACTAATCTAGGGTGGCGTCTAGCAACACTCCTTAACGACCGGATAACATGAAGTATACAATTTACTCTCAAGAACCTGTAGAAGAATAATGTATTGATTCCTACTGTCATTATAGCTCTGGGTCACCCTAGGATATGGTTCAACTGTCAAATCCTAATAAGCGATCAACTATGTGTTCATGTCAAAATATAATCAACCATTGAATGACCTAAGAAACTCTTTTCTTCTTTCATTCAATCGCCCTGGCCAATGCCTTAATTTGGTCGATTATAATTCATGACAACATGGAGCTTAAAATCATTACCAAGAGTTGACAGATTCCATCTTGATCAATCACTAATTCTACAAGTATTTAATCATACCCAATATCCTTTCAACTATCGCCCTAGGGCCATAGGTGTCTAGTAGCAAAGTACAATAAATAACTTGTCAATTACTATGATGATATCAGGTCAAAGGAAGTTCTTACATCACATTCTTCCAGAGAATATCCCATTGACAGTTTATGGTAATTCTAACCATTAGGAATTATCCAATGAGTCGGTTCAATAATCATATCTCTATATGCATCATCTATCTATGTGATTTAGTTAATGAGATCAACTAATCTTTATCCTATAAAGATGATCACATAGATATTGATCTAACCGGATTATTAATGTCCAAATTAATAATCCTATGATCAAGAACAAAATTTAGATTAAATTATAAGAGACTTCACTCTCATTATCATGATCTCCATCACAATGTCAAATCTCAAAATTTAATCAAGGTCCTTATCAAATTAATCGAGAAATGAATAACAATGATAAAAGAATATCAAATGGCATATATATATTTTATATGATGTTCACAAAAAAATATGTTCAGATCATCAAATATGACAATGGATCTACGGCATATCTAATATATCCCTAACAATCTCCCACTTGCACTAGAGCCAATCGCTTTTGTACTGCATTCCCAATTTCCACTTGTGCTTGTCAAACTCCTTTGCTCCAAGAGCTTTAGTGAATGGGTCTGCAGCATTTTCTTTTCCATTAACCTTTTGAATCTCGACGTCGCGACGTTCAATGATTTCTCTTATCAAGTGATACCTCCGCAGAATGTGTTTGGAATTTGGTGTGATCTTAGTTCTTTTGCTTGAGCAATGGATCCAGTATTGTCACACAACAATGGAATTGCACCCTTTATTGAAGGAACCACACCAAGTTCAGTTAAGAACTTTTTCATCCATATAGCTTCCTTAGCAGCTTTACTAGTTGCTACATATTATGCTTTAGTTACTGAATCAGCTACTGTAGCTTGTTTGGAACTTTTCCAACTCATTGCACCACCATTTATGGTGAATACATAACCAGAAATAGATTTGCTATCATTTCTATCTGAAGAGAAACTTGCATTAGTATAACCTTCAAGTTTCAACTCAGAATCTCCATAAATGAGGAATTGGTCTTCAGTCCTTCTTAAGTACTTAAGAATGGTCTTGACCACCTTCCAATGTTCCTCACCGGAATTTGCCTGATATCAGCTAGTCACTATTAGTGTATAAGCCACATCGGGACCACTACTAAAAAAACCAGGGTTTAGCGACGGACAAAATCTGTAGCTAAACAGAAAAATCCGTCGCTAATCTCATTTAGCGACGGATTAGCGATGGATTATCAAAAGATTCTTCTAGCAACGAGCATTTTAGCGACAGATTAGTGACGACGTTCGTAGCTAAATCCAGTTTTTTTTGTAGTGGACGTGTACATGTCATGGTATACATGATAGCTCCCACTACACTAGCGTATGGGACCCTACTCATGCGTTCTCTCTCTTCAGATGTTTTAGGACAATCCTCCCTACTGAGAGTAATTCCAGTGTCTATCGGTAGATAACCTCTTTTGGAATTATCCATGTTATACCTTTTCAAAATGGTATCAATATACAAAGACTGGGAAAGTCGAAGAAGCTTCCTCGATCTATCTCTATTGATCTTTATTCCCAATATATAAGCTGCTTCTCCCAAGTCTTTCATGGAGAACTATTCAGATAGCCAAATCTTGGTACTTTGCAGTGCCATCATTCCCTATGAGAAATATATCATCAACATATAATACTAAGAATATAATTGTGCTCCCACTAACCTTTTTGTACACACAAGGTTCTTTTTCGCATCTAACAAAATTAAACTTTTCAATTGTCTTGTTAAAGCAAATATTCCAACATCGAGAAGATTGCTTCAGTCCATAAATGGATCTTTGTAGCTTGCAAATTTTATTATGATCAGACGGAGATATGAAACCTTCAGGTTGTGTCATATACACATCCTCTTCTAGCTCACCATTAAGGAAAGTTGTTTTCACATTCATTTGCCATATTTCATAATCATAGTATGTCGCTATAGCAAGTAGAATACGAATTGATTTGAGCATTGCCACAGGAGAGAAAGTCTCATCATAGTCGATTCCTTCCTTTTGACGATATCCCTTGGCAACAAGACGAGCTTTATAGGTCTCCACCTTTCCGTCTGCTCCAATCTTTTTCTTAAAACCCCATTTACACCCTATAGGTTTTATATCCTTTGAAGGTTCAACTAAATTCCATACTTTATTTTCCTTCATGAATTCTATTTCAGATTCCATGGCCTTTTTCCATCTCTCGTAGTGAGAACTTTGTATAGCCTCTTCATATGTCTTAGGGTCATCATCATTATGATCAACCTCACTTGATACATCATCTTGTACCATAAGATTTAATCTAGTTGGTACATGACGTTCTCGGGTAGACCTTCTAAGAGGTACTTGTACAACTTGTTCACCTTGTGCTGGATTTGATTATTGTTCAATTTGGTTTGGAACTGTTTCATTAACATGTTCTTGAACTTCAACCATTGAAGATGACAACTTCCTTGGCAACTTCAAAACATCCAATAAAGGTTCTTCAACTTGGGTCTCATGATCTTTATTTTGTGTTGATTCATTAGTTTCCTGAACTTCATCAAGTTTTATATCTCCACTATAATTTCCTTCCAAAAGAAATTTCCTTTCCAAAAAGGTTTCTCCTCTAGTCACAAACTCTTTATGGTCAGAAGAGTGATAGAAATAATATCCCATTGTTTCTTTGGGATACCCAATGAACCTACACCTATCAGATCTTGAGTCAGGTTTATCAGACTAAAGTCTCTTAACATAAGCTGGACAACCCCAAACTTTAATATGTTTAAGGTTAGGCTTACATCCTTTCCGTATCTCATATGGTGTTGTAGAGACTGACTTAGTGGGAACTTTATTTAGTAAGTATGTTGCTGCTTCCAAAGCATATCCCCATAAATTTATTGGAAGATCAGTGAACCCCATCATACATCTCACCATATCTAATAAGGTTCGATTTCTCCTTTCATACACACCATTATGTTGTGGTATTCCTGGAGGTGTCCACTGTGAGAGAATTCCATTCTCTTTGAGATACTTAGTAAAATCTTCACTAAGATACTCTCCACCTCTATCAAACCTTAGTACCTTAATACTTTTACCCGTCTATTTCTCAACTTCACTACGTAACCTTTTGAACATTTCAAAAGATTTAGATTTGTGTTTCATAAGATATACAAATCCATATCTTGACATATCATCAGTGAAAGTGATGAAGTAAGAATATTCACCTCTAGCTTGCATTTTCATGGGCCCACAAACATCTGTATGAATTAGTCCCAATAATTCAGTAGCGCTTTCTCAAGTTCCAGTAAATGGAGATTTGGTCATTTTTCCTTTGAGACAAGATTCACAAGTTGGATATGATTCAAAATTATATTTGTCAAGGTACCCTTCCTTGTACAACTTGTTAATTCTTTTCGCTCCAATATGACCAAGCCTACAATGCCAAAGGTATGTATGATTTACTTGATCATCTTTTTTTCGCTTAAGACTTGAAACATGCATAATCTAATTCGCACTTACATTAGGTAAGACATAAACATCATGTTGGAGATAGTCATTCACATATAAATTATCACCATAATAAATAGAGAAAATACCATTGCCTATATTTATGTAAAAACCATGTTTGTCCAACATAAAAGCTGAAATTATGTTCGAAACAAATTTAGGAACATAATAACAATCATCTAACATAAGTACTTTGCCCGAAGGCATTAGTAAGAAAATTGATCCAACAGCTATGGCTGCAACTTTTGCACCATTTCCAACTTGTAGATTAATTTCTCCATTCTTTAGTCTCCTACTTATCTTGAACCCTTACAACATATTACAAATGTTATAACCACTGCTAGTATCTAATACCCACAGTGAAGAATTAGTAGTAGCTAAAGAAACCTTGAAAACATTTTTCATTAATGTCTCACCTTGTTTCTTGTCTTTTAAAATTGCAAGATACTCCTTGCAGTTTCTCTTCCAATACCCTTTCTTCTTACAGTGAAAACATTCATCATCATATACTGACCGCAAGATAAAATCTTTACCAAGCTTGTACCCCAACTTCTCATGTTCTTCGGCAAGAACAATCACATGATTGACAAGGGGTCCAACCGGAGAGTTTTCAATGTCCAACTGTATATCAACCATTTTCTTAAGATATTCAATAATTGCAGTTGGATCCATATTCTGATGTATCCTCTGGAGTTCAAAACTCATAGAAGCGAGAATAATGTATTTAATAGTAAGGCATTCTTCCAAGTGTTTCTGATAAACCTTGGTGTCTTGAACATCATTCTCTGGTGGGATTATCTTTGCAGGCTTATCGATCATATTAATAAGCTTTTCATGTATGAGAACAATTCTCAAATTTCTATACCAGTCATCAAAGTTTGGTCCTACCAACGTGTTGGTCTCAAGTATTTCACGCAGTGATATAATAGAAATATTGAGAAATCTAAAATATTGAAAAGAAAAGGCAATAATATAAGACCATATTTACATATATCATAAAGATATGGACTTTTATCTAAATGATATTTTCACTGATTATTTTAAATTGTTTACCCTCATTATAGTTTAAGAAATCTTTATTTCTATTAGTGGAGTAAAGAAATCCTTCAACAATATGTATGAGCCCCTTGGAAGTCAAGTCGTTTCTCACATATATCTTAAAGGTAGGTACTCTTACCAATTGTATCCCTATATAACTTCCTTAAATAACTCTATGTCAAATAGTCCCCTGGTAGTCAGGTCGATCCTATTAGAATAGTTGAGTTCAACCATCATGATAGCAAAGAACTTATTAAATTTTATACTCCCACGGGTAGTCCAGGTGTCTAGTGTAAAATTGAATAATTCCTTCAATCCATAGATCTAATGCAAATAAACAATTTTAACATATTCTCGAACTATAAGTCTCCTGGTAGTCAGGCCGCTCCTTATAAACAAGAGATAAGTAAAATTATTTACTTTGATGGATAACTCTATAATAAAATATCTTATATTTTATTATTCAAGAACTCAAATTTTACTAAGAGGGAATTGTTGCTAAAACAACTTTTAATAACATGATGATCAAATCTTTCATAGTACATGAATTTGGTTTAAGTTGTCTACATGCTTTGTCCTAAATTAATTTACATCACATGTAATAAATAATTCAAAATCATATGCCGAACAAGCATGTGACATAAAAACGAAATTCAACATACTTCTAACATGTTTATCTTATATATCACATATATCACATAAAATAATTCATGCCAGAAACTTATTATTAGTTAATACCTCATAAACTAATAATAATTTAAATAACTGTATAATCTAACAACCTATTATAGATTACCGTCGTATCTTATACGAAATTTTAAATTCAAGTTACGAACTATCTCAGTAGTTTAACTTTTATGAATACATATTTTATTCACAATAAAATAATATCAATCCATGCATTCAAACAATTTGTCTAGTGCACAAGACACATGTATTATAGTTTGAACTTTTCAAATATAATCAAAAAATATTTCATAAATAAATTTTAAACACGAGAAACCATGGCTCTGATACCACTGTAGGATCGCATAGAGTTGTTCATAACACGCAGCGGAAGATAAAAGCAATCCTAGGCAGAAATTTTCGTGTTTAAAATTTATTTACATATCAAAGATCGGATCTAAGACGTACCTTAGAGAGTCTCGTTTTTAAATTTCTTCGATAGTGCGAAGACTCTATGTGTATCCACACCGAGACTGGTCCTTGCTATCAACTCCTTGATCAATGAAACCCCATGAACAAATTGAATGAAAATATTGTGTTGAAATTTTCTCAAAAATCTCAACTCAAAGGTAGAAGAACAAGAAATAATTTTCTTGTACTAGTATTTTCTAACTTGGTTTTATATTGCACTATTACTTTCTCAAAGTAATTTTTCTTCTCAAGAATAACTCTCTTGATTTCTTTACAATATGTAGAAGATCTATGCCTCACTAATTCTTAATTAAGACCCACACATATATATACATAATTTCCATTGAAAAATACAAATCACATGTCTTATGGTAAATAAAAACATGTAACTTATTTATGGAATTTAATTCTAAATTGAATTCTACAACTTAGTCAACATTTTAAAATAAAAGCGTGTAACTCATTTATGGATTTCAATTCTAAATTGAATTCTTATTATTAATATTTTCCTATTAAAAAATTATCTCTCATATCAAATGGGTTGAAAATTGTAGACAACATCATAAGGACTTTCTATGTTAATTAATCCAATTCAAAATTGGATTTACTAACAAGACTTTATTAATAATTTATATAACATCTCTTATATAAAATAAGTGTTATATATATATATATATATATATATATATATATATATATATATATATATATATATATATATATATATATATATATATATATATATTAACTAAGAGATATAATTTCGTTTTTCTATTCTAAATAGAATATTTTAATTTGTTCACAATATTAATTATATCCTCTGTGCTAGCAAAGAATATAATAATATTTTATTTGGACTAATAACTAAATTTATTTGACTAATTAAATTCTTTAATTTAATTATCAAATAATAAAGCAATTAATCCTTTAACAAAGATGAGAACACTCGTTAGTGTGCGACCCCATAGGTTCAATACTAAGCCGGTAGTAAATTGATCACATCAATATACTAATCAAGGGTGGCGTCTAGCAACACTCCTTAGCGACCGGAGAGCATGAAGTATACAATTTACTCTCAAGAACCTGTAGAAGAATAATGTATTTATTCCTTCTGTGATTATAGCTTTGGGTCACCCTAGGATATGGTTCAACTGTCAAATCCTAATAAGCGATCAACTATGTGTTCATGTCAAAATATAATCAACCATTGAATGACCTAAGAAACTCTTTTCTTCTTTCATTCAATCGCCCTGGCCAAGGTCTTAATTTGGTCAGTTATAATTCATGACAACATGGAGCTTAAACTAATTACCAAGAGTTGACAGATTCCATCTTGATCAATCACTAATTCTACAAGTATTTAATCATACCCAATATCCTTCAACTATCGCCCTAGGGCCATAGGTGTCTAGTATCCAAGTACAATAAATAACTTGTCAATTACTATGATGATATTAGGTCAAAGGAAGTTCTTACATCACATTCTTCTAGAGAATATCCCATTGACAGTTTATGGTAATTCTAACCATTAGGAATTATCCAATGAGTCGGTTCAATGATCATATCTCTATATGCATCATCTATCTATGTGATTTAGTTAATGAGATCAACTAATCTTTATCCTATAAATATGATCGCATGATATTGATCTAACCGGATTATTAATGTCCAAATTAATAATCCTATGATCAAGAACAAAATTTAGAGTAAATTATAAGAGACTTCACTCTCATTATCATGATCTCCATCACAATATCAAGTCTCAAAATTTAATCAAGGACCTTATCAAATTAATCAAGCAATTAATAACAATGATAAAAGAATATCAAATGCCATATATATACTTTATATGAAATAACGTTCACAAAAAAATATGTACAGATCATCAAATATGACATTGGATCGATGGCATATCTAATATATCCCTAACATATTAATCTTTCTAATTAAATTGGACCTACTAGCTTTATCAAATTAAAGCTTCTGATGAATCAGAAACCAGCATCACCCTTGCAAAGTCACGATCAATTAACTCCTCTAAAACATTGCATAGTGGCAGTTGCTTGTTGCTTAGGAGCCTAAGGAGTATGACGACTGTGAACCCATGTACTTTTCCCGTCCCCCTTTGCTGCAAAGTAACAGCTATTAGAAAATTCAACACATAAATCCCTTAATCATCTTTTGTCACAAGATCATAGTATACCATGCAAATAGCCAGCGATCAACGGGGAGAGGAGTCATGGCTCTTAACATATCTTGTTGCATTCTATCTGAAGTAGTATAATTGAAATGAAATTGTCCTGCCAGAATTACTTGCCCCATCTACACAAGCAGTTGACAAACTCTGTGTTCATATGAACAATGGATTTATTTGTAGCTAGAACCTATCTATTGTTAATGAATTTAATAAACTTAGGCATGTAATTGCCTTTTATGTGACTTGTAGTGTATATATATCTTTATACTCGTCAGCCTATATTAGTTAATCCCGGAAAACTAATTATATTGAACTCTATTCTTAAGTACCCTTTTTGGTTTAATTCAGGTAAACATCTGATTACTTGTGTGGAATCTTTGCTTCATTTTCTTTAGTATTCTCTAGTCCAATTAAATTGCTAGGGAAAGATGTGCTTAAGTGCTAGCAGTTGTCAAAATTATTAATATTTATTTTAATGCAAAATCACTAATATTTGTTTCAATGCTTTTGTGCAAAATAATGTTGAAAAAAAAAAGAAGAATTATTAGCTTCCCAAAGTGCATATGTTGATGGAGAAACTAATTCAGCTAGCGAGCTTTCTCAATTAAGTGAAATGGATATTTGGGTGCTATCAGTTGGTGGAAAGAAAAAAGGAAGAATTGTAGGTCTTGGCTCTTTGGGTCGATCTGTAAAAGTACCTAAGCAAATAACATCTGATGTGTCGGAAGAAGTTGATGATCGGATTAGAGCCCAAGTTCATGCATTAAATGCTGAGTTATATAATCAGTTGGAAGAAGCACAACACCAAAATGAAGAGATGAGGCGCCAAAATAAAAGATGAGACGCCAAAACAAAAAAAATGAGGAAGGAGTTTGGTGACACAAATGAGAAATTAGCAACACTAATAAGGCATGTGGGTTACCCGGCATCATCTTCCAATGCACAACCATCATCTTCGGAAGACAATCAAGATTCATCGAGTGATAATGATGATAACAACAACTCGGTAGATGAGTATGATTATGATTGAGATACTTGGTAGTACTATTTAAGATTTCCAGTTTAGACTTTTAAGTTTTTTCATTTAGGAATTATTCATTATTATTTATTAAATTATGGATCATTTTTTGGCTATATATTATTTCAGATTTGTGCAGAGTTGTTTGTTTGGAAAAAAAAGGATGAATATCATACGTCCATTGATTGTGTAGAATATAATTTGGGACTAAATACAAACAAATTTACTTTTGAAAAATGTACAAGTTACTTATTTATTTTCATCAGGAAGTTCCCTGAGCGGATCAATCTTTGTTGGGATTTTACTTGCAAATATAGAGTACATGGGGATTTTGTTAGAAATTCTCCTGCAGAATTATCACATCAAATTCCCACGAAATTCCCTTTTTCACGAAATTTTTATTGAATATTTCCTGCAAATTTACTTGGAGGTTTTGCTGCGGAATTACATGCAAATATTTGCCCATGAAAATCCCTAGGAAAGCTCCTTTCTTTCACAATTCTTTACCAAATTTACTTACGATTTTTTGGTATTTTTTGCGAAAAAATCCGCAAGTAAGTTACATATGGATTTAACATTCCCAGATAATGCACCTGCGGCCAATTTATCCCCAGGTAACGTACCTGGGGAATTTAAAATTTTTATATAGATTTGTGACGACCCGACCCGTCGTCTCATGAGTTACTGTCTCGTTCATCCCATTTTCTGCTTCCTCATGTTTCATTATCGGTATTGGGCGCATTAGAATTTATTTGGAGCGATTTTGATAAGAAATGAGACATTTAGTCTCTTTTAAGAAGGCTTAAGTTGGAAAAGTCAACCGGACGTTGACTTATGAGTTAGAGGGCTCGGATATGAATTTCGACGGTTCGGTTAGTTCCGGGAGGTGATTTGTGACTTAGGAGCAGGACCGGAAGTAATTTTGGAGGTCCGGTGTTGAATTAGGCTTGAATTGGCGAAGTTAGTATTTTGGCAAATTTCGGTTGATAGGTGAGATTTTGATCTGGCTGTCAGAATGAAATTCCGAGAGTTGTTGTAGCTTCATTGTGTCATTTGGGATATGTGTGCAAAATTTCAGGTCATTCGAACATCGTTTGGTCGGGTTTTTGATCGAATGTGTGTTTTAGAAGTTTTAAAAGAACTTAGGCTTGAATTCGATATAATTTGATGATTTTGGCGTTAGTTGAGGTGTTTTGACGATTAGAGCAAGTTTGGATAATGTTTTAAGACATGTTGGTGCTTTTAGTTGAGGTCTCGGGGGCCTCGGGTGTATTTCGGAAGGTTAACGGATCGATTAAGCACGAAAAAAATAAAGTTGCTGCATTTTTTTACATCACTGTGAACAGTAGTCATGAACAGTGTCCCTGAACAGTGCCCGTAACAGTATCCGTGAATAATGCCGTGAACAGTACCCCGTAACAGTCCGTGAATAGTGTCATGAACAGTACCCCGTAACAGTATCCGTGAACAGTAACACGGGTGAACAGTAACACGGGGTGAACAACAATTCCGAAAAATTCTGGGCAGAATGTTTACATTTCATTCGCGAAAAACACCCCATTTCTCCACCATTTTTAGTCATTTTGAGAGCTTTTGGACGGGGATTGAAGGAAGTTTCAACTAAGATCGATTGGAGGTAAGTTTTATGAGTTAAATACATGATTTTATTGAAGAATCATCCTAGAAATCCATGAAAACATAGCCAAATTATAAGAAATTAGGGCTTGAGATTGAAATTCTAAATTTGGGATTTGAGGGGCCAAATGGACTCCGATTCTTGTGAATTTGGTATGTATAGACTCGTGGAGAGATAAGGAACATTTTGATGTAAAAATTTCTGGATTTCAAGACATGGGCCCGGGGCTCGGGTTTTGCAAATTTCGTGATTTTTGATATTTTTCGAGTTTTTTCGATTGGCTTATATTCCCTTAGCCTATTGTGATGTATTCGTTGTGGTTTTGGCTAGATTCGATGCGTGAGGAGGTCGATACGAAAGGAAAGGGCATCACGGAGTAGTATTTGGCCGGCTAAAGGAGAGTAATAGATGTAAATGATGTCCTGAGGGTTTGAAACCCCGGAATTTCACATCATAACGCTATATTGAGGTGACTTGCACGCCGGATAACGGGCGTGGGGTAGAGCACCGTTGGGGATTGTGACTTGGTCCGTCCCGAGAGATATTTTACTACATTTTTGGTTGAGACGTATACTTTATTATTGTGAATTGGGCTTGTTGTCATGCTTGGGGCCTTGTGCCAACCTGTAGAACCCTTAGGGGATTTTTGACTGGTTTTCCTCACTTATTTTGTTAAAGAATTTATATCCTCAGTCATGTTTCCAATTGTAGGCTTATTGCCAATTATTTGAATCCTTCAGGGATTGATATCACTGCTTTCGCATATTTTGCATATCATTTGACCTCAGTCCAAGGTTTTCAATACTGTTTTGCAAACTCAGCCATCTTTCTAAGATTTGAAAACTTAAATGATATTTCTAAATGATATTTCGGGCTGAGAACTACTGTTTTACAAATGCCCAAGGAGCTTATGATGATTTCTGGACTGAGCATGGAACGGGCTGCGCGCCGCAGCAGTGTTATATTGATATTGAGGCCGAGAGCCTGGTTGATTACATTGATATTGAGGCCGAGAGCCTGGTTGATTACAATTATATTGAGGCTGAGAGCCTGGGTGATTATACTGAGATTGATATGAGGCCGAGGGCCAAGATTTGATGCCACGAGATGGCTTGATATTGCGCTTAGGCTGTAGGAGCCCCTCCGGAGTCTGTACACACCCCCAGTGAGTGTCATCGACGATAAATAAATTTGGATGGCTCGGGCTGCCCGCCGCAGTAGGTACCAGAGGGTACCGTCATATGCATTGCATTGCACTCATGCATTTATTCTTTATCTGCATTATCTGCCATAATAATTATGTGCTCTTATTTAATTGACTGGTTGCTTTATACTGTTCTGAGCCTGAGGGGCTGATACTGTTCTGAGATACTGAGCCCGAGGGGCAGATTTCTACTTATTATTTTGATACTGAGCCCGACGGGCAGATTTCTAATTATTATTTTGATACTGAGCCCGAGGGGCAGATTTCTACTTATTATTTTGATACTGAGCCCGAGGGGCAGATTTCTAATTATTATTTTGATACTGAGCCCGAGGGGCAGATTTCTACTTATTATTTTGATACTGAGCTCGAGGGGCAGATTTCTAGTTATTATTTTGATACTGAGCCCGAGGGGCAGATTTCTACTTGTTGTTTTGATATTGAGCCCGAGGGGCAGATTTCTACTCGTCATTTTACTGCCAAATTACCTGTTTTACTGGTTTAAAAGAAATTTCACATGATATTTCACTGAATTGTTATTTTAAATGATTTCACTGCTTCTGTATAGAATGTTGTGTGCCTTAACGTGTTTTCTTACCTTCAGTCATTATTTATATTTATTACTCACTGGGTCGGAGTACTCACATTACTCCCTGCACCATGTGTGCAGGTACAGGTATTCCTGAGGCATAGAGCGAGTTTTCTGCTGTTCAGTTTTCATCGGAGTTATCGAGGTAGCTGCATGGCGTTCGCAAACTCGTTTTCTCCCTTATCTTCTATTATTTATGATATCTTCAGACTTTGTTCCTAATTCTATACTTTGTAGAATTTTAGTAAACTCTGTAGTAGCTCATGACTTGTGACACCCCGATTAGGGCTGAGTTGGGTTGGATTTCCGTATTTTATCTATACTTTCCGCTATTGGATATTATTAAACCATGTTTATACTATAATTATGTTAATTAATTGTCTTAAAAGGATGAATTGGGTTGAATGGCTAGCCTTGTCTTCATGAGAGGCGCCATCACGACCAGGTTCGGGAATTGGGTCGTGACAAGTTGGTATCAGAGCTTAGGTTAATTAGTCTCGTGAGTCATGAGCCGATTTAGTAGAATCTCGTGGATCTGTACGAAGACATCTGTATTTATCCTCGAGAGGCTGCAGAACCTTTAGGAAAACTTCACATTCTTGAATTCTTATCGTGCGTCCTTGATTCAGCTTGAAAAGTAACTCTTACGATTCCTTCCACATGTTCATATACGCGAACGAGCACTCAGTATTCGATTTACCTTTATGGCTTGTAATTCCCCGATAGAAGGGCGAGACGTGATCTCGGTGAGTTTGATGTTAGGCCAGTCTAGAGGACTTGAGGCCGGATCTTGCCTATGGCTTGAGCACTGAGGTGCTGATTGTGCGAGCAAGTGTTTTGAACCTTTATGTTCGGTATTGTCCCTATTAGTGGGAATCATGGCTGGATAGCTACGTGAGGAGTATGATAGTACTGCGAGATGTATCTATATGACTTGGAAGTGACGAGGAAGGTCTACTGGATGATAGATGAACTATTGAATGTATAATTTCCATTGTGATAGGATGTGTAGTCCCAAGTTATGGGTGCGTGAAGAATCTTTTTATGTCTTCTATTTGGAGTGAAGTAAATTTCATGTTACAGTATGAGTTTAGACTCAGGAAGATTAAGTGATTGTGTAATGTGTATGGCAGTGGAAGGTATACAAAAAATATTAACTAAAGGTAAAGCTAGTGGGTAATTGGCTTATGAGGGGAATCTATTTGTCATACTAGTTAGATAAGTCTGGGAGCTGAGATCGCTTCTGTAAATGTATTATGACGAAATCGTTGAGTCAAGGAGACCACCTTGAGGGTCGAAAACATTAAAGAAAGAATATGTTCTTACTCGGTTGAATAGCCCAATAATGGAGGATTGAAAGGTATTTTCTATGTGTTATGATTCAAATAGGTGCAACGCATGTCCATGTATCAATTTTGATAATATAATACATGTAATATTGAGATTAATGTTGTTGATATACATTGTGATGCTTTGTCAAGTTGTGGACGTGTTGTTAGGATGGTTTTGGTGATTCTCTGGTAGGTGGATAGGCCCAATTACAAAGGAAACTCTGCCGAAATTTTTGAAAAATTTGGGACTTAGTAAAAAAAATTGTCGCCTAAAGAGTGGGCTTAACTATTGTGTGAGTGAATGTAAAAATTGCAGAAGAGTTAAAATTTCTGATGCTTCGTATTTCCACAAGCTTATGAAGGAGTGAGTTTAATCTCACCATAGTATTACGGCAGCAATAGAGTATATGTGTGGTGATCTATGGCTTCGAGCCAAGTTGGGGAGCTTGCTATTGGTTAGCGGATTGTACGGTTATGTACTATGTTAGTTCCGATTTGATGCATGCTGGTGAATCGGTTCTGGTTATGGAAATTAGGCCGAGAATGGAACGAGTGAAGGAAATTTTTTTGACAAGATGTCATGAGCTCGGATGAGCAGGAGATAAGTTTCGATGTTTACGGTAAGTTGGAATTGTCTTCAGCGTCACCCAAGATCGGTGTTTTGTAAAAAGGGTTTTGCGTCCCGGTTAATGACTCTTGATCGCTCTTCGGCATTAGTGCGATCGATGGTTTGGAGGTACGCTCCAGATATTGTTGTGGTAGGTTGTGGGAGTGTGTCCCACGGGAAGATTATATAAGTGTGGCATGTGATCACTTGATTGATTAAAGATGTAAACCAAGTATGAAGTTTGTGATGGTGTCATTAAATTAAAGATTCATGCCTGGAGGGCACTTGGCATATTGGGTTGTGAACTGGGGAGGATTACCCCGATTGTGATGGTTGTTCTTGTGTGTTATGAGAAAAATGGGAGTTATTATGGACCTTTGAAAGGTTATTAGACTAGTTTAGTGTGATCAGAATCGGCTTGAAGTCGATGGATAGATTTAATGTGAATAATGGATCTATATCAGGCCAGATGTGTGCATTTTAGTAACGCGGTCCTCATGGAGGAGTAGTTAGGTTGGTGTTTCATTGTCAGATATTTCGCGTAGTGATACATTGCGTCGTGTGAGTTGTGAGACGACTTGAGAAATTGCTATGTGTTGAGAATCTGTGTAGGAATGACGTTATATGAGCATCTTGGCTCTTGAAATTCAAATTGTACATCGCACCTCAGTTGTGCTTGAGTTTTGTAGCTTATAATGCTATATGTCCCTCAGAGATATTATTATGCACTTAGCATGCTTACGACCGATACTCGGTATTTTGTTATAATGAGCAAATTTGGCTCGATGTGCATCTCCTTATGTGAGATCTATGTGTGGATTGGGTGGCACGCCGCCATGGGTATGTTATCTGGATCGGGTTGCACGCCGCAACAGTGTGATGTTGAGTATAGTTTTCTATATGCTATTTTGTATGCCTTGCTTCCTGTTTTCTAAGGAAAGTCTGTATTAGTGTGTGAGATTGGTAATTCCTTCCAGAGTTTGTTTTCCTTTTGTACCGCGTTCGAATTGGTAGCTTATTGGCATATTGAGGCATCATATGCGACTTTTGATTATGTCTGGGGTGGCTTATTGCCTGAGCAGTTCGTACTGGGTGAGACGAGATCATTGAATTTGAGATTAGTGCAATCTGAGTATATGAAGTAAATTAAGGAGCTAAGACCATGATTTTGCTCAAAATGAGGTGATAGTTCTTGCTAGAAGTATAGAACCAACGAATCATTGTCTGGACAGTGGTCATGAATTTATGCATACCTTATCCGTCATGTCAATATTGTAAGAGTTAGAACAATACCTATGTACATCATGCTGAACATGAGATGTGTAGCGATTTTCTTCTAGGTGATTAGAGAAAAAAAAAGCTTCAGATGATTAGGGGGAATGATCTTCGGATGATTGGGGAAATAGTATTGCTAATTGAAAGTGACTTGACGAGAGTATATGTCTCATAAAAAGGTAATGTTATTAAACTAATGATATTTCGGTAGTATTGCGGCATGTTCTTGTTGGGTCCGCTGATAGTACTGATGAGCTTGAGGTACGGCTCTTTCGTTCGAGTCATTTTTTAAGACTTGAGTATGTTCAGGCCGTTTCTTATTGGTGTGCGTATTATGAAAGTTGTGGCTTAGGCCTGTATTGAGGTGTCATATCACCAGAGTGGTGTGTTGGATTCGAGGTGATCATTGGGGTCATTGATGAATACGAATGGATTTGATTTCAGCATGTTTGATGGGTAAATATCGAGGTTCGGTTTTAAAAAAATTGTTACTATAATTGCTAGAGGAGAAATGGCCTCATGAATGGTTGATCTGAATAATGGTTATGATTTATTGCGTGTTTCAATTATCATTGGCAGTATATGAGAGTGTTGGAATAAGACATTGGCTAATAAGAGATTTCTATCGGTATTTGGTTGTTGTGGGCAGCTGCTGTGAATGGAAGTTATTGCTGCATTTGTTTGAGTTATTGGTATATCATACAATTGCACCTAAGGTTGCAGGCATGGTCTATTACAGCTGGTTCGATCTTATTCTGAATGTAGGTGTGAGGTTTTGATCTTGTGTATGATTCCGAAAAGGTGAAATGTGGCTCTATAATTTATGGGCTAGACTAGATTGTGTGATCTTAGTTACAACGCGTTATCGGACCCATGTGAGATAGGGTGACATGGGATCATCCCCGGGTTTATGCTTGATAAGGTCATTCAGCTTTCGGTTGGCTTTTAGGACAACTCTGGGTACGCTCGAGGACGAGCATTTGTTTAAGTTGGGGAGAATGTGACGACCCGACCCGTCGTCTCATGAGTTACTATCTCGTTCGTCCCATTTTCTGCTTCCTCATATTTCATTATCGGTATTGGGGGCATTAGAATTTATTTGGAGTGATTTTGATAAGAAATGAGACATTTAGTCTCTTTTAAGAAGGCTTAAGTTGGAAAAGTCAACCGGACGTTGACTTATGAGTTAGAGGGCTAGAATGTGAATTTCGACGGTTCGGTTAGTTCCGGGAGGTGATTTGTGACTTAGGCGCAGGACCGGAAGTAATTTTGGAGATTCGGTGTTGAATTAGGCTTGAATTGGCAAAGTTAGTATTTTTGGCGAATTCCGGTTGATAGGTTAGATTTTGATTCGGGTGTCGGAATGAAATTCCAAGAGTTTCTATAGCTTCATTGTATCATTTGGGATATGTGTACAAAATTTCAAGTCATTCGGACATCGTTTGGTCGGGTTTTTGATCGAATGTGTGTTTTAGAAGTTTTAAAAGAACTTAGGCTTGAATTTGATATAATTTGATGATTTTGGCATTAGTTGAGGTGTTTTGACGATTGGAGCAAGTTTGGATAATGTTTTAAGACATGTTAGTGCTTTTAGTTGAGGTCTCGGGGGCCTCGGGTGTATTTCGGAAGGTTAAAGGATCGATTTAGGCACGAAAAAAATAAAGTTGCTGGATTTTTTTACAGCACTATGAACAGTGTCATGAACAGTGCCCATGAATAGTGCCCCGTAACAGTATCCATGAATAATGCCGTGAACAGTACCCCGTAACAGTATCCGTGAACAGTACCCCGTGAACAGTAACACGGGTGAACATTAACACGGGGTGAATAGTAATTCCGAAAAATTCTGGGCAGAATGTTTACATTTCATTCGCGAAAAACACCCTATTTCTCCACCATTTTTAGTCATTTTGAGAGCTTTTGGATGGGGATTGAAGGGAGTTTCAACTAAGATCGATTGGAGGTAAGTTTTATGAGTTAAATACATGATCTTATTGAAGAATCATCCTAAAAATCTATGAAAACATAGCCAAATTATAACAAAATTAGGGCTTGAGATTGAAATTCTAAATTTGGGATTTGAGGGGTCAAATGGACTCTGATTCTTGTGAATTTGGTATGTATAGACTCATGGAGAGATAAGGAACATTTTGATGTAAAAATTTCTGGATTTCAAGACATGGGCCCGGGCTCGGGTTTTGCAAATTTCGTGGTTTTTTATATTTTTCGAGTCTTTTCAATTGGGTTATATTCTCTTAGCCTATTGTGATGTATTCGTTGTGGTGTTTGGCCAGATTCGACGGGTGAGAAGATCGATACGAAAGGAAAGGGCATCGCGGAGTAGTATTTGGCCGGCTAGAGGTAAGTAATAGATGTAAATGATGTCCTGAGGGTTTGAAACCCCAGAATTTCACATCGTAACGCTAAATTGAGGTGACTTGCACGCCGGATAACGGGCGTGGGGTAGAGCACCGTTGGGGATTGTGACTTGGTCCGTCCCGAGAGATATTTTACTACATTTTTGGTTGAGACATATACTTTATTATTGTGAATTGGGCTTGTTGCCATGTTTGGGGCCTTGTGCCGACCTGTAGAACCCTTAGGGGATTTTTGACTGGTTTTCCTCACTTATTTTGTTAAAGAATTTATATGCTCAGTCATGTTTCCAATTGCAGGCTTCTTGCCAATTATTTGAATCCTTCAGGGATTGATATCACTACTTTCGCATATTTTGCATATCATTTTATCTCAGTCCAAGGTTTTAAATACTGTTTTGCAAACTCAGCCATATTTCTAAAATTTGAAAACTTAAATGATATTTCAGGCTGAGAACTACTGTTTTACAAATGCCCAAGGGGCTTATGATGATTTCTGGACTGAGCATGGATCGGGTTGCGCGCCGCAGCAGTGTTATATTGATACTGAGGCCGAGAGCCTGGTTGATTACATTGATATTGAGGCCGAGAGCCTGGTTGATTACATTGATATTGAGGCTGAGAGCCTGGGTGATTATACTGAGATTGATATGAGGCAGAGGGCCTAAATTTGATGCCACGAGATGGCTTGATATTGCGCTTGGGCTGTAGGAGCCCCTCCAGAGTCTGTATACACCCCCAGTGAGCGCCGTCGACGATAAATAAATATGGATGGCTCGGGATGCACGCCGCAGTGGGTACCAGAGGGTATCGTCATATGCATTGCATTGCACTCATGCATTTATTCTTTATCTACCATAATAATTATGTGCTCTTATTTCATTGACTGGTTGCTTTATACTGGTCTGAGCCTGAGGGGCTGATGCTGTTCTGAGATACTGAGCCCGAGGGGCATATTTCTACTTATTATTTTGATACTAAGCTCGACGGGCAGATTTCTAATTATTATTTTGATACTGAGCCCGAGGGGCAGATTTCTACTTATTATTTTGATACTGAGCCCGAGGGGCAGATTTCTAATTATTATTTTGATTCTGAGCCCGAGGGGCAGATTTCTACTTATTATTTTGATACTGAGCTCGAGGGGCAGATTTCTAGTTATTATTTTGATACTGAGCCTGAGGGGCAGATTTCTACTTGTTGTTTTGATATTGAGCCCGAGGGGCAGATTTCTACTCGTCATTTTACTGTCAAATTACCTGTTTTACTGGTTTAAAAGAAATTTCACATGATATTTCACTGAATTGTTATTTTAAATGATTTCACTGCTTCTGTATAGAATGTTGTGTGCCTTAACGTGTTTTCTTACCTTCAGTCATTATTTATATTTATTACTCACTGGGTCGGAGTACTCACATTACTCCATGCACCATGTGTGCAGGTACAGGTATTCCTGAGGCATAGAGCGAGTTTTCTGCTGTTCAGTTTTCATCGGAGTTATCGAGGTAGCTGCATGGCGTTCGCAAACCCGTTTTCTCCCTTATCTTATGTTATTTATGATATCTTCAGACTTTGTTCCTAATTCCATACTTTGTAGAATTTTAGTAAACTCTGTAGTAGCTCATGACTTGTGACACCCCGGTTAGGGCTGAGTTGGGTTGGATTTCCGTATTTTATCTATACTTTCTGCTATTGGATATTATTAAACCATGTTTATACTATAATTGTGCTAAATAATTGTCTTAAAAGAATGAATTGGGTTGAATGGCTAGCCTTGTCTTCATGAGAGGCGTCATTACGACCAGGTTTGGGAATTGGGTCGTGACATAATAGTTACCCACGACCTTTATTCCTGCAGATTCCCGTTTGTATGAAAATCCCCAGGTAAATATTTTACCTGTGAATTTTACATTATAATCCCTTAAAAAATCCCCATATAAATGGCACTTTTCTTGTAGTGATACCTCTGTACCTCTTCGGGGTCGATATCAGAACCGGTCTCGTAACCGTCCTCATCAATACCTTGTGCCCTCTCCTCGGCCGTCGAAGGAATGACGACCACCCTCGAGGACGAAGGCTCGCTCGCTAACATGGAATCAGCAGCCTTAGACGGCCCTCCAGTTCCATCTCCGTCCTCGGGTGAAGACGACTTTTCTGCAACCTCCACGAACAAAAGCATCTCAGGTGGAATGGCGTCACTCTCCAGCACAGTAGTGGTCGACTCATGATCATCCCTCGATGAATCTACTGCTCGAGTAGTTCTATCTCCCACATCCACTATTCTTCTTTTGTGAGGAACCAGATCTCCGTCACTTGGAGACGACTATCAAGTGCACCATAGGAGAAACCGGGGTCTCTGCCACAGAAGCCGCTGATGGTCGGCTAGAACTAGTCAGCGTCGGGAGTTGAAATGCGGTCGGCTGGGTAGGCCTATCCGCAGCCACAACGAGAACGGAACCTGTGGTAGTACTTGATTGGCGAAATGCCGGAGTGGGGGACCTTGCCCTTCTCGAGGTCCTTCGACCTAACACCAAAAAACAAAAGGTTAGGTCGACCATCCGCAATAAAAAAAAGGAAAAGATGTGGCAACCCAAAGGTCGAAACGATTGAAAACTCACCCGTTGTCGAAGGCTTGGGGCCAAACTTCTTGAAAAACATCGGCCACTCGCGGATCCCCATAGTATGAGGCAAAACCTGGCTGACCCAGTCATGGATGTCCGCAACCAACGAAGTGGGCTCTTTCTCGGCTGAACACAAAAAAACATAAATAAAAATGGAGCGACCACACTACTACCGAAACAATGAAAGTAAACGATATGTACTTACGAGCAAATTTCCACTCTTCAGGAAAATCGTTAGCATTCCTCACCACGTCCTCGGTCTTGACATAGAAAAAGTTATACCAGAATCGACGATTAGTCTTATCATCCATTTTCACCACCAAACTCTTGCCTCCATAATGACGGAGATGTAGCATCGTCCCTCTATGAAAACTGGGCGCATGGACGTGCATCACACGGTGGATAGATATTCCGTAGTTGGCCAGTTCCGCATACTTCGTCAACATGAGAATGAGTTTATAAATATAAGGGTAAAGTTGGGACGGGCAGACACCGTAATAATGGCAGAAGTCCTCCGCCAATGAAGGAAGATGAAGTAAATAACCTACAAGGAATGGACACAAATAGAATACACAGTGTCCAGGGCAATGACTTTGTACCACATCATCACCGGTCGGGATGAGGTCGATATGGTCTGTGATTCGGAATTTAGCCCTAAGTTCAACAAGGGCCGCCACATCCATCTCAGAGCTAACTGGCTCAGGATCATCTTAAGGCCGCTTCGAGAAGTCCGACCTAGCCTTCTCCGAGCATGGAATTATTTCATTCACAGTGGGGAAGCTTTCATCATCTACAACAATGGCTTCTCTTTCATCATGAGAGGGCATGTCCACCGTCAATGGAACTAGATGAGAAGTTCCTTCAGGGTTAGAATATGCACTAGCCATCTTTTGTCACGAATATGAGAAGGGACTGCAAATACGAAAGGGGTGATAATGGCAAAGATTGTTGAATGAAGGGGAGAAATAAGGATGCAAGAGCTCTGAGAAGAAGAGGGGAGAAGTTGAATGTTTGAAAATGCAGCAAACAAAACGGGAGGTTCTCATCCCTATTTATAAGAATACAGGCACCGTAATCGAGGATGCAAAGTGCCGCCACATTAATTTCGAAACAGAAGGAGCGCCGGAAACGACGTAACATATCGAGAACATGTGCTATAATGTCACATGATGTAATGATGTCATTCCAAACTGAAGTAACGGTCGGATGTGGCTAGCTAAGCGCCACATTATCACCATGTTGTCAGAACGTTACTATTCGACCTGCACGCCGAAACTTCTCGAGCTGCAACTAGCGAAGTCCGCCCACCAAGGTCGTCCAAAAAACAACCTCGATAGACAGAGGGACTAACTGTATGGGTCAAAATCTGACTAAGAAAACTTAGCACAAGGAGAAATCACTAAGAGGCGATTAGGCAGGGTTCGAATGAACGACTAAAGGAATTCACTGTCGAACTGTTAATTATGGCCGACGCCGAATGCTTAAGTCAACAATAACGGCTAATTTTATAATAAGATATTTGAGAGAATATTCCATTGGATAGTCTCTGTGTCTATACTTTAGGTCAGATTAAGGGTATGTACCATACTTTATATAAATAGAAAGGTAGGGAGAAGGTGAAAGGTATGTAATATTCTATATGATAAGAACTCTCTTGAAAAGTTGACTCTCTAGTAAAATACAAACATTGCCTTTCTATAGAGATTCGATTTGTTGTGTCTTATACATTTCCCACATCAGATTCGAGAAAGTATCCAATATTCTTTTAGTCATTTGTCTTACATCATTGTCAGAAAGAGGAATCATCCACCTCATTCAATATTGGATGAATCATTCTCTCTATTTACATTTAGTGTCATTTATTGTATTTATTACTTATTATTGTTCCTATCCCATTAACAACCATAACATTTAACGTGTATTGCATTAAATTCATTTTTATGTGGCCTCGCGTTATCCACACAAATCTATTTTAGATCCATGGTTATTATCTTTAACTAGGATTAGCCCTAATCTTTTCATTTAATTAGTTTAACAAAGAGTATATACTTTTTGGTCAAACAGGGAGTACGGTTGAATTGTACTTATATAGACAGTCACCTAATTAAAAACTTCAACGATCTTGAATATGTCCATTTAAATATATTTATTGAAATACAACATAATATCCAAATTTTTGATGAGCACTACATCAATCACATCTAATCTTTTACTTTGAAACTAACGAAGATTGCTACTCCACGTTAAAGTCAAAAATGTTGAATTTGCTATAATAATTAATTTTTGGGGGAATTTGTATTTTTGTAATCGATTAAGGGTTTTGATGCACATCGCTCAAGAGTCAATTCAGAACAATTTACAGAGAATGGAGCAAGTAAGAAAAAGGGGGAAAAGAAAAAAAAAAGAGTGAACGGGAAAATAGATAATGGAATAAAAGCCTAGTTAATTGGAAAAAAGCTACGAAAAAAAAAAAAAAGAGAAGAAGCAAAACTAGTCAACAGCGGCGAGAAAGCAGCAAAGAGAAGTACTACTTATTCAGCCACACAGCTCAATTTGGTATTGTAATTTTGCTTGCTCGTTTAGTCTACATTGCGATTCTTGGTAAAGTAATTCTATTTTTTTAATTACTAGAAAATGTTGAGTATTTCATATACCGGATAACGTTGTGTCTAAAGTAGCAACGGAATGGTAACCCCAAATTCTTTATATTTAACACATTCAAATTAGAATTGTGCCGTATCATAATAAAATATTATTTTTTTAAACTCGTAAATATTAAGATCAAGCACTACTATGAATGATCTCTCTGAATTGTATATAGACAATCAACTTATTATAAATTTCAACGATCTTGAATATGTCCATTAAAATACATTTATTGAAATACAACATAATATCCATATTTTGGATTTTGAGCACTACATTAATCACATCTAATCTTTTACTACTTTGCAACTAACGAAGATGTTACTCCACGTTAAAATAAAAAATGGAATTTGCTATAATATTTAATTTTAGTGTAATTTGTATTTTTTTAATCGATTAAAGGGATGCACATCACAGAAATGAAATAAGTAAGAAAAAAGGCGAAAAGAAAGAAAAAAAGAGTGAAAGGAAAAACAAAGGATGTAATAGAAACCTATGTCAATTGAAAAAAGCAAAAATAGTCCACAGCGGCGTGAAAGCAGCGAAGAGAAGTACTACTTCTTCAGCCACACAGCTCGATTTGGTACTGTAATTCTGCTTGCTCGTTTAGTCTACACTACGTTTCTTGGTAAAGTAATTCTATTTTTTTAATTACTGAAAAATGTTGAGTATTTCATATACCAGATGTCGTTGTGTCTAAAGTAGCAACGGAATGGTAACCCCAAATTTTTTATTTTTAACACATTCAAATTTGAATTGTGCCGTATCATAATAAAATATTATTTTTTTAAACTCGTAAATATTAAGATCAAGTACTACTATGAATGATCTCTCTGAATTGTATATAGACAATCAACTTATTATAAATTTCATCGATCTTGAATATGTCCATTAAAATACATTTATTGAAATACAACATAATATCCAAAATTTGGATTTTGAGCACTACATTAATTACATCTAATATTTTACTACTTTGCAACTAACGAAGATGCTACTCCACGTTAAACTAAAAAATGGAATTTGCTATAATATTTAATTTTAGTGGTAATTTTGTATTTTTTAATCGATTAGAGGGATGCACATCACAGAAATGAAATAAGTAAGAAAAAAGGGGAAAAGAAAGAGAAAAAAGAGTGAATGAGAAAACTGATGATGTAATAAAAACTTATGTCAATTGGAAAAAGAAAAAATAGTCCACAGCGGCAGGAAAGCAGCAAAGTGAAGTACTACTTCTTCAGCCGCACAACTCGATTTGGTACTGTAATTCTCCTTACTCGTTTAGTCTACATTGTGATTCTTGGTAAAGTAATTCTATTTTTTTCATTACTGAAAATGTTGAGTATATCATATACCAGATGACATTGTGTCTAAAGTAGCAACGGAAAGTAACCCCAAATTCTTTATTTTTAACACATTCAAATTTGAATTGTGCCGTATCATAATAAAATATATTTTTTAAACTCGTAAATATTAACATCAAGTACTACTATGAATGATCTCTCTGAATTGTATATAGACAACCAACTTATTATAAATTTCAATGATCTTGAATATGTCCATTAAAATACATTTATTGAAATACAACTTAATATCCATATTTTGGATTTTGAGCACTACATTAATCACATCTAATCTTTTACTACTTTGCAACGAACGAAGATGCTACTCCACGTTAAACTAAAATATGGAATTTGCTATAATATTTAATTTTAGTGGGAATTTTGTATTTTTTTTAATCGATTAAAGGGATGCACATTAGAGAAATGGAATAAGTATGAAAAAAAGGAGGAAACAAAGAAAAATAGAGTGAATGGAAAAACAGAGGATGTAATAAAAACCTATGTCAATTGGAAAAAGCAAAAATAATCCACAGCGGCGGGAAAGCAGCAAAGAGAAGTACTACTTCTTCAGCCACACAGCTCGATTTGGTACTATAATTCTGCTTGCTCGTTTAGTCTACATTGTGACTCTTGGTAAAGCAATTCTATTTTTTTAATTACTGGAAAATGTTGAGTATTTTATATACCAGATGACTTTGTGTCTAAAGTAGCAACGGAATGGTAACCCCAAATTCTTTATTTTTAACACATTCAAATTTGAATTGTGCCGTATCATAATAAAATATTATTTTTTTAAACTTGTAAATATTAAGATCAAGTACTACTTTGAATGATTTCTCTGAATTGTATATAGACAATCAACATATTATAAATTTCAACGATCTTGAATATGTCCATTAAAATACATTTATTGAAATACAACATAATATCCAAAATTTGGATTTTGAGCACTACATTAATCACATCTAATCTTTTACTACTTTGCAACTAATGGATGCAACGACCCGCTGGTCGTTTTGCCCTCTAGGACCCCGTTCCCTTAAATAAAATTTTCATAACACTTTATCATATTATTTTGATCCTAGTAAGTATCAAGTCGACCTCTCGTCTCTACTTCTTCGAGATTAGACGGGATACTTACTGGGTACATATTATTTATGTACTCATACTACACTTCTGTACTTAATTGTACAGGATCTGAGGCATGTATATCTGGTTAATAGTCTGGTGCGCGCCCCTGATTTAGTGATCAGGACTTCCACGGTGAGCTGCTTCCTTCCTATGTCGTTCAGCAGCCGGATGGAGTCTTTTCTTACTTTTGCTGTCTTTTCTATCTCAGATAGTAAGATAGAGACATTCTTTTGTATATTCTACTAGATGTCTATACTTGTGACACCAGGTCTTGGCACACACATTAGTAGACATTTATTCTGGGTTGTATAATCGGGTTATATACATTATTGATTACTCCTGGTTTTAAATCTAAATTGGAGCATCTGCTTTACTTGTTTCTGATAAAAGTAATATAAGAATTTAATTATGTTTCCGCGTTGGCTTGCCTGGCAATGGTGTCGGGCACCTTCATGACCTATTACGGAAATGGGTCGTGACAACGAAGATGCTACTAAACGTTAAACTAAAAAATGGAATTTGCTATAATATTTAATTTTAGTGGGAATTTTGTATGTTTTTTATTCGATTAAAGGAATGCACATCACAAAAATGGAATAAGCAAGAAAAAAGGGGAAAAGAAAGAAAAAAAAGAGTGAATGGGAAAACAGAGGATGTAACAAAAACCTATATCAATTGGAAAAAGCAAAATAGTCCATAGCGGCGGGAAAGCAGCAAAGAGAAGTACTACTTCTTCAACCACACAGCTCGATTTGATACTGTAATTTTGCTTGCTCGTTTAGTCTACATTGTGATTGTTACGATCCAAAATCCACTAAGGGTCATGATGGCGCCGGACACTACTGTCAGGCAAGCCAACAACAATTTACTAGTAATTTCTCATTTCTTTTATTTTGAAATCATTCCTTTAAACAACTGAATAATAAATAATAAACTCCACTAAATAAATGAGGTTGTCTTTACAAAATTTAACTACTGAAAAATCGTGTGATCCTCCTAGAACCCGTTGTCACAAGTGCTTGAGCATCTACCAGTGAATGAAATAAAATACAGTGACTGTCCGAAATACAAATAGACAAAAATGAAAATACAATACAATACTGTAACGACCCGACCGGTCGTTTTGAGAATTTGCACTTTACACACCTGTTCTCGGGCATGGCTTGCCCCGTGTGATGTATTATGACTTATGTAAATCGTTGGTTTTGGTATTCAGGGTAATCGGAATGAATTTAGAGGAACAGTTCTCAGTTGAAGCATGAAATTTGAAATGTTTGACCAAGTTTTGACTTTTTAGTATTCGATCTCGGATTTGGATTTCTATGATTTGGTTAGCTCCGTTAGGTGATTTTGGACTTGGGAGCGCGTCCGGGATGTATATTGAAGGTCCATGGTAGATTTAGGCTCGAATTGGCGAAATTGGAAATTTGGCGTTTTCCGACCGGCAGCGAAAATTTTGATATCAGGGTCAGAATGGAATTTTGAAAATGGGAGTAGGTCCGTTGTGTCATTTCTGATGTGTGTGCAAAATTTTAGGTCATTCGGACATGGTTTGGTTGGGTTTTTGATCAAAAGCGAAATTTGGAAGTTCTTGAAATTCTTAGGCTTAAATTCGATGTGATTTTGGTTTTTAATGTTGTTTTGAGTGTGTCGAAGGTTGGGACGAGTTTAAATAAGGTTATGTGACTTGTTTATATTTTTGGTTGAGGTTCCGGGGGCCTCAGAATGATTGCGGATAGTTTTCGGGAAGGTTGAGCTTAAGAAAATGTAGTTGATGTTGTTGCTTCTGTCATATCCACACCTGCGGATTAGGGACCGCAGGTGCGAGCTCCGCAGGTGCGAGCTCCGCAGGAGCGGAAGAAAGGCGCAGGTGCGAGGAGGACCGCAGGTGCGGCTTGTTAACCGTATCTGCAATACTGCAGTAGAGGTGAGGCGACCGCAGATGCGGGAGCTGGTGACTTAAGTTTAAACCGCAAGTGTGGCCAGTTTGGCGCAGATGCGGCCCGCAGATGCGCAATGGGGTCCACAGATGCGGACGTTCTGGGCAGAATATATATAAAGGCTCCTTCGCGATTTTCAGTCATTTGTTCATCATTTTTGTGCGATTTTGGAGCTCCAAGCTGCGATTTCAAGAGGGAATCAAGTGTTGATGATGAGGTAAGCTACTTGGGCTTTGTATCTTGTGTTTATGATGATTATTTCATTGTTTAATCATGAAATTGTAGGAAAAATTAGAGAAAGAGTTGGTGAAATTAGGGCTTGAGATCTGAGAGTTAAATTGGGAATTTGAGGGGTCATTGGACTCCGATTTCAGTGTTCTTGATATGTATGGACTCGTGAGAGGATGAGGATTTCATTGATGTTAATTTTGTCGGATTTTGAGATATGTGCCCGGGGGTCGGGTTTGAGCAATTTTGGGATTTTCGATGTAAATTGGATAATTTCAAGTGGACTTTGTTCCCTTAGCATAATTTAATGCTTATGTACTGATTATGGCTAGATTGGAGCATCCGGAGGTTGATTCGTGAGGGCAAAAGCATTACGGGCTAGAGCTTGGATCGGATCGAGGTAAGTAATGATTGTAAATACTGCCCTGAGGGTTTGAAACCCCGGATTTCACATCTTTGTGTTGCTTTGAGGTAACGCACATGCTAGATGACGAGCGTGGAGTTGTGCACTATCGGGGATTGTGACTTGGTCCGTCTAGTACGACTATTAAGTCGCGTATATGATTTGAAATCTTATGATATTCCATGTTCTAGAGATTTGATATCATATTTTGGATTGTATGCCATGTTTGGGGCCTTGTGCCGACTTGTTGAGACCCTTAAGGGCATTTTTACTATTTTTCCTCACTCTATTTGTTTTGAAAGCATATCCTCAGTCATGTTTTTGCTAGGTTATTGTTTAAATTGGGTTTTATCACTATATTTCTTAAAAATATGAAAGTTGTTTGGGCTGAGTTCCCTGTTTTACGGATGGTCCGAGTGATCGTGAGGTTGATGACTGAGATAGACCGAGAGTCTAATTGTGAGGTTAATGACTGAGAGAAGCCAAGGGCCTGGTTGTGAGAATTATATAATTATGGATCAGGCTGCATGCTGCAGCGATATATATACTGGATCGGGATGCGCGCCACATCGATATAGCGCTTGGGCTGAAGGAGCCCCTCCGGAGTCTGCACACCCCCAGTGAGTGTCGTCGACAAGATATATGGATCGGGTTGCACGCCGCAGTGGTTACTATATGGTACCTGTTGAGCGTGAGTGCTGAGTGTGAGTACTGATTGGTCAGAGTTGAGTCACGAATGACTGAGAGGCTAGCCCGAGGGGCGATAGAGATATACATGCATATGAGTGATGTTTTGCCTGAGAGGCCTGTTTATGAACTTATTGATTTTTACTCCTCTTTAAGTGAGTTTCTATCGAATATGTTGATTTATTGACTGCTTTCACTCATCTTTATATTGAGCCTCTGTCAAAAATGTTGAATTAATGTTTTTAAAAAACTTTCATTAAACTGGGGTTTATGAGATGTTCAGAACTTCATCACTGATTTGATTTTTGTTATTTCTACAGAGATTTTCATTTTCTGAGGTATTTATGACTCATTTTTTGCCCGAGGGGCCAATTTTGGTTTTCACCTCTTTTATTATAAATGGTATTGAACTCCTACTGAAACCGTTGGAAGGTGTTTTAAATGATTTTTACCAAAAGCTGGATTTTAAATGAGACGATTGACTCGTATTTTGATTTGAAGGCCTGTTGTGCTTATTGAGTTTAACATAAATGTAGATTCATTGTTTCCTACTACTCAATCTTTATTTACTCTTATTACTTACTGGGTTGGAGTACTCACATTACTCCCTGCACCATCGTGTGCAGATTCCTGTATTTCAGAACCCGGTAGCGGGTGTTGGTTGCTTAGACGCGGAGTCATCAAAGTTAGCAAGGTGGCTGCACGACATTCGCAGCACTGCTTCCTTCCTTTCATTTTCATTTCTATACTTAGTACATTTTGACTGTTTTTTCTGTATTCAGACCTTGGTAGATGCTTATGGCTAGTGACACCCCGATGTCGGGCTTGCATGTTATTTCCGCACTATTCATTCAGACTTATATTATGAAATATTGTTTAATTAAAGGTTTTAAAAAAAAGACTCTTAATAATTAAAGGGTTAATATGGATGTTGTGTCGGCTGGCCTTGTCTTCACGAGAGGCGCCATCACGATCGGGCCAGTTTGGGGTCGCGACAAATACTCTGAAGGAGACTCTGCTGGCTACAGACGTCTCGATAAATGCAACTCACCTAAGTCCCCGTATCAACCATGTTTCAATGCCACTCATAAACCTGTGCAACAAAATGCACAGCAAGTGCAGTATGAGTACGAAAACAACATGTACCCAATGAGTATCCCGTCTAATCTCGAAGAAGTAGAGACGAGAGGTCGACTTCGACACTTACTAGTGGTCCAATAATGTTATCTCAATAATATAGTAAATCGGTGATTTTTATAAACATGATTGTAATTCAGTGGAATGAAGCAAGTAAGAAATTCTTTCTTTTATAGAAAATTTCCAAATTCCTTTTCATCGTCTAGACAAATATTCTCAAATCGGGAAAAGGCAATAACAACTTCAATAAGTTTCAAGTCAAGCAATGCAAGCATGTGCAAATCATGCCGAGGTCGTATGGCCCGATCCAATAATATTTAAACTGTGCACTGCCAGAGGGTCGAATGGCGCAAACCATAGATGCATCTATTTAATCTACCGAGGCATTCGGCCCGTTCCAGAATATAAACACGCACAGACAATCAATCAAGAAGTCATCAGGAAACAATTATCCAAAGAAAACCACTTCCCTTTTAACAATTTAGAAATTTGAAGTTTAATTCTTTTTTAAAAATCCATTTACCAATTCGATAGGATTTTAAGCAATTCAAATGTCAATAAGATTACAAATATTCCAAGTATAGCATGTTTTTGGGTCCTAGACTACCCGAACGTAATCATAATAGTAGTTATGCATGGAATCTCGTCACCTCGTGCGTACGTAGCCCCCACAAATAGGAGCACCTAACCAATTATTTCACTTATGGGGACAATTCCCTCTTACAAGGTTAGAAAGGAGACTCACCTCGATCCGAAGATCCATAACGAGCATTTCCACGCCCTTCCGAAGACCCAAATCGATGTTAAATGCTCCAAAGCTTGCCAATAATTATGTAAATCCATTAATATATGATCAATTACTCATTACAATCCAATTTAAGCACGTCCTAACCCCAATCGAAAAGTTGACAAAATTGCCCTCGAGCCCACGTGCCCGGATTCCTAAATTATTCGAAGATAAACTTTATCCATAACCTCACAAACTCAAATATATAATATACTCTCAATTTCATACCTAAAATCGTGGTCAAATTCCAAGAATATCGATTGTTTTCTAGGTTTTCCCTCAAACCCCAAGTTTCTACCAATTTCCATGTCCAAATCCGTATATAATAATGTATTAATCTAAAAACTTGCATAAATTACTTACCTCATGCTTGGTGGTGAAAATGGCATCTCAAAGTTGCTCCAAAATCGGCTCCAATGGAAGGGATGGGGTTGAAATGAACCCAACTCCCGATTTAAAAGAACCTCTCTACCTCTAGCATTTCCGCACCTGTGGTCCCTTGATCGCTTCTGCGGTTCCGCAAGTGCGGCCTTTGCGGTTTCTCACCAGGCCCCCATTTTCTCTTCTGCACCTCAACCACCGTAGGTGCGGTCCCGCTTCTGCGGCTACATGACCGCATTTGCGGTCTCTCCACTTCTAGTCAAAAATGTATATGCGCCCCTACTAGCCGCTTCTGCGTCTCCGCACCTGCGGCCCTAGTCTCACAGGTGCGGTTACACCAGCAACCAACAACTTCAGCCCTTTCTAAAATTCCATTTTCGATCTATTAACCTCCCGAAATCCACCTGAGGCCCCCGGGACCCCAACCATTCACAAAACACATTACGGACTTGCTTGAGGCCTCAAATCATATCAAACAACGCTAAAACCACGAATCACACTCCAATTCAAGCTTAATGAACTCTAAATTTCAAACTTCTGCTTTCAGTGTTTAAACCTATCAAATCACGTTCGATTGACCTAAAATTTTGCACACAAGTGTGTCATTACGGACCTACTCCAACTTCCGGAATCAGAATCCGACCCTGATATCAAAAAGTCCACTTCCGGTCAAACTTCTCAAAAACCTTCAAATTTCTATCTTTAGCCAAATGACTCCAAAATGACCTACGGACCTCCGAATTCACTTCCTATCACGCTCCCAATACCAGAATCACCATACGGAGCTACTCCCAGACTTGGAATCCCAAATGGACATCGATAACACTGAAATGCACTTCAACCCAAACTTATGAAATTTCTTCCAAAATGCTGACTTCCACAATAGGCGCCAAAATGCTCCCGGGTCATCCAAAACCCGATCCAGGCATACGCCCAGGTTTAAAATCATCATACGAACCTACTGGAACCTTCAGATCCCGATTCCAAGGTCATTTACTCTGAAATCCAATCTTAGTCAATTCTTTCAACTTAAAACTTCCGAAATGAGAATTCCCTTTCCAAATCAACTCCGAATTCCCCGGAATTCAATTCTGACTATGCCTACAAGCCATGATACCTGAAGTGAAGCTACTCATGGCCCCAAACTGTTGAACAACGCGCTAGAGCTCAAAACGACCGGTCGGATCGTTACATTCTCTCCTACTTAAACATACGTTCATCCTCGAACGTGCTAAGAACTGTGTTGGGGTTGTTCAAAATCACTGTTTAACACCTCGAGCACCTACCCGTGCTACCACAACTCAGCTGGTCACCCTAGCCCGATCAATATGAAGATATCCTTTTTCACTTAAGTAAATAAGCCTTAGAGCCCAATTCCATCATCCGGAATTCTCTGACAGGCCTGTTCCAACATACGCTCATCGTATTAATAACTACACATAGCACCAAAACATGACTGCATGCCTTAGCTGAATTCACAACTTGCACCACTTTACTCACAGGACCACAATAACATTCTCTGATCAAATTAATCAAAATTCCACGAAATCTGATGCTCTCATTGCACCTCATGACCTACATAGGTCTTGCTCTAACTCTTACAATACTGCCACGACGGAAGAGATGTGTAGAAATTCATAACCGACTATTGAATCAACAAATCATTGGGTCTATACTCCTGACAAGAACCATCACCTCATTCTGAACCAAATAATGGTCTTAGCTCCTTAATATACTTCATATAATCAGATTGCACTGATCCTAAATCCAATGATCTCGTCTCACCCAGTACAAACTGCTCAGGCAATAAGCCACCCCGGACATGATCAAAAGCCTCATATGATGTCGCAATGTGCCGATAGGCTACCAATTCGAACGTGATACAAAGGAAAATGAACTCTGGAAAGAACTACTCAACTCACGCACTAATATGGACTTTCCTTAGAAAATGGGAAACAAAACATACAAAAATAGCATATAGAAAACTGTACTCAACATCACACTATTGCGGCGCGCAACCCGATCCAAATAACATACCCATGGCGGCGTGCCACCCGATCCACACATAACACTTACCTAAGGAGATGCACATCAAGCTAAATTGTTCATTACAATAAAATACCAAATTTCGGTCACAAGCACGCTAAGTGCATCATACATACCTGAGGGACATATAGCGCTAAAAGCTACAAAACTCAAGCACAACTGACGTGCGATATACGATCTGAATCTCAAGAGCCATTTTGCTCATATAACATCATCTCTACGCGGAACCTCAACACATAAGCAATTCACCAAGACGTCTTACAACTCACACGGCATAATATATCATTACATGAGATGACTGACGACGAAATATCACCCTGACTACTCTCCCATAAGGAGCACATTACTGAAATGAACACATCTGGCCTAATATAGAGTCTATATTCACATTTGAATTCATCCACAGACCTCAAGTTGATTCTGATCGCACTGAACTAGGCTAACAACCTTTCAAAAGTCCATAATAACACATAAGAACAACCATCATAACCGGGGCAATCCTCTACGGTCCACAACCCAATAAGTCGAGTGCCCTCTAGACATAAATTCTCAAATTAGTGATATTACCACGATCTTCATACTTGATTTAAATCTTTAATCAATCAAGTGACTACATGCCACACTTATACAATCTTCCTATGGGGCACGCTCCCACGACCTTCCGTAACAAACAACAAGTATGTGTATCCATACCACCAGCCGCACTAACGCTGAGAAAGCATTCAAGAATCCATAACCAAGATGCAAAGCCTCTTTCACAAAACACCGATCTCAGGTGACGCTGAGGACAATACCAACTTACTTTAGACATCGAAACTCCTTTCCTGCTCATCCGAGCCCATGACATCCTTGTCAACACCGAACTGCAACCTTGATCCTTACTTCAATTTTCATACCACTTACTGCACCCATCATGCCAATATGCGATAGAACACGATTTTCATTATAACTCCGGAACCACTAATAGGTTAACACCTCATCATATAAAACTTTTCACTTAACTCACTTCAGGAGAACTATAGCAATACACAGGTGAATTCCCATAACAGTGGAATATGCAAATCTTCAAGTAGTGGTCAAAGCCACCCTAGCCCTTCCAGGATCCGCCTACACAAAACAGGCCATAAAGTGGAATACTTCTGAATAACATCAATTATAGTGGCCGATAAGCCTCACACGTACCGCCACAAATCACTTGCATAACTTGATCACATTGAAGGAACTGATCACTACCACCAATATGCCAATTCATCTATGGCTAATCAATATGTCTTCTTCCAATTTATCCTTGATTGTCGTAGAAATAATAATAACTCCATTCAACACATAACACACCCCATCCACACTCATCCCGAATGACCTTGAATCACGAGACCACGTTGCCTCCAATTCCGTGAATTATTTCATACCTCCCAAATATTACACTGCAAGTCAAAACATTATAGAACATTCTGGGCCTCTTCTCATAAGCTTGCTACAAAAGCTTGATTCTTAACCATATCTATAGGCTAGAAATCATTAGGCACCACACTTTACCCCTTTAAATCCACTAGGATAGTTGTTGAGAGTCACCCGCTCTGACTTGGCCTCGAATATAATTAACTCCATGAATATTCTAGCACATTAATACCATCTCGACGAAGCACCCGGCAGAATCACTTTCCTTGAAACCCGCATCTATACAAGGCATAAATCCTGACTCCTTCACCAAGTCTGAGCATGAGCCAATAAGGCCAACCATAGCACACCTTTAACAATTCCTTTGCTCAATTTACCAGTTATGTTCTTTTTCCGTAGCTGAAATAGCCCATCAATATGCTAATAACTAGAAACCTCGCATGTAGTTAACCATGCAACCCAATCATAGGCGGTGGGACTCTCCCACTTAGCTTGAAGCCACTATTACACAACTCTGGAATTCACCAGGATTCTTTATCTCTTATTGATATAACCTTGCGCAATCAACCGTCAAAATTCTCGAAATCTTTCTATAAAGCCCCTTTTATACTCTGAATTATCAACCACATCCGCACGATCGATCACTTTGCTGTATAAACCATAGAATTCTTTGCATAAGCCTCGCCAACCACGCGACCGCTAACCTGCTCACACGGAATAACCCACTTGTGGAAATCACTTTCCGACATCCTCCAACACTGTTGCACGGGGTACAATCAAAGCCCATATGCAACTCCGCCACTCTCCCACTTTGGCGGAACTCACCCCCTTTAATCGACTACTCGACCTTTGCCTCTTATACCTAGCCTTTTAGAAATTTTGACGAAATTTTAACCACCACATGTCCTTCCTCATCCTTTGTTGCTCAGTTGTTGCCTTAAATAAAATCTATCTTCGTAACACTCGAACCCACAAATCGCTACTAACTTTAAACCTTTCTGAAGCTCATATTTCTTGGACCATCAACACTAGACATACCGATTCAATCCTGAACCACCACACATTGCGATCTTTGACAAACACCTCTATTGATACCCAATTTTTCACTGTATATTTTTAATATGCAAAATACTCTCAAAATAAAATTTATGTGCATATATAGGTATGTCCCAAGGTTTTATTATTTTTATCTTAATTTCTAAAGATTTTTAAATCAATTTATTGCCATATTTTATCAAGAAAAACCTAGTAATTATCCCCAAAATATTCATTTTAGGTGATTCATTTATTGGATTCTCATATTTATATTACAATATAGCTAGAATAATTTTTACATATTTTTACAAATTTATTTAGTATTTTTAAAGCTAGATTGCATATAATTGCAATATTGGCCTCTTTCAAGATTTAATTTTAATTATATTTATAAAATCAACTCCAGTATTTTTACTTTGATAATTATGTATTATTAATCATTTTAGTACCTTTAATATATTTTCAGAAATTAGTTTACTATTTTTTATAAAATAAATAAGGGAAACAATGGCTATTTAAATGTTAGCCCATTTGCATTTCAATTTTAGCCAGATTTGCACCCCAATTAAACCCAATTTCAAATCCAATTACCCGGCCCAAATCCTAAATCTACCCAACCCACTACGCTTTAAAATAACCCTCCCGGATTCCCCTTCAATCCAGGCCGTTGATCAAAATGATCAACGGCCACCCTTAACCCCTTCCTTTTTTAACCCGACCTAACCCCTAAACCTAATCCTTTCCCTCTTGTAGCCGCCTTGAATCCCCCCTTTCTCCCAGTTCTCTCTCATGCTCCCTTCAAACCCTAACCGCCTCCCTCCGCTTCCACCCTAAAATCACCGGAATCCATGGCTTCCAAGGCCATTGAAGTCCTATACCAGCCTCTTATAACTCCTACACGCCTGGTTACTATAGTTTTAAGGCATGACACTAAAGAAGCTTGGCCCAGACTTTGTTCGATTCAAATTCTATGGCCGTCTCCGACCTTGCTCCGGACAGCCATGGCTATTCGAGCCTAATCTCGACTTCTCCTACTTAGATCAATGACTTTCCAAGCCTTTCTCACCATCTGGGTTCTTCTGAAACCCTAACTTTTGAGGTTTTTCTGATTATCTGTTCTAGATCCGTGTTTTCCCTAAACTTTCAAAGGCTTTCTCAAAGTTTCTTTCAAAACTCTGCTTTCAAAACCATAATTTTTTCCGATTTAGGGCTTTGGCAAGATATTTAGAAGTCTCTCTAATCTTTAGCATGTTCTACTGTGTTTCTTATGTTGTTCTTCTACTATGTTTCTTATGTTGATTCTTCTACTATGTTTTAAAGTCTTAGGTTCTTTCTTAGGGTTTTTAATTTTATTTTCTTTGTTGATATTTTGGCCTGATTCTCTTGTCTTTCATCTCTACACTCGATTGTTGGCAAAAACCCTAAGATTTGGGGTTCATTCGAGTTTTGATATTATTTGCTATGTGACTTGTTTTTTCCTCATCTCTGAACTTGTTAGGTTTCAAAACCCTAATTTCTTTGAACGTGTTTGAGTTTCTGAAGTTGTTTCATCTGTTGCTCGACTGAATTTCAAAATCTTTTGTTTCTTTATATGATTTTGAATCCCTGCTAAACTCTTCTAAGGTCTTTCAACTGGACCCTCTACATGCTATTTGATACTCTCTCCCTTCTCCGTTGCTGGGTTACTAAAACTGACCTATATGACTACCATGTTCCTATAGCCCACTACTTACTGATTTTGCAATTCCATGACACTTTTCATTTTCCTAAATTCAGTCTCGCATGCCTAATACTTGTATGCTCTTTATATATGCTGAGCTTCCCCTCTAAAATGACTTTCAATTTTTGACTGATTTCAGACCTCTTTGTGTAAGTTTGACTGATTCTTTCCTTATTTTACTAATTTCCATGTTTCTTGGTTTGATTTGAAAACTTTCCTTAGCCTTTCTTACTTGGTTTATTCATGAACCAGTAATTTCGAATCTCTGACTCCTTGATTTACTATGTATTGATTGATTCTTACCTTATTTGTTTAACCGTGTATTTCAAAGATCCTTTCCTTAATTAAACTCCTATGTATTTACCCCTAATTGTCTACTTTGCACAAGATGCTTATTTCATCTCTTTCGTTAAATGATTTATGTTCATTACCGTTTAAGTTTGAACTCCTTAATTAAAGGAAGTTCTTCTACTTATTGATTTTAATTGGTACATGGTTATTTTCTTGCCTTATTCTCTACCTGTTTTCAAACTGTAAATACCATGCTCTTTCATTGACACAAACACACGAACACTCTTAGTTTTTTGAACCCACACTCACATTCAAAAGCACTCTCTTTTGTTACTTGTATTGTGGCCTGTTTTCTTCTAAGTACTACTACTGTTGTATTTTGCTTCTTTGAAACTGGTATTTCCTGATTAAGGTTTTCAGCAACCACAACAATGTGTTTCTTTAATACCTTCACTTGCATGTCTGCCTATTGCTTATGTTTAGTTCGGAATTTACTTTAGCATGCTGTAATTTCCTTCCTATTATGAATCCCAAACCCCCTACCCTAATGTGTTTGATGCTAATGGTTTGTTTGAGGCATGAAAGTATTAAGTATTATTGTTTATGGCTCAAACTTGATTCCCCTGGAATCGTAACCTCCATGTCACTATCATATGTTGTGTATTCTTGTTGATTTGTAAGCATAACAGCACTATCTATTGTTGTGCATGCCCAGAATTAGCTAAATGTATAAACACATAGGCTCTCTACAACTTCCCTATTCCCCTGAACCCCTTTTGTGTACTTGTTTGTAGCTGTTTCCCTCTCCTTCACCCCTTTAGAACTTTGTTCCTCACTTGCACTCTCTCTTAGACTTTAAGTTCTGCCCCCCTCTTATGAGCCTTGCCTTGGGACACTCCCTCTGAACTTGGACACTTGAGGGCTGGCCCTTCCACACTGCACTTATCCCCATTCTGATAATGCAATTTGGGTGTGAGCATTTCCCGGAGTCCCATTGAGGCTCTTAGGGAACTTTGACACACTCAGATTGGAGAAAGGCTTTGGATCAATGGTCTTTGAGTTGGGTCTATCATGTAACTCAGAGAGGAAGTCAGAACCAGGCTTCCTCTGGTTATACTTTTTTTACTTTTCCTGATGTATTTTTATTTATTCTAGTTTGTAATAATTTATAATAAATATTTGGGGCTGGTTAGTGAAAAAGGGTGGGTAACTATGTATGCAAAGGGTAGAAATCATGACTAGAGGACTACTATATTCCTTCATATTCAACCTCATATAAAAACCACGTCTATAGGATTCTGCATATTCAATTACATCTAGAAATCATGTCTATAGGGTTCTGCATATTTAACTTCATATAGAAATTATGCCTATAGGATGTTCTGAATTCTGCATGTTCAAACTTCACTTAGAAATCATGTCTATAGGATTTTGTATATTTAATTTCATATAGAAATTACGCCTATAGAAATGTTCAATTCTGCATAAGGTTTAAAACAAGGTCCGCATTTAGATACCACGTCTACAAGGTCTTAAAATCAGTAACGCCTAGAAAGCATGCCTATAGGAGTTTCTAATAAAAAATCCGATTTGCCTCACTCAGTGTTAGATATAAAACCATGGGGTTCTACAGTCGAGGCAAGAAGAAAAGGCAAGGGTAGGACCGACGAAACTGTTGACGCACAGGGTATGATAAGAACTAGTAGAGTTTATACCCTTGAACATCTAGCCGAGTCAAGCAAGCAGGCCTCCAATTGGCTGCCCATCATTGAAACGGGTCCAGATGATCTTTGGAGAAAGATACAGGCCAAGGAATACTCGGTCATCGACTAGTTGAACAAAACACCGGCGCAAATCTCCATACTTGCTTTGCTACAAAACTCAGAGGCACGCAAGAATGCTCTGTTGAGGGTGTTGAGTGAAGCCTACATACCTAGAAACATTACTGGCGGAGAAATGGCTAACATGGTCGGACAAATATTGGAGAGTCACAAAATTACTTTTCATGAGGATGAGCTACCGCTTGAAGGATTGGGGCACAACAAAGCACTGCATATCACTGTGCAATGCGAGGATTATTTTATCACTAGGATCCTGATTGATGGGGGTTCCAGCCTCAACATTTGTCCGCTGGTAATGCTTAAGAGGCTGGGTAAGGGACTGCACAGGATAAAGGATGGAGCCATCAATGTGAAAGCTTTCAACGGTTCCCAAAGGTCCACTATTGGGGAAATTAGTCTATGTTTACAAATGGGGCCAACTTGGTTCGATGTCGATTTCCAAGTGATAGACCTGCCGACATCGTACAATCTATTGTTGGGACGGACATGGATCCATACCGCTGGGGCTATAGCATCAATACTGCATCAGGCAGTGAAGTTTGAATGGAACCACCAGGAAGTAATCATTCACGGAGATGGAAGTAACCCCATATACAGTCGTCAGACCATTCCGTCAATCAAAGGGAGAAAGAAGCTAGGTGGAGAGACTTACCATCACATTGAACGAGTGAATGATGTTGACAAAGACAAATAATGGGACAACAAGATCGAGAGTATACTGAATTGGTGTGGGTACGAGCCTGGCAAAGGGCTCTGCAAGAATCTCCAAGGAATTGCTAAGCCTAGAAAACTCAAGAAGCATGGCACTACATTCGGTTTGGGATGTGAGTATACCTGGGAGGAATTCAACAGTTGGTCGTTGTCTTGCCAGGAAAAATAAAAATGGAAAAGAGTCATGTTTTAAAATAGTTCGGTTAATTTGCCCGAACTACGCGGGTTTGATTCTCACCTAATGCTGTATTTTGGCCCGGGCCCGGGCCTTAGTGGGCCTAACGGGCCGGGCCTCGCGGTCCCGGGCTTCGTGGTCCTGGGCTCTGGCGGTCCCGGTCTTCGTGGGCTCAATGGGTGGAACCGGCCCGTGACGGGCCTAAGCCCACATGGTCCTGTGCTTAACGGGCCGGGCTCGTGGGCTTCGCGGGCCTAGCGGGCTTTTTTTTTTAAAGGCAATTTCTTGTAGTATCATGGCTATATTAAAAATATATATGTAGTATATATGTATATCTAATTATTAAAGTGCTTGACGAAAAAGAAAATAACAAAACAATAGTAAAACACTAAATTGTCATGCATAATATATTTTCTTGTAGTATATTATATTGTATCTTATGTATATATATTCTCTTATATATTTTCTTGTAGTATATATATTGTATCTTATGTATATATATTCGCATAATATATTGTATCTTATGTATATATATTGTATCTTATGTATATATGTTCGCATAATATATTTTCTTGTAGTATATATATTGTATATTATGTATATATTTTCGCATAATATATTTTCTTGTAGTATATTATATTGTATCTTATGTATATATATTCTCTTATATATTTTCTTGTAGTATATATATTGTATATTATGTATATATTGTAGCATAATATATTTTCTTGTAGTATATATATTGTATATTATGTATATATATTCGCATAATATATTGTCTTGTAGTATATATATTGTATATTATGTATATATATTCGCATAATATATTTTCTTGTAGTATATTATATTGTATCTTATGTATATATATTCTCTTATATATTTTCTTGTAGTATATATATTGTATATTATGTATATATTGTAGCATAATATATTTTCTTGTAGTATATATATTGTATATTATGTATATATATTCGCATAATATATTGTCTTGTAGTATATATATTGTATATTATGTATATATTTTCGCATAATATATTTTCTTGTAGTATATTATATTGTATCTTATGTATATATATTCTCTTATATATTTTCTTGTAGTATATATATTGTATATTATGTATATATTGTAGCTTATAAATAATTCTAAGTATAGACAAAGAAATATTGCGAAAAGAAGCTCATGGGTAGAAGCAATAAATTTTATTACCAAAAAATGGCATATCTTTCTTAGTCATCCTTCCCCCAATGGAATGAGCACAACAAGGTACTAATACCACCATTAGAAGGAAAAAAAACTAAGGAAGATGTGCCAAAATACAAGTTACATATTATTCTATGTATTATCTCTAACAAATCTCATAAATCCTTCAAGGTTCGGAGGAGGTTGCGTTGGTGGTGGTGGAAAAGAAGCTTGTTCATCACCACTTCCGGGCGAAGCCGAATCCTCCGCAAGTTCCGCTATCATTTCTTCATAAGCTTCATCTATCGCCGGTTGTGCTTCTGCAATTCCAAAGTTTCTTCTTTCTGAGCGGATCCAATCTCTAAACAATACTGATTTTTCCAAGCTATCCCTCACAGACGCTCTATGATCACCTATTTGCAGGCTTGCTTGACTGAAAGCGCTCTCTAATGCAACAGTTGAAGCTTGAATTGATAAAATATCCCGAGCCATCCTTGCAAGAACAGGAAAATGTTTTTCCCTTGCCTTCCACCATTCCAAAAGATCAAAAGAGCCGTCTGGATTCTCCTTTTCAAGTCCCTGAGACAAATAAACTTGAAGCTCATTTAGATGTGAAGTTTCATCATAATTTTCACCTTGAGACCCCCTGAACTCCGTCCAAGATTTAAGAGCTTTTAAGCCCGCAACTCTTTTAGAGGATTGTGAGCTAGACGAAGTAGGGGTTGGAATAGTTGGCCTAGCATGCTCTAAGGCAAGTTGATAAGCATTATAAATTGTTTGAGCGTTAATCTTAATTGAAGTTTTTGCATCTGCAAGTATCACAATTTCCTCATTTGAAAGATCTAAAGCCTTATAAATATTTGAATACCAAAAATGAGGACCTCCCAATTTCATTGTAGGATTTAGCATTGCAGCAAGACCATGAATAGGAGGGATAGGAAAAAAATATTTTTTAAACTTTTGTTTCATTTCATTTATAGCAAGTTCATAAATATCCTCACCCTCACTAAATTCAACAAACAAATCAGATAGTGCTGCAATATAAACTAAACAGTTTGAAATAGTAGGATAATATTGCCCATAAAATGCATTTGTAGCAATTTGAAAATGTTCTAAAAAATCTAAAAGAATTTTAACATTAGTCCAATCTTGAGTGGTAAGCATTTCATCATCATCCTCACCACCTACCCGAGAATTAAACGTTGCATTAATTGGGTTTCTATATTCATATGCTACTACTAAACTTTCGTACATACAATTCCATCTAGTCGGGCAAGGTTTAGGAACCTTTCTTTCTCTAAGGCCATATTCATCACATTTTTTAAAATACTCTCTAAGTCTACTTCTACGGTTTGAATAAAAAAGCCAATTAAGAGCCATTCTAACCTTTTCAATTTCTATGTTTAATATTCGCATACCATCACCGACAATTAAATGATAAATATGACAAATACATCTAACATGGAAAATCTTAGTAAATGCAGGATTTAGTGTTGTTGTAAGCATGCCTATAGCACTGGTGTTACTAGAAGCATTATCCATTGAAATTGCCATTATTTTATCGCTAAAGCAAAAATATCTACAAATATCTGCAACAGTGTTAGCTATAAACTTACCTGTGTGACGCGAATTAATTATTCTATATGCAATTATGCGTTTTTGCATTATCCATTCCTCATCTATCCAATGACTTGTAACAGTTAGATAATCACAATCATTACCACTTCTACCAATATCAGTAGTAATAGAAATCCGATTAGGTATATGAGTAAATAAATACCGCAAATATTGTTCATATTCATGTTTGAATTTATAAATATCACTCTTAACTGTTGCGCGAGGCCAACCTTTATAAGTAGGATTAAAAACTCTTCTAATATAATGAACCCAATTAGGATTAGATGCAAAAGTATAAGGTAAGCACATAACAGTAATCATCTTTGCTAATTCTTCACGATCTCTATTTGGATCGTAATATAAAATACCTCCGGTGACAGTGTTAATTCCTGGTTGAACTAGATTTGAACCTGTACTAGGGTTAACCGCAGAATCTACACTTGTCCCCTCTAGTTGCGCTTTCATTTGAAAAAATCTAGTCTTATCTCTAGGGTGTGTTTTTATGTGCCTAGTCAAACTACCCGTGCCGCTACGGTCTCCAGTATATTTATGCACCATTAATTTCCCACAAGTTTTACACTTAGCCTTATTTTGTTCTCTTACTTGAGTAAAAAAATTCCAAACTAATGATGTTTCTAGGCGTTTAGCAGGTTCTCTATTAAAAGTAGGAGTTTCTACAGGTGGGTCGACCGGTGCATCAGTTGGGTTATTAAGAGGACTAGTAGGTGTATCATCTAAATCCGATGCTTGGGTTTCATCATCATCCTCATTTTCCTCATTATTTTCTAAGATGGTTTCATTAGGATAAAGAGCATTCATAATTTCATCATCTAATCTATCACCTGGTGCAACATTATGATAAAATTCACTATCGGTAAATTGAAAACAAGGGTGATCACTATCAAGAATTACGGAAGGAGGAGGACGTCTAGGTTGGCGACTACTTTCAACTTGCTTATCTTTTCTAGGTCGGGGAGCCGGGGGAAGGGTAGTTGGTTGGCCACTACTTTCACCGGTTTTATCTTTTCCTTTACCAAATATTTTTTTCAAAGTAAATGCCATATTAATTATAATTATGCAAACTAAACCACACAAAAATATATTCTAAAAACGTAAGAGTTGAAACGAGTTTACCGGATTGCCGAACAACTTCTTGAAAATTGAAAATCGTTGAACACTTGAAAACTTCAATTCAACAACTTCACAATTTTTCACGAAATTTCAACAATAAATTAAGTAATTGTAGTAGAGAGATTGAGAGATATTGATGAATTGGTGAATAAAAATGAAAGAATGAGGGGGTATTTATAGTTGAGAAATGGGGAAAAGTGTAATTATATAAAGTTTGGGGTTAAAATAAAGTTTGGGGGCCAAATGGCCATTTTTTAAACTTAAAAACGGTCATATTTTCAGCCCAAACGGCTAGATTTTAAATATGGCCGTTGGAGAATTTTAAATTTTTTTTTTAAAAAAAAAAAAAAATAGCCGTTGGGCCCGCCAGGCCCGGCAGGACCGGCCCAGGCCCGCCTGATGGTCCCGGGCTAAACGGTCCCGGGCTCGTGGGCTCAAACTTGAAGACCGGGCCGTGACGGGCTCAGGAGGACCACCAGGACCAGCCCACCCAGGACCGGCCCACTAGGCCCACTAGGCCCGTTAGGACCGCGGGCCCGGCCCGGTTCAGGCCCGGCCCACAGAGCAGCCCTAAAGAAGAGGAAGCATTGGCAGCGGTGAAGAATTTGTTCTTAGAAGACAGTGATATAGAGTGTTATGTCATTCTCAAGGAGGAGGGGGAGAAAGGCCCTTCCATACAAGCCGTAAGCAGAGGGGCCCGCCTCAATAACTGGACCATCAGGACAACCAGAGCCCGACGAGCCTTGGGGTAGTAAGGCTAAAACAAGCACTATTTTGATTTACTAAAAGATTGTTATTTTTCTCTCGCGTGTTTTCAATTCCCCCAACAAGATCTTCAACGTTCAAAATAACTATGCAATTTATCAAAGCATTCTGACTTTTCTTATGAATCAACACTTATTACTATTATTTTCTCTCATTACTTTACTTATCCAGCATTACTATTACTTATCTTGATGAACCAATGACTCTGACATGCAACGAGACAACGCAACAAACGGACACAGATTCAGAGGAAGATGAAATACCAGAAGAGGTTGTTAAGGAAGTTGAGAATTTTGAGAACAGATCTAAGTCCAACCTGGACAAGACCGAGATTGTTAACCTGGGAGATGCAGAGAACATCAAAGAAATGAGAATCAGTGTCCACTTATCGCCATCAGAAAAGAAGGAATACATAGAATTTCTAAAGGAATATGAAGACATATTCTCTTGGTCATATGATGACATGAGTGGTCTGAGTACATCTATTGTGTCTCATAAATTGCCAACCGATCCAACATGTCCGCCGGTAAAGCAAAAGCTCAGAAAGTTTAAGCCTGACATGAGTTTGAAAATCAAGGAAGAAGTTACTAAGCAAGTCAAAGCCAAGGTTCTTAGGGTAATAGAATACCCAACATGGTTAGCCAACATTGTGCCAGTACCAAAGAAGGAAAGGAAGGTCAAAGTCTGTGTCGACTACCGCGATCTCAATCGGGCCAGTCCGAAAGACGAGTTCCCTTGCCAAACATAAACATCCTGAGCGACAATTGCACCAAGCTTGAATTGGAGTCATTTGTGGATTGTTTCGCTAGGTATCATCAGATCTGGATGGATGAAGAAGATGCTGAGAAAACGGCTTTTATTACGCCGTGGGGAATGTACTGTTACAAGATGATGTCGTTTGTTTTGAAGAATGCAGTGGCCACCTACATGAGGGCCATGACTACCATCTTCACAATATGATATACAAGGAGATAGAGGTGTACGTAGATGATGTTATTATCAAGTCCAAGAAAGTCACTGATCACATGGAAGATTTGAGGAAATTCTTCAATAGACTGCGAAGGTACAACCTGAAACTGAATCCCGCAAAGTGTGCATTTAGGGTTCCTGTTGGAAAGCTACTTGGGTTTATTGTGAGTCGCCGAGGAATAGAACTGGATCCATCAAAGGTCAAAGCTATTCAAGAATTGCCACCACCAAAGAACAAGAAGGACGTGATGAGTTTCTTGGGGAGACATAACTACATCAGTCAGTTCATAGAACAATCTACAATTATCTGTGAGCCGATCTTTAAGATGTTGAAGAAGGACGTCGCTACCAAATGGACTGATGATTGCCAAAAAGCTTTCGACAGAATCAAGGAATACCTACCAACACCACCAGTCTTAGTTCTGCTTGAGCCAGGTAGACCCTTATTACTCTACCTTGCAGTATTGGATGGAGCACTCGGTTGTGTTCTGGGGAAGCATGATGAAATGGGGAGGAAGGAGCATGCCATTTATTACCTTAGTAAGAGGTTCACCCTGTACGAGGCTCGGTATTCTTTGTTAGAGTGCACCTACTATGCTTTGACTTGGGTAGCTCAAAAGTTGAGGCACTAATTCTGTGCCTATACTACATATCTCATATCAAGAATGGATCCTTTAAAATACATCTTCCAGAAGCCATGCCCACTGACAAGCTAGCCAAGTGGCAAATCCTGTTGAGTGAGTTCGACATTGTCTACATGACTTAGAAAGCAATCAAGGGTTAGGCATTGGCAGATCACCTTGTTGAAAATCCCGTAGATGGAGAATACGAACCCTTGAAAATGTATTTTCCTGACGAAGAGGTATCATTCATAGGAGAAGACATTGCAGAATCCTGTGATGGTTAGAGATTATTTTTTTGATGGAGCAGCAAATTTCAAAGAAGTTGGCATAGGAGCAGTCCTAGTATCAGAAACCGGTCAACATTATCTGGTGTCCACCAAACTCAGGTTCTCGTGCACCAACAATATGGCCGAGTACGAAGCCTGCATCTTAGGGCTCAAAATGGCTATTGACATGAACATTCAAGAGTTGCTAGTGATCGGAGATTCGAACCTACTTATACATCAGGTCCGAGAAGAATGGGCAACCAAACTCCAAGATACTCCTGTATCTGCATTATGTACAGGAATTGAGGAAGAGGTTCATAAAGACAGAATTCCAACATGTTCCCAGGGTCCAGAATGAATTCGCCGATGCATTGGCTACCCTGTCATCCATCATACAACATCCGGACAAGAACTTCATTGACCCCATTCCGGTAAAGATCCATGATCAGCCATCTTATTGTGCTCATGTTGAGGAAGAAGCAGACGGAAAGCCTTGGTTTCATGATATCAAGAAATACTTGGCGAAAGGAGAATACCTAGAACTTGCAAATCCTACTCAGAAACGCACCCTGCGGAGGTTGTCCAACAATTTCTTTCACAACGGAGGGATCCTGTATAGGAGGACTCCTGATTTGGGGTTACTAAGGTGTGTCGACGCAAAGGAAGCATCCAGGCTATTAGAGGAAATTCACGATGGGACTTGCGGTCCACATATGAATGGCTTTGTCTTAGCAAAGAAGACACTCCGAGCTGGTTACTTTTGGATGACCATGGAGACGGACTACATCCAGTATGTCCAGAAATGCCACTGCTGTCAGATACATGCAGACATGATGAAAGTACCTCCAAGAAAGCTTAATGCAACAAGCTCACCATGGTCATTCACCGCTTGGGGAATGGATGTTATCGGACCAATCGAACCTACCGCTTCCAATGGGCATAGGTTTATCCTAGTAGCAATTGACTATTTCACCAAATGGGTTGAAGCAGCATCTTACAGAGCAGTAACTAAGAAAGTTGTGGCAGACTTTCTTCGCGATCGCATCGTTTGTCGATTCGGGATTCCGGAGTCAATCATCATTGACAATGGTTCCAAGCGCAACAGTGACTTGATGAAGGCCATGTGTGAAACCTTCAAGATCAGACACAAGAATTCTACAGCCTACAGACCTCAAATGAACTGAGTAGTAGAAGCCGCCAATAAGAATATCAAGAAGATATTGAGGAAAATGATAGAGAAGCATAAACAGTGGCACGAGAAGTTATCGTTTGCTTTACTGGGATATCGTACCACAGTTCGCACATCAACCGGGGCAACCCCCTATATGCTAGTTTACGGTACAAAGGCTGTCATTCCTGCTGAGGTAGAAATTCCCTCCCTAAGGATCATACAGGAAGCTGAGCTCGGCGATGCAGAGTGGGTGAAGAGTCGTTATGAGCAGCTGGCTCTTATCGATGGAAAGATAATGAATGCAGTTTGCCATGGTCAACTTTATCAAAACAGAATGTCCAGAGCCTTCAACAAAAGAGTCAAGCCGAGACGGTTCACACCAGGGCAGCTAGTGTTAAAGAAAATTTTTCCGCATCAAGATGAAGCCCAGGGGAAATTCTCTCCCAACTGGCAGAGTCCATACATGTTTCACCGGGTTCTGATAGGAGGAACCCTCATACTCGCAGAAATGGACAGAGAAGTCTGGCCGAAGCCGATCAATTCAGATGCAGTCAAGTGTTACTATGTGTAATCTTTATGCTTTCTTATATGATGTAAATTGAACTACGCCTGACCTGATTCCCGTTTAAGAGGGGATATGTAGGCAGCCCTATGGGTTCGATCTCAATTCAATAAAACTTTTATTTCCCCCGCAATTGGAAACTGGGGCAGAATTTTGAGGAGGACCCTCAAAATTCCAAAGTTAATTTCGGACAATCATCGCTAGCAGTAGTCGAAAACATCAATCTATTAAACTGGGGCAAAATTTTGAGGAGGACCCTCAAAATTCTGTAACAAGAAGGGTTGCAATGTCTTGAACCACGTCGCAGTCGTTGGTTCATCTAAAGAAAACTATTCTTAATTATGTATTTATGTATGCCTTTACTAAATCATGCATGTTTATTGCCAAAATTGTCTTGTTTAGCAATGCTACCCCAATGATACGTACAGTATTACCAGATCAAAGCTGAGCAGGTCAAGCAGAGCCAGCGGGGATACGAACTAACCTCCCCCTTTACAAAACTCACGATTTTTATTTGGATGCAGGCACTTGAGTTGCAAAATCATCAAATATACTATACACTCATGAGACTCACATTGCTCAGAAATACAACTCTCAGAACCGTTGCACTTACTCACAGCTGCTATATGCACGCAGTGTCCCCAGCAGACATAATATCCCCAGCAATCGCAATATCACAATCTGCTATCAGCTAAGAAAATTCTATTATTATTTGCCTTTTTACTTCCTGCATAAGGCTACCATTCTGCCTTCCTAGACTAAGCTCTATCTCCATCTGCATTCTTTCATTGCATAAGGCTACCATTCTGCCTTCCGAGGTTAAGCTCTACCTCCATCCGCATTTCTTGCATTGCATAAGGCTACCATTTTGCCTTCCTAGACTAAGCTCTATCTCCATCTGCATTCTTTCATTGCATAAGGCTACCATTCTGCCTTCCGAGGTTAAGCTCTACCTCCATCCGCATTTCTTGCATTGCATAAGGCTACCATTCTGCCTTCCGAGGTTAAGCTCTACCTCCATCCACATTGCTTGCATTACATAAGGCTACCATTCTGCCTTCCGAGGTTAAGCTCTACCTCCATCCGCATTTCTTGCATTGCATAAAGCTACCATTATGCCTTTCGAGATTAAGCTCTACCTCCATCTGCATTTCTTGCATTGCATAAGACTACCATTCTGCCTTTCGAAGTTAAGCTCTACCTCCATTTGCATCGACTGAAAGATCGCCACCTTATTTACATTCGCATCGGCTGAAAGATCGCCACCTTATTTATTTTTGCATCGGCTGAAAGATCGCCACCTTATTTACATTTGCATGGCTGAAAGATCATCACCTTATTTACACTTGCACGGCTGAAAGATCACCACCTTATTTACATGTGCACGGCTGAAAGATCGCCACCTTATTTACATTTGCATTGGCTGAAAGATCGCTACCTACTGCATTGCATAGGTTGAAAGATCGCCAGACACTGCATCTCATGGGCTGAAAGATCGCCAAATTATCCGAAGGTGTCATTGTTCGAAGGCATCATTCTCATAGTCCGAGAACACCATTTCATGGCCTGGGGACCCCTTTTATCTTTTGCATAACATTATTCAAAGGCATCATAGTTCGGAGGCATCATTCTCATAGCTCGAGAGCATCATTTCATGGCCTGTGAATCTTTTATTATACGTTTCATGGCCCAGGACGTCATGGTCTAAGGACGTCATCCTAACCATCCAAAGATAACTTTCATGGTCCAACGGGAATTTGTATCATGTTTAAATTTACGCACAATATATGCTTCTATCGCTTACTTGCAGGTAAACCAGCAAGCAACGACCACCTCATCAGGAGTGATCCCGTTCCAGTTCTCGCAGCCCTGTCAGGTTTCAAACCATTCACCCCAACCTGAATATTGTGTCCGTTCTTGAAAAGTCTCCATCGACATATTCCGCCGATGGATCTCGTACAATATACGGCCTGATTTCTGTAAAACCAGGGATATGTAGGCAGATCAGAAACCAGATTACGGCCTAAGTCTCCTCGAACCATTTCGTTCGCTCAAAATTGGCCATCATATCTTTACCCGACAACTCTTTCATCTTTCTTGGGTAAAGAGGGATAGATGTTGATACACAATTTTTCCCTGTATATTTTTAATATGTAAAATACTCTCAAAATAGCATGTTTTTGCATATATAGGTATGTCCCAATGTTTTATTATTTTTCTCTTAATTTTTAAAGATTTTTAAATCAATTTATTGCCCTATTTTATCAAGAAAAACCCAGTAATTATCCCTAAAATTATTGTTTTGGGTAATTCATTTATTGAATTCTCATATTTATATTATAATATAGCTATCATAATTTTTGCATATTTTTACAAATTTATTTAGTATTTTTAAAGCTAAATTGCATATAATTGCAATATTGGCCTCTTTCAAGATTTAATTGTAATTATATTTATAAAATCGACTCCAGTATTTTTAATTTGATAATTATGTATTATTAATCATTTTAGTACCTTTAATTTACTTCCAGAAATTATTTTACTATTTATTATAAAATAAATAAGGGTAAAATGGCTATTTAAATATTAGCCCATTTGCATTTCAATTTTAGCCAAATTTGACACCCCAATTAAACCCAATTTCAAATCCAATTACCCAGCCCAAATCCTAAATCTACCCGACCCACGACCCTTTAAAATAACCCGCCCGAATTCCCCTCCAATCCAGGCCGTTGATCAAAATGATCAATGGCCACCCTTAACCCCTTCCTTTTTTAACCCGACCTAACCCCTAAACCTAATCATTTCCCTCTTGTAGCCGCCCTTGAATCCCCCCCTTTCTCTCAGTTTTCTCTCAAGCTCCTCTCAAACCCTAGCCGCCTCCCTCCGCTTCCACCCTAAAATCACCAGAATTCATGGCTTCCAAGGCCATTGAAGTCCTATACCGGCCTCCTATAACTCCTACACGCCTAGTTACTATAGTTTCAAGGCCTGACTCTAAAGATGCTTGGCCCAAACTTTGTTCAATTCGAGTTTTATGGCCGTCTCCGACCTTGCTTCGGCCAACGATGGCTATTCGAGCCTGACCGCGACTTCTCCTACTTAGATCAATGACTTTCCAAGCCTTTCTCACCATCTGGGTTCTTCTGAAACCCTAACTTTTGAGGTTCTTCTGATTTCTTTAGATCTGTTCTAGATCCATGTTTTCCCTAAACTTTCAAAGGCTTTCTCAAAGTTTCTTTCAAAACTCTGCTTTCAAAACCATAATTTTTTCCGATTTAGGGTTTTGGCAAGATATTTAGAAGTCTCTCTAATCTTTAGCATGTTCTGCTGTGTTTCTTATGTTGTTCTTCTACTATGTTTCTTATGTTGATTCTTCTACTATGTTTTAAAGTCTTAGGTTCTTTCTTAGGGTTTCTAATTTTATTTTCTTTGTTGATATTTTGGCCTGATTCTCTTGTCTTTCATCTCTACACTCGATTGTTGGAAAAAATCCTAAGATTTGGGGTTCATTCGAGTTTTGATATTATTTGCTATGTGACTTGTTTGTTCTTCATCTCTGAACTTGTTAGGTTTCAAAACCCTAATATCTTTTAACGTGTTTGAGTTTCTGAAGTTGTTTCATCTGTTGCTCGACTGAATTTCAAAATCTTTTGTTTCTTTATATGATTTTGAATCCCTGCTAAACTCTTCTAAGGTCTTTCAACTGGACCCTCTACATGCTATTTGATACTCTCTCCTTTCTCCGTTGCTGGGTTACTGAAACTGACCTATGTGACTACCATGTTCCTATAGCCCACTACTTACTGATTTTGCAATTGCATGAAACTTTTCTTTGTCCTAAATTCAGCCTCGCATGCCTAATACTTGTGTGCTCTTTATATATGCTGAGCTTCCCCTCTAAAATGACTTTCAATTTTTGACTGATTTCAGACCTCCTTGTGTAAGTCTGATTGATTCTTTCCTTATTTTACTAATTTCCCTGTTTTTTGGTTTGATTTGAAATCTTTCCTTAGCCTTTCTTACTTGGTTTATTCATGAACCAGTAATTTTGAATCTCTGACTCCTTGATTTACTATGTACTGATTGATTCTTACCTTATTTGTTTAACTGTGTATTTCAAAGATCCTTCCCTTAATTAAACTCCTATGTATTTACCCCTAATTGTCTACTTTGCACAAGATGCTTATTTGATCTCTTTCGTTAAATGATTTCTGTTCATTACCGTTTAAGTTTGAACTCCTTAATTAAAGGAAATTCTTCTACTGATTGATTTTAATTGGTACATGGTTATTTTCTTGCCTTATTCTCTGCTTGTTTTCAAACTATAAATACCATGCTCTTTCATTGACACAAACACACGAACACTCTTAGTTTTCTGAACCCACACTCACATTCAAAAGCACTCTCTTTTGTTACTTGTATTGTGGCCTGTTTTCTTCTAAGTACTGCTACTGCTATATTTTGCTTCTTTGAAACTGGTATGTCCTGATTAAGGTTTTCAGCAACCACAACAATGTGTTTCTTTAATACCTTCACTTGCATGTCTGCCTATTGCTTATGTTTAGTTCGGAATTTACTTTAGCATGTTGTAATTTCCTTCCTATTATGAATCCCAAACCCCCTACCCTAATGTGTTTGATGCTAATGGTTTGTTTGAGGCATGAAAGTATTAAGTATTATTGTCTATGACTCAAACTTGATTCCCCTAAAATCGTAACCTCCATGTCACTATCATATGTTGTGTATTCTTGTTGATTTGTAAGCATAACAACACTCTCTATTGATGTGCATGCCCAGAATTGGCTAAATATCTAAGCACATAGGCTCTTTGCAACTTCCCTATTCCCATGAATCCCTTTTGTGTACTTGTTTGTAGCTATTTCCCTCTCCTTTACCCCTTTAGAACTCTGTTTCTCACTTGCACTTTCTCTTAGACTTTAAGTTCTGCCCCTATTGTAAGTCTTGCCTTGGGACCCCTTGATCTCCCTCTGAACTTGAGGGTTGGCCCTTCCACACTACACTTATCCCCATTCTGATAATGTAATTTGGGTGTGAGCATTGCCCGGAGTTCCATTGAGGCTCTTAGGGAACTTTGACACACTCAGATTGGAGAAAGGCTTTGGATTGATGGTCTTTGAGTTGGGTCTATCATGTAACTCAGAGAGGAAATCAGAACCAGGCTTCCTCTGGTTGTACTTTTTTTACTTTTCCTGATGTAATTTTATTTATTCTGGTTTGTAACAATTTGTAATAAACATTTGGGGCTGGTTAGTGAAAAATGGTGGGGTAATTATGTATGCAAAGGGTAGAAATCATGACTATAGGACTATTATATTCCTGCATATTCAACCTCATATAGAAACCACATCTATAGGATTCTGCATATTCAATTACATCTAGAAATCATGTATATAGGGTTCTGCATATTTAACTTCATATAGAAATTACCTATAGGATGTTCTGAATTCTACATGTTCAAACTTCACTTAGAAATCATGTCTATAGGATTTTGTATATTTAATTTCATATAGAAATTATGCCTATAGAAATGTTCAATTCTGCATAAGGTTTAAAACAAGGTCCGCATTTAGATATCACGTTTACAAGGTCTTAAAATAAGTAACGCCTAGAAATCATGCCTATAGGAGTTTCTAATAAAAAATCTGATTTGCCTCACTCAGTGTTAGATATAAAACCAGTAGTAATGGTTGCTATCGTTTGCAGAACTTGTAATCAATTCGTTTAAATTCTGCCTCTCTCTTTCAATAATCTGAATCCCTCACTTAGCAAGTTTAACGAGTATGCATTCAAACAGTTCATTTCGATCCTTGCTGTTTCATTACTTTCTGAATCCAATAGATACCATGCTTATAGGATCCTTGTCCAACACTTAGGCAAGCCCTAGGGTAATAAATATAAACTGAATCTGCTTCTGTTAATAATTACAACCAGCAGGCGGGCCTGATTCGGAATTCTTATCTGAGTTATGTGATAAGCTGAAACTGTCTCAACAATTTCCTCTCACTCGTCTTTAATACTTTTTAAATCCGACCTAAAACAGTACGTGTAAGTCATGCTAATTGTCGCACCTCCTTTTCGCCGCGCCCGCGGGGCGCGTGGGGAGTTTTCTCCAATTGAAGGACAGTCGAAACGGGATTTGTTTATTTGTTTCAGAGTCGCCACCTGGGAATTTTAAGGCGTCCCAAGTCACCAATTATCATCTCTGAATCGAGGAGAATATGACTCTGTTTATTATTCTGCGAACCAGAAATCCTGAGTAAGGAATTCTGTTAATCCGGAAGAAGGTGTTAGGCATTTCCGAATTCCGTGGTTCTAGCACGGTCGCTTAACTGTTTTTATTATTGACTTAATTATCTTGAATTTTGTTAAATACTTTTTGTTACGTGATTTTTCTACTGCTTTTACTTATTATGATTAAGGACTCTTCTTTGAATCGAATTACGCGTACGTATATTCGTGTTACAAATTTAAAAATGCGGAATTGTGTCACGCGTACGTGTACCCAATAACTTTTGATAATATATTAAGCAATCATTTTTCCGAGATTGTGTTGAATTAAGAATATTTGTTTTTCTTAAATATTGAACCGCACATCGCGGGTTTTTATGAAATTAACTTGACGCCTTAAAAAAATCCTTTTATTAAATATTCGCTCAGAATTGCGCATACGCATAATCCGAATTTTTGCTTTTTTTTAAAAAAATATAATCAAGGTACGCGAACGTATCCCTAATTGTGCAAAAATATTTTGCAATGATATTAAGGATTTTTCCACAAATTATTTGTTGTATCTACACATTTTATATGAAAATGCTAAGAAATTCATATTAAAGGGGTGTCTTTAAATTCTTTTAAAAGAAATTCACAAAAAAAATTTATGCTGCCTGTTGACTATAATTTCCGAGTATTAATTATGTTCATCCCAAGACTATTCAAACTCTCATTGAAAGGATAAAATATGATTAACACTCTTTGTGATAATTATAAAACATATATATGCCAACGAATGAATTGTATATAAAAGTGAAATGAATTATAAAGGAAAGAATATTTTTAAGAACTTTTGTTATTATTAATTAGTGCAAGTTCTATTCTAATTACCATTGATATAAAGTTTTGCAATTTATATCTTACTTTTATATACTTGTTTTGATCCAATAGACGAAATTGACTTAATTAATTATGCCTATGATTGAATTATATATGTAATCAAACCCATTTGATTCTAGATCTATATGAATCATTACAACCATTAACTTTCGAATCGTACAAGTTCATAAACCCTTTTATTATTAAGAACGAGAACAAGTCTAACTGACTAAATAAAAATGAATATTGCATACAATATTACTTATCATATTTGACATCATAAACATAATGGATTATACTAACTCGTCTTTCAACTATAGATTATGAACACAACCAATGTTATACCAAAAGATAATTAATTGCAATCAATCATCATCTAGCTTTAAACAACATTGAATTAACTAACAAAATAAACTGATAGCATATTTTCCTTGATATTTCAGAATGTTCTATACCTGACTAACAATGTCATAGAACTTAACTAATAACCAACTTTCTGTCATATTCCTTACCTTAACAATTCAATCATAACTATACTTCAATGAAAATTTAGAAAATTAATCTTATTACAACACTTATACAGTCTTCAATGAAGGATATTTAAATTACAATCATCCTATCAACATATATTTCTTATTTGATCAAGAAACAAAACTGAATTTTTAATTAAAAAGCTCCAATGAATAACAGACATTATTACAATTCAAACTTCATTTATCTGTCATGCTAAAACTCTTTCCAACATAGAATTTAAAAGGATATATACCTGAAAATGAAGGTAGAAGGAGTAAATTTCAGCAGTAGCAGCAATAACAAAATCAGTAGAATATACCCATGACACAGCAAGTCTGAATAAGACCCGTTGAACCAGATGAACAGTGACAGAGACTTAAGGAAATTTCAGATTTTCTGAATAACATTCACAGGCAAACAACGGACAGATTCCAGAAAGAATGCATTTCAGATTTCAGTTTCTTTCTGTTGCGGATTCCTTATTTCTGATTTTTCTGTTTCAGATTGTGTGTGTGTGTGAATGTTCTCTTTTCTATTTCTCTTTCTATTTTCTTCCTCTCTTTCCTTTTAAACAAAATCTGAGTTCTTTTCCTTTCTTCAGAATATTAATCCTAAAAATCTCTTACTTCTCCTTTTCTTTTTCTTTCTTAAAATCTTCTCTCACCCCCTTCCCCCCTTTTATTCCTGAAATCTGCCCCTGTATTTATACAGGTATGCCTCCTTCCTTTTTGTGCTGCCTGGACCCCCTTTTATCTTTTAAAAACAGAAAATCATATCTAAAATCTGCTTTTAACTACTTTAAATCCCATTGAGTGAACTTTTTCCTGATTTCCAGCATTCCATTACCCTTTGTTTCCCATTATCTCCTAAATTATAGCCACTAACATTCCATTATAAGCACACTATTATTATTATATTACCCTACTGTTTCATTTCTCAAATACTCACTGAAAAATCCCTTAATACTACTGTTATTACTGCCCCAGACCAAAACTGCTTAAACCTTAACCAAATTATCTGAATTAAACCTGTTTAGCAGCTAATAACCAAGTCCTAAATCAAACAAACATTCTGTCTATTCAATGATAGCTAATTGATCCAACACCCAATGTCTAATAGCTAATGGACAAAACTAAATTCAGATTTGAACACTGAACTTGTACACAAACATTTTAACAATACACAGAACTTAACAGAACAAAATCTGAATTGAAATTGAATTTAGCATAAGTGCAGGGGTATTGACAGTATATGCATTACCTGAAACTAACTGCCCAGAAATCAATACATACACAACATCCATTTGACGGACTCATTGATTTACAAACAAACATGATTTAAAAGACTAATTAACTAACTATCTATAACAATTGTCAACAAACAATAGGTAGACAGATTGTTTCAATCAGTATTTATCATAAACGAGAATTCATAATATAACGAACTTAATCGAGTCGATTACATACATTGTAAATAATCACAACCAATAGAAACAATTCACATTCGGATCAAGTAAATAGGTAGGAGACGGAAATGACAGAATTGATCAAAACAAATATGAAAAATCAAAAAGCTATTGACACAGACAACAATACACTTAGAATACACAAAATAATAGAAAAATACCTCTGAATTTTAAGCAGACTCGAACTCAACTCGGCTTCGGATTTTTTGTTTGAAATCAAACAGACCTTAGTCGAAGTATTTTCCACTGAAAATACTTTGACTAAGGTCGATTGAACCTCAATCTTTTACTTGAAATCGGAAAAAACTCCAAGACTGGAAATTTTTAGGGTTTCATGTTCTTGGATCTTAAATCCGAACATTTCTAGGCAGATTTGCAGGGAACCAAACATGATACGAGGGTGAGGGTAGCCTAGGGGTTATTTGGTGTTAGTTTGAAACGGATCTGAGTCTGTTCTTGTTTGGTCCGAATCTTCAAAAGAAGATTCGAGAAGTTCCGAACTGATTCGAACCAAACAAACGATAGATCCATATTCAGGGTGACTAGGGGAAGCTGTGGTGTCGATTTGGGACTGTTAGGTCTAGATCTGAACTTGGCTCGAATCTTCAAATGAAGATTCGAGAACCTCCAGGGAGATTCGAACCAAGCTGGTAACATATTCGGATAGAGGGTGTTCAGGGGGTCCTAGGGTGTTAAGTTGGTGACCGGCGGCGTTGATGCCGCCGGGTTTCAGGCGAAGGGGAATAGGGGCGGCTAGGGTTAGAGGTCTGTTTGGAACGATGATGAACAGGAGCGGAGAGGGGGGTGTTCAGTTAGGGGCCGGGTAGAGGCTTGGGATTTATATAGGGGTGGGGTGGACTGGTATCGTCCGTTGGATCAAGTAGAATGGATGGTTGAGATCTACTCACTTAACCAAACGGTGTCGTTTGGTTTAAGTTAGGGGGACGGGTTGAACCGGGTATTGGATCAGGTAAGGGTCTTGGGTTAGGGTGATGAGATCTTGGCCGTTGGTTGGATTTAATCCAACGGCCCTTGATAAGGGGTAACCAAACGACGTCATTTGATTCTGCTTTGAATTGGACCGGACATGGTCATTTGGATTGGGCCTGATTTTGTTTAGAAATTTTGGCCCAGATCCGTTTTTGCCCATTTAATTCCACTCTCTTTAATTTCCAATTTAATTCTTCAATTATTAAAAATCCTAATTAAAATTATAAAAACAAAAAAAAATTACTCCTTCAAAATATTAATCAACCTTTAACAATTTAGCACATAGACAAAATATTAATCACATATTGAAACATTAAAATTAGAACAAACGCATATTTTTGTAATTTTATTTAAATTAACTTAATTAAATGCATACTTAAATCCTAGATGAAACATGTATTTTTATTTTAATTTTGTTTAATTATAACAAAGCAAACATTTTATGGACATAAACAAATATTTAACACCACGCAAATTCAGAAATTACACAGTAAAAGAAATTTATTTTGATTTATTTTGGAGTAGTTTTTCGTAAGGCAAAAATCACGTGCTCACAGCTGCCCCTCTTTGTGCGGAAACTCGAAGAGTTTTCGTATAAAGATAAAGTGAGCGGACACGAACAATTTTTGCCCGTTCGAATACTCCGTGGGAAGTATTTTTTAGAAAGATTTGACCGAACCTCTGCTTCAAAGGTTTCCTACATATCCTTGGCTATAAAGGAATCAGGTCAATGTAGTTCGGGAAGTTTTGAGTAGCTGGGACTACCGTGGGACTGTGATGTTACTGCTGCTTCGTGCTGTTTTTACTGCTTGCTGACCTCCTTATTACACCTTAATTTAAAGAAAATACCAAATTAAACTAGATTATGGTACAGGAATTATAAAATTCTTATCTAGATCATGCTTTTGTGTTTCTTGTTGTCTTGATATCTTGGTGACTCTTGGGCATTTGGCTTATTCCGTATTCTTTTTCACTATGTCCCGTATTTTCTTTTGGGACCCTTGTTGTTTCTTGTTGGGGATTCTGTTGAACTCCTCTGCTTTATTGATTCTAAGTGTGCTCCTTTTTCATATGAGCGGGCTTTTGATTTCAACATTTCGATTTCATTCCCTCGTTCTTCAAGTGGGTGCCTTGACTGCTTCTTTTCTTTCTTCATCCTTATTCTCCAGGTGGACGCCTGACTTCTTCAATTTTTTTATCCTCATTCTTCAGGTGGACGCCTGACTCATTCAATTTTCATCCTCATTCTCCAGGTGGACGCCTGACTTCTTCAATTTCTTTATCCTCATTCTCCAGGTGGACGTCTGACTTCTTCGATTCTTTGTCCTCATTCTCCAGGTGGACGCCTGACTTCTTCCTTTCTCATCCTCATTCTCCAGGTGGACGCCTGACTTCTTCTTTTCTCATCCTCATTCTCCAGGTGGACGCCTGACTTCTTCCATTCTTCATCCTCGTTCTCCAGGTGGACGCCTGACTTCTTCTTTTCTCATCCTCATTCTCTAGGTGGACGCCTGATTTCTTCTTTTTTCATCCTCATTCTCCAAGTGGACGCCTGACTTCTTTAATTCTTATCCTCATTCTCCAGGTGGACGCCTGACTCGTTCAATTTTCATCCTCATTCTCCAGGTGGACGCCTGACTTCTTCAATTTCTTTATCCTCATTCTCCAGGTGGACGCCTGATTTCTTCAATTCTTTGTCCTCATTCTCCAGGTGGACGCCTGACTTCTTCTTTTCTCATCCTCATTCTCCAGGTGGACGCCTGATTCATTCTTTTCTTCTTCAGGTATTTCCTGACACAAATATTGTATTTGCCCCTGTTTTAAATCAAAGAAAACTTCGTTAGTTTAAAGCAGGGTGGTTGGCTGGGGTATTCTTGCCGATGGTGATGCTTCTCTTTGTTTCTCTTTGTTGCTTTAGAATGGTTGAAAAGACTGTTTTGTATTTGTAATTGATTCTCGACTATAGGATTTCCCTCTGTATGTTTTCCTTTAAAACCTTTTTAACTGTAATCATATGTCCCTTCTGACTTTGCTGATCCACTTTTGATTTCACCTTTCTTATACCCATATCTTTTATCTCCCACCTTTCGTGGTTGTATTTTGTAACCTTGAATCTTGGTAGCATACCTTGACATTCCTTCTTGTTTGTTTGGAATAAAACTTATCTCAAAGCTTTTAGAAAAGTAAGATTATTAGTGACGAAATACGTTGATTTCGACAATTATAAAAAGAAAAATCCAATTTTGGATGACTGTTTGAGAAAGAATAAAAACTTATCTGATTGGAGTTACTGGCACCAATGATCAGGGTATGCATTTCGGATTAATCAACCCAGTCTTTTAATCAATCTCCTCTCAATTGTCTTATTTTCGTTTTTCCCCCAAAATTTCCATAATCCAACTTCATTTTTCATTTCACAAGCCTGTTGGGCTTGTAACATCTCAAAGAGTTTTTACCGATAAACCTTCCTCATTTGTTCATTTCTCATTTTTTTTCGCCTTATGGTGCCTACAAAGGTTTTCACCAATAAGACTCTCTCATTTTTACTTTTTATCTCAACTTCTGTCGCCTTATGGTGCCCGTTTGGGTTTTCACCTATAAGACTCTCTCGTTTTTACTTTCTTTCCTTGTTTGTACCAGAATGTTATGAACCATCTTCATTAGCATTTTTTCTAAGATTGGTCGGAAGGTCTTTTGGTATGGAGTTAGAAATGGAAAAACTTGAACAATTTTGGTATGTGTTTAAAATTACAACTCTTGGAATCTTTTCGTATTCCTAATACAATTCTTGCCCCAGTTCCTTGATTGGGGTTACTTAATGTTTCTTTTTGTGCACATTTTATGTATGTTGTGCACCCTATGACCGAGCCGTGAAGCGCCTACGTATCCTTCTTTTGAGGAATCAGGTCAAACGTAGTTCACCACATAATAGTGAAGATTTTGATCTTTTTTTTTTATTTATTCCAAGAGAGGGTAGGAAAGAAACAAGTATGGCTCAAAGGGGAAGCAAATGGTATAGTGTTTGGATAGCAGAATAAATTGCCTTTGTCATTTCAATCTTCGAAATAGTGCTAAATACAAACATTCAAAAAGTTATGCATAATATCTCTTTACCGCGTCAGAATTGATCGCCATATCTATGCATTTGCCTTCAATATCTGTTAAACATAGTGCACCATTCGATAATACTCTGGTCACAATGAATGGTCCTTGCCAATTCGGAGTAAATTTGCCTTTTGCTTCAACCTGATGTGGAAGAATGCGTTTCAGCACATGCTGACCTACTTCAAACTTCCGGGGACGCACCTTTTTGTTGTATGCTCTTTCTATTCTTCTTTGATATAATTGACCATGGCATACTGCGGTCAATCGTTTTTCGTCAATCAAGTTTAACTGTTCTAGACGGGTTTTGACCCATTCATCATCATCAATCTTTGCTTCGGCGATGATCCGAAGGGAAGGAATCTCAATTTCTGCAGGAATTACTGCTTCAGTGCCGTATACCAACAAATAAGGAGTTGCTCCTACTGAAGTGCGAACGGTAGTGCGGTATCCCAATAATGCAAATGGTAATTTTTCATGCCATTGTTTTGAACCTTCTACCATTTTCCAAAGTATCTTCTTTATGTTTTTGTTGGCTGCTTCTACTGCTCCATTCGCCTTTGGCCGATATGGGGTAGAGTTACGATGTGTAATCTTAAACTGTTGACATACTTCTTTCATTAAGTTGCTGTTAAGATTAGCACCGTTATCTGTGATGATCACCTTCGGGATTCCGAATCGACATATGATATTTGAGTGGACAAAATCGATCACAGCTTTCTTGGTCACTGATTTGAATGTCTTGGCCTCAACCCATTTGGTAAAATAATCAATAGCTACCAGAATGAATCTGTGTCCATTGGATGCTGCCGGCTCAATTGGTCCAATCACATCCATGCCCCAAGAAACGAAAGGCCATGGTGCCGACATTATGTGCAACTCGGATGGTGGAGAATGAATCAAATCTCCGTGTATTTGGCATTGATGACACTTGCGCACAAAATTGATACAATCTCTCTCCATGGTAAGCCAATAGTAACCAGCTCAGAGGATTTTCTTTGCCAACACATATCCACTCATGTGGGGTCCGCAAACTCCTGAATGTACTTCAGACATGACAGTTGTAGCTTGTCTGGCATCTATGCATCTTAATAATCCAAGATCTGGTGTTCTTTTATACAAAACTCCTCCGCTTAAGAAGAATCCATTTGCTAATCGCCTAATGGTCCTCTTTTGATCTCCTGTGGCTTGTGCGGGATATATTCCCATTCTGATATACTCTTTGATGTCGTGGAACCATGGTTCACCATTAAATTCTTCTTCAACCATATTGCAATAAGCGTGTTGATCGTGGACTTGAATATGTATCGAATCTACATAAGCTTTGTCCGGATGGTGCAACATTGATGCCAGGGTAGCCAATGCATCGGCCACCTCATTATGGATTCTTGGAATATGTCGGAATTCCACTGATTGAAACCGCTGACAAAGATTATGTAGACATTGTCGGTATGGTATGAGCTTCAAGTCTCGGGTTTCCCATTCTCCTTGAATTTGATGTACCAAAAGATCCGAATCTCCCATGACTAAGATTTCTCGGATACCCATGTCCGCGGCTAGCCTTAACCCCAAAATGCAAGCTTCATATTCAGCCATATTATTGGTGCAATAAAATCGTAATTGAGCCGTAACAGGATAGTGATGCCCTGTTTCAGAAATGATTACAGCTCCTATTCCGACTCCTTTCATGTTAGCGGCTCCGTCAAAGAAAAGTTTCCAACCAGGTTTTTCAATTTGTTCCGCCTCATCGATATGCATTGTTTCCTCATCAGGAAAATAAGTCTTCAACGGCTCATATTCCTCATCGACCGGGTTTTCGGCTAAATGATCGGCCAGTGCTTGAGCCTTCATTGCAGTTCGAGTCACATAGATGATGTCGAATTCTGTGAGTAGTATTTCCCACTTTGCAAGTCTTCCTGTTGGCATAGGCTTTTGAAAAATGTATTTCAATGGATCCAACCGAGAAATGAGGTAAGTGGTGTAGGATGACAAATAGTGTTTCAATTTTTGAGCTACCCATGTTAGGGCGCAACATGTCTTTTCCAGATGAGTATACTTAACCTCATAAGTCGTGAACTTCTTGCTAAGGTAGTAGATGGCCTGTTCTTTTCTGCCAGTGAGGTCATGTTGCCCCAATACACAACCAAATGAATTTTCCAAAACCGTTAAGTAAAGAATCAAAGGTCTTTCGGGCTCTGGCGGGACCAACACGGGTGGTTTCGACAAGTACCCTTTTATCTTATCAAACGCTTCTTGACACTCATCATTCCATTTGACCGCAGCATCCTTTTTCAACAATTTGAAAATTGGCTCACAGGTTGTCGTGAGCTGAGCAATAAACCTGCTGATGTAATTTAACCTTCCCAACAAACTCATTACTTCAGTTTTGTTTCTTGGGGGTGGCAGTTCTTGGATGGCTTTGATCTTTGATGGGTCTAGCTCGATGCCTCATCGACTGACTATGAATCCCAGCAACTTTCCGGATGGAACTCCAAATGCGCACTTGGCAGGGTTAAGCTTGAGGTTGTACCTGCGGAGTCTTAAGAAGAACTTCCTCAAATCCCCAACGTGGTTGGCCTGATGCTTTGATTTTATGATCACATCGTCCACGTACACCTCAATTTCCTTGTGTATCATATCATGAAACACTGTGGTCATTGCTCTCATATAGGTTGCCCCGGCGTTCTTTAAACCAAATGGCATTACCCGATAGCAATAAGTTCCCCATGGTGTGATGAATGCCGTCTTTTCTGCATCTTCTTCATCCATTAGAATTTGATGATACCCGGCATAACAATCCACGAAAGACCCTATATCATGTTTGGCACAATTGTCGATCAAAATATGGATATTGGGTAATGGGAAATTATCCTTTGGACTTGCTTTGTTGAGATTGCGATAGTCGACGCATACTCTAATTTTGCCGTCTTTCTTTGGCACAGGAACGACATTAGCCAACCAAACAGGATATCTAGTGACTCGAATGACCTTTGCTTCCAATTGTTTGGTGATTTCTTCCTTAATTTTCATACTCATATCAGGCTTGAATTTTCTCAGCCTCTGCTTGACAGGAGGCACCGTTGGATCAGTGGGCAATTTATGAACCACCAAATCAGTGCTCAGGCCCGGCATGTCGTCATACGACCATGCAAAAACATCTTAGAATTCTATGAGTGCTTTAATTAACTCTTCTCGGATCTTTGGTTCGATATGGACACTTATTTTAGTTTCCCGGACACTACTCGTGTCCCCTATATTGACGTCCTCGGTATCACTCAAGTTAGGTTTGATTTTTTCCTCAAAGTGAATTAACTCTTTACTAATCTCTTCAAAAACCTCATCTTCATCATATTCTGATTCATAATCACAATATATTTCTTGAATTAATATTTCGGAATCAGATTGATTTTTAAGACTGGGCTGAAGATTCCTCATGCATGCCATATCACTAGAGCCAGCGTAAAAGGAACTGTACAAAAAAAGAAGAAAAAGAAAAGAAAGCTATTAGGAATGATAATAAAAAGGAAACTGCTTTTTATTGGATGAAGAAAGATAACAAGGTTTTGCACACTTCAAACCAACTGTAAGATAAACTTTGGGATTACAACCTTAAAATAACCCAAACAAAATGAAACAAAATCAAAATAAACTACCAAGACTCCTTTCGAATTGGGAGAGGAGTGGCTTTCCAATTATTGAGCTTTGTTTCTGGTCCAACGAACTGAACTTCTGCGTTGCTACACCCTTCTCCGCCTTCCAACATATTTACATCACTAAACAATTTCTCGAACCTTTCAACTAATTCCTCCTCAGGATTGACCTGGGATTTAGGAATTGTTGTTATCGGGCGATTTTTAGCGCCGGTCTTGACAAAAGACTTTGACATATGTGGTACTGGTTTTGGAAGAACCCATGCTTGGTGTTTCAACTTCCTGGCCCTTATTACGTCGTTGGCGGTGGGTATGAACCCTAAACCGAATGTTCCCCAGTTCTCGGGGAGAGATACTGGTTGTACAATTCCTTGCAAAGATAAGCCCAGACCTTTGCCGGGTATAAAGCCATTCTTCAGCATTTCATAAGCTACCATGACTGATGCAGAGGATATCTTTGGATTCGAAAGGTGTTTCCCTTCTGGAATTTTCTCTACCGACACCGTGTCGGACACTTGGTATACCCATGGTCCTTGGTCAATTTCTGTTCTCTCGACCGGTACAATGGTGCTGTTATGAGCATTTAAATTTTCTTCCCCATGCACGACTATTTCTTGATGGTCCCATTCAAACTTGACAGCCTGATGTAGTGTTGACGGGACTGCTTTAGCAGCATGGATCCATGGCCGACCCAATAACAAGTTGTAAGAAATAGATATGTCCAACACTTGGAATTCCATTGTGAATTCAACTGGCCCTATAGTTAGTTCCAATACTATGTCGCCAAATGAATCTCTGCTTCCACTGTCAAATCCTCGTACGTAGATACTATTCTTCTGGATCCTCTCCTCTTTAATTTTTAATTTGTTTAAAGTGGAGAGAGGGCATATGTTTGCACTGGACCCATTGTCAACCAATACCCGGGTTACTACGTAGTTTTCACATTTCACGGTGAGGTAAAGAGCTTTGTTGTGCTCGGTACCTTCCACAGGTAATTCATCATCAGCAAATGTAATTCTGTTTGTCTCAAAGATTCTGTTGGCTATTTTGCCCAAATGATTTACAGAGATCTTTTCAGGAACATGAGCTTCATTCAGGATTTTCATCAACGCCAGACGGTGTTCCTCTGAATGGATTAGTAATGACAACAATGAAATTTGAGCGGGGGTCTTCTTTAATTGATCTACAACAGAATAATCATGTAGTTTCATTTTTCTTAAAAACTCCTCTGCCTCTTCTTCCGTCACGGCTCTCTTTGTTGGCATTGGATTGTTTTTAGTTTTTCTCAGCTCTTCGGGAGTAAAACATCTTCCCAAACGAGTCAAGCCTTGTACCTCGCATACTTCTTCCTTGATTTCTTTTCCCTTGTACATTACAGTCACTCGTTCATAGTTCCATGGGATGGATTTGTTGTTGATGACTGGCAGCTGGATTACAGGTGCAATAATAACCCGATCTGTACGTGCTCCTTCCACGAATACAATGGGTTTGTTAGCAACCCCTGGTACTATCACTTTCGGCCTTTCTTGTCTTGCGGCAACTTTGCTTGATGATACCTCATCGACTATCATAGACGGTTCGTCACCATTCTTGTTCTGCTTAGACACCGGCTTCTCCCCCATTAACTGTTTATCTGGCTTGGTTTCATGAGACTTGATCATCATGACAGTTTGTGACGGCTTCTTTGTCTCTCCATCAGCTTGTATGATTTCTATCATGTTAGCCTCTTGATGGGCTGGCATTGGATTTCTATTGATATTTGGAGCTTCGGGGGTTTGAACCTCGATTTTATTAGTATCAATCAGCTCTTGTATTGCATTTTTCAAATGCCAACATTTCTCCGTATCATGGCCTGGTACACCGGAGCAATATTCACAACTAATGGTGTAATCCAGATTCTTTGGTGGAGGATTGGGTAGTTTGGATTGTATTGGTCTCAGCATGTCTAGCTGTCTCAACCTGTGGAACAGACTAGTGTAAGATTCTCCCAATGGAGTGTAAGTTTTCTTTTTCTGTTCCCTTTCTCCCCTGAATGCTGGCCTAGGCTTGAAACCTGGTCCGGGATAAGCTCTGGGGTAAGTATTTGGTGTGACAGGAGCACGCCAATTGGTGTGAACAGGTGGCTGATTGTATGCTTGAGCATGGTTAATGGCAAAATGAGGCTCTGAAGGGTGATAGTAGTGTTGGGATGAATCATGGTAGTAAGCCGATTGGCGAGGTCGTTGCTGATTATAGTAAAGCGGTGAACCCCTGGGTCCCGGCCAAATTCCTGAATCAACTACGGCTGCTTCCTCCCTCTTCTTTCTTCCGATTCCTCCTACCCCGCCTTGAATAGCTTGAGTAGTTGCCTTAATTGCTGAATAGCTCATGATTTTATTTGTCTTGAGGCCTTCTTCCACCATACCTCCCATCTTCACTACCTCGTTGAATGATTTTCCAACCGCTGAAACCAAGTGGGCATAGTAAGTTGGTTCCAAGGCTTGGAGGAAGTAGTCTACCATTTCGCTCTCCTTCATAGGAGGATCCACTCTTGCTGCCTGTTCTCTCCACCGAAAACCATACTCTCTGAAACTCTCATTGTGTTTCTTCTCAAATTTGGTCAAAGATAACCGATCTGGGATGATTTCCAGATTGTATTGGAAATGGTATGCGAATGCCTGTGCCAGGTCATCCCAGGTGTACCATCTTCCATGGTCCTGGCGTGTATACCACTCCAAAGCTGATCCGCTTAGACTTTGACTGAAGTAAGCCATCAATAATTCATCTTTTCCCCCAGCTCCTCGCATCTTGCTACAGAAACCCTTTAAGTGGGCTACTGGGTCGCCGTGCCCGCTGTATAGGTCAAATTTGGGCATCTTGAAGCCAACTGGCAATTGTACATTAGGGAATAAGCATAAATCTTTGTATGCTACACTGACTTGCCCACCTAATCCCCGCATGTCTCGGAATGACTGTTCTAGACTTTTGACCTTCCTGAACATCTCTTCTTGTTCAGCAGTTTTGGCTGGCTTATCAATTTCGGTTGGGAGATCAAACTGAGGAGCAGTTGCATTGATTTCGGAGGCTTTGAAGGTGGGCTCCGGGGGGTAATATTGGTTGTCTTGGGCCTGAAATGTAGGCTCACTAGGAGATTTGTGAAATGTAGCAGGGGGAGGTGCTACGAAAACAGGAGTCATAGGTGGAGGAAGGTACGGAACTGGTTTTGGAGGTGGAGACTGTGGTGTCTGAGAGGTGGTGCCTCGGTAGTGCTGATAAATGGGGAAACTTGGGGATAATTCAGTGGTGATATTATCCTGAGTTTGGATCATTGATGGAGCAGGGTTATTTGGGTAAGAAGGGGGTAACTGTCCTGTAGACCAAGCTTGGTACATTTCAGCCATTTGCTGCTTGAGCTTAAGCATCTCTTCTTTCATTTTCCCGACATCCATCTCTTCTATCTCCATACCTGTGTCAACATCTGGGATAGACATACTTTCGGGTATTGGTCCTTTTGATCTTGTGTGATAGTGATAATATGCCAGTATACTCTTTAGAGAAACTAACTGGTTGAATTCTGAAAATGAACAAACTTGTTAGTTTTGAGAGTTTAACACATATATAATCACACGTTGAGATGCAATGCTCCTAGACAAATAATTCCTTTCTATTATGCATTCGCTCGGTTGCTTATGTCGTCCCAATTTTCTTGAAATTGAAAAATTGTCATTCGCTTTTATTTACTACATATATCTTTATCGTGGTGGTCGAATCTTAAAGATTGCCTACGTATCATGTCTCACATGAATCAGACCTTGCGTAGTTTGGACTGAAGGCAATCACTTTTATTAATTACACAAACATGGAATTTCATTTGAAAATTTTAAGAAAATAGCTTGAAATACACACACTTAAGTCAAAATAAAAGATACAATTCATAACATCTCACAACATGCCCCACTTTCCACTTTTGTTCTCTAATATTGGATTATCTGCTCAATGTGGGGCTTGACCTGAATGGCCTCCCAGCGTACGATACATCCTTTCCAACTCCATTGCTAGATGACGAGCAAAAGTGGGCGCATGCTCTGTAAACCTTTCATAATCCATTCCTTGGCAGTTTACATAACTTTGAGATGTGAAGACTGCCAGGTCGTGGATTTGTGCCCTGAAACCTTGGAGACGTTGGTCTTGGTCTTGCAATTGCTGCTTACGAGTGGTGGCTATGTCTCTAACACGGTTTTCACGATCTAAAGCTGATTCTAATAGAGCTCGGAGTCTGGCCTGCTCTAATCTTGCTTGCGATCTTTCCCTGTCGAGGTCTGCTTGTTGATATTCTCTGTTGCATCTTCTTGCCTCTCTAGTTGTGCACGAAGCTGGTCTTCTGATCGCATCCAATAGTTTTTTTCCTTCTTGAATTGAGCCTTGTCTTTTTCAGATTGCCTATCTTGGCGTTCCTTGTTAGATCTGGCTTCTTCGTTTAATTGTTGGATCCTTTCTTTTGCTTTGCTCAATGCCCTTTCGTTTTCCGCAAGCATGGAATCATAATCTTGCATTTTTTCGAAGAGGTTGGCGATGGTTTTTTGATCCTTCCAGCTCCTCTTTGGCGTTTCAGAGACTCTTTTCATTTTTTGGAACCGAGCATGAAGATTTTCATTCTCACAAGCTAGACTCTTTTTCTCGCCTTTGGCTTCTTGTTCTTGCAAATCTTTCTCCAAACTGAGGCTTCTTAGATTTTCTTTTAGGGCATGGATAGTGGCTTTGTACCCTTTTTCTTTTTCTCCCCAGATCAACCGCTCTTGGATTTTATCATTGAAGTTTTGAACATGGGGTCTTTTTGTTGGCCTTTTTAGCTCAGGTTCTGGTACATCATCCACGCGAGACCGCTTTTCGAACCACCTTGCATATCCAGGATTTATCTCACCCTTGGTAGTGTCTAGGACTTGAGTATCACTTTTCAAGTATCGGCACCCATTCCACATTTGCTGAAGTAAAGCTTCGGGAATAGTGGCTTCTGGGTGTAATTCGATTACTTGCATACTCAAATCTTCCTCATCAGGAACTATTTGATATCTCCCTAGTTGCCTTAGGACTCTTAGTGGTGCATACGGCTGAATGCTTCTCAATCCCAATAGTAGTAGATAACTATTTGAGGTTGACATATGTATTACTTCTCTCATCGGGAGCCATCCCAGAGTCCATTCAATTTGATTTGCCGTTAAAGCCTTTAGATGAGATACCCATGCTTCTATCCCTTCTGGAGCTTGATAATTTTTTGTTCTTTCCTCATAGCTCTCGATGCAATTAGCTTTGTTCGACCCATACTGTATGATCTTGGGTTGTTGTTGGAGATGTTCAATCACCCACATTTGCAACAAAATTTTGCATCCTTCGAAAACTTTCGCTCCTGATTTGCATAAAGTCAAAGCCCGATAAATATCTGATAGAATGATGGGGACAAGGGTGTGATTTTCTTTAGTGGTGAGGATTTGCACAACTTTTGCGGTGCGAATATCAATTGTTCGCTCTCTATTTGGGAAGACCATGACTCCTAGAAAAGCCACCATGAAAGCAAATCGACGGTGCATCTGCCAAGTGTCTTTGTTTTGCTTATTAGTAAGGCCTTTCTCATGAATTTCGAACCCATCTGACTTTCCAAACCTGGAATACAAAAAATTGAAGGAACAACATCCATTGATGACATTGCTTTTCCTGATTTGACTGCTGATGTTCAGAAGACCGAAGAATCGATGTATTGAAGGAGCCTTTGTGAATATCAAGCTTTGATTTCTTAAACTTCCGTCAAAACCAACATATCCAGCTATTTCCTCTAATGTAGGAGTAAGCTCGAAGTCAGAGAAACGAAAAACATTGTGAACAGGATCCCAGAAAGTTACTAATGCCGTAATCAGATCATCCCGAGGCTCAACTTTCATAATGTCCGTGAGATTTCCCAAATGCTTGACGACCCATTTTTGACCGTCTTCGCCTAAATCATACCACCACATTTGAAGCTGACATAGAAATTCCTCCGTACTTGTGGATGAGGGGCTTTGTGTAGTGCTCATTTTGTATCTGAAAGTTAATTTTAATAAAGTCAAAATTTATTTTGGAAAAATTTATGCTAAAATCATTTTCGAAATTTTTCTTTTGTTTATTGAATATCTTTATTTCAAAATTTAAAACTATATTTTTCGAAATTTTTAAAGCAACCCATTTTATTCCTTTCTTCTTACCAAGATTTTATTTAAGCTGGTCAACAAGCATGTTCGAGGCGAATGAATGCACAAATAACAAGTAAGATGCATCATGATGGTCTTTTAATTTTGGGTTCACCTGTCCTAGACAGACCCAACCCCTGTGTTGAGTCTCCAAGGCCAAATGCATATGATGCAAATATTCGTTCCTACTAGGGATCCGGTACATGGCTAAGTTATTCTAAGTGTAAAACCTTAGGTTTATTGTTCTAAACCTGGCTTACCCAAACGGACAGTTTGAGCCGAAGCGGGGGCAACGTACCGGGAGCACGAAAGTCTGCCCGGCCTAGTTACTTGTCCCAACTCCGTCTTATTTGGTACGACTCTAACAGAAAGGTGGGTCACGCGCACGTGTACACCATAAATTCAGAAGACTCAGAGAGAAGGGGGTTTTCGTAGCAGTTGTATATATATTCATAATTCAAATAATATTAAAGCGGTAAACAGCAACATTTAGCATATTAGCATATAAACAGTTGAAAATCTCATAGTAAATAAAGCCAATTAACACAGATATTTTAAGCTCGAATTCTTTAAACCCTGAACCAGTGGTTCTGGGTTACAGTTCACGATCTAGTCCCCAGCAGAGTCGCCAGAGCTGTCGCACCTCCTTTTCGCCGCGCCCGCGGGGCGCGTGGGGAGTTTTCTCCAATTGAAGGGCAGTCGAAACGGGATTTGTTTATTTGTTTCAGAGTCGCCACCTGGGAATTTTAAGGCGTCCCAAGTCACCAATTATAATCTCTGAATCGAGGAGAATATGACTCTATTTATTATTCTGCGAACCAGAAATCCTGAGTAAGGAATTCTGTTAATCCGGAAGAAGGTGTTAGGCATTTTCGAATTCCGTGGTTCTAGCACGGTCGCTTAACTGTTTTTATTATTGACTTAATTATCTTGAATTTTGTTAAATACTTTTTGTTACGTGATTTTTCTACTGCTTTAACTTATTATGATTAAGGACCCTTCTTTGAATCGAATTACGCGTACGTATATTCGTGTTACAAATTTAAAAATGCGGAATTGTGTCACGCGTACGTGTACCCAATAACTTTTGATAATATATTAAGCAATCATTTTTTCCGAGATTGTGTTGAATCAAGAATATTTGTTTTTCTTAAATATTGAACCGCACATCGCGGGTTTTTATGAAATTAACTTGACGCCTTAAAAAAATCCTTTTATTAAATATTCGCTCGAAATTGCGCGTACGCATAATCCGAATTTTTGCTTTTTTTTTTTAAAATATAATCAAGGTACGCGAACGTATCCCTAATTGCGCAAAAATATTTTGCAATGATATTAAGGATTTTTCCACAAATTATTTGTTGTATCTACACATTTTATATGAAAATGCTAAGAAATTCATATTAAAGGGGTGTCTTTAAATTCTTTTAAAAGAAATTCACAAAAAAAATTTATGCTGCATGTTGACTATAATTTCCGAGTATTAATTATGTTCATCCCAAGACTATTCAAACTCTCATTGAAAGGATAAAATATGATTAACACTATTTGTGACAATTATAAAACATATATATGCCAACGAATGAATTGTATATAAAACTGAAATGAATTATAAAGGAAAGAATATTTTTAAGAACTTTTGTTATTATTAATTAGTGCAAGTTCTATTCTAATTACCATTGATATAAAGTTTTGCAATTTATATCTTACTTTTATATACTTGTTTTGATCCAATAGACGAAATTGACTTAATTAATTATGCCTATGATTGAATTATATATGTAATCAAACCCATTTGATTCTAGATCTATATGAATCATTACAACCATTAACTTTCGGATCGTACAAGTTCATAAACCCTTTTATTATTAAGAACGAGAACAAGTCTAACTGACTAAATAAAAATGAATATTGCATACAATATTACTTATCATATTTGACATCATAAACATAATGGATTATACTAACTCGTCTTTCAACTATAGATTATGAACACAACCAATGTTATACCAAAAGATAATTAATTGCAATCAATCATCATCTAGCTTTAAACAACATTGAATTAACTAACAAAATAAACTGATAGCATATTTTCCTTGATATTTCAGAATGTTCTATACCTGACTAACAATGTCATAGAACTTAACTAATAACCAACTTTCTGTCATATTCCTTACCTTAACAATTCAATCATAACTATACTTCAATGAAAATTTAGAAAATTAATCTTATTACAACACTTATACAGTCTTCAATGAAGGATATTTAAATTACAATCATCCTATCAACATATATTTCTTATTTGATCAAGAAACAAAACTGAATTTTTAATTAAAAAGCTCCAATGAATAACAGACATTATTACAATTCAAACTTCATTTATCTGTCATGCTAAAACTCTTTCCAACATAGAATTTAAAAGGATATATACCTGAAAATGAAGGTAGAAGGAGTAAATTTCAGCAGTAGCAGTAATAACAAAATCAGTAGAATATACCCATGACACAGCAAGTCTGAATAAGACCCGTTGAACCAGATGAACAGTGACAGAGACTTAAGGAAATTTCAGATTTTCTGAATAACATTCACAGGCAAACAACGGACAGATTCCAGAAAGAATGCATTTCAGATTTCAGTTTCTTTCTGTTGCGGATTCCTTATTTCTGATTTTTCTGTTTCAGATTGTGTGTGTGTGTGTGTGAATGTTCTCTTTTCTATTTCTCTTTCTGTTTTCTTCCTCTCTTTCCTTTTAAACAAAATCTGAGTTCTTTTCCTTTCTTCAGAATCTTAATCCTAAAAATCTCTTCCTTCTCCTTTTCTTTTTCTCTCTTAAAAATTCTCTCTGTCTCCCTCCTTTTATTCCTGAAATCTGCCCCTGTATTTATACAGGTATGCCTCCTTCCTTTTTGTGCTGCCTGGACCCCCTTTTATCTTTTAAAAACAGAAAATCATATCTAAAATCTGCTTTTAACTACTTTAAATCCCATTGAGTGAACTTTTTCCTGATTTCCAGCATTCCATTACCCTTTGTTTCCCATTATCTCCTAAATTATAGCCACTAACATTCCATTATAAGCACACTATTATTATTATATTTCCCTACTGTTTCATTTCTCAAATACTCACTGAAAAATCCCTTAATACTACTGTTATTACTGCCCCAGACCAAAACTGCTTAAACCTTAACCAAATTATCTGAATTAAACCTGTTTAGCAGCTAATAACCAAGTCCTAAATCAAACAAACATTCTGTCTATTCAATGATAGCTAATTGATCCAACACCCAATGTCTAATAGCTAATGGACAAAACTAAATTCAGATTTGAACACTGAACTTGTACACAAACATTTTAACAATACACAGAACTTAACAGAACAAAATCTGAATTGAAATTGAATTTAGCATAAGTGCAGGGGTATTGACAGTATATGCATTACCTGAAACTAACTGCCCAGAAATCAATACATACACAACATCCATTTGACGGACTCATTGATTTACAAACAAACATGATTTAAAAGACTAATTAACTAACTATCTATAACAATTGTCAACAAACAATAGGTAGACAGATTGTTTCAATCAGTATTTATCATAAACGAGAATTCATAATATAACGAACTTAATCGAGTCGATTACATACATTGTAAATAATCACAACCAATAGAAACAATTCACATTCGGATCAAGTAAATAGGTAGGAGACGGAAATGACAGAATTGATCAAAACAAATATGAAAAATCAAAAAGCTATTGACACAGACAACAATACACTTAGAATACACAAAATAATAGAAAAATACCTCTGAATTTTAAGCAGACTCGAACTCAACTCGGCTTCGGATTTTTTGTTTGAAATCAAACAGACCTTAGTCGAAGTATTTTCCACTGAAAATACTTTGACTAAGGTCGATTGAACCTCAATCTTTTACTTGAAATCGGAAAAAACTCCAAGACTGGAAATTTTTAGGGTTTCATGTTCTTGGATCTTAAATCCGAACATTTCTGGGCAGATTTGCAGGGAACCAAACATGATACGAGGGTGAGGGTAGCCTAGGGGTTATTTGGTGTTAATTTGAAACGGATCTGAGTCTGTTCTTGTTTGGTCTGAATCTTCAAAAGAAGATTCGAGAAGTTCTGAACTGATTCGAACCAAACAAACGATAGATCCATATTCAGGGTGACTAGGGGAAGCTGTGGTGTCGATTTGGGACTGTTAGGTCTAGATCTGAACTTGGCTCGAATCTTTAAATGAAGATTCGAGAACCTCCAGGGAGATTCGAACCAAGCAGGTAACATATTCGGATAGAGGGAGTTCAGGGGGTCCTAGGGTGTTAAGTTGGTGACCGGCGGCGTTGATGCCGCCGGGTTTCAGGCGGTGGAATCCTGGGGCGGCTAGGGTTAGGAGTGGGGGTTTGGGGGACAATGATGAACAGTGTAGGAGGGGGGGTGTTCAGTTAGGGGCCGGGTAGAGGCTTGGGATTTATATAGGGGTGGGGTGGACTGGTATCGTCCGTTGGATCAAGTAGAATGGATGGTTGAGATCTACTCACTTAACCAAACGGTGTCGTTTGGTTTAAGTTAGGGGGACGGGTTGAACCGGGTATTGGATCGGGTAAGGGTCTTGGGTTAGGGTGATGAGATCTTGGTCGTTGGTTGGATTTAATCCAACGGCCCTTGATAAGGGGTAACCAAACGACGTCATTTGATTCTGCTTTGAATTGGACCGGACATGGTCATTTGGATTGGGCCTGATTTTGTTTAGAAATTTTGGCCCAGATCCGTTTTTGCCCATTTAATTCCACTCTCTTTAATTTCCAATTTAATTCTTCAATTATTAAAAATCCTAATTAAAATTATAAAAACAAAAAAAAAATTACTCCTTCAAAATATTAATCAACCTTTAACAATTTAACACATAGACAAAATATTAATCACATAGTGAAACATTAAAATTAGAACAAACGCATATTTTTGTAATTTTATTTAAATTAACTTAATTAAATGCATACTTAAATCCTAGATGAAACATGTATTTTTATTTTTATTTTGTTTAATTATAACAAAGCAAACATTTTACGGACATAAACAAATATTTAACACCATGCAAATTCAGAAATTACACAGTAAAAGAAATTTATTTTGATTTATTTTGGAGTAGTTTTTCGTAAGGCAAAAATCATGTGCTCACACTAATTACGTGCTTCTTTGTTTAAGGAGGTATATCTGAGCCTTTGTTTGTTATATGCTTTCCCCCAATTTGCAATATGTATTTTGTATGTCGCCTTAGAGTTTTTTTACCTTTGAAAACTACAAATAAGCCTAATATCCCTCCCTTTTAGGATTAGTAGTCCCAATGCCTCCGGGACTGATAGGATTGGGGCGGGTAATAGCATGCAATAAGTATCGAGACCAATCTGCGCTTTAAATACCTTAATGGGGTGGGAAGGGTAGATATGGATATGATGACCACGCAATAATGTCACGTGTAGCCCTTCATTGAGGAGTGATTACCGGAAATTGTGTGGGGTGATCCATATTGTTAATAAACCTAGGACCCCTTTCCCTTATTTCTTTATTTCTTTTATCATTTCAACTCCTTCGCTAAAAAAAATTAGCTTTCTTTGCTCTTCCAAACTTTGTTTATTTGCAAACCATTATATGAAACCCCTTCTTATTTTAGCCCTATTTGTCTACATGTTAATTCACAATAATTGTTTGGTCTGGAACCACACTAGTGGATTCTGAGGGGTGCCTAACACCTTCGCCTTGGAATAATTTCAAGCCTTTACCCTAATCTCTGGTTATTCAAAATCAAACTCTTTTGGTGTCTTAATGCACCCTAATCATTAGGTGGCGACTCTTAAAACGCAATCCCAATTCCCAAAAGGAATGACTTGTCCCTCCAAATGTCATAAACTCGATTTCGCTCTAGAAAAAGTGGGCGCGACAGCCTCTCCATTATTATTTCACAATATCTCGCCCCAAAGGCGAATTTAAAAAAACCATAACACCGGTAATCTCAACCTATTCAATCGAGGACGCCGATACCACGTCACAGATGAAAATTCCACCACGCTCAAAAATACCAAGTCTCATTACTCCATCAAACCAAACTTGAACGTCTATAGGCCAATCGTTTCTCCTTCGCCGGAAATGAAATATCAGATCTCTGAATCGTGCACTGAGTAGACTTCCTTTCAATTCATTCTCCGCCCTAACACATAGGCAAGTATCCTGCCATCAAGTCAATACTGTGCGATAACCAATCGTGTGTATCATAGCAACCTGTGCATAGCCTCCAAGCTCTTAGAAGCACAACTACCAAGCCGAAACAATAGAAAAGTCCTTCTGCAAGGCGACGACAATAGCCCAACCAACTATACCGGGAGAAACATCCCGCACCACATCTGTAGTACCATTACAGTTCTTCAATTATCGATTTATAACAAGCGGTTCGCATCACGTAAGATTGAGTAGGAAGGAAACAAGGGCATAAGCCTCAAGGGATCAAATCGCACGATGAGGAATCAAGAAGGGAAGTGCTCCTAACAGCCTTGTAGCCTCTCGACGCTAAGTACAGACGTCTCCGTACCGATCTGCAAGACACTACTAGACTCGCTCATGACTCGTGAGACCTAAGGGAACCTAGTGCTCTGATACCATGTTGTCACGATCCAAAATCCACTAAGGGTCATGATGGCGCAGGACACCACTGTCAGGCAAGCCAACAACAATTTACTAGCAATTTCTCATTTTTTTGATTTTGAAATCATTTCCTTTAAACAACTGAATAATAAATAATAAACTCCACTGAATAAATAAGGTTGTCGTTACAAAATTTAACTACTGAAAAATATCGTGATCCTCCCAGAACCCGGTGTCACAAGTGAATGAGCATCTACCAGTGAATGAAATAAAATACAGTGACTGTCCAGAATACAAATGGACAGAAATAAAAATACAATACAATACTCTGAAGGAGACTCTGCTGGCTATGGACGTATCGATAAATGCAACTCACCTAAGTCCCCGTATCAACAATGCCGCTATGCCACTCATAAACCTGTGCAACAAAATGCACAGCAAGTGTAGTATAAGTACGAAAACAACGTGTACCCAGTGAGTATCTCGTCTAATCTCGAAGAAGTAGAGACGAGAGGTCGACTTCGACACTTACTAGTGGTCCAATAATATTATCTCAATAATATATTAAATCGGTGATTTTTATAAACATGATTGTAATTCAATGGAATGAAGCAAGTAAGAAATTCTTTCTTTTATAGAAAATTTCCAAATTCCTTTTCACCGTCTAGACAAATATTCTCAAACCGGGAAGAGGCAATAGCAACTTCAATAAGTTTCAAGGCAAGCAATACAAGCATGCGCAAATCATGTCGAGGTCGTACGGCCCGATCCAATAATATTTTAACTATGCACTACCAGAGGGTCGAATGGCGCGAACCATAGATGCATCTATTTAATCTACCGAGGCGTTCGGCCCGTTCCAAAATTTAAACACGCACAGGTAGTCAATCAAGAAGTCATCAGGAAACAATTATCCAAAGAAAACCACTTCTCTTTTAACAATTTAGAAAAATGAAGTTTAATTCTTTTTTAGAAATCCATTTATCAATTCGATATGATTTAAGCAATTCAAATGTCAATAAGATTACAAATATTCCAAGTATAGCATGTTTTTGGGTCCTAGACTACCCGAACTTAAACATAGTAGTAGCTACGCACGGATCTCGTCACCTCGTGAGTACGTAGCCCCCACAAATATTAGCACCTAACCAATTATTTTACCTATGGGGACAATTCCCTCTTACAAGGTTAGAAAGGAGACTCACCTCGCTCCAAAGATCCATAACCGCCATTTCCACGCCTTTCCGAAGACCCAAATCGATGCTAAATGCTCCAAAGCTAGCCAATAATTATGCAAATCCATTAACATATGCTCAATTACTCATTACAATCCAATTTATAGCAATTCCTAACCCCAATCGAAAAGTTGACAAAATTGTCCTCGGTCCTACGTACCCGGATTCCTAAATTTTTTGAAAATAAACTTTACCCATAACCTCACGAACTCAAAAAAGAGCTCTTCAACCACTTGCGGCAGTATTTCCAAATCTATTTAGTATGGAGATCTTGGCACAAGAAGGAGAACTGTCATTATATATCAATCTTTTGCTCTGGCTGCTATTGACTTGACTACATTGTCTCACTGAGCAGTATATAATTTACTCTCAATTTCATATCCAAAATCGTGATCAAATTCCAAGAATATCAATTTTTTTCTAGGTTTTCCCTCAAACCCCAAGTTTCTACCAATTTTCATGTCTGATTCGTATATAATCATGTATTAATCTAAAAACTAGCATAAATTACTTACCTCATTCTTGATGGTGAAAATGACACCTCAAAGTTGCTCCAAAATCGGCTCCAATGGAAGGAATGAGGTTGAAATGAACCCAACTCCCGATTTAAAAGAACCTCTCTGCCTACAGCATTTCCGCACTTGCGGTCCCTTGACCGCTTCTGCGGTTTTGCAGGTGCGGCCTTTCTACCGCTCCTGCGGTTTCTCACCAGGACCTCGTTTCCGCTTCTGTGCCTCAACCACCGCAGGTGCGGTCCCGCTTCTGCGGCTACATGATCGCATATGTGGTCTCTTCACTTCTGGTCAAAGCCCCATCTGCGCCCCTCCTAGCCGTTTCTGCGGCTCCGCACCTGCGGCCCTAGTCTCGCAAGTGAGGTTACACCAGCAACCAGCAACTTCAACCCTTTCTAAAATTCCATTTTCGATCTGTTAACCTCCCGGAATCCGCCCGAAGCCCCCGGAACCCCAACCAATCATGCCAACCAGTCCCAAAATACATTACGGACTTGCTCGAGGCCTCAAATCATATCAAACAACGCTAAAACCACAAATCACACTCCAATTCAAGCTTAATGAACTCTAAAATTTCAAACTTCTACTTTCGGTGTTTAAACCTATCAAATCATGTCCGATTGACCTCAAATTTTGCACACAAGTCATATTTGTCATTACGGACCTACTCCAACTTCCAGAATCTGAATCCGACCCCGATATCAAAAAAGTCCACTTCCGGTCAAACTTCTTAAAAACCTTCAAATTTCTATCTTTAGCCAAATGACTCCAAAATGACCCACGGACCTCCGAATTCACTTCCGATCGCGCTCCCAATACTAGAATCACCATACGGAGCTACTCCCAGACTCGAAATCCAAACGGATATCGATAACACTGAAATGCACTTCAACCCAAACTTATGAAATTTCTTCCAAAATGCTAACTTCCACAATATGAGCCAAAACACTCCTGGGTCATCCAAATCCTGATTCAGGCATACGCCCAAGTTCGAAATCATCATACGAACCTACTGGAACCTTCAGATTCTAATTCTGAGGTCGTTTACTCTGAAATCCAATCTTAGTCAATTCTTTCAACTTAAAGCTTCCGAAATGAGAATTCTCTTTCCAAATCAACTCTGAATTCTCCGGAATTCAATTTCGACCATGCCTACAAGCTATAATACCTGAAGTGAAGCTGCTCATGGCCCCAAACTGTTGAACGGCGCGCTAGAGCTCAAAACGATCGGTCGAATCATTACAACGATTCTTGGTAAAGTAATTCTATTTTTTTAATTACTGGAAAATGTTGAGTATTTCATATACTAGATGATGTTGTGTCTAAAGTAGCATGAATATATCCATCAAAATACATTTATTGAAATACAACATAATATCCAAATTTTGGATTTTGAGCACTACATTAATCACATCTAATCTTTTACTACTTTTCAACTAACGAAGATGCTACTCCACGTTAAACTAAAAAATAGAATTTTTTATAATATTTAATTTTAGTGGAAATTTTGTATTTTTTTAATCGATTAAAGAGATGCACATCACAGAAATGGAATAAGTAAGAAAAAGGGGGAAAAGAAAGAAAAAAAGAGTGAATGGGAAAACAAAAATAGTCCACAGCGGCGGGAAAGCAGCAAAGAGAAGTACTACTTCAGTCACATAGCTCAATTTGGTATTGTAATTCTGCTTGCTCGTTTAGTCTACATTGCGATTCTTGGTAAAGTAATTCTATTTTTTTAATTACTAGAAAATGTTGAGTATTTCATATACTAGATGACGTTGTGTCTAAAGTAGCAACGGAATGGTAACCCCAAATTCTTTATATTTAACACATTCAAATTTGAATTGTGCCGTATCATAATAAAATATTTTTTTTTAAACTCGTAAATATTAAGATCAAGTAATACTATGAATGATCTCTCTGAATTGTATATAGACAATCAACTTATTATAAATTTGAACGATTTTGAATATGTCCATTAAAATACATTTATTGAAATACAACATAATATCCCACTTTTGAATTTTGAGCACTACATTAATCACATCTAATCTTTTACTACTTTTAAACTAACCAATATGCTACTCTACGTTAAACTAAAAAATGGAATTTGCTATAATATTTAATTTTAGTGGGAATTTTGTATTTTTTTTAATCGATTAAAGGGATGCACATCACAGAAATGGAATAAGTAAGAAAAGGAGGGGGGGAGAAAAAAAGAGTGAATGGAAAAACAGAGGATATAATAAAAACCTATGTCAATTGGAAAAAGCAAAAATAGTCCACAGCGGCGGAAAAGGATCACGAGAAGTACTGCTTCTTCAGCCACACAGCTCGATTTTGTACTGTAATTCTACTTGCTCGTTTAGTCTACATTGCGATTCTTGGTAAAGTAATTCTATTTTTTTAATTACTGGAAAATGTTGAGTATTTCATATACCAGATGACGTTGTGTCTAAAGTAGCAACGGAATGGTAACCCCAAATTCTTTATTTTTAACACATTCAAATTTGAATTGTGCCATAATAAAATATTATTTTTTTGAAACACATAAATATTAAGATCAAGTACTACTATGAATGATCTCTCTGAATTTTATATAGACAATCAACTTAATATAAATTTCAACGATCTTGAATATGTCCATTAAAATACATTTATTGAAATACAACATAATATCCAAATTTTGGAATATTGAGCACTACATTAATCACATCTAATCTTTAACTACTTTGCAACTAACGAAGGTTCTACTCCACGTTAAACTAAAAAATGAAATTTGCTATAATATTTAATTTTAGTGGGAATTTTGTATTTTTTTAATCGATTAAAGGGATGCACATCGCAGAAATGGAATAAGTAAGAAAAAAGGGGAAAAGAAAGAAAAAAAGAGTGAATGAGAAAACAGAGGATGTAATAAAAAACTATGTCAATTGGAAAAAGCAAAAATAGTCCACAGCGGTAGGAAATGATCAACGATAAGTAATGCTTCTTCAGCCACACAGCTCGATTTGGTACTGTAATTCTGCTTGCTCGTTTAGTCTACATTGTGATTCTTGGTAAAGTAATTCTATTTTTTTAATTACTGAAAAATGTTGAGTATTTCATATACCAGATGTCGTTGTGTCTAAAGTAGCAATGGAATGGTAACCCCAAATTCTTTATTTTTAACACATTCAAATTTGAATTGTGCCATAATAAAATATTAGTTTTTTTAAACTCGTAAATATTAAGATCAAGTACTACTATGAATGATCTCTCTGAATTGTATATAGACAATCAACTTAATATAAATTTCAACGATCTTGAATATGTCCATTAAAATACATTTATTGAAATACAACATAATATCCAAATTTTGGATTTTAAGCACTACATTAATCACATCTAATCTTTTACTACTTTGCAACTAACGAAGGTGCTACTCCACGTTAAACTAAAAAATGAAATTTGCTATAATATTTAATTTTAGTGGGAATTTTGTATTTTTTTAGTCGATTAAAGGGATGCACATCACAGAAATGGAATAAGTAAGAAAAAAGGGGAAAAGAAAGAAAAAAAGAGTGAATGAGAAAACAGAGGATGTAATAAAAATCTATGTCAATTGGAAAAAGCAAAAATAGTCCACATCGGCGGGAAAGGATCAACGATAAGTAATGCTTCTTCAGCCACACAGCTCGATTTGGTACTGTAATTCTGCTTGCTCGTTTAGTCTACATTGCAATTCTTGGTAAAGTAATTCTATTTTTTTAATTACTGAAAAATGTTGAGTATTTCATATACCAGATGTCGTTGTGTCTAAAGTAGCAATGGAATGGTAACCCCAAATTCTTTATTTTTAACACATTCAAATTTGAATTGTGCCATAATAAAATATTAGTTTTTTAAAACTCGTAAATATTAAGATCAAGTACTACTATGAATGATCTCTCTGAATTGTATATAGACAATCAACTTAATATAAATTGCAACGATCTTGAATATGTCCATTAAAATATATTATTGAAATACAACATAATATCCAAATTTTGGATTTTAAGCACTACATTAATCACATCTAATCTTTTACTACTTTGCAACTAACGAAGATGCTACTCCACGTTAAACTAAAAAATGAAATTTGCTATAATATTTAATTTTAGTGGGAATTTTGTATTTTTTTAATCGATTAAAGGGATGCACATCACAGAAATGGATTAAGTAAGAAAAAAGGGGGAAAGAAAGAAAAAAAGAGTGAATGGGAAAATAGAGGATGTAATAAAAATCTATGTCAATTGGAAAAAGCAAAAATAGTCCACAGCGGCGGGAAAGGATCAACGAGAAGTACTTCTTCAGCCACCCAGCTCGATTTGGTACTGTAATTCTGCTTGCTCGTTTAGTCTACATTCCGATTCTTGTTAAAGTAATTCTATTTTTCAATTACTGGAAAATGTTGAGTATTTTTTATAGTTTCTCTATCTTTTTCTCTTTGAGTTGGTAAGTTGTGTTTAGTCAACTGCAAGTTTATCTTTCTTTTTTATCTCTGAATGCATGTACTTTTGTAAACAATATTATCCAATTTTTCCCTCTCGGTAGAACTTTAGGATGAATCAGGTTATTCTTTTGTACAAAAATCATACAATTATTACCTGTTGTTATATGAAAAATCCGAAAAGAGTGGTTGAAAGCTAAAAGGACTTGAATTGTTTTAGTTTTTTAAATGATGTCAAAGACATGGCAAGGAAGAAGTCATATACACAGCTAGGAGCAACGAATTACTCATTTAGTGGTTTGTTGTTGATTATAGAATGTTCTATTTGAATGATTTTTGAAATAAGTCGTTGAATTACTTATCTATCTATATCTATCTATACTATATTAAAAGCACGAAGGCCCTTAGCGAAATGTTGTTTCCCTTTTTGCCCTTTAAAATAGCTTTTAGATTGGACAAAATTGTAAACTTATAATTTAATTAATTTACTACTACTATTTAGGACTAATTTGAAATCAATTAGAATTTGGGTTATTAAATATTTTCCTTATTTGAACTATGTACAAACTCCTAATATTTAGGATAATACGTAATATTAATTATAATACTTTTCCTTTTAACATGTAAACACTAGCCTTAACATTAAATAGTTCTTTATTTTAGGTACAAATATCTGTTTAAACTTGTATTTGAATAACGATTTCCTTATGAAATTAATTACATCTCTATGATGATGTCAACGTAATGTTACGGTTGAAATCTATTAATAATAACTAATTGAGGTTAACTTTCTAATTTCCTATACATTAATTTCTTGAATCTCTATGTTGAAATGGCCTCAAGGAATTGATTGCACTTGAATTTCTATCTTGAATTGAGGTTCAAACCGTTTGTGGTTGAAAGCTAAAAGGACTTTGAATTGTTTTAGTTTTTTAAATGATGTCAAAGACATGGCAAGGAAGAAGTCATATACACAGCTGGGAGCAACGAATTACTCATTTAGTGGTTTGTTGTTGATTATAGAATGTTCTATTTGAATGATTTTTGAAATATGTCGTTGAATTACTTATCTATATCTATCTATCTATATATATCTATACTATATTAAAAGCACGAAGGTCCTTAGCGAAATGTCGTTCGCCTTTTTTACCCTTTAAAATTAGAGTTCAGACTAGACAAAATAGTCTTTTAAATATTATCCTAATATTTAAAAATATTTATTTAATTATCTCCCTAATATTTAGGAATTGACATTTAATTGTTTCCTTTATATTTAGGAATAATCATTTAATTATTTTCTTAATATTTAGGACTTCGAAATTAATTAAAATTTTAGATATTAAATCACTCCTTATTCAAACTATATACAAAACTTCTATAATCGAAGAATTTAAAATAAAGAAAAAATTTAGCTTTATAAATTCTTTCCTTTTAAAATTCATTACTTCTAACACCAAATATTTTAGTAATAACTCTTAGCTAAATATTAAAAACGATTTTACTTAAATATTCTCTTACCAAATATTTGGAAGTTAGACCCTAGATGTCGTATCAATTTAAAATCTAAGAACTAAAACAAATTCAATTTAAGGAATTTATTTAATAACAAGACAATACTTTAGAATGGAAAAGAATGATTTTATTAACATAATTTTCTATTATATTTTGATTAAATTAAGTAATATGATATCTTATTTATTAAATGCAAACTGAGATATATTATTCTTAATTTCTTATGGATTATACAAAGTTCAACTAAGAGATTATCATAGTTGAATAGCAGTGAATAATAATATATTTTTAATTATTTTATTACTTTCATATTAAATTAAAATTAAGAAATACAAATTATGAGGAATAATTGGGGTCATTACTTATTTTCCTGAGTAAAATATATGACTAATTGGGGTCATTACTTATTTTCTTAATATTAAGAACTTTTAAATTAATAAAAATTTATTTATTAGATTTTTTCTCACTTAAACTATGTAGGAAATTATTTATCTATCTATACTATATTAAAAGTACGAAGTCCCTATCGAAATATCGTTTTTACTATTTAAAAGTTAATTTTACACTAGTCAAAATAGTCATTTCATTATTTTCCTAATTTAGGACTTCAAATCAACTAGAATTTTACTTGCGAAGATCCTAACAATTAGGACTTCAAATTGAATTAAATTTTAACTTATTAAATCATTCATTATTTGATCAGTTTGTTATAAATATTCTTTTGGAGTTTAGTACATTCCATTAAAGTTTTTTTAATTCTTAGTCTATGAGGTATATAATAGTATTTCTTTCTCTCTAACAACTACAACAATAATATCCCAGTATAATCCTACAAGTGGGGTCTGGGGAGGGTAATATGTACGCGGACGTTACCCCTAACCCGAGGGGCAGAGAGGCTGTTTCTAAGAGACCCTCAGCTCAAGAGAGCAACAAGAGACGATATATTAGTACTATCAATAGACTCATAATAAAATAACATAAAATACATAACATAAAATAACAAAATAACAGCAATATAAGAAATATAGGAAATACGAAAAGGATGAAAAATATACTAATATCCAACAGATAAAGCCCTGCATCAGTAGCTGATCAATAGCATCCTAAGACTAACTCCTAACTGGCCAGTCTCACTCTAGTGCGCTGTAGAAATATTCACAAATATTTCTTTCTCTCTAAATGATCAATAATTGATTGCCTAAAATATGAAACATCCATTAACAATGCATGTTTGCCTTTTTTCTGTTAACATTTTAAGAGTTTTGATTATCTCAACTTTAAATTTCTAGAAGACTGAACTAAAATGATGCTAATTTAGAAATAAATTAAGCTACAGCCATACTATGCGAATTTGTAACTACAATTCATTTTTTAAACTTAAGATAAACTAATGCATTTGGAACTCTTGAAATAACTATATATTTGTCATCCTCCCCCCCCCCCCCCCCCATAATTTTAAAAAATTGACCTCAATAATGTGAACTCTTGAAATTTTAAAGTTGTCAATAGCATAGTGCATTTGGAGTGAGTTTAGGATAGTATTAACTTTTATTTGGTATTGGATGAAAGTGCAAAGTAGGGAATTTAGACTTAGATCAATAGGAATCTAGAATTTTTTTTTACACAAGAAGAGGTTCATTTGGCTTGTCTATAATTTTGATTAACTTTGAATGAACAGTTTTTTTTTTTTTTGTTTGTGTAATGACATTATGAATGTAGAGTGTACAAAGAATTGTTAGATGAAATAACAACCTACCATATTTGTATCTTATATAATAAAATATTTATAATTATAAATACTATAGAACTAATTACATTAAATTCTTTCAGAAATGTTGAATTCAACTATATATTGCATCAATGTAATAATATTTATTTTTATCATTTAAACATATATTGCATTTAATTTAACCTCCATCGCTATTTTTCTATAATTCATATATATTTTATATTGATTAACGTGATGCACACGTGCAATGCACGTACACTAAAACTAGTTATTATAAAAGTGGGAAGTCCTTAACTAAAAGGTTAATTACTAAAATACCCTTTTAATCTAATTACCTTACTTAAAAATTAAAATAAAACTTCTCATTTGAAAAGGTGTCTTAGATGCCTTTTAGGAAATGGCTGTTGGATTTTTTCAAAATAAAACAAAGGAAATAATTTGAAAAAAAAAAAAAACTGAAAAGTTGAGAAACACAAATATAACTAAAGAAACGGTCCAAGTATGCGATTAAAAGATATGGTGAGGCTAAATTTATTTGCTATACAGGCCTGAATAATTTTCTAATCAAAGAAAGTAAGAAGTGCTGAAAATTATATTGTTTCCGTAAAACATGATAAAAATAGGCCAAATATATAGACAACCCATTAAATTTGGCTCAATTTTTTATTTTGGTATTTTAACTTAGCCTTGTTCTATTTTGGCCCTCCAACCCTATTTCTTTTGTTCCACTTTGACACAAAAGCTGACTAGATTCCGTGTGTGATTTGCCTCATCCTTGTACGCGCGTGAGAGCCATTTTTTAAGCCAAATTTCATACTTCCAACGTAGAGGGCGGATCTAGAATTTAAATCCTATGGATTCAATTTTAATGTTTTTAACATTGAATCCATTATATTTTTAAAGTTATGGGTTTATATCTATTTATTTATTTTACAATTTTAATGAATTTTTACATACAAATTTTTACTCCGCATCAAAAGTTATGGGTTCAGTTAAACCCGTAGTTATTACTAAAAATATATATATAAAAATATTTTTCCACGAGAGGGGGGCAGAAAAAACGAAAAAAATAATAATTTGAAATTACAAAAGAAATTTTTTTTTTGAGGGGGGGTGGGGGTAGCAGCTGGGTATTTGTCCGTGCTGCATTTTTACCTTGGATAAAAGTTTTTGTGTCAAAGTGGAACAAAAGAACTCATTATATTTTTAAATGTTATGGGTTTATATCTATTTTTTTACAATTTTAATGAATTTTTACATACAAATTTTTACTCCGCGTCGAAAGTTATGGGTTCAGTTACCCGTAATTATTATTGAAAATATATAAAAAAAGAAAATATTTTTTCCCCGGGATGTGGGCAGAAAAAATGAAAAAAATAATAATTTGAAATTACAAAAAAAAAAATTGCGGGGAGGAGGGGGGAATTGGGTGGGGGGGAGGCAGTGGGGTGGGGGTGGGGGTAACAGCTGGGTATTTGCACGCACTGCATTTTTACCCGGGAGAAATTTTTTTGTGTCAAAGTAGAACAAAAGAAATGAGGTTGGAGGGTCAAAATTAAACAAGGCTGAGTTAAAATGTCAAAATAAAAAATTGGGCCAAGTTTAATGGTCTGTATATGTATTTACAAAGATTCGGAATCATGAATGAATAATTTTCTGAAGAAAACGAAGTCAACAATTATATGTATGTGGTAATATTTTTAACAAGATTTTCTGTTCTTCTTTCTACTCCTTAGTCTTTTGACTTCTTCTCTTATAAAATTGGAGATAAGAAAGCAAATCAATGGAGGAGTTCATCATACATCAAATATTTTTTCTTCGATCTGTTATTTTCCTCCATATACAACGTACGGCGCATTTTTTTCTCATGTCAGTAACTTCTTATTGTTATCATTATCAAATATTTTCCCATGTGATAAATTGAAGAACTTAATAAAATGAACTTATTATAGGGAGGGAAGTTATAAGAAGATGTTTATTGGTGGACTAAATCCAAGAATAGATGATATAAGTGATCCTTAATTTAAAAATAACTACAAAAGAAAAAATCGCTGTAATATAAAAGTGAATCGATTAACAAGCTATTTATCATTTTTTTAGTGCAAAAATGCAAAAAACATTACCATTTTAAGTGAAAATAAATTAGTAAAAAGAAATCTAATACAATCAAACCTCTCTATAACTGCCTCGTTTGTTCCTTTTCTTGGCCGTTATAGTAAAGTGCTATTATAGAAGGCATATATTATAACATAACATAAAAATCGATTCTGATAAAAACTTAACTTTTATAACTATTGGTTGTTATATAAAGATGTTGTTCTAGAGAAGTCTTGCTGTATATGAAAGAAAAAAATACAACAAAATTAAAATCTCTAAATAGAATATTTTTATAAATACAAAATTAGAGTACTTTTGTAACTACTCTTTTTTCATTTTGGTGGAAGCTTTATGTCCAAGCACAGAACTATGCATTCAGATTTCATTTTTCGACACTGCTTTTTTCTTTTCTAATATCTTGGAAATAATTCTTATAATATTTCAAATAGATTAAAGATATAGGATACTTTGCATTTTGTGCATTTTCTGATGAGGGGAAAAAAGACATCCTTGTAAGTTACCTGATCATTTTAGTATTTAAGAAGAGATAGCTTTCCTAGACAATTCAGAAAACCTAAATCTTCATGGACTATTTGTTCTTGCTAAATCAAAAAAAGAAGCTTGATAACTTATAAAATTAAAGCAAAAGCTTGAATAAATTTTAAGTTGAGTATATGGATTGAGAGTGATTGAAGACCTATCCGATAGTATTGACCAACAATCATTATTTTCTTGTACTTATACTTTTGTCTTCAACTTTTACTCTATAACTGAAACATAATTTTCAAAAGTATATTTATGTGATCTTTGAAAATAATTATATTTATTCCGACAGAATACACACGCAATGCGTGTGCCCAGAAGTTAGTACTAATAAAATAAAAGAAGAAATAAGTCTTATGCAGGGTCTATTTGAAACAGCATCTTTATCCTCACAAGGCAGGGGTAAGGTCTCAGTATAATATCGGGTATGTTATCTTTGAAATAGTTGTCTGAATGATTGAACTTCTATTTATTTATTTTTAGGAAGTTACTGTCGAGATAAATAAATATATCGAGAATGGGAGTAGATCAGCCTCATCCAGTTCTAACTCCAGCTCTAAACCAACAGATTTACCACCATCTCCAAAAGATCATAGTGATACTGATCTCAATCATTTTGCTATTTTGAACTTAGCTAATGGCAAGGAGGACTCTGAGAAAGCCAAAAGTGAGTATCTAATTCTCTTAAATGCTTCAATTGATGTCGCAAGGTTCATTTTAAAACATGGATGGTCATTTTTGGCTGATGATGAGAAAAAACTTTTGGAAAGAGAAGGTAATTTTGAGGCGCTCTTGCAATTTTACGGGCATCACATTGTTCATGATGTGGGAAGAGTTATACTAGAAAATGCTGAAATGCATCGAACCATGATTGCCCCAAGTTTCCTGAAAGACATTGTGAATGCTTGTGCAAAGGAAACTATTAATTAAAACCATTGTTGAAGACTTAAATGGAGATTATTTTGGATTATTAGTCGATAAATGGGAGGGTATCTGTGATGAGGAAGAAGTGACAATTGTTTTGCGGTGTGTTGACAAAAAGGGTATTCTGATGGAACGTTTCATTGGTATTATTCAAGTTATTGATCAATCTGCACGATCTATGAACGAAAAAATAGATTCTTTGCTCACTGAGTCTATCTAAGATGCGTGCACAAGGTTATAATGGAGATACTAACATGCAAAGAGAGATCAATGGTCTTAAGACATTGATTTTGCAAGATAACCCGTCGGCGAATTGCACTCATTGCTTTGCCCAACCACTACATTTCACACTTGTAACCGTTGCTAAAAGACAATGTGATGTTGGTCGATTTTTTGCTATACTCACTTTTGAGCTGAATGTGATAGGAGCTTATTTTGAGCGCCAAACTATTTCACAAGAAAATCAAGATGAAAAATTGAAAGAATTGCTTAATTTTGGTAAAGTTCTGACTTGGCGAGACCCAGTCAGAAGTATGAGTTTGAAAGATTAGGTGATGCTCCTTTGGAATCTCATTTTAAATCATTGCTTCGCATCATTACTATATTTTCATCAGTTGTTCATGTGTTAGAAGTTATTGCAAGTTTACGCTCTCCTGACCGAATGGGGGCAGAAGATCTACAATCATTTGAGTTTGTTTATATGCTGCACTTCATGTTGAAGGAACTGGCGATCACAAAGGAGTATAGTTTTACAAAAAAAAAAAGATCAACAAATTGTAAATGCGATGAAACTTGTTGGCATGGCAAAGAGACAATTGCAAAAGATGAGAGATGGTGAATGGAAACAACGTCTGATGGATGACGTCTCTTCATTTTGTGTCAAACATGACATTTTAATTCCTAAAATGGACGTTCTTTATGTTTTACCTGGAAGGTCTACCATCACATATTCACATCACTTGCGCGTGGACTATTGATTCACAGTTGCAGGAGCTTGACTAGTGCTTTGATAAAGTGAGTAATGATTTACTTCTTGGTATGGCTAGTCTGAGCCCAATAAATTCTTTTGCTAATTATGACAAGGACAAGATAATGAGATTAGCGAAATATTATCCAAATGAATTTGGTGACAACAAGCTTCAAGAACTCAGTAGCCAGCTTGATGATTACATTGTTTACATGCGACAATCTGACAATAAGTTATCAAACTTGAAAGGACTTGGTGATCTTTCCAAGATGTTGGTTGAAAGAAAATTGGATTTAATACGTGTATTGGGAAAAATTGTATTTAAATATAAAGGTAACGTGTCGAATATGTGTCGAAACACGTGGACTAGTCAAATGGTCAAAGAATTACAACTAGCCAAGGGGCACGAGTTGCAACAGATAAGAGCAAATGCAGAGGAAGAGGCACGGGCAGGAATACAAATAATCCAGCACTCATACCTATCTAAATCATTTATGTCAGAGAATCAAAAGGAATGAATCTGACAATAGAAAAGAGTGCAGATACGTCATTTAATAGGCATTAAATGTGGAATACGTTAGAGAGTTTGTATTAAATATAATGATTATGTAACGTAGCATTAAATGTCTTTAATTACTCATAATAGCCTCATTATGATTTGGACAAAACGTATATCTCCAAGATATCTATAAAAAGGAGACATCTGATCAATTATAAGGACACAAAATACTATTGATATAAACTTTGGTTTACTTGTTTTTCTCTTTATTACTCTCTTGTTACCTAAATTACGTCTTTCTATACACTCTTTTGATTATAAGTAACCCGTGTTATTCTAAATTCTAGCTTTGACTAAAATTTCATTTTTTGGTTAAACAAATTGGTTCTGTTGCCGGGAATCTGATAATCTATTTTCTTTTCGCTTAATTTTCCTTGTTGCATCAACTATGTCGAACAACAATGACAACATCCAAGGAAAACAAGAAAACCAGATAAACCAACAACTTCAGAGAGACCCTCAGGATAATAACGCAGTGATTATTTCCCCACAAGGCTCTCCTCGGCGATCTCGTGAAGGCACTCCTGAGGGATCTCATACTGATGGACAGGCTCAATTCGAAAATGTTGAAGCTATGGATGAGGCTTCGCAAAAACTTATTACCGCACAGGTCAATAAAGCTGTTCAGGCCTTGGTTAGCCAGTTACCTGCTGCACCACCCACCCCCACACCTACTCCAAATAACAACACTCTGGAGAACCCTCGTTCCGAGCTTGTTAATTCAGGCAGCGGTGGAACCCCCAGTGAATTGCAGGATGGAGAACCAGGTAATTTAGTTAATTCAAATTTACAAAACTTGGTACTAACCTTGCAAAAACAGCTCAAGGAGCAAAGTGAGCGCATAGAGCAGATACCCGGGGTGCCGCCCATAATCAAAGGGGTAGATATGGATAGATATTCACAACAACCCTGGAAGCCTAGTGCTGCTCCACTTTCAATTCCAAAAAAGTTCAAAATGCCTGATATTCCAAAATATGATGGAACGACAGACCCACGAGATCACGTGACTGCATTCACGACAGGTGTAAAAGGCAACGATTTGACTAAGCAGGAGATTGAATCAGTATTAGTCAAAAAAATTGGTGAAACGCTCACCAAAGGAGCGCTAACATGGTATTCTCTTTTACCCAAAAATTCTATAAATTCTTTTGATGAGCTTGCAGATTCTTTCATCAAAGCACACTCGGGAGCTCAAAAAGTAGAGAAAAGAATGGAGGATATTTTCAAAATCAAGCAAGGGGACTCAGAACTGCTTAGAGAGTTCGTGGACAGATTCCAACGTGAAAGAATGACATTACCACGTGTACCAGATAATTGGGCAGCTATAGCTTTCACAAGCAATTTGAATGAAAAAAGCTCAGAAGCTACGAGGCGACTCAAAGAAAGCCTTTGTGAATTCCCAGCTACAACGTGGAATGACGTTTACAACAGGTATAGCACGAAGCTGAGGATAGAAGAAGATATTGTTCCACGACTTCAAAAATAAGAAAAGGTAAGTTCGAGACGTGCGGAGACCGAAAAAAGATCCGATAAGAACAGGTACAAGCCTTACATGGGACCTGCGGGAAAGACTCATGATCAAAGCAGGATAATCAAAGGTACGATCACAGATCAAGAAACAAAGAATCAGGTTCTTCATCAAAATTTAGGAACGAGCGAAATAACTATGAGTCACGAGATGATGATAGAAATTTGAAGGCGAGATTCGTTGATTACAACTTCAACGTCAGCACCTCCGAGCTCGTAGATGTTTTGAAAAGTATGGGAGATAAGGTATGGTAGCCAAAGGAAATGAGATCGAACCCAAACAGGCTCAACCCTGACCATTGGTGCGAGTTTCATAATGACCACGGACATAAAACAGCAGATTGCAGGTTTTTGCAAAGTGAAGTTGATCATTTATTAAAACAAGGGTATCTTACTGAGTTGTTCAGTGAGAAAGGTAAGCAAGCTTACATGAAGAACAGGAAGGAGCCTCCAAAACCACCTTTTCCCAAAAGAACTGTCAACGTTATAAGTGGTGGTGAAGACGTCAATGGTATATCATATACTGCAGCTAACAAAATTTCCAAAGTAACAATTACCCAAGGGAAATGGGTGCGGCATGTTTTAGAGGAAGACAACATTACATTCAATGACGCAGATGCAGATGGCGTATTAACCCCTCATAACGATGCATTGGTAATATCTTTAATTATACATGATACTAATGTGAAACGAGTTTTGATTGATCCAGGTAGTTCCGTGAACATTATTTTACTAAGAGTATTACGTGAGATGCAAGTTGAAGATAAAATGATACCAAAGGCGCATACTCTATCTGGATTTGATAATTCTAGTGTCCTCACGAAAGGAGAGGTAACACGCACCACATTCACTGAAGGAGTCGTTAAAGATACAAAGTTCGAGGTGGTAGATATAGAGATGGCTTACAATATGATTCTTGGGAGACCATGGATCCACGAAATGGATGTTGTTCCTTCAACCTTGCATCAAGTTATTAAATTTCCATCGTCATGGGGAATCTGTCAAATTCGGGGAGATCAACATACAGCCAGGGCTATCAACTCTGTTGCAGATACAAGCACGAGAAATGAAGGTAAATAACAATCATAGAAGACAGTTGAGGTCACCACAACACAAACCTCAACTGAAGAAGGGCAAACAGATGTAGATTTAAGGCCTAATATCATTCAAGAACCAGAAGAGAATGAAAATATCAAAACAACAATAGAGGAATTAGAGCCTGTCGTGTTATTTGCTTAATGGCCTGATAAAAAAGTCTATGTTGGAGCCAATCCTAGCCAAGGTATGAGAGGTAAGTTAATTGAATTTTTGAAAACTAACATGGATTGCTTTGATTGGTCCCATTCTGACATGACAGGAATACCCCCAGAGGTGATGACCCATAAACTAAATGAAGATCCATCGTACCCTCCTGTCAAGCAAAAGAAAAGAAAGCAAGGAACTTTCAAGAATCAGGTGATTCAGGAAGAAGTCCAAAAATTGCTAAAAATTGGTTCTATTCGTGAGGTAAAATATCCTAATTGGTTAGCCATACGCGCTTTGCGCTGTGAGCACGTGATTTTTGTTTCACACGACAATCGCTCCAAAAAGAAATAAAAAATAATAATTGGCCCTGCTGTACAATTTTGGATTTCTGTGCGGCACCTTGTTGATTTATTTGTGACTTCGGCCCATTTTTATTTATTTACTTTATTAAAATAAAATTCAAAAAATATATGTGTCCTGCATAATTCGAACCGTAATCCGGTCGTTAAATAGAAAATCATGAATAGGCATCTTCGTCCGTGATTTTATTTGGTTTGACTTTACCCGTTTTTAGTGTGTGTGCAAATAATTGTATTGAGTGTGTATTTAATTTTAATTTGATTTTTTGGCTTAGTTTTGTTTTAAAATAAATAAGAAAAAGGAAATAAAAAAAATATAATAAAAAATAATAATAAAGAAAAGACCCCTTCCCTTCCGGACTTGGGCCAATTTTAACAAAATTGGCCCAAACAAACAGCCCAAGACCCAGGCTTGCCCGGTCCAGGCCACCTGATGCCCAGGACGTCCAAACGACGTCGTTTGAGTCGTGCCTGATCTGGGCCGTTGATCTCAGAGTGATCAACGGCCAAGATCAATTCCCCATAACCCATCAATAAACCCGACCCATTCCACCCGGATCAACCCAAACCCCTTACCCTCGAAACGACACCGTTCCACTTAAGCCATCAGATCCAGACCGTAGATCTAAATTGATCTAACGGTCGAGATCCGCCTACTCATTCCATATATAAGCCCTTAACATACCCTACCCCCCTATCCAAACCCCAGCCTTCGTCGTCTTCACCACAACCCCCAAACCCTAGAGCCGCCCTTGTATCCCCCACCATGAAAACCGGCGGCATGAACTCCGGTGACCTTCCCCTTAACACCCTAGAACGCCCTTGCCATCCTGAACCCAAATCTATCAACCATGTAGTTCGAATCCCTCCCCACCTTCTCGAATCTTCATTTGAAGATTCGAGTCAAAACTCGATCTACTCAGTTTAACCCCAATTTCATACCAGACACTCCCCAGACCCCCCTCGTGACCAAACCATACTTGGTTTGGTCCGAATCTGATCAGGGAGGCATGAATCCCAGATCTGAGTTTTGGAAATTTTGTGTTCCTCCGTCACTGGTCCAACCGAAGAGATTAAGGTCTAATAGACTTTAATCAAAGTGTTTCTCGTCTGAGAAACACTTCGTTTAAAGTCCGTTCAGCTTTAAGAAAGGCCTGACCAAGTCCGAGTTAAGGTTTTGATCTTTTGCGGTTTAAGGTGAGTTTTCTTTCTTTTCTTAGTTGTTTTGGTTCGTTTGATTGTTGTAAGGGTCTGTTCGTTTTCTGTTTATGTCCTTGACCTCTATCAACTGTGCTTCAACCACTTTGCCTGAACCCCTGTTTGCTTGTCTAAATCCCCCCCTCCTATTCTGATAAGGCATTATGTATTTGTTTGTGCAACTAGCTGATTTTCGAGTTTGGACTGACTAGTTGACTCCTCGAATGTATTTTTGCTTAGTCAGTATAATTCGAACCATGTATCGATACTGTTTAAATGTCTGATTTTTGGCTACGATTGTGTATGTTAATGCTAATATAGTCGAGTCGACATGTGTCGTCAATTAGTTTCAACTGTCCGAACAATAACAAATCGAGTTGCTTCTGTTGAACATTTGCCTGAATCAATTAAGAACCAAGTCCTGTTAATTATAGTCGTTAATATGATTTCAAAAACCTAAGGCTTGGTCTGTAACTGAAATCTGAGTTGATGGCATGTGCACTTGTGCACGGCATGTGCATTGTGCACAGCCTGTTTTCCTGCATAAAAGGGCTTTTGATTTTAAAAATGGTTTGACAGCATATGCTGTCAGATATATTCTACTGCCCATATTTGCTTTTGGTTAATAAAATGGGAAAGTTTAAGGCTGCCAGGGGAATGATGGGTTTTTATATTTAATTAGCTAAAGTGGGACCTGGGGACACAGGGAGGGAGACAGAGATATACAGAGGGATTAGAGATAGTCATATAGAGAATTAGAAAAGGGGCTGATGGAAGAAGAGAGGAGGAAAAGGGATACCATCTGATATTAGAGTAATACACAGAGAGAGGGAGATTGATAGATACAAAGATTTTGATACACACACACACACACAGATAGAGATTGATAATAAAGGGAGGGGAATACACTAATAGAAGAGGGATTTGATAAGAAAACAGGAAAAGAGAGTTGTCTGAAAACACACGGACAAAAATAGAACAAAGAGAGGCCTAACACAAAAAAGGGGAACTGCATTTTTCTCATCTTTTGTTTTGATTCTCAACTGGTCTGATTGTGCATGTTCCATATTGACTTATCCTGAGTCTTGTTTGAGATTACTGGTTGTGTGAAGTGTCAGTCCAGTTCTTGACCCATTCTGGTTAAAATCGGATTCCATATTGTTGGGAATTTGCTACATTCTGCCATCTTTCATTGGTTCTAAGTTGCATTCTTGCACTGGGTTTTGCTTCTATTTGGTTACCTGCTGTTGCTGCTGCTATTTGGTTTCCTGCTGCTGCTGACCTTTCTGCTTCATTTCTTCTTTGCATTTCAGTATTCAGTGTTCTCCAGGTACACATTTCAGATCCAATTTTGGTGTTAACTGTAACAATTCAAAAGCATGAAATGAAAGGAGTTCTTGAAGAAGATTTAGATGTTTGTTTCGTAATGTTTGTGATATACTGATTTCTGTTGTATAAATTGATTAGCTTGATTCAGTAATGAAAGATTAGTTAGATAATACTTAATCAAGTTTAGCCTCTTGCATCTTAGTTCATAGTTGTTTGCCAGTACAAGATGCAATAGTATAATATGTAGAATGCATGGATAATTGACATAGAATTTTCGACCGGATTCCTGTTTAACTATAATGAGATGCATACAATAGAGAACTTCCGTTTTACGCAATGATATTTGGTGTTATTTTTTTAGTTTTCCTTTATCAGCACCCGCTAGGCAGCATATAGCAGCGCGTTCGAATCCCCATTAGTAATAAGACGTAGTAGTTAGTTCCTTTAATCCAGCCTAAATAAGTCTAGTTAAATTCAATTCAAGAAAGGTTTTGGACGCACGTATAGCATTGGGTCAATCTCGAATGTAACTTCTTTGTCCAATTGAAGCATGTCTCACAATGTATGACGCCTCTCCACTTTGTAAATAACTAATAAGAAATTGACAAGAATCCAGATTAGGCAAAGGCTTATAATTGAATTAGCATGTACCTTTTCTTCTAGTTTTAGAGACAAATGCATTAGAAATGTAGCCACTTTAGGATATCCTTTCTAAAATAGAGATGAGCCTCGCCAAATAAAAATGTAAAATTGCGGGGCCCTCAATAAATAACCATGATAATTATTTAGAATTCAGGATAGGCCATTTAATAAATTTCATGGCCTTCTACAAAATAATAACGCGTTAGACTCTCTAGGCGCGGCTTAATTAAATCATATTCTTAAATTCGGGTGCACATTGATGTGACCCAAATCCAAATCTCAACGAAGTCCAAATGTGTCGACGATCACGGGTGCATTGATTGTGACGTGGTTCGAGATGCATTTTCACGACGTTGCAATTCTATAAAAAATAAGTGATAATAATAAAAGCGGTTTAAACTTAATAAAAGCACATAAGTCACAACATGTATTTAAACCAGATATTTAGCCATTATAACAATTTAAGCGACCGTGCTAGAACCACGGGATTTGGGGGTGCCTAACACCTTCCCTCGGGTCAACAGAATTCCTTACTTAGAATTTCTGGTTCGCAGACTTCATTTGGAAAAGTCTAAAATTTCCTCGATTTGGGATTCAAGATAAACCGGTGACTTGGGACACCAAAAGCCAAACCTTTCCCAAGTGGCGACTCTGAATTAAATAAATAATCCCATTTCGAATATTGTCACTTAAATTGGAAAAACTCCACCCGCGCATCTAACCCCTCGGGGCTGGGGGCGTGCAAAAAGGAGGTGTGACAGCTCTGGCGACTCCGCTGGGGATTTTGAACCCAGAACCACTGGTTCAGGGTTCAAGAATTCGAGCTTAGAATAATTGTTATATTTGGCTTTATTATCTGATCTTTATTACATGTTTTTGTATAATGTGCTAAATGTTGTCTTTTACCGCTTTGATATTATCTGAACTGCATATAAACTGTGTCGAACCCTTCTCTTTTCACCTCCGGGGAAAAGCTCGCTGGTCGAGACTCCTTATTCTGTTAGTGTCGATACCTGGAATAAGAAAGAGGACGGATAAGTTACGAAGCCGGACGGCCTTTTGGTTCCCGGTAAGTTGCCCCTCCTCGACTCGAGTTGTCCGCTCGGGTACACAGTCTAGAACAAATACCAAGGTTTAAACCTAGTATAACTCGACTTCATGCCGGATCCCTAGTAGGAACGCTTATTTGCATCATGTTGCATTTGACTTAGGGGACTCAACACAGGGGTTGGGTCCGTCTAGGACTAGCAACCTGAAATGAAAAGACCATCTTGTTGCATCCTATTTGTTTCCGCGCATTTATTTGTCTCGGACATGCATGTTACCTGACTTTGGAGTATTTGAAAATAAAAATAAAAAATATCAGTGTATAGGACTAATTTTCTACTTTGAAAAATAGCAATGCCCAATTACCGTCAAAACGCTGTTGAAATTTTGCAATAATAAAAGGTGAAAATGTTTTATTTACTAAAAAAACAACAAAAGATAGAAAAATAGTCTTTTTGGAAAGTTGTTTGTTGAAAAGGAAAGAGTTTTGTTCTAAAATAATTCGGTTAATTGGGCCGAACTACGCGGGTCTGATTCTCACCGGATGTGAGATACGTAGGCAAACCTCATCGGTTCCGGCCCCAATTTTCAAAATCAAAAAAATATATATATTTCCCTTTAGTTCTTTCTTTATAAATTTTTCCTTGGAAAACATAAAAAAGAAAAGAAACAAAAAAAATAATATAGAAGTTTTCTTAAACTCAAATAAAAATAGCCTCTTTCTTTCTGAAGTCTTTCATGTGAAATAATGTAATAAGAATTAAAAACCAGCAATAAAAATCCAAAAAAAAATACTCTTTGCTTTTAGTCTCTCTTTTGTAAAATGTTTTTTTAAAAAAATAAAAAATATATATATTTGAAAATTTGAAATTCCGAAATATTAGGATTTTTCTTTAGAAGTGATTTTGTAAATAAATAAAACTCAGAATTTCACATCATTTTCTTAAAAGTCCCTCTTTCAAAATTTAAGGGGCAACATCATATACATTCTTTCTTCCGTAGAAAAGGTAAAAAATAAAAAAAATAAAATAAAAAAAAACCAACCAAACATATTTTCTTTTCTTAATAAATTTTCAGAATTCAAGTCAAAAGCAAATAAATTTTAGAAGTATTTCTTTAAAAAATAAAACAAAAATCAAAATAAACAAAATTTTCTTTCTTCTTTTAAAGTATTTCTTTCAAAAAATTCCAAAAAAAACAAAAAAAAATTGAATAAGTGAATAAACAAAGAATAGTCAAATCTTTTGAGCCCTATGCTAAATGAGCACTTGCTTCTTTATTTTTGTTAGTTTCGAACTACGTAATGATCTGATTCACGTAGGCATCGTGATTCGTAGGCAATCCTCATCGGATCCGGTCGCATTTCTTTTACTGCAAAATAAAAAAAATAATATAAAAAAAATTAAAAAGGGGAAAGAACTAATAAGAGGAAAAATGTCGGCATGACGCATGCTCTCGTAGCAAACATATAGTAATCCACTTAACTGTATAGGTGCATCATACCCAACGTGAGATTAACTATCTGTTATTTGCTGCAAATTAACCGTGCGCTTGCCGATGAGTATATTCAGGGTTTTTGAAAAGACGGTTGGTTTAGTGAAAGTCTGGCCTCGCACTCATACTTCACAAGGTCAAAGAGAAGTGTTCAACTACCTGTTGTTAGGACCAGAAGCAGTACTCACACTTACTTCACCAGGTCAAAAGGAAGTGTGGAAATGTCTTCAGAAATTCCATCGCAAACAATCCCGATTTCCGAGGAAAGCTCGATCTCAGCCGTCCTCACACCTGAATCCGCAACTGCGGAGGAAAATAGAATCATACGGCTCCGCATGCTGGAAATGTTGGACGACTGGAATAATGGGAAAGAGCCGCCAAGTGTCGTCCCCGGATTCCCTGAACTATTCTCCAGGTCAAGTGGGACTTCTAATATTCCCATAAATTACCCTGCTACCCCATTTGGGTACCCAGCCACCTCCGCCTTCTCTGCAGGATCACCTTCTGAGCCTCATCCCCGAATGTCGGCCAATGATGCAAGCATGAACATCTTTACTGCATCGCCTTGCCCAGCTACGGCACAGCCTGCCACGTACAAGCCAAGCCTTGACTCATCCTCTTTTACATTCCAAGCACCGTCGTTCTCAATGGAACCAACTAGGTTCGCTACCAGTACTAATCCTCTACCGCCTCAGTGCGAGCTTGTACCAGGGCAGGATCAGAACCCCAGAATTGTAGAACAAAATGAGATGGCCAAAAGGATGAGAAGCCTTGAGCAAAGTCTGAAGAATATGCAAGGATTGAGCGGGCAAAAGAGCGTCTCTTACGCCGACCTATGCATGTTTCCTCACGTACACCTGCCAATGGGTTTCAAGACCCCCAAGTTTGAGAAGTACGATGGGCACGGTGACCCCATTGCACATCTTAAGAAATACTGCAACCAATTGCGGGGAGCCGGCGGAAAAGAAGAACTGCTAATGGCATATTTTGGAGAAAGTTTGGTGGGAGTCGCTTCGGAATGGTATATGGACCAGGACATATCTCGCTGGCATATATGGGATGATCTTGCCAGAGACTTCGTAGGGCAGTTTCAATACAATATCGACATCGCACCAGACAGAAATGCTTTGTCAAACTTAAAGAAGAAACCCTCGGAAAGTTTCAGAGAATACGCCATCAAATGGCGTGAGCAAGCGTCAAGGGTAAAACCTTCCATGGACGAGATAGAGATGGTCACTACTTTTCTCCAGGCTCAAGAGTCCGACTATTTCCAAAACATGATGTCGGCCATGGGAAAGCCTTTCGCAGAAGCAATTAAGATTGGAGAGATGGTGGAGAACGGTTTGAAAACAGGAAGAATTTTGAGTCAGGCAGCCATAAGGGCAACCTCCCAGGCCGTCCAAAGCGGGTCTGGAGGAATGGCAAGAGGGAAGAAAAAAGAGGAAACATCCATGGCGGTATCAGAGATGGGAGAATATCATAATCCCAGGCTTTGTTCTTCGGAAAGAACCTCGCAACATTATTTCCCCCACCAAAATGCGACCTACGCTCCTCAACCCTACATGGTCATGAGCACCCAGCCTTATATCCAGCGGTCACAACCAGTCAATCGGGGGCAGGCCCCACATCCTAGGAATCAGCCTCCTCACCGAAACCACTACAATCCTCGACCTCCTCCAAATAATTTCCGTCCTCGGGAACCACCCAGGAGACCCAACTACACACCAATCGGTGAACCCTATTCCACCCTATTCCCTAAGCTTGTCCAAATGAATTTGTTGCAGCCCATACCACCGAACGGGCAGAACCCGGGATCACCATCATATCAGCGGGGTGTCAGATGTGCATACCATTCAGGGGTAGAAGGGCACGACACCAACGACTGTTGGACATTGAAACAAGCTGTGGAGAATCTGTTAGACCAAGGGAAGATTGTGTTGAAAGACGAGGATATCCCAAATGTGACCAATAATCCGTTGCCCGCCCACAACAACGGGCCGATAGTTGGGATGATTTGTGAAGACGAGGAAGTTGATCCGGCACTTAAAGCCATAATTGCTATTGCTGATACAGAAAAAGGACCCAGGGTAACTCCGGAGCAAGAAAAAGGAATAAGTGATGTATTCAAGCAGGCCTCCATGGTATGGGGGACGATCAAACAACCTCGGCCGAACGAGCCAGTGTTTGTCGGACGCATACCACAGGAACCAAAATACAACAAAAGAGGGAGATGATGAGGTGTCCCCGCTCGACGAGAGCGAGGAAATATGTGAGGCGACAAGGGAAAAGCTATGCGAAATACACATGGTCTAGCCAGGAGAGGGTACTAGCACCGTTGAAGCATCGTACATGGGACCAAGCACCTAGTTTCAAAACTAGAAGGCTACGCCGTTCTTGATCAAACGGAAGTCCTAATGAACCTGTCTTGCCACCTTCTCTGCATCACGAGTAACCCCAGAGGGTGGCTCGGATGTTTTTCTTCAGTTTCATGTTTTTAATTTCCTGAATGTCAACCTTTTTCCTTATCTTCCCCAAAATGCCAAGAAATGAAATCGTGCTTGATTACTCACTTTCTTCTTCTATGTTTTCTTTTGTGTTCTCTTCAATTCTGATAAATGCAGCTTTAAATAACATGACATGTTTGAGGACTTCATGCCCGGATCACGAGAACTCCGATCAGATTTCAAATAATGAGTCAAAAATTTGAGATATAAAGGATTTGAAAAATAGGAACAACTAAAGAAAATTGGTTCATGGTTTGGAGAATGTCCGTCACTAAAACAGAGTTTAAGAGCAGTAAATGGGTTTAGACCCGTACAGAATGATAACCTTAATAACTGCGGTTTGTCACGAGCAATTGTACCAAAAAGAAAGAAGGGTCCATACGTCATCGAAAAACGTTACCAAATGGAGCATTTGTATCTGGGCGACGTCGGAAGAAACGACGTCAGCCTTGCTTGGAAAGCAAGTGCAGTGATATGTCTAAATCACTCTGGCGATATCTTTGCACAGTTTTGAGATGACGAAGGCTTTCATTCTCGCTACCCAAACACTATCAACCATTTGCAAAACCCATTTGAGCTGGTTACTCTTCTTTGATTACCCTCTTTGGAACCTGAAAATATTGTTGAAAATAAAGTGAAAAAAAAAACAAAACAAAAACAAAACAAAAAAAAAGAAACAAAACAAAAACAGAAACAAAAACAAAAAAAAAAACAAAAAAACAAAAACAAAAATCCAAAAAAACAAAAGTGTGCCTGAACTACGTTTGACTTGATTCCGAAAGGATACGTAGGCAACCTCTCCTTGGGGTTCAGTCACACCAACAATAAATCCAGGAATTCCCCCAAAAGTAAAACTGGGGCAGAAGTTATAATAATTCGGCAATAATCCCACCCAAAAGTTCCAAGTTGTAGTTCAATCCAAATTCTTTTCACCCCAAACCTTTTTTAAGTCCTTCTGATCAATCAGCAAAGCATTTCAAAATAGGAAGATGGAATTATTTGGGTCCGATACAACAAAATGAGGAGAATAAAGATGAGAGAGTCTTGTCGGTGAAAACCTTTGGGCACCGTGAGGTGACGAGAGAAGAGAAATTGAAATGAGAGAGCTTGTTTAGTAAAAACTCGCAAGGAGTACTAGCAGGCGACAGTAAGAAGAGAAATGAGAGAGGTCGACTAGCGAAAACCCGCAAAGGGCGTTGTCAGCCAAAAAGATGATTCCACCTCAGAAAGTCCTGGCAAGGTTCCCGGGTTTTTGAAAAAAAAATATAGATCTGTTTTGATTCATGAGGAAATGCAAGTTCTCGGAGGTCGGGCATCCAGTCCAAAAGGCATGTCATGTCAGTTTGAAACTGGCATACACTCCAGATAAGTCCCTCTTTTCTCCCCGAAAGGGGCGTTTCTCTTTAAACTCATATGTTCTCCTTTACATAGTTTTCTTTGAGTTCTTTTCGATCTAACTCTTAATTCCGTAGTAATCGCAAAAAAAGGTGGCAGGACCGGTTTTACAGGGCTCCGTTTGGCGAGAGTCGAATAAAATGTACAACCTCGGTGGCGCGTCAGTCCCATCCCGACTGGCCGTGATAGTTGATTTGCTTCCAAAATCGACAAATCCCCACAGGCTATCCCTTGTACAATTCCCCAAAGAAGTCCACCCCAGCACATCCCCAGCAAGTTTGCTACAAAAAAAAAAATCCCCACAGAGTCTCCCTAATAAAATCCCCACCAAAAATCCCCAAGCAGAACGGGACGGAAAAGCCAAAGCCTTATAAGACAAATCATCACAAAATCTGGAAACGCAAGTCTGAGTAGTCCAAAGGTTTTCGCATGTGAAATCCAATCAATAGCAGAGTTTCTCAACAAGAATTGGGCCAAGACAGAGCAATTGGAACAATCAAGGCCCCCAAACCAACCGTCGTTGTCAAACTAATAATCTTTCTTTGTTTAAGAAAATTGAGACAGGTGCGACACAAAGCAGCTGTGCAAGAAGCAGGTGTAGCCCAAAAGAGATAAAGCGCGCAAGCATTGAAACAACCCTGCAGCAGAAAACGACCAAAGGTAAGTTTCCCATAATATTTTCATGCATTTTGATGGATCTCCCTGGCATAACCCAAGGAACTTTTCCTACCCAAAACCCCCGGCATAACCCGATGAATCTTCCCGGCATAACCCGATGAATCTTCCCGGCATAACCCGATGAATCTTCCCGGCATAACCCGATGAATTTCCCCGGCATAACCCGATGAATCTTTTCGGCATAACCCGATGAATCTTCCCGGCATAACCCGATGAATCTTCCCGGCATAACCCGATGAATCTTCCCGGCATAACCCGATGAATCTTCCCGGCATAACCCGATGAATCTTCCCGGCATAACCCGATGAATCTTCCCGGCATAACCCGATGAATCTTCCCGGCATAACCCGATGAATCTTCCCGGTATAACCCGATGAATCTTCCCGGTATAACCCGATGAATCTTCCCGGCATAACCCGATGAATCTTCCCGGCATAACCCGATGAATCTTCCCGGTATAACCCGATGAATCTTCCCGGTATAACCCGATGAATCTTCCCGGCATAACCCGATGAATCTTCCCGGCATAACCCGATGAATCTTCCCGGTATAACCCGATGAATCTTCCCGGCATAACCCGATGAATCTTTCCGGCATAACCCGATGAATCTTCCCGGCATAACCCGATGAATCTTTCCGGTACAACCCGATGAATCTTCCCGGCATAACCCGATAAATCCTCCCGGCATAACCCGATGAATCTTCCCGGCATAACCCGATGAATCTTCCCGGCATAACCCGATGAATCTTCCCGGTATAACCCGATGAATCTCCCCGGCATAACCCGATGAAGCCTCCCGGCATAACCCGATGAATCCTCCCAGCATAACTCAATAAATCTTTTCGGCATAACCCGAGAACCTTTCCATGCAATCAGCATTAGGGTTTTAAACCCTAAACTGAATTTTCCTTTTAGTCAGTATTAGGGTTTTAAACCCTAAACTGAACTTTTTCCTTTCGGCCAGCATTAGGGTTTTAAACCCTAAACTGAGCTTTTTCCATGCAATCAGCATTAGGGTTTTAAACCCTAAACTGAATTTTCCTTTAGTCAGCATTAGGGTTTTAAACCCTAAACTGAATTCTTCCTTTGTTCGGCTTTAGAGTTTTAAACCCTAAACTGAACCTTTCCCCAGCTAGCCGGTATTAGGGCTCCAACCCTGAACTAAGCATGCATATCCTCTTTCATCAATTTTATGAACTTCCTGGTAAATAATTAACGAAATTTTCCTAGTGAAACTGGGGCAGAAAATTTCGTTCGTTTGTTTGTTTTTTCCCGCAGGTCTAACCTCGAGCCACACGGATCGAAATGACCCACGAGATGAGTCTCGACTCAGAATCAAAGAAGAAAAAAAGACAAAAGAAGACATCCCGAGATATCAGAGTGAATGGAGAGCAGATCGACTCCAACATTTGACTAAGGTCCTAAACCCTGCCAATTGCGTCTCACTCAGTATCCCAGAGGTTAAAAAAGTCGCCGCAACTCGCAAGCATCAAGATTCATATCGGAGTCTACAAGCAGAATCAGCTAAGACCCAAGATCAAGTCGTAAAAGAATCATAGATAGGAATCTTGTAACTAGCAGTTGACATACACATAAGTAGTTAGTTCAGTTTCTAATTTTCGTTTGGTTGTAATAAGGCGGGCAGTGACAACAACAACAGCAGTAGCAGCAAGCATTGCAATCCCATGGTAGTCCCAGCTACCAAAACTTCCCGAACTACATTGACCCGATTCCTGTTTAGCCCAGGATATGTAGGAAATCTTTGAAGCAAGATTCGGTCAGATCTTTCAAAAAAAAATGCTTCATACGGAGTGGTCTATAGGCAAAAATCGCTCATACACGCTCACTTTGTCTTTGCACGAAAATCCTTCGTGTTTCCGAACAAAGAGGGGCAGCTGTGAGCACGTGATTTTTGTTTCACACGACAATCGCTCCAAAAAGAAATAAAAAATAATAATTGGCCCTGCTGTACAATTTTGGATTTCTGTGCGGCACCTTGTTGATTTATTTGTGACTTCGGCCTATTTTTATTTATTTACTTTATTAAAATAAAATTCAAAAAATATATGTGTCCTGCATAATTCGAACCGTAATCCGGTCGTTAAATAGAAAATCATGAATAGGCATCTTCGTCCGTGATTTTATTTGGTTTGATTTTACCCGTTTTTAGTGTGTGTGCAAATAATTGTATTGAGTGTGTATTTAATTTTAATTTGATTTTTTTGGCTTAGTTTTGTTTTAAAATAAATAAGAAAAAGGAAATAAATAAAAAAAATATAATAAAAAAAAATAAAGAAAAGACCCCTTCCCTTCCGGACTTGGGCCAATTTTAACAAAATTGGCCCAAACAAACAGCCCAAGACCCAAGCCTGCCCGGTCCAGGCCACCTGATGCCCAGGACGTCCAAACGACGTCGTTTGAGTCGTGCCTGATCTGGGCCGTTGATCTCAGAGTGATCAACGGCCAAGATCAATTCCCCATAACCCATCAATAAACCCGACCCATTCCACCCGGACCAACCCAAACCCCTTACCCTCGAAACGACACCGTTCCACTTAAGCCATCAGATCCAGACCGTAGATCTAAATTGATCTAACGGTCGAGATCCGCCTACTCATTCCATATATAAGCCCTTAACATACCCTACCCCCCTATCCAAACCCCAGCCTTCGTCGTCTTCACCACAACCCCCAAACCCTAGAGCCGCCCTTGTATCCCCCACCATGAAAACCGGCGGCATGAACGCCGGTGACCTTCCCCTTAACACCCTAGAACGCCCTTGCCATCCTGAACCCAAATCTATCAACCATGTAGTTCGAATCCCTCCCCACCTTCTCGAATCTTCATTTGAAGATTCGAGTCAAAACTCGATCTACTCAGTTTAACCCCAGTTTCATACCAGACACTCCCCAGACCCCCTTCGTGACCAAACCATACTTGGTTTGGTCCGAATCTGATCAGGGAGGCATGAATCCCAGATCTGAGTTTTGGAAATTTTGTGTTCCTCCGTCACTGGTCCAATCGAAGAGATTAAGGTCTAATAGACTTTAATCAAAGTGTTTCTCGTCTGAGAAACACTTCGTTTAAAGTCCGTTCAGCTTTAAGAAAGGCCTGACCAAGTCCGAGTTAAGGTTTTGATCTTTTGCGGTTTAAGGTGAGTTTTCTTTCTTTTCTTAGTTGTTTTGGTTCGTTTGATTGATGTAAGGGTCTGTTCGTTTTCTGTTTATGTCCTTGACCTCTATCAACTGTGCTTCAACCACTTTGCCTGAACCCCTGTTTGCTCGTCTAAATCCCCCCCTCCTATTCTGATAAGGCATTATGTATTTGTTTGTGCAAGTAGCTGATTTTCGAGTTTGGACTGACTAGTTGACTCCTCGAATGTATTTTTGCTTAGTCAGTATAATTCGAATCATGTATCGATACTGTTTAAATATCTGATTTTTGGCTACGATTGTGTATGTTAATGCTAATATAGTCGAGTCGACATGTGTCGTCAATTAGTTTCAACTGTCCGAACAATAACAAATCGAGTTGCTTCTGTTGAACATTTGCCTGAATCAATTAAGAACCAAGTCCTGTTAATTATAGTCGTTAATATGATTTCAGAAACCTAAGGCTTGGTCTGTAACTGAAATCTGAGTTGATGGCATGTGCACTTGTGCACGGCATGTGCATTGTGCACAGCCTGTTTTCCTGCATAAAAGGGCTTTTGATTTTAAAAATGGTTTGACAGCATATGCTGTCAGATATATTCTACTGCCCATATTTGCTTTTGGTTAATAAAATGGGAAAGTTTAAGGCTGCCAGGGGAATGATGGGTTTTTATATTTAATTAGCTAAAGTGGGACCTGGGGACACAGGGAGGGAGACAGAGATATACAGAGGGATTAGAGATAGTCATATAGAGAATTAGAAAAGGGGCTGATGGAAGAAGAGAGGAGGAAAAGGGATACCATCTGATATTAGAGTAATACACAAAGAGAGGGAGATTGATAGATACAAAGATTTTGATACACACACACACACACAGATAGAGATTGATAATAAAGGGAGGGGAATACACTGATAGAAGAGGGATTTGATAAGAAAACAGGAAAAGAGAGTTGTCTGAAAACACACGGACAAAAATAGAACAAAGAGAGGCCTAACACAAAAAAGGGGAACTGCATTTTTCTCATCTTTTGTTTTGATTCTCAACTGGTCTGATTGTGCATGTTCCATATTGACTTATCCTGAGTCTTGTTTGAGATTACTGGTTGTGTGAAGTGTCAGTCCAGTTCTGGACCCATTCTGGTTAAAATCTGATTCCATATTATTGGGAATTTGCTACATTCTGCCATCTTTCATTGGTTCTAAGTTGCATTCTTGCACTGGGTTTTGCTTCTATTTGGTTACCTGCTGTTGCTGCTGCTATTTGGTTTCCTGCTACTGCTGACCTTTCTGCTTCATTTCTTCTTTGCATTTCAGTATTCAGTGTTCTCCAGGTACACATTTTAGATCCAATTTTGGTGTTAACTGTAACAATTCAAAAGCATGAAATGAAAGGAGTTCTTGAAGAAGATTTGGATGTCTGTTTCGTAATGTTTGTGATATACTGATTTCTATTGTATAAATTGATTAGCTTGATTCAGTAATGAAAGATTAGTTAGATAATACTTAATCAAGTTTAGCCTCTTGCATCTTAGTTCATAGTTGTTTGCCAGTACAAGATGCAATAGTATAATATGTAGAATGCATGGATAATTGACATAGAATTTTCGACCGGATTCCTGTTTAACTATAATGAGATGCATACAATAGAGAACTTCCGTTTTACGCAATGATATTTGGTGTTATTTTTTTAGTTTTCCTTTATCAGCACCCGCTAGGCAGCATATAGCAGCGCGTTCGAATCCCCATTAGTAATAAGACGTAGTAGTTAGTTCCTTTAATCCAGCCTAAATAAGTCTAGTTAAATTCAATTCAAGAAAGGTTTTGGACGCACGTATAGCATTGGGTCAATCTCGAATGTAACTTCTTTGTCCAATTGAAGCATGTCTCACAATGTATGACGCCTCTCCACTTTGTAAATAACTAATAAGAAATTGACAAGAATCCAGATTAGGCAAAGGCTTATAATTGAATTAGCATGTACCTTTTCTTCTAGTTTTAGAGACAAATGCATTAGAAATGTAGCCACTTTAGGATATCCTTTCTAAAATAGAGATGAGCCTCGCCAAATAAAAATGTAAAATTGCGGGGCCCTCAATAAATAACCATGATAATTATTTAGAATTCAGGATAGGCCATTTAATAAATTTCATGGCCTTCTACAAAATAATAACGCGTTAGACTCTCTAGGCGCGGCTTAATTAAATCATATTCTTAAATTCGGGTGCACATTGATGTGACCCAAATCCAAATCTCAACGAAGTCCAAATATGTCGACGATCACGGGTGCATTGATTGTGACGTGGTTCGAGATGCATTTTCACGACGTTGCAATTCTATAAAAAATAAGTGATAATAATAAAAGCGGTTTAAACTTAATAAAAGCACATAAGTCACAACATGTATTTAAACCAGATATTTAGCCATTATAACAATTTAAGCGACCGTGCTAGAACCACGGGATTCGGGGGTGCCTAACACCTTCCCTCGGGTCAACAGAATTCCTTACTTAGAATTTCTGGTTCGCAGACTTCATTTGGAAAAGTCTAAAATTTCCTCGATTTGGGATTCAAGATAAACCGGTGACTTGGGACACCAAAAGCCAAACCTTTCCCAAGTGCGACTCTGAATTAAATAAATAATCTCATTTCGAATATTGTCACTTAAATTGGAAAAACTCCACCCGCGCATCTAACCCCTCGGGGCTGGGGGCGCGCAAAAAGGAGGTGTGACAGTTCCAAAGAAGAACGGTAAGGGGCGGGTTTGTGTAGATTACACAGATCTTAATAAAGCCTACCCTAAAGAATCTTTTCTACTACCACACATAGATCAATTGATTGATGCAACTGCAGGTCACGAACTATTAAGTTTTTTAGATGCATATTCAGGTTATAATCAGATTAAAATGGATCCGGGAGATGAAGAAAAAACTTCATTCATAACAGACAGGGGGACTTACTGTTATAAGGTAATGCCCTTTGGTCTGAAGAATGCAGGTGCAACGTATCAGAGGTTAGTTACCAAAATGTTTCAAGAGCATTTAGGAAAGACTATGGAGGTATATATAGATGATATGCTTGTTAAAACTCAGTATTCAAAAGATCACATATCACACTTATCTGACACATTTTCAATTTTGCGCAAATTTAATATGAAGTTAAATCCCAAAAATGTGTGTTTGGCGTTGCATCAGGCAAGTTTTGGGGTTTTCTAGTTTCTAACCGTGGTATTGAAGTAAATCCTGCACAGATCAAGGCCATTGAGGAAATCCCTGATATACTTTCAAACAAGAAAGAAGTTCAAAGATTAACAGGGAGAATTGCAGCCTTGGGAAGATTCATTTCTAAATCATCAGATAAGTGTTTCAAATTCTTCTCAGCCCATAAGAAGTAGGATCATTTCGAATGGAATGAGGAATGTCAAGAGGCACTCAGGAATTTGAAAACGTACTTATCAAATCCACCTTTGCTGGCAAAACCAAAGGCTGGGGAAAGACTACTTATTTACCTTGTTGTTTCAGAAGTTGCGGTAAGAGTTGTTTTGGTCCAAGAAGAATAAGGTAAACAATCCCCTATCTACTATGTTAGTAAATCTTTGTTAGATGCGGAGACGCGGTACCCTCAGTTAGAAAAACTTGCACTTGCATTAATCAATGGCATCTAGAAAGTTAAGACCTTACTTTCAGTGTCATCCTATTGATGTAGTAACTGCCTACCCTTTACGTAATATATTACATAAGCATGAGCTATCAGGTAGGCTAGCTAAGTGGACAATAGAGTTGAGTGAATACGAAATCATGTACCAACCTAGAACTGCTATAAAATCACAAGTATTAGCTGATTTCGTGGCCGATTTTAGCCAAGAGATGAAATTAGAAGCAGAAAAATAATTACAAGTATTCAATGGGGCTAACCCGTGAACTTGGACTTTATTCACTGATGGCTCATCTAATGTAAAAGGTGTAGGTTTAGGGATTGTCTTGGTACCACCTACGGGTGAGACCATTCGACAAGCTATTAAATGTCACTCTATAACTAACAATGAAGCCGAGTATGAGGCTATAATTGCAGGTCTAGAATTGGCACGAGAGCTTGGGATAAATCAGATTATAATTAAGAGTGATTCGCAACTCGTGGTTAATCAAATGCTGGGGACTTATGCAGCTAGGGAAGCAAGGATGCAACAATACTTATAAAAGGTACGGGAATTGATAAAGCAATTTCAAACTTGGAAAGTTATACGGATACCAAGGGATGAAAATGTTGAAACAGACGCCCTAGCTAATCTTGCATCTGCAGCTAATGTGGCAAGCGATGCAAACACCTCAGTTATACATTTGTTTCATTCAGCTCTCGATCCTAATAAGAATGAGGTAAATTTTAATAATTTAACTTTGGATTAGAGGAACGAAATTATTGCTTTTTTTGCAGTATGGTACCATCCCTGATAATAAGAAGAAAGCTCATGCGCTGCGAAAGAAGGCTGCTCGGTACTGCTTAAAGCAAGGCAATCTGTATCGTAAAATATTCGGTGGTCCCCTAGCAAGATGCCTCGGACCTTCACAAACGGAGTATGTAATGAAAGAAATACACAGGGACATTGCGGGAATCACACAGAAGGAAGGTCATTGGTAAGAACCTTAATTAGGGCAGGTTATTACTGGCCTAAAATGGAAAAAGAAGCAGAAAGTTTCGTGGCCAAACGTGATAAATGTCAAAGGTACGGTAACAATATGCATAGACCTGCAGAATTATTACATCCGATCATTGCCCTATGGCCATTTATGAAATGGGGAATGGATATCGTGGGTCCATTACCACAAGAAAAAGGACAGGCAAAATTTTTGCTCGTACTCACTGATTATTTTACTAAATGGGTGGAGGCAGGAGCATTTAAACAGGTGCGAGAAAAGGAAGTCAAAGATTTTCTTTGGCGGAATATCGTATGCCGATTCGGTGTACCAAAGGAGATCGTGTGTGATAATGGTCCTCAATTTATTGGAGCACAAATCACAGAATTCTTTCAAAGTTGGCAAATTAAAAGGATTACGTCAACACATTATCATCCGGAGGGTAATGGGCAAGCAGAATCAACGAACAAGATTATTATCAATAATTTAAAAAAACGATTAGAGGAATCAAAAGGTAACTGGCCCGAATTGTTACCTGGAGTTTTATGGGCATATCACACTGCAAAAACAAGTACAGGAGAAACACCATTTTCATTGGTTTATGGAGCTGAGGCTTTAATTCTAGTTGAGATAGGGGAACCAAGTACGCGGTTCACACAGGCGACACAAGAATCTAATGACGAGGAGATGCGGGTCAATCTAGATTTACTCGAGGGAGGAGAGAAGCTGCATTGATAAGAATGGCAGCACAAAAGCAAGTCATAGAACGATATTACAACCGAAAAGCACGCCTCAGATTCTTTAAAGTGGGGGACTTCGTGCTTAAAAAGGTTTTTCAATCCGCAAAGGCAGCTAACGCGGGTAAATTAAGTCCAACATGGGAAGGACCCTATAGAGTTCGTGATATTGCAGGCAAGGGAGCATATGAGCTAGAGACAATGGATGGCAAGATACTACCTTCACATTGGAATGTTATTCATTGAAGAGATATTATTTTTAAGGAATACCTACGGTCAGGTGTCACACCTCCTTTTTACATACCCGAGAGGGTACAAGGAGTTTTTTCCAATTAAAGGACAATCGAAAGGGGATTTATTTGTTTATTTCAGAGTCGCCACTTGGGAGATTTAGGGTGTCCCAAGTCACCAATTTTAATCCCGAATCGAGGAAAATAATGACTCCATATTACAGTCTGCATACCAGAAATTCGGATAAGGAATTCTGTTAACCCGGGAGAAGGTGTTAGGCATTCCCGAGTTCCGTGGTTCTAGCACGGTCGCTCAACTGTTATATTCGGCTTGATTATCTGATTTTATACAAATATGAACTTATGTGCAAATTTTAACTTTTTTACCGCTTTCATAATTATTATTTTTTTTTACATGGAATTGCAATGTTGTGAAAATGTATCTCGAACCGCGTTACAATCAATGTACCCGTGGTCGTCGACACACTTTGACTCCGTTGAGAATTGGATTTGGGTCACATCAATGTGCACCCAAGTTTAAGAAAATTAAATTATTAAAGGCGCGCCTAAAGCGACTAGCGTATCATCTACTTTGGGTAGGGCCGTGGAATTTTGCTAAACGGTCCATCCCGAAGTCTAAGCAATTTAAAACAAGTATTTACTGAGCGCCCCGCAATTTTGTATTTTTATTTGGCGAGGCTCATCTTATTCTTATTTTTAAGGATAAACCTATAGTGACTACATTTCTTCTATTAAGTTTGTCTCTAAAAATAAAAGAAAATTTCTCAATTAATTACGTGCTAAAAAAAACATAACTTATTAGTTATTATTTTACGGCTAATGTGAATGGAAAATTGCGATCGAGTTTGTACAAAGAAAAATTGATTTCATTCTATATTCTATTATTCAATAATACTGGAACATGAGATTGACACACCATAATATCAAAACAAATTAACTAGTATTTGATTAATTTAAACTAATATTATTAGATGAAGAAGTTATACATATGCAACCCCATTACTTATTAATTAGTCAACTACATTTTTATACAAAGAAAGAAAAAATTCTATTCAAACACGAATCTAAACAGGAAGAATTCAACAGGAACAAAGCCTGATTAATATTTCATTTCTCTTCAAGCCGAGAGTATTCAAACGTGTACCTGGAAATGGAAGTGCAAGAACAAAAGAAGGAGGAGTCAGCAGCAGTAATAACACATCAACAGCAGATTCAGCAACAAAATCCCACAGCAAATAACATCAACAAAACCCAGCAATAACCAGTGTAACAATGGTCAGAACCAAACTGAAAAATCCCGGAAAGCCTGACTGAAAAATTCAATAGCACTAAACGCAATCCACAGAAAGCAGTAACAAAGTTCTAATTTCAGTAGTAAAGAAAAGGACCTCACTTTCAATTTTTAGCTCTCAAAGACTGACTTTTAATTCTGAAAAATTAGCTTATTTCTCACTTTGAAGTTCTGAAAATTTTCTTCTCACAAAATTCCAGTCCCAATCCCTTTTTTTTTTCCAGTCCCCTTCTCTATATCAACTCCCCTTATTTATAGGCTAGAACTAAACATTATTTATTCAAAGCTTTTCACTTTCAGCCTGTATATTCCCTCTCATGTGCATCTATACACTTTTATCATTAATCTCATGCTTATTTTCTGATTTTCCACCCTTAAAGATACCAGACAGGGTGTATTCTGCACTACTAATTCCCTTTTCATTAAATAATTCATTAATTATACACTGAATATTAACCGGCAGGCTACTAACACTAATCATTTTAAATCTTTTAACACCCAAAAATACCCCTGAAAAATCCCCTATTATTATTGCCTTGCCCGCACTCTTAGCAATATGTATTTAAACCTCTCGGATTTACAACTACAGCAAATCACTACACAGCTACAACCAATCCTTAAGTCAAATTCACACAAAATGATTCAAGCATCAAAACATAACAACGAAGTGATTCATGCTGTATTCGTCCAAACAAAGCAGTCATAAACTAACTATTCGACGAAGTTGTTCAAATCGAATGTAGCTTATAACGCACACTCAAACAAACAGAAGAAAAATCTTGACCAAATAAAAAGGTCTTGAAGAAGAAGGAGAACTAATGAACAAAACAAGATTACAAAATAACACTTTAAACAAAGAATCAATAATCCGAAAAATAGAATAATAAAAAAAAACAAGATTAGGAACAACATTTAAAACCAAAGCCATAACAGAAAATAAATAAAAATGAACTAAATAATCTTGAAAGAAAATCCTAAAACTTGAACGGACTGTTTTGTGGACGTTAAAAAAGGACGAAGCAGCAGCTGGACGTTTGGACTATGGCGGATTAAATGGAGGGACGAGGGTGGTGATCGTGAGAGGGACAGCAGCGGCAGCAGCTGGACTCGCTACTGCCATGGTCGACGGGGCAGCAGCAGCGTCAGGTCGCGAGGAGCAGCGGCAACGTCAGGTCGTAAGGAGCAGCAGCAGCAGCACTGCTCGCTGCATGGTGGCGACGCGACGGGGAGCAGCTGCGATGACAGTGGTCGTGAGGAGCAGCTGGAGGTGGTCGACGTTGTTTCTTCTTCTTCAAAATGAAGAAGAAGATGAATAGTTGCAAAACTGTTCTTTCTTTTCCTTTGGTCCGTGCATGTGCATCCCTCTTTTCTTTTCTTTTGTTTTCAAACGTAGGTCCCCTTCCCCTTTCTTAAAATATTGTTGGCTTTTAAAATTCTTTCAATCTCATGTTCTGTCCCCCCTTTCCCTTTTTAACAACCTTTTGCTTTGAAAATTCAATCCCCTTCACGTGTTGTCCCCCTTTTTCCTTTAAACAATTTTCAGCCTTTTCAATTTTTAATTCCCTCCCCCATGCCATGCTTTGTCCATATATCAAAGGACATGGACCCCATGTGTGTAGGGGTCCAAGACATGTGTCCCCCATGCGCGGTGGGATTCGGATTATTATGGGTCAGGTCCGAAAATTAGGCCCAAAAAACGGGTAGTTTAAACCCAAATATTATTCTTTGCACGGACCCGAGAATAAAAACACGATGTTATTCATTTAGTCCTATGTAAGCAAAATACTACCAAATAAGACTATTTAAAACAAAACTATTTCTTTCTGTTTTTTTTTTATAATTTTCGAAATTATACAACGATAAAAATATAAAGTACTATTTCTATATTTTTTAAGTTTAAAATGACTACAAAACATTAATAAAACTATATTTTTTATAATTTTCGAAATTATATAAAGTATAAAAATAAGGTACTTTTTTGTATTTTTTTCAAGTTTATGAGAAATACATAAGCTAAAATTTACATATATATTTTTTGTAATTTTTCTTTTGCGACGAAATAAGGTAAAATAGTCAAAATAACTATATTAGACTCAATTCAAATATTAACGTTTTGTAGCCCTCTTTTTTTCTTTTTTTTCTTTTTGATAAAACTAAAATTCTAAATTGAGCTACAAACTAAATTAACTCCAAAAATACTAATTAAACTCCTAACAAAAATTATCATACACAATTAAACACCAATTAAAACAAATTGCATAATTTGACATTAAATGCTAACAATGCAAAATGTTCCTATTTTTGTGACTTTCATTTTTATTTTTTTTTGTAAGACAAACTTAATTACTAACAATTGTAGAATTAAATCCTACATGCAAAATGCGACATATTTTTGTATTTTTTATTAATTTAACAAATAAACATGCACAGACAAATACAAATAATTATCCAAAAATGTCACAAAAATTCTCAAAATTGCACACCAAGGAAAATCATTTTATTTTGAATTTTTGGGAGTAATTCTTTCAAAGGGCAAAAATCACGTGCTTACAGCTGCCCCTCTTTGCCCGAAGACACGAAGGGTTTTCGTGCAAAGATAAAGTGAGCGATTTTTGCCCATCCGAGTACTCCGTGTGAAGCATTTTTTTTAAAAAAAAGATTTAACCGAACCTTTGCTTCAAAGGTTTCCTACATATCCCTGGCCAAAGGGGAATCAGGTTAATGTAGTTCGGGAAGTTTTGGTAGCTGGGACTACCGGGGAACTGTGGTTCTGCTGTTACTGCTGTTGTATACTGTTACCACTGCCTTACTGATCTCCTTATTACACCGTATCCAAAAGAAAACAAGAAAATCAGAAGCTAGGCTAGCCTATGGATCACAAGATCTTATCTATTTTCAACTTGTCTTTGCTGCCTTGCTTTCTTGTCGGATTGTGTTTCTTCCGCCGCTTCTTTCTTCCGAAAACCTGGGGATGGCATTGACCTTTTGCTTTTCTGAATCCCAGTCCTCACTATCTTGTTCGGTCCGCTGGGATATGACTCCCTCCACTAAACTTTCAGAGGTTTTTCTGGGGATACAACTTTTCTTCATCAAATTTGTTATGTTGGGCATAATTTAATGTTCACAGGCCGCTTCTTTCAAGACGCGTCTTTTCTTTCTTTTGACTCATGCGCTTGAACTTGTGTTGGGACCTCTTGTTGCAACCTTCTGCTTTCCGGTGCTGGGGATTTTTATTGTTTCCTGCTGGGGATTCCTGTTGTAGTCTTCTACCTTCCGATGGGTTACTGATTTCAAGATCTGCAGTATAAGACTCAAAAGTATTCCTCTCGCTAAACATGTGGGTGCCTGAATGCATAAATATGAAATGTATGCCCGCATTATACTGGTGGGCGACCTAGAACAGAAATAAAAAGACAGAAAATGTATTCCAGCATTATACTAGTGGGCGACCTAGAACAAAAATGTATTCCCGCATTATACTGGTGGGCGACCAAGAACAAAAATGAAAAGACAGAAATGTATTCCCGCATTATACTGGTGGGCGACCTAGAACATGAAATGAAAAGACAGAAATGTATTCCCGCATTATACTGGTGGGCGACCTAGAACAGAAAGTATTCCCGCATTTTACTGGTGGTCAACCTAGAACATGAATGTATTCCCGCATTTTACTGGTGGGCGACCTAGAACAGAAATGAAAGGACAGAAATGTATGCCTCTGTTATATGGGCGGGCTCCCAACTTCAATACTAACTTAGGAGTAAATGTCTCTCCTATGGGTAAAACTAAACTTAGGAGGAAATATCTCTCCTATGGGTAAAATAAACTTTAGGAGGAAATGCATCTCCTATGGGTAATAAAAAAACAAACTTAGGAGGAAATGCATCTCCTATGGGTAAAAAAAACAAACTTAGGAGGAAATGCATCTCCTATGAGTAAAAAAAAAAACTTAGGAGGAAATGCATCTCCTATGGGTAAAACTAAACTTAGGAGGAAATGCGTCTCCTATGGGTAAAACTAAACTTAGGAGGAAATGCGTCTCCTATGGGTAAAAGTAAACTTAGGAGGAAATGCGTCTCCTATGAGTAAAAGTAAACTTAGGAAGTGTGTCTCCTATTGGTAAAACTAAACTTAGGAAGTGCATCTCCTATTAAGCAAAATACTACCAAATAAGACTATTTAAAACAAAACTATTTCTTTCTGTTTTTTATAATTTTCGAAATTATACAACGATAAAAATATAAAGTACTATTTCTATATTTTTTAAGTTTAAAATGACTACAAAACATTAATAAAACTATATTTTTTATAATTTTCGAAATTATATAAAGTATAAAAATAAGGTACTTTTTTTGTATTTTGTTTCAAGTTTATGAGAAATACATAAGCTAAAATTTACATATATATTTTTTGTAATTTTTCTTTTGCGACGAAATAAGATAAAATAGTCAAAATAACTATATTAGACTCAATTCAAATATTAACGTTTTGTAGCCCTCTTTTTTTTCTTTTTTTTTCTTTTTGATAAAACTAAAATTCTAAATTGAGCTACAAACTAAATTAACTCCAAAAATACTAATTAAACTCCTAACAAAAATTATCATACACAATTAAACACCAATTAAAACAAAATTGCATAATTTGACATTAAATGCTAACAATGCAAAATATTCCTATTTTTGTGACTTTCATTTTTTTTTGTAAGACAAACTTAATTACTAACAATTGTAGAATTAAATCCTACATGCAAAATGCGACATATTTTTGTATTTTTTATTAATTTAACAAATAAACATGCACAGACAAATACAAATAATTATCCAAAAATGTCACAAAAATTCTCAAAATTGCACACCAAGGAAAATCATTTTATTTTGAATTTTTGGGAGTAATTCTTTCAAAGGGCAAAAATCACGTGCTTACATCAGGTATCACTATTTCAAATTTAATTTTTGAATTGTTAAAATTTTATTAACGATTTTAGATGATAGGCAAAAAGCTAACTCATACTAAATGATGAGTCACGACCTGTAAGGCACACGGAATAACCTAAAATTCCTGGCTTAGGGTTACAATTATTCTGATAGAAATTCATATGGGTTAAGCAGTCTTCATCTAAAATCGCACCTCCGAGTCCCGTATGTTTTTCCTTTTCAAGAAAAGGACCAAATGAGAGAATCTATCAAGTGCTCGAGGCTTCATGCTTCAACACTCAAACACTTGGGGGACTACATAATATACACAGATATGTGTATAAAGAAGGCAAAGAAGATTAAGAAAAATCAAGCCTAAAAGAGTCAAGTGCAGAGTAAAAGTCACAAGGTCACGAGATGAAGCCACGAGCTAAGGCCAAAGAAAAACCTCACTATAGTTAGGGTAAAGGCTATGTACTTAAACGGGTTATAAGAAAAAACCCTGTGTCTATTATTCTTTTTTTGAAAAAATCTGTTACAAGAAAAACAGTTACGAGAAGTTATAGATGTAATTCAAATACATGTAAAGTATTATTCAAAACTTATCAAAGTTATTTCAAAGAAACATGTGTGTGTTCCTATTTTTTTATCGTATGGTAACACCATTATGAAGTTGAGACGTCTTCTTCATTAAGTGTCGAAATATAAAAGGGTCCTCTTTTATAAAACTCATGTTTAATTTGTTAGTCATGAGATTAACAGAAGCATTTTCGAAGAACAAAAATGCGAATTATTCTATAAGTCCTTAAAAATAAAGGCAAGAATAAAGCAGGCAAAAGTTTAAGATAATAACATGAAAAACTTCTTAATATCTAAAAACTGGAGACTAAGTATGAACTTAGTCATAAAGCTATGAAATTGTTTATACAAATTTCTCCATAAAAGACTTGGGGACTTGCGTTTCCAAATCCAACCCTCAAATGAAACTAAGGTTTTGATTACAATTTTTCAAAATAAAAACAAAAAACAAAATCATTCAAATGATTAAAACTGATCACTGAGAAGTTTGCGGAACTAAAGTAGGAGCATCAATAGCAGTGGGCTCAATTTGGGCAGGTGCATCAACAGATGCGGTTTCAACTTGGCTTGCAGCAACAGGCTCGATTGGGCTTGAAAGAGTTGGGATACTCGTATCAGCTTCAACATTTACAGGAGCTTCAACCACGGGAGAAGGGAAGTCTTGAGTTTGCTGAGCTTTTTCAATGGTTTCATTGATCTTAGCTAACTCCAACTCCTGGTTGAAGTTTTCTTGGCCAGTTTCAATTAGGGTATCTCGACGTGAATTCAAAAATGCCCAACTTACCTCAACAGCAGATTTTTCTTCAAGGGTCTCATAATCCTTTTCCCAATCAGCAATCTCATTCTTTAGCTCTTCATTTTCAGCCAAGGCAGAATTGTAAGAAGCTTGAAGAGAGTCATGGGAGCTCTCAAAGCACGAACCTTATCAGCCGAGACTCGAATGTCTTCTTGTGCTTGAGTTAAGATTTGCACGAGCTCCCCATCGTAAACTTCTTTTTGACTCAAAAGAGCCTTCAACTCTCTGTTCTCTTCACTGGCTTTAGATAGTTGCACTGAGAAGGAAGATTCGAGACGTTCTTTGTCTTTTTCTGCTTGGCTTGAGGAAGCCTTTGCAACCGCTAACTCTGAAGTTAAAGCTCGCACCTGCTATTCTAGGGTACTCTTGCCTTCTTGTAAATCTTCCATATCAATTTGTGCACTCTCAAATTGTTCCTTCCAATTGATCGCCTCCAATTGAGAATCACGTGCTACCTTCTCTAAGAGAGGGATTTTGCTCATCATTTCTGTGCCGATAAGATTGGCCTAAAAAAAGGAAAGGAAATAAGAATGTAAGAATCCCAAAGATAAAAAAAAATTATAAGGTAAAGAAGGGAGAGAAGGAAAGTACCTTCAAAGTGGCATGCACGATATCATTCATTAGAGTCAGGGAACTATGACTCTCCAGCTTTGCTTTTTCAATTGGACTGATTAAAGGTTCCAGGCATACGTCTGCCTGACCTGACTTCCTCAAAAGGATGCTATCAGTAGGAACTTCAATGGTTACCCTCCTCATAGCGGCGCTTCTACTTGAAAAGCCCGCTTCTGTATGGTGAAAGATAGGAGGGGGAGTTATTGAAGGAGGAGCGGTAGAGGAAGTGAAAACAGTAGAAGAAGGAACAGAAACAGTCGGGGCTGGTAAGAAAGGAATCACAGGCACGGAAGTTGAGAAAGGAGATAAGGGTATTTCATCTAAAACAGGCCCTAAACTTCCACTGCCAAAACCATTAAAGAAAAGTTGATCAATAGATTCATGGGTATCATGGGGAGTGACGTCATCATCAGGAATTATTATTGGGATTTCGACAGGTTCGGTAAGAGGAACAGAAAGACGAGGGGAAACTTCAACTTCGTTATCAGAGACGATGCCCCTCCTAGCTCGTGGCCTCGTCACCAAGGAACCCCCATCTTCCTCTTCTTCAGAGTATCCTTCTTCAACAGTTTTCCTTTTTGCAGAAGAAGAACCCAAGACTATTTCTCGGGATCTTTCTAAAGAGATACGGGTTCCCAAAGAGACACGAGAGGCCGCAAATGCTTCAGCAGTAACTCCTCGAATAGCAAATCCTGATAAAAAGAAGGATGAAAGTTAGAACCATAAAGAAAAATATATACATGCGTGAAAAATAAAATAAAAAATCTTACCATGAGTCTTTACTTTCCAACCGTAACGGTTAGAAAGTGTTTTCCAAGACCTACCATCTATTGGTACGGCCTTCAACAATTTATCTACCCAACCACGAAAATTGGGAATATTTTTCACCACTCCCATGGTTGCTAAAAAAAGGCAGGAGCAAAAATTAGAGAAGTTGATAAACTTGAAGGAAAAAGTTACGAGATGGATAAAAGACTTACGTGCAAAATTCCACTTCTCAGGGAAGGGAACGTTATTCTCACCCACTAAACCAACAGTGGGGGCAGCAACAAATCGGGCGTACCAGCCACGGTCTTTGTCATCTTCAGGGCTCACTAAACCCTCTTACTCCTGGCCACTAGATTAAAAACGCCATTACGGAAAAGTCTAGAGGAGTAAAGATGAATCAGGTGAGGGAAAGTAAAGGAGACGTCAGCCAAATTGGTTAAATGCCTCAAACAGGCAACATCCCTCCATATGATTGGGTCAATTTGACCCACACAGACATTAAAGAAGCGGCAAAATTCAAGAATAACTAGGTCAATAGCTGGTTTGAACCCTAAAGTGAAAGGGTATGTATAAACAAAAGAGAACCCAGTCAAGTACGAAGTAATTCTCTGATTTGGATTAGGGATAATAATGGGAAAATCATTACTCCAATGGCAGTCTTTGCGAACTACAGGAGTCAAAACTTCTGTAATTTGAGTGGGGTAAGTGTCAGCACGGTCTAACGCGGAAACCTGGTTTCTAAGAGATTCCCTATCATGGTAAAAAGATAATTTTGTAGGGACTATCTCCTCTACTAAAGGTTCACGTAATGGTTCAGAAGGTTCTTTATCCCTAGAAGAAGATCTGTGAGAAAGGGAACCTCTGGTTTTGGAAAAAGGACCAGAACTAGGAGAAGGTATAGACAAACCACCACCGCGAGTAGACCCTAAGCTACGAAGTCTACCTCCCCTTTTATATCTAATGGGGCATTAGGGAAGGTATCAATAATGGGAACTCTCCTAGGGTTAGGATTTGGTGAAGACATGGCAAAGGAGAAGAATGTGAGGGATTAAGTGTTCAATAAGCTTTATGTGATAAAAGACAAGGAGAGAAGTTATATTTATATTAATACGCCACCGCCAAAGGTAAAAGTGCAGTGATGGAAGGACCATAATAATGATAACTGGCACTTCGTGAATAGTGGAGCCGTAAAAAGTCTTGAAAAAGGGTTGCAAAACTGCAGAACTAATGGAAAAAAAGACACGTTTACGGAGCATTAAATGGAAGCGACAATTGAAAGGTCAATTTTGTCATAGCATTAATAGTGACAAAAATTCTCTTTTAATGAAATCCACTTCCCAAATATTCAAACTGATGAATAAATGGAAAGTGGGGGGACTATCTGTATTGGAAAAAATTGTATTTAAATATAAAGGTGACGTGTCGAATACGTGTCAAAACACGTGGACTGGTCAAATGGTCAAAGAATTACAACTAGCCAAGGGGCACGAGTTGCAACAGATACGAGCAAATGGCAGAGGAAGAGGCACGGGCAGGAATACAAATAACCCAGCACTCGTACCTATCTAAGTCATTTATGTCTGAGAATCAAAAGGAATGAATCTGACAATAGAAAAGAGTGCAGATACGGCATTTAATAGGCATTAAATGTGGAATATGTTAGAGAGTTTATATTAAATATAATGATTATGTAACGTAGCACTAAATGTCTTTAATTACTCATAATAGCCTCATTATGATTTGGACAAAACGTATATCTCTAAGATATCTATAAAAAGGAGACATCTGATCAATTGTAAGGACACAAAATACTATTGATATAAACTTTGGTTTACTTGTTTTTCTCTTGATTACTCTCTTGTTACCTAAATTACGTCCTTCTATACACTCTTTTGATTATCAGTAATCCGTGTTCTTCTAAATTCTAGCTTTGACTAAAATTTCATTTTTTGGTTAAACAACATGGTCACTTAATTTGTAGTTGACTTTGATTCTTCCCGTTGCTGGTGCAAGTGTTGAAAGATCCTTCTCTTGTGTGAGAAACATCAAAAACGAAATGCGCAAAAAATTTGATGAAGAATTTTTCAGTGATTGTTTAGTGTGTTATGCGGAAAATGATGTATTTGAAAGTGTACCAGATGCTGCTATTATTAATCAGTTTCATAGTAGGACTCTGGCCGACAACAATTGATGTAGGATATATTTTCTGTAATGATAATGAATACTTATAACATTGTTCGACAACTATTTATATGTATTGACTAGTGATATGAGGAGCTCAATGTGGTGGTCATATTGATGGCTTGCTTAGTTGAAGTACAGTTTGCTAACTTTCTTTAGGCAAAGTGGTTTAGGAAGATACGTATTATCCTCCTTTAACTAGGCTTCATTATTTTTGGTAGTAGTAGTAGTTGGATGGGCTGTCTCTCTATCTATTTTCAACAACCTCTGTTCTCGGTCTGTCTTTTTTGGTGATTCTGTTTAGTAATATCAGTTCTAGTGACTTCATTAGACTTCTGGTTCCACTCTACATGTATATAAATTGACTTCCAATGAATTTACTCTGAATCATCAAGAAAGATGACCCTTTTTCGCCTACAATCTGGAATGGTTTGCTCATTGCTTATACCACCAACAATAATAACGACCCAATAAAATCTCACAAGTGGGGTCTTGGGGATAGTATGTACGCAGACCTTTTCTTTACCACGAGGGGTAAAGAGGCTGCATTTTCCGATAAACCCTCAGCTCAAAAAAATGAAAAGAGATAATATATCAATACCATCAACAAAAACCTCTGTGCTTATACCACCGGCATCATCATAAAATATAATGCTGGTGGCACTATGTTCCTGAAATGACGTATATCAAAAGTGGATGGCAAATGCGGTTAACTGTATACTATTATAATAGAAACAAAAGAAAACCAGCCGAGACAGAGATTATGATGTTGGAGATACAGTATCAACACATTTTCATTTGTAACTTGATGTGTATTAAATCCAATCTAGATGTAGGAAGTTCATTAAGGTAACCTAGATGTAGGAAACTCTATTAAGCAACTAACAGTAGGAAGCCAGAGTCACTAATTATACCTTCTAAACCATGTCCTCATTAAAGAAAGCTAAACAAGATACGCAAATCAAGAACTTGTCCTTTTGTTATTGGCAAAAGGCAAATTAAAAATTTATGCAATAACAATGCCATTCTGACCACTAAATCCAAAATAAATAAAAAAAGAAAGAAAAAAGAGAGAGAAGATCTTCTTTCAACAACATAATTTGAGCAAGAAGACAAAAATATTATTAAAAGAATTTTATTTCAAGTTTATATACATAGTCGGTGTAAGAAATATTTTTAGTGTATAACTTAAACTCACATTAAAATTTCCTTTAGAGATTATAACAGTGTCGCCACATCTTGATTCGAGAGTTCCTGGTCCTGTAGTCCATGTTTATTAATTACTCTACGTATCGAACCTTTTGAGTTTTCCTTAAAATTTATCCCTTCTTAAGCAAGTGAAGTACTTTCTATAAGGACATGGAATACTAATATCTTTTCTCTTTTGCTAATAAAATATTACTTCCTCCCGTCCATTTTATTTGATTTTTTGATTTTTTTTGTGGTCCACAATATTACAAAGAAGAAATTAACTTCTTTTTTTTTAAAGCTGTCTTTGGAGTAAAGAGTCTAGGAGTATTTGTTGTATTTTCAATGAACAAATTAAGGTTAATATAATCAATTTTATTGTTGATTAATGATAAAAGATGAATTTCTTACTACGTGAGAACAACAAAAAAATCAATTAAAGTGGATGAGAGGGAGTGATATCTAATATCGATACCAGGTTAAATGTCTTTAGACCAACTTTTAATATCACTTATGCACGGAAATTATCACTTGTGAATACTTTTAATTTTATTCTATAATCAGATAATTGTATTACGTAAGAATTTTTTTGCGATTAAAATTTTTGTTACTTTTGGGTATAAATTTTGTTATAGTTATTAACATGAGATCATATACTTGCAAAGCACGTTTTCGATGAACGATTAGATAACAAGTCTAAACGCCAATTTTAAGTGCTTTTGTGTTGCACTCTTTAATTAGACCATTTAAATATCCTCTCTATCACGTGGTATAATTTTACTAAGTATAACTAGTATTAGTAAATCATTTCAAATTGCAATGTATGTTATTTGAATCATGTACAAATAATATTAAAATATATATCTCTCAGATAAAATTATATAACATGAGAATTTAATTATGAAGCAGGATATGAAATTATTTATCAAATCTCGTAGTAGACAACCAATTTTTTTAATATATATTTGTAGCAATCTAACCCCTTGATTTTAGTACTTGCATTTCGTTCCGTTGTCGATATTAAAGAATACTAAACATGTCATATTGTGATCTGTCTTGTTCGAGCACATTGGATCATATTATTTTAATAAAATTCTTACAATCACTTTATTTTTATCAGGAAGTCAAATATGTCTTATTCATCACATCATTTTTACATAAATTTTTTTTTTGTTCTTTTCTTATAGTTATTGTATTATTTAATATTTCATATTATTATACCATCATAAAAAATTTTGTTAGCTTATAATTAAATTAATGTCTTGCTTATTATCCTTTTAATAGTATGTGATAAAAAATAAATGTTTTATTCTCAAAATTTGATATATTTTTATGCTTTTATCCTCTTATTCATAATATTTTAATCATTTAAATTTGTCAGTAATATTTTTAAATATAATTAATTATTTTATTTTATCTATATTAAAATTAATTTAAAGTATAAGTATCCTCACACTACCTCTATTTTCTTTTTAATATACATTCTCTTCCTACTATAAATATTAATTAGTTTTATAGTAATATTTTACCTATAACCAAAATAATGTCATATTTTATTTTAAATTGTAACTTTTAATTAGTCTAAAATATTAATACATAAGTTATTTGATTATCATGTTCCAAATGTATTGAGTTCTCTTATAATTAATTTTGTATTATATGCAGTTAAATTTTCTTTCTTTTTTAGCTATAAGATAAAATTTAATTTTAATTTTAATTTTTATTATTAAGATTACCAATATTAAAAATTTATTTTGTATTTTTAAAAATTTATTTAATCATAGAAAAAAGTTCTTAATTTTATGAACACATTATTTCTAAATATTGTAATAATATTTTTACTATCATTTTAATTTTTTACGTAATATTTTAAAAAATAAATTCATCGCAAACTCAAATAATTCTTATCATTTTATTTTCTAAACTGGACCACATTTTCAAAAAATTATGCTATGCATTCAAACTCAAACTAACTATACTCGATTCAGATATTAATCATAGTCTAAAATATTAATATATAAGTGATTTGATTATCATGTTCCAAATGTATTGAGTTCTCTTATAATTAATTTTGTATTAGATGCAGTTAAATTTTGTTCTTTTTTAGCTATAAGATAAAATTTAATTGTTAATTTTCATTATTAAGATTACCAATATTAGAAATTTATTTTGTATTTTTAAAAATTTATTTAATCATAGAAAAAAAATTCTTAATTTTTTGGTCACCTTATTTCTAAATATTGTAATAATATTTTTACTATGATTTTAATTCTTTACGTAATATTTTCAAAAAAAAATCTCATGTCAAACTCAAATAATTTTTATCATTTATTTTCTAAATTGGACCGCATTTTCAAATAATTATGTTATGCATTCAAACTAACTGCACTCGATTGAGATAATCACAGAAAAATATTTTCTTAATTGTTTGAACATATTATATCTAAATGTTGTAGTAATATTTTCACTGTCATTTTACTTCTTTACATAATTTTTTTTCTTTTTTAGTTTGAAGATACAAATTTAATTTTTGTAAAATTACCTATATTAGAAATTTATTGTATAATTTAAAATTTTATTTTTTATTATTATTTTATTTTTCATAAATAAGACTTCAATTTCGTTTTATTATTCATATTTTGAGCATTCGCATCGTAGTTTTAAGAACTTTCTAATCTTAAATTCAAATAGTCTTTTCTTTTCATTTCTAATAGTAAATCTCTAATAAGTTAATATAATTTTCCTATTTTTTAATCTAATATATAGTCTTATTACGTTTTATGTGGCTTTTCATTAACTCGTAACTTTATTTAATATCATTCTCAACTACTTTTCTTTAATAATATAAGATAAATATATAATTTTTTAATTATAAAATAAATATTTATTTTGTTTCAAAAATATTACTCGAAAAGTTTAAATTATTTAAAATTTAATAATATTTTTAAGTATTGTATATTTACTTTATTTTATTTTTTAAACTTATGATTTATAAATGTCCTTACATTATCTCTAATTTATTTTTATTGTTCAATATTTTTAGTTTTTTATTTTACTATTAGACTTGAGTTATGTGGACTTATATTATGACTTTTCTTATCATAATATAAAAAACTTTCTCATCTCAAATTTAAATAAGTTTTACACTTTTTCCTATGATAAAAAATCTTAGTTTTTTTCTATTTATTCTTTATTATTGATTTTATATTATTCAATACCTAATATTATTATATTGTCATGTGAATTTTTATTAGCCTGTTTGAATTTAATATCTATTTTTACCGCACTCATTCTAATATAATATAGATAAAAATTAAAATACTTTCTCATCTCAAATTCAAATAATTTTTATCATTATATTTTCTTAATTGGACCATATTTTCAAAAAATTATGGTATGCTTTCAAACTTAAACTAACTAAACTCAATTCAAATATTAATCATAGAAAAATATTTTCTTAATTGTTTGAACACATTATATCTAAATGTTGTAGTAATATTTACGTATAAAATATTCGTTTGCACGATTTATCAATATTAATATGAATTTATTTTTCTTGTTATTAAAATATCTTTTGCTGATTATTTAATTTTTCTCTTACCTTATAATTAATTTGTATACTTTATGTAAGATCTTATTTTGCTGCTTGAATTTATTTAGTTTTTAAACTCAATAAATCTTTAATATCTTAAGTAATTTTTAGTTTTATTTTATATTTTAACTTACTCCAAAGTATAAATAGTCATAGGTTATCTCAATTTACGTCTTTATATTTATTTTTTTCTATTATAGTTTTTAATTAATTTTTTACCTCCATATTTCTAGCTAACATAGAAGAAAATCTATGAGTGGATCAATATATAAATATAAATATAGATATAGATATAGATATTGATACAAATATACATATATATTAGATTTGTCTAGATCTATTTAGATTATGTATAAGATTCATTAAACTATTTCCATTAATTATGTTTCTATATATAACTTTTAATTATTAATGTTATCCTAAAATTGCCAAGTGGCTTCATTTTAACTTGCCACTTGGCTTAACCACAATGCATACTACTCTCCTTTTAATATAATACTAGTATAGTACCCGCGCGATGCGCGAGCACAAATATCAAATTATAATTTGAGTTATTGGAATTACCTTAAAATTTACAACTTCCAGATAAGATGTTTCTTTTTATTTATATTTTTATTTTATATTTGTAACAATCCAACTCCTTGATTTAGTACTTGTATTTTATTTTGTGGTCAATATTAAATAATACTAAACATATCACGTTTGTGATATGTCTTGTTTGAGCATATTGTTTAACAAAATTCTTACTACCACTTTATGTTTCACCGCAAATTCGAATAAGTCTTATCCTTCTACATTTTCACTCAAAACAACTCTTTCTTTAATCTTTGCTTCTAGTTATTGCATTATCTATTACTTAATAATGTTATATTCATGTAATCTTTTATTAGCTTACTAATTGACTTGATATCTTGTTTATTGCCCTTTTGATAAACATATATAAATATAAATTTTTTTATTCCTAAAAGTTAACTTATTTTTGTACTTTTATCCTCTTACTTGAAACTCTTTTTTCATTTAAATCTTTCAATAATATTTTTGAGTATTATTTAATTATGTAATTTCCTTATACTTAATTAATTCAAAGTATAAATATTCTCACACTATCTCTATTTTCCTCTTTATACATCCTCTTCCCTACTATAAATTTTTAATTAGCTTTTTACATTAATATTTTACCAATAAACAAAATATATAATATCACGTTTTATTTTAAGACTTTGAATTAGTTTAAAATATTAATAGATAAGTGTTTTCTTATTATATTTTTAAATCTATAAAATTTTCTTATAATTTTTTTTTGTATCACGTGTTATTAAAATTTCTTTCTCTTTTAACGTTAGGATACAAATTAGACTTTAATTTTCATTCATAAAATTAGCCACATGAGATATTTATTTTGTATTTCCTTAGTTTAATTTGTTAACCAATTTTTAGTTTTTTATCTAGTAAAATTTTAATTTTGTAGTCCTATCCATAGTTTGAGCATTTTCATCATAATTTTAATCTAAAACTCAAGTTCAAATCGTCTTTCCCTTCTATTTCTAATATTAAATATTTTTTATTATTGCTATTAAGTTACCTAATATGTAGTATTTTATTTTCTTATGTGGCTTTCATTAACATGCCTCTTTATTTAATATTATAATCTATTTATATCCTTTAATATTATTATATAAATTGATGTATGATTTTTAATATTAAAAAAAATATTTATTTTATTTAAAATTAATACTCAAAATTATTAAATAGTTTAAATTCATTAATAATATTTTAAGCATTATATATTTACTTTATTTTTTAAACTAATTCTTAGTATAAATAACCTCGCATTATCTCTAATTTATTAATATTTTGATATTTTTAAAAAAAAATTTAATCTATTAAACTTCAGTTATATGACCTTATCCACATCATGACCTTTTTATTTAAATAAGTTTTATCCTTTTTTGTTCTTTATGATAGAAATTTTGATTTTTTCTCTGTTTGTTTCTTATTTTGCTATTGTATATTCAATACTTAATATTATTAACGTTGTCATGTGCTTTTTATTAGTTTACTTGAATTTAATATCCACTTTTATCACATTCATTTTAATATAATATAAATAATAAATAAAAAATATTTCAATAGTAACTTTGACTCTATTGCTCATATTTTTAAATATGATTTTTCTTGTCATATTAAAAAAAAGTCTCATCTCAAATTCAAATATATCTTATTCTTCTATTTTCTCCATTGGACCACATTTCAAAAATCATCTTATACTTTCAAAATTAACCTAGCAATACTAACTCTAATTGTTGCAGCAATATTTTCAATATTATTTTAACAAAAATATTTATTTATGTATAAATGTTTATTTATTCGAATTGTAAACATTAATATAACCTCATTATATATGTGTGTGTATATATATATATATATATATATATATATATATATATATATATATATATATATATATATATATATATATATATATATATATATATTTTACTATTAAAAAAGAATACCTACCATAATTGAATTATACACAAAATTTAATTAAAGATATCTATAATAATGTATATTGTTCACAAATAAGGTCAGATACAAAGCTTGTACTAAATAAAAAATTATTATTCCAACTTAAAATTAATGTGTAAGATACAAAATAAAAATTTAATTAATTCTTTCTCAAAAAAGGATACCTACCATAATTGAATTATATACAAAATTTTAATGAAAGATACCTACAGTAAAGTATATTGCATCCAAATAAGGTCAGATACAAAACTTGTACTAAATAAAGAATTATTATTTTAACTTAAAATTAATGTGTAAGATACAAAATAAAAATTTAATTGATTCTTTCTCAAAAAAGGATACCTAGCATAACTGAATTATACATAAAATTTTAATTAAAGATACCTACAGTAATATATATTGTACCAAAATAAGGTCAGTTACAAAGCTTGATCAATTAATTAAAATTCGTCCCTACCATAATTATACAAAACAAATGTTAACTAAATTATACTACTAATAGAGATTTGTATCATAATTAAAAAATAATTCTTATTGAACTACTACTTCCATTAATTATGTTTCCATTTATAATTCAAATTTTTAATGTTTTCTTAAAATTGTCAAGTGACTTTTTCTTAGCTTGCCACTTGGCTAACTTCATACTTCACTACTCTCCTTTTAATATAATATAGATACATATACATAATATGTTCTTCTCTGTCTTGCTTGACTAATTTGTACACAAAAGACTTTGTCTTGGATTATCCTGCCTAACTGATAAATGAATAAATTATTTCTTCCAATCTGATATAAAATAGCCATGCAGCAATTCAATCATGACATGGACTCCTCTTAGGATTAAAAATTGATGGGTCCCGTGTCACTGAGGACAGCTGTGTATAGAATTATAATTCTACGATTGAACTTATTATATTTTAAAGTTATGGGTTTATATCTACTATTTATTATAAATTTAGTAATTTATATATATAAATTTATGTTCCGCATCGAAAGTACTGGATTCAATTGAATCCGGTAACTGTACGTTGCATCCCCCTCTGGTTAGTGACAGGGGCATTTTTGTTCACTTTATTAACGGTAGGGATAAATTTAAATGGAAAGTATAACGGAGGGTAAATATAAACGATTTCCAATTGTACATGAGTATATCTCGCCTTTTTCCAATATTCTAATAATATGTTTTCCAGAACCTTTTGCCACCTAACTTTCCTGTCTATTCTAACTTCTAAGGTTTGATTAACATAAGGAACAAGGGCCATTTCTAACGCGCAAATCTGGCAAATCTGACAAAACTGACTTATGGACTTAATTTCGTATATCGTCCCAACTTGTTTGACAGATTAAATTAATATACAATGCCTGTTAACTTTTTTTTTTTTAATGTTTGTGCGAATATTAACCTGTGGAAGCAAGCTAGTTAAATACCATTTAAGTTTACCATATAATATTTATCATATAATTTATCTATAAAATTACGTTATCTGTGCCGTGATTGTGCAACACATATTACATAAACTCTTATTTGATTGTAACAAAAAGTTTAATCATTATTTTTCACTACTAGAAATCCGGTAAATACCGACCAAAAAACCGACCAATTTTGGTCGGTTATGGCCAATTTCCGACCAAAATGCGACCAAATACGCTTGGACGGTATTTTGATGGTCGTTTTAATATACCGGCCAAAGTTGGTCGGAAATTACCGACCAACGTTGGTCGGTCAATTAAATTCAAACATAAAATATTGCAAAAAAAAAACGACCAAAGTTGGTCGGTATTTTAATTATGTAATCAAAAGATTCATCACCTGGGAATTGAAACTGGGTGTGTACTGTGGCAAGATATTATTCAACCACTAGACCATTGGTGCATTTTGTTTTAAGATTGTCTTATTTTTTATTTATACTCTTTAATTGTATTGTCGCACGAAAATAGCCGACTAAAGTTGGTCGGTTTTATTAAAAAATAAAATTACCGACCAAAGTTGGTCGGTTTTTTAAAATGACAGACCGAATTTACCGACCAAAGTTGGTTGACTTTTTTAATATTAATTTTATTTATTTTAATTGCAAAAACCGACAAAAGTTGGTCGGTTTCTTGAAAAATAAATTTTGCGGGACTCAAAAATAGTTTCCCGTATTTTTGTGCCAAAGAAAATCGATCAAAGTTGATTGGTTTTGTAAAAAAAATTTAAATATTTTGAAAAACCGACCAAAGTTGGTCGGTTTTTGGCCAATTTTTTGACCGACCAAAGTTGATCGATTTTTCTTGATCGGTTTTTGCCGAATTTCTAGCAGTGTTTAAAATTATTTTTATGAAAGGGGCAGAGAATAATATATAATCTTTATCCCGTGCTAATGATCTTGATAGTTAGTTGAATGACATGAAATTTTTAGTATCATATACGTATTAGAATATATTATTTCTTAAAATTTCGTTTGGAGTAATAAATTGATAGACCTAATCCTTCAGTGAAGAACTTTTTTGTGGACTAAAGTAAAATTTTATTTTGTGTCTCATACAATTGATACTAGTTGTATGAGGTAATTTTTTTGTCTTACAGTTTTGTGGATTCAGATTTTTGTGGACCCAGAAGTGTAAGATTGGAGTCCACAAATTTGTGAGACAAAAATGAGCCTCATACAACTAGTGTAAGTTGTATGAGACACAAAATAAAACTTCTAAAGGAAAATTTTATTTTGTCTCTCATACAACTGACACTAGTTGTATGAGTCAAGTTTTATGTTTCACAGTTTTGTGGACCCAAATTTCTATGGACCCAGAAGTGTAAGATTGGGGTCCACAAATTTGTGAGACAAAAATGAGTCTCATACAATTAGCATAAATTGTATTAGACACAAAATAAAATTTCTCGTGGACTAAACCAGAAACCCCCGCGTAAGCTGAGGAGGTGACGTCATTAATAATCTCAGCATTAGTTTCTCCACCGAGCCATGTAACATATGGAACACCGAACACTCTCTTTACGCTCATTTGGACTTAGAGCTTGAAATTCAAATTTCCCACACGCTTCGAGCCTTTGAACCATATTTTGACATTTGACAGAGGTCAAACCATAGCCTCCATATATATACACACAATTTTTAGCCATTTTCCCTCCAATGGTCTCCTCGACTAAAATCTCATTCTTGATCACCCGGGACGTCCAATATACAAAACATTATACCCTTTTAACTAAGCATCTATGGAGGGTCAGGGACAGAGCCAGAGCCAGAATCAGAATCAGAGAAACGAACCAATTAAGTACAAAGGAGTGCGGTTGAGGAAGTGGGGAAAATGGGTTTCTGAAGTGAGGTTGCCCAACAGCCGGGAGAGAATATGGTTGGGCTCATATGATACGGCGGAGAAGGCCGCTAGAGCTTTTGATGCAGCCCAGTTTTGTCTACGTGGCCCTAATGCCAAATTTAATTTTCCCGAGAATCCGCCTGATATTTCCGGCGGACAGAGGCTTTCGCCGGCGGAGATACAGGTTGTTGCGGCGCAGTTTGCGAATGAATACGTGTATCCACAGACTACAACACAGGAAACACCACCATCACATGTCCAAAATACGCACGTGTTGAAAATGGAGAATGAGGAGACGTCGCAATCGTCAACTTGTGATCATGATTTAATAGGCCACATGGGCAACACTACTACAGTGGATTGGTCCTTTTTAGACATGTTGGAGAATTATCCTAATAATGCTGCTGCTGCTGCGGCTGCTCCACCACCACATATTTCTTCTCTTCCTCCTGCAGCCGCACCTCCTTCACCAGCTATTGGGACTAATAATTTTGATTTTGGATATTACCCTGGACTGGATACTTTGTCAAGTAACCTTTACTCACCACTACATTTTCCAACAAGAACAACAAATAGTAATGGAGATGAACATGGGTATGAGGACAGTGGCAATGGAGATGAACATTTTTCTCAGCATTCCTACCTCTGGAATTTTTAACCAAAAATAAGTCCTACTAATACTATACTATTACTTGGTTTAACCAGCAGCTAGGTCAATATTAGTTGCTGATTTTGACCCAATGGGATAATATGGGTTATTAGGGTAATTAATGTACGTAATGATCTTTCCGGTTTTCTTATACCACCTTTTTGCCGGAAAGTATATATGTTTCTTTGCCTTTGCTAGAAATGAGCAGAGTGCAGACATCACTATCTTAGTTAAAGAAATAAGTATCTTTTTAGCGAGCTAGCTAGCTAGGGATAATTTTACATATAAAGGAAAAAAATTCTTCATGTGGTATTAATCACCATGTCATTTTAAGCAAGTTTCAAATATTCGCAGGTGTCAACTGATAACTCATTGGTGGCCAAAGCATAACTAAATGGAGCACTTATGTTGTCTCTTTGGCTAAAGTATTTTCTCTTTCTATATATATATATATATATATATATATATATATATATATATATATATATATATATATATATATATATATGTGTGTGTGTGTGTGTGTGTGTGTGTGTGGTGTTTGTAGACTATGGATTTACTTCTATTTCTATAGACTTGAAATATAATTTATTCTCTCTTCATTCGTTTCGTGGTATTTATTGGTACATATCAAATATGACGCTTTTCAAGTCGTTACATGTTTGTATGTATATATGTATCGTCGCACTTCCAGAGAAAAGAAAAGATCTAGTTACAAAGAGAACTTGGTTGCTCATAAATCATAATGGCTAGGTCAAGTTACTCATTACATAGAGCTAGCATAACTGCGTAAGTTACTTCATAAAAGTTCTCGTAATAAATTAACTATATTTATCAATGTGAAAAGTTACAGATTTTATTTATAATTAAGTGTACAAATTTAAATGATGAACAGTCAATGGCCTTTTACTTCAAGCATAATATCTAGTACTCCGATAACTTTACCATTCGAGAGTTACATGAAGGCTTCTTTATTCCTGCACTCTAATTATTTATTATTACTTCCTCCGCTCCACTTTAATTAATTTTTTGACTTTTTGTGGTTCACAATATCTGATTGTTTCAGATATCAAGAAGAAATTAATTTTTTTTCTTTAAAGTTGTCCTTGGAGTAAAGAGCCTAGGAGTATTTTGTTATATTTCCAAAGAATACCTTAAAGTTAATATGGTCAATTTTTATGGTTAATTAATACTAATAGATGAATTGTTTAATATGTGTGAAAAGAACCAGAAAAAGTTAATTAAAGTGAAGCGGATGGAGTATATATTAACTTCAAATCATAAAAACTATTAAATTTCAAAATAAATCCATCGAGCTGCAGAGAGTTATTGGTCCTAGCTAGGATCATAGGTGTATGTTTATTTCTCTCACAAGAATATGGCTACGCCCAGCTGTCCAGCATAATCTTTTGTCAGCCTAGATTGTTTTTTGTTACTAGAAAATATTTCGTGTTGATTATCAGAAAATAAAATTTGCCTTTAATTCGAGGTACCTGTTGGAAAGAGTCAATAAGAATAGTGGTCAACATATTCATTATAAAATTAGTGGAACATGTATTATTAACTGGGCTGAAACTATCAAAAGGGCAGAATCAATCCCTAACACTAACACTAATTTCCTAGATTAAAGAACTCCAACCAAATAGACACATGTTTAAAACCATACATATATAATAGGCAAAAAGGAACTTTGGAATATGGCAGAATTGACCACTCAAAATTCTTTTCCGCGCCAGGGGTGCGGTGTACGAAAGTACAAACGTTGACTTTCAACAGCATTTGAAGGACCTAAATGAAACAGCACTGTATTTAGACCCTGTTGTCGAAAAATAAAAGAATTTAGAGAACGTGTATGTATACTACTTTTCCGTCTCATTTGATGTAAAAGTGTTTGATTTGCCAAAAAATATAAGATTAGAATAAAAAAATTAAAAATTATAATCTTAGATATGTCATGATATTTTTGTAACCACCAAATTAACAAAATAAAAAATTTAAGATTAAATTATTTTTAAAATTATAAAAATATATCATTCTTTTGTACATATATTTACAATTAGGAAATACCATGTGTTACTCGTAAAATGGTACAGTTGAATTTATAATGTGATTTATAGACACGTGAATTAATTTGATCCAGAAATATAAAATAAATAAGAACAGAAATAAGATTATAAAAATAACTTAAAGGAAATACGAGTCTGGCTATGAATTTAGTTACTCCGGTAGCAGTAACAAGAACAATATTATGAATAAAATAAAGAGAGCAATTTGATAGGATGGGAGCTGATTCTAGCTTTTCCATGCAAAATATTTCATGTCCACCAATGGATACAAATTCTCCTATTTATAGCTCTATCCAGGGAAACAAGATCCCCAAATCAAGCCCTTCTTGAATGAGAATAAAACCTCTATTGATAGCTGCATAATCGTTGGTCATTAATACAGAGATTCCTTGTAACGGCTGCTCAATGAATGTTGTCTTACCCAACTGATGCTTTCCTTTCAAATCTTCATTGTCGATTCCCCTGCCTTCAGAATTTATATAGTACCGAAGAGATGTTTGTATCTGACGTTAACTATTTGATGACTCATATATTACCGGTCTCCAGTTCCACGTATCGCCTCATCATTCTTCCATCTTTCGCTAACCAATTTTACCTTATACACCATGCAGGTTAATTACTTCTAACTTAGGCTTTTGTCTTAATTCTTTCTCCAAAAAAACACAAATCATTATTCTCTTTATCGGATACTATCTTCCATAAATGTGAACATGGCGCTGGACGGCTGCACTTGGAAAATTGGCACCCTGGTCGGTGACGAACCTAGAGTGATCAACTCACAACATAGAGTTGTAGATATATTTGTATAGCTCCAGTACGGATTGTTAGATATCTCATACTATTGGAATATTGACGACAATGGGAAAATAGTTTTTGTCAAGGCTGAACGTTTGTTTGACGAAAAAAAAATTCAACTACATATTTTTCACATAAAAGAAGAAGAAGAAGAAGAAAATAACTTTCCGCATTTTTTGGGTGAAAGTCATTTTGCTTCACATCCTTATCAACTCTTAATTAACTTCATTGAAATGACTGATTTGCTAATGTCACACACCTCCTTTTTACCTAACCGAAAAGGATATAAGGGAGTTTTTTCCAATTTAAGTGACAATCGAAACGAGATTATTTATTTAAAAATCAAAGTCGTCACTTGGGATAATTTATGGTGTCCCAAGTCATCGATTTAAAATCTCGAATCGAGAAAGTTTGACTCTTATTTATGGTTTGCGAATACAGAAATCCGGGTAAGGAATTATGTTAACCCGGGAGAAGGTGTTAGACATTCCCGAGTTCCGTGGTTCTAGCACGGTCGCTTTGATCATACTTGGCTTAATCAAATTGTTTCATTCCTCAATTTTAGAACCTATGTGCATTTGCCTTTTAATTAAGAAATTATCTTGAAAACAGGTCATGCGTACGTATACCCGTTTGTTTGGCGCGTCAAAAATCATGTCACGCGAACGTGTCCACAATTAATAACGCTTTATTATTATTATTAAGAAAGTTTGGCCGAAGTTGCGCGAACGCATACTCCGATTTTGTTTTTTAGAAATCGTAATTATGTCACGCGAACATGTCCACAATCACGATAGTATATTAAACGTGTCTAAAGCGAACTACGAACATTTGCCATTTTTATACCTAGGGTATGGAATTTATAAGAGGGCCATATATGATTAAATGGTGGATGGCACACCTCGGACTATATGAACTAAATTTAATTAGTGGCCTAGTAAAACAAATTTATTATTAAGAAAGTTTGTTCAAAGCTGCGCAAACGCATACCCCAAAATGGTTTTTAGAATCGTAATTATATTACGTGAACGTATACATAATCACAATATTATTTTAAACGCGCCTAAAGGCTTTTCTACGAACATTTATGAATTGTATCTAAATTATAGAATTAAAGACATACCAACAGAAATTCTATGAACCCATAAAATTGATATACTAAGATAACATCAACAGATATTTCACTAGGACAATTGAGATCAATAGCGGAGTTTGAAAAATATTAGGAAGGTGTTAACCAAAAATTTACACGAGGATAATTTGCACCCACCTTCTGCAAAACATTGGGCACTCATGAAAAGTGTCATTTAGGCATTTCAACCAAAAAGTTCGATTCTTAATCTGCTAACGATTATCCACTATTCCAATGTCAAGTGTATAATGACTTTCTTTGACCAACCAAATGAAAACTTATTAGATTGATTTGTTACTTAAACGGACTAATCAAATCAAAGCTACTAGCAGAAAGAAATGAACCATATCTATCGAAAACACATGTTTTAAATGCATTGTCTATATTGAATTGGCTAGAAACAGTACTCAAAAAGCTTTTAATCCAAATTTCATGCGCAATTGGACAGCACCAGTCCACCCACGTCCCAGAAGTTCCATTTTTGCTTCAATGTTCAAAATTAACTCGTGAAACAATTTCTTTTATTCTTAGCTTGGTCTTTGCTTAACACTCTAAACCACTCAAATTAACCCAAATTACAACTAAATACAGGAGATCGGCAACTAAACAATAGAAAATATTTCCAGTAACTCCACATTAACGAACAAACGATAAACTCAGCATCCAAAACAAATTCATAAACAAATCATATTATTCTATTACAATAAGCAAAAGATCGAGTCAGAGAAAGAACGAAACCTTTGCAATCGCCTGATTCAAATGTTAAACTTCCAAATTCACGCGAAACAACAACAGCAAAGTCGAGCAAGAAATCGCAAGCAAAATCGAAACCTCGAACCGAAAACCTCGTCGAATTCGGAACAGACTACCTTCAACGGCGACCTCCACACGATTCAAACTCAAATTCGGCTCCAAACATCAATTAAACTCCATGTTGCAGAAAACTAAGAACCAAATCGAGAATGGAGAAGACGAAGTAGTTTTTTGTATTGTTTTCGATTTCTGTTCGTGTCTATCTATTCTAGCTCTAAGCTGATTCCCTCACTCTGTTTGTGTGTGTGCGTCTGTTCTCTGGTGGGCTACTGGTTCAGTGAAGGTGGCTGGAGATGGGTCTGGCCGGCGGGTTTGGGTGGAAACGGCGGAAAGGTTCAGTCGCCGGTGTTGTGTGTGAGGTGTTGCGGCTGCTGGTGGGTGTTCTTGGGTGAGGGGTCACGAAGAAGAAGACGTGAGGGGGGGTCCTTTTTTGTTCTTGCGGCACTGCTGATGCTTTTTTAGGAGTCTAGAATCTAGGTTTATATTTTTTGTGTATTCTTTTTCTTATTGTTCTTAGGTCATTAGGGTTTTTTCTATTTATTTTTTATTTCAAAAAAGAGTCTAGAAGGGTCCTAGGGTTAGTTTAATGGGTATTGAGCTTAATGGGCTGCTTAATGAGCTAATTCGAATTGGCTCTAAGCCTCTTAAAATTGTGGTCTAACACCTTAATTAATTCCCTTTAATATAAGATAAAAATACTATACAATGCAAAACTAATCCTAATTAATTAAACTAAACTATAGTAAAACATAAAACTATTATATTTTTTTTGTATTTTCAAGATTATATAAAGATAAAAATAAGGTACTATTTTTTGTAATTTTTTAAATTAAATTTATGAAAGATACGTAAACCAAAATATTTTGTAATTTTCATTTTTTGTGACGAAATAAAGTAAAAGAGTCAAAATTAGTTGAAATAAAGATATTAGGCCTAAACTAAATATTTACATGCTAAAATATAAAAAATCTTGGGGAGGGTCAAAAATGACATGTCTACAATCACTATCATCAATCTTTTAATAATCCAAAATGTTAGCTCCCAGCATAAACAAAATACTACATTCAGAGGCGAATCTAGAATTTAAATTTTATGGGTTTAATATTTGAGTTTTTTAGTATTGAATATATTATATTTTTAAAGTTATTAGTTTCTACTATTTTTTGCAATATTTATGAATTTTTACACATAAATTATGATTCTACATCAAAAATACTGGGTTCAGATGCACCTGGTACCATAAGGGTAGATACGTGACATGTCCTTAGTTGTTAACTAAGTACACGTGCAACACTTGACAACTTGCTCATGATCTTGCACAACTTGCTCACGTTCTTTCTATGCCAAGTCAGCCTTACTACACTCAAGATCGCTAAGGGAATATTAGAAAACATGAGAATTGCCAAAGGAAACTTTTGTATTAAAGAGAACTTGATTGTTTTGCTTGGTGAATTACAAATGAGTGGCCCCATTTATATACCAATCTCCTAGGGGCTAGTGTGTAAATATTAATTATTATACAAGTGCTTATATATATATATATATATATATATATATATATATATATATATATATAGAACTTTTGTAGAATTCTATACAAGCCTAGAAGATCCAAGGACTTTCCTAGCAAATTAATCCATAAGGATCTAGGGTCATCCAAAGGAAATGTCCATACTTCTCTAGAACCTTCTCACAAATGCTAGCATTCCTCCTACGCAAGCTTCCACATGGCATTATTATATGCCAAATGGCACCTACGTGGCATGATAATATGACGGGTCATGACACTCTCCCCCACCAAATTTTATGACGCCCTTGACACAAAGCATCGACACGTACGTTCGCGCCTCGCCTTGGCGTCGCCGGAAATCTTTGTCCATTAGCCATGATGCCTATGAAGCGGTTCGCCTTACCATGTCACAAGGTACTCATCATCTTTTTTTTGCCCTGTTTGTATTTTGGACGGCTAGTAATGATAGCCTCGATCCTCCGCTCATCGGATGCCTCTCCTTGCTCTTGGCCTGAATCTCCCTATGACTCAACCAAGTCTAGAAACTTCTCAAGCATCGGGTCCATGCTTCCACTCCCTATTTGGCTACCCTCTGTTGTCACAGCCTTACTAGAAACTTGACCCCTCTGCATAGTGCATTATCTAAATCCGATAGTGTGCCATTACTTTGTAACTTGCCATTCACTTCAATTGTATCCGCCCAACTTTTCTTGCTGCCACCATGCTCCATTTGCATGGCGCCAAGATAAGCTTTGAAATCCCCTACTTTCAGCTTAGATTTCGAGTGTATCCCCCCAATACGGGTGGTCCCTTCTATGTCACCCTTGTGTGCTTGAGCAAAGTTCCCGATCATTACTGCAAGCTTCCCCAACTCTGGGCATTCACTTGCCCGATGTGATCCTTTGCAGAAGTAGCACCCTCCCTTAGGCACGTACTCACTACCATTTTCTAGCCTCTTGTCATTTCTCTTTGACCCTTGTCTGTTATGGGATATCCCCTTGCCATTACCTTTGTATACTTCAGCTATGCATTTCCCGTTGTTCTTGTCATGATCTCTCCCACCCCTCTCGGCGTTTCCTTCTTTGGACTTGGCAGGCTCCATCTTGAAGTCAACGAGTGACTCGGCTACCCCTATGGCCTCGTCCATGTTGGCTATTTTATGTCTTGTTAACTCCTGCTTTACCCAATTTTGCAACCCATCCATGAAGTAGAATTGCTTTTTCAACTCCTTTTTAAACTGCTCCCACATCTCAATCTTGCATAGACCCTTATCCATGTTAGAGCACTTTCGACGGCACCATAGCGCGGCAACGTCGGTCAAGTACATTGAGGCATTGTGTTCCTTAACAACTTCGTCATCCTCTTATCATGCCCAACTATGCCTTATAAAAAGGACTAAGCGGTCGTTGCAAATATAATCCGGTTTACAAGTCCGAAGTCGAATCTCACAAAGAACTAAAGCTTAGTTACAGCTGTTCACTATCACCAAGAAGACAAGCTTGAATAATTCCTAACTTATAGATATTAAGATTCTTGTGTTTAACTAATTAACTAACAAATTAAAATAGTAAATTAACAGCTAAAGATACTAAGGGTTAGAGACAAGATTAAGGAGGTCTAGAGTTATGATTTTCCCTATTGTCGGAATCCTTCCCGCTCCGTTTTCTATAAATTTGTGCCGACCCGGCCGGTCGTCTCATGATTTACCACTCTATTTCCCCCATTTCTGCTTCTTATTGCTTTGTTTATCGGTATTATGTGTTACCGGGCTGGTTGGCTCGGGTTCGGAAAGGTTTGGTGAGGTTTGAGACACTTAGTCTTTTTTGAGTGAGTTTAAGTTAGAAAAGTCAACCAGATGTTGACTTATGTGAGAAAGGTCTCGGATGTGAATTTCGATGGTTCGGATAGCTTCAGGAGATGATTTGGGATTTAGGAGCGTTATCAGAATATATTTTGGAGGTCCGAAGTAGATTTAGGCTTGAATTGGCGAAGTTGGAATTTTGGCGTTTTCCGGTTGATAGGTGAGATTTTGATATAGGAGTCGGAATAGAATTTGGGGAGTTGAAGTAGGTTCGTTGTGTCATTTGGGATGCGTGTGCAAAATTTCAAGTCATTCAGACGTGGTTTGTTAGACTTTTTTATCAAAAGCAAAATTCGGAAGATTTTAGAACCTTAGGCTTGAATCCGAGGTGTTTTGGTTGATTCGATGTCGTTTGAGGTGTTTTGAAGATTGGTATAAGTTTGGTTAGTGGTATATGACTTGGTTGTGCTTTTGGTTGAGCTCCCGGGGGCCTCAGGGTGATTTCGGATGGTTGGCGGAAAGTTAGGAATTTGGAAGTTGCAGCTAAAGATAAGTCTGTTGTCATAACCGCACATGCGGCTAGGGGACCGCAGGTGCGAGCTCGCAGAAGCAGAGAGGGAGCCGCAGATGCGGCCAAGAAAGGATCAGCTGGAACCGTAGAAGCGGCTATAGGAGCGCACCTGTGGTAGCGCAGGTGCGAGAATGTGATCGCAGATGCGGAAATGGACCTTTAAGTGAAAACCGTAGTTGCAGTTGGTTGGACCACAGAAGCGGGAATAGGACCGCATGTGCGGAATCCCTGGGTCATAAGGTATATATTTCATCCTGATTTTTGAGCTATTCTTCACCATTTGCATGCGGGTTTGAGCTTAAGGGAACTATTTGAAGAGGGATTTCATAGAGGTAAGGTTTTTGGACCCTAAACTCGTTCCTATGGTGTTATTTCACTGATTTAGCTAGATATTAATGGAAATGAAGGGTTGAAAATTGGGGATTAGGGCTTGGTGTTGGATATCTTTGAGTGAGGGTTTGAGGGGTCATTTGTGGTCGAATTTTGGTACTTTTGATATGAATGAACTCGTGGAGTGATAAGGATTCCATTGATGTAAATTTTATCGGATTTCGAGACGCTGGCCCGAGGGTCGAGTTTTGGTTAATTTTGGGATTTGTGTTGTAATTTGATTTCTTTCAAGTGGGCTTTGTCTCCTTAGCATATTTTGATGGTTATGTACTGATTTTGGTTAGATTTGGACCATTCGGAGGCCGATTTGAGAGGCAAAAGCATCGCGGGCTAGAGTTTGGACCGGTTAGAGGTGAGTAATGATTGTAAATGCTGTCCTGAGGGTATGAAACCCCGGACTTCACATCGTTGTGCTACTTTGAGGTAACGCACATGCTAGATGACGAGCGTGGGGTCGTGTACCGTTGGAGATTGTGACTTGGTCCGTACCGTATGACTGTTTTACTGCGTATTCGATTGAAAACTGTTTGCTATCATCATGTTTTGGGCTGAAAGCCATATTTGGGCCTCGTGCCAACTGTTTTGGACCCTTAGGGGATTTTTACTACTATTTCTCACATTTTTGACTTTATACTTGTACTCAGTCATGCTATATTCTACTGTTTTTATAACTCAGCCATGTTTTATCTATTTTGACATCTTAAATGATATTTTGAGTTGAGCATCATATTTTACTATGCCCGAGTGGCTTTTAGAGATTTCTGACTGAGTAGGGCCGATGGCTTGTGTAGTGAGGTTATTATGGGATCGGACTGCACGCCGCAACGGTATTGAGCTGATTCATGATTATGAGGCCGATGACCTTAGTTGTACGCCACAAGGTGGCTGATATGAGGCCGAGAGCCTATTTGATTATGCCACGAGATGGCTTGATATTGCGCTTGTGACGTAAGAAGCCCTTTTCGGAGTATGTACACCCCCAGTGAGTGCGAGTACCCAGTGTAATATGTGATATATCCTGAGGGGATGATGTTGTTCCATGTTATTGCCCGAGGGGCCGATACGAGTGATTGTGAGATAGCCCAAGGGGCTAATTTTGTTGGTACTTTGCTCGAGGGGCTGATTTTATGTGTTTATCTTTTCTCATTGCTTTTCATTCACTCGTTTAAATGTTAAAAGATGTTTTAAAGAAGCTTAAACTGAACTAAGGTGTTTTTACAAGTTTTCACTATTTTATTGCATGATATTAGTTTACATTGTCTCTTTGTAGCATTTTGCTGTGTTTTACGTGTTTTCTTATCGCTCAGCTGCCTTTACTTTTATTACTCACTGAGTTGGCATACTCACATTACTCCCTGCACCCTGTGTGCAGATTCAGGAGCCTCGGGTCCCGCTAGCGAGTGCTAATTGCTTCCAGCAGACAGTTTAGAGTCCACTAGGTAGCTGCTCGGCGTTCGCAGCCCAGTGCTTCTCCCTTTTATCTTACTTTCTTTTGTATTATTCCGGTAATAAACTGCGTAGTCTCTTTCATACTCTTAGACGAAGGTTTAGATGCTCATGACTGGTGACACCTCGATGTCGGGCTGTGTTTGTTTCCGCATTTGGTCTGTTTCACTTTATTTTTGGGATTTATCACTATTTAATGACTTAATTATGAATTATTGTAATTGTTAATTGTATTGGGGGTTGTGTCGACTGTCATTGTCTTTACGAGAGGCACCATCACGACCGGGTCCAGTTTGGGGTCGTGACAAAATTCGTCTAAGTATTCTCTACCGATCATGAGCGCTCTGATTGTCATAACTCTCTTCCGAGTAATTACCACAATTTACTATACATATTCTCCCGAATTACGCTAGCTGGAATTAAGTACAGCTCAATCGGATCGCACCCAAAGTTTCGTTATCCCTAATCTCACCTTTAAACCCTCCGTATTGAGCCCTCATATACGTTAGGAGTGATGTTGTTCAAAAACTACCTAAATATGCACACTCTCCCGAATAATACATACTAAATAGGCACAATCGATTGATAGCTCTTCAACCAACCACAATAATAACGTAGTTGAACAAATAGAGAAAATACTACAGAAAATCTATACTAACGTAACAGGAAAATCATCCTTTAAGAGGTTCCATCAAAACCCTAGATAACAAATTAGCTATTCATAATAGTATGCAAAACTACAATACTAGAATTCATAACCAATAATGAAAATAGGAAGAAGGAAGTGAAAAACTCGTAGAAGAATTCCCCGCCTTGCTCCTAGTGTGTTCTTGCCTCCTTAGGTTAAATTCCCAGTCTCCTTAGCCATCTTAGGTCTAAATTATGTCAAAAGTACGTCCCCTTCCTTAAAATAGTATTTTTACATATATTTATACCAAGTAGGGTCGGTTCCAGACGAAAATACCTTCTCCTGCGCGAAATAGGACTTTGGCTCTGTATAATTTGCATAGGCGTGCCGCATGGGGCGACGCGCCACACGGTGTGCTTCTGGGGAAGTTCAGAGAGCTGATTCTGACAGGCTGCAGGAAATTTTCACAGGCACGGCGTGTGCCGCGCCGCACCACACCATGCGCCGCGCCGCACCGCACCATGCGCCGCTGTAGTGGGAATTTGCGAAAATGTAAAACGTGAAAACTATAGCCCTTTCAAATAGCTTTCCAACAATATATTGTAGAGCCCAAACGGACTTCTGAGCGAAAAGTTATGTGCATTTTACTAGATAGTGTGTTGTATGCCTGCTCGATTCTCCGTGTCGTTCTTAACTATCATCCATTGATCCCCGAACACGATCCCAACTTAATTCCTTGGGCTTTTACTCAAACTTCAAAGCTTCAAATCACTTGAATTCATTCCATAATATTTACATAGCACGGTCACTCCTACAAGGCATAAAATATACAATTAGTGCAAAACACTAGCTATTAAAGCTGAAACTCAATTAAAGTGCAGCGCATTAGAGTGTAATAAGCGACTAAAATACGCAATTATAGACTATCATCCTCCTTAACTACATACCTCAAAGTACTTGTTCATTTCTAAAGTAAGTCTGCTACCTCGCGTTCGTCCCGTGCACATCATACTGCTTTCGCTTAGGGACCTTCACATTGGTCCCTTTTGCAAGTACCACGCCCTTGGTAATTCCGACCATGGTTCCCTACAAAGCTTCCTTCTAGCAATCTCTTGTATTCTTTCTAACATTCCTTAGTCATAACCTTTAGTCTGATACCACATTGTCACATCCTTAGTTGTTAACTAAGTATACGTGCGACACTTGACAACTTGCTTATGATTTTGCACAACTTGCTCACGTTCTTGCTATGCCAAGTCAGTATTACTACACTCAAGATCGCTAAGGGAATATTAGAACACATGAGAATTGCCAAAGGAAACTTTTATATTGGAGAGAACTTGATTGTTTTGCTTGGTGAATTATAAATGAATGACCCTGTTACACCTTGTGTATTCGGCGTTATCATGCTGTAAATGGGATAATTTGGTAGGAAGATAATTTCTATGAGATATTTAAATGATGCGATAGTTATACGTTAAGATTGGAAGTCATTTGAGTTGTGATTAAAAATTCGACAAAGATCGCGCGCAAGTTACGGGTTTAAATTTCACTGGAATTTGGATAAAATGTTGATGACTTTTTCTCTCAATATACTTGGAGTTATGGTGTGTTCTACCTACCGAATCGAAGGTCTATGAGTCTAGTTTCCAACGCAACAAACCGTTCATTAATACAACTTCGGAATAGAGAGATATTAACATTTTTGTACAGGGGTGCACACTGTTACGGGAACAGTGTGCCTAGTCGGGTTTAGTCAAAATTTCTTTATTTAAGTCAATTTTTAAAACAGAACCCCTGCGTTTTATCCTCTCCAAAACAGAACCAAAAACCTAGGGATTTCCTCTCAAACTTCTCCCATCCATCTAGCCAAGCATAACAACAATTTAGTCATCCTCAAGATGGAGAACACCATGGTAGCTTCGGAATCGTGAATTCTTCGATGTTTCACTTTTCATAGCAAGACTCCGTCTTGTAATTTCGAATTCTGAGTAATTCTGGTCACATAAGGTATGATTTAACTTCCTCTTTGATCTTTGTAAACTTCTAGCGTAAGAATTCTTAAGAAATAGTTGAAACCTCTATAGAAATATTCTTGATTTTTTTTAGAAACCTCTCTTAATATGGCTTGATTGTTGGGGCTGTTCTATATGATTTTATTGTGTTGTTTGGATCTGTGAAGACATGGATGGAATTCTGTTGATGAGGAGATGTAGTAAAGTAAAATTTGGTGGTGTGTTGGGGGGAAATTAATCTACAAAAGAGTCTACAAATTCATGGCCACAAGTTGTTCGCGTAAATGTCTAAATGAAGAATTATTTAAGCTATGAGCTTGAATTTGATTTTGAATGGTTTGTATTATGTAGGAAATCATTCCTAAGGCTTTTGAGGTCTTGGAAACAGTATATAACTCCATCGACAAGGTATGTAGGGCTTTCGCTATACTTTTCGGCATGACTAGAATTCGAATAAACGTTTATCGAATTGTCTCGTCGGATTCGAGTTATTTCACCTTCAACTTATAAAGATGCTTAGACCTGATCTTTTCTCATAGATTGCTTACTCTAGAGGATATCTATGAATTCTCGGATTTCCTTGTTCCTTGCTTAAAAAGAACTAGAGCCTTTTACTCGTTCTCCTTTCGACGTTCATATAAATCATGAATAAGTAACATTTACTTCAAAGGTACTCATAATACACAACTCTCATGTTCTTAGTACTTGTTGGCTCATAGTTGAAAATTAAATATTTTTAGCCACAACCATGATAGTCGGGGAAGAATGATGATAGGCCACTTCGACTCTTCTTAGAATACGTCTTTTAAGGTTGGTTTTGCATTGCACCTATATAATTTATGATCTAGTATATGTATGTATTTACTTTCATTACCGAGCCGCATTATAGACGGCCGGGTATGACACATATTGTGTAACCACTGATCAGTTGGGATTACCGAGTTTCACGTGGCCGGGTATGATTCTACCGAGCCTTTATTATGGTCGGGTATGTTATGGATATTATAGCCCCACAGAGGGATTTATTATTATATAATGTGATATATTATAAGTAGCGATAGTGAACGACGGTGTCACGAGCATACATTTATATCCATGTTGAATTTTAGTTTCCTACCGAGGCTAGTTTCAGAATTTAAATTATCTCTATGTCTCTTCTCTTGTTAATTACATTTTCCATGTTACACTTGTCGCCCTACATATTCAGTACATATTTCGTACTGACGCATTTTTATGCGCTGTGTTCATGCCCACAGGTTCGAATAGACAGAGTGGTGTGCCTCCTCAGTAGGACCCCCAGGATCAGCGTTGGGTTTCGCACTCCACTTCTTCGGAGTTGCTGACTTTGAGTCCATATGTACTATTACAGATGTATATGTGTGGTTTTGGGCATGTCGGGGGCTTTGTCCCGCCCTGTTGAGATTGTCTTACACTCTTAGAGGCTTGCAGACTAGCGGTCATTGTATATATATATTTTTCGTATCGCCCTATCGGCCTTCTGGATAGCTGTTATACTGTTGTTACAGCCTTGTTGGCCTAGTTTATATATATATATATGTCGTGTTGGGCTCTTCTACCTGCAGGTTATTATATTTCGGATCATATCTCATGGTTGGTTCGCTCGGGCCTTCGGGCATCGGGTGCCAGCCACACCTCACAAGGTTGGGGTGTGACAAACTTGGTATCAGAGCAGGTCAGTCCTAGGGAGTCTACAATCCGTGTCTAGTAGAGTCTTGTTTATGGTGTGTTGTGCACCACACTTATAAACATGAGGCTATTGGGCATTTAGGATTATTACTTTCTTCTTGATCTAGATCGTGCAATAGAGCCTAATCATAAGTGTTCATTCCTAATTCTCTTTTTTGTTTACCTTCTCAGTGATGCCTAACACTAGGAGATGACAAGTGGCTATGAAATTTATTCAGAGGTTGGACGAGGAGGCGGGAGAGGGCACAAGTCAGGTGCCACCTGCTAATGTAGATCAACATGAGCCACAGAATGAGGCTGATTCTCAGGCTTCCGGGGCAGTACCCCCACCACCCCCGGAAGGGCGTAAAGGAGCTAACATACCTCCAGTCCCTCTCCCAGTTGTTCCTGATCAGGACCTAGACATGCGGAGTGCTGTACAATTGCTGACTCGAATAGTGGCCTCCCAGGCCCAACACCAGACCTTCGGTATTGCTGATAGGTCCGTGAGTGCGAGAGTTCGAGACTTTATCAACTTGGATCCTCCAGTATTTACAGGGGTTGATCCTAATGCTGACCCACAGGATTTTCTGGATCTTATGCAACGGACCTTACAAATTATACATGCCACGGATGTTGAGTCAGTGGAGTTTACTTCTTATAGACTACGTGATGTTGCTGTGACATGGTATGAGACTTGGAAGCAAACTCGGGGGCCTAATGTGCCACCAGTGACATGGAAGGAGTTCTCTGAGGCATTTTTACAGCAATATTTGCCAATCGAGCTTCGAAGAGCCCGACGAGATAGGTTCTTACACTTAGAACAGGGTAATATGAGCGTTCGGGAATATAGCATGCAGTTCAACTCTTTGGCTAGGTATGCTCCTACGATTGTTGCTGATATGAGTGATCGGGTACACCAGTTTGTTAGTGGTTTGGGGGCACACTTGATAAATGAGTGCACTACAGCTTCTCTAAACCAAGGAATGGATATTGCCCGTATTCAAGCATATGCACAGGGTCTAGAGGATCGCAAGAGGCAACAACGAGCCAATCGAGAGCATGATAGAGGGCAGCAGAAGAGGGCGCGGTTCGCAGGTAACATAGGGGAGTTTCGAGGTGGATTTAGGCCACAGTTTCCCCGGCGTCAGTCTTATCCGGCAGCCAGTGCACCGCCACAGTTTTAGGGACAGCGCCAGGATCGGACCACTTATTCTGGTCCAGGTCAGAGTTCACGGACCCCAGGTCCACAGTTTAGAGGCGAGTTCAGTCAGATGAGGCCTCAGTTTCCTAGATGTGATCGATGTGGCCGAAATCATTTTGGACCATGTCGCCAGGGTTCTGATGCATGTTATACATGTGGACAACCAGGTCATATTATGAGACATTGTCCGATGACAGGTGGAGGGGGTATGGCTCAGCCGACGGCATCTGCAGGGGCTTCTTCTTCTTCGGTACGTCCTCCTAGACAGAGTATGCAGACATCAGCTAGCAGGGGTAGGGGAAGATTTGGAGCTTCTGGTTCAGGAGGTCAGCAAAATTGCATATATGCTTTATCGAGTCGTCAGGATTTAGAGTCATCTCCGGATGTGGTTACAGGTATACTATCCGTCTTTTCTATCGATATGTATGCCTTGATAGATCCTGGTTCTACATTGTCGTATATCTCCCCCTTCGTTGCTAGTAAATGGGATAGAGAGCCTGAATTGTTGCAACAGTTCTTTGAGGTATCTACACCAATGGGTGAGTCTGTTGTAGTTAGACGGGTATATCGAAGTTGTGACGTGAAGATTCATGACCGCCATACGTTAGCAGATTTGCATGAGCTAGAAATGGTCAATTTTGATATCATTATGGGTATGGATTGGTTGGCTTCTTGTTATGCCAATGTAGATTGCTGGACAAAGATTGTTCGTTTTAATTTTCTAAGTGAGCCTATTATTGAATGGAAAGGTGATGCTGCAGCGCCTAAGGGAAAGTTTATTTCTTACCTTAAAGCTCGAAGGATGATTTTGAAAGGGTACATCTATCATTTGGTACGAGTGCATGATATGGAGGTGAAATCTCCAACCCTTCAATCGGTTCCCGTCGTGAATGAATTTCCTGATGTACTTCCTGATGAACTTCCTGGTCTTCCTCCAGAAAGAGAAATCGACTTTGCTATTGATATGCTTCCAGATACTCAACCAATATCTATTCCTCCATACAGAATGGCTCCTGCTGAGTTAAAAGAATTGAAAGCCCAGTTGAAGGATCTTTTGAATAAGGGCTTTATCAGGCCCAACACATCTCCCTGGGGTGCACCAGTGTTGTTTGTTGATGGTTCGTTAAGAATGTGTATTGACTATCGCCAGCTCAACAAAGTGACTATCAAGAACAAGTACCCTTTACCCAGAATTGATGATTTGTTTGATCAGTTGCAAGGTGCCAAATATTTCTCAAAGATTGACCTTCGATCCGGCTATCACCAATTGCGAGTTAAGGAGAGAGATATTCCGAAAACGGCTTTTCGGACTAGATATGGCCATTATGAATTTCTTGTGATGTCTTTCGGTCTTACTAATGCGCCAGCAGCTTTTATGGATTTAATGAATCGGGTTTTCAAGCCATTTCTAGATATATTTGTAATTGTTTTCATTGATGATATTCTGGTATATTCTCAATCAGAAGCAGAACATGAGGAACATTTGCATGTGGTGTTGCAGACTTTGAAAAATCAGAAATTATATGCTAAATTCTCCAAATGTGAATTTTGGTTGAATTCAGTGGCTTTCCTTGGGCATATCGTTTTCGATAAAGGTATTAAGGTAGATGGTCAGAAAATTGAAGCAGTACAAAACTGGCCTAGACCTACAACTCCTACGGAAGTTCGTAGTTTCTTGGGCTTAGCTGGTTATTATCGGAGATTTGTTGAGAACTTCTCTTCTATTGCTGCTCCCATGACAAAATTGACACACAAAGCCGTTAAGTTCCAATGGTCTGATGCATGTGAAAGGAGCTTTCATGAGTTGAAGAAACGCTTAACATCAGCACCTGTTCTAGCACTTCCGGAAGGATCTGAAGGTTATGTGGTATATTGTGATGCATCCAGGGTTGGATTGGGATGTGTTCTAATGCAGCATGGAAATGTTATTGCATATGCTTCGAGGCAGTTGCGGAAGCACGAATACAATTATCCGACTCACGATATTGAGTTAGCAGCCGTTATATTTGCCTTAAAAATATGGCGTCATTATCTTTATGGTGTTCATGTGGATATCTATACAGATCACAAAAGTTTACAATATATATTTAAGCAGAAAGACTTGAACTTGAGACAAAGAAGATGGCTTGAATTGCCGAAGGACTATGATGTGGATATTTTGTACCATCCGGGCAAAGCGAATGTGGTAGCTGATGCATTGAGTCGTAAATCCATGGGCAGCTTGAAGCATGTAGAAGCTGGGAAATTAGAAATGACTAAAGATATATATCAATTGGCTAACCTGAGTGTACGGCTACATGATACAGGTGACCAGGGTGTAGTAGTCCAAAATATTGCGGGGTCATCACTGGTAGCTGAGGTAGAAATGCGTCAATTTGAGGATCCGGAGTTAGTCAAAATTAAAGAGAGTATCCCTTTTCAGAAGAAGCAGTTGTTCGAGCAATCTGATGATGGAATTCTAAAATATAAAGGCTGATGGTGTGTACCTAATGTTGGGGAGCTTCGTAAGCAAATTATGACAGAGATGCACCAGTCTCGGTACTCAGTTCATCCTGGTTCAACCAAAATGTATCATGATCTTCGTCCGCTATACTGGTGGAACGGCATGAAGAAAGATATAGCCACATTTGTGGCTCAGTGTCCCAACTGCCAGCAGGTTAAAGCTGAACACCAGAAACCTGGAGGGCTACTTCAAAATATTGATATTCCAGCTTGGAAATGGGAATCGATTAATATGGATTTCATTACAGGATTTCCCAATTCTCGCCGTAAGTTCAATTCTATTTGGGTCATTGTGGATAGGCTGACGAAATCAGCTCACTTTCTCCCAGTTAGGACCACCTATTCAGCTGAAGACTATGCGAGCCTGTATATCAAGGAAATAGTTCGGCTACATGGAGTTCCGTTTTCTATTATATCTGACAGAGGTGCCCAATTTACAGCTAATTTCTGGAGGTCTTTTCAAGAAGGTTTGGGTACTCTTGTTAACCTTAGTACAACATTTCATCCGCAGACCGACGGACAAGCCGAACGCACTATTCAGACACTTGAAGATATGTTGCGAGCTTGTGTCTTAGACTTCAAGGGAAGTTGGGAAGATCATTTACCGCTTATTGAGTTTGCCTACAATAACAGTTATCATGCCGGTATTCAGATGGCACCTTATGAGGCACTATATGGGAGGAAATGCAGATCTCCTATTGGCTGGTTTGATGTTGGTGAGACAAAGTTGCTAGGACCTGAATTGGTACAGCAAGCTGTAGAAAAGGTAAAGTTGATCCAGGAAAGGTTGCGTACAGCTCAAAGTCGACAGAAATCATATTCAGATAACCGACGTCGAGACTTGGAATTTGCTGTGGGAGACTGGGTATTCTTGAAAGTGTCGCCTATGAAGGGTGTAATGAGATTTGGTAAGAAAGGAAAACTCAGCCCTAGATATGTTGGGCCATATCAGATTGTTCAGAGAATTGGGCGAGTAGCCTACAAACTTGACCTGCCACCAGAATTAGAAGCAATCCATACAGTATTTCACATTTCCATGCTTCGGAAATTCTTAGGTGATCCTTCTTGCATCAGCCCTATCGAGGATATTGAAGTTTCTGAGAACTTGTCATATGAAGAAATACCTATTGCCATTCTTGACCGTCAAATCCGTAAGCTACAGACTAAAGAGGTAGCCTCAGTAAAAGTACTTTGGAGGAGCAATAATGTAGAGGAAATGACATGGGAGGCCGAGGAGGACATGAAGTCCAGATACCCTCATTTATTTGAGTCTTCAGGTGATATGCCTGAGACAAACATGGCAGGTGTTGCACATATATCAACCAGTGACAGTTAAGGTAATTAAGTTATGGCTAACCTTCTTATTATCATTATTGTATAAGTAAATGGTCGGGTGAGACCAAGTTGATGTTATTATTATGATGTGTAGCCCTGTGTGGCCTTAGATATGTATGTTTGGGCTGATGGAAGGTTTTGGATATTCATATTTAGAGGGGAAACTCTGGCGAATTTTTTTAAAAAAAATAAAATTCAGAAGTTAGGTTAACCGTTAACATTCGAGGACGAATGTTCTTAAGGAGGGGAGAATGTTACACCTTGTGTATTCGGCGTTATCATGCTGTAAATGGGATAATTCGGTAGGAAGATAATTTCTATGAGATATTTAAATGATGCGATAGTTATACGTTAAGATTGGAAGTCATTTGAGTTGTGATTAAAAATTCGACAAAGATCGCGCGCAAGTTACGGGTTTAAATTTCACTGGAATTTGGATAAAATGTTGATGACCTTTTCTCTCAATATACTGGGAGTTATGGTGTGTTCTACCTACCGAATCGAAGGTCTATGAGTCTAGTTTCCAACGCAACAAACCGTTCGTTAATACGACTTCGGAGTAGAGAGATATTAACATTTTCGTACAGGGGTGCACACTGTTACGGGAACAATGTGCCTAGTCGGGTTTAGTCAAAATTTCTTTATTTAAGTCAATTTTTAAAACAGAACCCCTGCGTTTTATCCTCTCCAAAACAGAACCAAAAACCTAGGGATTTCCTCTCAAACTTCTCCCATCCATCTAGCCAAGCATAACAACAATTTAGTCATCCTCAAGATGGAGAACACCATGGTAGCTTCGGAATCATGAATTCTTCGGTGTTTCACTTTTCATAGCAAGACTCCATCTTGTAATTTCGAATTTTGAGTAATTCTGGTCACATAAGGTATGATTTAACTTCCTCTTTGATCTTTGTAAACTTCTAGCGTAAGAATTCTTAAGAAATAGTTGAAACCTCTATAGAAATATTCTTGATTTTATTTAGAAACCTCTCTTAATATGGCTTGATTGTTGGGGCTGTTCTATATGATTTTATTGTGTTGTTTGGATCTGTGAAGACATGGATGGAATTCTGTTGATGAGGAGATGTAGTAAAGTAAAATTTGGTGGTGTGTTGGGGGGAAATTAATCTACAAAAGAGTCTACAAATTCATGGCCACAAGTTGTTCGCGTAAATGTCTAAATGAAGAATTATTTAAGCTATGAGCTTGAATTTGATTTTGAATGGTTTGTATTATGTAGGAAATCATTCCTAAGGCTTTTGAGGTCTTGGAAACAGTATATAACTCCATCGACAAGGTATGTAGGGCTTTCGCTATACTTTTCGGCATGACTAGAATTCGAATAAACGTTTATCGAATTGTCTCGTCGGATTCGAGTTATTTCACCTTCAACTTATAAAGATGCTTAGACCTGATCTTTTCTCATAGATTGCTTACTCTAGAGGATATCTATGAATTCTCGGATTTCCTTGTTCCTTGCTTAAAAAGAACTAGAGCCTTTTACTCGTTCTCCTTTCGACGTTCATATAAATCATGAATAAGTAACATTTACTTCAAAGGTACTCATAATACACAACTCTCATGTTCTTAGTACTTGTTGGCTCATAGTTGAAAATTAAATATTTTTAGCCACAACCATGATAGTCGGGGAAGAATGATGATAGGCCACTTCGACTCTTCTTAGAATACGTCTTTTAAGGTTGGTTTTGCATTGCACCTATATAATTTATGATCTAGTATATGTATGTATTTACTTTCATTACCGAGCCGCATTATAGACGGCCGGGTATGACACATATTGTGTAACCACTGATCAGTTGGGATTACCGAGTTTCACGTGGCCGGGTATGATTCTACCGAGCCTTTATTATGGTCGGGTATGTTATGGATATTATAGCCCCACAGAGGGATTTATTATTATATAATGTGATATATTATAAGTAGCGATAGTGAACGACGGTGTCACGAGCATACATTTATATCCATGTTGAATTTTAGTTTCCTACCGAGGCTAGTTTCAGAATTTAAATTATCTCTATGTCTCTTCTCTTGTTAATTACATTTTCCATGTTACACTTGTCGCCCTACATATTCAGTACATATTTCGTACTGACGCATTTTTATGCGCTGTGTTCATGCCCACAGGTTCGAATAGACAGAGTGGTGTGCCTCCTCAGTAGGACCCCCAGGATCAGCGTTGGGTTTCGCACTCCACTTCTTCGGAGTTGCTGACTTTGAGTCCATAGGTACTATTACAGATGTATATGTGTGGTTTTGGGCATGTCGGGGGCTTTGTCCCGCCCTGTTGAGATTGTCTTACACTCTTAGAGGCTTGCAGACTAGCGGTCATTGTATATATATATTTTTCGTATCGCCCTATCGGCCTTCTGGATAGCTGTTATACTGTTGTTACAGCCTTGTTGGCCTAGTTTATATATATATATATATATATATATATATGTCGTGTTGGGCTCTTCTACCTGCAAGTTATTATATTTCGGATCATATCTCATGGTTGGTTCGCTCGGGCCTTCGGGCATCAGGTGCCAGCCACACCTCACATGGTTGGGGTGTGACAGACCCCCTTTATATACCAATCTCCTAGGGGCTACTGTGTAAATATTAATTGTTATACAAGTCTTTAATATTTACAAGATAAGGGCTTTCTTTGGAATTCTCTACAAGTCTAGAAGATTCCAAGGACTTTCCTAACAAATTCATAGGGATCTAGGGCCTTCCAAAGGAAATGTCCATACTTCTCTAGAATCTTCTCACAAATACTAGCCTTCCTCTTATATAAGTTTTCACATGACATTAATATATGCCAAGTGACACTTATGTGGCATGATAATGTGGCGGGTCATGACATACGGCCTTGACTACATCCACACATGGGTTCCATCACATAGTTGTGTGTATTTTAGGAAGTATAAACAAGGGCCACACATGGGTTCCATCACACAGTTGTGTGTATTTTAGGAAGTATAAACAAGGGTTTTCACATTAAGGTAAATTTTACATGGTCATATAGCTATGATTTTTTTATCGAAGTCATAACTTTGTTTTCTCATACAAAAATCATAAAGTTTTTATTAACTCACACAAAAATCATAGTGACCGAAAAATATAACTTTTCAATATTATTTTCTTATTCCGCGATTTTTTATTTTTTATTTTTTGTCTAATAAACAATAACCAAATTAAAATAGGAATGAAACCCGGCCAGTCATAATACCCATTTATATAAAATAAAATAATACTAGAAGAAAATCTTTCAAAACACCATACTTCTGTCTTTTATTCCTTTTCAAGGGGAAAAGGATTTCTTTTTAGTATTATTTTAATATAAGTATATGGGTATTGGGTCGGCTTGGGTTGGATCAATGACGGATCTAGAATTTTCATCAAAGGGTGTCAAAATATAAATAATTAGATATAATGAAAAGTCAAGGAGAATCAACGTATAGTAAATATACATAAAATAAAAAATTTATCTAGAAAAATAGTGTAATTTTCTGACGAAGGAGTGTCGCTTGACACCCTTTGCTTCAATGTGGCTCCGCCACTGGGTTGGATCATTCGTATTTCGTGGAAAACATACATAAATGACTGGCCAGCCGAAACTAATTGCGTTCGCTAGACAAAAAATATTTGGAATATGTATATTAGATGTACATATTACACACATATACACACATATATTATCAGCTATTATTTTTTGGAGCGGCTATATATATATATTTCTCCTATTTTAATTGAATTATTATTTATTAGACTAAAATTAAAAAAATATGGAATAAGAAAATACTACCGGAAAATTGTATTTTACGGTCGCCATAATTTTTATGTGAGATAGTGAAAATTTTATAATTTTTGTGTGAGAAAACAAAATTATATGACTTTGTCAAAAAAAATTATAGTTATATAATCAATTGTGAAATTTACCCTTTCACATTATGAACGAGTGTGAATAAAGACGCCTGTCCCCGTCATATTGATAATGAGAATGGTGAGTTAAGGCAAATAAATCGTGCATCTTATTCTACGTTGCGGGCAAAGAAGTCTGCCCAAAAGATTCAAGCCGTAGTTGCAACAGAGGCTCATTTACACCAACAAGGTTTGTGTCGTTATGGTGGAATGGTAAGTACTCGTTTATCTTTAATCAAAGGTTTCGAGTTCGAGTCACTGAGTGTGGAGTCGCCTTTGTTAGGGAGCTTTACCTCCCAATGTGAGACTTTTCGGTGCGAATCCGAATTTAGTCGGGCCCCAATATGAGTACCGGATACCGGATGAGAACAAAAAAACAGAGGCTCATTTACAAGAAAGTCACTAGGATTAGTATCATTAAAAAGGAGGGGGGGGGGGGGAGGGGGAGGAATTGATAGGTATTGTGTGTTTAAAAGTGCGTAACTAGGATCTAGGAAAAAGGTTAGATATGCTGGCGATACAAGTTATAACTGTGGTATTCCAGCGTGACTAAATAAGAATTAAATGGGAATAACTGCAAAGGAGGAATCATTTATCTCTGTTCGATTCGAAAATTAACACTAACTTTGTCAAGATTTAAGGGTAGAAAATTTAAAACCTCAATTTCTAGAGAAGTGGGGGTGGAAGAAGAAATGGAAGGGGAAGCGGGTGGTGAGGTAGCATGTCACGTGACATTCATCTCAGCCAAATGTCAGTCTATGTGGGATTTGAATAGCCACGTTGGAGTGCCACTAAAAATAGGGGTATATTTTATTACTATGCTAACTGTAGGAGTAAATTTAAACAGAAAGTATAACGGGGTAAATTTATACAATTTCCAATAGTACATAAATAAATTTGGCCCTTTTCCCATGATAAAATTGTAAAACTAAACAATTTGAAGAGGAATATTTCGTTACATTAGTGCAGTGAAGGAGATAATCAACTTCATTAGTGCACATACTCTCCAAATCAAATTAGATTTGGAAATTAAAACTAATTTGGGAAAATCGAATGAATACGTGCGTAGAAATATGAAGGTCTCTGTCGAGTATATTAGGGATATTGTTATGGTACCAAAAATGAAGAAAGAAAGGCTAAAATGGAAGAAATTAAGTTCCACTCCCATAAGATAGTTTGATCAAATCCGACGTTTGTGGATGCTCCTTTGTAAGTGTGGCATATGATGAGAAAGTGTTAAAAAGCGGACGAGGTAGACTTATAACATGGCGGTAAGTTATTCCATTATATTTTAGTTCTAGCTAAATGTGCAATTATTCTTAGATCTATAGATATAGAGGATACCGACAACTCCAAAATAAAATAGTATTGATGGTAGTATCTAACAATTATCACTCAACGAAATAAAACAACAATAAGGGAAATACAAAATGCATAAGCTAAGTAAGATAGAACAGAACCAAAGAAGGGGATAAGAAGCTAGACTTAGAATTTGGGAGGAGAGGATTTAAACATTTTTCTCAACTGTATTCGCATGCCTTGCATATCCCCCTGGATCCCAAATATAATTCCTCGATATTCTATTCGTTGTTTAATCCTTAGGCTTTCTCTTAAATTAGGTCCTGGCCTAATAATCAAACTGGATCAGTCTTGTTCAACAAATTTGGCCCATAAGTTCTTACAGTGTTAGCCTTGTTCACAACAGACTAGTGTTAAATTGAATAAGAACATAGCAGAATGGGGATTCATACTACCAATCCCAATTCATTTTCGTCGAGTCATAGTTGATACACTTAGGGGTCATTTGGTTTAAATACGGCTTATGTCGGGATAAATTTGTGACGACCCAGTCAGTCGTCTCATGAGTTACCGCTCCATTTTCCCCATTTCTGTTTCTTTATGATTTGTTTATCCGTGTTATGTGGTATCGGGTTGGTCGGATCGAATCCGGAATAATTTTGGTAAGGTTTGAGACACTTAGTCTCTTTTGAGGAAGGTTAAGTTGAAAAAGTCAACCGGATGTTGACTTATGTATTAGAGGGCTCGAATGTGAGTTCCGATGGTTCGAATAGCTTCGGGAGGTGATTTGGGACTTAGGAACGCGATCAGAATGAGTTTTGGAAGTTTGGAGTAGATTTAGGCTTGAGTTGGCGAAGTTAATATTTTGGCGATTTCCAGTTGGTATGTGAGATTTTGATATAGGGGTCAGAATGGAATTCCGAGAGTTGCAGTAGTTCCGTTGTGTCATTTGGGATGTGTGTGCAAAATTTCAGATCATTCGGACATGGTTTGGTTGGGTTTTTGATCAAAAGCGCAATGCGGAAAATTTTGGAAACTTAAGCTTGAATTCGATGTGTTTTGATTGATTTGATGTTGTTTGAGGTGTTTTGAAGATTTGCACAAGTTTGAATAAGGTTTTGGGATATGTTGGTGACTTTGGTTGAGGTCCCGGGGGCGTCGAGTGAGTTTCGGAGGGTTGAACGAATCATTTTGAGTTGAAGAAAGTTGCAGATTTTGGTTTCAGCTGTTGAAGATATTTTACTCTTCGCGAGGAAGGTGAAATTTAAGCCTTCAAGTTCGCGAAGGGCAAAGGCTTTGTGCATCGCGTTCGCGGGGGGAAGTGTCGCGTTTGCATAGAGTAAAAAGGGTAGCTGAGCTTCATGGGGGAATTATTCATCGCGTTCGCGAGAGGCGGAACGCGATCGCAAAGATTGGTCTAAGCAAAGCATCGCGTTCGCGATGGGGGGGGGGGTCACGATCGCGAAAGAGGAACATTGGTCAAGGTTAATTTGTGCTTCGCGAACGCGAGGCTTTGACCGCGTTCGCGAAGAAAGATTTCAGGCCTGGGCAGAAGGTTTAAAAGGTCGTCTTGTCCGCGAATGTGGGGTTTATTTCTTCCATTGTTGGTCATTTTTGGAGCTATTTGAAGGAGATTAAAAAGTGATTCAAGGGGAATCACTTGGAGGTAAGGATTTTGGACTTAAAACTCAATTCTATTGTGAAATCTACCTAATAAATCATAGAATTTAAGCCTAAAATTGAGGAATTAGGGCATGAGATTAAGAGACTTTAAAATAAGAATTTGAGGGGCCATTTGGACCTCGATTTCAGTGTTCTTGGTATGTATGGACTCGTAGGAGGATAAGGATTCCGTTGATGTGATTTTTATCGAGTTTCGAGACGTGGGCCCGGGGTTTGTGTTTGGCCAATTTCAGAATTTTTGGTATTATTTGATTGTTTTCGCTTGGGCTTCGTTCCCTTAGCATATTTTGACGCCGTGATTCTGATTTTGAATAGACTCGACGCGAGTGGAGGCCAATTCGAGGGGCAAAGGCGTCGCGGAGTAGTATTTTCACCGATTTGAGGTAAGTAACCATTATAAATCTGGAACTGAGGGTACAAACCCCGGTATTTGACTTGTTTTGATAAATGCGGTGACGCACATGCTAGGTGACGAGCGTGTGGGCGTGCACCGATAGGGATTGTGACTTGGTCCGTCCCGTAGCAACTATTGAGCCGCGTATTTGATTTGAAACCTTATGATATTCCGTACTTTAGTCATTTATACTGTATTATGGGTCGTATGTCATGTTTGGGGCCTTGTGCCGACATGTTGATACCCTAGGGGCATTTTTACTATTTTTCCTCACTTTATTTGTTGAAAGCATATCCTCAGTCATGTTTTACCTGTTTAAATATTTAAAACTGGTTTTATCACTCCACTTCTAATTGCAAGGACTGTTTGGGCTGGGTTCCCCTAATTTCTATTGTTGTGCCCGAGAGGCTGTGAGGTTAATCACTGAGAGAGGTTGAGAACCTAATAGTGAGGATATTATATGTATATATTATGGATCGGGCTGCATGCTGCAGCGATACTTATATGGATCGGGCTGCACGCTGCAACGATATATATATTGGATCTGGTTGCACGCCGCAGCGATATATATATTGGATCGGGCTGCGCGCCATAGCGATATGACGCTTGGGATGAGGAGCCCCTCCGGAGTCTGTACACCCCCAGTGAGCGTAGTCGACTATAATTTATGGATCGGGCTGCACGCCGCAGCGGTTACTATGATTTCTATTATTATGATATATTAATGAACCTGAGTGCTGAGAGTGAGTACTGAGTGATGAGAGTGAGTCACAAGTGACTGAGAGGTTGCCCGAGAGGCCATATTTTGAGTGACACCTTGCCCGAGGGGCCTAGTTATGATATTTTCACTGAGTTCACTCTTCTTTTAAAAATAAGCCTCTGTTAGAAAAATTGCTAAGTATATGATTTCAATTGTTTAAACTGAAGTTGGTAATTTTACGACGAAACTGCTTTTAAACTGTGAAATGGACTTGTTATCTTGTTGTTTATTCAGTTATATGATTTTTAACTGCTCGTCACTACTTTCAGACCTTATTTACTTTAGTTACTTACTGAGTTGGCGTACTCACGTTACTTCTTGCACCTTGTGTGTAGATCCAGGTGCCCGAGTGGTAGAGTGAGGGTCCTCAGCTGATCCAGAGGTTACCGAAGATTTCAAGGTAGCTGCATGGCGTTCGCAGCCCTATTTTCTCCTTCTTATCTTGTTCTTTTCCGCATTTTCTAGACTTATATTGTATCAGACAGTCAGATATGTAGTAGAGGCTCTAAACTCGTGACACCAGATATTTGGGGCTATGTAGTTCATGTTTATTTGACTTCCGCTTATATTTTGTTGTTTTAAACACTTATTATGGAGATATGGTATCTAAACCTGTATTAGAAAATGGTTTAAAAAAAAAGAACTTGTTGTGGTTAATGGTTTGGGTTGGCTTGCCTAGTAATGTGATAGGCGCCATCACGACTAGGTATTTGGGGTCGTGACAAAGTTATACTGGTATAAGTTATGCTGAGATAAGTTATGTTGGGATTAGTTATGCTGGGATTATTTTTTATCCATTGTTCGGTATGTTGTGTTAAATATGACAATTGCATAATTTGTAAGAAAAAATGTATAAGTTATGCCGGTGCTAATTACCCCACCCTCTATAAGGTATAAGTTATCCCGGTGTTAATTTTAATCCTGGATAATTTATACCTCGTTTGCTAACCAAACAAAGTATTAAGATGATATTAAATTTTTATACCAGCACTATACCTTTTTATACCTCATACCAAACGACCCCTTACTTATTTGAAAGTTTATTGGGGTCATATATATATATATATATATATATATATATATATATATATATATATATATAGTTGATTTACAGAGTGAATGATAAATTGTGCAAACGCTTATATAACTATAATTGTTTTCTACTAAGGTCATATAGTTATGTTTTCTCACACACAAATCATAAAATTTTGATTAACTCACACAAAAGTCATAATGACCGAAAAACACAACTTTCCGGTAGTTTTTTCTTATTCCACATTTTCTTACCTTTTTATATCACTTTAATAAATAATAATCCAATTAAAATAGAAATAATTCAATCCGATCCAACACGACATGATCCAAACCAATACTCATATACATAAATTAAAATAATACTAAAAGTGAATTAATCCCCAAAATACACGATGCTTGTGCTAATACAAGGAGCCCAGTTGCCCTGTGGATGTCATCTTAAAAGCATTTTACGATATGGACGAAGACATTGTAAAGTCAAGCCAGTGGTGCTATATATCGTAGTTTGCATTTGTCCCTTAGTTTATCCATTCTAGACGCAAATGAGTTGGTTTAGTGAGGAAGAATAAATGTGAGTTACCATGCAATTAGTGACAAGTACAACGAGAATAATTGCTATAAATTGGTGACAACAGCTAGAATACAACAACAACCCAGTGTAATCCCACTAGTGGGGTTTGGGGAGGGTAGTGTGTACGCAGACCTTACCCCTACCCCGAAGGAGTAGAGAGGCTGTTTCTGAAAGACCCTCGGCTCAATAAGACAAAAGGACAAAAGAAAACAATATTAGTAACTCCACAGAAACAATATGAAAGAAATATATATATATATATATATATATATATATATATATATATATATATATATATATATATATATATATATATATATATATATATGAAAAATAAGAACAACATGAAATCAAGAGGAATGATACCAAGCAAAATCAAAATAGTATCCTTACCAAACTAGTCCCCCAAAGTTATGACATAAGACAATACTCAGCTACCTCCTAGCCTACAACCTTAATACTCGACCTCCACATATTCCTATCAAGTGTCATGTCCTCGAAAATCTGAAGCATCGCCATATCCTACCTAATCACCTCCCCCAATACTTCTTAGGCCGCCCTCTACCTCTTCTCGAGCCCTCCATAACCAGCCGTTCACACCTCCTTACCAGAGCGCATCTGGCTTCTCCTCTGAACGTGCCCGAACCACCTGAGCCTTGCTTCCCGCATCTTGTCATCAATGGGAGCCACGCACACCTTCTCTCGAATATCATCATTCCTAATCTTATCCATCCTACTATGCCCGCACATCCACCTCAACATCCTTATTTCTGCTACCTTCATCTTCTAGATATGTGATTTCTTAACCGACCAACACTCAGCCCCATACATCATGGCCGGCCTAACCACCGCTTTATAGAACTTACCTTTGAGTGTCAGTGGCACTCTTTTGTCACACAATACTCCAGATGCTAACCTCCACTTCATCCATCCTACACCGATACGGTGCGTAACATCCTCGTCGATCTCCCCTCCCCCCTGGATAACCGACCCAAAGTACTTGAAGCTGTCTCTACTTTGGATGACCTGTGATTCAAGCCTCACATCCACGCCCATTTCCCTCTGCTCAGCGCTGAACTTACACTCCAGGTATTCCGTCTTTGTCCTGCTAAGCTTGAAACCCTTAGATTCAAGAGCTTGTCTCCAAACCTCTAGCTTCTCGTTAACACCGGTTCGCGTCTCATCAATTAGAACTATGTCATCAGCGAAAACATGCACCATGGAACATCCCCTTGAATGTGATGTGTTAACGCATCCATCACCAGGGCGAATAGGAACGGACTGAGGGCAGAACCTTGGTGTAACCCCATAACAACCGGAAAATCCTCAGAGTCGCCTCCCACTGTCCTAACCCGAGTCTTTGCCCCATCATACATGTCCTTAATCGCCATAATGTAGGGAACCAACACGCCTTTTGCCTTCAAGCTTCTCTAGAGAACTTCTCTAGGAACCTTGTCATACGCTTTTTCTAGGTCAATAAACACCATGTACGGATCTTTCTTCTTATCTCTGTACTGTTCAACCAACCTCCTAACAAGGTGTATAGCTTCTGTAGTAGAACGACCCGGCATGAAACCAAATTGGTTGTCGAAGACGGATACCGTCATCCTCAACCTTGCTTCAACTACCCTCTCCCATACTTTCATAGTATGACTTAATAATTTGATACCCCTATAATTGTTACAGCTCTGGATATCACCTTTGTTCTTATACAGTGGGACCACCGTACTCCACCTCCACTCATCTGGCATCCTCTTCGCCTCAAAAATAACATTCAACAACCTAGTCAACCACTCCAAACCTGTTTTCCCCACACACTTCCAAAATTCTACCGGAATCTCGTCAGGTCCGGTCACTTTGCTCCTACTCATAGCTCCCACGACCTCCTCAACCTCGATGCACCTGCAGTACCCAGAGTTAGTGTGACTCTCGGAATGCTCCAATTCACCGATCACAATATCCCGATCCCCTACTTCATTAAGAAGTTTCTGAAAGTAAGTCTACCATCTCCTCTTAATCTAGGAATCTTCCATCAATACTCTCCCATCGTCGTCCTTGATGCATCTCACTCGGTCTAAATCTCGAGCTTTCCTCTCTCTCAGCTTGGCCAGCCTAAATAACTTATTCTCCCCCCCCCTTTTTCCCCTAGTTCCTCGTACATATGACTATAAACCGCAATCTTAGCCTCCGTGACCGCCATCTTCGCTTCCTTCCTAGCTACCTTATACCTCTCCATGTACGCTCGCCTCTCCCTCGCCTATGCTCCCCCTAACGCCCGGTACGCCTCCTTTTTGGCTTCCACTTTACCTTATACCACTTCATTCCACCACCATTCTCCTTTGTGCCTGCCGGAGACACCCGTTGAGACCCCTAACACCTCTCTCGCAGCCTTTCTTATACAGTTTGCTGTCGTTGACCACATAGAGTTCGCGTCACCACTGCTCCTCCAAGCTCCCATAACCGACAACCGCCCTTCCAACTCTTGAGCTTTGTCCTTAGTTAAGGCTCTCCACCTGATTCTCGGTCTTCCTCGACCCGATATTTTCCTCCTCTTCACCATAATACCAACGTCCATCACCAAAAGCCTATGTCGCGTCACAAGTATCTCACCTGGAATCACCTTGCAGTCCTTGCACAAGCCTCTGTCGCGCCTCCTGAGTAGGAGATAGTCAATTTGAGTCTTCGCCACCACATTTTGAAAAGTAACCACATGCCCCTCCCTCTTCGGAAAGCAAGAGTTAGCAACCACCAACCCAAAAGCCTTAGCGAAGTCCAGTAACGAGGTTCCTCCTTCGTTCCTCTCCCCAAAACCGAAGCCTCCATGCACTTCGTCATACACACCTGCGTTCGACCCAATATGGCCATTGAAATCCCCTCCTATGAATAACTTCTCATTAGGTGGTACCTGATGTATAATCTCATCCAACCCCTCCCAAAAGCGTTGTTTAACGTCCTCATCGAGGCCCATATGAGGCGCATAGGCACTAACGACGTTTACGGTGCACTGACCAACCACCAACTTAATACTCATCAATCTATCATTCACTCGTCTAACCTCAACAACATACTCTCTAAGTTCCCTATCCACCAATATACCCACTCCATTCTTACCCTTCTGGGTTCCAGAGTTCCAAAGTTTATACCCATCCGCCTCCCTCACACTCGACCCTGCCCACCTTGTCTCCTGGACACACGCTATATTGACTCTTCTCTTCTTGAGGATCTTCGCCAGCTCTATAGTTTTGTAACAGCTAGAATGTGTTACAAAATTCTGTCAAATATTGTGAACAGTGGCTGATCTTTTGTTTTAATTATTTTGTAGGGGGGAGATCAAAGCCAGATAAACAATATATTGGGTTACGGTTCAGATTTGGTGTTCCCATTTATTTTGATAATGGTCCAATGTCTTCGTGTCATGCCAATGTTATCTGTTCCCATTTACGTGTTTCTTTAGCTAGATGTGAGAATCACGTATTGATGGTCTAGTCTTCTGTTAGATGACGAGTTATATGTCATGAGATAATCTGGATTTTGAAACGTTTAATTTGGCAAGACAAAAAAGCTTTTGAGTGTCATTTCTAGGAATGGCAAACGGACAGGGCGGGTCGGATATTGGTTCGGGTCGAAAACAAGTAATAAAAAATCGGATCAATTATCCTACCCGACCCATATTTAATACAGATAAAAAACAAGTTAACCAGCGGATAATATGAGTTACCATTTTTAAAAAGTTCATTATCCAACCCATTTTTTAGTAGATAATATAGGTAATTAACTGATTTCTCGGAATCATTTTGTCACCCCTACTCATTTCTAACGGTTAATTTCTGTGATATGAACCACGTCCATCTCACACATACCTCTCATATTTGTATGGCCCTTATTATACCTTATCCTCCAGGAAAAGGAGTAATTTCTAGTAGTAAAATAGACTTGCAATTTTGTAAATCAATTCTTTTTCCTTTTTCATACAACTAGATGGGAAAGAAAAATCATTGTTCAATTCAACCTCTCTTACCACACTACAAACTCATATTTGTTTCTTGTTTTGCAGCAATCCAATTCATTTATTTGGCACTTCAGAACTCATAATATCGACGGCAGTTTCAATTGTCCATAACGATTGGAAAATGACATAAAACTTGTACAAAAGACTCACAATATTACTACTAATTACCAGTCATCAAAAAGAAAAATTCATTTCATACAAAGAAACCCCATATGCAACTGATATAGCAACTGGAGGAGTATTAGGAAAAGGAGTAGTGATTGGAAGCCATTGGCATGGGTGGAATCGGAAAGATTTCAACTCTTATATTTCCTTTCGGAAAATATAAATATGACACCAGAAGCTCCCCAAATCCCTCCTCCCTTTCCACTTCCTACATAATTTCCCTTAACTTTTTCTCCTTCAAGCTACTCAGGAATTTGAAATAAGATGTTCAAACCCAAATTTAAATGAAAAAAAACTAAGTAAATTTGAGAAAAATGATATGAACGGGAAAAGGAGCCATCAGAAACCAAAGTTCACCCCCAGAAGCTTTAGTTTATGGTACGGTCCGCGTCATGGTTTGATCTTTCTCATGCGGCTCACCCCCTATGAAGAAAAATTCATTTTTTGGTAAATCGAAAAGAATGCATAAGAGCTCAGAAACAAAATGGGTATGAGAAATTTATCATCACTCAAAAAATAAATTTTGTAAGAGTGGTGCATGACTATCTCCAGATCTCATCACAGCTCTTAAAATATAAACGAAAAATTGTAACAAGAAACTGTAGGAAAGGAAGAAATGGTTGGAAGCCATGTGAATGGGCGGAGTAGGCAAGATGTCTCAATTTTTATGAAACATAAACATATGACATCTTGCCAAACATAAACATATGACATCTTGCCACCCCGCTCACACCAAAAGCTTCCCAAAATCCTCATCCCTTTCCACTGTGTGTGTGTAGATCTGTAATTGCTGATGCCCTTTTATATAGAATATGATAAGTAATAAATTTATAAAAGATGGTGAAGAGCGGCTGATAGAAACCCTCATTCGTTAGATTTACCATCGTATCCTCCTAAAGTCCCCATTATTACAAACTGGAAACTCTGACGACTACTACATGAATAAATACCTCCGTCCAGATTTCGTGTTTCAGTTTACAAAAATATTGGGAGAAATATATAGTATATCGCTTCTAAAAATAATAGTCCGTGCTATAATGTAGGGTACATGGATCGAGTTGGTTCGAGTTTTTCAATTATCGGGACATTTGCATTTATACCCACTTTTTTGTCACGTTTTAACTTGTGTCTGCTTTGCAAAAAAATTTGCAAGCGTACCCGCTTTTTCGCATAACTTCAACATACGGGGCTGAAGTAGCAAATGCAATCACGCAAAACTTCAGCATTCTAGTAGCCGGGCCTGAAGTTCAGCTCTAGAGCTGATTTTTTTTTTGTAACTGTCGAACTTCAGCTCTAGAGCTAAAGTTTTTGTTTGTAACTGGCGAACTTCAGCTCTAGCTGAAGTTTTTGTTTGTAAGCTTCATGTCACGACCCAAATCGATGGGCCGCGACGGGCACCCAATACCTTACTTGACTGAGTACCAACGTAATGTACCTTTATTATTAAATCATTATATACATGTGACATATGGGCCTAATAGGCTAACATAATCATTTATAAACTAAAACATAGGCCGACAGGGCCGTACAATCTTCCACGTACACGACATATATCTACAAGCCTCTAAGAGTACATAAGTGTCACAAAGGTCGGAACAGAGTCCCGTCATACCTAACAATAGACGTCTAAATCATACTAACCAAATACGCAGTTTCGAAGCAAATGGAGCGCACCAACATCTTCCGCTGAGCTGATAGCCTACTTGGAAGGCTCTCGACCTATCTATCAGGACCTACGGGCATGAAACGCAGTGTCCCCAGGCAAAAGGGACGTCAGTACGAATAATGTACCGAGTATGTAAGGCACATAAATAAATACATAGGAGACATGGAAGACATATGGAGTACATGACTCAACCCGTACGTCTGAATAACTTTGTAAATCATAAATTACTTTCAGCGTCATGCATATGCGTATGAATGTCATGTCGTGCATAGGTATATGTTTCATAACATCATCAGCCTCTGAGGGCATCCATCATATCATATCGGCCACTGTGGGCAAAATCATCATCGTATACCAGCTGATCAGGTGGTGGTGCGTATATAACGCCATAACCTTTCCCATATCCCATATACATATATATACATACATATATACGCGTATATAACGCCGTTTGAATACATACATATATATGCGTATATAACGCCATTTGAATACATACCCATATATGCGTATATAACGCCGTTTGAATCATATTTCAGCCACTGTGGGCAACAACATCATCATATACCAGCTGACCAGGTGGTGGTGCGTATATAACGCCATAACCTTTTCCCATATCCCATATACATATATTTACATATATACGCGTATATAACACCATCTGGTCATGGGTCAGTGCACATGAATGCAGTCATAAAAAGTACGTCAATAAAATTATTCGGAATGTCATAAGACAATTTTGCCTCTGAGTAATATCATAAAGTAAACCCTTTTCAACTTTCGTATTTTTCTAAGACCCATGAACAGATGATAAAATATTATGACACATGGAAATTAAAGAACATGGATATTTCTATTACTTCTATGAGTAGAGTCACTTATGAAATTTGTGCATTTGCACGTTTCGTTTATATCGTATGGATCATGCCAAAAGAAAGAAGGGATAGCCTTAACATACCTGGAGTAGGGAAAACTCAGTATAATACTCCATTGGAAAACCTTCGTTGATTGAGCAAAATTCGCCCCTGCTTCTTTAGAAATTCACGGACAAAATTTTATTTAGTTCCTAAAAATTTTGGAACGAATAACATTGAATTCATTTAAAAACGTTTCTGGTTCTTCTTAAGTTTGAAAGAATAACGTTGAATTCATTGATTTTTTTGGAGGAATCGTGTTTGGTTTTGGAAGGAAATAGGTTTCTGCTTTTGGTATTTGTGCAGATAGTACTAGTTACATTAGTTTTGCAAATGCTTTCAAAACTGAAGTAGCAGCAAGAAACAATGAGAATTATTTAAGTTTTCCATGTGTCTAGAATTTGGACTTGGAAGATTATCCATTTGTCACCTTAATTAGTATTTTGGTTGCCACCTAATGAAATTTTTCTAAGAGTCATAGTTTTATCATGTAGCTTGATGCCACGTTTGGAGGGTTTAGTCTTATCTTATTATTTTATCAATTAGTTAGATAGTATCCCGTTACCCGATAATTAATCAATTACCCGTATCATTAAAAATGACCACAAATTACTTAAAATTTTATTTATTTTTAAAATACTTTATATATACTTTATATATTATACTACCGTGGTTATATGGTACCTTGCATGGTACTAGTTCATAATTATCGGGTATTATTACTCGACCGTATTTTATTCCAAATTGACTACTTTCAACGAAACTCGTTTTCTTTAATCTGTGTACCCTCTTATTCTTCATAACACTTATTTATTGCTTGCTATAAATAGCGTAAGTACGTTAACGTCAAGATGATCTCATCTCCTAGTCTTACATCGGTTAACTGAAAACGAAAATTTTAACATACAATACTTCAGGGTGCAACATCGTTGTAACTTAATACTGCGGGACGTGACATCTCACTTCTGGTCTCTCATTAATATATTTATGGCTTATTTTCATGCACAAAAATATGGGGTGTAACATCATTCCCCCCTTTGGAACATTCGTCCTCGAATGTTGACTGGTGCGCTTATCGTTCTCATATACCATAGCTCTTGCGAATACTTTAGTAGTCTTGTTGCCATCTAGGCCACTGTTCTGTGAATAAGTCCAAAGGTCAGGGTATTCTCCCCCTTTTAGGCCTCTTTCCCACGCCATGACTTGCGATCAAATTCCTTCCAATCTCATTATTGTTGTTACCTCCCATCATGCATCTTTTATGATACTAACCTTGTAAGTGTGCTTATGCAGTTCTTCTCTCCTTTTTCCTCCAGTTTGTAGCAAATTCTGAAGTTCTTCGCTTTTTGTCGAACTTATGAATATTGCTATATCTTATTTTATAGGCATGGTTATCCATTCGTATGATTGTACTGCATCTACATAGGTTATACTATACCATAACTCTTACCTCGACTTCTCGTTACTGAGGTCTGCTACCAAATCCCAGGTTACTTTCATTGTTTATCCCATACGTATAAATTTATGTCCTCTAATGCTTCCACATTACTATTCATGTTAAGAATGACGGCCTAATCTCTTCTCATACTTTATAACTTTCATCCATCCATTGTTGATCCACCTCAATTTTGATCCACAATCCACCCCTGATAACTTAACCTTTTATGTAATATTGCTGCTAGAATTTATGTTTTATTGGGGAACATCTGAAATGATTAGATTAATCCACCTAGGGCGATACCCTTCTTTCATAACCGTATCTCACAGCATTCCAATGTGACTTACCTTGCGTGGGTATTTTAATCCCGTCCAATTCATGAGATTTCTTTCTTTTATTCATCAGATCATTACTCAATCGAAGGTCCAAACGTCATTCATTTTTTTTCTAATAATAATTACACCCTCATTCTATTAACAGGGAACATTTCATCTCTTCTTAATGTTATTAGTCTTATACTCCTTTGAGTTCATTCAGGCTATACTAAACTTTCTATAATTTAGAGAAACCATTAGCTTTCTTATTTTCATGGGTTTCAATCCCGAGGACTTATCCGTTCTCATCACCCTTTCACTTGCCTTTCCTCATCCTTACTCATGTTTCGTTAAAACTTTGTTGCTCTACTATACTTTAGCTTGGGACCTATACATATCTATTTATTGTATCCGCGACCTTCCTTCAACTTGCTTCCACCATAGATTTCCTTATGTTATTTTGGAACATCAAGCGAGACATCACATCGTCTCTAACTATCCTTTACTCTCATAATCAAGTTATTCGATACCTAGACCATAGGCTTGAAGATATGCTACTAACGCTGGTGCTATCATTCCTGAATATTGAATCCATGTGCTTATAGACTTCTATCCGAAGTATGGATTAGTCACGATCTTCTGCCTTTGAGTATCTCGTACGTTGTTTACTTTTTCCTTAATTACCTTAAAATTTCACATCGTATCTTCTATCTCTTTCATGGCCTTCCCTCCACATAGGTATAATTCACGTCCATAACTTGAAGTTTTATGATAATACTCACACCTCTGCTACATACACTATCCGATGGGAGCTTCGTACTGACTTCTTATGAGGCTGGTACTTCTTCAAACTGACTTTCTTGTAGAGCCATTATAGATTATGGTTGTTATGTTATTTCTCTTGAACATCTGATATTAAGAGTGATCCTGAGGTCTATAATTCTCTTGGCCCCTCCTGTTTTGCTTAGACGATGTAACTCTTTAGTCTCCTCTTCTCTCTGATCAGCCTCTATGTAGGCTTAAGATATCTTCCGACATGTGGCTCCTGGTATTAGTTATTACTTCAGCCTTTCATAGGCATTGAGGTATATTCATGATAAAATCCTTTAACAATTCAACCCTTCATCTATGGCCTAGGCTCAATTCTTTTTTTTAACGTATACCGGAATATTCTACGACTGTATAAGATGCAGGTATAAAACTCCAAACCCTTAAGTGAGTTCTTAATGCAACCGATTCTGGACCATTGATAAAATAATTCTTTCGATCCATCTTAGCTTTCAACGTAAGCCATTGCTTTTCCTAGTCTTTCTGCCCCCTTGTTGCGTCCATACTTAGCTTATCTTAGTTCACGCATGCCGGAGTTTGCGTACAACTCATATGATCTGAATATCACTTCTGATTTTACTCCCTGTTCATTGGCCACTGTAGGTTCCACTTTCTTAGGGAGTTCATACAATGTTGTTTTGAGACTGTTGTCACACGACCATTTCCTCTTTAGGTCGTTGTACTGAGGTTAAAGCCTTCTTCCTTATTTCCTCAGCTAGTCTTTCGTCGGAGTACTTAGGGAAGACCCTCTGACTCTTGTAAAGATGCGAGCTTATTATCATGTATTCCCGATTGAATATTTGATGTTTGTGCTCACTTGTAATTATCCTTAGTTACTTACCTCCATAGTCCATACTGATTTCTGTTACTCTGAGGATTAACTATCCCCTCTGGTAGTCGCGTTGGAGTCACAAACTTATTTCTCGAAATAAGGATATAACCTTATGGCCTATACTCTTTTGTTGTCTTAAGGCCCATTACCTTTTGTCTCTTTCTTCATTTAACTATAGGTTCTGTAACACTCTACCGTTTTCATCCATGTATCACCACTTATTCATAATACTTCCTTATATCTCTTCTTATTACTCTGCTAATATTTTTGCATATCCCTTTTCTTGTGAAAACTTCAATACGATTATTTTTCGCTTTTAACTTTCCTTTGCTCCATCCAGTGGCTCTTCAAGTTGCTTAACGTTCTTGCTTTACTAGGGATGCGAGCCACACTAAGGTAATATTTATCCCTTCAAGGCTTATAGTGCATGTCTTTGTAGTACTCATATCTGGCTGCACTATGTTAGAGTGCACCATCTGGGTGTCTCATAAAGAGATCTATTAGCACATTTGCACTATCCGGAAATGTCAACTGACGCAATCAATTCATCCATCATAACTTCTTATACTACTTTTGTTACCTCCCCCCCATAGGGCATATCTGGAAGGGGTGCGTTCAATTGTATATACCTCTGTTACTATTGAATATAACTCAAAAAGCTTATGTTCCTGTGCCTCAATTATAACCGCTGTTAACCTTCATTAACTGGGTACCTCGTACCCTTTTTCACCTTGCTCCTTTTACTTGCTGAAACTTGTACTTATCTTCTTAATCTCTCATTATCCTTCACCATAAAGATGGATAGGCATTCTTGCCTTAAGGCTTCTTATCAGGAAGCTTACACCTTTCAGTACACCTATAATCTACTAAAGACCTCATATTTACTTATCGTAAGCATCATACAAAAATCCAATTCCTCTTACTCAACTCTTTCACAACTATTTCTCTTTCCAACCTTCTTTCCGGATGTAGGCATCATGTTATTATGAATAACATAGAATTTTGGAACTTGAATTCTTATAAGTGAGCTCTACCACACGATCTAGAGTAAGAATAAAGAGTGACAATCCTAAATGCCCTGTAGCCTCCTGCTTATAAGTGTGGTGCACGATACACCCATAAACAAGACTCTACTAGACACGACTTGTAGACTCCCTAGGACAGAACTGCTCTGATACCACTCTTGTCACGACCCAAATCGATGGGCTGCGACGGGCACCCAGTACCTTACTTGACTGAGTACCAACGTAATGTACCTTTATTATTAAATCATTATATACATGTGACATATGGGCCTAATAGGCTAACATAATCATTTATAAACTAAAACATAGGCCGACAGGGCCGTACAATCTTCCACGTACATGACATATATCTACAAGCCTCTAAGAGTACATAAGTGTCACAAAGGTCGGAACAGAGTCCCGTCATACCTAACAATAGACGTCTAAATCATACTAACCAAATACGCAGTTTCGAAGCAAATGGAGCGCACCAACATCTTCCGCTGAGCTGATAGCCTACTTGGAAGGCTCTCGACCTATCTATCAGGACCTACGGGCATGAAACGCAGTGTCCCCAGGCAAAAGGGACGTCAGTACGAATAATGTACCAAGTATGTAAGGCACATAAATAAATACATAGGAGACATGGAAGACATAAGGAGTACATGACTCAACCCGTACGTCTGAATAACTTTGTAAATCATAAATTACTTTCAGTGTCATGCATATGCGTATGAATGTCATGTCGTGCATAGGTATATGTTTCATAACATCATCAGCCTCTGAGGGCATCCATCATATCATATCGGCCACTGTGGGCAAATCATCATCGTATACCAGCTGATTAGGTGGTGGTGCGTATATAACGCCATAACCTTTCCCATATCCCATATACATATATATACCTACATAATACGCGTATATAATGCCGTTTGAATACATACATATGTGAGCACGTGATTTTTGTTTTACGCAACAATCGCTCCAAAAGAATTAAAAAATATAACAAATGGTCTTGCTGTACAAATTTTGGATTTTACATGGCACTTTGTTAATTATTTTATGATTTTTGCCCATTTTTATTAAAACAAAATAGGAAAATGTATGTGTCATGCGTAATGTGAACCGTAATCCGATTGTTAAATGAAAAATCACAAAATACGTATTTTTTGTCCCGATTTGTTTCCTTGTTTAATTTTACCTACTTTTAACCTTACATGCGTGAAATAAATATATTAATTAATGGTGTTTGGTTTTATTTAATTAGGTTGTGTATTTAGGAAATTAGAAATAAAAAAAAGAGGGGTAAAATTTGTTTTAAACGAATTTGGGCCGTTCCCATTTCAAAACCTGAAGCCCAAATGAACGACCCAAGCCACCGGTCCGGACAGCCCACCCCCAAGCCACAAAACGACGTAGCTTAACTCCAAGACTACGTCGTTTCAATACTAATCCATCACGACCGTTCAAACCAAGCTGATCCAACGGTCTGGATCTCTCACCCATAACCCCATAACCCGACTCGTTACCCGAACCAATTCTGACCCCTACTAAGCCAAACGACGACGTTTCTTTTAAGCCTGCAGATCCAAGCCATCCATCTCACCTCATCCAACGGTTGAAATCAATCCACCCATCCCATATAAAAGGTCCCTATCATACCCTGCCCCCCTATCCAAGACCCCAACCTTTCGTCCTCATCCCCTTCCCCTCCAAACCCTAGCCGCCCCTGTATTCTTCACCATGAAAGCCGGCGGCATGGACGCCGGTGACCCCACCCTTAACACCGTAGAACCCCCTTGCCATCCTGAACATGGATCTATTAACCACTTAGCTCAAATCCCCTCCCACCGTCTCGAATCTTCATTTGAAGATTTGAGTCGGAACCTGACTTACACCAATCGACCTCAACTTCACACCATATAATTCCCAGACCCCCCTCGTGACCAAACTATGCTTGGTTTGGTCCGAATCTAACCAGGGAAACCGAATCCCAGATCTAATTTTTTGAACCCTAGGTTTCTCCGTGCCTGTTCCGTATCTGTTCAAGCCGAAGAGATTAAGGTCTAATGGACCTTAATCGAAGTGTTTCTCATCTGAGAAACACTTCGATTAAAGTCCGTTCAGCCTTAAGAAAGGTCTGTTCGAATCCAAGCTAAGGCTTTTGATTTTTCGGATTTAAGGTGAGTTTTTGTTTTCCTTTTTCTTTATTTTTAGTCCATGTGTTGTTTAAGGGGCTGTTCATGTTTTGTGAAATTTGTGTTTTGAATTTTATCAACTGTGTCCTGTCCTCTTTGCCTGAACCTACGTGTTTGATTAAGTCCCTCTTCTGTTCACTGATAATGTGTATGTGTAAGCTATACAATCAAATGAATTTGAATTGGTTCGTTCATTTAGTTCCTAGGGCCATTCTGTATTAACATTACAATCTGAACCCCTTGTGTGATACTGTTAAATGTCTGATTTTGGCTACGATTGTGCATGCTATGATTAATATAGTCGAGTCGACATGTGTCGTCAATTAGTTTTAACTGCCTGAACAATAACAAATCGATTTGCTTCTGATAAGCATTGCCTGAATCAATTAGGAACTGAGTTTAGTGCCTATAATTGTTAATTTGAATCAGAAATGTAAAATCAATGTTTTGTTTAGTTACAGTTCTGAAATTGGAGGGCATGTGCACTTGTGCACAACATGTGCATTTGTGCACCACATGTGCATTTGTGCACAGCCTGTTGTTCCTGCATAAGGGCTTTTCAATTAAATAGTTTGACAGCATATGCTGTCAGACTACATTTTGCTGCCCATACCCTACTTTAGTTTCAGAAATAATAAACATTACTCAAAGTAAGTCTGTCAGGGAATATCATGGGGTTTGTTTATACTTAATTAGTTAAGTGGAATCTGAAAGGAGGAGAGCACATGGGAGGGGTGTTAAAGGATCTAAACAGGCTGTAAAAGGTTTGATTTTAGGTGGATAAAAGGAGGAACTTCCATCAGTTTTAGGGGGGGATTTTTGGATATACAGACAGAGGGACAGACATTGAGAAGGGAGAGTAAATTGAGAGGATAACAATAGGGAGGAGATCAGGAGATCAGATAGAAGAGGGGGGCTGAAGATATACACACATAGACATAGAGACACACACATATTAACACACACAGACAGAAATAGATAGAGAGAGGCATAACACAAAAAAGAGGGACTGAATCTTCATCTTTGTCTTGATTCTCACTGGTCTGGATTTCCTTGTTCCATATTGATTTCTTCTGAGTCCTGTTTGAGATTACTAGTTGTGTATAGCATCAGTTCATTTCTGGATCTATTCTGCCCAAATTCTGATTCACTCTGCTGGGAATTTGCTACATTCTGCCATTTTTCATTAGTTCTAAACTGCACCTTGCACTGGGAATTTGTCCTGCTGTTTGTTCATCTGTTACTGCTGTTTCGCTTGCACTGTTGCTCAACTGATTCTCTTGCTTTCTTCATTGTAAGCATCTCCTCAGGTACACACTTCGAATCTGTCTGATGTAACTGATGTCGCAATGAAAGTTGGATCGAAAGATCCGAAGAATTTTTAATCATCTGTTGCCTTACTTATAGCTTTGCGAATATTGTTAAAGATGTATAAATCCTTTAACTTGTAGCCTGAGAGAGAATACATTAGTAAGCTTGTACTTAATTAATGTTTATGTTGATTTGAAACTGTGGTGTTTGATTCGTTTAGTAGCATACAAGATGTAAATGTAACACATGGAATGTGAAACTATTTAGTGCGATTGCTAAAGTTAAATTCACTCTTTCAGCATGTTTTGAATAAGTAGGGGCAAATGGCTATTAAACCTAGCCAAGTATAATACAGTTTTTGAATCGTCCAGTTTTCGATTTCTTTAGGCAGTTTATAGGACTAGTTTTGAATATCATCGGCAGTATTCTTTAATAAGGAATTCTATTAACCCTGTTTAAGCAAGTTAATCTAAATTCGACCTAAAGATGTTTGTTCGGATTAAGTGTTGTATTTCGTTAGAATAAATGGATTTCTTTTGTCAAATTAAAGCATTTTTTTTTCATTGAAGTATAATGTTTTCTCAACTTTGTAAATAATTAACCATAAGAATCCGGATTAGGCCAAAGCATATAATTAAATTAGCATGTACCTTTCTCTTCTAGTTTTAGAGACAAAAGCATTAGAAATGTAGCCACTTTAGGATATCCTTTCTAAAAATAGAGACGAGCCTCGCCAAATAAAACGCGAAATTGCGGGGCCCTCAATAAATAACCATAATAAATATTTTAGAATTCGGGATATGCCGTTTAGTGAATTTCATGGCCTTCTACAAAAAATAATAACGCGCTAGACTCTTTAGGCGCGGCTTAATAATTTGACCTTCTTAAACACGGGTGCACATTGATGTGACCCAAATCCAAATCTCAACGGAGTCAAAATGTGTCGACGACCACGGGTGCATTGATTGTGACGTGGTTCGAGATGCATTTTCACGACGTTGCAATTCTATAAAAATAAATGATAATAATAAAAGCGGTTTAAACTTAATAAAAGCACATAAGTCACAACATGTATTTAAATCAGATATTTAGCCATTATAACAATTTAAGCGACCGTGCTAGAACCACGGGATTCAAGGGTGCCTAACACCTTCCCTCGGGTCAACAGAATTCCTTACTTAGAATTTCTGGTTCGCAGACTTCATTTGGAAAAGTCGAAAATTTCCTCGATTTGGGATTCAAGATAAACCGGTGACTTGGGACACCAAAAGCCAAACTTTTCCCAAGTGGCGACTCTGAATTAAATAAATAATCCCATTTCGAATATTGTCACTTAAATTGGAAAAACTCCCCTCGCGCATCTAACCCTTCGGGGCGGGCGCGCAAAAAGGAGGTGTGACAGCTCTGGCGACTCTGCTGGGGAAAAGTTCACCCAGAACCACTGGTTCATGGTTCAAGAATTCGAGCTTAGAATAATTGTTATATTTGGCTTTATTATCTGATCTTTATTACATGTTTTTGCATAACGTGCTAAATATTGTCTTTTACCACTTTGATATTATTTGAACTGTATATAAACTGTGCCGAAACCCTTCTCTTCTTACCTCCGGGGAGAGGCTCGCTGGTCGAGACTCCCTATTCTGTTAGTGTCAATACCTGAAATAAGAAAGAGGTCGGACAAGTTACAAAGCCGGACGATCTCGCGGGTCCCCGGTACGTAGCCCCCTCCTCGACTCGAGTTGTCCGCTCGAGTACACAGTCTAGAACAAATACCCAGGTTGTGGACCTAGTATAACGAAACTTCATGCCGGATCCCTAGTAGGAACGCTTATTTGCATCATGTTGCATTTGACTTAGGGGACTCAACACAGGGGTTGGGTCCGTCTAGGACTAGCAACCTGAAATGAAAAGACCATCCTGCTGCATCCTATTTGTTTTGCGCATTTATTTGCTTCAGTTCCGCATGCCGACCGGTTTCTAAAAATAAAAGGAAAAAATAGCAGCGTAGGGAGATATTTACTTCTTTTGGAAAAACCAATGTCCGAGTAGTGTCGAAACCTCGCCGGAATTTCTTCTAAAAAATATAAATAAAAAAAAATTGTCTTCTAGTTTGATTTTTTTTTTAAAAAATAATATAAAAATTTTCTGTTTATTCACTTTCAAAATCAAAAAAAGAGAAGGTATTTATTTAAAAGTAAAAAAAAAAATAAAAAACAGAAAATTCATAATTCAAAAAGAAAATGTTGTTTCTTTTGTAGTACCCCTTTATAAATTCAGACTAATAGTCCAAATATTTCCTAAAAAAAAATATATTTTTCTTTAGTCTTTATCTCTTTTCAAAAGAAAAAAAAATATAATAAAAAATATATATTCTTGTTTTCTAGGTTGATTTGATTTTCTCTATTCACGATATCCCGAACTACGCCGGTTTGATTCTCACCGGATGTGAGATACGTAGGCAACCCTCGTCGGGTTCAACCCCATTTTTGCTAAAATAGCCAAAATCAATAAATAAATAAAAAAAAAAGGAAAAGATGTGACGAAATTTTAAAAGAGTCATAAATAAGTCAGGTGATGCTGTTTTGTCATAAATAGCCGAATGTTCCCGAAAAGGGACGCCGGAAGGCTGACTTTGCATAAACAGCCACCTTTGGGTCTTGTTTAGCATTTTTTGTCCAGTTGACCCACACAGCCTTAAAATCTTCATCCCCGAAGTGTTTAAAGGCCGTGTTCAAAACTTGATCCCCTTTGTAAAATATTTTTTAGTCAAGTCATTTTTGTTAAAATCACCTTAATAAATGTGCAGGATGAGCACGATGCAAAATGAACACTTTTCAATTATGACCAAAATCCCTGTCAAGTTACGGCTATGGTGGAATGATCTAGGTGTTGAAGGACAAAATGAGGTCAAGAAATATCTGAAAGGTCTCGTGGGTTTGTTGGAAATCCAGCCTCGGGGAGATATCATAAGAGCTTTGGTTACCTACTGGGACCCGGCGCACAATGTTTTCCATTTCTCTGATTTTGAACTCACCCCAACTTTGGTAGAAATGGCCGGGTACATCGGGAATGCTGAACTTCCGTTGAGGCAAAAATACTTGGTCGCCCCAAGAGTTGTCACGGTACATCGGTTCCTAGATTCATTGAAGATACACAAAACGGTCCACAACCCGGATCTGGCAGCCGGATTTTGTACACCATGCTTCATATATGATAGGTACGGTCATGAGGGGGGATTCAATAATCCAATCAACAAACTATGCAGCAAAGGTGTTCGTCAGAAGTGGGACAAACACAGACGGGTAGATTTCATGATGATGTTCCTGGGCCTTCTGGTATTTCCAAGGAAAGACGGAAACATCGATTTGAAGATATCCGGGGTCGTCAGCACTTTACTCACGCAAAGTAACAGTACTCTAGTGCCTATGGTGGTATCTGACATCTTTCGAGCTCTTACAGCTTGTAAAGCTGGGGGAAATTTCTTCGAAGGTTGTAACTTGCTCCTACAAATGTGGATGACCGAGCACCTCTGCCATCGTTCCGAGATTTTGAGCCATGGTTCCCCGGAAAAGACTTGCATAGAAGAATTTTACACGAGAACCAAAGAGATCAGTTTGCCCAAAGGAGTCCTGGCATGGACCTCGTTCTTTCAAGCTCTTACTGCCAGCCAAATACAATGGACGCTAGGATGGTTGCCTGTTGATGAGATCCTATATATGTCGGCAGCTAAAACTTATTTCTTACTGATGGGGCTTAAGAGCATTCAACCTTACGCACCCTGCCGAGTTTTGAGACAGTTCGGAAGATGCCAGACAGTACCTCATGAGGAAGATCTTAGCACTCAAGCAGTTGAGATAAGTCCTAACGGACAATTCCCAGAAGCGAAGATTCGCCAAATCTGGAGTGAGTGTCAATATCTGAAATCAGATACTTGCGTGCGGGATCGAGCCAAAGGAGAGACGGCGCCAGGTTACCTCGCATGGTATAGAAGGGAACTTGAGCATGAAAGGCCGGCTAAGAAACCCCACATCCGAAATTTCACCGAATCATCGCAAAAGCAGTGGGATTGGTTAGCGAAGGAAAGAGGCTATTGCGCCGAAATCAGCAGGTTAAAGCAACAAGTGGAAAGCTTGAAATATGAGCACAACGTGCAAGTTGCTACCAATCTGGGAGAGCGGAACAGGTTAATTCAGGAAAACGAAATGCTCAGAGCCCAGATCAAACAGATAAGGGTGGATGCGGCTAAACAGCCAAGGCGTCGATCAGACGAGCAGCTGATAAAAAAGCTAAAAAGTGAAATCAGGGAATGACAAGATGGTTTGGAGAAATCTGAAAACGTCATAGCAGAGCTCAGGGCACAGTGGGATACAAGAGCAGATAAGCATCGCCGATACCTGAATCAATTGGAAGGCGACCACGAGGAAACTGTTGCTAAAATGAAGAGAGAGATGGCCACACTTGAGATCAAAGCAGCTAATCAGGCCAAGGATTTCCAAATTGAGAGCAGATACTGGTACGACTCAATAGCCCAGATGAAGTTGGAAGTACGGCGACTGAAGCATCAGCATATGCAGGATGCTCAAGTATTCAAGATATGTAGCGATCAAATAAAACGCCTACTCGTAGAGAAGAAGCAAACCAGAGATAGGATCAAGTCCATTGCCCATGCCATCACCAGACGATGTCTACGATGTGAGAACATGACCAGCGTTACCGTCCTCTCGGTAGTGATGGGTTATGTCAAGCAGACTATGCATGAGCTGGAGCAACTTGAGAGGGATCTCACGCCTAGGACCGCGGCAAGGCCGAACGATGCCCCGCGGACACCAATTTTCAAAACCATAATGCACTCATAAGTCAAGCCTGTATCTTAGCATCTTCTGCCTGTTTTTCCCATCAGGGTGATTTTTAGTCTATTTTTGAGTCTAGGTTTATTTTCAAAGTTCGCTCTTTCTTTTACAAAATGTAGTTTGTAATAGACCATTTCAACAATAAAGAGGTTGCTTCTTTTACGCTCATTTGTGTTTTTTGAACTACGTAATGATCTGATTCACGTAGGCATCGTGATACGTAGGCAATCCTCATCGGATCCAGTCGCATTTCTTTTACTGCAAACATAAAAGAAAAACAAGAAAAAAAGAAAAAAAAGAAAGGGGAAAAATAGGAAAAATGCCGGAATGACACATGCTCTCGTAGCAAACATGTAGTAATCCACTCAACTGTATAGGTGCATCATGCCCAACGTGAGATTGGCTATCTGTTATTTGCTGCAAATTAACCGTGCATTTGTTGTTGAGTATTCATGGTTTTTGGAAAAGACGGTTGGTTTGGTGAAAGTCTGGCCTCGCACTCATACTTCACGAGGTCAAGGAGAAGTGTACAACTACCTGTTGTTAGGACCAGATGCAGTACGCACACTTACTTCAGCAGGTCAAAAGGAAGTGTGGAAATGTCTTCAGAAATTCCGTTGCAAACAATCCCTGTTTCTGAGGAGAGCTCGATCTCAGCCGTCCTCACACCTGAATCCACAACTGAGGAGGAAAATAGAATCCTACGGCTCCGCATGTTGGAAATGCTGGACGACTGGAATAATGGGAAAGAGCTGCCAAGTGTCGTCCCCGGATTCCCTGAATTATTCTCCAGGTCAAGTGGGACTTCTAATGTCCCCATAAATTATCCTGCTACCCCATTCGGGTACCCAACCACCTCAGCCTTCTCTGCTGGATCGCCTTCTGAGCCTCATCCCCGAATGTCAGCCACCGATGTGAGCATGAACATCTTTACTGCACCGCCTTGCCCGATTACGGCACAGCCTGCCACGTACAAGCCAAGCTTTGACTCATCCTCTTTTACATTCCAAGCACCATCGTTCTCAATGGAACCAACTAGGTTCGCTACCGGCACTAATCCTCCACCGCCTCAGTGCGAGCTTGCACCCGGGCAGGATCAGAACCCCAGAATTGTAGAACAAAATGAGATTTCCAAGAGAATGAGAAGCCTTGAACAAAGTTTGAAGAATATGCAAGGATTGAGCGGGTAGAAGAGCGTCTCTTACGCCGACCTATGCATGTTCCCTCACGTGCACCTGCCAGCGGGTTTCAAGACCCCAAAGTTCGAGAAATACGATGGGCACGGTGACCCCATTGCACATCTTAAGAAATACTGCAACCAATTGCGGGGAGCCGGCGGAAAAGAAGAACTGCTAATGGCATATTTTGGGGAAAGTCTAGTAGGGATAGCCTCGAAATGGTATATGGACCAGGAAATGTCCCGATGGAATATATGGGATGATCTCGCCAGAGATTTTGTGAAACAATTCCAGTATAACATCGACATTGCACCAGACCGAAATTCTCTGTCGAATTTAAAGAAGAAACCTTCAGAAAGCTTCAGAGAATATGCTATTAAGTGGCGTGAGCAGGCGTCGAGGGTGAAGCCTCCCATGGATGAAGTGGAAATGGTCACTACCTTTCTCCAAGCTAAAGAGTCTGACTATTTCCAAAACATGATGTCAGCCATGGGAAAGCCGTTTGCAGAAGCAATTAAGATTGGAGAGATGGTGGAGAATGGTCTGAAAACAGGTAGGATTCTGAGTCAAGCCGCCATAAGGGCGACCTCCCAAGCCGTCCAAAGCGGGTCCGGAGGAATGGCAAGAGGGAAGAAGAAGGAAGAAACGACCCTGACAGCCTCGGAAGCAAGGGAGTATCGTCATCCCAGGCCCCGTTTTCCGGAAAGAACCCCACAACACTACTACCCCCACTCAAATCTGGCATATGCTCATCAACCTTATATGGTCATGAATGCCCAGCCCTATGCCCATCCGCCGCAACAAGCCAACCGAGGCCCAGCTCCACCTCCCAGAAATCAGCCTCCTTACCGCAACCACTATAATCCACAACCTCCCCAGAATAACTTCCACCCTCAGGAGCCACCTCGAAGGCGGACTTTCACGCCCATCGGTGAACAATACTCTACTTTGTTCCCGAAGCTAGTCCAGTTGGGTTTCTTACAACCAATCCCTCAAACGAGGCAAAACCCGACGTCACCTTCTTACAAAGCTGGAGTCAGATGCGCCTATCATTCAGGGGCCGAGGGACATGATACAAATGACTGCTGGTCGTTGAAAAGAGTGGTCGAGAATTTGATAGAGCAAGGGAAAATAGTGCTAAGGGACGAGGAGATCCCAAATGTGACTAACAATCCATTGCCTTCTCACAACAATGGGCCGCTGATCGGAATGATTTGCGAAGACAAAGAATTCGACCCTGCTTTGAAAGCTATAATTGCCATTGTCGACACGGGGAAGAGGCCCGAGACAGACCAGAAACCAGAAAAGGGGGAGGAGGCCAAAGCTATAAAGAAAGAGCCTGAAAAGAAGGTGGAGAAGAAAGTGGTACCGGTAAAGGATGGAGTTCTTTACATACCACGAGGTCGAGCTGAGAAGACGCAGAACTTCGGGATCAAAAAGACAAAACCTATGTACGTGCCAAAAGGGGCCTATGTGGTCCGGGGGATGATTCAACCACCTCGGCTGAATGAGCCAGTGGTTATCGGACGCGTGCCACAAAAGCCAATGACCAACTCGTCCACAGTGCCGTGGAATTATCAAAAGACTTTGGTAATGTACAAAGGTAAAGAGGTCATGGGAGAACTTCCAGAAAATACTTTCATTGGAAGGTATTCAAATACCCAAGAGCTGAACAACGCCACACAAAGGCGCTTCCCACCAAAGAAGCCAGTAAGTGTTGAAGAAGCGGAAGTGTTCTTCCAACAAATGAAAATGCCGGATTACGAAGTGATAGATCAACTGCGCAAGTACCCCGAGCAAGTGTCCATGCTGTCATTGTTAATGAGGTCGACTGAGCATCAAAAGATCTTACTGAAGACCCTGAATGAAGCATATGTGCCAGTTGAAACCTCGGTAGAACAACTAGAGCGGATGACAGAAATATTCTTCACCGTCAACCAAATCTTTTTCAGCAAGAACGATCTACCCCCGGAAGGAGCGACACACAACAAGGCTTTGCATCTAACAGTTAAATGCGAAGACTATTATGTCAAGCGGGTAATGTTGGATGGGGGCTCAGGCATTGACATTTGCCCTCTCTCCACGCTACAAAGAATGGAAATTGGGACCGGAAGAATCCGACCCAACAATGTCTGCGTAAGGGCTTTCGACGGCATCAAGAGAGATACCATGGGAGAAATAAACCTGTTGTTGGTCATAGGACCAGTCGAATTTCAAGTAACCTTCCAGGTGCTCGACATGGATACATCCTACAATTTTCTCCTTGGCAGACCTTGGATCCATGCGGCAGGAGCCGTGCCTTCCACTCTTCATCAGATGGTGAAGTTCGAGTACGAAGACCGAGAGATCGTGGTCCATGGGGAAGATGAGCATGCTATTTATCGGGACCCATCCATCCCATATCTGGAACCGAGAGAAGGGAGCGAACATACGGTCTATCAAGCTTTTGAGATTCTACTGGCAGAGCAGAACGAAGAGGGAATACCCTGCCCCCAGCCTTTCTTGTCTAACGCCTCAGTTATGGTGGCCAAAGAGATGATCCGGCACGGATTTAGGCCAGGGAAAGGGCTCGGACGAACCCTTCAGGGAATAACAGAACCCATTACCTTGCCAGTCACCAAGAAACCTTTTGGACTAGGTTTCAAACCTACTCCAGCAGACGAAGAGTGGGCAAAGAAAAGGAAAAATGAGGGTTGGAAGTTACCTCGACCACTGCCGGATTTATATGCAACTTTCATCAGGCCAAGGTACGCCGAAGAAGAAGATGATGAGGTCTTCACAGCTGAGGAAATCGAGGAGATATATGGGGCGATGAGAGAGATGCTCTACGAGGTCCACATGGTTCAACCAGGTGAAGGCACAAGCACTGCTGAGATGATGTACGTGGGGCCGAACGCCAAACTTCAAAACTGGGAGGCCACGCCATTCCCGACTAGACGGAAGTCCGGGTAGACCTGTCCTGCCACCTTTCCTGTGTCACAAGTTGTCTCCAGGACATAACTTGAACGTTTTCTTCTTTTCAATTGTTGTTTTGAATTCCTAAGTTGTAAACATTGTTGTCTTCCAACTTTCCAAAGAAAATATAAAAAAAAAATCATCATTGCTTTCCCATTCTTTCTTTTGTTCTGATTTTTGTTATTTTTCCTTTTATCTTTCCTTTCAGTTATAATAATGCGGTTTTAGATATGACATGCTTGCGGACTTCACGCCCAGATCACAACGAGCTATTTAACTGCGAATTAATGAACCCAGAACCAGAATATGATGAAGAAGAAGCTTTTAGGGAAATAAACCGAGAGTTGGAACATTTTGAGAATAAACCTAAGCCAAATCTGAATGACACCGAACCGGTTAATTTAGGAACTCCTGAAGAAATCCGGGAGACCAAAATAAGCATTCACACGGACAAGAAAACGCGAGAGGCGATAATTCAACTTCTTTTTGAATTTAAAGACGTGTTTGCTTGGTCATATGATGACATGCTGGGTCTAGGTGTTGATCTAGTGGTTCATAAATTGCCGATTCATCCTGATTGTCCTCCAGTTCAACAAAAGCAACGAAAGTTCAAAACTGAGGTCAGTGACAAGATTAAAGAGGAGATCACCAAACAATTGAAAACGAGAGTGATTCGAGTAGTACAGTATACAACTTGGCTGGCAAATGTGGTTCTAGTACTGAAAAAGGACGGGAAAACTCGGGTATGTGTAGATTACCGAGATTTGAATAGAGCAAGTCCCAAAGATAATTTCCCACTGCCCAACATCCACATCCTCGTTGATAATTGCGCCAAACACGAGATACAGTCTTTCGTAGATTGTTACGCTGGGTATCATCAGGTATTGATGGATGAAGAGGATGCCGAGAAAACTGCCTTCACCACGCCTTGGGGCACCTACTGTTATCGGGTCAAGCCATTTGGTTTAAAGAATGCTGGGGCTACTTATATGAGGGCCATGACTGCCATTTTTCATGACATGATGCATCAAGAAATAGAGGTGTACGTGGACGACGTGATAGTCAAGTCCAGGACGCAGGATAATCACATCCAAGACTTGAGGAAAATCTTCGAGAGACTAAGGAAGTATGATTTGAAGCTAAACCCAGCCAAGTGTGCTTTCGGAGTTCCGTCGGGCAAACTTTTGGGCTTCATCGTAAGCAGGAGAGGTATCGAGCTAGATCCAACTAAGATAAAATCCATCAGAGATCTGCCTCCCTGAGAACAAAGAAAGACGTGATGAGTCTGTTGGGCAGGTTGAACTACATCAGTCGGTTTATTGCCCAGCTGACAAGCACGTGTGAGCCCATATTCAAGCTGTTAAGGAAAGATGCGGCGATTAAATGGACAACTGAGTGTCAAGAAGCCTTTGATAAAGTCAAAGAATACCTTTCGAATCCCCCAGTCTTGGTCCCTCCAGAACCAGGGAGGCCATTTTTCTTGTATCTGACAGTCTTGGAGAACTCTTTCGGTTGCGTCCTCGGGCAACACGACATAACCGGAAAGAAAGATCAAGCAATCTACTACTTGAGCAAGAAATTCACCAGCTACGAGGCCAAATACACTCTGCTGGAAAGGACATGTTGCGCTCTCACGTGGGTTGCTCAAAAGCTGAGACATTATCTCCAAGCCCACACTATGTTCCTCATAAGCAGGTTGGATCCTTTGAAGTATATATTTCAGAAACCGATGCCTACTGGAAGACTGACCAAGTGGCAAATCTTGCTTACTGAATTCGACATAGTCTATGTCACTCGCACGACAATGAAATCCCAGGCGCTAGCAGATCACTTGGCCGAAAATCCGGTCGATGAGGAATACCAGCCATTGAGTACCTACTTTCCAGATGAAGAAGTGAACACCGTAGAAGTGGTCTCGGAGGACGCTCATGTTTGGAAGATGTTCTTTGATGGAGCCGTGAATGCCAAAGGTGTAGGGATTGGGGCAATTTTGATTTCGCCTTCTGGTCAGCATTACCCCGCCACAGCCAGACTGCGTTTCTTTTGCACAAACAATACAGCTGAATATGAAGCCTGCATCATGGGCATGCATATGGCAATCGATCAGGATGTCAGAGATTTACTGATTATGGGAGATTCCGACCTGATCATCCGACAAGTCCAAGGCGAATGGGAAACTCGGGATGTCAAACTTATCCCTTACCGACAGCATGTGGAGGACCTCGGCAAGCATTTTACATCAATAGAGTTCAGGTATATCCCGAGGTGTCACAATGAACTGGCGGACGCACTTGCTACTCTGGCTTCGATGCTACCCTACCCGGGCAACGCCCACGTCGATCCTTTGGAAATCCAAATCAGGGAAAGACACGGTTACTGCAATGTAATCGAGGCGGGATCAAATACAGCCTTGGTACCGTGACATCAAGAGGTTCTTGAAGACACAGGAATACCCCGAGCATGCTACTGGAGATCAAAAGAGAACCATTAGGCGGCATGCAAGTGGTTTCTTTCTGAGCGGTGAATTGTTGTACAAGAGGACCCCGGACCTCAATCTCCTAAGATGTGTCGACGCCGAGGAGGCAAGAAAGATCATGCACGAAGTACACGCAGGTGTGTGCGGACCTCAATGAATGGGTATGTCTTAGCGAAGAAAATCCTTCGAGCAGGTTATTACTGGATAACCATGGAAAAGGATTGCTTTAGCTTCGTTCGGAAGTGTCATCAGTGTCAGGTGCACGGTGATTTGATTCATGCACCTCCCACGGAGTTGCATCCCATGTCTGCACCTTGGCCATTTGTCGCCTGGGGCATGGATGTCATTGGACCAATCGAACCAAAGGCTTCGAATGGACACAGATTCATACTGGTTGCCATCGATTACTTCACAAAATGGGTAGAGGCTGTCACTCTCAAGTTAGTCACTAAAAAAGCTATAGTGGATTTCTTACACTCAAATCTTATCTGTCGTTTCGGTATTCCTGCGACTATCATTACAAATAACGCAGCAAACTTGAACAGTCACTTGATGGGAGATGTATGCGAGCAATTCAAAATAACGCATAGGAATTCTACTCCTTATCGGCCAAAGGCCAATGGTGCTGTAGAAGCAGCGAATAAAAACATCAAGAAGATTTTGAGGAAAACCATCCAAAGTTCCCGACAGTGGCATGAGCAGTTACCATTTGCATTGTTGGGGTATCGCACTACGGTACGCACATCAGTAGGAGCGACTCCTTATCTTTTGGTTTATGGGACCGAGGCTGTAATACCGGCAGAGGTAGAAATTCCTTCGCTTCGAACCATTGTCGAAGCGGAAATGGAAGACAGCGAGTGGGTCAAGACTCGGTTAGAGCAATTGACTTTGATTTATGAAAAGCGAATGGCCGCGGTTTGTCATGTACAGTTGTACCAACGAAGAATGGCCCGTGCTTACAACAAGGAGGTCCGACCCAGGAATTTCGAAGTAGGTCAACTGGTACTGAGGCGTATTCTGCCGCATCATGAGGAAGCAAAAGGGAAATTTTCTCCAAATTGGAAAGGCCCATACATCATAAGAAAGATATTGCCGAGAGGAGCATTGTTTTTAGGTGATATCGAAGGAAATGACCCCGAAACAGCAGTAAATGCAGATGCAGTCAAGAGATACTACGTCTGAATTATACTCTAGTAGTCTTGACACATTTGAAATGAAGGAGGTTTTATTCCCCACTACTCCCCAAACACTACCCAATTCTCTCTACAAGCCTTTGAGCCGCTTACAAAAAAAAAAAAACATTGATTGAGGCCTGAACTACGTTTGACTTGATTCCGAAATACGTTTGACTTGATTCCGAAAGGATACGTAGGCAGCCTCTCCCTGAGGTTCAGTCACACCAACAATAAAATCCCATTTACCCTGAAATTGAAACCGGGGCACGTCAAGCGGTTTAGAAGTTAGTATCATCTACTTTTCTTTGCCAAGCACAAGCCTTTCAGATCAATTACCAAAGGTAACGGGAAGCCAAAAAGCGTCACGAATGGAGACCGGTACACTGTAAATTGAGAGAAATAAAATGAGAGAGTCTCGTCGGTGAAAACCTCCGGGCACCACGAGGCGACGGGAGTAGAAAAATCAAAAAGAGAGAGCTTGTGTAGTAAAAACTCGTAAAGAGTGCTATCAAGCGATAGCAAGGAGGGAAACGAGAGAGGTCAACTAGCGAAAACCCACAAAGGGCGCTGTTGGCCGAAAAGATGACTCCACCCAGGAAGTCTCGGCAAAGTTCCACCGGTTTGAAACACAAACCCATTTTGGTTCGGGAGGAAATGCAAGTTCATTGAAGGTCAGGCGTCCAGTCCAAAGAGCATGTCATGTCCATTTAAAATCAGCATTGTTTTCCTCAGATAAGTCTTTTCTCGTCCCGAAGGGGGCACTCCTTTTCTGAAATTCGTTTTATCTTTTCTTTGTTTTTCTTCGAATCTCTTTTATGTTTAAGCCCAAATTCTAGATGTACCGGAAAGGACAGGTGGCAGGTTTGGTTGCACGGAATTCCGTTTCATGAAGGAAAACACCTCGTTTCATTGGTACGTTTGTCCAAGCCTGATGAATCATGATGTTTGATGGCGTTCAAAGTAAAGAGGAAAAAGAGAAATTTCCTCCAGCAAGTCCGCCTTCGGACGAATCCCCACAGAGTCTCCCCTTTGTACAATCCCCACAGAGTCTCCCAAAAAAAAAAATGGAATCTCCCCAGCACATCCCCAGCAAGTCCCTTTGTAAAAATTCTCCAACAAGCTTACCCCAACCAAGCCTAGAAAGCCCACTTCGAAACAAATTCCCAGCATGCCCCATTGTACAAAAATCCACACAAAGAATCCACTTTGTAAATATTCTCCCATAGGGTTTCCTTTGTACAAATCCCCACAGAATACCTCCAATAAAATCCCCGTTGAGAACCTCCAAGCAAAACGGGACACAAAAAAAAAGAGAGAAAAGAAAAAGAGCCTTACGAGGCAAATCATCACAGAATCTGGAAATACAAGCCTGAGCGGTCTAAAGGGTTTCGACATATGAATCAAATCAATGGCGGGACTTCGCAATAGAAATGAAGACGCAACAAAGCAACCAGGAACGATCAAGGTCACCAAACCGACCGTCATTTTCCGAACTAACAATTGTTCTTTGTCTGAAAAGTTGAAACAGGTGTAATCCAAGACAACCGTGCAAGAAGCAGGTGTCGTCCAAAGAAGAAGGTACATGGGTACAAGAAATATTTTTTGGCAATAAGGAATTCACTCGAAAGGTAAGTTTCCACGAAACTCCCTTTTATCTTCTACTAAAACAAGAAAATTCAAAAAAAAAGAGGTCGCTTAGTATTCTCGAACTTTGTCCCCAGCCAGTCAGCATTAGGGTTTTAAACCCTAAACTGAATTTTCCTTTTAGTCAGCATTAGGGTTTTAAACCCTAAACTGAACTTTTTCCTTCCAGCCAGCATTAGAGTTTTAAACCCTAAACTGAGCTTTTCCATGCAATCAACATTAGGGTTTTAAACCCTAAACTGAATTTTCCTTTTAGTCAGCATTAGGGTTTTAAACCCTAAACTGAACTTTTCCTTTCAGCCAGCATTAGGGTTTTAAACCCTAAACTGAGCTTTTCCATGCAATCAGCATTAGGGTTTTAAACCCTAAACTGAATTTTTCCTCGTTAGGGTTTTAAACCCTAAACTGAATTTTTTCCATTCAGCCAGCATTAGGGTTTTAAACCTATACTGAGCTTTCCATGCAATCAGCATTAGGGTTTTAAACCCTAAACTGAATTTTCCTTTTAGTCAGCATTAGGGTTTTAGACCCTAAACTGATTTTTTTCCATTCAGCCAGCATTAGGGTTTTAAACCCTAAACTGAGTTTTCCATGCAATCAGCATTAGGGTTTTAAACCCTAAACTGAATTTTTCCTTTAATCAGCGTTAGGGTTTTAAACCCTAAACTGAATTTTTTCCTTTTAGTCAGCATTAGGGTTTTAAACCCTAAACCGAATTTTTTCCATTCAGCCAGCATTAGGGTTTTAAACCCTAAACTGAGTTTTCCATGCAATCAGCATTAGGGTTTTAAACCCTAAACTGAATTTTTTCCATTCAGCCAACATTAGGGTTTTAAACACTAAACTGAGCTTTTCCATGCAATCAGCATTAGGGGTTTAAACCCTAAACTGAATTTTTCCTTTAATCAGCGTTAGGGTTTTAAACCCTAAACTGAATTTTTTCCATTCAGCCAATATTAGGGTTTTAAACCCTATACTGAGCTTTCCATGCAATCAGCATTAGGGTTTTAAACCCTAAACTGAATTTTCCTTTTAGTCAGCATTAGGGTTTTAGACCCTAAACTAATTTTTTTTCATTCAGCCAGCATTAGGGTTTTAAACCCTAAACTGAGTTTTCCATGCAATCGGCATTAGGGTTTTAAACCCTAAACTGAATTTTTCCTTTAATCAGCGTTAGGGTTTTAAACCCTAAACTGAATTGTTTCCTTTTAGTCAGCATTAGGGTTTTAAACACTAAACTGAACTTTTCCATGCAATCAGCATTAGGGTTTAAAACCCTAAACTGAATTTTCCTTCCAGCCAGCTTTAGAGTTTTAAACTCTAAACTGAGTTTTCCATGCAATCAGCATTAGGGTTTTAAACCCTAAACTGAATTTTCCTTTTAATCAGCATTAGGGTTTTAAACCCTAAACTGAATTTTCCTTTTAGTCAGCATTAGGGTTTTAAACCCTAAACTGAGCTTTTCCATGCAGTCAACATTAGGGTTTTAAACCCTAAACTGAATTTTTCCTTTAATCAGCGTTAGGGTTTTAAACCCTAAACTGAATTTTTTCCTTTAGTCAGCATTAGGGTTTTAAAACCCTAAACTGAATTTTTTCATTTCAGCCAACATTAGGGTTTTAAACCCTATACTGAGCTTTCCATGCAATCAGCATTAGGGTTTTAAACCCTAAACTGAATTTTCCTTTTAGTCAGCATTAGGGTTTTAAACCCTAAACTGAACTTTTTCCTTTCAGCCAGCATTAGGGTTTTAAATCCTATACTAAACTTTTCCTTGTAATCAGCATTTGGGTTTTAAACCCTAAGTTGAACTTCTCCAAAGCTAGTCGGTATTAGGGCTCCAACCCTGAACTGAGCATTTTTATCTTCCTTCATCAATTTTTTGAACTTTCTGGCGAATAATTCACGAAATTTTCCTAGTGAAACTGGGGCAGAAAATTTCGCTCGTTTGTTTGTTTTCTCCCGCAGGTCTAACCTCGAGCCACACGAATCGAAATGACCCACGAGATGAGTCTCAGCTCAGAATCAAAGAAGAAAAAGACAAAAAGAAGATGTCCCGAGATATCGGAGTAAATGGAAGGCGGATCGACTCCAACATTTGATTAAGATTCAGAACTCTGCCAGTCACGCCTCACTCAGCATCCCAGAGAATAAGCAAGCACCTACAACTCGCAAGCATCAAGATTCGGATCGAAGTCTACAAGCAAAATCAGCTGAGACCCAAGATCAAGTCGCAAAAGAATCAAAGATAGGGATCTTGTAACTAGCAGTTGACATGCATATAAGTATTTAGTTCAGTTTCAATTTTCCTTTGTTTGTAATAAGGCGGTCAGTAAAGCAACGGTGACAATAGCAACAGCAGTAACAGCAAGCATTGCAGTCCCATGGTAGTCCCAGCTACCAAAGCTTCCCGAACTACATTGACCTGATTTCTGTTTAGCCCAGGATATGTAGGAAATCTTTGAAGCAAAGATTCGGTCAAATCTTTCAAAAAAAAATGCTTCACACGGAGTAGTTCATAGGCAAAAAATCGCTCATATCTGCTCACTTTATCTTTGCACGAAAACTCTTCATGTTTCCGAACAAAGAGGGGCAGTTGTGAGCACGTGATTTTTGTTTTACGCAACAATCGCTCCAAAAGAATTAAAAAAAAATAACAAATAGTCCTGCTGTACAAATTTTGGATTTTACATGACACTTTGTTAATTATTTTATGATTTTTGCCTATTTTTATTAAAACAAAATACGAAAATGTATGTGTCATGTGTAATGTGAACCGTAATCCGATTGTTAAATAAAAAATCACAAAATACGCATTTTTTGTCCCGATTTGTTGCCTTGTTTAATTTTACCTACTTTTAACATTTTACATGCGTGAAATAAATATGTTAATTAATGGTGTTTGGTTTTATTTAATTAGGTTGTGTATTTAGGAAATTAGAAATAAAAAAAAGAGGGGTAAAATTTGTTTTAAACGAATTTGGGCCGTTCCCATTTCAAAACCTGAAGCCCAAATGAACGACCCAAGCCACCGGTCCGGACAGCCCACCCCCAAGCCACAAAACGACGTAGCTTAACTCCAAGACTACGTCATTTCAATACTAATCCATCACGACCGTTCAAACCAAGCTGATCCAACGGTCTGGATCTCTCACCCATAACTCCATAACCCGACCCGTTACCCGAACCAATTCTGACCCCTACTAAGCCAAACGATGACGTTTCTTTTAAGCCTGCAGATCCAAGCCATCCATCTCGCCTCATCCAACGGTTGAAATCAATCCACCCATCCCATATAAAAGGTCCCTATCATACCCTGCCCCCCTATCCAAGACCCCAACCTTTCATCCTCATCCCCTTCCCCTCCAAACCCTATCCGCCCCTGTATTCTTCACCATGAAAGCCGGCGGCATGGACGCCGGTGACCCCACCCTTAACACCGTAGAACCCCCTTGCCATCCTGAACATGGATCTGTTAACCACTTAGCTCAAATCCCCTCCCACCGTCTCGAATCTTCATTTGAAGATTCGAGTCAGAACCTGACTTACACCAATTGACCTCAACTTCACACCATATAATCCCCAGACCCCCCTCGTGACCAAACTATGCTTGGTTTGGTCCGAATCTAACTAGGGAAACACGAATCCCAGATCTAATTTTTTGAACCCTAGGTTTCTCCGTGCCTGTTCCGTATCTGTTCAAGCCGAAGAGATTAAGGTCTAATGGACCTTAATCGAAGTGTTTCTCATCTGAGAAACACTTCGATTAAAGTCCGTTCAGCCTTAAGAAAGGTCTGTTCGAATCCAAGCTAAGGCTTTTGATTTTTCGGATTTAAGGTGAGTTTTTGTTTTCCTTTTTCTTTATTTTTAGTCCATGTGTTGTTTAAGGGGCTGTTCATGTTTTGTGAAATTTGTGTTTTGAATTTTATCAACTGTGTCCTGTCCTCTTTGCCTGAACCTACGTGTTTGATTAAGTCCCTCTTCTGTTCACTGATAATGTGTATGTGTAAGCTATACAATCAAATGAATTTGAATTGGTTCGTTCATTTAGTTCCTAGGGCTATTCTGTATTAACATTGCAATCTGAACCCCTTGTGTGATACTGTTAAATGTCTGATTTTGGCTACGATTGTGCATGCTATGATTAATATAGTCGAGTCGACATGTGTCGTCAATTAGTTTTAACTGCCTGAACAATAACAAATCGATTTGCTTCTGTTAAGCATTGCCTGAATCAATTAGGAACTGAGTTTAGTGCTTATAATTGTTAATTTGAATCAGAAATGTAAAATCAATGTTTTGTTTAGTTAGAGTTCTTAAATTGGAGGGCATGTGCACTTGTGCACAACATGTGCATTTGTGCACCACATGTGCATTTGTGCACAACCTGTTGTTCCTGCATAAGGGCTTTTGAATTAAATAGTTTGACAGCATATGCTGTCAGACTACATTCTGCTGCCCATACCCTACTTTAGTTTCAGAAATAATAAACATTACTCAAAGTAAGTCTGCCAGGGAATATCATGGGGTTTGTTTATACTTAATTAGTTAAGTGGAATCTGAAAGGAGGAGAGCGCATGGGAGGGGTGTTAAAGGATCTAAACAGGCTGTAAAAGGTTTGATTTTAGGTGGATAAAAGGAGGAACTTCCATCAGTTTTAGGGGGGGATTTTTGGATATACAGACAGAGGGACAGACATTGAGAAGGGAGAGTAAATTGAGAGGATAACAATAGGGAGGGGATCAGGAGATCAGATAGAAGGGGGGGGGGGGGCTGAAGATATACACACATAGACATAGAGACACACACATTAACACACACAGACAGAAATAGATAGAGAGAGGCATAACACAGAAAAGAGGGACTGCATCTTCATCTTTGTCTTGATTCTCACTGGTTTGGATTTCCTTGTTCCATATTGATTTCTTCTGAGTCCTGTTTGAGATTACTAGTTGTGTGTAGCATCAGTTCATTTCTGGATCTATTCTGCCCAAATTCTGATTCACTCTGCTGGGAATTTGCTACATTCTGCCATTTTTCATTGGTTCTAAACTGCACCTTGCACTGGGAATTTGTCCTGCTGTTTGTTCATCTGTTACTGCTGTTTCGCTTGCACTGTTGCTCAACTGATTCTCTTGCTTTCTTCATTGTAAGCATCTCCTCAGGTACACACTTCGAATCTGTCTGATGTAACTGATGTCGCAATGAAAGTTGGATCGAAAGATCCGAAGAATTTTTAATCATCTGTTGCCTTACTTATAGCTTTGCGAATATTGTTAAAGATGTATAAATCCTTTAACTTGTAGCCTGAGAGAGAATACATTAGTAAGCTTGTACTTAATTAATGTTTGTGTTGATTTGAAACTGTGGTGTTTGATTCGTTTAGTAGCATACAGGATGTAAATGTAACACATGGAATGTGAAACTATTTAGTGCGATTGTTAAAGTTAAATTCACTCTTTCAGCATGTTTTGAATAAGTAGGGGCAAATGGCTATTAAACCTAGCCAAGTATAATACAGTTTTTGAATCGTCCAGTTTTCGATTTCTTTAGGCAGTTTATAGGACTAGTTTTGAATATCATCGGCAGTATTCTTTAATAAGGAATTCTATTAACCCTGTTTAAGCAAGTTAATCTAAATTCGACCTAAAGATGTTTGTTCGGATTAAGTGTTGTATTTCGTTAGAATAAATGGATTTCTTTTGTCAAATTAAAGCATTTTTTTTCATTGAAGTATAATGTTTTCTCAACTTTGTAAATAATTAACCATAAGAATCCGGATTAGGCCAAAGCATATAATTAAATTAGCATGTACCTTTCTCTTCTAGTTTTAGAGACAAAAGCATTAGAAATTTAGCCACTTTAGGATATCCTTTCTAAAAATAGAGACGAGCCTCGCCAAATAAAACGCGAAATTGCGGGGCCCTCAATAAATAACCATAATAAATATTTTAGAATTCGGGATAGGCCGTTTAGTGAATTTCATGGCCTTCTACAAAAAATAATAACGCGCTAGACTCTTTAGGCGCGGCTTAATAATTTGACCTTCTTAAACACGGGTGCACATTGATGTGACCCAAATCCAAATCTCAACGGAGTCAAAATGTGTCAACGACCACGGGTGCATTGATTGTGACGTGGTTCGAGATGCATTTTCACGACGTTGCAATTATATAAAAAATAAAAGATAATAATAAAAGCGTTTTAAACTTAATAAAAGCACATAAGTCACAACATGTATTCAAATCAGATATTTAGCCATTATAACAATTTAAGCGACCGTGCTAGAACCACGGGATTCGAGGGTGCCTAACACCTTCCCTCGGGTCAACAGAATTCCTTACTTAGAATTTCTGGTTCGCAGACTTCATTTGGAAAAGTCGAAAATTTCCTCGATTTGGGATTCAAGATAAACCGGTGACTTGGGACACCAAAAGCCAAACTTTTCCCAAGTGGCGACTCTGAATTAAATAAATAATCCCATTTCGAATATTGTCACTTAAATTGGAAAAACTCCCCTCGCGCATTTATACATACATATATACGCGTATATAACGCCGTTTGAATACATACATATATATGCGTATATAACGCCATTTGAATACATACCCATATATGCGTATATAACGCCGTTTGAATCATATTTCAGCCACTGTGGGCAACATCATCATCATATACCAGCTGATCAGGTGGTGGTGCGTATATAACGCCATAACCTTTTCCCATATCCCATATACATATATTTACATATATACGCGTATATAACGCCATCTGGTCATGGGTCAGTGCACATGAATGCAGTCATAAAAAGTACGTCAATAAAATTATTCGGAATGTCATAAGACCATTTTGCCTCTGAGTAATATCATAAAGTAAGCCCTTTTCAACTTTCGTATTTTTCTAAGACCCATGAACAAATGATAAAATATTATGACACATGAGAATTAAAGAACATGGATATTTCTATTACTTCTATGAGTAGAGTCACTTATGGAATTTGTGCATTTGCACGTTTCGTTTATATCGTATGGATCATGCCAAAAGAAAGAAGGGATAGCCTTAACATACCTGGAGTAGGGAAAACTCAGTATAATACTCCATTGAAAAACCTTCGTTGATTGAGCAAAATTCGCCCCTGCTTCTTTAGAAATTCACGGACGAAATTTTATTTAGTTCCTAAAAATTTTGGAACGAATAACATTGAATTCATTTGAAAACGTTTCTGGTTCTTCTTAAGTTTGAAAGAATAACGTTGAATTCATTGATTTTTTTGGAGGAATCGTGTTTGGTTTTGGAAGGAAATAGGTTTCTGCTTTTAGTATTTGTGCAGATAGTACTAGTTACATTAGTTTTGCAAATGCTTTCAAAACTGAAGTGGCAGCAAGAAACAATGAGAATTATTTAAGTTTTCCATGTGTCTAGAATTTGGACTTGGAAGATTATCCATTTGTCACCTTAATTAGTATTTTGGTTGCCACCTAATGAAATTTTTCTAAGAGTCATAGTTTTATCATGTAGCTTGATTCCACGTTTGGAGGGTTTAGTCTTATCTTATTATTTTATCAATTAGTTAGATAGTATCCCGTTACCCGATAATTAATCAATTACCCGTATCATTAAAAATGACCACAAATTACTTAAAATTTTATTTATTTTTAAAATACTTCATATATACTTTATATATTATACTACCGTGGTTATATGGTACCTTGCATGGTACTAGTTCATAATTATCGGGTATTATCACTCGACCCGTATTTTATTCCAAATTAACTACTTTCAACGAAACTCGTTTTCTTTAATCCGTGTACCCTCTTATTCTTCATAACACTTATTTATTGCTTGCTATAAATAGCGTAAGTACGTTAACGTCAAGATGATCTCATCTCCTAGTCTTACATCGGTTAACTGAAAATGAAAATTTTAACGTACAATACTTCAGGGTGCAACATTGTTGTAACTTAATACTGCGGGACGTGACATCTCACTTCTGGTCTCTCATTAATATATTTATGGCTTATTTTCATGCACAAAAATATGGGGTGTAACAGTTTCAACACCGGTTTGCTTTATCTTATTGTTAATTTTTATTACTAATCTTCATATTTATCAATTGGTATTGTAAGCTTTAGCTCTAGAGCTGAAGTTTTAGTTTTGTAACTGTCGAACATCAGCTCTAGAGCTGAAATTTTTGTTTGTAACTGGCGAAATTTTTGTTTTTATAATTGGCGAACTTCAGCTCTAGAGCTGAAGTTTTTGTTTTGTAACTGTCGAACTTCAGCTCTAGAGCTGAAGTTATTTGGAAGCTAGCTTTAGAATAGGATCTGCTCAAATAAGCTGGGGATCCATCTATCAAACAACTTGCTAGTTTGTTAAAATCTTTGGGGTAAAATCTCAGAACTGGGCTCAAGAATTTTTATGTGCTAACATACTCAATTTAGCTTTACAAGAAACAACTTTCACCTTAATAATATTTATCAAAACACCCAAAAAAGAAGAAGTAAATAAATGTAAATTAATCATCCCTGATTGCGAGAACAAATAATAAGCTCCGTAATACGATTAAAATGCAAAGACGTCGTCACTTAACAATGGTATCTTGATAGTTTCCACTCACAAAATGAACTATGGAAAATAATTTCTTTTTTAATCATATAAAGGTACAAAAGAAAGTTTTAACTTCTATGCACCAACAACTTAAAAGAAATTTTACCTAAAAAATAATCTGCACCAACAATAGAAGAAGAAAGAAGAAGAAAACGAAGGAGGAGAAGGAGGAGGAGAAAGGGGGCTGAAGTTATTTAAAAAGTGGGTACAAGTTAAAAGTTTTAAAAAAATGGGTATAGGTTAAATGGGGGCGACCAAATAGGGCGCCCCGTGCAATTTTTACCCAATTATCAAACCAAACCAATTGTCTTGGATTTTTAAATCTATAAACCAAACCAAGTAAAAATGGCGTGTGGTAGCCACTAAATAAGGTGGTGTTTATTTTTATCCACCAATTCTAATACTGAGCAAAAATAACCATTACTCTATTAAAATTAATATAAAAAAATATTTTTACCCCTTTTTCTATTTCTTTTATTCCCAAACCCTTCCTTTATACGCTTCAGAGCCAAAATTTCAGAAGCAAAATTTCGCTCCCTCGGTATCGGCATCGTTCCTTGCATGCGAATCATTGTTCGATTTTGTTCCTGCCCATCGATTCTCTGCGTGTATTTTGTTGCACTTAAACTCTTCTCCTTTTGTCATATTCTCTGCATTGAGCCAGCAAACTGGTATGTTTTTTATTTTTCTTTTATGTATTTTTCTTTTTGTATAACTGTAATGGCGATCAATGATGTGTTTAGCATCAAGTATGTTTGAAATTTCAAAAATATTGATTATAGCTTGATTCAGTGTGGAATAAGGAACAGATTTTTATTATGAAGTTATTCAGAACATTTTTATATTGAAATGTATTTGTGGTTCAATCAATATATTTGATTATGTAAGGATATTTCATAACAATAGTCGTATGAATTCATAAGCTAGCTGTGTTTATGAATTTTTAGTTAAATATGCTTCTATAAAAGTTAAGGATCAAGTGTCCTTAACTTTTGAACTTGGAAGTCGAAATTCAGGACCATATGTCCTTAACTTTTGAACTTGAAACTTGAAGTTCAAGACCAAATGTCCTTAACTTTTGAACTTGGAACTCAAACTTCAGGACCAAGTGTCCTTAACTTTTAAACTTGGAACTCTAAGTTAAGGACCAAGTGTCCTTAACTTTTGAACTTGAAATTTGAAGTTCGGGACCAAGTGTCTGATCAAGCCCAACTCTAGTCCTAAAAAGGATAAGCAGTCGCTGCAAATATAATCCGGTCTATAAGTCCGAAGTCGAATCCCACAGAAAACTAAAACTTAGCTGCAGTTGTTCAATATTGCTAAGAACCACAAATCCAAACAATTTCCTAATTATAGAGATTATAATATTTATTTCTAACTAATTAACTAACACTATTATAAAGCAGTAAAATTATCAACTAACAATGATGAAATTTGAGACAAAACTAAGGAGGTCTAGAGTTATGATTTTCTCAAATGTTGGAATCCTTCCTGCTATGTTCCCAACAATTTCGCCTATGTATTCTCTACTAATCGTGAGCACTTTCGGTGCTGTAATTATCTCTCGAACAACTACAATAATTTACTAGACATATTCTTTCGAACTACGCTAGTTGGCTTTATCTAACCGCTCATTATGACCACGTCAAGGCTTTGTTATTTCTAAACCTACCTTTAAATCCATTGTATTGATTTCTCACATACGTTAGGAGTGACGTTGTTCAACAACCACCTAAATATGTATCCTTTCTCAAGCAACACATAATAAATAGGCACAGTCAATCGACGACCATTCAATCAACAACAATAAACACGTAGTTGAACAAGTAGAGAAATCCAATGGCTCAATTATATAAAAATATAACAAGAATTTATCCTACAAAAGGTTCCATCAAAACCCTAGATAACAAATTATCTATTCATAATAGTATGTAAAACTACAACACTAAAGTCATAACCAACAATGAAAAAATAGGAAGAGGAAGGAAAAACTCGTAGAAGAATTCTCCGGTTTGCTCCTATTGTGTCTCTGCCTCTTTAGGTCGAATCTGTGTCAAAAATATGTCCAACCCCTTAAAATATCATTTTTCAATGTATATATACCAAGTAGGGTTGGGCCCAAACAATTATACCTTCTCCTACGCGAAAAAGGACAATTTTTTAGGTGTGGACGCTCGTGGTAATGGTCCGGGTGCGGTATTTTCCCAGTGCACTGCCTCAGTCCGCGTCTAGGTCTGCGGTCGCGGTTTAGACCGCATTTTTCACCCTATTCTCTTTAAAATTTGGAAATATGTAAAACATAAAAGTTGTATCCCTTTGAATTAGCTTTATAACCATATATTATATAGCCCAAATGGAGTTTGGAGCAAAGAGTTATGTCTATTTTACTAGACAATACACAATATGCCTACTCGAGTCTTCGTTTGTTCTTAACTATCAATTTGACCCCCGAACACGATCCTGGATTAGTTCCTTGGGCATTTACTCAAACTTCAAAGCTCCAAATTACTAGAATTCATTCCATAACATCTATATAGCTTGGAATCACTCCTACAAAGCATAAAACACTAGCGATTAAAGCCTAAACTCAATTAAAGTGCAGTAAGTTAGAGTGTAATAAGCGACTAAAATACGCAATTATAGCCGATCATTAACACCCCACACTTAAACCATTGCTCGTCCTCGAGTAATCAAACTACACTTTATATAGACACGACATTTTAAAGCAATTCTCCTAACTCATCACACCAAGAATATTTAAATAGACTAAGTACAAAAGCGTAACATTTTCACCTCAAGATTTGACTCACAAGAACCATGTATTATTCACAACTCACCCACTTATCACTGACATTACCTTTCCTTCATGAATCAAGTTCCCTCACCCAACAAAAGAGAGTAGTTCCACACAATAAAATTTAAGAACACTTAGGAACTCAAGATAGAAAGAATTCACTCACTCTCAGAAATAACATTCATATACCACAAAAGATGCACCATAGGCTTGCCTGTAGTGTACTACTCTACTAATTGAGCTCATTCAGTCTATGATCAAGTAGGACTTTATTTGGTTATAATGTAGGCTGCGGGACGGGTAAAATATATTTAAATATAAGAGTGACTACACCTCCCTAAGCACTTTAATACATATACTTTAATATGCAACCCCCATACTTATGTCAAACCAAAACTCCACCTTCACATCAATGTATATTACCCCATTCTTCTTTAAGCACACTTACATCAAAAGCCACCACTTATTAAGGATTTTTTTTCACAACAATCCAACTATTTTTTTTCAATTCAAGTGGCTCTTACTTTTTTAAAACAGTGCACCTTTCTCCTTATTTAATTAGTTCCACTCAAAGCCAAACCAACCACCCCACACTTTAACTTTTACAAAGTTCATAAACAATTCAAGTGCTCATGAGATGTTACAATGGTTCAAATAAATGGTTAATTCAAAAAAATGGGTAAGGCTAGCTTGTAATGTGGTTGCCAAAAAAATAGGATTACATGCTCAAAGGGGTTAACTACGATACATAATAATTAGACGGGTAAAATATACATATCTGGCTCAACAAAGAAACACCTATATCACTTCCAAGACTGAATAAAACTATTATTTCGCTTTGCAAACACACGGGGCAAGTTCTAGACATCAAATGCACGCAAAGAATAACACAAAACCTTACACACACACGTGGCACATAACTCATTCAAGATTGGTTTTTATCAAGTGTGGGTCATCACTTGTGTTGCAAGTGAATTTAGTGTTCCGAGGCCTGAAAACCTCCTTTTTACCTCACCTTAATTTACGTGCGTGGTCCGGACCTATATCCGGAAAGCCTTCTATGTGAAAATATGAGAAATAGAAATTTCTAGAGTTAATGTTTGATTATGGTTGACTTTGCTCAACATTTTGAGAAAACGGGCCCGGATCCGTATTCCGACGATCCCGGGAGGTCCGCAGTAAAATATGGGACTTGGGCGTATGCCCAGAAATGAATTCCGAGGTCCCAAGCATTAGAAATCAATTTTGAAAGAAATTATTTTACTGAATTATCTAAGAAATGAAGAAAAGAATTAATGTTTGAAACCATTGTTATCGGGCCCGTATTTTGGTTCTGGAGACCGATACAAACTTGTTATAGTATTTGAAAGATAACTGTAAAATTTGGTGAAAAACAGAGTTTATTTGACGTGAGTTGGACTTCCGGTTGAAGAAATAAACTTTGAGAGTTCTTGATGAAAATATTGAGTTTTGGGGTTTAATTCATGATTTTACATGTTATTTTGATGATGTGATTGCACGAGTAAGTCCATATGATGTCCTTAAGTTAGTATGCACACTTGGTTTGGAGTTCCGAGGGCTCAGGTGAGTTTCGGGTAGGTTTCAGGATGTCTTAGGCTTAAAATATGGATGTTGCAGGTTCAGAGAAGTGCAAATCTCTGAACTCGCCAGTGCTGACTGCAGTAGTTTTGGTGTTGTCCGCGGTGGGGGCAGTGCTGCCGCACTCAATTTTGTGCGGTCCGTACAAGTTCACTGGTCCGACTTCGGAAGCCTATATCTTTTGATCTACAAGGAATTTTGAGATGATTCAAAAATGAAAGTTGTAGCCCTTCGTGTCTAGTTTCCAGAAAGGTAAAGAAATCACAATTGGGACATATGTAGAGAAATGTATGGCCAAAATACTAAAGTATGTCACTGCAGTCCACATGGAGAGCTGTGCGGCCGCACTCGATTTTGTGCAGTCCGCACAGGGGGTCTGGGTGAGGTATATTAAAATGATATTTTCAGTTATTTTTAATTTTTCAAAACCCCAAAAATATGAGAGGCAATTTTTCAAACAACCTTTCTTCTCCAAAACATTGGTATGTGATTTCTAACTCATTTTCTTTACTTAACTTCTTTTTACAAGATTTCATCCTAGAATCTAGAGTTTTCATGGTGGAATTGGGGACTTTGGGAAAAACCTAAGAATATTGAAATTTGGGGAGTTAGACCTCAAATTGAGGTCGGATTCCAAACGAATTATATATCCGGGCTCGGGGGTGAATGGGTAATCGGGTTTTGATTCGAACGTCGGATTTTGACCATGTGGGTCCGGGGCCGATTTTTGACTTTTTGGGGAAAACACTAGAAAACCTATTTTCATGCATTAGAATTGGTATATTTAGCATTTATTAATGTAATTAAGTAAATTGTGGCTAGATACAAGCGAGTTGGAAGTGGAACCAAAAGGTAAAGCGGTAGTTGAAGCTTGATTGTGCTTGTGGCTTTGAGGTAAGTGTTTGGTCTAACCTTAGCTTGAGGGATTAGGAGTCGAGTCCTATTTGCTATATGGTATATGTTGAGTACGACGTATAGGCATGGTGACGAGTATCTATATGTTGGTGTCAAGCTTGCCCGTGAGTCTTATATTGTGGTTATTATGACTTCGTTGTATTTTTCATGCCTTGATTGATGATTTCTATTATTGGGCAAAGTTTGTAGAAGTAATTGTGACACTTGAACTTTGAGGAGCGTTGGCTCAAGTTGTATAATGAGAAATGAAAGTATAAGTGATAATTGAACCTTTAGAGCATTGGCTCGAGTTCTGAAGTGAATTGTGAAGTAAAAGTGAGAAAGAGAAGAGATCATTATGTTGCCTCCCTTGCTGGGACATTGTAGCTTTATTTGTTATCTCCCTTGCCGGGATATTGATATTATTGATGTTGTTCCCTTGCCGGAGTTCTTATTGTAATTTCATTTATTCCATTGCCCTCTTATTTGTGATTGTTATTTGGGTGAGGAAGAGTGTTAAAGCACGAAGGGTGATGCCGTGTATTGTTTTGTAAGGAAAGAGCGTTAAAGCACGAAAGGTGATGCCGTGTATGATTTGTGAGGAAAGAGTGTAAAGCACGAAGGGTGATGCTGTGCCGCACGATGTACCATTCTGTGCCGATTATATTGATTATATGGTGAGGATGAGAGTAAAAGCACGAAGGGTGATGCCGTGCACATTTTCATTACTTGATTGCTTGGGTGAGGACGAGAGTAAAAGCACGAAGGGTGATGCCGTGCACTTATTGATTTCTGGTTCTTTATGGTTATTCGAGATATATTGTTTCTTTTAATTACCTGTTGACTTTCTATCCTGAATTGATATCTCCCCCATAGCATGCTACCCCTCCCATACTTGACTGTTTATTTTTGTACTTCTTTTCCGCTGTATATATTTGAATTGCATAGGTTTAATTGGTAGTCTGGTCCTAGCCTCGTCACAACTTCGCCGAGATTAGGCTAGACACTTACCAACTCATGGGGTCAGTTGTGCTGATACTACACTCTACACTATGTGCAGATCCCGGAGCAACTCTTGGACCGTAGTTTGGAGGCTACCTTCAGTCCACGCGGAGATCCAAGATAGACCTGCAGGCATCCGCAGGCCCTGGCGTCTCCTCTATCCTTTATTTCCTGTTTCATCTCTTTGCTTCAGAAACAGTGTGTCTTTCATTTTCAGACCTTGTATTTAGCAGTCTTAGTCTGTCTGTGGTACTGTGACACCAGTTCTGTGTGACTAAGGCTTAAACTGTTGTAATAGATACATATTCAGATATTTTTGTTGTTTTCTTCTGCTTATTCTAAATTTTCGCTATTTATCCGCTATTGTTTTATATAATGGTAAAGAGAATAAAATTGGTAAAAAGGTAAATTAGTTCAAAGGAATGGCTTGTCTAGCTCACATTACTAGGCGCTATCACGACTTCCGAGGGTGGGAAATCCAGGTGGTGACAAGTTGGTATCAGAGCTCTATGTTACATGGGTCTCACAGTTCACAGACAAGCTTAGTAGGGTCTGAAGGATTGGTACGGAGACGTCTGTATTTATCCCCCAGAGGCTACAGAGTTAGGAAAACTTCACATTTATTCTTTCCTATTGTGCAGTTTGGTTCCTCAATGCTAATTGAATTTCTACTCTATTCTTTGGCATATGGTGAGAACACGCGCTTCCTCATCCACTGACCAGCAGCCCGAACCCCCAACAGCAACTCCGACGAGGGGCAGAGGGTGAGGCCGAGGTCGTGATAGAGGCCGAGGTAGGGGCAGAGCTCAACCTAGAGCAACAACACCAGTGACAAAGTCTTAGGTTGACTTTGATGATGAGGTTCCGGCCCCAACAGTTCCGGTAGGCCCAGCTCAGGTCCCAGAGGGGTTTATTGCTACCCCAGTTCTCCAGGATGCTCTAGTCTGTCTAGTGGGCCTTATGGAGAGTTTCACCTGGGAAGGTTTGCTTCCTGTAGCACCAACTGTCTCTTAGGCTGGAGCATGAGCCTAGACTCCTGCTACTCGTACTCCAGAGCAGGTAGCTCCCCAGTTCCAGACTCCAGCAGTTCAGCCAGTTGGAGCAGTTCAGCCGGGTGTGGTGGCTCAGACTGGTGATGAAGCAGATATGTCTGTCGATGCCCTGTGGAGGTTGGATAGGTTCACCAAGCTCTTCACTACTACTTTCAGCGGTGCATCTTCTGAGGATCCTCAGGATTATCTAGACAGCTGTCATGAGGTTCTCAGGAACATGGGGATAGTTGAGACCAATGGGGTCGATTTTGCAACTATTCGCTTGTCTGGTGATCGAAGACTACCCTGCACTACTATTGAGTAGTGAGAGAGGGTTAAAGCAGTTTTTACCCTATTTAGGGTCGGGATCGATTTCCATAGGGAGCTAGAAGTTGGAGTCGGGTATCTATCTAGTTTAGGTGTGTATGTGTTCCAAATTACACTTCTAAACATTTTTGGATTTTTATTTTACTTCTACTTTTATCAAACTACAAAGCTAAATTAAACTAGAATAAGCTAAGAGTAAAATGTTGTGGGTTGTTCAAATGGTTTAAAAGGCACTAGGGTAGTGACTTTCACCTAGGTGGTCAAGTGACGAATACTTGAATCTAAGGCATGATTGACATATTTGAGGAGTATGATATAACCCTTACACGATTTTACCCACTCTACACCTCTCGGTGGTTCAAGTGATTTTGCCCGAATTGACTTTCTCAAGACCAATTGGGTATTAAAATTTGCACAAGCAATCAAGGTTCAAGTCGGGTATTACTCTCTCGAGGTTTAACCCTTTATTTGGGGCTATCAATCTCTTGAGTACGCCCCAATTCCTTGTTGGACCAATTTCAGAGACTCAAGCTCTCTTTCTTAAGAAGAGCTCAAGTCAACTAAACACTAACTAGTGTTTGCAACCACTAATTCAGCAATTAAACATGAAATTAGCCCAAATATCAAACACCCATAGTCAATCTAGCCCTAAAACACAAGACCCATCAATTACCCACACGAGGGTTGAGCCACAACCCTAGCTTATGGGTTTAGCTACTCATAATTAATGAAGAAAAGCAAGAAATAGATGAAAAAAAACTCATATTAATTAATTACTAAGATAAACAAGAAGATTCAATGTTGAAATGCAGATAAAATTGCCCAAAATAGCTAAAATATTCGAACCCACGAGCGCAGCTCTCAACTAAAACTATATGATGACTTAAAAATGGAAAAAGAAGCTATTTATATTAAGTTAAAAAATCTGGACAAAAATACCCCTGCGGGGCGAGCGCGGACCGCACAAAATCACGTGTGGCCGCATTAAGGCTCTTGACATAAAAATCCATCTCTCTAAACTCAGGCAATGAGGACCACACAGAATGAAGTGCGACCGCAGAGGTTTCCAGTGCGGTCCGCATGAAATGGAGCGCGGACCGCATTGGCTTGAAACTCGGAAATGGCAACTCTCTGATCCTTCTTACTGCGGACCGCACTAAATCGAGTGCATCTGCATTGATCCCAGTGCGGACCGCACAAAACCTAGTGCGGCCGCATTTTCCTTTTTGCTCGAATATCATATTCTCTAAACCTCACTTGTGCGGACCACATAGAATGATGTGCGGCCGCACTAGCCTTGTTTTGTCTGAGCTTTGTTTTGTATTGATACTTGTGCAAGTTTCACTCCTTTTGAGCTGATCTTTGATATCTTGTCACCTTGTTAATCAAACCTGCAATCAAGCACAAGTTGTGAGCCTTTGGGACTATTTTGTACACATTTCTAATCAAAACTTAAGCAAGAAGGAGTATAAAATGTATCAAAATCCCTAGTTATCAACTCCCCCAAACTTAAGCTTTTGCTTGTCCTCAAGCAAACAAAATAAGACCCACCCCTCAAGGGAAAATCCAAGAAAATTCAGCTGTCCTAAAGTAACCTCATCTAGCATCAATTGGGACTAACAATTGCCCTCAATATAAATGAATCATTAACAACATTTACTCTTTGAAACACCATGGATTAAGTGCGACACAAAAGCATCAAGAGTTGACTCAATACATCAAAGAACTCTTTCTATTACTTTGGTCATTGTGGAACCCAAACTCACACATCCTCAACTCTCCCTAAGCAAACCTCACCTTTAGAATAATGGTACTCAGAACGAGGTCAATGGAAGTTCACTCATCTCTCTCAAGAAAAAGTCACAAGTTCGGCTCTAAGTACCATATGCTTGCCCCTTATGTGAGTCATCACTAATGTAAGCTACATTCAACTCAAGATCGTATAGGGCTTTTGTGGAGATATAGTGAAGGCTTTTGGTTCAGGGTAGGAAATGTTTGGTCTAAGTAGGTTCCATCTTCCCTTAAGCACTTCTTTTGCTTCATTTGGCACACATTCCCTTGACTCTTTGAGTCATTTCACTTCTTTTTAAGGGGTTAGAAAGACATACTATCACTCTTTCTTATACATTTCAAATCTTTTCTACTTTTTCAACTTTCCAACCTTTCATTCTTTGATTTTCTTGATCCTTTTTTTTATTCTTTTTTACATTAAACATTCTTTTTGTCTTTTTGCTTTTCTTTCTTTTTTCATTGCCTTTACTTTTCTTTATTTTTGTGCCTTTTTACCACTTTGTTGCAATTCTTGTCTCTTTCCCCAAACTTATACTTTTGCCATGTGCTAAAGGAAAGATCGGGTGCTAAGAGAGGGTCTCTTTTAGAACGGGTATAGGCTTGTATCATGGTTCTTGAAAAAAAAAAGGTCTAAGACTCAAAATGGTTGACTAGGGATCTTCTCATTGGTAGGTTATGAAAGTGTTCAGGCTATAATTTGGAACAAAGAGAGCCTAAAACCATGTCTCATGTCAAAATTCACTTAGGATTTCGCCTCAACAAACATTCAGGGCAAGTTCTAGACCAATGGCTCCAGACTTGGACTTGTAATGCAATTTCTCACCACACAAGCTATGGGATCGCTAAAGACACATAGTCGGGGGCCCACAATGACCTTAGATAAGATTTGAGCACACAATGGTCTCGAAAAACCACTTGATGATTATTGGTCAACACAAGAGTCTCAAGGTCATCACTTTCACCATCCTAAACACAATAATTTATTTTTGACCATGATATCAAAGGCAAATGTGCTAGGCCCAAGTGAAGCTTTGCTTGAGGCACCCTTATCACTAACTATCAAAAAAAAAAAAGAAAAACGGACTCAAACCCTTAAGAAAGTTGTCACGCCATCCATCATTGGGAAGAGCCACCCGATTCACACAAACTCCACCTTTGGAAAGAACCGTGGCACTAGAAAAACCAAAGGCTTATTGCAAACTTTCAAAACACGAAGCTACAAACATAAATAAGAAGCTAAGAACAAAAATTGCGGACAATAAAATGAATATATACAAGAGGGGATTTGTCAAATATATAATAGATAGGATGAATATGTACAATGAAACATAATTTTATATACAGACCTAAAGTAAAATAAAAGTACGATAAATGTACCAAAATGTTAAAATTATATACAACCCAAAGATGAAAAATAAAGAAAACATAAAAATTGTCAAATATATACAGTAATCCAAATCCATAAAAGTAGGGCTTACCCCCTCAAATGAAAGCTGGCATTGTCCCCAATGCCAACTAAACTAAATAAGCACAAAAAAGAAAAGGGAAAAGGATATAGAGACTCCCTATGGCCCATCTGCCTGCATGGGCTCCTGAGTGGTCCCTAGGTCCTCATTGTGCTCGGGAACCTCAGACTGGTTCCCTATGGCCTGTTGCTCTGCTGCTGGGATCTGGGCCAGGACCTGGACAGGCTCTTGAGGTGCATCCTGTGGCTGACTGGAGGAGGCCTCCGGTGGGTCTGCTAACTGGATGACTGCATCGTCCACTCTGGGAATCATCCTCTTCCTCTTGGGAGACCTCTAGGACTGCTCGGGCTGGGGATGAGCTAATGGTACTGGGTCCTGTAGCAATAAGTCCAAAGGCAGATGATCTGCCTTCATCCTGTCAACATCAACCCTTAGTGCCTTTACGGACTCCTTGGAAGCTCGCGTCTTCCTCAACTTCTCGTGATCTTTAGCAATCTCTTTAAGAGCCTTGCTGTGAGAATCAACTGTATATGTGAGCCCTTTCTAAGTGTCGAGGATTTTCTTTTGTTTGGCCAGAATCTCCTTGAGGGCATCCTCTATGGACTGTGGGACCTATGAAGGCGAAGGTGCCGACTGAGCCTCAACTGTAGTAGTGAGGATAGACAACTTGGATGACGTTGTCTGCATCCAGTTGTTGATACTGAGAGGAGCCTGGCTCAGTCAGTGTGCAATCACTGGATAAGCTCGGGAAGAGGGTATCTCTGGGTCAACTGAAGTGGGTGGGCCAAGAGAAATGTCTGTGGAGGTGGAGGCAGGCTGAGTAGGAGACACTACCACAACTGGCTCTTCAGACTGGCCAGTTGGAGCAGTAGCTGTTCCCTTAAAGTTCTTGCTCTTTGGGTTGTCATCCCCCTGCATGCTGTACCAAGAGAATGGGGCCCTCGCTTTGACCTTGATATCAAATGGCCTCTTTTCAACTTTAAGGTCCCTGAAGTACATAGTCAAGAAGCTGGGGAAAGGGTAGTTTCTGTCATGCTCATTGCCTACAAGTGTGATTACCCTAAACATTACATTTCCCACATTGATCGGGTTCCCCGCCATGATTGAAGCCACCGAAATAGCCCGGTGAAGAGGGAGGGAGTTGTCATGAGTAGTGGGGTCCAGTCTGCTGCACACAAAAGTTTCCCACCCCTTTGCCTCGAAGTTCAAACTTCTTCTCAGAATCTTGATGCCCGCATTCAACCAATCGGGGGTGGTACCTGGGATTGCCAGATACTGTGCCAACTAGGGATGGACTCCTCGCCCATTTCCATCTTTGCCATAAATAGTGCCTCATCCTCCTCATCAAAGCCAAGGTAGTCATTTATTGTTTTCCCATCAAACAACACCTTCAGATTTCGCACATTGGTCACTTTTGTGCCTTTTTGATGTGGGCAACGTTGGTGTAGAATTCCTTGACCAAGTGCTTGTTGGCATCTACACATTCACCCAAAAAGTAATCCAGTTAACTCTCTACCTAAACTGCCTCCTCACATTGGGGTTGTGAGGCAGTAAGTCCCTATCCACAAAGCTCCTCTCCGGGATTAATTTCCTCACGCGCCACTATTCCGTAAACTTGTGATAAGCTACCTCACTAACAAATCGGTCTTGCCACACCTCCGGTTTCCTAGTTCTCGCAACTTCGCCAACCTGAGGTTCACCCCCTTCTCCTACTTCTCTTTCTCCTCCTACTTCCTCATCGTCTCCTACTACACCATCTCCGGATAATGAAGCTGTGAGAGAGGTGGAGTATTCATCCCTACCGCTTTCAGCTGAGCCCTCAGATGACCCAGAAGGTACATTTACTGATGCTTGGGCAGCGGGGGAAGTGGGATGAGTGTCTCTTAGTCTGTTTCTCTCCAGCCAGTCAGGGTTGTACTCTGGGATTGAGTCTGAAGATATCTCCCGGGAGGGCTCGTACTCACTCCCAGACATGTCAATGGCCCTATCAGCAACTTTAATCATCTTCCTCATGTTTTTAATGTTTTGCCGGGCTTGAACAGTCAATCTTACCATTTTCTGTTTCCCTCCTCAGGAGGATTCACCTCTGCCTGGTTGTTTAGAGACTTTACCTCATTGTTTCACCATTGTCTGCAAACACAATCCAATAAGCTTGTTAGTATCAGTAGAAGCAATTAAAAGCAGAGTTGCAGAAAGAATTGCAGACAGTTGCAGAAGATATGTAGTGCGGACCACACAGAATGGTGTGCGGCCACCTAAAGGCCAATGCGAACCGCACAAAATGGCCATGTGGTCCGCACAGAGGTGGGGTTCAGACTACCCACTCTCTTTATCCAGGCAGTGCGGACCGTACAAGGACCAATGCGGACTGCACAAAATGTAGTGCGGCCGTAGTCACCAAAGTTTAGTTTTCAAGTCTTTTAGTAATGCGGTCCGTACAAAATGTTACTGCGACCGCACAGAATCGACTACGGTCTGCACTGAGTGCCCACAGACAACACTAACTTAGGGTGTCATGAATTTTGATTTTAAGTCCTATTTTCACCTAAGTAAGGTCCCTACATGTTTGCCCAGTGTTGTTAACTATCTAAGTCTACATTAATCAAGAATTTAACTATCCTAACCTAACCAATTGAAGAAACTATGGGAGGAACAAAATAAAAGACAAGAAAAACAAAAAGTAAAGGAAAATAACAAAATTAAAGCAATTAAAAAGAAGTTAAGTTACCAGATGTGAGATGAAATGAAGATTAATGATTCCAAGTAGTTAATTTCGAGTAAATGAGTAGATGAACAGTGATTTACTATTTTTGAGAGTCAAGAGTTCGAAAAGTGTAACAGGAGGGCCTCAGGCCCTATTTATAGAAAAGGACCTAGGGGCCAGTCTCACCAACCAATGCGGACCGCACAGAATCGACTGCGGTCCGCACCACACAGCTTGATTTAAGTTTGAGAAGGCAACTCACTGCGGTCCGCACAAAATGTCATGCGGCCGCAGTGGTCCACCGCGGATCGCACAAAATGTAGTGCGGCCGCAGTGGCAAACTTCAGAGAGGTCGACATTTCACTCTCCACCAGTGCGGTCCGCACTGAATTTAGTGCGTCCGCATTGACAACTTCAAAGACCTGAACACTTTTTCCACTATGTCCTGCACAATCCTGTAGCATCTCACAACCATTGAATCCAAAAATCAATCCTATACTACAATGAAAATCAAATAAAAACAAGAAGAAAACACATGGGTTGCCTCTCAAGAAGCGCCTGATTTAACGCCGCTGCACGACACAGGTTACCATCACATTATTTGAGATGAAGAAGTGCCACAACATGGCTATCATCAATTTTTTCCAAGTAGTGCTTGACCCTATGCCCATTCACTCTGAAAAATTCACCATTTTTGTTCTTTAAATCAAGATCACCAAACGGGGTCACACACACCACTTCAAAAGGTCCACTCCATTTTGACTTGAGCTTTTCTAGAAACAGATGTAACTGGGAGTTGAACAAGAGAACCAAATCGCCCACTTTGAACTCCTTGCTATGAGCATATTTATCATGAAGGTACTTCATCTTGTCCTTGTACAAGGACGAACTGGAGTAGACATGGAATCAAAATTCATCACGTTCATTAAGCTGCTCCACACGAAGATTAGCTGCAACATCCCATTAAAGATTTAGCTTCCTCAAAGCCCACATGGCCTTGTGCTCTAACTCAACCGGTAGATGGAAAGCTTTCCCAAACACCAACCGATACGGAGACATACCAATCAGAGTCTTGTAAGCAGTCCTATAAGCCCATAGAGCGTCATCCAACTTCTTTGACCAATCGGTCCTATTTGCACTGACCATCTTGACAATATGCTTTTGATTTCCCTGTTGGAGACTTCAACTTGACCACTTGCTTGAGGATGATAGGGAGTAGAAACTTTGTGATTGACACCATACTTTGAAAGCAAAGTGTCAAAAGCTCTATTGCAAAAATGAGACCCCCATCACTTATGATTGCACGAGGAGTGCCAAACCTTGTAAAAATGCTCTTCTTGAGAAATGCAACAATACTTCGGGCCTCATTGTTGGGCAAAGTCACGGCTTCAACCCACTTTGAAACATAGTCCACCGCCACAAGAATGTATGTGTTCCCACATGAGCTAACAAACGGGCCCATAAAATCAATGCCCCATACATCAAAAATATCAACCTCAAGGATGGTATTGAGAGGCATCTCATCTTTCTTCGAAATTCCCCCCACTCTTTGGCATTCGTTGCATATCTTCACAAAATCACCCGCATCTTTGAACAAAGTTGGCCAATAAAACCCAAGTCGTCCTCGCCCCGCCATAATGGCCACCATAGGGAGAGGAATGACAAGCCTCCAAGATACTCAATTGTTCTTCCTCCGGGACACACCTTCGGATCACACCATCCGTGCAAATCTTGAACAAGTATGGCTCATCCCAATAAAAATCCAAACTATCCCGCTTGATCTTCTTTCTTTGGTTAAAAGAGAGCTTACACGGGATTATACCAGTCACAAGGAAATTAGCAACATCGGCAAACCATGGCATATCATTCATCGACACCGAAAGGAGTTGTTCATCGGGAAATGAATCATTGATCTCTAGGCCGTCACGAGGCCTCCCCTCCTCCTCCAAGATGGACAAGTGGTTCGCCAATTGGTTCTCACTACCCTTCTAGTCCACAATCTCCAAATCAATCTCTTGAAGTAACAAGACCCATCGCATCAGTCTAGCTTTGGAATCCTTCTTCGTCATCAAGTACCGGAGTGCGACATGGTCAGTATGAATAACAACCTTAGCACCCATAAGATACGACCGAAATTTTTCCATTGCGAACACAATAGCCAAAGTTCTGTATCTGTCACCGTGTAGGTTCACTTGAGCATCATTCATTGTCTTGCTCGCATAGTACACCTGATGAAATATTTTGTTCACTCTTTGACCCAAAACCGCCCCAACCGAAACATCGCTCGCATCACACATGAGCTCTAAGGGTAAGCTCCAGTTAGGCGTTGTAATGATATGAGTGGTGGTCAACTTATGCTTGAGAAGTTCAAAGGCTTGCATACACTTTTCATCAAACATGAATTTAACATCTTTTTCTAACAACTTGCACAAGGGATTCACTACCTTCAAAAAGTCTTTGATAAATCTCCGTTAGAACCCCGCATGCCCAAGAAAACTTCGAACTCCCTTGACGGATGTAGGGGAGGGAGCCTTGAAATTACATTGATCTTTGCTTTATCTACCTCAATACCATGCTTCGAAATTTTATGCCCAAGAACTATTCCTTCTCCCACCATAAAGTGGCATTTTTCTCAATTGAGGACAAGAGTTGTTTCTTCACAACGGGCCAAGACCCTATCAAGATTTTTCAAGGACTCATCAAATGAATCCCCCACAACACTAAAGTCGTCCATGAATACCTCCAAAATGTCTTCCACCATATCGGTGAAAATGACCATCATACACCACTGAAATGTAGCCGGCGCATTACACAACCCAAAAGGCATCCTAGAAAAAGCAAAGGTGCCATATGGACAAGTGAATGTGGTCTTCTCCTGATCTTCTGGAGCAATCAAGATTTGGTTGTACCCAGAATACCCATCCAAGAAACAGTAGAAGGCACACCCAACAAGTCGATCTAACATCTGATCAAGAAAAGGCAAAGGAAAGTGATCCTTGTGGGTCACTTTATTCAACTTGCGGTAGTCCATGCATACGCTCTAACCAGTGACAGTTCTTGTAGGAATCAACTCATTTTGTGAATTTGCAACCGCAGTCATGCCACCCTTCTTCGGTACATATTGCACTGGTGAAATCCAAGAGCTATCAGAGATGGGGTACACAACCCCGACATCCAACCACTTGATCACCTCCTTTTTCACAACTTCTTGCATTGCCTCGTTCAACCTCCTTTGATGCTCCAAGGAGGGCTTTGCATCATTTTCCAAAATAATCTTGTGCATATAGAATGCAGGGCTTATCCCCCGAATATCAGCTAATGTCCATCCAATTGCCTTTTTCCACTTTTGAAGTACCGCCAATGTGGTATCAACCTGCATGTTAGTAAGACAAGAGGAAAGAATAACTGGCAAAGTAGAATTAGAACCGAAAAACTCATACCTGAGGTGTGGAGGCAGTGGTTTCAACTCCAACACCAGAGTCTCCTCAATTGAAGGTTTTGTTGGTGGAGACTTTCTATTCTCAAGGTCCAAAGATAATTTCCTAGGCTCATAAGAGTAAGAGGCCATTCCATGTAAATCATTCACGCACTCCACTCGACTTGCATCCTCATTGACATCAAGGTTCAATAATATGGCCTCTAATGGATCCTCCACATTGATCATTGCACTGGTGTCATCAATTATCACTGCTGTAACGAGGTTCACAAAACAGCACACTTCGGTAATGTTGGGCTGCTTCATTGATTTGCATACATGAAAGACCACTTTCTCGTCACCCACCCGAAGGTGAGTTCCCCTGCTTCCACATCAACTAAGGCCTTTCCCGTAGCAAGGAAAGGTCTCCCCAAAATGATAGGAACTTCATAATCTATCTCACAATCCAAGATCACAAAGTCAGCTGGCAAGATAAATTTGTCCACCCGGACAAGCACATCATCAATAATACCCAATGGTCTCTTCATCGTTCTATCCGCCATTTGTAATCTCATGGAAGTCGGCCTAGGTTGCCCAATACCCAAAGTCTTGAAAACGGAATAGGGCATCAAATTGATACTATCCCCCAAATCACATAGAGCTTTAGCAAAATCCGCACTCCCAATGGTGCAAGGAATGGTAAAAGCACCGGGATCTTCAAGCTTCGGGGCCATTGAATGCACTATTGCACTAACTTGATGGGTCATCTTTATAGTTTCACAATCCATAGACTGCTTCTTTGTGACCAAGTCCTCCATGAATTTAGCATAGCCCGATATTTGTTCAAGAGCCTACACCAAAGGCATATTGATGGATAAGCTCTTCATCATGTCAATGAACTTTTTAAACTAATTTTTATTTTTCTGCTTCGCGAGCCTTTGAGGATAAGGCGGAGGTGGCCTTGGCAAAGAAGCCTTGGCTTTAGGCACAACCAGCTCCGGCATGTCTATTATGTGTTCCCTAGACGGGTTCACATCATTTTGAGTTTCCACCTCGACATCTTAAATATCAATCCTCACTTCTTCATTCACATTTTCATCAATCACATTTTCAACCACTAAAGGAACTTCATCTTCTTGCAACTCAACATCATTATCCACAATCTGCTTTTGTTTGGAGGCATGCATATTACCGCCTCTCCCACTTCTTGTTGTTACTGCCATAACATGATTGTTCCCACCCTTCAGGTTCACTACCGTATCACTTAGTAGCACACCCTTAGGGCGAGTATTTAAAGACTGTGAGATTTAGCCTAACTACACCTCCAAGTTTCTGATAGAGGTATTGTGGGAAGCCAACTGAGCATCCGAGTCCGCATTCTTCTTCATCATCTGCTCGAACATCATTTCAATTCTACCTATATCATTGCTAGAAGAACTAGGACCTTGAGATGGAAATAGGGGCGGATTGTCCAGTTTTTGGTACATTGGGGGCCTTTGAAAGCCTTGCCCTCGGTTTCCTTGGTTTCCATTGTTCCATCCACCTTGATTGTTATTACCACCAATTGTTGTTATTACCATTCCAATTTCCTTGGTTGCTTTGATTGTTGTTCTGATTTCCCCAGTTGTTGTTTTGGTTGTTGTTCCCCCAATTACCATTGCATTGTTGTTGATTGCCCCAATTGCCTTGGGGTCTCCATTGTTGTTGGATGGAAGAATTGCCTCTTTGGCCTTGATAATTATTCACGTATTGCACCTCTTCACTTTGTTCATCATAACTATCATTTTGAAATCCACCACAATAATTATCGAATTGCTCTGAATTCCCTTGGTTCTGTTGACCTCTTTGTCTTCTTTTGTTGACAAGCATGTTAACACCCTCCATGGCATTCACTTGGCGCAGATTTTGAACTTGTTGCAATTGTGCCTTTGCTAGTTGGTTCATTGTAGATGTCAACTCAGCTATAACTTGCCCTTGATCATGTAATTCCTTGTGCAAATGGATAACCGTGGGGTCACCCTCGGGCACATTGGCTCTACTTTGCCAAGCGGAAGAAGTGTCATCCATCTCATCAAAAATGTCACAAGCCTCATCATACGACAGCTTCATGAAGTTGCCCCCAGCAAGTTGGTTCACTATGAATTGGTTTGTTGTATTAATGCCCCGGTAGAAGGTTTGTTGAATCATCACCTCAGTCATATCATTGTTGGGGCATTCCTTCACCATTGTTCTATAATGCTCTCAAATCTCATACAAAGGTTCCGTGGGCTCTTGCTTGAATGCCAAGATCTCATCACTCAATGAAGCCATATGCCCTAGTGAGAAAAATTTTGCAACGAACTTGTTCACCAACTCATCCCAAGTAATGATGGAATAGTTGGGAAGTCACTCGAGCCAATCCAATGCCTTCCCTCTAAGTGAGAATGGGAAGAGTCTCAACCTAAGAGCATCCTCGGACACATTAGTTTGCTTGCTCCCCCAACATGTATCCACGAACCCCTTGAGATGTTTGTAAGCATTTTGATTTGCAGCGCCCGTGAAGTACCCGCATTTCTCTAGTAAGGTCAACATCACATTGGTTATTTGAAAATTGCCCGCCCGGATTCGGGTGGGGCAATAGCACTTGTATAGCCTTGGTTCAGAAGCACTCTAGGAGCCACTCTTGGAGGTGGCGGAGGAGGGTCTGGAATATTGTCATTAACATTAGCATTAACCTGGTGGCCTCTACGTTGTCCTTGAGGTACAAGAGGCACCTCATCATCTCCGACATCATCTACCTCCTCCCTTGCAATCACATTTCCAAGAGGGTCATTGTCACACCTCCTTTTTGCGTGCCCACCCCGAAGGGTAAGAGCGCGAGGGTTTTTTTTCCAATTTAAGTGACAATATTCGAAATGGGATTATTTATTTAATTCAGAGTCGCCACTTGGGAAAGGTTTGGCTTTTGGTGTCCCAAGTCACCGGTTTGTCTTGAATCCCAAATCGAGGAAAATATTTGACTTTCCAAATGAAGTCTGCAAACTAGAAATTCTAAGTAAGGAATTCTGTTGACCCGAGGGAAGGTGTTAGGCACCCTCGAATCCCGTGGTTCTAGCAAGGTCGCTTAAATTGTTATAATGGCTAAATATCTGATTTAATACATGTTATTACTTATGTACTTTCATTAAGTTTAAACCGCTTTTATTATTATTTATTTTTTATGGAATTGCAACGTCGTGAAAAATGCATTTCGAACCACGTCACAATCAATGCGCCCGTGGTTGTTAATACATTCCGACTCCGTTGAGATTTGGATTTGGGTCACATAAATGCGCACCCGAATTTAAGAAGGTAAGATTATTAAAATGCACGCCTGAAGCAATTATCGTATTATTATTTCTGGGTAAGGCCGTGGAATTTTGCTAAACGGCTCATCCCGAAGTCTAAGTAATTTTAATTAAACATTTATCGAGGGCCCCGCAATTTGTGCATTTTATTTGGCGAGGCTCATCTCATTTATTTTTATCAGGATAATCCTAAAGTGCCTCCATTTTCTATTAAAATTGTCTCTACAAAATGAAAGAGAAAAGGTCTTAATTTATTTACATGCTTGAGTTGTTATAGTTGAGTTTCGAATATGATTCGTAAATTCTGAAAATGACTCAAGCAAGGCAGTCCGTTGCCAATACGAGCCCAGGCCCAACGTATATGGCATTAAACTAAACCTGGGCTTCACGTATTACTACCTAGTTACATTATACTAGGCATGTTCTCAGTTTGTCAAATTAAAAAAAAAACTTAGCAATCTAATTTTAATCCTAAACCAATTACATGCTGGAATTAACCAATATTATTTAACTAAACAATATTCTTACAAGTTCCGAAATGGTCTATTCGTTTGATTTTTAACTTAGACGGAGTTACTACACCATTTATTTATTTTTAAGCAATATATATAGATAGTTCAATCGTTAAGCTATCGTCGGATGTTCCACTATATATACATTAAATAGCTACACGATTCCGATTTTTGTAAGCTAAATAATTTATATATACAAATAAAATTCAGAATATAATTCAAAATAAATTTAGAACTTCAATTCTTCATTTTTCGTATTCATGCTTCCTGTTTCAGTTTACAATAATCAGCGTGTCAGTTGTGTACCTGATATTGGAAGCAAAAGAAAAGTGAGAGATTAGCAGAAATTCAGTAGCATACAACAACAGCAAACCCAGCAACTAGTAACAACCAGCGACGAGAAACTTAGTGACAGATTTTAAAATCAAGACAAAATCCAGAAACAACAACAACAACCAACGGACAGAAACAAAGGGAATCTTTTCAGATTTTTGAAAAACTAATTAGTGTTTAACCCTTAATTTCTCAATCCGTATATCAGAATATTTGGATTGTATATCAGGTGTATATTCTTCTTCTTTTGAATTTCCAGAATGTTTTTCTTTTTATTTTTCTAAAGTCTTAGTATTTTTTTTCCCGGAATTCTCTCTTAAAATTTTTTTCTCTACAAATCTGATTCAAGACCTCTCTATATATCCCCAACCCATAAATCTTTTAATCAATTAAAATCAACCCATTTTCTCTACCAAACCCATTATCTTCCCACTCATCCCCATTACATTAAATAAATATATCACACCACCCCATTATATTTTGTCTACCATGCCTAACATAAACAAATACAAGATTCCCCCACACTAAAATTTGTCTTGTCCCCCCTTTATATTAAATAACTATATCACAACCCACCCCATTTCATTTTGTCCCCCATGCTTAACATAAAGAATTACAAAATGTTCAATTACCAAACTACCCCTCCGACCTTATTGCAATTACCATTTTACCCCTGAACATACTACAAATTACCAAACTACCCCATCAGCTATAACAATCAATTAATCAAACTTAACCAAAATATAGACAATATGATCAATTTCTAACAATGTTCAAACAACAAATCACATGAACACAAATTAAACAACAAAGAACAACTAAAAATTTGATTGAACAATATTTTAGCAACAAACAAACCTATTTTCAAATTTAACAACAACAACAACAAGTATATTCAGATTTCTAAATTCAATAATATTGAACTTAAAATCAACTCTAACAACATTACAACAAAACAATTCCTATATTAAACTTAAACAAGATTATGAGACAAATTCAAGAAATAATCATAAATGGTAAACAAGAAATCAAACTATAAAAATTTCGGATTCAAGATCAACCAAACTAAGTATGAACATGAATGAAAATATTCAATAACAATAACAAACAAACTTTGTTCAAACTTCGAATTAAACTTAAACAAAACAAATAAACATATTCAAATTACTAATCTTCAAATAGTCAATTAAATCCAACCAAAATTATAACAAAGATATATGATCCAAAATTAAGAAGCAAAACATTAACTTCACATTAAATTACTAAATTAAAAACGAACTTCAAACAAAGATGAACATGAATTAAATCTATTTTTAAACAACAAAACATGACAGATGCACATGATTTAAACAATGTTAACAATTTCTGAAAATACATAAAACACATGAAACAAATTGAAGAAACAATTAATTTAAACTTCAATTTGAATCTAACAAACATTAAACTAACAATTCCCTTTTTACAAAAATGAATATAATTAACATGAAATAAACTAATTAATTTCTCATTTAAATCTGAAAATTAAATTAACAAAACACATGAACAAACTAGAAAATTATTTCAACGACGAACAAACAAAACAAGAATCGAATCATTTAACAATTTTGGATCCGAAAAATATCAAACAAAAATATGGACAAAAATAAAACATAGAACAACTAACTGTAAATGACCAACGACGAACATCGAACGAACTCTAAATGAAACCAACGAAACTTTGACATAACGAAGAAGACGAAGTAAGAGCCGAAGCAGGAACGTGAAGCAGCAGCGCCGGCAGCAGCAACGACGACCCAGCAGCGCGATGGAGGAAAAGAACCAGCTACCACGACGAGGCAGGAGAAGCAGCGGCGACGGTGGGGTTTGGACGATGAAGCAGCAGCTGCGGCGGTGGGGTTTGGACGATGAAGCAGCAGGAGTCGATGCGGAATCAGCTGCCATGGAAGCGAGTGGTCGACGAGGGAAATGACGGACTGCTTGGTGGAGCTAGGCAGCCATGGATGTCGAGCTCAAGCTCGAGCTTGACGAAGGACGAAGAAGATGACGTGACGACGCAGAGACAGCTACGTGGACAGCAGCAGCTATGGTTCTTGGGGTCGTTTGGACATGACGAACTGTTTGTTGATGGCGTTTGGACGAGAGGGAGTGGGGTCGAGGGCAGCCATGGTTGTGCTTTGGAGTTTTGAGGAAGAAGAAGGAGAATAAGGGGGGGGGGGCGGATGGTTTAGGTATTTTTTAGGGTTTTCTTCCTTTTTTTTGTTTTGTGTTGCTTGTAAGATAATAGGGGTGTTGGGTTATGGACTGGGTCGACCCAGTTCGAAATGGACTGGGTCATAGGGAAGGTTGGGCCATTTTTTGGGCCTGTGGCTTGAAATCGAAGAAGAGGCCCAATTCCGACTTTCTTTATATTTTTTGCTCTCTTTTCTTCTTTTATTTTTTCTAAAACTAAATTATAAAAAATACTTAACTTATTATTAAGAACTAAATTAAGTTATAAAAGCGCAAATTAACTTCCAATAACAATTAACGCACAATTAAGTAATAATTAAGCATAAAATTGTACATTTGGACATTAAATGCTAAAAATGCAAACGATGCCTATTTTTGTAATTTTTTTGTAAATCAAATTTAATTACTAACGATTGTATAATTAAATCCTACATGCAAAATGCGACATATTTTTGTATTTTTAATAATTTAACAAATAAACATGCATAGACAAATACAAATAATTATCCAAAAATGTCACAAAAATTCTCAAAATTGCACACCAAAGAAAATCATTTTATTTTGAATTTTTTGGGAGTAATTCTCATATAGGGCAAAAATCACGTGCTTACAGTCATTGGCATTGTTCGCTGCCATTTGGTACCTGAGTTATGACACAAACAAATTAGTAACAAAGAAGGAAAGAAGAACAATACACAAAACTATTTAAATAGATAGCCAAAACCGTTAGCTCCCCGGCAACGGTGCCAAAAAGTGATCGAAGCCTACCATACACTACTATTGAGTAGCAAGAGAGGGTCGAAGCAGCTTTTACCCGATTTAGGGTTGGGATCGATTTCCACAGGGAGCTAGAAGTTGGAGTCGGGTATCTATCTAGTTTAGGGTTGTGTATGTGTTCCAAATTACACTTCTAAATATTTTTGGGTTTTTGTTTTACTTCTACTTTTATCAAACTACAAAGCTAAATTAAACTAGAATAAGCTAAGAGTAAAATGTTACGGGTTGTTCAAATGGTTTAAAAAGCACTAGGGTAGTGACTTTCGCCTAGGTGGTCAATTGACGGATACCTGAATCTAAGTCATGATTGACATATTTGGGGAGTATGATATAACCGCTGCACGATTTTACCCACTTTACACCTCTCAGTGGTTCAAGTAACTTTGCCCGAATTGACTTTCTCAAGACCAATTGGGTATAAAAATTTGCATAAGCAATCAAGGTTCAAGTCGGGTATTACTCTCGAGGTTTAACCCTTCAATTGGGGCTATCAATCTCTTGAGTACGTCCCAATTCCTTGTTGGATCAATTTCAGAGACTCAAGCTCTCTTTCTCAAGAAGAGCTCAAGTCAACTAAACACAAACTAGTGTTTGCAACCACTAATTCAGCAATTAAACATGAAATTAGCTCAAATATCAAATACCCATAGTCAACCTAGCCCTAAAACACAAGACCCATCAATTACCCATACTAGGGTTGAGCCACAACCCTAGCTTATGGGTTTAGCTACTCATAATTAAAGAAGAAAAGCAAGAAATAGATGAAGAAACACTTATATTAATTAATTACTAAGATAAACAAGAAGATTCAATGTTGAAATGTATATAAAATTGCCCAAAATAGCTAAAATATTCGAACCCACGAGTGCAACTCTCAGCTAAAACTATCTGATGACCTAAAAATAAAAAATGAAGCTATTTATACTAAGTTGAAAAATCTGGACAAAAATACCCCTGCGGGGCTAGTGCGGACCGCACAAAATCACGTGCGGCCGCACTAAGGCTCTTGACATAAAAATCCATCTCTCTGAACTCAGGCAATGCGGACCGCACAGAATGGAGTGCGACCGCGAAGGCTTCTAGTGCGGTCCGTATGAAATGGAGTGCGGACCGCATTGGCTTGAAACTCAGAACTGCAACTCTCTGATCCTTTTTACTACAGACCGCACTAAATCGAGTGAGGCTGCATTGATCCCAGTGCGGACCGCATAAAACCTAGTGCGGCCGCATTTCCCTTTTTGCCTGAATATCATACTCTCTGAACCTCGCTTGTGCGGACCGCACAGAATGGTGTGCGGCCGCACTGGCCTTGTTTTGTCTGAGCTTTGTCTTGTCTTGATACTTGTTCAAGTTTCATGCTTTTTGAGCTTATCTTTGACATCTTGTCACCTTGTTGATCAAACCTGCAATCAAGCACAACTTGTGAGCCTTTGGGACTATTTTGTACACATTTCTAATAAAAACTTAAGCAAGAAGGAGTATAAAATGTAGCAAAATCCCTAGTTATCAACTGGATCTGCCAAGACTTGGTGGAGAGATTACTGTTTGGCTAGACCAGCCAGATCACCAACTTTGACTTGGGAGCAGTTTACTCAGCTATTTCTGGAGAAGTTTCTCCCCATCACTCAGAGAGAGGCCTATCAGAGGCAGTTTGAGCGTCTCCAGCAGGGTTCTATGACTGTTACCCAGTATGATACCAGATTCATCGGCTTGGCTCGTCATGCTCTTATCATACTTCCCACCGAGAGAGAGAGGGTGAGGAGGTTCATTGATGGACTTATTTAGCCGATTCGTCTTCAGATGGCTATAGAGACTGGGAGTGAGATATCTTTCCAAGAGGCGGCCAATGTGGCCCGGAGAGTTGAGATGGTTCTATCACAGGGAGGTGGTTAGGGGTCTAACAAGAGGCCTCGTCATTCAAGACGATTTAGTAGTACCTCGTCTAGAGGTAGGGATCCGTATGGTAGAGGCCATCCTCTTAGGCCTTTTCAGTCAGCACACCAGGTTTCTCATAGTGCTTTAGGTGGCCGTGGTCCTCAGATGCAGTATTCTGATCAGCAGTCCTACAGTGCACCACCAGCTCCTATCAGTGCACCGCCGCTTCAGAGTTTTTGGGATGGTCATTCAGGTCGTCAGGGTCAGCAGTCTTAGCAGCCACGGGCTTGTTACACTTGTGGTGATATGGGTCACATTGCTTGGTTTTGCCATCGAGCACCGAGTAGCTCTCAGCATCAGGGTTCCTGTGCCATGGTTCAGGCACCGATTGTTCCACATCCCGCCCAGCCAGCCTGAGGTGGGGGTAGAGGTGCTAGAGGTGGAGGTAAAGGTATTAGAGGTGGAGCTCAAGCCACTAGAGGTGGAGGCCATCCAGCAGCAGGCCATCCCAGAGATATAGTTCAGAGTGGTAGGGCCCAGCCCCGATGTTATGCTCTTCCAGCTAGGCCCGAGGCTGAGGTTTCCGATGCAGTTATCATAGGTATGGTTCTGGTTTGTGATAGAGATGCTTCAGTGTTATTTGATCCAGGGTCTACATACTCGTATATGTCATCTTATTTTGCACCGTATCTGGTCATACCTAGTAATTCTTTGAGTGCTCCTATTTATGTGTCTACACCAGTGGGTAATTCTATTATGGTAGATCGAGTCCATCGTTCATGTATAGTTGTGATTGAGGGTCTTGAGACTCGTGTAGATTTGCTTCTTCTGGACATGGTTGATTTCGATGTCATATTAGGGATGGACTGGTTATCACCTTACCACGCTATCTTGGTCGGTCACGCCAAGACTGTGACATTATCCTTGCCGGGTTTACCTCGTTTAGAGTGGAGAGGGACTCCTAGTCATTTTATTTGCAGTGTTATCTCATATGTGAAGGCTCGGCGTATGGTCGAGAAAGGGTGTTTGGCCTATTTGGCCTATGTTCGTATCTAGCGCCGAGTTTCCATCTATTAATTTTGTGCCCGTTGTTCATGAGTTTACTGAGGTATTCCCTTCAGACTTGCTGGGTATCCCACCTGACAGGGATACCGACTTTTGTATTGATTTGGCCCTGGGCACTCAGCCCATTTCTATCCTGCCGTATCGTATGGCCCCGCCTGAGTTGAAAGAGTTGAAGGAGCAATTGCAAGACTTGCTTGAGAAGGGTTTCATTAGACCTAGTGTTTCACCTTGGGGTGCACCGGTGTTGTTTGTTAAGAAGAAGGATGGGTCGATGAGAATGTGTATTGATTACCAGCAGTTGAACAAGGTTACAATCAAGAATAAGTATCCATTGCCGAGGATTGATGATTTGTTTGATCAGCTTCAGGGTGCCAAGGTATTCTCGAAGATTGACTTGAGATCTGGCTATCATCAATTGAAGATTAGGGCATCCGATGTCCCTAAGATAGCTTTTCGCACTCGGTATGGGCATTATGAGTTCTTGGTGATGTCATTCGGGTTGACAAATGCCCCAGTAGCTTTTATGGATTTGATGAACCGAGTGTTCAGGCCTTACTTGGATTCGTTCGTGATAGTCTTCATTAATGATATTTTGATCTATTCCCGTAGCCGGGAGGAGCACGAGCAACATCTTAGAGTGGTTCTTCAGACTCTGAGAGATAGTCAGTTGTATGCCAAGTTTTCGAAGTATGAGTTCTGGCTGAGTTCAGTTGCATTCCTTGGTCATATTTCATTAGTAGAGGGTATTCAGGTTGATCCGAAAAAGATTGAGGCAGTCAAGAACTGGCCTAGACCAGCATCAGCTATAAAGATCCGGGGTTTCTTAGGATTGGCAAGCTATTATCGCCAGTTTGTGGAGGGGTTTTCGTTTATTGCAGCCCCGATGACCAGGTTGACCCAGAAGGGTGACCGTTAAAGTGGTCGGACGAGTGCGAGGAGAGCTTTCAGAAGCTCAAGACAGTTTTGATTATGGCACTGGTGTTGGTTTTGCCCATAGGTTTAGGGCCATATACAGTTTATTGTGATGCATCTTGTATTGGCCTTGGTGCAGTGTTGACGCAGGATGGCAAGGTCATTGCTTATGCTACGAGGCAGTTGAAGATTCATGAGAAGAATTATCTGGTTCATGATTTGGAGTTGGCAGCCATTGTTCACGCGTTGAAGATTTGGAGGCATTATCTGTATGGCGTGGCATGTTAGGTGTTCACGGATCAAAAGCGTCTGTAGTATTTGTTCAAGCAAAATGAGTTGAATTTGAGGCATAGAAGGTAGTTAGAGTTGTTGAAAGACTATGATATCACCATCTTATATCATTATGGAAAGGCCAATGTGGTGGCCGATGCTTTGAGTAGGAAGTCAGCCAATATGGGCAGTCTTGCTTATATTCCGGTCGGTGAGAGACTGCTTGCTTTGGATGTTCAGGCTTTGGCCAATCAGTTCGTGAGGTTGGATGTGTCTGAGCCCAATCGTGTGTTAACTTGCATGATCGATCGTTCTTCTTTATTGGAGCGTATCCGTGATCGGCAGTATGATGATCCCCATTTGTGTGTCCTTAGAGACACGGTGCAGCACAGAGGTGCCAAGCAGGTTACCTTAGGTGATGATGGAGTTTTGAGATTGTAGGGTCGAGTTTGTATGCCTAATGTGGATGGACTCCGAGAGTTGATTTTAGAGGAGGCCCATAGCGCCCGGTACTCTATTCATCTAGGTGCTGCAAAGATGTATCAGGATTTGCGGTAGCATTATTGGTGGTAGAGAATGAAGAAGGATATCGTAGCATTTGTGGCTCAGTGTTTGAATTGTCAGCAGGTTAAGTATGAGCATCAGAGACCTGGTGGTTTGTTCCAGAAGATTGAGATTCTTGAGTGGAAGTGGGAGCGGATCACTATGGACTTCGTTGTTGGACTCCCACGGACTCAGAGGAAGTTTGATGCAGTGTGGGTTATTATTGATAGGCTGACCAAGTCAGCGCATTTCTTTCCTATGACAGTCTCTTATTCTTCCTAGAGGTTAGCTGAGATCTATATCCGGGAGATTATTCGTCTTCATGGTGTGCCCAAGTCTATCATTTCGGACCGAGGTACGCAATTTACCTCACATTTCTGGAGAACGGTTCAGCGAGAGTTGGGCACACGAGTTGAGTTGAGCACAACATTTCAACCTCAGATGGACGGGCAATCCAAGCGGACCAATCAGATTTTGGAGGATATGCTCCGAGCTTGTGTCAATGACTTTGGAGGCTCGTGGGATCAGTTTTTGCCTTTAGTAGAGTTTCCCTACAACAACAACTACTAGTCGAGTATTGAGATGGCTCCTTATGAGGCTTTATATGGTAGGCGATGTCGGTCTCTTGTTAGATGGTTTGAGCCGGGAGAGGCTCGGTTGTTGGGTATGGATCTAGTTCAGGATGCCTTGGACAAGGTCAGGATTATTCAGCATAGACTTCGTACAGCTCAGTCCAGGCAAAAGAGTTATGTCGACCACAAGGTTCGTGATTTGGCTTTCATGGTCGGTGAGCAGGTATTGCTTCGAGTGTCGCCTATGAAGGGCGTGATGAGATTTGGGAAGAAGGGCAAACTTAACTTTAGGTTCATTGGCCCATTTGAGATTCTTGACCGAGTGGGAGAGGTAGCTTATAGACTTGCGTTATTGCCGAGCTTATCGGCCGTGCATCTAGTATTTCATGTGTCCATGCTTCGGAAGTATCACGACGATCCATCCCACGTGTTAGATTTCAGCACTGTCCAGTTGGACAAGTACTTATCTTATGAGGAGGAGCCGGTAGCTATTCTAGACCGACAGGTTTGTCAGTTGAGATCGAAGAGTTTTCCTTCTGTTCTTGTTCAGTGGAGAGGTCAGCCTGCTGAGGCATCGACCTGGGAGTCCTAGTCCGATATGCGGAGCCGTTATCCCCATCTTTTTCCCGACTCAGGTACTTCCTTCTTATGTTCGTTCGAGGACGAAAAGTTGTTTTAGAGGTGGAGAATGTGATGACCCACTTGGGTTGCAAGTGAATTCAGTGTTCCGAGGCCTAAAAACCTCCTTTTTACCTTACCTTGATTCACGTGTGTGGTTCGGACCTATATCCGGAAAGCCTTCTATGTGAAAATATGAGAAATAGAAATTTCTAGAGTTAAAATTTGATTATGGTTGACTTTGGTCAACATTTTGAGCAAACGGACCCGGATCCGTGTTCCGACGATCCCGGGAGGTCCGCTGTAAAATATGGGACTTGGGCTTATGCCCGGAAATTAATTTCGAGGTCTCAAGCCTTAGAAATCAATTTTTGAAAGAAATTATTTTACTGAATTATCTAAGAAATGAAGAAAAGAATTAATATTTGAAACCATTGTTATCGGGCCCGTATTTTGGTTCCGGAGCCCGATACAAACTTGTTATAGTATTTGAAAGATAACTGTGAAATTTGGTGAAAAGCAGAGTTTATTTGACGTGAGTTGGACTTCGGGTTGAAGAGTTATGAACTTTGAGAGTTCTTGATGAAAATGTTGAGTTTTGAGGTTTAATTCATGATTTTACATGTTATTTTGATGATGTGATCGCACGAGTAGGTCCATATGATGTCCTTGAGTTAGTATGCACACTTGGTTTGGAGTTCCGAGGGCTCGGGTGAGTTTCGGGTAGGTTCCGGGATATCTTAGGCTTAAAATATGGATGTTGCAGGTTCAGAGAAGTGCAAATCTCTGAACCCGCCAGTGCTGACCGCATTGGTTTTGGTGTTGTCCATGGTGGGGGCTGTACGGCTGCACTCGATTTTGTGCGGTCCGCATAGGTTCACCGGTCCGACTTCGGAAGCCTATACCTTTTGATTTAAAAGAAATTTGGAGATGATTCAAAAGCAAAATGTGTAGCCCTTCGCGTCTAGTTTCCAGAAAGATAAAGAAATGACAATTTGGACATCAGTAGAGAAAGTTATGGCCAAAATACTAAAGTATGTCACTGCAGTCCACATGGAGAGCTGTGCGGCCGCACTTGATTTTGTGCGGTCCGCACAGGGGTCTTGGAGAGGCATATTAAGACGGGATTTTCAGTTGTTTTTCATTTTACAAAACCCCAAAATCATAAGAGGTGATTTTTCAAATAACCTTTCTTCTCCAAAACATTGGTAAGTGATTTCTAACTCATTTTCTTTACTTCTTAACTTCTTTTTACAAGATTTCATCCTAGAATCTAGGGTTCTCATGGTGGAATTGGGAACTTTGAAAAAAACCTAAGAATATTGAATTTTGGGGAGTTAGACCTCAAATTGATGTCGAATTCCAAAACCAATTATATATCCGGGCTCGGGGTGAATTGATAATCGGGTTTTGGTTCGAACCTCGGGTTTTGACCATGTGGGTCCGGGGCCAATTTTTGACTTTTTGGGAAAAATACTAGAAAACCTATTTTCATGCATTAGAATTGATATATTTAGCATTTATTAATGTTATTAAGTAAATTGTGGCTAGATACAAGCGAGTTGGAAGGGGAACCAAGAGGTAAAGCGGTAGTTGGAGCTAGATTGTGCTCGTGGCTTTGAGGTAAGTGTTTGGTCTAACCTTAACATGAGGGATTAGGAGTCGAGTCCTATTTGCTATGTGGTATATATTGAGTACGATGTATAGGCATGGTGACGAGTATCTATACGTTGGTGTCGAGCATGCCCGTGAGTCTTATATTGTGGTTATTATGACTTCGTTGTATTTTTCATGCCTTGATTGATGATTTCTATTGTTGGGCAAAGTTTGTGGAAGTAATTGTGACACTTGAACTTTGAGGAGCATTGACTCGAGTTGTATAATGAGAAATGAAAGTATAAGTGATAATTGAACCTTTAGAGCATTGGCTCGAGTTGTGAAGTGAATTGTGAAGTAAAAGTGAGAAAGAGAAGAGATCATTATGTTGCCTCCCTTGCTGGGACATTGTTTCTTTATTTGTTATCTCCATTGTCGGGATGTTGATGTTATTGATGTTGTTCCCTTGCCGGGGTTCTTATTGTACTTTCATTTATTCCCTTTCCCTCTTGTTTGTGATTATTGTTTGGGTGAGGAAGAGTGTTAAAGAACGAAGGGTGATGCCGTGTATTGTTTTGTGAGGAAAGAATTTTAAAGCACGAAGGGTGATGCCGTGTATGATTTGTGAGGAAAGAGTGTAAAGCACGAAGGGTGATGCCATGCCGCACGATGTACCAATCCGTGCCGATTATATTGATTATATGGTTAGGATGAGAGTAAAAGCACGAAGGGTGATGCCGTGCACATTTTTATTACTTGATTGCTTGGGTGAGGACGAGAGTAAAAGCACGAAGGGTGATGCCGTGCACTTATTGATTTCTGGTTCATTGTGGTTATTCGAGATATATTGTTTCTTTCAATTACCTGTTGACTTTCTATCCTGAATTGATATCTCTCCCATAGCATGCTACCCCTCCCATACTTGACTGTTTATTTCTGTACTTCTTTTCCGCTGTATATATTTGAATTGAACAGGTTTATTTGGTAGTCTGGTCCTAGTCTCATCACTACTTTACCGAGGTTAGGCTAGACACTTACCAGCACATGGGGTCGGTTGTGCTGATACTACACTCTGCAGTATGTGCAGATCCCGGAGCAACTCTTGGACCGTAGTTTGGAGGCTATCTTCAGTCCACACGGAGATCCAAGGTAGACCTGCAGGTGTCCGCAGGCCCTGACGTCTCCTTTATCCTTTATTTCCTGTTTCATCTCTTTTCTTCAGAAACAATGTGTCTTTTATTTTCAGACCTTGTATTTAGCAGTCTTAGACCGTGTGTATTACTGTGACATCAGTTCTGGGTGACTAAGGCTTAAACTATTGTAATAGATACATATTCAGATATTTTTGTTGTTTTCTTCCGCTTATTCTAAATTTTCGTTGTTTATCGGCTATTATTTTATATAATGGTAAAGATAATAAAATTGGTAAAAAGGTAAATTAGCTCAAAGGAATGGCTTGTCTAGCTCACATTAGTAGGTGCCATCACGACTCCCGAGGGTGGGCAATCCGGGTCGTGACATCAAAACACTCTAGTCAAAGCAGCTAAGTAAATTTAAGATCATACGATTTAAGGTACTTATACAAGAGTCAAAAACTGATACTAAGCGTCACAACCAGAGTACATACTATTCTCAAGGTATAACAAAGTTAAGAGATATCGCTACAATTCAATTCATCTCAAACTAGCTCCTACTCCTAAAAAAATAAAACCAACTACACCCGGTTCAAATAAAACCTTTGGAAAAGAACCGCGGTACAAAGAAAAACCAAGGGGAAATTGCTACACTACCTAACAAAAGAATGTTTTTTTCTTCTTTAGACTAAAATCCCTCAAGAAAATTATCTAATAGATCCATCATTGTAAAAATTCTAATCTTTTCTATTTTAAAAAAATTATTCAACTAAACTAACACAACTAAAATAAAAAAAAATTATTCAACTAAACTAACACAACTAAAATAGCATAGAAAGTCACCTAGACAATCTCTTCACCCCATACTTTAAATTGTGCATTATCCCCAATGCACATCCATACATACAAGAGGGTAAAATGAACTCCCTGGTAGGCCAATGGCCGAAGCACTAGCATCTCATATGGTAGTCAGACTTCTCCCAGGCCTGGTCCTTCGTGCGGGTACCTCACACTTAGTTCCAACCATCTGGTTTGCTGTTGCATCCTTCCAATGGCTTTGCGTTCCATGCTCCTATAAATAAAAAATTGACACTACAAAAATAATACAATAAAAATAATAATAATAAAATATACTAAATTAAAAAATAATAATAAAGCTTGATTGCCTCCCAACAAGCGCTTGATTTGATGTCGCGGCACGTCGTGAATCACTTTTTGCCTCTACCTCGAGCTTATGAATTGAGCCCCAAGTTTTGATTCAAGCTTATGATTATGGTCATGGGGCGGTGGAACGAATCTAACTGGCCCAAGGAAATAATGTAGTATTCTGCACTCCTTGACCTTTGTATGAGGTATGTAATCCTGACTTTCTGGCAAAAAGAATTCCAGAATTTATGCACCTTGTTCCTCATTCCTTGACTCTTCAATTGGTTCGGATGGCTCTATTTCCATATCATCATCCAAACATAATGTGGAAAAATGCTTGGAGTATGGACCAATGCGCTCAAACACATGAACTTCAGGACTTTCAAAATCTTCAACATCAATGATACTAAGTCAACAAAATTTATATCCTCAAAGTCCTTAGCTGGCTCTAGTCTCACTTATTCAACATTGACAACCTCAAATTGTAGTTGGATAGGTTGTTGATGTTCTACTCTGTCCTCCCCAATTAACACCTCAAATTCATGCTCTTCTTGGCTACTATCCTCAATATTGGCTTGTTGAGCATTAAAAGCTCCAACCACTTGACTCAATTGAGCCTCCAACTTGCGAATGGTTTCCTCTTGCCTTTCTATCTGCAATTGTTTTTTATTATTTTATTTTAGAAGGCACTTTAACATATCCTTGATCTCCTTAATGTCTGCATCCCTAGGTTCTTTGTTCCTATTAACTTCACAGGAAAAGGTAGAGCCATCATAGTAAAGGGTTGGGAGAAGATAAGAAATATAAGCACAACCATAAAAGTGACCATTTTTACCACCATACACATCACACACATTCCATAAATAAGATTGAGTTGGTGCACATAACTTGCTCTCAGGAACGTTTTGAAAATTTTACCGTGGGTGGTTTCCTTCACATAATGTATGGAGATCAATAGTAGAATTATCTACACCTAAATTCCCATAATTCCAAGATGTCATGATTCAAATCAACAGTTATAAAAAAAATAAAACAAAATAAAAGTTCAAACTTGAACCCTAACAATATATAAAACTACAACTATACCGTTAGTTCCCCGGCAACGACACCAAAATTTGATCATGCCCAACTCTAGTCCTAAAAAGGATAAGCGGTCGCTGCAAATATAATCTGGTCTATAAGTCCGAAGTCGAATCCTATAGAGAACTAAGGCTTAGCTGCAGTTGTTCAATATTGCTAAGAACCACAAGTCCAAACAATTTCCTAATTATAGAGATTATAATATTTATTTCTAACTAATTAACTAACACTATTATAAAGCAGTAAAATTATCAACTAACAATGATGAAATTTAAGACAAAACTAAGGAGGCCTAGAGTTATGATTTCCCGAAATGTTGGAATCTTTTCCGCTACGTTCCCAACAATTTCGCCTATGTATTCTCTACTGATTGTGAGCACTTTAGGTGTCGTAATTCTCTCTCGAGTAACTACAATAATTTACTAGATATATTCTTTCGAACTACGCTAGTTGGCTTTATCTAACCGCTCATTATGACCACGTCAAGGCTTTGTTATTTCTAAATCTACCTTTAAACCCACTGTATTGATTTCTCGCATACGTTAGGAGTGACGTTGTTCAAAAACCACCTAAATATGTATCATTTCTCAAGCAACACATAATAAATAGGCATAGTCAATCGATGGCCATTCAATCAACAACAATAAACACGTAGTTGAACAAGTACAGAAATCCAACAGCTCAATTATATAAAAATATAACAAGAATTTATCCTACAAAAGATTCCATCAAAACCCTAGATAACCAATTAGCTATTCATAATAGTATGTAAAACTACAATACTAAAAGTCATAACCAACAATGAAAAAATAGGAAGAGGAAGGAAAAACTCGTAGAAGAATTTCCCTCTTTGCTCCTATTGTGTTTCTGCCTCCTTAGGTCGAATCTGTGTAAAAAATATGTCCAACCCCTTGAAATACCATTTTTTCATATATATATACCAAGTAGGGTCGGGCCCAAACAATTATACCTTCTCCTACATGAAGTAGGATAATTTTTCAGGTCTGGACGCTCGTGGTCCCGGTCCGGGCGCGGCTCAGTCCACGTCTAGGTCCGCGGTCTCGGTTTCGACCGCGTTTCTTACCCTGTTTCGTTTGGAATTTGGAAAAGCGTAAAATGTAAAAGTTGTCTCTATTTGAGTTAGATTTCCAACTATATATTATATATATCCCAAATGGAGTTCTTAGCAAAGAGTTATGTCTATTTTACTAGACAGTACACAATATGCCTACTCGAGTCTATCGTTTGTTCTTAACTATTAAATTTGACCCCTGAACATGATCCCGACTTAATTACTTGGGCTTTTACTCAGACTTCAAAGCTCCAAATTACTAGAATTCATTCCATAACATCTATATAGCTAGGAATCACTCCTACAAGGCATAAAATACACCATTAGTGCAAAACACTAGCGATTAAAGCTCAAACTCAATTAAAGTGCAGTAAATTAGAGTGTGATAAGCGACTAAAATACGCAATTATAGCCTATCATCAGTGTCCTTAACTTTTTAACTTATAAGTCCTTTACTTTAAGATGCATTTTACTTAGGTCATGGATTTTAGTCCTAATTTTTATGTTGTTTTTCCTTCTTTATAGTGTGCTAATGGAAGGAGATCGTGTTTTTGACTTTGATGTTTGGCGTAATTCGAATAGCTATTGGAAAGGAGCTTTAGAGTATAAGGAAACAATAAAAAGTTTCTTGTCGAACAGGCAATGGAAGAAGTTGAGGGATGGTATTTTTGGAAATATTTTCCGATTACAAAGTGTGAAGTTCTGTTTTAAACTTATTCATTGTGTGTTGCTTTCAGAAATTGTAAGCAATGACCCTAATTCAATGACATTCAAGGTTTTTAACCATGAAGTACAGTTTACATGTGAAGCGTTACATATAATTATTGGTTTAAAATATTCTTATTCAGTGGACTTCACAGTTTTGAGTGAAAAAGAGAATAGGCTTTCGAAAGTCTACTTCCCTAGAAAAGATAGAATTGAGTTAGGCGATTTGTTTAATTTTCTTACTAGTCACCCAGATGGTATAGCTGTATCATTTGTTGTCACGACCCATGTCCATATAGTTCATGATGGCGCCCAACACCATTGTCGGGCAAGCCAACACTGAAAATATATTTAAGTTCTCATTTTACCTTTACCGAAATAATTGCAGTAATTCCTTAAGTTAAAGTTAAAACAAGTAATAACCAGTAATGAACCAAAATAATTGTACAATTTCAAAAGAATAGTCTACTAATGTGTGTGCCAAGACCTGATGTCACAAGTTGTGGGCAACTAGTAGAATATACAAAAGAACAAATCTATCTTACTCTCTGAAATATAATAGACTGCAAAAAAAATAAAAATAAAGAGAGACCCCATCAAGCTGATGAACGACACAGGAAGGGAGCAGCTCACCGTGGAAGTCTCGAAATATGCTCAGAGATGCGCACCAAACTGATAGCCAGATGTACCTGCCTTAGATCCTGTACAATTATGTACAGAAGTGTAGTATGAGTACATAAACAATATGTACCCAGTAAGTATCCTGTCTAATCTCGAAGAAGTAGAGATGAGAGGTCGACTTGACACTTACTAGGGTCGAATAATATGGGAAATGAATTATACCGAGCATGAATAGAACAAATAATTAGCAGTTTATAGCAAGAAATAATAGGTCCTCTCCTAGATAATATCAAAGTTGGTCCCTTTCATTCCAGGCAAATAATAAAGCTCAAATAATAGAAAAATACTGAGTAAAACATGCACAAGTAGTGCCGAGGTCGTACGTCCCGATCCAACATAAAAGTAAATTGTGCACTGCCAAGGGTCGAACGGTGCGAACCATAGATGCATCTATTACCCCGCTCGCGAATCAACCATGCGACGCAGTCAAATGTAATTTAACGCAACAACAAGCATACATGAATATATAACTGGGGAACAATTACTCACAGGTATATCAACTTCTTTTTAAAAAGTCCAAGAAAGATAATGTTACTCTTACTAGTCTCATTTACCATAATCACCATGATTTAAACGATCCAATATTAATCATAAAGTTGCAAGAATATCACATAAAGAATGCTTTTGGGCCCTAGACTACCCGGACTTAGCATAATAGTAGCTACGCACAAACTCTCGTCACCTAGTGCGTACGTAGCCCCAATATTTAATGGCAAATTATTTGATTACATCACCAATGGGGAAAATTCCCTTTTACAAGGTTAGATAGGAGACTCACCTCGCTCCGAAGCGTACTTCCAATACCAAGAACGAGCTCAAACTCTCAATTTGGAGCCGAACAATCCAAAACTAGATAAACGAAGTAGGAACTAGTCAATACAAGCTCACAAGATCGCATTCTAACTATTTAAGCAAATTTTTGACATGAAACACAAGTTTCCTAAAATCCAACCACGGGCCCACGTGCCCGGATTCCGATTTTTTCCGAAGAAAGTTGTTCTCTATAACCTAAGGATCAATAATATATGATTTCTAACGCATTTCATAATAACTTTCGTGGTTAAATCTAACTTTTATCAAAACCCTAGGTTTTGCTCTAACCCCATAATTTTACCTTAATCTTTGTGTTCTAATCTACCCAAGACTCAAGTATTAAACCAAAAATAAGTAGGGTAAACTTACCTCAAGATGCTAGGTGAAGGTCTTCTCTTAAGAGCTCAAAAATCGCCCAATGGGTGAGTGAAAAATGGCCAAAATGACTTAGAGCTCGAAATAAATGAAGCTCACTGCTTTAGTGATTTCCGAATCTGCGGTCAGGTGCGGTCCCGCTTCTACGAGGAAGAGGCGGCATCTGCGAAATTGGACAAGCAGGCTGGGACCGCTTCTGCGGAAAGACAGCCGCTTCTGCGGCTTTGGGCCTGGCCTGGCTTGGCCGCATCTGCGAGAGGTGGACCGCTTCTGCGGTCTCGCACCTGCAGCTGACCAACCGCAGGTGCGGTTATGACAGCAACCTGAAGCTTCAACTCTTCCCAAATTTTCCAACTTCACTCGAGCCTTGTCCGATTGATGCTCGGGGCTCCCGGGACCCACCCGAATATACCGGCAAGTCTGAAATCATGAGACGGACTCGCTCGAACCTTTAGAACACCCAAAACAATGCTAAAATCTACGAATCACCCCCTAAAACCAATTGAATCAAACTTATGAACTTCAAGTTCTTAAATTCACTTCTAACGTGCCGAAACATACTTATACTACTCGGATTGACACCAAATTTTGCGGGCAGGTCTTAAATGTTATATTGGGCTCCGAAACCAACATACGAGCCTGATACCAACGTGATCAATCATTATTTAGTTTCTTTAACTCATTAGAATTTCAGTTTAATAATTTCTAATAAAAATTCATTACTCGGTCTAGGGACCTCGAAATTCGATTTCGGGCATATGCCCAGGTCCCATATTTTCCTACGGACCCTCCGTGACCGTCAAAACACAAATCCGAGTCCGTTTGCTAAAAATGTTGACCAAAGTCAAACTTAGCCGTTTAAGAAAATCTTAAGGAATTAATTAAGCCTATTCCAACCCAAACTCTTCCAAATCCTGAACCAATCATCCCCACAGGTCGTAAATTAGTTTAATTAAGCGTGAGAAGTTTTATTTAGAGGAACGGGGTTCTAAAAGGCACCAGTCGGGATGTTACAAGTGTAGGTAACGATGATGATGCAGTGACGTTGGCAACAATTTATTTTGGTGAATATGTTGTGATGGGGAAGTGGAAAAATCGGAATGTGCCCGAGCAGCTAATGAAAATTGTAGATGACAATGAACTCAGCTCTTATTTCAACTGGGGCTCTCTTTGTTATGAAATGTTAGTAAAATCATTGAAGAGTTGTTTGAAGCCCAATGAGAATGAGAAGGAGAAAGAGAAAGAGAAAGAGAAAGATAAAGACAAGGACGGTTGTACTATACTTGGTTTCCCTTTCGCTTTTTGTATTTGGATTATGGAAGTACTCCCAATTTTCCAGGAAAAACAATTTGTGAACTTCACAGAATGTGGGTATCCTCGGATTTTATGTTATTCAGATATGAAATCTCCACAATATGATTCTTTGTGTAAAAAATACTTCCATAATAAAAATGTAAGTTAATCTGATTACTAGCTATTTCTTTTGGTTATGTGTTTTAGTTCTGAATACTTACGTTTTTCTCTTATATAATAGTTGTATAAGTTGATCGAGGTGGCACCATTTATTCATATTGAAGAAGATGCGGAGCCTGTTAGTGTGCATGAGCCATTGTCTCAAGATCAAAGTTCAATGCCTTCCTCCACACTATTTGATGAAGCCTTGCTTAAGGAAATTGTTAAAGTAGGTTTTCTGTCTATGAATAGCATTAGTTTTTTTATTTGATTATTTTTTCTTAAGAGGCTTTTTTGTTTTTATGGTTTTTGATTCAGATATTATTGGAGAAGTTTAAAAAGGATATGCAAGCAGAAGTTACTAGAATAAATTAAAAAATAGTTGTATCAGAAAAAAAGATTCAAAATGACATCAAGGTAATATCATTTATTTCAGTGTTTGTAATTCTAAGTTAGGGACACCATGTCCTTAACTTTTGATCTTGTTAGTCTAAGTTCAGGACCAAGTATCTTTAACTTTTGAACTTGAAACTTGAAGTTCAGGACCTAGTGCCATTAACTTTTGAACTTGAAACTTGAAGTTCATGACCAAGTGTCCTTAACTTTTGAACTTGGAACTCAAAGTTAAGGACCAAATGTCCTTAACTTTTGAACATGCAACTCACAGTTCAGGACCAAGCGTCCTTAACTTTTGAACTTGTAACTTGAAGTTTAGGACTACTTGTCCTTAACTTTTTAACTTAATTTCTTTCAGAGGATTTAAAGAAAGACCTATGATCAAAGATTGATACTTTGTTGAATATTCTTGTCAAACCTGATGAAAGGAACAGAGAGAGAGAGAATGTATTGTTCCGAGTAGTAAAGATGCAGTTGATGATCATTGTGATGGTACAGAACCTACTATTCCAATTAACAAAGATGCAATGATGATCAATGTGAATATACATATGTGCATGCAGAAGATCAGTATGAATGCGATTATAGAGATGCACATCTAGAAGATGAAACTAATATTGGCACTAAAATTGGGAAATATTAGATATAAATTTATTGTCATTGAAATTTATATTTAATAGCGTAATATATATAACCTTTTTGTGATTACAAATATATCTAGAATCTATTGATGGAGTGTAATTTCAAGATGTAGTGCAAATTCAAGATGTAGTAGAATATCAAGACCAGGAAAATCCAAAAGAGACAGGAGTATCAGAAAAAATTTGTAAATGTGGAGTGCAATCTCAGGATTTAGAAAATCCATTGGGAACAAGTGTTAGTGAGATTGTATGCAAATGTATTGAAGGAATATATGATCTCTCTACACCTCTCTCACTTAAAGAGAAATTTGGAATTTAAAATGATGCCAATCAAGGTTAGATGGAATTTTCATGATATGTTGAATGTTAGTTTTAGTAAACTATTAGTAAAGGAAATTAATTGTAAATGTTACATAATCTTTTGAAGCTGCAAGGGAAGAAGATGGAGTGGACTATCAAGAGAGAAGTGGAGGACAATCTCAAGACTTAAAAAATACCCAATGAACAAGCATAAGTGAGATTATTTGCAAATGTATAGAAGGAACATATTATCTCTCTACACCTCGCTCTCTTACCGACAATATTGGAAGCCAAGAAAATGCTACTGAAGATAATGATTTAACTGGCATGATCTTGACAGTTGCAAAAGGTTAGACGGATTTGTTTTTTAAATTTTATACATGTTTGTTTTAATCAAAGATTAGTAACAAGTACTAATTGTGTTAGCTCTTGTAAATATTTTGTAGAATTTTGTGAACTTGCAATCGAAGATCATGGAGAACAGTTGCAAGATAAAGAAAACGTATAGTTGCAAGATGAAGAAAATGCAACCAATACGTCAGGTCAATTGTCTGTTGAAGAAGTACAAGAAGGCAGCGTAGACAACACATGTATTGATTGTGCTAAATATTATATCCATAATTGAAATTGCCAGTACTTTTCAAAAATTATGTCCATCATTTTTGTCTCTTCATTTGACAATTCATTCTAGAATTGATGACTTGCAGCAAACTAATGTATACAGTGGTGTCTGCAGTGCAAAACAAAAGTGAAGCCTCTAACCATTATACTAGGAAAAGGAAGAGAGATAGTATTGGTTTTGATGGTCCATCATTTTCTATTCTTACTCCTACTCCTCCAACTACACAAATGAGCAATGATGAGGGTTTGTCTATGGAGGTTGAAGGAAATGTTGAACAAGATCTTGGTCGATGGAAAAGAAATAAGAAGCTTAGTTATCAATTGAAATCTCCTTTTGGACAGGAAAGAAAAACAGGAACATCGATTGCACACAAAAAAAATACCCCCAAGATTACGGGCTGGATAAAATCAAAATATACTCGTACATGTATTTTTCATTATGCCAAAGATGATGAAAACTTATTGAATAAATTTATTGGGAGGTTGGGCAAGGAGAAAAGGAAAGGTCGCAAAAAAGCTTAAGCCCCTAAATATATTTTATTATTTGTTAATTGCTTAAATTTGTGTCTTGAACTTGTAATTTTAAATTCCTAAAGTTAAGTGTCCTTAACTTTTGAGATTGCAAGTCTAAGTTCAGAACCAAGTGTCCTTAACTTTTGAACTTGTAAATGTAAGTTCAGGACCAAGTGTCCTTAACTTGAACTTGGAATTCAAAGTTCAGGAACTTTTGCCCTTAACTTTTGAACTTGGAACTCGAAGTTCAGGACCAAGTGTCCTTAACTTTTGAACTTGTCAAACTGATGTGTCCTTAAGTTTTGAACTTGAAACTTGAAGTTCAGGACCTATTGTCCTTAACTTTTGATCTTGGAACTCAAAGTTCAGGACCTATTGTCCTTAACTTTTGAACTTCTTAGCCTAAGTTTAGGACTAGAGTCCTTAATTAGGAAATGAGGACTAACTTCTAACTTTGATATTCTCAAAATTTTCAGGGGAGAAACTGAAATATATGCTGACAATAATGATGTGAGAAAGAATCCATATAAATTGTACCATCAAAAAATTAGTAGGAAAATGTTCTTCCTTGAGCTTTCAGATAGTAGATTTGTACTTGATGATAAGGTTTGATAATTCGCAAGGCATTTATTTTCTTTATTCTTAATTTATTGTTCTTTAATTATTTATGACTGATGGATTTGTTTTATTTTTTTTCTTTTTATGAAGCATATTGACATTGCCCTATATTATTTGAGAAAGAAGGAATGCTACAACCCTCGCGCCCATCCTTTTTGTTGTACAACTACAGATATACTTTTTGATAACTATATGGTGCTTGTATATAAGAATTTCAATAAAGATGCTACAGATGAGTTTTGGTGTGGTGATAATCAATTGTTTATGACACCATATGTGTAGGGTGACAATCGTAGATGTAGAATTGCTTGGACTGAGGTTGAAGAAATCTTTTTTCCATGTCGGCTTCCTTTAGAAGATGATGATGTTGTGACACATTTTCTTTTGTGGGTATTGGACTTCAATTGTCACGACCCATTTCCATTATAGGTCATGATGGCGCCCAACACCATTGCGGGGTAAGCCAACGCGAAAATATAAATAAGTTCTCATTTTTACTTGTTCCCAAAAATAATTGCAGTAATTTCTTAAGTTAAAGTTAAAACAAGTAATAACCAGTAATGCACCAAAAATAATTATACAGTTCCCAAAAGAATAGTCTACTAAAGTGTGTGCCAAGACCTGGTGTCACAAGTTGTGGGCAACTAGTAAAATATACAAAAGAATAAATCTATCCTACTGTCCAAAATAGAATAGAGAGCAAAAACATAAAGAGAGACTCCATCAAGCTGCTGAATGGCACAGGAAGGGAGCAACCCACTGTGGAAGTCTGGGAATGTGCTTACGGATGCGCACCAGATTGATAGCCAGATGTACCTGCCTCAAATCCTATACAATTAAGTACAGAAGTGTAGTATGAGTACATAAACAATATGTACCCAGTAAGTATCTTGTCTAATCTCGAAGAAGTAGAGACGAGAGGGCGACTTGACACTTACTAGGGTCAAATAATATGAGAAATTAATTATACTGAGCATGGATAGAACATATAATAAGATGTTTATAGTAAGAAGTAACAGGTCCTCTCCTAGATAATATCACAGTTGGTCACTTTCATTTCCAGGACATTAATAAAGCTTAAATCATAGAAAATGCTGAGGAAAGCATGCACAAGTAGTGCCGAGGTTGTACGACCCGATCCAACATAAAAGTAAATTATGCACTGTCGAGGGTCGAATGGCGCAAACTATAGATGTACCTATTACCCCGCCCGAGATTCAATCATGCGACGCGGTCAAATGTAATTAAACACAACAACAAGCAGACATGAATATATAACTAGAGAGCAATTATTCACAGAAATATCAACTTCTTTTTAAAAAAAGCCAAGAAAGCTAATGTTCCTCTTACTAGTCTCATTTACCATAATCACCATGATTTAGACAATTCAAATTAAACATAAAGTTGCAAGAACATCACATAAAGCATGCTTTTGGGTCCTAGACTACCCAGACTTAGCATAATAGTAGCTACGCACGGACTCGCGTCACCTAGTGCGTATGTAGCCCCCACATTTAATGGCAAATTATTTGATTACAACACCTATGGGGATAATTTCCTCTTATAAGGTTAGATAGAAAACTCACCTCGCTCCAAAGTGTACTTCCAATACCAAGAACGAGCTCAAATTCTCAATTTGGAGCCGAACGATCCAAAACTAGATAAGCGAGGTAGGAACTAGTTAATACGAGCTCACAAGATCCCATTCTAACTATTTAAGCAATTTCCCAACCTTAAACACAAGTTTCCTAAATTCGGACCCTGGGCCCACGTGCCCGGATTTAAAAACATTTCAAAGAAATTTGTTCTATATAACCTAAGGATCGATAATATATGATTTCTACTTTATTTCATAACCAATTTCGTGGTAAAATCTAAGTTTTATCAAAACCCTAGGTTTTTGCCCTAATCCCTTGATTTTTCCTAATCTTTAAGTGTTAAGCTAACCAAAACCCAAGCATTAAACTTAGAAATAAGGTGGATGAGCTTACCTCAAGATGCTACGTGGAAATCTCCTCTCAAGAGCTCCAAAATCGCCCAATACACGAGTGCAAAATGGGCAAAATGGTTGGAGCCCGTATTAAATGAGGCTCACTACTTCAGTGATTTCCATATCTGTGGTGATGGGCTGCACCTGCGCCTCCCACATGTACGAAAAGAAGCTACTTCTGCGGAATCACCACAGGGTTGTTGGGATGCATCTGCGAGATGCAAGCCGTACTTGCGGCTCCGCTTCTGCGGAAACACAGCCGCTTCTGCGGCTTTGCCCTGGCTTGGCTTGACCGCATCTGCGAGGGGTGGACCGCTTCTGCAGTCTCGCACCTACGGATGACCAACCGCAGGTGCGGTTATGACATCAACCTGAAGCTTCAGCTCTTCTCAAATTTTCCAACTTCACTCTAGCCTCGTCCGATTGACACTCGGGGCTCTCGGGCCCCGCCCGAACATACCGACAGGTCTGAAATGATGAAATGGACCTGCTCAAACCTTTGGAATGCCCAAAACAACACAAAATCTAAGAATCACCCCCTAAATTCAATTGGATCAAACTTATGAACTTCAAGTTCTTAAATTCACTTCTAACGGGCTAAAATGTACTTATACTACTCGGATTGACACCAAATTTGCGGGAAAGTCTTAAATGTTATATTGCACCTGTACTGGGCTTCAGAACCAACTTACGAGTATGATACCAACGTGATCAATCATTATTAAGATTCTTTAAATCCTTAGAATTTCAGTTTAACAATTTATAATAAAAATTCATTAATCGGGCCAGGGACCTCGAAATTCGATTTCGGGCATACGCCCAGGTCCCATATTTTCCTACGGACCCTCCGAGACCGTCAAAACACGAATCTGGGTCCGTTTACTAAAAATGTGACCAAGGTCAAACTTATCCTTTTAAGAAAATCTTAAGGAATCAAATGAGCCTATTCTAACCCAAACTCTTCCAAATCCCGAACCAACCATCCCCGCAGGTCGTAAATTAATTAAAGCAAGAGCGGGAAGTTTCATTTAGGGAAACGGGGTTCTAAAAAGCAAAATGACCAGTCGGGTCATTACATTCTCCACTTTTTAAACAAACGTTCATCCTCGAACGGTCATAGAAAAGTACTTGAGGTGCTGAATAAATGTGGATATCTACTCCGCACGTCCTTCTCGGACTCCCAGGTCACCTTCTCAACTGGTTGGCCCTTCCAGTGGACCTTCACCGCTGAAATCCTCTTGGATCTTAACTGGCGATCCTATTTATCAATAATGGCAACTGGCTCCTCCTCATAACTCAGACTCTCATCCAGCTGAATAGTACTAAAGTATAACATGTGGGACAAGTCATCATGATACCTCCGAAGCATAGACATGTAAAAAACTAGGTGAACTCCCGATAAACTAGGGGGTAAAGCAAGTTCGTAGGCAACCTCCCCAACTCGCCTCAACACCTCAAATGGGCCAATAAACCTTGGGCTCAGCTTGCCCTTCTTCCCGAACCTTATAATACCCTTCATTGGCGAGTCTTTCAAGAGAACCTTCTCGCCAACCATGAATGATACATCACATGCCTTCTGATCCGCGTAACTCTTCTGTCTGGACTGAGCTGTGCGAAGCCTCTCCTAAATCAACTTTACCTTGTCTAAGCAATCTTGCACCAAATCTATACCGTATAACTTAGCCTCACCGGGCTAGGAGAACAACAACGCCGACCGTATAAGGCCTCAAATGGAGCCATCTCAATGCTGGATTGATAGTTGTTGTTGTAAGCAAACTCTGTTAAGGGCAAGAACTGATCCCACTGTCCTCCAATGTCAATCACACATGCTCTAAGCATGTCCTCCAAAATCTAAACTGTCCACTCCGATTACCCGTCGGTCTGAGGATGGAATGCTATGCTAAGCTCTACACGGGTCCCCAACTCACTTTGAATGGCTCTCCAGAAATGGGAAGTGAACTGAGGGCCTATATATGATATGATGGACACAGGCACACCGTACAACTAGACTATCTCCTAAATGTAAATCTGAGCCAATCTCTCTGAAGTGTAAGTAGTCACAACCGAAATAGAGTGTGCCGACTTGGTCAACCTGTCAACAATGACCCATACTGCATCAAACTTCTGCAAAGTCTGGGGCAAACCAACTACGAAGTCCATAGAAATGCTCTTCCACTTCCACTCTGGTATAGGCCATCCGGCCTTTGGTGCTCATACTTAACCTGCTGGTAATTCAAACACTTAGCCATATACTCCACTATGTCCTTCTTCATTCTCCACCACAAATAATGTTGTCTCAAGTCACGATACATCTTCGTCACACCTGGATGAATGGAATACCATAAACTGTGTGCCTCCTCTAGTATCCTCTCCCTCAGACCATCAACATTAGGAATACATAGGCGATACTAGAGTCGCAAAACACCATCCTCGCCAATAGAAACCTCCTTGGCACTACCCTGAAGCACTGTCTCTTTGAGAACTGCCAAATGTGGATCATCGAACTGCCGGGCCTTGATCTGCCCCAATAATGGAGACTGAGCAACAACGCACGCAAGAACTCGGTTGGGCTCGGAAGTATCCAACCTCACAAGTCTGTTAGCCAAGGATTGAATGTCCAAAGCTAGTGGCCTTTCCTCTGCTGGAATGAATGCCAAGCTACCCATACTCTCTGCTTTCCTGGTTAAGTCATCTGCGACCACATTTGCCTTGCCCAAATGATAAACAATGGTGATGTCATAATCCTTCAGTAACTCAAGCCATCTACGTTGCCTTAAATTGAGATCCCTCTGCTTGAATAAATGGTGTAAACTGAGATGATCAGTATAAACCTCACATGACACCCCATACAGATAATGCCTCCATATCTTAAGAGCATAAACAATCTCAGCCAACTCCAAATCGTGCACAAGATAATTCTTTTCATGGATCTTTAGCTGACACAAAGCATATGCAATAACTCACCCATCCTGCATCAATGCACATCCCAATCCAACACGCGAAGCATAGCAATATACCATATACATCCCTGAATCGGAAGGCAATACAAGAACTGGTGCTGTAGTCAGAGCTGTCTTGAGCTTCTGAAAGCTCACCTCACAATCATCGGACCAACGGAAAGGAGCACCTTTCTGGGTCAATCTAGTCAAAGGTGATGCAACAGATGAAAAGCCCTGCACGAATCGTTTGTAATAACCTGCTAGCCCCAGGAAACTCCTGATCTCGGTCACTGAAGTAGGACGTGGCCAACTCTGGACTGCCTCAATCTTCTTGGGATCCACCTTAATACCCTCTCCTGACACAACATGCCTCAAGAATACCACTGACTCTAGACAAAACTCACACTTGGAGAACTTAACATATAGCTTTTGCTCTCTCAAGGTCTGAAGCACTACTCTCAAATGTTGCTCGTGCTCTCCCAGGCTACGTGAGTATATCAAGATGTCATCAATGAAGACGATGACAAAAGAGTCAATATAAGGTCTGAACAACATGTTCATTAAGTCCATAAATGTCGCTGAGGCATTAGTCAAGCCAAACGACATCACCAAAAACTCATAATGGCCATATCTAGTCCGGAATGCAGTCTTCGGAGCATCCGAGTCCCGAATCTTCAGCTGATGATAACCTGACCTCAAGTTGATCTTAGAGAACACCCTAGCACCCTACAATTGGTCAAACAAATCATCTATACGAGGCACCGGATACTTGTTCTTGATGGTGACTTTGTTCAACTGGCGATAATCAATGCACATCCGCATAGTCCCATCCTTCTTCTTCACAAATAACATTGGTGCACCCCAAGGTGATACACTAGGTCTAACAAACCCCTTTGCTAACAACTCCTCAAGCTTCTCCTTCAACATTTTCAACTCTCTTGGAGCCATACGGTACGGCGGAATAGATATGGGTTGGGTGCCTGGAGCCAAATCAATACAGAAATCAATATCGCGATCTGTCAATATGCCAGGAAGATCAGAAGGAAACACATCGGTGAACTCTCGGACTACTGGAACTAAATCAATCGTCAGAGACTCTATGGTGATGTCCCGAACATAATCTAGATGAGCAAACACCCCTTCTTGAGCATATGCCAAGCCTTCAGGAAAGAGATAACCCGACTAGATGTATCAACTGTGGAACCCTTCCACTCCAACCTCGGCAACCCTGGCATTGCTAATGTAACAATCTTGGCATGGCAATCTAGGACGGCGCGATATGGAGATAACCAATCCATGCCCAGGATGATCTCAAAGTCGATCATATCAAGCAAGAGGAGATTCGCTCTAGTATTGAAACCACAGAATGTAACCACACAGGACCGGTAGATCCGATCCACAACCACAGAATTGCCCACATAAGTGGACATATGAACAGGAGTGCCCAAAGGCTCAGGAGAAATAACTAGGAAATGGGCAAACAGAGACGCTACATATGAATAGGTAGACTCTGGATCAAATAATACCGAAGCATCTCTACCGCGAATGGAAATAGTACCTGTGATGACGATATATGAGGCCAATGCATCTGGCCTAGCCGGAAGGTCATAGAATCTGGCTGGAGCGCCGACTAGCTGGCCTCTACTTGACTGAGCAGTAGCTGGCTGACCTCTCCCTGTCTGGCCTCCACCTCTAGGCCGACCTCTACCAGTCTTCCCCCACCTCTAGACGGCTGGGCAACCGGTACTGAAATTATGGGTTGCTGACCCTGCTGTAATGCCTTGCCCCGAAGCCTGGGGAAGGTCCTCTTCTTATGACCTGGATCTCCACACTCGTAGCAACCCCTCGGCACCATAGCCTGTTGCCCTAAATTCTGAGCCTGCTAACCCGAATATCCACTAGAAGAACCCTGAATGGCTGGTGGGCGATATGAACTCTTTGGCATGGCACTAAAGTAAGCACTGGAAGAACCCTGATGACCAGAATACCCGCCAGAGGAACCCTAAATAGCTTGTGGATGGTAAGAACTCTCCGGCATCGCATTAAAATAAGGTCACACTGGAGTACCTCGGAAAGGTGGTGGCGGTGCTTAATGCGGGGGCCTGCTAGGATGACCCCTCCCAAAGTGACCTCTACCCCTAGCTGGGGAACCTCTGAACTCTCCAGAAAATTGGGCCCTCTTATCCTGTAGAATCTTCTCTCTACCCCTCTGGCGATAACCCTCAATCCTGCAAGCAATCTCTACCACTAGCTGATACTCAGGACCCATCTCCACCTCTAGCTGATACTCAGTACCCATCTCGACCTCTCGGGCCATACTAGCTCGAATACCGGGGTGCAACCCTGCAATAAATCTCTGCACTCTCTCTGCATCCGTGGGAAGTATCATGAGAGCATGGCGAGACAACTCAGAAAATCTCGCCTCATAGTCGGTCACGGATATCTGACCCTGCTCAATATGCTCAAACTGGTACCACAGCTCTTCCCTCTCAGAGGGTGGGATATACCTGTCCAAGAATATCTGTGTGAACTGACCCCAAGTAAGGGGAGGAGAACCTGCTGGCCTGCCAAGAACATAAGACTGCCACCATCTACGGGCCCTGCCCTCCAGCTGAAAAGTAGTGAAGTCTACCCCATGCGACTCCAATATACTCATGTTGTGTAGTCTGTCCCTACACCTATCAATGAAATCCTGGGCATCCTCATTATGCTCACCCCCGAAGATAGGAGGGTGAAGTCTAGTCCATCTATCCAATAACTTCTGTGGGTCACCATCTGCAGCTGGTCTGGGCTCGGGCACCACTGCAACAACTGACTGAGCCCCATCTGCGGGTAGTGCACCCGGAGTCTGATACAATGCAGCTGCGTGACTAAGAGCTTGAGCAGTAGGGGTCTATGCTCCCCCTCCTACCTATGATGTAGCTGGATCAACTGGAAATAAACCGGCTTGAGTCATGGTGTCCATGACCCGCAGCATACAACCCATGACCTCCTGGAAACCTGGTGCTGTCATAAAGTCTGCCTGGGTAAGCTCAGTTGCGGGCACCTCGCCCTGCTCCTCAATGATAGGATATCCTGTAGGATCTACTGGTGGTGTAACTGGAACAGCTCTGGGATGCCCTCGTCCCCTGCCTCGGGCCGGTGCCTTCCCCCGGCCTCTGCCTCGGCCTCTAACAATGGTGGGAGCAGCTCCTCCCGGGTCTGGAACATCAATTGTGCATGTCCTCACCATCTGTGAGAGAATAGAAGAGGTAAATTTAGTATACCAACCACTACATGATAGGAAATAAATAAAGAGTATTTTTCCTAACACCCTATAACTTCTCAAAGATAAATACAGACGTCTCCGTACCGATCCGCAAGACTTTAATAGGTTTGCCCATGACTTGTGAGACCTACGTGAACCTAGTGCTCTGATACCATGTTGTCACGACCCATTTCTATTATAGGTCATGATGGCGCCCAATACCATTGTCGGGCAAGCCAACGCAGAAATATAAATAAGTTCTCATTTTTACTTGTTCCCAAAAATAATTGCAGTAATTTCTTAAGTTAAAACAAGTAATAACCAGTAATGTACCAAAAATAATTATACAATTCCCAAAAGAATAGTCTACTAAAGTGTGTACCAAGACCTCGTGTCACAAGTTGTGGACAACTAGTACAATATACGAAAGAATAAATCTATCCTACTATCCGAAATAAAATAGACAATAAAAACATAAAGAGAGACTCCATCAAGCTGCTGAACGGTACAGGAAGGGAGCAGCTCACCGTGGAAGCCTCAGAATGTGCTTAGGGATGCGCACCAGACTGATAGCCAGATGTACCTGCCTCAGATCTTGTACAATTAAGTACAGAAGTGTAGTATGAGTACATAAACAATATGTACCCAGTAAGTATCCTGTCTAATCTCGAAGAAGTAGAGACGAGAGGTCGACTTGACACTTACTAGTGTCAAATAATATGAGAAATGAATTATACTGAGCATGGATAGAACATATAATAAGCAGTTTATTAGAAGTAACAGGTCCTCTCCTAGATAATATCATAGTTGGCCACTTTAATTTCCAAGATAATAATAAAGCTCAATTCATAGAAAATACTGAGTAAAGCATGCGCAAGTAGTGCCGAGGTCGTACGGTCCGATCCAACATAAAAGTAAATTGTGCACTGCCGAGGGTCGAACAGCGTGAACCATAGATGCATCTATTACCCTGCTCACGGATCAATCATGTGATACAGTCAAATGTAATTAAACACAACAACAAGCAGACATGAATATATAATTGGAGAGAAATTATTCACGGAAATATCAACTTCTCTTTAAAAAAAAGCCAAGAAAGATAATGTTCCTCTTAGTAGTCTCATTTACCATAATCACCATGATTTAGACAATTCAAATTAAACATAAAGTTGGAAGAACATCACATAAAGCATGCTTTTGGGTCCTAGACTACCCGGACTTAGCATAATAATAGCTACACATGGACTCTTGTCACCTAGTGCGTACGTAGCCCCTGCATTTAATGGCAAATTATTCGATTACATCACCTATAGGGACAATTCCCTCTTACAAGGTTAAATAGGAGACTCACCTTGCTCCAAAACGTACTTCCAATACCAAGAACAAGCTCAAATTCTCAATTTGGAGCTGAACGATCCAAAACTAGATAAACAAGGTAGGAACTAGTCAATACGAGCTCACAAGATCGCATTCTAACTATTTAATCAATTTCCCAACCTTAAACACAAGTTTCCTAAAATCTGACCCCGGGCCCACGTGCCCGGATTCCGAAATTTTTGGAAGAAAGTTGTTCTATATAACCTAAGGATCAATAATATATGATTTCTACTTCATTTTATAACAAATTTTATGGTAAAATCTAAGTTTTATCAAAACCCTAGGTTTTTGCCCTAATCCCTTGATTTTTCCTAATCTTTAAGTGTTAATCTACCCAAAACTCTAGCATTAAACTTAGAAATAAGGGGGATGAACTTACCTCAAGATGCTAGGTGGAAATCTCCTCTCAAGAGCTCCAAAATCACCCAATACACGAGTGCAAAATGGACAAAAATGGTTAGAGCCCATATTAAATGAGGCTCACTACTTCAGTGATTTCCGCATCTGCGGTTATGGGCCACACCTACGGAAAGGAGCCGCTTCTGCGGAATCACCACTGGGCCACTAGGCCGCATCTGCGAGATGCAAGCCGCATTTGCGGCTCCGCTTCTGTGGAAAGACAGCCGCTTCTGCGGCTTTGGCCTGGCCTGGCTTGACCGCATCTGCGAGTGGTGGACCGCTTCTGCGGACTCGCACCTGCGGATGACCAACCGCAGGTGCGGTTATGACATCAACCTGAAGCTTCAACTCTTCTCAAATTTTCCAACTTCACTCGAGCCTCGTCCGATTGATGCTCGGGGCTCCCAGACCCCACCTGAACATACCGACAAGTCTAAAATCATGAAACAAAATCGCTCGAACTTTTGAAATGCTCGAAACAATGCTAAATCTAAGAATCACCCCCTAAAACCAATTGGATCAAACTTATGAACTTCACGTTCTTAAATTCACTTCTAACATGCCGAAACGCACTTATACTCCTCGGATTGACACCAAATTTTGCAGGCAAGTCTTAAATGTTATATTGGACCTTTACTAGGCTCCGAAACCAACTTACAAGCCTGATACCAATGTGATCAATCATTATTTAGTTTCTTTAAATCCTTCAAATTTCAGTTTAACAATTTCTAATAAAAAATTTATTACTCGGGCTAAGGACCTCGGAATTTGATTCTGTGCATACGCCCTGGTTCCATATTTTCCTAGGGACCTTCTGGGACCGTCAAAATACAAATCCAGGTATGTTTGCTAAAAATGTTAACCAAGGTCAAACTTAGCCTTTTAAGAAAATCATAAGGAATCAAATGAGCTTATTCCAACCCAAACTCTTCCAAATCCCGAACCAACCATCCCCGTAGGTCGTAAATTAGTTAAAGCAAGTGCGTGAAGTTTCATTTAGCATAACGGGGTTCTAAAAAGCAAAACGACCAGTCGGGTCGTTACATGAATGAGAAAAAGATTGATGTGTACGATTCTATAGTGAACCATATGAGGCAGGAATGAATCACATTGAAATGTATGCACGCATGATTCGCCACTTGCTAAAGTTCTCACAGTTTGAGAAAAATCACATGTCTTTTGGAAATGCATTGAACAAATTTGATATTCAGTGGCAAAGATCACCACATCAAACTGGATCGTACGTGTTGTCATTTGCTATATAATTTATATATACTTTAGATTTATTTTATTAAATATATTGTTTAATTGACTCTATAACTTACATTTTTCTTAGGACTGATTGTGATGCATTCCTAATCAAGTATGTGGAGTTGTTAATGATGGGAAATGATGTGGAGAAATTTCAACCGGAAGACATAACAAACTTCAAAAAAGAACTTACAGCAAATCTTTGGGCACATGGAGAGTGGAAAACAATTCTGGTTATGATACAACACTAGAAAATGTCGACAACGACTATGATAGTGAAAATGAAACTTGCTGCCCAAAGGAGCGATAGTTTAGTTGTAAAGAAAATTAGTTGTTGTTGATTTTTTGTATAAAATTTCTGTAAACAAGGCGCTTTTATTTTGTTTTCATAGCATAATTTTTGGTCACAGTTATGCCAAATTACAGTTTCAGAAGTAATATGAAGGCATCATGTTATTAATTTTTTTGTTTCTATCAAGTATTGATTCGTCCATTTACAATCCCTAAATTAAGTTTATAGAGCTTGTAAGTATTAGTTAAGGACCAAGTGTCCTTAACTTTTGAACTTGGAAATTGAAGTTCAGGACTAGATGTCCTTAACGTTTGACCTTGAAACTTGAAGTTCAGGTCCAGATGTCCTTAACTTTTGAACTTGAAACTTGAAGTTCAAGACCAAGTGTCCTTAACTTTTGAACTTGGAGCTTGAAGTTCAGGACCAAGTTTTCTTAACTTTTGAACTTGGAATTCAAAGTTAAGGACCAAGTGTCCTTAACTTTTGAACTTGGAACTCTAAGTTAAGGACCAAGTGTCCTTAAGCCTTGAACTTGGAACTCAAACTTCAGGTCCAAGTTTCCTTAACTTTTGAAATTGGAACTCTAAGTTAAGGACCAAATGCCCTTAAATTTTGAACTTGGAACTCTAAGTTAAGGACTGTCTGTCCGTAACTTTTGAACTTGGAACTCAAAATAAACAAAAAGCATGTAAGTGCAAAGAAACTTTGAATATTTAGGACATCTGCTCAAATAAAAACAATCTAAATGAATCCAATTTATAGCAAAAACCGTAAAAGTGTAGATAAACATAAGTGTATATATCTAGTATTCTCTATGCTTCCTTGAAAATGGATGGATTGCCGGAGAATATACACAAGTTGTTCTATTATGACCAATTCTTCTGCAACGACCATATTTGAATGTTATTTTTGATGACTCGGTAGCTGGAATATGCCTTTTCTGCTGCCTTCTACCTGGTGGCACTTTGTCATCTGGAGGTTTAATAATTTGTGACTTAACACTCTCTGGTACAATCCAAGAATCAGTATGTACTACAGGATGTATTTGTCTTTCATATATTTTCAGCCAAGATTCCTTTAAGTACCAGTGCGAGCAAAAGTTGGACTTCTTGATGTTTCTCATCTCGATGGCTGCAATTGTATGTATGCATGGTAATTCATCAAATTGAAACTGAAAACAATCACATGTTCTTTTGTTTAAGTCCACCAAGAAAGTAATTCATTCTTCCTCAACTCTAGAATGCCATGAATCAACAGGGAAGACCTTTAATGTTGAAAAATTATAAATTAGTACATTATGTTAAATTATCATTAAAATAATAAGCTAAACAAATACTTACATTCAAAATAAATGCTAAATCTATCTTTTTCTTCAATTCCTCTTCTACCCAACAAGGAACGTCATAAAAAGTTTCTTCTACTTCATTTCTTCTTTCATAAAACCAACGTTGTAGCTTCACTTGGATGAAATCCATCATTCTTAATATAGGCAGCTCTCTTGCTTCTAATAACACAGAATTCATTGACTCAACTATGTTTGTTATGAGCATGGCATATCTTCATCGTGGACTACAAGAACGTGCCCACCTTTCCTGTGGTTCTTCCATCATGTAGTCATAAGTCTTCTTATCTACTTTTGTTATATCTGACATGTATAGATCAAATTCTTTGCGCCTGTATACTCTTGCAGCACTTTGGAAAGTTGTATGACCTCACTTTTTACTTTCCTTCGCTTTAGGTTTTGCTCCAAATGATAGATACAAATCTCATGGTGGCTTTCAGGATGTACCTTTGCAATGCCATATGCAATAGCTTGATACCTGTCTGATTAAAAACTTAAATTCTCACGGCTCCTAATTGCATTGTGAAGCTCACTAAAGTACCACTCATAGATATTGTTATTTTCAGATTCTGCAATTCCAAAGGCTAGTGGGAAAATTTGGTTATTTGCATCCTTTGAAACTGAAATCATTAAAACACCATGAAATTTTAACTTCAAAAAAGTTGCATCAACAACAATCACTGGTCTACAATGATTCCAACCAGTTATTGATGATGCATATACATAAAATATATAAAGAAACCTGAAAATATAGTATAATAGAAGGTTAATAGAAGTTAAGGACATGTAGTTCTTAACTTAGACTAACAAGGTCAAAAGTTAATGACAGTTAGTCCTGAACTTCAGGATACAAGCCCAAAAGTTTAGGATAGGTAGTCATGAAGTTAGACTTCCAAGGTCAAAAGTTAAGAATACTTGGTCCTTAACTTAGAGTTTCAAGTTTAAAAGTTAAGGACATGCAGTCCTTAACTTAGAGTTACAAGTTCAAAAGTTAAGGACATGCAGTCCTTAATTTTCTAACTTGCAACTCTAAGATAAGGACCAAGTGTCCTTAACTTTTTGACTGCACACATCAAAGTTAAGGACATCACGTCCTTAACTAGATAGTTAAGGACATCATGTCCTAAAGTTTACAAAACAGACTAGTAATCTCTTTTTTGATTGTTTACCTGTTGTTGTCGTCTATCTTTATGTTAGTATATGTTTCCAGGTTTTTACTTTTCATCATATACAAGTATGAAGACAATAATTCATAATTCTCTTCAGGAGTTCCTCTTATTAAAGCTGAAGCACGTTGAATAGCACGCCACGCCTTGCGATACCCAATGTCTAGTCCATGCAATTTTTGCATTTCTGCCATGACAAAAGATGGTGTAACTTCAAACCTTGGGTCTCGAAGATTGTCAATAATGTAACCACTAATTAACTTTAAAGTTGCATGCCTTTGATTAACTTTCATAGATTTAACTGAGCTGTCATGATTTTTCCCAATCTTTACTATCTTAAACAGTGTTGAATTTTTACTCTGAAAGCACGCACACACCACCCACACCTATCATCTTTGCATTTCAACGAATATCTTTTTGAGCTTGATCTAACAACCTTGAATTCAAAATGTCCTTTAATTTCTATATTCGAAAAACAGTTAATTATACTCTTCTTTTTGTCAAATATTGATCCCACTTTTATTTCATCCAACGAAACATTTTCTCTTAATATCGTAGTTGGGGATTTTTTTTTGTTTTGAATTTGAGCTTCGTCTAGTTAGTTGAGTAGAGGTTTTTTCAGCAACTTCTTCTATTACCGGTGCACTCTCTAAGACTTGAATACCCAAAGCTTGTTCGTTGTCAATCTCTATAATGCTTTGTCCTTCCACTTGAATAGAATCAAATGTTTGAAGCACCTCTTCAGTTATTGGTTCAGCTTCAACCATATCTATTTCCATTATCTGTTGGCATTTGTTTTGATTGTCATGTTGATTTTCTCTGTTGACATGTTCAAAGGTGCTTGTAGATCCAAAAACTCTTTCCGAAACATCAACAATGAAACGACAACCCTTGAAGAGTGAATGACTTTTTGAGTAACTCTATACATGTGTGAAGATCTAAATCTTTGGATACAATCATTCCCTTGCTTGTTCCCAGGTTGATATCAAACCATATCATTGCTTCAAATTGTCTCTATCCAATTCAATAACTTCAAAGACCCATTTAATGAAATCTTCAAATTGAATTGCCTCAGGTACTAGAACAAGCTTTGTTTGATGATCAAGATATTTATAGTCTTCAGTCGATTTACCATTAAAAGCAACTATAATACATATTGTTACCATCTTACAAGTCAAGAGAATGGAAAATTCAGGACATATTTATAGAGTAATCCTTGTATAAATTAAGGACAGGAACTGTAAGTTCAGGACCAAGGTAAGGACCAAGTGTCCTTAACTTTTTAACTTGGAAATCAAAGTTAAGGACCAAGTGTCCTTAAATTTTGAACTTGGTATTCAAAGTTAAGGACCAAGTGTCCTTAACTTTTGAACTTGAAACTTGAAGTTCAGGACCATGAATCCTTAACTTTTGAACTTGGAACTTAAACTTCAGGACCAAGTGTCCTTAACTTTTGAACTTGTAAGTCAAAGTTAAGGACCAAGTGTCCTTAACTTTTGACCTAGTTAGTCTAACTTCAGGACCATGTGTCGTTAACTTTTGAAATTTGTAACTGTAAGTTAAGGACGAAATGTCCTTAACTTTTGAACTTGGAACACTAAGTTAAGGACCAAAGGTCCTAAACTTTTTCAAAACAATTTGCAAAATAGGACATTATGTCCTTAATATTCAGAACAACAGCAAAAACGTTAAGGACATTGTGTCCTTAAGTTTTTCAATACAATTTGCAAAATCACGACACTATGTGTCATGTTAAGGACACCAAATCCTTAACATTATGTCCTCAATATTTATAGAATAATCACAGTACGCGATGTCCTTAACGTTATCAATCCAGAAAAGCAAAAAAATCAAATTCCTAGCATCAAATTCTTAGTAACGAAATAAAAATCAACAGAAACACACAAACGCATAACTTACTGTAATTTTATGTTGATTTTTGGACGAGAAAGTTGAATTCTATAGTTTGAAATCAGAAGAGAAGCTTCTGCAATTTTGGACGATCACAGTCGTTGCTGCTGCTTTGAAAGGTAGTTACGCGTTGTTGTTGCTGATCTTTAATAAGTATAAGCTTATAACAGAAGGGTATTTTCGTCCAGGCAGGTAAAAGTTTATTAAAGCAGTGGCTAAAGACTAAAGACGTTTAAAACAGTGGCTTAAAAATAAAGACATGTGCTATTAATGGCTATCTGTGCATATCGCCCCCAAACCAAACCAACAAAAATTGGGTTTTTTCAATCTCGATACTTTTTGGATTTTTTGGTTTTCTCGGGGTTTTCGGGTTTTTTCCGACTAAATTTTCATAGCATAAAATTTATAATTTATTCTCTAATATTTCTTAGGTCCTAGTTGGATAAAATTATATAAGATGTTAACCAATAAAATAATATAAAATAATTTGAGATGAATCATGATTATACTAAAATAGTCAACAAATCGCATAAAATAAATATTGTTAATTAATAAGCCATAATAAAAATAAACATAATCTAAAAGTACTAAATCATGTTAAAATAAGTACGACTAATAAGTACTAAGTATTAGTTACATAATTAAATAATATTAAAAGTAAGTTACGTATTTTCACTATCTAAAGTAATGAAAAACTAAGAAAACAAATATCCAATATTATTGTTATTCCTAGTATTAAATTGAATTTTTTTGTTAGCATTTTTATTGATTTGATTTTGCTTTGGAATTTATTTGAATCACTAACCTTTACGCTCTATAAAATATATTTGATCATTCAAAAGTTCTAAGTTAAAGCTTGAAATAATACATTAAAAGAGAGAACTATGAAAAATATTTGAAATATTTATAAATTATATTACAACAATTATTTTTATGTATAAAATATTTTAAAACTTGTATACATGTAATATCGGGTTGGTTTGGTTTTGGTTTGACTTTTTTTAGTTAAAACCAAACCAAACCAATTATGGTCGGGTTTTGTTTTCTAACACCAAACCATAGTTGGGTTTTTTTTTCTCGGTTTGACTCGGATTATCGATTTGGTACGGTTTTTCAGTTTCCTTTGTACACCCCTAATAAAATGTATAGCATATAATATATATATTTTATACATATTTCTTTTAACATTTCGATAGATTTTTACCAACCAGCCAAATATGCAACTTTCCAAAAAATATTGATAGAAAGCAATTCATTCTTTAACTGGCATTATGCGATTAGTCAATACCAAAAGACTGGGAAGCCCGGTGCATTAAGCTTCTGCTGTGGGGTCCGAGGAAGGGCCAGACTACAAGGGTCTATTATATGCAGTCTTACACTGCATTTCTGGAAGAGGTTGTTTCCACAGCTCGAACCCATGACCTCCTAGTCACATGGCATCAATTTTAGTCGGCCAAGGCTCCCCTTCCGTGTAACGACTCGACCGGTCATTTTGAGCTTTTGCACTTTTGATCGCCATTTCTCGGGCATGACTTACCCCGTGTGATGTATTATGACTTATGTTAATTATTGGTTTTGGTTTTAAGGGTAATCGGAATGAAATTGTAAGAACAATTACTAGTTTAAAGCTTAAAATTTGAACGGTTTGACCAAGATTTGACTTGTTTGTATATGATATCGGATCGGGATTTTTATGATTTGGTTAGCTCCGTTAGGTGATTTGGGACTTTGGAGCATGATCGGAATGCATTTTGAAAGTCTGTGGAAGGTTTAGGCTTGAATTGGCGAAATTGAGATTTCGGCGTTTTCCGGTTGATAGGTGAGATTTTGATATAGAGGTTGGAATGGAATTCCGAGAGTTGCAGTAACTTCGTTGGGTCATTTGGGATGTGTGTGCAAAATTTTAAGTCATTTGGACGTGGTTTGGTTGGGATTTTGATCTAAAGCGTGTCTCAGAAGTTTTTGAAAAACTTAGGCTTGAATTCGATGAGTTTTGGGTAATTTGATGTTGTTTGAGGTGTTTTGATGATTAAAACAAGTTTGAATAAGATATTGGGTTATGTTTGTGCTTTTGGTTGAGGTCTCGGAGACCTCGGGATGATTTCGGATGGTTAGCGGGGAAATTGGAATTTGTGTTGCAGCTTCAGATTTGCTGCTTTTGGTATTTTCGCATCTGCGGTTTGTGGACCGCAGATGCGGGTGTTTCATCGCAGAGCAAAAACGGGTCAGGTAAGCTGGACCACAGAAGCGGCTAAAAGAATCGCATTTGCGGAAGCGCAGATGCGTAAGAGGTTCGCAGATGTTGCTTAGGCCGGTTTAATGAACTCCGCAGAAGCAGATGTGTTGACCGCATATGCGGTACAGCAAAAGTGGATTTTGGACCGCAGATGCGGTTATGTCTGGGCAGAATGTATATATGACTTCCTTCGCGATTTTTGAAGGGTTTAACCATTTTTGCACTCAGAATTAGGAGCTTTGGGTGATTTTGACAAGAGGAATCAAAGAGAGGTAAGGATTTTGGACTTAAAACACATTCTTATGGTAGAATTTCATGAATTAAGGCTGTAATTAATGGGTTTAAAGGGTTAAAAATGGAGGATTAGGGCTTGAGTTTAAGAGGCATTTAATGCAGGATTTGAGGGGTCAGTTGAACTCCGATTTTGATGTTGTTGATATGTATGAACTCGTGGGGAGAAGAGGAATCTAATGATGTGAAAATTTATGAGTTTTGAGAAGTGGGTCCGGGGCTCGGGTTTTGCTAATTTTGGGATTTTTGATATTTTTCGATTGTTTTCGCTTGGGCTTTACTCCCTTAGCATATTGTGACATATTCGTTCTGATTTTGGATAGATTCGACGGGTATGGAGGCCGATTTGAGGGGCAAAGACATCGCGAGCTAGAGATTTAGCCGATTCGAGGTGAGTAATGATTGTAAATAATGTTCTGAGGGTTTGAAACCCCGGATTGCACATCGTAGTGCTATATTGAGGTGAGACACGCATTTGATGATGAGTGTGGAGTCGTTTACTATTGGGGATTGTGACTTGGTCCGTCCTGATTGAAGATTTTACCGCGTATTTGGTTGAAACTTATTTGTTATCATCATTATTTGGGTTGATCGCCATATTTGGGCTTTGTGCCAACTATCTGAACCCTTCGGGGATTTTTATCACTATTTCCTCACAGTTTTGAATTATTACTTGAAATCGGTCCTGTTGATGTCTACTGTTTTACAAACTCAGCCACTTTTACTCAGATTTGAAACTTAAATGATATTTCTAAATGATGTTTTGGGATGAGAACTACTGTTTTACTAATGCCCGAGGGGCTTATGATGATTTTCGGACTGAGTGAGGTCAAGTTCCATATGTTAGGATATACGCCACGAGGTGGCTTGAGTGATATGAGGCCGAGGGCCTGAGATACTTTTATACGCCACGAGGTGGCTTGAGTGATATGAGGCTGAGGGCCTAGATTTGATGCCACAAGATGGGTTGATATTGTGCTTTAGGCCGTAAGGGGCCCCTCCCGGAGTCTGCACACCCCCAGTGAGCGCGGGTACCCATTGTGATCACAGAGTGAGCCTGAGGGGCTGAGAGTGTTCTGAGAGTGAGCCCGAGGGGATGGTACTATTCTATGTGCTTACTTTATTTCCATTTGTCTGCCATTACCTGTTGATTGTGTTACTTTATGTGTTATCTTCCTGATTGCCTGGCATTACCTGTTAAATTGATTGTTGAGCCTGAGGGGCGGATTTCTGTTCTTATCTGCACTAATTGTTTTGCATTACTTTGCATAACTGTTGAAAAAGCCATTTTCAAAAGAGGTTTAAACTGAGCTAAGATATTTCTAAAGATTTCATAGCTTCACTATTTGTCTCAAGGGTTTTACACTGCTTCTATACAGCATGTTGGTTTGCTTTACGTGATTTCTTACTGCTCAGTTGTTATTTACCTTTATTACTCACTGAGTTGGAGTACTCACTTTACTCCCTACACTTCGTGTGCAAATGCAGCTATTTATTCACCCGGTAGCGGGTGTTGAGCTAATCGGAGGTTGAGTCATCGGAGTTTAGCAAGGTGGCTGCCAGTGTTTATAGCACTGCTCTTCTCCCTTCTCTTTCATCAGTCCTGTTTTGTACATTCAGACCTTGTAGTCATATTTATCCTCTAATAGATGCTCGTGACTTGTGACACCCTGCGGGCTGTGTCGGGATGGTTTCTATTGTTGTTATCGTTATTTCCATAAATTATGGTTAGTATATCATGTTTTAGAACTACTTATGGTATTTAACTATTTAAAAGAGGTGGTCTATTTTGGTCTGACTGGCCTTGTCTTCACGAGAAATGCACTCACTACCGGGTTTGGGGTTAGGGTCGTGACAAGTTGGTATCAAAGCCGAGGTTACATAGGTCTCATGAGCCCTGATCATGTTTAGTATAGTCTCGCGGATCGGTACGGAGACGTCTGTATTTATCCTCGAGAGGCTGCAGAACCTTTAGGAAAAACTTCAGATTCTTGAATTCTTATCGTGCGTCCTTGGTTCAGCTTGAAAAGTAACTCTTGAAATTCCTTCCACGCGTTCGTATGCACGCATGAGCACTTAGTATCAGATGTGCATTGATGGCTTGAGATTCCTTGATCGAGGGGTGAGATGTGATCTTTGTGAGCTGATGTTGGGCCAGTCTGGAGGACTTGATGCCAAATCCTTTCCTATGGCTTGAACACCGAGGTGCTGATTATGTGAGCAAGTGCTTTTGAATTTATATGTTCGGTAATTTTTCCCTATTGTGGAAGTGACGGCTAGATGGCTATGTATGAGAATGTTAGTACTGCGAGATGTATTCGTATGATTTGGAAATGACGAGAAAGGTTTGCGGGAGGATATAAGAACTATTAGGTGCTTGATTTCCGTCTTGATTCGAGTTATAGCCGAGTTATGGGCATGTGAAGAATCTTTTCATGTCTCCTAGTTGGGAGTGGAGTAGATTTCATGTTGCGGTATGAGTTCAGACTCAGGAAGGCTAAGTGACTGCGTAATGGTTATGATGGTGGAAGGTATACATAAAAGTTAGTTTAAGGCGAAGCAGGTGGGTTTTCTCCTACGAAGTGTTCTGGAGTTGTGTGACCCTTATGTGTTGTTAGAAGATCTCATGTGCAAGTGAATGTAAGTGTTGAAATTTGAATTTTGGGTCGCTTGAGAGAGTGGGCTTAGCTGCTGCGAGAATGAGTGCGAGAGTTGCCGAAGATTTAAAGTACTAGATGATCTATGTTTTCACAAGATTACAAAAGGATTTGAGTTTAATCTCACCATGGTATTGTGGCATCAATAGAGTATAAGTGTTATGAGTTATTGAGAGTATTTTGATCTGTGGCTCCGAGCTAAGTGGGGGAGTCTGCTGTGAGTAGTTGATTACACGGTTAGGTGCTATGTTGGTTCCAATTGGAGGCGTGCGGGCGAATCAGTTATGGCTTGCGGAAATAGAGACCGAGGATGGCTCGAGTAAAGGAATTTTTTTGACAAAGGTTATATTATGCTTCATAGGGTATGAGAATCACGGGATGTCTGAAGTGGTGGTTGGTAAAGAATGCTCGGTGCATAGAGCAGGAAGTTGCTTGGTTGTATTGGGATGAGGATTTTACTCTGCAATGTCGGAGTGCCAATGAGGCACAGGTGGTTCTGTTCGTTGGGTCAGGTAAATTGCAGTTTGAATAAGAGTGAATGACTTGTAAGAATGATTCTAATGTGTTCAAAGAGTCTGCATACATCAATTGAGTATTCTAAAGTTGCATATGCGGTTAGAAACTGTATTTTCATTGGAAGAGGTCAAGACTTGTGATATTTCTATGTTAATTATGGGATTCTATGTATCAATATCAGGAAAGTAAAGGTAACGGATTTAGATTCGCAGGAAGTTCTACAGAGTAAAGTATTTTGGAATGTGATATTTCTGGGAATATTTAAGAGAGTATTCAACGGCTTATGGGTCTTACACAGTGTGGTTTAATGCTCGGATCTCGTATGGTAAGCCTGGGTTGAGGAATTATGGTGCTGCATCAAGAGGGAATATCAAGTTGAAGATGAATCAGAAGGGAATTTAGATAGATGGAGTAGCTTGATAGTAGACCGAATCGGTATGGTAAGGATATGATTAATTCCTTGTGTGTGTTCGAGGTAATAAGTTCTTTCAGGTATTTTGCGGCGATGCTCTTAGGTTTCGCTGGTTTGCTTAGCTTAATCAAGCTAGAAGGATTCAGTCCTGACAGGTCTGATTTGTGCAAAGGGAACTCGGAGAGTTCTTGATGGCTTTTATCGAGGTTTGGAGATGTATATCTTCTATGGACATGCGATGTATAGTGATTTTTCTTCTAGACGGGGCCAATAGAAAGTTTTTACTAGTAGAGTTCGTAGTTGTCTGTGGCTCGGAAGGGAGATGAAGTTATCATGTTATCCTAGGACGGTATGGTATATGCGGTATGTTATAAGGATCGAGATTTGAATGTGTAAAGTTACGGTCAGTTCTGAAAGGAATTTCATGAAAACCTTAAGCAACGGGTAGCCTCAGATGATTAAGGAAATAGTATTTCTAATTTGGGGTGATTTGACGAGGGCATATGTTCAAAAAAAAAAGGGCAATGTGATTAAGTTGATGGTACTTCGGTAGTATTGCGGCACTTTCTTGTTAGATTGACTGCAGGTATTCGAGTTTGCTTGGTGGTACGGAGGAAATTTTAGAGTATTTATAGTGGGATGATTGGGTATTAAAGGTGTGGCATGTGTTCGGACAGAAAAATTGGGATCAGATATGGTGATTCATGTGCCGTGTGGATGTGGAGACGGAAGTTCTCATATTCAGGCAATGATGTGGTTGTAGATCGCGTGTATCGGCATTGTTTAGCAACTACCGGGATTTAGAGGCCCGAGTGGATCTTTCTTTGCTTGGTATATTAGATTTTGGATGTGATGTTGGGGTTTAGACTAGTTGTCTCTGTGTCGGGTTATGCCGGACTATTGCGCTTTGGGCTATGCCAGAAATGCCAGGGGTTGAGTGGGGAGGTGCGTCGAGTTATGTTCTAGTAGAGTTGTTTATATTTCAAGGACCCAGCGGACGACTGGGAAGGATTTCCTTTCTTAATTGGGCCTTCGTGATGGATGTCAGTGCAGAGGTTTCTACCATTGATTCAGTTTTGGTGATGAGGGACCTTTCGGATGTGTTTCTTGTGGCCGGGCATGTCATTGGGCAAGGTTGCGGATTTCGGTATTGATTTGGTGCCGAGCACCGTATCGTATGGCTTTGGCAGGAGTTATAGTAGTGGAAGGAGCAGCTTCAGGCTTCCTTGGTAAGGAGTTCGTTGGCAGGCCAATGTGGATACGTGTTCTAGATTGAGTCGGCTTGATTGGCCCCAAATTGTATTGTTGAAGGATAGGTTGGTTCGATCGTTATTGAGTTTATTAGTGATCTAGGGAGATCTATGAGTTGCCTTTCTGTGTTGCGAGACGCTATGATTTGTTGGTTATGGGCACACATGGTGCGGTTCTATTGGGATTCATAGTGGCAGTCGAGCGGGAAGAGCAATTGGGTGTTGCTCAATGAACGCATATTGGTTATGTCCTATCGGGTTTGCATGGTATATGTTACTTGTTTTACTGTGGGTGTAATGATTTGCTTTGGTTCCAGACATCAAATTGTGTGTGGTTGTCAATTTCGAGCATAGTGACTTGAGGTGTCTCATGTGGAGCAGTGTTTGGATAGGATCGCACATTGCAGTGAAGCTATGTGGGATATGACCTTGCGGGTTAGATTCATGTGTTCTATTCTATGATGTGAGATGGGTTCTCAGCCTTGTGTTGAGGTGGCACTGGTGAGCCAACTCTTTCATTTGAGTCATTTTCATGATTTGATTATGTTCGGACCGTTGCTTATTGGTGCGCGTATTATGCTAGTTGTGGCTTAGGCCTCTATTGATGTGTCATGTCACCAGAGTGGTGTGTTGTATTAGAGGAGAACGTTGGGATCATTAATGAATACGAACGGATTCGATTTCAGCATGTTTGAAGGATAATATCAAGGTTCGGCTCAGAAATTTGATATGGCCCTTGCTAGTGGGGAAGTGGCCTTATGAATGGTTGATCTGAGAAATGGTTATGGTTTATTGCGTGTTTCATTTATCATTGGCAGTATATGGAAGTGTTAGAATGAGACTTTAGTTGATAAGAGGTTTTCTATTGGTATTCGGTTGTTATGTACAACTGTTGTGATTAGAAATTATCGCTACTAGTGTTTGAGTTATGTGGTATATCATGTGATTGCACCTGAGACAACAGATATGGTTTGTACGGCTTGTTTGGACTTATTCACAATATAAATGTGAGATTTTGATAGTATTGATGGTTTCAGAAGTGGAAATGTGGTTCTATGGTTTATGGGCTAGAATGGATTGTGAAATTTCAGTTATATTGTGTTATCGAACCTATGTGAGATAGGGTGATGTGGGATCACCCCCGAGTATATGCATGGTAAGGTTATTCAGCAATTGGCTAGCTTTTGGAACAACTCTAGGCACGTTCGAGGAAGAACGTATGTTTAAGTGGGGGAAGATGTAACAACCCGACATGTCATTTTGAGCTTTTGCACTTTTGATCTCTAGTTCTCGGGCATGACTTACCTCGTGTGATGTATTACGACTTATGTTAATCGTTGGTTTTGGTTTCAGGGTAATCGGAATGAAATCGGAAGAACAGTTCCCAGTTTAAAGCTTAAAATTTGAAAGGTTTGACCAAGATTTGACTTGTTTGTATAAGATCTCGGATCGGGATTTTTATGATTTGGTTAGCTCCGTTAGTTGATTTGTGACTTAGGAGCGTGATCGGAATGCATTTTGGAAGTCCGTGGAAAGTTTTAGGCTTGAATTGATGAAATTGAGATTTTGGCATTTTCCGGTTGATAGGTGAAATTTTGATATAGAGGCCGGAATGGAATTCCGAGAGTTGCAGTAGCTCGTTGGGTCATTTGGGATGTGTGTGAAAACTTTCAGGTCATTTGGAAGTGGTTTGGTTGGGTGTTTGATCAAAAGCGTGTTTCAGAAGTTTTTGGAAAACTTAAGCTTGAATTCGATGAGTTTTGGGTAATTTGATGTTGTTTGAGTTGTTTTGATAATTGGAACAAGTTTGAATAAGATATTGGGTTATGTTTGTGCTTTTGGTTGAAGTCCCGGGGGCCTCGAGGTGATTTCAGATGGTTAGCGAGGAAATTGGAATTTATGTTGTAGCTTTAGATTTGCTACTTCTGGTATTTCTGCATCTGCGGTTTGTGGACCGTAGATGCGGGTGTTTCATCACAGAAGCGAAAATGGGTCAGGTGAGCTGGACCGCAGAACCGACTAAAGGGATCGCATTTGCGGAAGCGCAGATGCAGAAGAGGTTCGCAGATGCGGCTTAGGCCGGTTTAATGAACTCCGCAGAAGTGGATGTGTTGACCGCATATGCGGTACCGCAAAAGCAAATTTTGGACCGCAGATGCGGTTATGTTTGGGCCGAATGTATATATATGTCTTCCTTGGCGATATTTGAAGGGTTTAACCATTTTTGCACTCAGAATTGGGAGCTTTGGGCGATTTTGAAGAGAGGAATCAAAGAGACTTCGTTGAGGTAAGGATTTTGGACTTAAAACACATTCCTATGGTAGAATTTCATGAATTAAAGCTGTAATTAATGGGTTTAAAGGGCTAAAAATGGAGGATTAGGGCTTGAGTTTAAGAGGCCTTTAATGGAGGATTTGAGGGGTCAGTTGAACTCCGATTTTGATGTTGTTGATATGTATGAACTCTAGGGGAGACGAGGAATCTAATGATGTGAAAATGTTTGAGTTTCGAGAAGTAGGCCCGGGGCTCGGGTTTTGCTAATTTCGGGATTTTTGATATTTTCGATTGTTTTCGCTTGGGCTTTGCTCCCTTAGAATATTGTGACGTATTCGTTCTGATTTTGGATATATTCGACGCGCGTGGAGGCCGATTTGAGGGGCAAAGGCGTCGCGAGCTAAAGATTTAGCCGGTTCGAGGTGAGTAATGATTGTAAATGTTGTTTTGAGGGTTTGAAACCCTGGATTGCACATCGTAGTGCTATATTGAGGTGAGACACGCACTTGATGATGTGTGTGGAGTCGTTTACTATTGAGGATTGTGACTTGGTCCGTCTCGATTGATGATTTTACTGCGTATTTAATTGAAACTTATTTGTTATCATCATTATTTGGGCTGATCGCCATATTTGGGCTTCGTGCCAACTATCTGAACCCTTCGGGGATTTTTATCACTATTTCCTCACTATTTTTTAATTATTACTTGAACTCAGTCCTGTTGATGTCTACTGTTTTACAAACTCAGTCACTTTTACTCAGATTTGAAACATAAATGATATTTCTAAATGATGTTTTGAGCTGAGTACTACTGTTTTACTAATGCCCGAGGGGCTTGTGATGATTTTCGGACTGAGTGAGGCCGAGGGTCATATGTGAGGATATACGCCACGAGGTGGCTTGAGTGATATGAGGCCGAGGGCCTGAGATACTTTTATACTCCACGAGGTGGCTTGAGTGATATGAGGACGAGGGCCTGTGATACTTTTATATGCCACTAGGTGGCTTGAGTGATATGAGGCCAAGGGCCTGAGATACTTTTATACGCCACGAGGTGGCTTGAGTGATATGAGGTCGAGGGCCTAGATTTGATGCCACAAGATGGCTTGATATTGCGCTTGGGCCGTAAGGGGCCCCTCCTAGAGTCTGCACACCCCCAATGAGCACGGGTACCCATTGTGATCACAGAGTGAGCCTAAGGGGCTGAGAGTGTTTTGAGAGTGAGCCCGAGGGGCTGGTACTGTTCTATGTGCTTACTTTATTTCCATTTGTCTTCCATTACCTGTTGATTGTGTTACTTTATGTGTTATCTTCCTGATTGCCTGACATTACCTGTTAAATTGAGTGTTGAGCCCGAGGGGCGGATTTCTGTGCTTATCTACACTAATTGTTTTGCATTCATTTGCATAACTATTGAAAAAAACCATTTTGAAAAGAGGTTTAAACTGAGCTAAGATATTTCTAAAGATTTCACAATTTCACTATTTTCTGAAGGGTTTTACACCGCTTCTATACATCATGTTGGTTTGCTTATGTGATTTCTTACTGCTCAGTTGTTATTTACCTTTATTACTCACTGAGTTGGAGTACTCACTTTACTCCCTGCACCTCATGTGCAAATGCAGGTATTTATTCACCCGGTAGCGGGTGTTGAGCTGATCAGAGGCTGAGTCATCGGAGTTTAGCAATGTGGCTGCCAGCGTTCGCAGCACCGCTCTTATCCATTCTCTTTCATCAGTCCTGTTTTGTACATTCAGACCTTGTAGTCGTATTTATACTCTAATAGATGCTTGTGACTTGTGACACCCCGGTTTGGGCTGTGTCGGGATGGTTTCTATTGTTGTTATCGTTATTCCCGCAAATTATGGTTATTATATCATATTTTAGAACTACTTATGGTATTTAACTGTTTAAAAGAGGTGGTCTGTTTTGGTCTGGCTGGCCTTGTCTTCACGAGAGGCGCCCTCATTACCGGGTTCGGGGTTAGGGTTGTGACATTTCGATACCAAACAATTGGTGGAGAACAAAAAACTCATAGAACTTATAAATATATGTCTATGTATAGGGATAGGAATAGGGCGGGGCGGGGCTGGTTTAGATGTATTGGTGGTGAAAAATCACTACACGTGGAATATTAGACTGCTGACATGGCATAACGCGTGGAACAATAATAAAGCGACATGTGGCAATCTTATTTGATAGAAAAATAAAAGGCACAGGAAGAAATACCCACGAGACGGTATCGGGCCTAACATCTGGCAAGGAATAAATAAACAATAAAAAAGAAGGAAAGATACATGGATTGAAAGGAAATAAGGAAAGGGAACCAGAACTGATATAAGGCATTTATAGTAATAAATGCACCAGTTATAAGAATCCAAAATAATGGGAAATCAATATCATTAACGTCCATAATTAGCCCAAATTATGGGGGAAAACCGTTACTATTGTATATTCCTATATAAGGGCACATAATTCTATTTGTAAGGACACATCTGAGTCAATGCTGAAATATACACTTTACTTTTTCTGCTTTCTCTAAATTCTCTACCTTGACTTTGCAATCTAATAGTAGCCTATATATGCGATGTAGATGCTATTTATTCTCTAAGTTAACCATACTTTATTGATGTTTTAAGTGCTAAATGATAAAAAATGCTCTAATTGAGGTTTTTATGCTTTGCAGGAGCTACTGCGAGTTAGGAGGAGGATATAGAGTGTTTTGGGGTCAAATATGTAGATACAAGGCCAATCGAGAAGAGCCCGGATGAAAATGAGCAAGAAAAGGCGAAGAAAAAATGGGCAACAGTCCACCGCGACTGTGGTAGGGCCGCGGTTGGGATGCGGTGGAAAAAGGCGCAAAAACAAAATTGTCTAAAATGACCGCGGTTGGCCCATGACCGCAGTCGATATGGAAAATGCCAAGAAAGTCCAGGGGCCAAAGTGTAAAGCGTGGGAAACTTATCCTAACCCTATATAAACTCAACAAACTTGCCCAAGTGGGAGGAAGCTTGTTTTTAGACTCAATTGGAGGCAAGAACAAGTGTGAAAAGATCAAGACACTATTAGAGTTTTTCATTCTTCTTCTTTTTATCATTATTTTGTGAATTATGAATTATTCTATGGCTTTATCTTGTTTTACCATGAGTCGCTAAACATTTAATCTAGGGTTGATGGAACCAATTGTTGGATGAAGTCTTGATTATGTTTTGATATAATTAAGCCATTTCTTACTCTATAATTGTTCAACTATGTGTTTTTCTGTGATTAATTGAAAGGGCCCTTGATTAAACGTGTCTAGTTACCTTGTGTTGCTTGAGAAAGAACACTGGGTTAGATTGTTGTTGAACAACACCACTTTCGGGTAAGTTAAGAGATTAATTGCTTGAATTTAAAAGCAGGGTTAGAGATAATGAAGCTTTGGTGGAATAATTCTGAGTTGAATAAATTGTTAACTAGAGTAGTTCGAGAGAATGCTTCTAGTAAATCGTAATTGATCGAGAGATAATTGTGGTAACCTAGAACTCATACTTTTTATAGAGTATTATGGCGAGATTATAGATAACATGTCAGGAATTAATCCGACAATTGGGGAAATCAATAACCCTAGACCATTTTACCATTGAATTCAACTCTATTCTTGATTATTGCTAGTTTTATTATTGTTTTTCATTAGTTAACTAAAGTCTACTCATTATCCATTAAAAATCGTGCATACGGGGATTGTTTGAGCTATTCATTAGCAGTGTTAAAAGTTGTAGTAAATAGGTTAGTTCCCTGTGGGATTCGACTCCGGACTGAACCGAATTATATATTTGCAGCCACCGCTTAGTCCTTTTTGTAAGGCATAGTTGGGTGTGATCAAATTTTGGCGTCATTGTCAGGGAACTAACGGTGTTATTTATTGTAACTTTGAATAATTGCTAGGATTATTAGTTTAGATCAAATTTTTGTGGGGTTAAAAATATTTCCATTGAAATTCTCACGGTTGAACTCTTCTGTAACTCAAGTGCATTCCTAGAAGCTCTTTTAGAACTGGTGAACTCTTTGAAGGACTCTCTGATCCCGAGAAAGCATTCCGTACATTGAACCGGGCTAACAGGAAGAGCAAATAGCTGAAACAAAATGAACAAATTGAAATTGAAATGGGTGACATAGATAACGTCAACGGGAACAACATGAATGATTGAGATGACCCAAACATCAGAGTGGTAGCACCTCTTGTGCCAGAAACTGCTCTCTATGATTGGGCGCAACCAACTGCTGATAACCTGGCCACAGCAATTGCAGTTCCTCCCATACAAGTGGAGACATTCCAAATTACCAACAACATGCTGCACCTGTTACAGAATAAGGTGTTGTTCTCCGGGTCATACATCGAAGTCCCACAACAACATCTGAAGAACTTCCTATCAATTTGTGTCACTCAAAGACAGCCGAATGTGACTCCTGAGGCAATCAAATTATTATTGTTCTCATTCTCAGTAACGGGGGAGGCTCAAACTTGGCTGAATTCGCTCCCAATAAACTTCATTGCTACTTGGGAGGAACTAGTCAAGCAGTTCTTAAACAAGTTTTATCCACCCAACAAAACTGCGAGGCAGATTGATGAGATATTGTAATTCAAGCAGAAACCGACTGAGACTTTGTAAGAGACATAGGAGAGGTTTAAGTGCATGTTGGTGAAATGCCCTCACCATGGCATTCCGAATCAGATGCTGGGACAGAGATTCTATATGGGTTTGGCTGACAGTTTGAAGGCCAATGTAGATGCTTCTGCCAGGGGTGTATTCCTGAGCAAAACTTTTACAAAGTGCAAGATTCTTCTTGACAAGATGTCTCAAAATTCAGGCTGGATGACGAGAGACATAACACTCACTCCAATAGTGCATTCTGTCGCTCTTGACCCCAACAACACACATGCAGAAAACATAACCACTCTTATGACCCAGATGAGCTTGCTGACAAAGAAAATCGATGAGATGGGTATGAAATAGGTGCACATTGTGGATACCACAAAATGAGGCTTGTGCACTCCTTGCATAAACTAGTCATATGTGTGCTCTTGGAGTAGAGAGTGACAACCAGGGATTCACAGAAGTCATGAATTATGTCAATAATTTTGGAGGTCAGAGGCAAGGTGGGCAGCAATGGGGACCAACAGCAAACCAACAGTACAGACCGAACCAGCCACAGCACAACCCAATCCAGGAGGAGCACGACCACAAGGCCAAATCATATCTTATCAAAGGCAACATGGCTATAATCAGCAACACCATCAACAGTTGACCAACCAACTACCTCATCAGCAACAGGATAGTAATATGATCGAAATCAGGGGTATACTGCAACAACTCATTGGGACAAAAGGAAAGATGCAAGAGAAGTTAGTTGCACATGATTTAGCAATCAAAGGCATTGAAACTCAATTGGGACTTCTATATATGGCCTTGAATAATTGCCTACAAGGAACATTGCCTGCAGATATAAACGTTAATCCAAAGGAGCAAAACCTGAATCAGTTCATGGCAGTGAGTCTCAGGAATGGGAGAGATTTAGATAGGGAGCAAGAAGTTTCTCAATTGAGGAGAGAGACAACACCAACTACTCCAGCTGCCCCAGTTACATTAGACACCGATGAGTCGGCAAAGCTCACCGAGGTTTTAATCGAGCAAGCATAGATTGACAAGGGGAAGGAGAAGGAAGGTGAACAACTCCCAGAACAGGTAGTAGAAAAAGCTTCCAGCAAAAAAAAAGACGAAAAGCAGTGGGCAGAGGTTGATTCATGCACCATTCCCTCACAGGTTGGCAAAGCAAAAGAAAGATGATCAATACAGGAAATTCATGGAAATGCTCAGACAAATTCAACTGAATATTCCATAGATGGATGCTTTGAGGGAAATGCCAGGGTATGCAAAAATAATGAAGGACCTGATGTCGCAAAAATTTGACTTCCGGGACCTATCCACTGTAACTCTAACGTAGACCTGCCGTGCGATAGTGACAAAACCTATGGCTCAAAAGGCGTCTGCTCGAGGTAGTTTCACTATCCCATGAACCATTAGGAGTTATGCTTTTTTCTAAAGCATTGTGTGATTTGGGAGCCAGCATAAACTTGATGTCATTGGCAATCTCTACAAAACTGCGCATTGGCAGAGCTAGACCGACCTTAATGTTGCTGCAACTGGCTGATCGCACAGTGAAAAGACCGACCAGAAATCTTAATGATGTGCTTGTTCAAGTGGGGAAATTTGTATTCCCTATAGACTTCGTCATCCTTGACTGTCAAGTGGATGAAGAGATACCAATCATTCTGGGCAGGTCGTTTCTATCCATTGGGAGAGCATTGATTGGTTGTGAGACTGGGGAATTGAAAATGAGGTTGAACAATGAAGAAATCATATTCAATTCTCAACAATCTATGAGAAGACCCAGTGAATTTGCAAATTGCTCACTGGTGGAGGCTGTAGATATGATACTACAAGAGGAGGATGAGATTATTAATGTTAGGGATCCGCTAGAAACTTGCTTGATGAATCTGGAAAATGTGGATGGTAAGGAGTTGGCATAGTGGGTCATGGCTCTCGAAGGTCAAGGGTTCTGGGCAAGGGAACCCCAGTTCGAGCCTCTACACTTAGAAGAAAGAACAACACCACCTGCAAAACCATCGATAGAGGAGCCACCACAGTTGGACCTGAAACCGCTTCCAGCTCACCTCAGGTACGCTTTCTTAGGGCCTAATTCTACTTCACCTGTTATTATATCATCTGGTTTGCTAGTTGTGCAGCTAGAGCAACTCCTACAGGTGTTACAGGAATGTAAGACTGCCATTGCTTGGACCATGGTGGACATAAAGGGTATCAGCCCAGCTTTTTGTATGCACAAGATTCTCCTGGAAGAAGGGCATAAACCTTCTAGAGAAAATCAATGAAGGCTGAACCCGAATATGAAAGAGGTGCTGAAAAAGGAAGTGATCAAATGGTTAGATGCGGGTATCATCTTCCCCATCTCTGACAACAATTGGGTTAGTCATGTCCAATGTGTACCAAAAAAGGGAGTAATGATGATAATACAGAATGAGAAGAACGAGCTTATCTCAACCCGTACAGTTGTCACACCTTCTTTTTACACCCGAGGGGAGTATAAGGGAGTTTTTCCAATTAAAGTGACATTATTCAAAATAAAATTATTTTATTTAAATTAAAGTCGCCACTTGGGATAATTTATTTGGTGTCCCAAGTCACCGGTTTATTTTAAATCTCAAATCGAGGAAAATCGACTTTATTGAAAAGTCTGCGAAACCATAAAACTAGGTAAGGAATTCTGTTAACCCGGGAGAAGGTGTTAGGCATTCCCGAATTCCGTAGTTCTAGCACGGTCGCTTAACTATTAATAATTGGCCTAATTATCTGATTTACTATATGTTTTAAACCTAATATGCATTTTTAACGTTATAACCACTTTTAATTAATTTAATCGCTTTTTAGGATTTATGGAATTATTTCTTGAACAAGTTACGATTGTCGTACACTTGTTTGTTTGATACACATTATGAATCGTGTCAGAGGAACCGTACCCACGATCTACAACATGTTTAATTTATTAACGTTATTAGAAGTTGTGGCCGGGTCACATAAATGTACTCCCGAATTTGGAAATTATGTATCACAACTAGGTCACAGGAATCGTACCCATAGCTATGATAATTTAATTACGCGTCTAAAACAAACTACGATTGTTCATGGATTATTTTCCTAAACTACTTTGAAATTATTGAGAGGCTTTGTAGTGCAGACTTAAAAGTTTCTTTTTGGTTTTCAACTTTTGAGTGTTCAAAGTTCGACATCATGTGAATCCCAAAGCTATTAATGTTGAAACAAGCTTTGGTCTACAGACTTTGGAAATTATGACATCAGTTAGGGAATTCAACTTCATGGCAATGAAAGCTTTAATATTATAGGATCAGGCAACTAGCGTTTGCTTTAGCGCAAATCGGACTTCAATTAAGGTATATCACAATCGAAGACTTCTCTAAAACATCTACTGTTTATTGTGAAGGCCGTAGTTATAGAAATTATCGTAGAGAAAGAGTAATACTTTAGATAATGAGACTTGAATAAGTTAAGTACAAATCAATATCCAAGTTAGATGTGTATTAATATCCTTAGCTTTTTCAACACTTTTCAAAACTTTCAGTACTCTCATTAGTATAACTGTTTATCAAATTAGAAACTATATTGGTCCTAAGAAGAACTAACATCAAAATTACTCCAAAACAGTGATCAGTGCTAAAGATACTGAACACCTAAATGCTGCATCTTTCATTCTTGCTTTTTACATGAAGCCATAACTACATTACTATAACAGCACTATTTCTATAACACAACAACTCTATTAAGAACAATAAATAAATCCAACTTGAAAATTACCACCAGAAATCAGCTCCCATCAAACACCAAAAAAGAAACGTTAGTCAGCCAACAAAACAAAATCAACCGTGAAACCGGCTTTTAACCAACCTTTCAAACATCACTGTTTCAACAAAATGAGCAGCTGAAATTTTGCCTTTCCTCTGTAAAAATCAGTCCCAAAAATGATCCGAAATGAACCCAGAAACAACTTTTTTTTCGTACTAAAATACACCCAAAGCTACACACGAATGCTCTTCAAATCAACATTAAATTCACAGCATGCTAGAGCTCAATATTTGAATCACAATTAATCAACCAGATTCAAACTATGGAGACTAAATATCATCAGGTATATATTCATACGCATTGTAACATAGAGGGAGAACTCGGCCTTTTTTATTTATTCTAACAAATGGCCCAAATAAACATTACACAAAGCAGGGAAGCCAAGGCCAAGATGAGTACCTGGAGCGCAAGTCTACAGCTCCAAAAATCAGACAAAAGGCAAAGAAATCGGCTGACTGGAGCCCAGCGATACAGGTCCAACGATCAGCAGCAAAATCAAGCAATAATTTGAGTTAAAATCACTCCCTTAAAACCCAGAATATACAGGATAATGGAGCAGTTTAGATGACTTCAAAAATTTCCTTTAATGTCACGACCCGGACTTTCCTTTAATGCGACCAACAACGGAATAATAGTAATAATTAAAGAAATGCGGAAGATCAAATCTGATAACTTAGCAAATACTAGTACGAAAAATATAAAATACATCTCTACCTAGAATTGGTGTCACAATATCACGGACCATCTACGAATGCTACAAAGAGTTGTCTGAAAAGAAGGATACAATCTTTCTCTGAAGTAAGTGAAAATAGAATATAAAAGATAGAAGGAGACGCCAAGGCCTACGGATGTTTGCAGGACTACCTCGGGTCTCTGCTGGTACCGATCTGCACACAGTGCAGAATGTAGTATCAGCACAATTGACCCCATGTGCTGGTAAGTGTCGAGCCTAACCTCAGCAAAGTAGTGACGAGACTAGGACAAGACTACCAAATAAACCTATGGAGTTAAAGCATATACGGCAAGTAATAATAACGAGAACTAGCAGTTAAATATGGGAGGGGAATATGCCGTGAGGAATATCAAGTACCAACAGAATATCTGGAGAAAAACATAAAGAACATCTTAAATTTCGCATCAGTAAGAATAAGGAAAACAATAACGAATCAATGTCCACTTTTATTCTTTATTGTTGCGGCGCGCAACCCGATCCAAGTCATATAACACTGTTGCGGCGTGCAACCCGATCCAATTCATAGAATACTGTTGCGGCGTGCAACCCGATCCAAATCATATATCACTGTTGCAGCATGCAACCCGACCCCTCCTGTCCTCCCTTATTACTCCTTGTTATTGCGTGCAACCTGATCCCATTTAATATTGTTGCGGCGTGCAACCCGATCCCAATATACAAATCAACATCAATCACAAAATAATACCGGCAAGGGAACAATAAGAAAACAACAATATCCCGACAAGGGAATCAACAACGAGAATAAACACATCTCGGCAAGGGAACCAACAATAAGAATTAAATAAGTTCCGGCAAGGGAATCAGCTATAACCAAACTAGTACCAATAATTAATTTCACAAATGAAACCTCAACTGGAGCCAACGCTCAACAATAAACAAATACCTTGAAGATAATCATAATTCTTGACCAACACGGAGAATCAACAATTTAGGCATTTGTATTACTTATTAAGAAACACATCGATTACAATTTGAGACTCACAGGCATGCTTGATAACGACGTATAAATACTCGTCATCACACATGTACGTCGTACACTACGCTAGCACATATCAAATAAAGCACGATACCTATTCCCTCAAGCTAAGGTTAGACCAAACTCTTACCTCGAACTTTCACGGCCAACCCAAGCCTCAAACACCGCTTTTCCTTTAGAATTCGCCTCCAAGTTACTTGTATCTAACCCAAATTAATTTAACAACATCAATAAATTCTAAAGAATTCATACCAAATGCTTAATTATAGGTTTTCTATCATTTTCCCCAAAAAGTCAAAAATTGACCCCGGGCCCGCTTGGTCAAACTCGAGGTTCGGATAAAAACCCGATCACCCATTCACCCACGAGCCCAAATATGCAATTAGTTTCGAAATCTGACCCCAAAACGAGGTCTAAATTCCAATTATTCAAAAAGCCCTAACTCTACCTAAATTCCCAATTTCTACCATGAAATTTTTGATTTTTGATTAAAAAGTGATGAAAAATATTGGATAATTGAAAGCGTAAAGTTTAGAATTGATTACCAACACTTTGGGTATGAATTTCTGTGAAGAAAATCGTCTCTAGGTCTTGGGAGTTCGAAAATATAAAGAAAATGGGTTCTGCCCGTTTTGAAATCTATTTTAAAAAGACTGGGAACGAGATGGGTCAGGCCCAAATGGCCTTCGCATTCGCGTTGGATGGCCTTCGATTTCGCGGAGCTTTCATTCCTCAGGCCTTCGCATTCGCGTAGAGCAAAATTGGACTCCCTCCCCCAGGCCCACTAACCCTATGCGTTCGCGTGAGCCTGAACGCGTTCCCGAAGGGTAACTCCCCCCAAAGCTTCGCATTCGCGTCCTGAGCTCTGCGTTCGCGAAGAACAAACTGACACTTGAGTTATTTGCTTTACGCATTCGTGAGTGAAGCCACGCAAACACGAAGAACAAAATCACTAAGCACCTGAGACGGCAAAACCTGCAACGTTTCTAAGTGTAAAAAGATCCCGTGGCCTATCCGAAACTCACCCAAGCCCTCGGGGCTCCAAAACAAACACACATATTAACTCAAAAACATCATATGGACTTACTCGTGCAATCAAATTGCCAAATTAAGATCTTTAACAATGAATTTAGCATCAAAATCAAAGAAAAATTTCAAGAACTCTTAAGTTTAAATTTTAACAATCGAGGGTCCGATTCACGTCATATCAAGTATGTTTATTATCAAATTTTACAAGCTCAACTTAAATACCATATAGGACATGTACCGGGCTCCAGAACCAAAATACGAGCCCGATACCATCAATTTCAAATACATTTAAATTTCCAAAAACTCTTGAAATTTCATGTTGATACCCAATTTTTTCCCTATATATTTTCAATATGCAAAATAACTTCAAAATGGCATATATATATATATATATATATATATATATATATATATATATATATATATATATATATATATATATATATATATATATGCATATATAAGCATATCTAAGTATTTTATTATTTTTTCATAATTTTTAAAGGTTTTTAAACCAATTTATTTCCCTTTTTTATCCATAAAAACCAAATAATAATTTCCAAAATTATTATTTTGGTAATTCATTTGTTGGACTTTTTATTTATGCTAAAATATAGCTAATGTAATTTTTGGATATTTTTACAAATTTATTCAGTATTGTTAAGCTAAATTGCACATAATTGCAATATTAGCCCTTTTAAGATTCAATTGTGTTTTATATTTATAAAATTAAGTCCTATATTTTTAAATTGTTAATTATATGTCATAAATCATTTTTTTGCTATTAATTTATTTTCAGAAATTAATTTACTATTTTTTATAATTTAAAAGGGGGAAAATTGGCTATTTAAATAATAGCCCAATTACATTTCAATTTTAGCCTAAATCTAACCCCAAATTAAACCCAATTTCCCCAGCCCAATTCCCATTCAAACCCGACCCCTAACCCAATTAAACGACCCAACCTGTATTCTCCACCTACCCTCTTTAATCCAGGTCGTTGATCATTCAGATCAACGACCAATATTCGCCCTTTCCATTTTTAAACTTAAACGACCCCTAAACCTACCTCATTCTTCACCAAACGCGACCCTTGAATCCCTCTTCTCTCAATTATCTATGAAATCTCACACGAACCCTAGACGCCGCCATCTAATCCCACCCTAATCCACCTCAACCCCTGCCAAATCCATGGCCTCTCATGGCCATTGGAGATGTGTATCAGCCTCCTATGGCTCTTGGGTGTTTGTGTCTACGGTTTCATGGCCAGATCTCGAAGGGATCTGTCCAGTCCTTGCTCGACTTCTGTTCATGGCCTTTCTTCGGCCACCCATGACCTTTCTCCGGCCATTCATGGCCTTTCAAGGCAGATCCTTGACCATCCTAGTAGATCGGTAACTTTCAAGGTTTTTCTCACCTTTTCTAGGTTTTTCGAAATACTAATCTTTAAGATCATTCAATTTTCTTCAGATCTATCTTAGATCTGTGCTTACTACGAACTTCTTAAGTGTTTTCGTGAAGGTCTCTTGATTTTCTTTCAAAACAACTCTTCATTTTTCAACGATTAGGGTTTTCCTTTAAGTTCATTAAAGATCTTGTCTCTGATTTTAATGTTGTTCGTGATTTTGCTATGTTTAAAACTACTTGCTCATGTTGTTCTTCTATCTACTTCAGCATGTTAAAAACCCTAGTTCCTTTTTTATCCGAGTTCTGAAATTGTTTGCCTAAACGTGTGCTTATTTTAAGTTCTTTATTTCTGATTATCTTCTCCTTGTTTGACTTATCTGATTTGAGTTCTTTTCATCTTTTAAACTCGACTACTGTCAAAGCCCTAATTTCTTAAAAGGAGTTTTTTTTCTCACTTATTACTACTATGAGACCTTTACTTATTTCTGATTTATCTTACTTGATATTATATTCTTCTTTACTGTTGATTCTATGTGACTACTTGACCTACTTGACTATCGAGCTTCGAATATTTTTCTTACTACTGAATCCTAGCTTATTTATGCCACTACTGTATATTTGTGTTATCTCTTTTGCCAATATGCTTGGCCTCGCATGTCTGATGTTTCTGTTCACTCTATTTATATACTGAAGTGCAGAATCATGTTTCTTCCGTGATTAATCTTGATCTTGGGACTGATTGCAAAAGCTTTTCTTTTATGAACCCTAATTTCACTCGCCTGTTTAAAATTAATTGATTCATTTCCCTTTACTGTGATGTTTTACCTTGCTGAATCCTTTCCCAAAATAAGCCTATTTTGTACTTAGACTTGATTGTTTACTTCATGCTTTTACTGCCCCTTATATGACAATAATCAATATGTCCCCAAACTGATTTCTTTCCATAATTAAATCTGCTACTACCCGTTAAACAGTGATTCCTTAATAAAAGGGAATCACTTGTGTTAATTGATTCTGACTTGTGATTGTTTTCATGTTTGTGTTAAGACTGTACTTATTACCTTATTTTTCACTCGTTTTTAAAAACTATAAATACCCACTCCCTCTTCTTTCAAAGATGCGAAAAACAAAAAATTGAGTTCAGAACACACACTTACACTAAAAACTTTCCCCCTTTCTCTACTACTACTTGTGTTACTACTTTGTTTAGACGGCTAAAAGCCAAGGCTAGACTGTGGAATCTTGCTTATTTCTTTCTTTCTGCACTTTGCTTCTCTACTGGTATGTCCTAGTTAATTTTCAAGCATCAACAACAACATGTTTCTTTAGCTGTTTCAGTTTCCTTCACTCTTGCCTGCTTTTGCTCATGTTTATGCCGTCAAGTTACATTACTAGCATGCTGTAATATGCTCCCTCCCCTTTTAACTTAATGTTTCCCTATGTTTGTACTCTGTCAGCCAGTTGTTATGTGTTTGATGACTTATGAATCCCAAACCCCATATCCCCTCTATGTGTTTGTGTTCTCTGGCTGGTTTGTGGGCATGTCAGCATTAGATATTGATGTGCATGACCCAAACCTGACCCTTTCTGGGGTCACATGCTTCATACAATGTACTCCCAAAACCCCTTTGACCCCTTTGTGTAACTACTGATTTTGTGTAGTTTGAGCTTTACTACTATTGTTTTCAAATCACCCTTACTACTTACCATTTCCAACCCAGTTTTAAATAAATTTATGTATTCTGCACTTCCACCATATTCTTAGAACCTAGGTTCTTCCCCTCTTGTGTGAGCCTTGCCTTTGGACCCTTGAGTTCCCTCTAAACTTGGACACATAAGGGTTGGCCCTTCCACACTGCACTCATCTCTATCTGGTTATGCAAACCTGGGTGTAAGTACTGCCCGGGGTCCTTTGAGACCCTTAGGGAACTTTGACACACCTAGGTATGAGAAAGGCCTTGAACATCTTTGGTAGTTTATTCCATAACTCATAGAAAAAGTCAAGAATCATGCTTCCTATGGTTGTAACTTCTTATTTTGTACTTTTCTGATGTAATTCAGTCATTTTTGGTTTGTAATAATTTGTAAAAAATATTGGGGTTGGCTAGTTGAAAGGGATGGAGTGATTATGCATGAGTTAGCTATTGGAAGGGTAGATAACATGCTTATAGGATCTGTTTAATAAATTCTGCATGTTTTACTTTCACACTTAGACACCATGCCTATAGGATCTAAATGGCTATAATCAGACATCATGCCTACGAGGTTAAAATCAGCTTTGAAATTAGATATCATGTTTATAAGATTAAAATCGGCTATAATAGAAATCATGTCTATAGGATCTGAAACCAATTTAGCTAAAAATCAGTTTGACTCGTACTGTTCTGAATCAGTTTAAGCAACATACTCTTTTTATTAATACGGTTTAGAAAGCATGTCTATAGGATCCAAATTACATGTTTAAAAATTAACCGCTACTCTGCTGCACTCCTAATTAGTAATAGATATCATGCTCATAGGATATCACCAATACACACTTAGTCAAGCCTTAGGTAATAATGATAAAACGGAATCCGCCTTTGTTAATTAGCAACTGCTACAACCAGCAGGCAGGCCTGATTCGGACTTCTTATCTGAGTTATGTAATAAATTATTTTGCTTCAACAATTAAAACACCTTGCCTTAGTACTTTAAATTCTGACCCTAATTGTGTTTAAGTCATGCTATTTATGTGCATTATCTACGGAGGTATATATGAGCCTCTTAATTGTTTATATATTTCCACTAATCTGTAGTCCTACATATTTTGTATGTTGCCTTATCCTTTTTACCTTTAAAACCCAAGAGTCAGCATAAAATCCTCCCTCTTATAGGAATAGTAGTCCTAAATTCCTCAGGGACTGATAAGAATGGGATGGGTAATAGCATGCAATAGAGGTCGAGACCAATCCGCGCTTTAATACCTTAACAAGGTGGGGAGGGTAGATATGGATATGATGACCGGTGTGCTAATACCACGTGTATCCCCTCTTTTGAGGAGTGTCATACCGATTATCGCATTGATGTGATCCATATTATAAATAAACCTAGGATCCCCCCCCTCCTTTTTTATATTCTCAAGTATTTGTAGAACATTAACTCCTTTTCAAAATTCGCCTTTTAATAATTGTTATCAAACGCTTATGTGTTCAAACTTAAATCCCCTACTATTTGAGCCTATATTTGTCTGTCTGCTAATTTTACAAAAATCACAAAAATGTCTGGCCGAGAACGACACTTGTGGATCCTAAGGGGTGCCTAACACCTTCCCCTTAGGATAATTTCAAGTTAAATTTAATTTTAAAGGCCAAATTAGTATTTTCATCAAGTTTTTACATAAAAGCGTTCCGGATATACGCCCGGACCATGCACGCAAATCGAGGTAAGATAAAATGAGGCTTTTAAGGCCTCAGAATACAAAATTAACTTGTAAATCAAGTGATGACCGAATCCTAGTTTTCTTCTGTTTCGGAGCCCTTTTTCATTTCACATATCTATTTTCTTTTCTCTTTTTTTAAAATTTTTTTGACAGTTGTTTTAGCTGAGTGAAAGGGTGAGTTTTCATATTGTGAAATGAATGTTTGTTTGAATTTTCTCTAAAAGAACAATGAAGGAGAGTGTGAGGAAAGAAGCAGCTAGGTCTTTTCTTCAGGGAGGGGGTTTCTCGATTCTTTGGTATGTGTGTGATTGAGATGATGCTTAGAAGAGGGTGATGGTCGTTCGTCTCTGTTGTGAAGCAAACTGAAAGGATCAGATTCGTCTCCTTTTTTGGAGAATGAGGCGTCGTTACCCTCTTTGTTTTCAGAGGAGGATATTTTCTTCTTCTGTCATTAGGTCTCAGGTCTAGGTTTTCTAATGTGTGGGCTTAGGTCTTTAGGGTTGAGATTTAATGAGAGGAGAATGGGTTATTGGGCCAGGCGGGTCAGGCGTGGGAATTGGGTGGGTATTTGGGGTTATTTTTGGGCCTTTGAGGCTTGGTCCAATATCAAATAAGACAACATTCCTTCTTTTCCTTATTTCATTAGCCTTTTGCAAAATTAGCCACTTTAGACTCGAATTTTAATTTAAATCCCAAATTTTTGTGTGGCTAGCCTATTTACTTATTTTACCTAATGATGGACTAATGGAACTAATTAATTAATTAACCTACGAATGCAATTTTTTTTATTTTAGTTATTTAAAGATGCATTTAACACTGTAATTAAATCCTAAATGAGATTAAGATCTAAAATGCTTATGCAATGTAACATTCAACATTTTTTGGTGTTTTTATATAATTTAAAAAAATATTAAAAATGCATGAAATGCAACTAAATAAAGAAAAACTTCTAAAATCCCTTAAAATTATTTTTGGTCTATTTTTAGGAGTTATTTTCATCTGGGGCAAAAATCACGTGCTCACAGCTGCCGCTCTTTGCTCGAAAACATGAAGAGTTTTTGGGAAAATATAGAATGAGCAATTACGAGCAATATTTTCCCGTTTGAAACTCCATTTGGAAGCATTTTTAAAAAGTTTGACCGAACCTTGCTTCGGAGGTTACCTACATATCCTTGGCTATAAAGGAATCAGGTCGGGGTAGTTCTGGAAGTTTTGGTAGCTGGGACTACCGGAAAGCTATGATTTCATTGTTGTTGCTGTTGTTACTTCTTGTTGAGCTCCTTATTACACCAAAATCAAAAATAAAAAGACTAATTAAACCTATCAGCTACGAGTTACAAGATTCCTATCTATAAATCTTCTGAAGCTTGATCTTGAATCTTGGCTGATTCTTCATGGAGACTCTGATCTGAATGATGCTTATTAGCTGCAGGTGCTGGTTCATTCTTCTTCAGCTTTTTCGGATCAAGACGGGACATGCAAAGTCCGTGACTTCAATCATGTCTTGAGCAGCCCATATCTTTTCTTCGCTTCTACAATTAGAGTTCAACTTCTTTGGATTGAGACTTGTTCTTTTGGGTTATCTCGAAACTTGTGCCTCAATGTAAAAACATGCTCAGGCTCCAAAGCAAACAAACTAACGAAATTTTTCTGCCCCAGTTTTTACTAGAAAAATTTTGTGAGTAATTGTAACAAAAATCTAAACTACTTCTTTATTGAAAGCAATAAAATCAGGATTGTGTATCCTTGAGCAAAACAAATTAGGGAGTGGAGACCCTATATCTAAAATTAAATCAACTAGGGATTGGAGGCCCTAAGTTGGAAATATTATCAGGTTATGCTGGCATCAACTAAGGAATGAGACCCCATGTTGGAAAAGATTACCACGTTATGCTGGCATCAGCTAGGGAGTGGTACCCTATATTGGAAAAGATTACCAGGTTATATTAGAAAATCACCGGGTTATGCCGGGAAAGTCATCCGATTATGCCGGAAAAGTCATCGGGTTATGCCGGAAAGATCTTCAAGTTATGACGGGAAGGTCATCGGGTTATGTTGGAAAAGTCCTCGGGTTATGTGGAGGAGGTCATCGGGTTACGCTAGAAAGGTCCTCGGGTTATGCCAGAGAAATCATCGGGTTATACGGGAAAGGTCCTCGGGTTATGCCGGGAAAGTCATTGGGTTATGCTGGAAAGGTCCTCGGGTTATGCTAGGGAAGTCATGGGGTTATGCCGGAAAGGTCCTCCTCGGGTTATGCCGGGAAAGTCATCGGGTTATGCCGGAAAGGTTCTCGGGTTATGCGGGGAAAGTCATTGGGTTATGCTGGAAAGGTCCTAGGGTTATGCTAGGGAAATCATCGGGTTATGCCAGAAAGGTCCTCAGGTTATACCGGAAATAACTAGGGGGTGGGACCCTATGTTGGAAAGACTAAGCTAGAGACTGGAAACCCTATGTTACCATGATTTTGAATTTTTCTTCTTCTTTTGCCTTTTTTTAATTTCATAGAATGAGTAAATGCGGGAAAGAATTTTGGAGGACACTTCCCTTTTTGGGGTTGTTGTTGCAAAGCAGTTTTTAGCTCTTGCACAGTTTCTTTTTGGTAGCACCTGCATCTGCAAGGTTGCTTGTTCATTGCACTTGTTTCATGTTTTTCAAGCAAAGAACAATTTGTCAGTTTGAAACGGTGGTCGGTTTTGTGGCCTTCATTATTTCAACCACTTGATCTTGGCCCCTTTTCATCTGCAACTGGTTGTTTCCTGAATATCAATTGCATTTCTGACCCTGGAGAAACTCTGGCTTTTCCAGACTTTGCCATGACGATTGATCGATGGAACTCAACTTTTTCGACTTTTTTTTTGCCTTCGTAGGCCTTTTTCTTCTGACTTCGTTTTTTTTCTTTTTTCTTTTTTTTCTTCTTTTTTTTTGCTTCGAAGCATTGGGGAACTTTTGGCTCCTCAAACTTTGTTGCAACGGATAGTCGCGTGGGACTTAACCTTTTCTAACTTTATTTCGCCATCATAGGCCTTTCATTTCTGGCTTCTTTCTTCCAATTTTTAATTTCAGAGCATTTGGGATCCCTTGGCTTTCAAATCTTTGCCGAGACGGTTAGCCACATGGGAATTGACCTTTTCAACTTTATTTGCCTCTATAGGCACTTCAATTTGATTTTCTTCTTCCAAGAGTTTTGATTTCGAAGCATCGGCCGCCATGGCCAATCGAGGTCGACTTATGCCCCTGATGAGGATGGGTGCCTTTTTGCATATTAGCTTGTATCAAATGAGAACCCTGTAAATCAGTTTTACCATCCTTTCTTTATCTTAGTTTCGGAACAGAGTTAGACCGAAAGGGATTCAAAGAAAATAAACAATGGAATGGAGAATGAGTTTAAAATAAGAAGTGTCCCTTTTCGGGGAAAGGAAAGAAGGACTTATCTGGAGTACATGCGGGCTTCAATTAACATGAAATACCTTTTGGACTGGATGCCTGATCCATATAAACCGTCTAACTCTCAGAAATTCATCACAACCTTTCACTCAAAATCGAGAAACCTTGTCAGGACTCTGTCGATGCCGATGGCTGTAAGGATCCTCTTTTCGATCAGGGGAGCCCTTTGCGGGTTTTCACCAACTGATCTCTCTCATTTCTCTTCTCATTGTCGCCTTATAGTGCTCTTCACGAGTTTTCACTAATAAGACTCTCTCATTTTCAATTTCTCTGCTTACCATTGCCCTATGGTGCCCGTGTGGGTTTTCACCAATAAGGCTCTCTCATTTTATTTCTCTTATTTGATTGTATCACATCCAAGTAACCACATCCTCTAATTTTGAACATCTTTACCGATTGATCGGAAGGACTTAAACAGGATTTGGAGCAAAAAGAGTTGGATTGAATTACAACTTTGGAACCTTTCAGGCAAACCATCGACGAACCATTATAACTTCTGCCCCAGTTTCACTTTTGGGGAAATGTGAATTTTTGTTTTGGTGTGACTGAACCCCAGAGAGAGGTTGCCTACGTATCCTTTCGGAATCAAGTCGAATGTAGTTCAGGGAAACTTTTGTTTTTGTTTTACTTTTTGTTTTGTTTTCTCTTTCTTTTTCCTTTCCTTTTCCTCTCTCTCTTTTTTATCATTTCATTTTCTTTGATTCTCTTCCTTTTTTTATTTTGATTTTATTCTCTTTTCATTTCATTTTTTTTTCTATTTTTCATTCATTTCATTTTCTCAATAATAACATCCAAGTTCCAAAGAGGGTAATCAAAGAATGGGAGCCGGCTCAAAGGGTTTGCAAAGGGTTGAATATTTGGATAGTGAGAAAGAAAGCCTTCTTCATCCCAACCGGAGAACATTAATGCTATATAGAGGATCCAACATAGTACTTTTTGACTGCATTTGCATTGACAGTTTTTTCTGGGACATTTCCTTCGATGTATCCCAAGTACAATGCACTCTTTTGACAGTACTCTTGTTGCAACGTATGGACCTTTCCAATCTGGAACCAATTCTTCTTTAGCTATTCTAAGTCTTTGCTTTATTTCCTTAAACTTATCTTTATTGCATTCTGATTCTTGACTCATTATTTCGAAGTCTGACAACGTTTTAGGATCTGGGCATAAAGCCCGCAAGCATGTCATGTTATTGAAATCTGTATTTAATAGAACTGAAAAGAGAATAAGAAAAGTGACAAGATTAAGAAAAAAGATATTCATGGACAGTGAAATATTAATTTCATTTGATTTTTCTTTTGTTTTTGATTTTTTTTGAATTTTAACAGATAGAAGGGTTAACATTGGAAAGTAACACAATAAAGTAAAACATCCGGATCACACCCTGAGATAATCCGGACGCAGAAAAGATAGCAAGACTAGCTACCGAGACTCCCCTCTGATAGGGAACTTTTAGGCTTAGCGACCGTTTTTCGGCTTTTCTTCTATTTCGACAATGGCTGTAATAGCCTTCAGTGTCGGATCAAACTCCTCATCTTCACAAATCATTTTGACTATTGTCCCAGTGTTGTGAGAAGGCAACAGATTGTTCATCATATCATGAGCTTCTTCATCCCGAAAAATGATTCTTTCAACTTCAAATCAAGTCTTCAACTGTCCTTTTAAGGGTCCAATAGTCCTTCGTACTGTGTCCTACTGCTCCAGAGTGGTATTCATATCTAGCATCATCTCGGTTCGAGAGGGACTCGGGGTTCGGCCGGTTCGGGGCCACTGGCTGCAATAGATCTAGCCTGATTAGCTTTTGGAACAAATTTGAATATTATTCACCAATAGGGGTGAACTGATTCTTTCCGAAAGGCTCTCTTGGGCGAGGATTGTACTGAGGAGCATTTGGTTGGAGATTATATGGAGCTTGGTAAGGATGGGCATTTATGGGAGGTAGAGCTCGGTTTTGTGTATGATGTTATGGCTGTGGGTAAGGTTGCGCGCTCATCACCGCATAAGGAGGTGGTGCAACGGCATAAGCAGCATCTTAAAGGGGATAATAATGTTAAGGGACCTCAGGAAGCATATATGATTGGCTGAATGACCTGCGGGCCCCCTCGAGCTAGAAGCCATCATGGCTCCTTCTTCTCTCCTGTTTCCATTTATCAAACCCTCTAAACCATTTTAAACATCTGGTGATGTGGCTTTAAAAGCATCATGACTCAAGATTCGACCCATTTTTAGCCCACTTTCTACCATCTCCCCAATTTTGATAGCCTCCGCAAATGGCTTTCCCATAGCAGACATCTTGTTTTAGAAGTAGTTCGCCTCTTGGGCCTGTAAAAATAGAGTGACCATTTCAATTTCGTCCATTGGAGGCTTTACCCTGGCAGCTTTCTCATGCCATTTGACAGCATATTCGCGGAAGCTTTCCGCGATTTTCTTTTTCAAATTATACAAAGAGTTTCTGTCGGGAGCGATGTCCACATTATAGTAGAACTGGCAGACAAAATTTTGGGCTATATCGTTCCACACGTGCCAATGAGTAATTTCGTGATTCGTATACCACTCAGAAGCCATTCCGATGAGGCTTTCCCCAAAATAGGCCATTAGCAGCTCCTCTTTTCCACCAGCGCCTCTCAACTGGTTACAGTATCATTTTAGGTGAGCGACCGAGTCTCCATGCCCGTTGTACTTTCCAAATTTTGGTATCTTGAAACCAGCTAGCAAGTGGACATGGGGAAACATACAGAGGTCCAAGTATGAGAAACTCTTTTGGCCCTCAGACCTTGTAGGTTTTTTAGGCTTCTTCCAGGCTCTTCATCTTCCGAGCCACTTTCTCTTGCTCGGGATTTTTAACGACCTTTTCTTGCTCCACAGATAGATCATATTTGCGGAGGTTGAGCGAAAGAGTACGGGGTCATATATGTTATTTCTGATTGAAGTTGTGGACCCTGAAAGTTAAACATTGGAGGCTCAATATACGGTCATGGTAAAATTGGTTGTGCTCTGGTACAGACTGGTGCTACAGAGAACAATATTTGAGGTGCCCTGGAAACTAGCGCCTGGGGGAGAACCACAGAAGGCATGCCAGGAACATTGGACAGCATTGGAGGGTGCCCGCGTGGGACGAGCGGGTTGGGAACAAGGGTGTTGGCAACCTCACCTAACCTGGGGATCAACTCAGGGAACCCATGGACTGCACTTGGCGGTTACCTACCATTAGACCAGGCATCCCACATTTCCAATATGCGGAGACGCAACATCCTATTCTCTTCAGCAACTGCTGATTCTGGGTGTGGAATAGCCGGTGTTGGGCTATCCTCAGGATTGATGATTTGTAGATGGATTTCAAAGGCCATAGGAACCTTTCCTTTGTTGTGAAGTAAGGATGGGAAATAAGACTACCAACAAAACCAACCATCTGAACAGAACCTGACTAATTTGCACACCCAACAACCTTGTTAGTTTTGAGACGCTTAATAGATAGGAAATCGCATATTGGGATGCAATGCACCTAAATGGTTAAACGTTTCTACTATGTGTTTGAACGAGGTGCATGTTTCATCCTATCATGACCCAAATTCCACTAAGGTCTGTGATGGCGCCGAACACCTCTGTCAGGCAAGCCAACTACAATTTACTAGCAATCTCTCATTTTAAATTATTTTGAAATCACTTTCTTTAAACAAATAAATAATAAATAATAAACTCTGCTGGATAAAAGAGGGTGTTTTTACAAAATTTAACTACTGAAAAATCCAGTGATCATCCTAGAACCCGGTGTCACAAGTACATGAGCAATTTCTAGGGAATGAAATAAAATACAATAACTGTCCGGAATACAAGTGGACAAAAATGAAAATACATTATAATACTCTGAAAGACACTCTACTGGCTACAAATGTCTCGATAAATGAAACTCACCTAAGTCTCCGTATTAACAATGCCGCTATGCCACTAAGCCACTAGCCACATATGAACCTGTGCAACAAAACTGCACAGCAAGTGTAGTATGAGTACGAAAACAACGTGTACCCAATGATTATCCCGTCTAATCTCGAAGAAGTAGAAACGAGAGGTCGACTTCGACACTTACTAGTGGTCCAACGATAATACAGTAAAAATGTGAGGAGATCATGAAATTTTATTAAAACAACAATTATAATTCATAAAGCCAGATAGCAGGTAAACAACTTCCCGAATAATAATGAATTTCCAAAGAATTTACTTTTCATTAGCTTTATCATTTTATCTCCGGCCAGGTAAGGCAAATGAGAACATTTAGAAATCACAAGCAACAATACATGCATGCGCATATCATGCCGAGGTCATATGGCACGATCCAACATAAATGTAAAATGTGCTCCAATGGAAGAAATGGGGTTGAAATGAACCCAACCCCCGATTTAAAAGAACCTCACTGTCTCCAGCATTTCCGCACATGTGGTCTCTTGACCGCTTCTGCGATCTCGCAGGTGCGAACCAAACGCTGCTTCTGCGGTCCAGGGCTCTCAGCCCATTCCGCTTCTACGTCATCTCCTCCGCAGATGCGATCCTGCATCTGCGGCAAAACGACTGCCTCTGCAGTCCCAACCTAGCCATCCATTTCCGCTTCTGCGGAACGAAGGCCGCTTCTGCGGCTCGGCACTTGCCCCCCTAGTCTCGCAGGTGCGGTTACACCAGCAACCAGCAACTTCAACCATTTCCAAAATTCCATTTTTGATATATTAACCACTCGAGGCCCCCAGGACCCCAACCAATCACACCAACCAGTACCAAAACACATTACGGACTTACTCGAGGCCTCAAATCATATCCAACAGCGCTAAAATCATGAATCGACCTCCAATCTAAGCTTAATGAACTTTAGAATTTTAAACTTCTTTCGCAAATTTGAATTGACCTCAAATTTTGCAAGCAAGTCATGTTTGCCATTACAGACCTACTCCAACTTCCGGAATTGGAATCCGACCCCGATATCAAAAAGTCAACTCTCAGTCAAACTTCTCAAAAACCTTAAAATTTCTATCTTTAGCCAAATGACCTACGGACCTCCGAATTCACTTCCAATCGCGCTCCCAACTCCAGAATCACCATGCAGAGCTACACCCAGACTCGGAATCCCAAACGGATATCGATAACACTGAAATGCACTTCAACCCAAGCTTATGAAATTTCTTCCAAAATGCTAACTTCCACAATAAGCGTCAAAACGTTCCCGGGTCTTCCAAAATCCGATCCGGACATACGCCCAAGTCCGAAATCATCATACAAACCTGTTGGAACTTTCGAATCCCGATTCCGAGGTCGTTTACTAAAAAATCCAACCTTAGTCAATTCTCTCAACTTAAAGCTTCTGAAATGAGAATTCTCTTTCCAAATCAACTCAGAACTTTCGGGAATTCAATTCTGATCGTGCACACAAGTCATAATACCTAAAGTGAAGCTGGTCATGGCCTCAAACTGCTAAACGACGCACTAGAGCTCAAAACGACCGGTCGGGTCATTACATTCTCTCCCACTTAAGCATACGTTCGTCCTCGAACATGCTGAGAACTATACTGAAATAGTCTGAAATCACTATTTAACACCTCGAGCACCTACCCGTGCTACCACAACTCAGCTGGTCACCCTAGCTCGATCAATCTGAAGATAACCTTTTTCACTTAGGCAAATAAGCCTTAGAGCCTAATTCCAACATCCGGAATTCTCTGCCAGGCCTATTCCAACATACGCTCACCGAATCAATAACTACACACAACACCAAAACATGACTACGTACCTTAGGTGAATTCACACCTTGCACCACTTTCCCCACAGGACCACAATAAAATTCTCTGATCCATTTGGTCGAAATTCCATGAATCTGATGCTCCCATTGCATCTCATGACATACATAGGTCTTGCTCTAACTCTTACAATACTGCCACGACGGAGGAGATGTGTAGAAATTCATAACTAACTACTGAATCAACAAATCATTGGGTCTATACTCCTGACAAGAACCATCACCTCATTCTGAACCAAATAATGGTCTTAGCTCCTTAATATACTTCATATAATCAGATTGCACTGATCCTAAATCCAATGATATCGTCTCGCCCCGTACGAACTGCTCAGGCAATAAGCCACCCTGGACATGATCAAAAAGTCTCATATGTCATCACAATGTGCCAATAGGCTACCAATTCGAACATGATACATAAAGAAAACGAACTCTGGAAAGGAAATCCAATTACCTCGCTCGCGAATCATGCATGTGACATGGTCAACATAACTAAACAGACACCCTGCTCGAGAATCATACATGCGACGCGGACACACAGCTAATATGAGCTTTCCTCAGAGAAATAGGAAACAAAACACATAAAAATAGATACGGGGAACTATACCCAACATCATACTGTTGTGGCGCGCAACGCGATCCAAATAACATACCCATGGCGGCGTGCCACCCGATCCAACATAGAATTCACATAAGGAGATACACATCGAGCTAAATTGCTCATTACAACAAAAGTATCGAATATCGGACACATGCACGCTAAGTGCATAATACCATCCCTGGGAAGACATATAGCGCTATAAGCTACAAACTCAAGCACAGCTGAGGTGCGATATACAATTTGAATCTCAAGAGCCATTCTACTCATATAACATCATCTCTACACAGAACCTCAACACATAAGAAATTCACCAAGCCGTCTCATGACTCACGCGGCGCAATACATCATTACATGAAATAGCTGACGACGAGATAACACCCCGACTACTCTTCCATAAGGAGCGCATTGTTGAAATGAACACATCTGGCTTGATATAGAGCCCATATTCACATTTAAATCCATCCACAGACCTCAAGCTGATTCTGATCACACTGAACTAGTGTAATAACCTTTCAAAGATCCATAATAACTCCCCTTTTTCTCATAACACCCGAGAAATACCATCATGACTGGAGTAATCCTATAAGGTCCACAACCCAATAAACCGAGTGCCTTCCAAGTATAAATTCTCAATTTAACGACATCACTACAATCTTCATACTTGGTTTAACTCTTCAATCAATCAAGCGACTACATGTCACACTTATATAACCTTCCTGTGGGGCACGCTCCCCACAACCTTCTGTAACAGATAACAGGTATATACATCCAAACCACCGGTCATACTAATGCTGAAAAGCGATCAAGAATCCTTAAATAGGATGCAAAACCTTTTTCACAAAGCACCAATCTCAGATGATGCTGAGGACAATACCAACTTACTTTAAACATCGAAACTCCTTCCCTGCTCATCCGAGCCCGTGACATCCTTGTCAACATCGAACTGCAACTTTGATCCTTACTTCAATTTCCATACATCTTACTATACCCATCATGCCGATATGCGATAGAACACGATTTTCATCATAACTCCGGAACTGCTAATAGGTTAATGCTTCATCATATAAAAACTTTTCACCTAACTACTTCAGGAGAACCATAGTAACACACAGGTATATTCTCATAACCGTAGAATATACAAATTTCTAAGTAGTGTTCTAAGTCACCATAACCCTTCTGGGATCCGCCTACACATAACAGGCCATAATAGTAGAATACTTCTGAATAACATCAATTACGACGGTCGACAGGCCTCGCACGTACCGCCACAAATTCCTTGCATAACTTGATCACGCTGAAGGAACTGATCACTACCGCCAATATGCCAATTCAACTGTGGCTAACCAATCTAACTTCTTCAAATTTATCCTTAATTGTCTTAGAAATAATAATAACTCCATTCAACACATAACACACCCCATCCGCACTCATCCCGAGTGACCTTGAATCACGAGACCATGATGTCTCAAATCCCACAAACCATTTCATACCTCCCAAATGCTACACTGCAAGTCAAAACATCATAGAACATTCTGGGCCTCTTCTCATAAGCTACTACAAAGCTTGATTCTTAACCGTACTTATAGGCTCGAAATCATTAGGCACCAAAATTTACCCCTTTGAATCCACTAGGACCGTTGTTGAGAGCCACCCGTTCTGACTTGTCCCTGAATATAATCAACTCCATGAATCTTCTAGCACATGAATACCCTCTCAATGAAGCACCCGGCAGAATCACTTCCCTTGAAACCTACACCTATACTAGTATAAATCCTGAATCCTTCCCCAAGTCTGAACTTGAGCCAATAAGCCAACCATAGCACACCTTTAATAATTTCTTTGCTCAAATTACCACTTATATTCTTTTCCCGTAGCTAAAATAACTCATCAATATGCTAATAACCAGAAATCTCGCAAGTAGTTAACCATGCAACCCAATCACAGGCGGTGGGACTCTCCCACTTAGCTCGAAGCCACTATTACACAACTCTGGAATTCACGAGGATTCTTTATCTCTTATCGACATAACCTTGCGCAATCAACCGCCAAATTCTCAGAATATTCCTATAAAACCTCTTTTATATTCTGAATCATCAACCACATTCGCACGATCGATCTCTTTGTTGTACAACCAATAGAATTCTTTGCAGAAACCTCGCCAACCACGCGACCGCTAACCTGCTCACAGGGAATAACCCACCTATGGAAATCACTTCCCGATATCTTAAAACGCTGCTGCAAGGGGTACAATCACTACGACATCAATAACCCATCCCGAGTTCGAGCTCACTCTCTAGCTGCACAGGTCCATTCACCCCTCGTGGAAATCAATTAAAGGTGCGGCAACATCCTTCAAATTCAAAGTTATGTTGTATCCTTCTTCATTTCAAGCAGCTCTTTTCCATTGTACCAAATCTTCTGTCGCATAATAGACCATACTTCAGCTTAAATTCGTAGACCCCAATCACCCATCACTAAAATTCCCAAACCATTTCAAACTCTCTTTAAGGTGCGTAGTCATCCTACTACCAAGCCCATATGCAACTCCGCCACTCTCCCACTTTGGCGGAACTCACCCCTTTAATCGACTAGACTACTCGACCTTTGCTTCTTGTACTTGGCCTTCTAAAATTTTAACCACCGCCTAACACTCCCCACATGTCATTCCTCATCCTTTGCCGCTCAGTTGTTGCCTTAAATAAAACTCTATCTTTGTAACATTTGAACCCACAAATCGCTACTAACTTTAAACCTCTCTGAAGATCTTTTTTTTTAGCCGTCAGCATTAGAAACACCGATTCAATCTAGAACCATTATAGTCCGGTAGCCTTTCCTCCGCCGGGAATGAAATACCGAGTCTCTGAATCATACACTAGGTAGGCCTCCTTTCAGGTCATTCACTACCCCGACATATTGGTAAGTATCCTACTATCACATCAATATTAGGCGATAGCAACACACAAATCATCATAACATCGATGCCAGATCTCGAAACCTTAGGTAATACTGATACTGAGCCGAAACGACAGAACGACCTTCTGCAAGGTAACGACAATAGCCCAAACAACTACGCAGGGAGAAACATCCCGCATCACATCTGTAGTACTATTACAATTCCTCAATTCTCGATTTATAATAAGCGCTTCGCGTCGCATAAGATTGAGTAGGAAGAAAATAGGATAAGACTAAAAAAAATCAAACCGCACGATGAGGAATCAAGAAGGGAAGTGCTCCTAACAGTCCTGTAGCCTCTCGAAGATAAGTACAGACATCACCGGAACCGATCCGCTACTTTACTAGACTTGCTCATGACTCGTGAGACCTGAGGGAACCTAGTGCTCTGATACCATGTTCTCACGACCCAAATTCCACTAAGGGTCGTAATGGCGCCGGACACCTCTGTCAGGCAAGCCAACTACAATTTACTAGCAATCTCTCATTTTAAATTATTTTGAAATCATTTCCTTTAAACAAATAAATAATAAATAATAAACTCCGATGGATAAAAAATGGTGTCTTTACAAAATTTAACTACTGAAAAATCCTGTGATCATCCCAGAACCCAGTGTCATAAGTACATGAGCAATTTCTAGGGAATGAAATAAAATACAGTAACTGTCCGGAATACAAGTGGATAAAAATGAAAATACAATACAATACTCTGAAGAAGACTTTGCTGGCAACGAACGTCTCGATAAATGCAACTCACCTAAGTCTCCGTATTAACCATGTCGCTATGCCACTAAGCCACTAGCCACATATGAACCTGTGCAACAAAACTGCACAGCAAGTGTAGTATGAGTACGAAAACAACGTGTACCCAATGAGTATCCCGTCTAATCTCGAAGAAGTAGAGACGAGAGGTCGACTTCGACACTTACTAGTGGTCCAACGATAATATAGTAAAAATGTGAGGAGATCATGAAATTTTATTAAAACAACAATTATAATTCATAAAGCCAGATAGCAGGTAAACAACTTCCCAAATAATAATGAATTTCCAAAGAATTTACTTTTCATTAGCTTTATCAATTTATCTCCGGCCAGGAAAGGCAAATGAGAACATTTATAAATCACAAGCAACAGTACAAGCATGCGCATATCATGTCGAGGTCGTACGGCCCGATGCAATATAAATGTAAAATGTGCACTGCCGAGGGTCAAACAACGCGAACCATACATGCATCTATTACCCCGCTCACGAATCATCCATGCGACGCGGTCAACATAAAATAAACAAACACCCTGCTCGCGAATCATACATGTGACGCAGGTACACATAGAATCACGTATTCAAACAGTTAATCAAGACTTCATTAGGGAACAATTATCCAAGGAAAGTCCAAATCCTCCCTTTTTTAATGATTTAAGAAAAATGAAGTTTAATCCTTCTAGAAATTCATTTACCAATTCGACAGAATTTAAGCAAGTCAAACTGTTAATAGGATTACAAATATTTCCAAGTACAGCATGATTTTGGGTCCTAGACTACCCGGACAATAGCATAATAGTAGCTACGCGCAGACTTTCGTCACCTCGTGCGTACGTAGCACCCACAAATAGGAGCACATAACCAATTATTTCACTTATGGGGACAATTCCCACTTACAAGGTTAGAAAGGAGACTCACCTCGCTTCGAAGACCCATAACCTGCATTCCACGCTCTTTCGAAGACTCGAATCGATGCATAATGCTCCAAAACTAGCCAATAATTATACAAATCTATTAATATATGTTCAATTACTCATTACAAACCAATTTATAACAATTCCTAACCCCGATCGAAAAGTTGACAAAATTGCCCTTGGTCCCACGTGCCTGGATTCCAAAAAATTTCGAAGATAAAGTTTACCCATGAACGCACGAACTCAAATATATGATTTTCTCCTAATTTCATACCCAAAATCGTGGTCAAATTCCAGGAATATCAATTTTCTAGGTTTCCCCTCAAACCTCAAGTTTCTACCAATTTCCATGTCCAAATCCGTATATAATCATGTATTTAACTAAAAACCAGCATAAATTACTTACCTCATGCTTGGTGGTGAAAATGGTACCTCAAAGTTGCTCCAAAATCGGCTCCAATGGAAGAAATGGGGCTGAAATGAACCAAACCCCTGATTTAAAAGAACCTCACTACCTCCAGCATTTCCGCACCTGCGGTCTCGCAGGTGCGAACCAAACACCGCTTCTGCGGTCCAGGGCTCCCAGCCCATTCCGCTTCTGCGTCCTCTCCTCCGTAGATGTGGTCCCGCATCTGTGGCAAAACGACCGCATCTGCAGTCCCAGCCTAGCCGTTCATTTCCGCTTCTGCGGCCCTAGTCTCGCAGGTGCTGTTACACCAGCAACTTTAGCCCTTTCCAAAATTCCATTTTCGATCCGTTAACCACCCGGAATCCACCCGAGGCCCCCGGGACCCCCCAACTAATCACACCAACCATCCCAAAACACATTACGAACTTGGTCGAGGCCTCAAATCATATCCAACAGCACTAAAATCATGAATCGACCTCAAATCCAAGCTTAATGAACTTTAGAATTTCAAACTTCTTTATTCGATGCCAAAACATATCAAATCACGTCCGATTGACCTCAAATTTTGCATGCAAGTCATGTTTTCCATTACAGATCTACTCCAACTTCCGAAATTGGAATCCGACCCTGATATCAAAAAGTCAACTCTCGGTCAAACTTCTCAAAAACCTTAAAATTTCTATCTTTAGCCAAATAACTCCAAAATGACCTACGGACCTCCGAATTCACTTCCAATCACGCTCTCAACTCCAGAATCACCATAGAGAGCTACTCCCATACTCGGAATTCCAAACGGATATCGATAACACTTAAATGCACTTCAACTCAAGCTTATGAAAGTTCTTCCAAAATGCTAACTTCCACAATATACGCCAAAACATTCTTGGGTCTTCCAAAACCCGATCCGGACATACGCCCAAGTTCGAAATCATAATACGAACCTGCTAGGACCTTCGAATCCCGATTTCGAGGTCGTTTACTCAAAAATCCAACCTTAGTCAATTCTCTTAACTTAAAGCTTCCGAAATGAGAATTCTCTTTCCAAATCAACTTAGAACTTCCGGGAATTCAATTACGATCGTGCGCACAAGTCATAATACCTGAAGTGAAGATGCTCATGGCCTCAAACTGCTGAACAATGAGCTAGAGTTCAAAACAACCGGTCGGGTCGTTACACATCCCGACCTTAATTAATTTTTTTTCAATGTGCGCCTTTTTTCTTCATTTTTGCTTCTCTATAATCATTATTGATCTTCGTTTTGTTTTTGTCTTTTTTTCAGTTTATTTTTCACTCAATTAATTTTATGGCTACGATCGAATCCGATAAGGATTACCTATGTATCATGACGCCGCATGAATCAGATCTTGCGTGGTTCGGGAAGATTGAGAATGGAATAAATAATTTTTTTTCTTTTTATAAAACTCAGACCATGAAAGCTTTAAGACAAAAGAAAAATATTTTTTAATTTTATTTTTTGGAATTTTCGAAAGAAATGCTTTAAAAGAAGAAAGAAAATATTTTTTTTTGGATTTTTGATTTTGATATATTATTTTTTGAAAGAAAGACTTCTAAAAATTCTTTTTCTTTTGATTTGCACTTTTGGAATTTCAGAAGAAAATATTTTTTTTTTCTCTTTTCAAAATAAGAAAGAAAATATTTTTGAATTTTGGATGTTGCCTCTTAATTTTCGAAAGAGGGGCTTTTAAGAAAATATTTTGGATTTCTGAGTTTTTTTAATTAAGTACTTCTAAAGAAAAACGAAAATATTTTTGGGCATTAATTTATTTTTTTTTTTATTTTTTTTGACATTTACGAAAGAAAGACTTCTAAAGAAGGAAAAGAATATTATTTTTTTTCTTTGGATTCTTTTTTGTTCTCTGATTTTTTATATTTTGGGAAAAATACTTCAAAATAAAGGAAACCCGTATTTCGGATTTTGATTTTTTATTGATTTTTCTTTTTATTTCTTTTTATTCATATGAAAGACTTTAGAAAGAAGAAAACTATTTTTTGAGTTTAAAAAACTTCTTTTTTTGAATTTTCTAAAGAAGGAACTAAAGAAAAATAAATTTGGATTTTTTTTTAAATTGGGGTCGGAACCGATGAGGTTTGCCTACGTATCTCACATCTGGTGAGAATCAGACTTGCGTAGTTCGGTCAGTTTTGAAGGAACGGGGAAACATGATACTTGAAGATTTTGGGCTCATTTTGAAATGACCTTGTCTTTTTCTTATTCCCCTTTTTCAGAATTTTGGCAGAGTTTCGGAATTTTTCAAACACCTACCTCTCACTCTTGTTTTTGATTTTTAATTTTTTTTTCTTTCCCTATTCTAGAAGCCGATCAACATGCAAGCCGAAACAAACAGATGTGCAAGTAGCACGTAAGATGCATCGGGATGGTCTTTTTAATTTGGGTACACATGTCCTAGACGGACCCAACCCCTATGTTGAAAGTCAAATGTACGTGATGGAAACAAGCGTTCGTACTAGGGATCCGGCATGAGGCTATGTTATTCTAGGTTTAAAACCTGGGCGTATTGTGCTAGACCTGGCTTACCCGAGCGGACAACTCGAGATGGGGGGAGGGGGAAACATACCGGTAACCAAAATGCCATCCGACTTTGTAACTGATCTGATCCTTATTCTAAATTAGGGTGTGACTTTAGTAGAAAAGAATTCACGCCAGCATGCACTTCCTAGAAGATTTTGAATACTCAGAGAGAAGAAGGGTTTCGTAAGAGTTTATATACAGTTCAAATAATATCAAAGCGGTAAAAAGCGGCATTTAGCACATTAGGCTCAAACACGTAAAAATAAGATAATAAATAAAAGCCAAGTATAACAGTTATTCTAAGCTCGAATTCCTGAACCCTGAACCAGAAGTTCTGGGTTTTGTTCCCCCAGCAGAGTCGCTAGAGCTGTCACACCTCCTTTTTACACCCGAGGGGGATATAAGAGAGTTTTTCAAAATGGAATTAAAGTGACATTATTCGAAATGGGATTATTTTATTTAAATCAGAGTCGCCACTTGGGATAATTTATTTGGTATCCCAAGTCACCGATTTATTTTTAATCCCAAATCAAGAAAAATCGAGTTTATTTAAAAGTCTGTGAAACCAGAAAAATAGGTAAGGAATTATGTTAACCTGGGTGTGATGACCCAAAAATGTCATCTTTAAATTAAATAATCATCTATGTGTTTTAAGATATTAAAAAGTGTTATCAATAATTTCTCGACTTGCGTGCACAATACGTATAATTTTCCGAAAGGTTTTTATGTAAAAAATGGATTAAATTGTGAACTAGAGCTTTAAAACTCAACTAAGTTGACTTCGATCAACATTTTGAGCAAATGAACCCGGATAAAAGTTTTGACCATTCCGGTAGTTCCGTATCGTGATTTAGGACTTGGTCATATGCCCGAAATCAAATTCGGAGGTCCCTAGATCAAATTATCGCCGTTTAACGGAATCTAGAAATCTAAGGCTAAAGATTTCTTAAGTTTGATTGGAGATTTGACTTTTGAGAAAAAGACCCGGGAATGGAATTTTGATGATTCCAACAGTTTCGTTTGATGATTTTGGACTTAGGCACATGTTCGGATTTGTATTTGGAAGTCCGTAGGACAATTCAGCGCATTTTGGCGGAAGTTGGAAAATAGAAGATTTTTGGAAAAGTTTGACCGAGAGTTGACTTTTTGATATTGGGGTCAGAATCCAGTTCTGAAAATTTTTATAGCTTCGTTATGTCATTTATGACTGGTGTGCAAAATTTGAATTCAATCGGACTTGATTTGATAGGTTTTTGCATCGAATATAGAAGTTGGACGTTCTTAGTTTCATTAGGCTTGAATTGGGGTGTGATTCATGGTTTTAGCATTATTTGATGCGATTTGAGGTTTCGACTAAGTCCGTATCATGTTTTAGGACTTGTTGGTGTATTTTGTTAAAGTCTTGAGGGCCGCGGGTGGATTTTGGAAGGTTAACGGATATAAAAAGGCTGTTGAATTTCTCTTTGGGCAGCTGCTGATTTTTTTACAACGTGTGAACAATACTCATAAACAGTACCCGTGAACAGTCCGGTTTTCCGCATTTGTTTGGACTTCCAAGCTCGTATTTTGGGCAATTTTGAGCGAGAAGTTACAAAAATTCTTGGGGTAAGTGTTCTTGACTCTCTTGTGATTATATTCCACGAATAAATTTTCATTTTTGGCTTTAGATTATTGATATTTGAAGAGAAATGCAAAAAAATTCTAAAATTCCATAAAAATAAATTTTCAAGATTTGAACATCGATTCGGAGTCGGATTTGAGTAAAATTAGTATGGTTGGACTCGTAATTGAATGGGTTGTCGTATTTTGTAAGTTTTGTCGTATTCCGAGACGCAGGCCCACAGGCAATTTTTGGGTTAATTTTGGATTTTGTTGAAAAATTAGTATTTTTCATATGGAATTAATTCCTAAAATATGTATTGAATGAATCGAGTTAATTGTGACTAGATTCAGGACATTTGGAGGCCGATTTTAGCAGAAAAGGCATTGTGGAGTAAGATTTTGCTCGGATTGAGGTAAGTAACGGTTATAAATCTGGTCCTGAGGGTATGAAACCCCGGACATTGTGTTGTATGACTATTTTGGAGGTGGCGCACATGCTAGGTGACGGGCGTGTGGGCTTGTGGGCGTGCATCGTAGGTATTGTGACTTGGTCCGTCCCGCGAGACTGTGGAATTAATTGGCCTACTGTTTAATACATGTTCCCTCTGTTTTCATAGAAATTGACTCTACTTCATGTTAGAAATCATCTTTAGGCCTTATGTGATCACTGTTGAGACTTGCGAGGTCGTGTACTTACTGAATTAGCTGTTAATTGCTATTTTGTACTCAGTCATAGCTTTTCTTGCTTATTATGCCTCTGTCTTTTGCTGTTCATTGTTGATACATGACATTACCTATGTTTGGGCTGTTTATATGATTTTTGAGAGCCCGAGAGACTGGAGAGATTGATGATTGAGTGAGGTCGAGGGCCTGATCTGTGAAGATATTTATGGGATCGGGCTACACGCCGCAGCATGTTGTTACTGATTTATGACTGAGTGAGGCCGAGGGCCTGATCTGTGAGAATATTTATGGGATTGGGTTGCACTCCGCAACATGTTGTTACTGATTTATGATTGAGTGAGGCCGAGGGCCTGAGTGATTTATGCCAAGAGGTGGCTTGTTATAGCGTTTGGGCTAAAAGAGCCCCTCCGGAGTCTGTACACACCCCTAATGAGCGCAGGTACATACTGAGTGCGAGTGTTGAGTACGAGTGCCGAGTGTTGAGCGACTGGGAGGAATGAGTGAATGTGAGGAATGAGTGATTGTGAGGTTGGAGTGAATGGGAGGACAGAGTGACTGTTATTCTGAGAAAATACATTTACTTCATTACTTTTGCATCGTAGATGTCATATCACTGTTTTGAAAATTATTGAAAGGTATTATTTACTGCTCAGTCAAATTTGATATATTGTTTATTGAGTACGTACTGATATGACTTAAACTGTTAAATTGAAAGTATGACTACTCTTATTTGAAAGTTATTGAGATAACTGTATTTGCATAGCTCGTCACTACTTCTCAGTTCCTTATTTATTTTTGTTACTTAATGAGTTGGTGTACTCACGTTACCCCATGTACCTCGTGTATAGATCTAGACACTTCTGGTCACGACGGTTGCTGATTGAGGAGTTAGACTCATGAGACTATTGAGGTAGTTGCATGGCATTTTCTGACCTTGACTCTCCTTTCCTTTCCTTTCCTTTCATGTTGTACTGTTCTATATTTCCAGACAGTGTTTTATTAGTCGGATGTTGTTATCATTTAGATGCTCGTGCACTCAGTGACACTGGGTTTGGGGGATGGATTGTTTAGTACCTTTGGAGTTATATTCTGTTCTTAAAGGTTTTATTTAATATTAACTGCTTCTGCCTTTATTTAAAAGTTCTATTGTGTTGAGATGTTGAGTTGAGGCTTGCCTTGTACCACGATAGACGCCATCACGACGGGTGAGATTTTGTGTCGTAAAAAGTTGGTATCAGAGCACTAGGTTACATAGGTCTCACGAGTCATGAGCAGGTTTAGTAGAGTCTTGCGGATCAGTACGGAGACGTCTGTACTTATCTTCGAGAGGCTGCAGAACCCTTTAGGATATTTCACATTCTTAAATTCTTATCGTGCGACATTGATTAAACTTGAAGCATAATTCCTTGAATTCCTTCCACGCATTCGCGTTCGCACATGAGCGCTTGGCATCTGTTGTGCATCGACAACTTGTGATTTCCTGGATGAGGTGCGAAATGTGATTTATGTGTGTGATGTTGGGCTAGTCTAGAGGACTTAAGGCCAGGTTTTTTTTGTGGCTTGAGTATTCCGATTTCGATTGTGTGAGCACGTGCATTTGGGACTTATATGTCCGTTTGTGTCCTTACTAGTGGGGTTTGTGACTGGATGACTAGGGGTGAGTATGATTTGATTGCGAGATGTGTTCAAATTGTTCGAATACGACAGGAAACGTTTGTTGAGGATGTAGCAAGGATTATTGGTGTTTGACTTCTGTCTTGAGTTGGCATATGGCCTCGAGCTATGGGTGTATTGAAGGACCTCTCGTGTAGTTTAGTTGTTGAGCGGAGTAAATCTTCATGTTGTATTATGAGTTCAGACTCAGAGGGAGGTTAAGTGATTGTGTATTAGTTATGATTATTGAAGAGTATAGAGAGATACCAGTTTGAGGTTAAGCAAGTGGATTATCTCCTGCGGGATATTCTGAAGTTTGTGTGATCCTTATGTTGTTGGTTGGTAGTCCTCTTTTACCAGTGAAATATACGTGTTGAAGTTTGAGTTTGGATCGCGTATGAGAGTTAGATTGATTGTTACGAGGGTGAATGCGAGATTTGTAAATGGTTTGAGGAATTAGATGGGTTGTGTTGCATGAGCTTATGAAGGATTTAGCTTAATCTCATCTAGTTGGGGCAGCTCAACCAGTTATTGCGGCACTGGCCGATGAGAGGCCTGCCTTGTCTTTTGAGGCTTTGCTGAGATTTGACAAGTTTACCAAGCTATTTCCAGTCCATTTCAGTGGTACACCTTCTGAGGACCCACATGATTTTCTCAACTGCTGCTATGAAGTATCGTAGAACATGGGAATAGTTAAAAGCAATGGGGGATGATTTTACTGGGTTTCAGATGACGGGTTCCGCCAAGAGGTGGTGGAAAGATTACATATTTACTAGACCCGTTATGGTTTTATCTAAAGATGTGGATGCATTGAGAAGATCACTTAGTGAATCATGTAGGGGTGCAATGGACCTTAGCGTCTGGTTGATTTATATGAGTTACAAAGGTCGACATTATGGATTATTGGACGTTGTGACCCATGACTTCACGCCAAGTAGGGATGTCTACTATCAATGAATGGATCGAATGGTTATATGTTATATCAGTCTTGACCTGAAATGTATGTATATATATATATATGGTACTAAAAGGCTCTCCAATAATTTACACATATTTAAGGTCTGAGACATGCAGGGGATAAGGTTAGGACTTGTGGTATGTTTGCCTCCTTAATAATCCAATACTTCAGTTCCAAAGGAGTTAGAAAAAAACAACTTTACATTTACAGAAGGTTTGCTCAGTGTGGAAGTCAAGGTTGCAGATTTTGGAGTGCTTCAGATAAAGTACAATGGTTGACGATCTTCTGGACTATGTAGTTCATGCCAAGATTTATCTTGATGGAGCTATACTTTTGTGATTATTGTGCATAATTAGGGAAAAGAGTTACCCCAAAGAAGAATCGAAGAGTACATGAATAAATAGGTTAGCTCAGCAGTGTTGAGTCAACATAGTAAAAGAAGAAATTAGTCGTCGGTGTTTGTGGCAAGCGTATGAAGAGGGCAGACTAGCCAATGCAACACCACCTACTCGGCTCAGTTCTCAGAAATGTTTTTGAAGGAGTTTGTCTCCCGGATCTCTGTAATATGTGGTATATGTGGTCTGAACGGTTGTGTCAGGTCACCATGACAGTGTTAGAATATGTCATCAGGTTCAATAAGTTAGCCGTCATATACCTACTTTGGTTCCTAAGCTAGAGAGCGAGTCCACAGACTGATTAAAGGATTCAATTACGATATTGAAATTTTGTACAACTCGGGAAGCTACATGTTGATGCTTCATCTCGGCTAGTGGTAGAAATTGCCAAAATGTTAGAATGTGTTCTGGATGAAGAAAAAAGGAAGCTAAGGAGACCAATAGGTCTCGAGGTTTTAAAGGATTCAGCGGATTCTACTCTACAACTAGAAATCATTATGACCGGGGCTCGGGTAGCCGGCCAGCCCAATCAATATATCTGATTATTCGGGATGCTCCAGAAAGTTCTTTTAATGCACCACCGCCACGAGCTTCATATGATGGTTATTCCAGTTAACTAGCATAGACTCAGAATGAGCAGTTGAATCCTCAAAGGGATTGTTATAAATGTGGTAGTACTAGGCACATCATGGGAAAATTGTCCTAGACTTGGGAGAAACATATTTTATAAAAGCACTCAGGCTACGTACCCCATTACAGTTACTACTCCACTTATATGACCAACCAGAGGTAGGGGTCAGGATGTTAGAGGTGAAGGTGAGACTCCTAGAGGTGGAGACAGAGCCGTTGATATATTTTCTATGGTATGGCTGAGGTTGCAACACCAGATGGTGTCGTTACAAGTACGGTCTCGAATTATTATAAAGCAACAATTTTCTTAAATTGATTTGGTTCTGAGTATCGAGGCAAGTCCTCCTATTGTGCTCCACTTATGAGTGAACTTCGTAATTCTGAAATCTACTTATGTGAATACTCATGTTGGGAGATTCGATGGAGATAGCTATGTCTATCATTATGTGTTGTGATTTTGTTAAACGAAAAATTATTCAAAAGAAGAAAATGGAATGTTCCAATTCGGCACGATGTGCATATTACTTGTGGTACAGAGTTGAGGATGAGATCCATGTGTTTTATATAATGTGAAATATTTAAACCAGGATACAAACTGCGGTAGATGTTATATAAGGATGAGGTCTTTGTGGTGAAAGAAAAAAAATCTTGTATGAATGTCTTTGTGCATAATTTGCCAGGTTTGTATTGTAATTATTGAGTTTTAGACTACGAGGTGAGTGCCCGGGGGATGTAAACTATTACTTGTTAATTCGGGTAAGTAATTATGAGATCTTCAAGCCTCGTTGTTAGTAAACTGGAGGTTTGAAATGAGATTTTGTTAACATGAGGTTAATTGGTGATGTTGTAATCTTTTATGAACAACTATTAAGACCAGAGATGTGGTTATGGTCATACATATGATGTGTTTCATGTCAAGATATCATTGTGATAATGTCGTGCTTGTAATGCGGAGATTAGTGTTATTAATATATACTTTGTGGTGCTTTGTTGGGTTGTGGACATGTTGTTAGGAGTTGTTTTGGTGTTACTCTGGCAGGTGGATAGGCCCAATTACAATGGAGACTCTGCCGAAATTTCTGAAAAATTTGGGAGTTAGAAAAATTTGGGATATTGAGATGTGCAAAGAAAGAGATAAGTTACATTGTGTGTTTAAGGACATGCTCTACTTCTCATTTGAGGATGAATGACCCTAAGTGGGGGAGAATGTAATACCATGTTTTTGATGGGTGCATAGGCACGAGTTGCTATAGCCAGTCGAGACTAATATCGTGTGTTGACGTCAAAATCGGACCTTTCTGGAAATGATTAGAGTGTAAGAAATTTGGTCTTCAAGTTTACAAATATGGATAAAGGAAATAATCTCAATTGAAATGGTGTTGTCGTACTTATGTCAAATGCGTTAATGTGGGATCAATCGCGAATATTTGTGTAGAAGTAAAATCATCAATTTGGTAACCTGAGAATAATTCTTAGTACGTTCGAGGACGAACGTTTGTTTTAGAGGTGGAGAATGTGATGACCCAAAATGTCATCTTTAAATTAAATAATTATCTCGGTATTTTAAGGCCTTGAAAAGCGCTATCAATAATTTCTCGACTTGTGTGCGCAGTCCGTATAATTTTCCGGAAGGTTTTTATGTAAAAAAAAGTGGATTAAATTGTGAACTAGAGCGTTAAAACTTAACTAAGTTGACTTCGGTCAATATTTTGAGCAAACGAACCCGGATAAAAGTTTTGACCATTCTGGTAGTTCTGTATCATGATTTGGGACTTAGTCATATGCCCGAAATCGAATTCGGAGGTCCCTAGATCAAATTATCGTCATTTAACGAAATCTAGAAACTAAGGCTAAAGATTTCTTAAGTTTGACCGGAGATTTGACTTTTAAGAAAAAGACCCCAGAATGGAATTTTGATTATTCCAATAGTTTCGTATGGTGATTTTGGACTTAGGCACATGTTCGGATTTGAATTTGGAAGTCTGTAGGATAATTCGGCGCATTTTGGCGAAAGTTGGAAAATAGAAGATTTTTGGAAAGTTTGACCGAGGGTTGACTTTTTGATATCGGGGTCAGAATCCAGTTCTAAAAATTTTCATAGCTTCATTATTTCATTTATGACTTGTATGCAAAATTTGAAGTCATTCGGACTTGATTTGATAGGTTTTTGCATCGAATATAGAAGTTGGACGTTCTTAGATTCATTAGGCTTGAATTGGGGTGTGATGCACGGTTTTAGCATTTTATGATGCGATTTGAGGTTTCGACTAAGTTTGTATGATATTTTAGGACTTGTTGGTGTATTTTGTTGAGGTCCCGAGGGCCTCGGGTGGATTTCGGAAAGTTACTGATCAATTCGGACTTGTATTTATCTAATGAAATTTTCTGAGCAGTTTCTGCATTTTTTGCACGTTTGAACAGTGACCGCACCTGCATGAACAGTATCCGTGTACAGTAGCGTGTACAGTATCCATGAACAGTAACATGCGTGAACATTATCCAGAAAATTCTGGACAGTGTAAAGGATGAGCAGTCCGATTTTCCTCATTTTATGGACTTCCAAGCACGGATTTTGGGCAATTTTGAGCGAGAAGTTACGAAAATTCTTGGGGTAAGTGTTCTTGACTCTCTTGTGATTATATTACATGAATAAATCTTCATTTTTGGCTTTAGATTATTGATATTTGAAGAGAAATGGAGAAATTTTCTAAAATTCCATAAAAATAAATTTTTAATATTTGAACATCGATTCGGAGTCGGATTTGAGTAAAATTAGTATGGTTGGACTCGTAATTGAATGGGTTGTCGTATTTTGTAAGTTTTGTCGTATTTCGAGATGCGGGCCCCACGGGCGATTTTTGAGTTAATTTCGGATTTTGTTGAAAAATTATTAGTATTTTTCATATGGAATTAATTCCTAAAATATGTATTGAATGAATCGAGTTAATTGTGACTAGATTCGGGACATTTGGAGGCCGATATGAGTGGAAAAGGCATTGCGGAGTAAGATTTTGCTCGGATTGAGGTAACTAACGGCTATAAATCTGGTTCGGAGGGTATGAAACCCCGGACATTGTGTCATATGACTATTTTGGAGGTGACGCACTTGCTAGGTGACCGGCGTGTGGGCGTGCACCGTAGGGATTGGGACTTGGTCCGTCCCGCGAGACTGTGAAATTAATTGGCCTACTGTTTAATACATGTTCCCGCTATTTTCATAGAAATTGACTGTACTTCATGTTAGAAATCATATTTAGGCCTTATGTGATCATTGTTGATACCTGTGAGGTTGTTTACTTACTGAATTAGCTGTTAATTGCTATTTTGTACTCAGTCATAGCTTTTCTTGCTTATTATGCCTCCGTCTCTTGCTGTTCATTGTTGATACATGACAATACCTCTGTTTGGGCTGTTTATATGATTTTTGAGAGCCCGAGAGACTGGAGAGATTAATGACTGAGTGAGGCTGAGGGCCTTATCTGTGAGGATAATTATGGGATCGAGTTGCACGCTGCAGCATGTTGTTACTGATTTATGACTGAGTGAGGCCGAGGGCCTGATCTGTGAGGATATTTATGGGATCGGGTTGCACGCCGCAGCATGTTGTTACTGATTTATGATTGAGTGAGGCCGGCCTGAGTGATTTATACTACAAGGTGGCTTGTTGTAGCGCTTGGGTTGAAGGAGCCTCTCCGAAGTCTGTACACACCCCCAGTGAGCGCAGGTACCTACTGAGTGTGAGTGCTGAGTGCGAGTGCCGAGTGCTGAGCGATTGGGAGGAATGAGTGAATGTGAGGAATGAGTGATTGTGAGGTTGGAGTGAATGGGAGGACAAAGTGACTGTTATTCTGAGAAAATACATTTACTTCATTACTGTTGCATCGCAAATGTCATATCATTGTTTTGAAAATTATTGAAAGATATTATTTACTGCTCAGTCAAATTTGATATCTGGTTTATTGAATACGTACTGATGTGACTTAAACTGTTAAATTGAAAGTATGACTACTCTTATTTGAAAGTTATTGAGATAACTGTATTTGCATAGCTCGTCACTACTTCTCAGTTCCTTATTTATTTCTGTTACTTAATGAGCTGGTGTACTCACGTTACCCCATGTACCTCGTGTACAGAACTAGACACTTCTGGTCACGACGGTTGCTGATTGAGGAGTCAAACTCATGAGACTATTGAGGTAGCTGCATAGCGTTCGCTGACCTTGACTTTCCTTTCCATTCATGTTGTACTGTTCTATATTTCCAGACAGTGTTTTATTAGTCGGATTGTTATCATTTAGATGCTCATGCACTCAGTGACACCGGGTTTTGGGGATGGATTGTTTAGTACTTTTGGAGTTATATTCTGTTCTAAAAGGTTTTATTTAATATTAACTGCTTCCACCTTTATTTAAAAGTTCTACTGTGTTGAGATGTTGAGTTGAGGCTTGCCTTGTACCACGATAGGCGTCATCACGACGGGTGAGATTTTGGGTCGTGACACTAGCCTATTTTCTAATTTTTACCTAATTATGGACTAATGCAACTAATTAATTAATTAACCTACAAATACAATTTTTTTTATTTTAGTTATTTAAAGTTGTATTTAACACTATAATTAAATCCTAAATGCAAGTAAGATCTAAAATGCTTATGCAATGTAACATTGATCATTTTTTGGTGTTTTGCTATAATTTAAAAATATTAAAAATGCATGAAATGCAACTAAATAAAGAAAAACTTCTACAATCCCTTAAAAATTATTTTTGGTTTATTTTTAGGAGTTATTTTCATGTGGGAAAAAAATTGCGTGCTCACAACAGTCACGGGGTGGCGGATTTGCATGGACTATCGGAAACTGAACACAGCCACCCGAAAGGACCATTTCCCCTCGCTTTTCATTGGCCAGATGTTGGACAGGTTAGCTGGGCGGTCCCACTTCTGTTTCTTGGACGGATACTCGGGGTATAACCAGATCTCAATAGCCCCAGAAGATAGAGAGAAAACGTCATTCACTTGTCCGTATGGCATTTTTACCTTTCGGAGAATGCCCTTTGAACTTTGCAATGCACCGGCTACATTTCGGCGGTGCATGCTAGCCATTTTCACTGACATGGTTGAGGATATTATGGAGGTATTTATGATGATTTCTCCGTGGTGGGAGATTCATTCGAAGATTGTCTTCACAACCTAAGAAGAGTGCTCAAAAGATGTGTAGAGACAAATCTAGTGCTGAATTGGGAGAAGTGCCATTTTATGGTACAAGAAGGAATAGTGCTGGGGCATCGAGTGTCCAAAAAGGGAATTGAAGTTGACGAAGCCAAGGTTGATGTGATAGAGAAGCTGCCGCCACCCACTTTGGTAAAGGCAGTAAGAATTTTCCTGGGGCACGCAGGGTTCTATAGGCGGTTCATTAAGGATTTTTCCAAGATTGCTAATCCCTTATGTAAGCTGCTTGAAAAAGACCAGCCCTTTGTGTTTTCTGATGATTGCAGGTTGGCCTTTGAGGAGCTGAAAAAAAGATTGGTGACTGCACCTATCATTGTTGCACCCAACTAGGAGCAACCGTTCGAGCTCATGTGCAACGCAAGTGATTATGCTATAGGAGCAGTCTTAGGGCAACGCAAAGACAAGATAATGCACCCAATTTACTATACAAGAAGGACGCTCAGTGGTGCACAACTTAATTACACTGTCACGGAAAAGGAAATGCTTGCTGTAGTGTTTGCCTTTGACAAATTCAGGTCGTACTTAATTGGCCCAAAAGTTATTATTTATACTAACCATGCAGCAATTAGGTACTTGATAGCAAAGAAAGAGTCAAATCCACGCATGATTCATTGGGTGCTTTTGTACAAGAATTCGATCTAGAAATCCGTGACAGAAAGGGGACGGATAATCAAGTGGCAGACCACCTCTCGAGGTTGGAAGGAGCAGAAAGGATAATGGAGGTTGAAGATATCACAAAGACATTCCCGGATGAACAGTTACTTGCTGTGAGAATGGAGGAGGCTCCATGGTATGCTGGTATTGCTAATTACTTAGCAAGTGGTATTGTACCTTATGATCTCTCCTCAATTCAAAAGAAAAAGTTCTTCCGTGATTGTCGGTCTTATTATTGGGATGAACCTCTACTTTTTAAGATATGTGTTGATAACATGATCCGGAGGTGTATCCCCAAGAAAGATCAACATTCTGTTTTGTAGGCTTGTCATACTTCACCATATGGTGGACACTTTGGAGGAATTCGGACATCAGCTAAGGTGTTAGAATCGGGTTTGTATTGGCCAACTCTGTTCAAGGACGCCCACACTTGGGTGAAACGTTACGATGAATGCCAAAGTACAGGCAACATTTCTCGCCATCACGAGATGTCAATGACCACAATTCAAAAGGTGGAGATTTTTGAGATGTGGAGGATCGACTTTATGGGGCCGTTCGTCAGCTTGTATGGTAACAAATATATATTGGTAGCGGTTGACTATGTATCCAAGTGGGTCGAAGCGGTGGCCCTCCAAACCAATGATGAAAAAAGGGTAACAGGATTTCTAAAGAAAAACATCTTCACACGTTTTGGCACCCCGAGAGCTATAATTAGTGATGGTGGAACCCATTTTTGCAATAGAGCATTCGCAAGGCTGTTGGAAAAGTACGGAGTTCATCATAAGGTGACCACCCCTTACCACCCACAGTCGAGCGGGCAATTTGAAGTGTCAAATAGAGAAATTAAAAGTGTCCTTACAAAAACAGTGAATGCAACAAGGACCGATTGGGCGAAGAAGCTGGATGATGCATTGTGGGTGTACCGCACAGCATTCAAAACTCCAATTGGTATGTCACCGTACAAGTAGGTGTTTGGAAAGACATGCCACCTTCTGGTAGAGCTCGAACATAAAGCACTTTGGGCATTACGGCAGTTGAATTTGGATATGGAGACAACAGGAACCAGCAGAATCACTGGGTTACATGAGCTCAAGGAATTCAGGTTCCAGACATTTGAGAGTGCTAGACTATACAAATAAATGATGAAACTAATGCATGATAAGCACATCTTGGATCTGAACTTCAAACTCGGAGATCTAAAGTTGTTACACAACTCGAGATTGAGATTGTTCCCGGGTAAGTTGATGTCCCGATGGTCAAGACCCTTCAGAGTGGTGCAAATGTTCTTAAGTGGAGCTGTGGAGATTGAATCAGAAAATGGGACAAATAAGTTCATGGTGAATGGGCAAAGGTTGAAACATAACCTTGACATGGCCGAAGAAAAAGGGGATAGAGTAGTAATAACTTTGGAAGAGCCCCAGTACGAGAATGAGGAGTGATGATCAAAGCCTGCGTCGTGCCGCGACGTTAAATCAGGCGCTGCGTGGGAGGCAAACCATATTTTCTTTTGATTATTTTTTTGTTTTGATGTTGTACTTGATGTGTATGATACTAACCCTTTTATTAGTGTACAGGGCAAGATTGCTGCATATTGGGAGAAGTCGAGGTAAACAACCAACTTCGGAAAGGTAAAAAATGAGGAAAACAAAAAACAAATTGGAAGCCTGTGACCGCGATCGCGATGGGACCGCGGCTCGGGCGCGGCAGATAAGGCACATTCTATTTTTGGCCACCGCAACCGCGATCGAGATGCGGACCGAGCGCGGTAGTTTACGAGGCCACTGTTCTCTTTTTCTTTTTCACTGCGATCGCTGTCGGGACGCGGTGAATCACAACCATTCTGTCCCGACCAGGTAAGTTGTAATTGGTTTTTTTATTTATTTTATTTTCTTTTCTTTTTTTTTCCTCTTCTAAAACCCATTAAAACTAAACCTACCCCTTACCCCCCTACTTCCCCCACTCTCCTTCTTACTCTAACTCTGTAACCCCCACGCCTCTTCTTCTTCTTCTTCCTATCTCTCACAAACCCCTTTCTCTATCACACACACACCCACTTCTGACTCCCCTCCTCCTCAACCTCCATTACACTCCAACTCTACAAGTCTCAGGTATGTCATGATTTCGTTCTCTCTTCTTCTCCCCTTCTTTTTGCAATTTTAATGTTAGATTTGTTATAGTATCTATAGTAAAAAAAATTTGTTTTTTTTCTTCTTTTTAGTGGGTAATGTGTAGAATATAGTAGAGAAGATCATGGTGTTGTTGTGTGAAGTTGATTGTGGTGGTGTGGGTAGTGATTGTGGTTAATTTGGGGGGAGAGTTTGTACTTCTATGGGATAAGTGTGTTAAATCATAGTTCCATGCATACTAGGTGCTTGTGAAATTGCCCCATTAAGCTGTAATGGCTAATGTGACCATGGTGGTGGTGAAGTCTGAGTAACCACCCGGGGTTCACACAACTCAAACTCTCACTAATAGTAGCCCTTGTTTTGTCAGGTACAATGCATCAATCAAGGAAAAGACGTGCCACAGGTTCCTTCGCTAGTGGGCCAGGAGGTGTATCCAGAGCTCGAGCTCAGGCTAGTTCGAGCCAGTTTGACAGCACCCAATTTGTCTCCAAAGCGGCTCAAGATAAGTTTAATGCAAAGACATCCAAGAAGCCGGTGCCTAAAGTACACATTGACAGGCATGCCTTGCGAGTTGAATGCCTAAGTATCTACGAAGAATTGAGGAGACGTCAGCTATACATCTTCTTTAATGAGCAGGAAGAGGGCAATGTAATGATGGTAAGGAAATTCTATGCTAATTGCCCAGACCATGTTGATAGGGTTGTCACGGTACGAAATACCCCGTGAATGCGTCTCTTGAGGCCATCCGCCGAGTGTACAGGTTGCCAGTCTTCACTGGAGAGATGGATTATTACCAAGATTATCAGAGCCCACATGTTATGTGGAACCTAATTGTTCAAACAATCTGTGTTGCTGGCCGAGATTAAATATGGATAAAGCCGAGAATGACCCTGAACTCCCAATCTCTCACTTGGGAAGCTAAGTGTTGGCTAATGATCATCAACAGCCGTTTGCTGCCATCCAGCAACACTATAGATGTTAATGCACTAAGAGCGGCAGCGATTTAGTGTTTCGTAAACCACTATGATTGTGACGTGGCCCAGCTCATTCAGGATAAAATGTTCATTCGATCCACGGAGACAAGCAAAGGGTTCTACTTCCCTTCCCTGGTCACCAAGCTATGTCGTGCTTCAAGAGTTCCCGAAAATCCCATAGTAGATGGGAAGTTGCCATTAAAAGCCCCATTCAGGTCTAGCAAAATCACAGTTGGGAAAGAGAAGGTTGTGGCGGATGATGAGGATGATAATGATGCCGATGATGATGATGAGGGAGCTATGTATGTTGTCGCCCACCGGTGCAGATTGTTGATGAGGCAGGCCCATCACAGGCCCACCACAGTACCCGGATGACAAGTTTGGAGCAGGATATGGTTAGCCTATGCACTTCGGTCAATGACCTAAGTGCTAGAGCTGACACTTTGCCTACTCAAAGTTCTAGGTCAGAGAAAAATATCATGGGTTGGCTCTGAGCGCTAGGACAAGCATGTCACCTCGATCCTGGCACTGTCTCCGATCTGGACTGAGCACCAGGGAAGTCTGTTTACCTTACTCTACTTTAATTTCTTTGACATGGGGACATGCCAAATCTTTAAGTGAGGGTTGGGGACAGTTGTTGTTGTTTTACAATTATATAGATTTGTTTGGTATTTTTGGTTGATGTTAATTAACTTCGACTTGGCCTGAAGATGGACACATCTCGACGGGTGTCTTGAGGGACTTAAGTCGAACAAAAAAAAGATTTTCTTCTGTTAGGTAGTGTATCAACTCCCTCTTGGTTTACATTTAAACCACGGTTCTTTTCCAAGGGTTTCCATTTGAACCGGGTATAGTTAGTTTTTTTTTCTTTTTTTAGTTTAGGAATTTTTGGGCGAGGAAGAATAGAAATAGGATCACTTAACCCCATAGTACCCTGATGGATATAAATTATTCTTATATTTTAAAAAAATATATAATATTTTAGATATAAAACATGACCAATTTATATCTTATTCTCGCACTTTTCTAACAATTCTTGCAGGAAAAAGAATACATGGAAAAAGAGAAAGAAATAACCTACAGTTCAAGGAATAAGGATACATCCGTGACAATTTCATCTAAGACTACACAAAGTCAAGAGATATAAAAGTTAGGGCAAATTCTCACCAAAATTTCATGACAAATTGCCTTGTCAATTTCTCATCAAGGTCATATGATATATTGATATTATCTTGCAAATTCTCACCAAGGTCTTGTAGAAATTTTCCTATAAATAGGCATATGTTTGGAGAAGAAAGAACATCTTGTTATGAAATATAACTCAAAGTAACAATATGGAACAAGAAAATAAAAGCAATTTAGTAAAACATGAACAAGAAATGGAGATAGAGAGAAGGAAGAGATTTCTTCTTCAATTGTGTGTATCTTTCCATTGCAATTACATAGCCTTTTATAGGCATAAAAAATAAAGATGATGGACATAAAGTAAGAGATTTAATCTTTAAGTTATTCACAACATGAGTATCCAATGTAGCATCCAATGTAGTATCCAATGTACAAACTATTCATAACACTCCCCCTTGGATGTCCATGTAAGATAATGTACCTCATTAAGAACTTACAAAAAAATATTGGGATGTACATAGTTATTTATAATATGCATTGCTTGCTGCCTCATTAAAAACCTTACCAGGAAAACTCAGTGGGACAAAACCTTGGTTAAGGAAAAGAGTGCAGCGTGTAGTTACTCCCCCTGATGAAAAATCACTTAATGTCTCGAAGACGATGCATTTCAATCTTATATATCAGCTTTTCAAATATTGGGGTTGGTAATGCCTTAGTGAACAGATCAGCCAAATTATCACTTGAACGAACTTGTTGTACATCTATTTCACCATTCTTCTGAAGATTATGAGTGAAAAAAAATTCGGTGAAATGTGATTTGTTCTATATCCTTTGATATATCCTCCTTTCAATTGAGCTATGCATGCAGCATTGTCTTCATGCAATATTGTTGGAATATTCTCTTTCGAAGAAAGACCACACATTTGCTGAATGTGTTGAGTTATCGATCCCAACCAAACGCATTCTTGACTTGCTTCGTGAATGACTATTATCTCTACATGATTTGAAGAAGTAGCAACCATAGTTTGTTTTGTTGAACGCCATGATATGGTTGTACCTCCATTTGTAAATAAATAGCCTGTCTGAGATCGACCTTTGTGTGTACAGAGAAACAGCCTGCATCTACATAACCAATCAATGATGGCTTGGATTCATTTGAATAAAATAAACCCATATCAATAGTCCCTTGGAGGTATCTGAATATATGTTTAATACCATTCTAGTGTCTTTATGTTGGCGAAGAACTAAATCTTGCCAATAAACTTACTGAAAAAGTTATATCTGGTCAGGAATTATTGGCAAGATATATTAATGCCCCAATTGCACTAAGATATGGTACTTCGGCACCAAGAAGCTCTTCATCATTTTCATGAGGTCGAATGGATCTTTCTTTACATCAAGTGATCTCACAACCATCGGGGTACTCAATGGATGTGCTTTATCCATATAGAATCGCTTTAAAAACTTTTCGGTATATGTTGATTGATGGACAAATATTCCATCTTTCATATACTCAATTTGTAGACCAAGATAAAATTTGTCTTTCCAAGATCTTTCATTTCAAATTCTTTCTTCAAACAGTCTATTGTTTTTGAAATCTCCCCAGGAGTTCCAATGATATTTAAATCATCAACATACACGGCGATTATAACAAATTTAGATCCAGACCTTTTTATAAAGACACAAGGACAAATTGGATCATAAATGTAACCTTCTTTCAACAGGTATTCACTCAGGCGATTGTACCACATACGACCTGATTGTTTCAATCTGTATAAAGATTTCTGAAGCTTTATTGAACAAGTTTCTAGAAAACTTTTATATGCTTCTGAACAATTTAAATCCTTCAATAATTTCCATTATATGCATATCAAGTTTTTCATGTATTGCCAGATTAAAATCTTAAATGACTACATCCACCACAAGAGAACATGTCTCTATATAATCAATGCCAGGATATTTACAAATATTCTTGTGACACAAGTCATCTTTATGTCTATCGACTTGACCTTTTTCGCACAAGAACACATTTACCTCCACTGGATTTATACTTTCAGGTGTTGGGACTCCGTCCAACTTTATATTTTTCAAGTGAAGTCAACTTTCATTGCGTATTTTTCATTTGGCCAATTATTTATCTGTCCAAATTTCATGACAGATTTGAGCTCAAGATCCTCATCAATATTAATAATATTGAGCGCTACATTATGTTAACAATATCGTCGACGGTCATTTTATATCGGTTCAATTATTACCTAATAAAGACATAACTTATTGAGATCTCTTTATCTCATTATTTCAGGTACCTGAGCCTCTCCCATGAGGTCTTATGAAATATTATGTCGTGGTGCTCTTCTAGAGCATTTGCCTCCTTTTTATGACCATTTTGAATATTTGCCCCTCTCCTTCTTCAAGGAGTTTTATCTTTGGAACTGATTAGTCTGTAACGCTTTATGCGTGGCATAGACTATTTCCCCCATGGACTTTATTCTATTTGGAGCATTAGCAGCTGAAATATGACATTTAGCTTTGGGTCAGCAAATGCGTCTGGCAATAATTTGTAAATGAATTATCACTTGAACTTCAAGTTCATATTTTCTTGTACGAGGATCTATATGTATTCATAATAATTCATTTCACGTATCACTTTCTCAGCTGCCCATTTTCTCCCCCTAATGTTGGGATCACCAACACATTTCCCAACCTTCTTTGGGAACACATCTTTGTGCATTGTGGTGGAATAATTAAATCATATAACACATCCATATTTCTATATAGAAATTATTTGGTTCCTGACCCTGAACCGATTGTGATAAGAAGAAATTTTCATAACTTGGCTAGATGCGTACAAGTGTTGTTGTATATTAAATAATACATCTCATACAAAATTTCATTTTTAGAGAGTTTTGTTCTCATAACCAATGATTTAGCTATAACTGGAGGCATACAATTTCTGCTAAACCAACTTGGATTTAAACCAATATTATTAAGATAAATTATCATAATTTATATTCTGGAATTGTGCTATAATAATTTGAGCAAGCAATCTTGCAAAAGCCAAACTGCAAGTTGATAACAAATGCACATGTGACCATATAATAGATGCATCTATTAAAACCATATAATAGTAAATGGTCCACATGGCAGGTGGCTGGGCCCATATATTTATCACCTTTTATTTGTTCCACAAATCAAGGGATGCAATCCCTTAACTGGTATATCATGAGAATAAGCAGCATAAGAGAATTCTTGAAGAATCTTCTATTCTTCAATATATGCCAATGTAATTCTCAATTAATTTTTTTCGCATCATAATTGAACCGGGATGGTCAACCGGTTATGCCAACTAATATTTATTTTAGTAAACCTGTAGTTTACTTGTGGCATATGATTAAAGCATCATGCTTATATTTGTGTAGTACAAATAGAAATAAAACTGGGTAACCTTTCATATTTACCCGATATGATTATAGAAATATGAATATATTCAATCTTCCTTTCATGTATTGTCTCAATATGATAATCATTTTGACTTGTACATTTGAAACTCAAAAAGTTTCTTATGAGACTTTACAATATCAATGTCATGAATAATTTTATTCATCCGGAGCTCTTAACAAATTTTGTACTACACGATCTTTTATCAAATCATTCATATGGTAAATGTCTCTTTCACGGAGAAACTTATATTATAATAAATTATCATGGTCAAAATCATCATAAGCAAAATCATTTATTGCTTTAATTTTGACTTTAATAACTTTTATAAGGCATGGCAAAACAATATTTGGTGTATCACATGTACGCAACCAATGACATATTTATGTAACAACACAATAATATTTACTCTCTTTATTTCACTCAAACCTCCCTTAGAGGTGAGTTGTGTGGTATTCATATAATCATGAATTGCATGTCTTTATTCATTGCTTTTATCACATATTGTCACATTCAACTTTAGGAATGGGTTTGCATTCTCAATGCTTATCACAAGTCACATTCTCTTCAAGGAATGGATCATAATCAGCGACGTGCTTTATTATTTTCATACCAATTTTATGGTAAACATTGCCTTCACATTTTGAAGGACTATTTTGAGAACCCTTATTGTTTTCTTTTAAAATCATAGTGATGATTATTATTATTTTGATCTTTGGAACGCCCACGTTCATTGTTCAACCACATGTCTTCATTTAAACTTATTATGTACTGCTACCACATTCACTTCAAGAATGAAGCAAATCAAGTGGGACAATCTTCATGTCTTTAATGAAAAATATATTATTTTTCTTTAGTCATCATTATATCATCAATATGGTGCATTGGGACTCGAATCCAATGTATTACCCATGTAAAGGAATGTTTGACGATAATGACTTGAAACTCTATCAGGATTCAAATCCATGTCTTACCCCAAGCTTTAAAAATAATGCCAATTTATAATGATTACATGCATAAAACCAATTAGTGCTCTAGTGATATCATATTTGTAAGTTCATATGAACTAACACTATAAAAATATTTATTCTACACTAAATAACTAATTGTTGTGGTATTGATTAAAAATTGAACATCGATATCTCAATAACCCAAAGCAAATATCACGTCCGCTAATTTGAATAAAATGAATTAAATGGTGCATAAATATGATATAAGAATATCATAATAATTTGACAAAAATCGTAAATTAGATAATACCAAAATATGTCTAAACCGTATGTCCAGTTAGTGCATGGTATACATTATTAAATTATATAACTTAATTTGCATGACTTAAAAGGTACTAAATACATGTAAGAACAATACTGGTTAATATGAATACTCTTATTGCACTAAGGTCTTTATCAAGCAATTCCAGTAATAATTTGGTTAAGTGATTTGACATGCTACATAACTAGTATTGTTGCTTTATTATATATCACAATTCAATTTTCAGAAAGTTAATAAGAAAGTAATAATATTTTGCTAGACAGTTTACATATTCCAATAGGCTAGCTAGCTATAAAACATAATGATATCACTATTGCCAAGTACCAGCAAAACCATGTTACTTTGCTTTTAAAGTCATTAGTTCATATAATTAGATGAACAATTCAATGAAGGCAGTAAACAATAACAAGGAAAGAATTGATTAGTTTAATAACTATTTCGATCAAACATATATCTGTTCGTGAAACTAAAAGGCCATGAGAATTGTACCAAAGTATAAATTATTTCACAGTTTCTAATGGAACTAAGCTCCAAAGTTAGTTAAAGAAAAAAAATTGTACCGAATTTTCATACCACAAGATGGAATAGAAATGATAGAATGCTGACTTACTAGGAATATTATCGTTGTCCGATAAGAGATGTAGCAAATAAAGACATATATTTCCATATAGAAATGATTGAACACGTTAATTTGATAAGAACTATCATTAATGAAAAATTTGGTGTAGTACATACCTCTTATACTAATATTTTATCTTATCAAAATAAAATAGTTACGAATATTATTATTATTATTATATTAATTATATGTGACAGTAAACTAATGTATAATCATTATACTAGGCATACTAAATTGTATTATAAGGTAAAACCATAAGCATACATAATAAAGTATAATTGTAATTTTGTAAATTATGTAGTCTAACGCATGCCACCTATTATTAGTTCACGAAAATTTAACTATACTATATTTATGAACAAGATGCTCAAGTTTATATTATGACAATAGATCATCTAGATATACCTTACCAGAAGTGGAATTCAACCTTAAGGTTAGAGACTTCGTGCTGATAACGTGTTATGAAATATGACTCAAAGTAACATGTGACGACCCAAAGGGTCATCACCGTAGTTCTTCCTTGTTCCGCGCTTTCGAGGCCTTGAAAACCTCACTTTTAGTTTCCTCGATTGGCGTGCGTAGTTCGGGCGCGTAGCCGGAAAGCTTTTATGTTAGAATATGTGAATTATTTGAAACATTTGATGAATTTTGGTATTAATATGCATAATGTTGACTTCGGGCAACATTTTGGGTAAACGGACCCGGACCTGTGATTCGACGGTCCCGGAGGGTCCATAGAAAAATATGGGACTTGGGAGTGTGCCCGGAATTAAATCACGAGGTCCCAAGCCCGAGAAATGAATTTTTGTGTGAAATTGTTTTCTGAAATTAATTAAGGAAAATGAAGAAGAAAATTGATCAGAAAACTGTGGTATCGGGCTCGTATTTTGGTTCTGACACCCGGTACGAGTCTTAAATATGTTTTAAGCACTATCTGTAAAGTTTGGCTAAAAAAGGACGTCATATGACATGTTTCGGACTTAAAATGGGGAATTTGAGTTTTTATGAAAGTTGAAATAAAATCATGTGTTTGAGGCTTGATCCTATGTATATGATGTTATTTTGGCGATTTGATCGCACGAGTAAGTCCGTAAGATGTTTTTAAGGTTATGTGCATGTTTGGTTTGGAGCCCCGAGGGCTCGGGTGAGTTTTGAATAGGGCCCGGGAGGTCTTGGACTTAGAAAAAAAATATACAGGTTCAGATGTTGCAGGCCCAGTGCGGCCGCGTCCATTTCCGCGCGGTCCGCGCTGGCAGCCACGCTGCCGCGGTGCTTTTCTGTGCGATCCGCGTGGTGGGGTTCAGAGGGTCGACCAGCGCGGCCGCGCACCAAATCAGTACGGTCCGCGCTGGGTGGGTTCAGAGAGAGACCACTTCTCCCATCCCTCGGCGCGGCCGCGGTGCATTTCTGTGCGGTCCGCGCCAGCCCCCAGAAAAATGTATAAATTCGGGGTTTTTAGTCACTTTTCCACTTTTCAAAAACCCAAAACCTAAGAGGAGATTTTCCAAACAACTTTTGTTCTTCAAAACGATTGGTAAGTGATTTCTAACTTAATTTCTTTATTCCTTAATATCTTTTAACATAATTTCAACTTCAAATCAAAGATTTTCATGGGGAAAATTGGGTGTTTTGGGTAGAACCTAGGTTTTCTACAAATTGAGAAGTTGGACCTCAATTTGGGGTCCGATTTAAAAATAAATCATATATTTGGATTCATGGGGGAATGGGTAACCAGGTTTTGGTCCGAACCTCGAGTTTCGACCACGTGGGTCTGGGGGTATCTTTGACCTTTTTGGGAAAAAACTTGAAAAATCTATTTTCATGCATTGGGGATGATTCATTTAGTAATTATTAATGTGATTAAGTAACTTATGACTAGATTCGAGCGGATTGGTGGTGGAATCAAGAGGTAAAGCTGTACTAGAAGCGTGAGTTGAGTTTGGAGCATTCGAGGTAAGTGTTTGTTCTAACTTTGGCTTGAGGGAATAGGATTAGGATGATATTTGCTACTTGCTAATGTGGAGTACGGTGTATAGGCATGGTGACGGTTATCTATGCACCGGAGTCTAGCATGACCGTGAGTCTTGATTGCTTTTAATTCGAATAATGTAACACAAGCTCCTTGTTTATTTGATAAGTTTCATATAATGTGAATGGTTGAGGAAGAATGATTTAAAAGGAGAATGTGTTGTGAATACTCCCTTGTCGGGATGTGTAGACTGATATATATATATTCTCCCTTGTCGGTATATTTTGGGCTGTTAGCTGTACCCCTTGTCGGGTTAAATATATATTCTTCTTTGTCGGGATATTTTGGGTTGTTAGTTGTACCCTTGCCGGGTTAAAGGTATTGAGTTGTTATTCTTCCTTGAAGGGGTCTACTATATGAAGTCAGATATTATATATGTTATTATGGGATCGTGTGGCACGCCGTCCATTTGGTTATTGGCCTCTGTTGCCGGTGACATATTGTGCACTATGATAAAGATGATATTATGGGATCATGTGGCACGCCGTCCACTTATATATGATATTATGGGATCGTGTGGCATGCCGTCCACTTATATATATGATATTATGGGATCGTGTGGCACGCCGTCCACTTATATATGATATTATGGGATCGTGTGGCACGCCGTCCACTTATATATATGATATTATGGGATCGTGTGGCATGCCGTCCACTTATATATGATATTATGGGATCGTGTGGCACGCCGTCCACTTATATATATGATATTATGGGATCGTGTGGCACGTCGTCCACTTATATATGATATTATGGGATCGTGTGGCACGTCGTCCACTTATATATGATATTATGGGATCGTGTGGCACGCCGTCCACTTATATATGATATTATGGGATCGTGTATATATATACATCATGGGAACCGGAGTCTCTTCTGCTTATTTTCGATATTTCATTTTTATCTGTTACTCCCCGATAGCATGTCCCCTCCCAGTTTTACTTTGTATTATCTTGTTATTGTTTTCTTGCACGCGTTGTATATATATATATCTGTACAGGTTAATTGTGGTAGGTACTGTCTAGCCTCGTCACTACTTCGCCGGGGTTAGGCCAGGCACTTACCAGCACATGGGGTCGGTTGTGCTGATGCTACACTCTGTGCATTTTTGGTGCACAGATCAGGGAGCAGCTTACGGACCGCAGCAGTAGGACTTCTGGGAGCTATCTTCAGTCCAGGGACTCTCGAGGTAGCCTAGCTGGCGTTCGCAGGCCGAAGTCCCTTTCCATGTTTTTCTTTGTTTGTTTATCTTGTATCAGACAAACATGATGTATTTTCCCTTCAGACATTGATTGTAGTATTCTGTAGTAGTCCGTGAGCTAGTGACACCAGACCTTGGGTAGTGATGTGTATTAAACTTCCGCACTTTTGGTTTTCAGTTGCTTTAGATTTAAAGTCTTCCGCTTAGATTTTGTTTCGTTTATTATATTGTTTGAAAGAAAGCAGGAAAGGTGTTTTAATTATTTGGCTTGCCTAGCTCCGATAGTAGGCGCCATCACGACACCCGATGGTGGGAAATCCGGGTCGTGATAAGTTGGTATCAGAGCACTAGGTTACTTAGGTCTCACAACTCACGGACAAGCTCAATAGATTCTGAGGGGTCGGTACGGAGACGTCTGTATTTATCCCGCAGAGGCTACTGAGTAAGGAAAACTTCACCTTGTTCATTCTTGTCGTGCGATTCTGTTGAAAGAGTTAAAAGAACAACTGCAGGATTTGCTTGAGAAAGGTTTCATTAGACCCAGTGTTTCGCCTTGGGGTGCGCCGGTGTTGTTTGTTAAGAAAAAGGATGGTTCGATGAGAATGTGCATCGATTACCGGCAATTGAACAAGGTTACAATTAAGAATAAGTACCCACTGCCAAGGATCGACGATTTATTCGACCAACTTCAGGGTGCGAGGGTATTTTCAAAGATAGATTTGAGATCTGGCTACCACCAGCTGAGGATTAGGGCATCTGATGTCCCTAAGACAGCATTTCGCACTCGGTATGGGCACTATGAGTTTTTGGTCATGTCATTTGGATTGACTAATGCCCCAGCAGCGTTCATGGAGTTGATGAACCGGGTGTTCAGACCTTATTTGGACTTGTTCGTGATAGTCTTCATTGACGATATTTTTATATACTCCCGCAGTCAGGAGGAGCATGAGCAGCACCTTAGAGTGGTCCTTCAGACCCTAAAGGATAGTCAGTTGTATGCTAAGTTCTCAAAGTGCGAGTTTTGGTTGAGTTAGGTCGCATTCCTGGGTCATGTCGTATCAGCAGCAGGTATTCAGGTAGACCCGAAGAAGATAGAGGCAGTCAAGAACTGGCCTCGACCAGCTTCAGCTACGGATATTTGGAGTTTCCTGGGGTTAGCAGGTTACTACCGTCGGTTCGTGGAGGGGTTTTCATCCATTGCAGCCCCTATGACCAGATTGACCCAGAAGGGTGTCCAGTTCAGGTGGTCGGACGAGTGTGAGGCGAGCTTTCAGAAGCTCAAGACGGCTCTGACTACGGCACCAGTATTGGTTTTGCCCACAGGTTCAGGGCCATATACGGTCTATTGTGATGCGTCTCGTATTGGGCTTGGTGCAGTGTTGATGCAGGAAGGAAACGTCATTGCTTATGCTTCGAGGCATTTGAAGATCCATGAGAAGAATTATCCGGTTCATGATCTCGAGTTGGCAGCCATTGTTCATGCCTTGAAGATCTGGAGGCATTACTTATATGGCGTGACGTGTGAGGTTTACACTGATCACAAGAGTTTTCAGTATCTGTTCAAGCAGAAAGAGTTGAATTTGAGGCAGAGGAGGTGGTTAGAGTTGCTAAAGGATTATGATGTTACTATCTTATACCACCTGGGGAAGGCCAATGTGGTTGCCGATGCATTGAGCAGGAAGTCCGCCAGCATGGGTAGTCTTGCTTATATTCCAGTCAGCCAGAGATCGCTTGCTTTGGATGTTCAGGCCTTGGCCAATCGTCTTGTGAGGTTGGATATTTCTGAGCCTAGCAGAGTGTTAGCTTGCACGGTTGCTCGTTCCTCACTATTAGAGCGTATCCGCGAGCGGCAGTTTGAGGATCCCCATTTGTGTGTCTTGAGAGACACGGTGCAGCGTGGAGGTGCCAAGAAAGTAACCTTAGATGATGATGGTGTATTGAGATTGCAGGGGCGAGTTTGTGTGCCCAATGTTGATGGGATTCGAGAGTTGATCTTAGCAGAGGCCCACAGTTCTCGGTATTCTATTCACCCGGGCGCCGCGAAGATGTATCAGGATCTGAGGCAGCACTATTGGTGGCGTAAGATGAAGAAAGACATCGTTGCGCACGTGGCTCGGTGTTTGAATTGTCAACAGGTTAAGTACGAGTATCAAAGACCCGGTGGTCTATTTCAGAGGATTGCACTTCCCGAGTGGAAGTGGGAGAGGATTACGATGGATTTCGTTACTGGACTTCCGATGACTCGGAAAAAGTTTGATGCAGTTTGGGTCATTGTTGATAGGCTGACCTAGTCAGCGCATTTTGTTCCTGTTGCAGCCACCTATTCGTCCGAAAGGTTAGCCGAGATTTATATCAGGGAGATTGTTCGCCTTCATGGGGTGCCGCTATCTATCATTTCGGATCGGCGTACGCAGTTTACCTCGCATTTCTGGAGAGCGGTTCAGCGAGAGTTTGGTACCCAGGTTGAGTTGAGTACAGCATTTCATCCCCAGACGGACGGTCAGTCTGAGAGGACTATTCAGATTCTTGAGGACATGCTCCGAGCCTGTGTCATTGATTTTGGAGGCTCGTGGGACCAGTTTTTACCTTTAGCAGAGTTCGCCTACAACAACAGCTACCAGTCCAGCATTCAGATGGCTCCGTATGAGGCGTTGTATGGTAGTAGATGTCGGTCTCCAGTTGGATGGTTTGAGCCGGGAGAGGCTCGATTATTGGGTACGGATCTGGTTCAGGAGGCTTTGGACAAGGTCAGGATTACTCAGGATAGACTTCGTACAGCTCAGTCCAGACAGAAGAGTTATGCAGACCGCAAGGTCAGAGATGTTGCTTTCATGGTCGGTGAGCGGGTATTGCTCCGTGTATCACCTATGAAGGGCGTGATGAGATTTGGGAAGAAAGGCAAGCTCAGCCCTACGTTCATCGGTCCATTTGAGATTCTTGATCGTGTGGGAGAGGTGGCTTATAGACTTGCCTTGCCACCTAGCTTGTCAGTTGTGCATCCCGTGTTTCATGTACCTATGCTCCGGAAGTATCGCGGAGATCCATCGCATGTGTTAGATTTCAGCACTGTCCAATTGGACAAGGATCTGTCATATGAGGAGGAGTCGGTGGCTATTCTTGACCGGCAGGTTCGATAGTTGAGGTTGAAGAGTTTTCCTTCGGTGCATGTTCAGTGGAGAGGTCAGCCTCCTGAGGCATCGACCTGGGAGTCCGAGTCCGATATGCGGAGCCGTTATCCTCATTTATTTCCCGACTCATGTACTTCTTTCTTTTGTCCGTTCGAGGACGAACGGTTGTTTTAGAGGTGGAGAATGTGACGACCCGAAGGGTCATCATCGTAGTTCTTCCTTGTTCCGCGCTTTCGAGGCCTTGAAAACCTCGCTTTTAGTTGCCTCGATTGGCGTGCGCAGTTCGGGCGCATAGCTGGAAAGCTTTTATGTTAGAATATGTGAATTATGTGAAACATTTGATGAATTTTGGTATTAATATGCATAATGTTGACTTCGGGCAACATTTTGGGTAAACGGACTCGGACCTATGATTCGACGGTCCCGAAGGGTCCGTAGAAAAATATGGGACTTGGGCGTGTGCCCGGAATTAAATTACGAGGTCCCAAGCCCGATAAATGAATTTTTGTGTGAAATTATTTTCTGAAATTAATTAAGGAAAATGAAGAAGAAAATTGATAAGAAAATTGTGGTATCGGGCTCGTATTTTGGTTCTGATGCCCGGTACGAGTCTTAAATATGTTTTAAGCACTATCTGTAAAGTTTGGCTAAAAACGGACGTCATATGACGTGTTTCGGACTTAAAATGGGGAATTTGAGTTTTTATGAAAGTTGAAAGAAAATCATGTGTTTGAAGCTTGATCCTATGTATATGATGTTATTTTGGCGATTTGATCACACGAGTAAGTCCGTAAGATATTTTTAAGGTTGTGTGCATGTTTGGTTTGGAGCCCCTAGGGCTCGGGTGAGTTTTGAATTGGGCCCGGGAGGTCTTGGACTTAGAAAAAAAATATACAGGTTCAGATGTTGCAGGCCCAGCGCGGCAGCGACCATTTTCGCGCGGTCCGCGCTGGCAGCCACGCGGCCGCAGTGCTTTTCTGTGCGGTCCGCGTGGTGGGTTTCAGAGGGTCGACCAGCGCGGCCGCGCACCAAATCAGTGCGGTCCGCGCTGGGTGGGTTCAGAGAGAGCCCACTTCTCCCCTCCCTCAGCGCGGCCGCGGTGCATTTCTGTGCGGTCCGCGCCAGCCCCCAGAAAAATGTATAAATTCGGGTTTTTTAGTCATTTTTCCACTTTTCAAAAACCCAAAACCTAAGAGGCGATTTTCCAAACAACTTTTCTTCTTCAAAACGATTGGTAAGTGATTTCTAACTTAATTTCTTTATTCCTTAATATCTTTTAACATAATTTCAACTTCAAATCAAAGATTTTCATGGGGAAAATTGGGTGTTTTGGGTAGAACCTAGGTTTTCTACAAATTGAGAAGTTGGACCTCAATTTGGGGTCCGATTTAAAAATAAATCATATATTTGGATTCATGGGGGAATGGGTAACCGGGTTTTGGTCCGAACCTCGAGTTTCGACCACGTGGGTCCGGGGGTATCTTTGACCTATTTGGGAAAAACCTTGAAAAATCTATTTTCATGCATTGGGGATGATTCATTTAGTAATTATTAATGTGATTAAGTAACTTATGACTAGATTCGAGCGGATTGGTGGTGGAATCAAGAGGTAAAGCTGTACTAGAAGCGTGAGTTGAGTTTGGAGCACTTGAGGTAAGTGTTTGTTCTAACTTTGGCTTGAGGGAATAGGATTAGGATGATATTTGCTACTTGCTAATGTGGAGTACGGTGTATAGGCATGGTGACGGTTATCTATGCACCGGAGTCTAGCATGACCGTGAGTCTTGATTGCTTTTAATTCGAATAATGTAACACAAGCTCCTTGTTTATCTGATAAGTTTCATATAATGTGAATGGTTGAGGAAGAATGATTTAAAAGGAGAATGTGTTGTGAATACTCCCTTGCCGGGATGTGTAAACTGATATATATATATTCTCCCTTGTCGGGATATTTTGGGTTGTTAGCTGTACCCTTGCCGGGTTAAAGGTATTGAGTTGTTATTCTTCCCTGAAGGGGTCTACTATATGAAGTCAGATATTATATATGTTATTATGGGATCGTGTGGCACGCCGTCCACTTGGTTATTGGCCTCTGTTGCCGGTGACATATTGTGCACTGTGATAAAGATGAATTGGGATCGTGTGGCACGCCGTCCACTTATATATGATATTATGGGATCGTGTGGCACGCCGTCCACTTATATATATGATATTATGGGATCGTGTGGCACGCCGTCCACTTATATATGATATTATGGGATCATGTGGCACGCCGTCCACTTATATATATGATATTATGGGATCGTGTGGCACGCCGTCCACTTATATATGATATTATGGGATCGTGTGGAACGCCGTCCACTTATATATATGATATTATGGGATCGTGTGGCATGCCGTCCACTTATATATGATATTATGGGATCGTGTGGCACGCCGTCCACTTATATATATATATATATATATATATATATATATATATATATACATCATGGGAACCAGAGTCTCTTCTGCTTATTTCCGATATTTCATTTTTATCTGTTACTCCCCGATAGCATGTCCCCTCCCAGTTTTACTTTGTATTATCTTGTTATTGTTTTCTTGCACGTGTTGTATATATATATCTGTACAGGTTAATATATATTTGTTGTATATATATCTGTACAGGTTAATTGTGGTAGGTATTGTCTAGCCTCGTCACTACTTCGCCGGGGTTAGGCCAGGCACTTACCAGCACATGGGGTCGGTTGTGCTGATGCTACACTCTGTGCATTTTTGGTGCACATATCAGGGAGCAGCTTACGGACCGCAGCAATAGGACTTCTGGGAGCTATCTTCAGTCCAGGGGCTCTCGAGGTAGCCTAGCTGGCGTTCGCAGGCCGAAGTCCTTTTCCATGTTTTTCTTTGTTTGTTTATCTTGTATCAGACAAACATGATGTATTTTCCCTTCAGACATTGATTGTAATATTCTGTAGTAGTCCGTGAGCTAGTGACACCAGACCTTGGGTAGTGATGTGTATTAAACTTCCGCACTTTTGGTTTTCAGTTGCTTTAGATTTAAAGTCTTCCGCTTAGATTTTGTCTCGTTTATTATATTGTTTGAAAGAAAGTAGGAAAGGTGCTTTAAATATTTGGCTTGCCTAGCTGCATATGTTTGGAGAAGAAAGAACATCTTGTTATGAAATATAACTCAAAGTAACAATATGGAACAAGAAAATAAAAGCAATTTAGTAAAACATGAACAAGAAATGGAGATAGAGAGAAGGAAGAGATTTCTTCTTCAATTGTGTGTATCTTTCCATTGCAATTACATAGCCTTTTATAGGCATAAAAAGTAAAGATGATGGACATAAAGTAGGAGATTTAATCTTTAAGTTATTCACAACATGGGCATCCAATGTAGCATCCAATGTAGTATCCAATGCACAAACTATTCATAACATCCACTTTGTATCCAATTTCCTATTTAGTTTTTCTTAAGTTCTAAAGAGAAAGAGAAGAGTAATCTTGGTCTCTTTCTCTAGTCTTTCTTTGTAGTAAAAATATTCTTAGTCTTTTGAAAGTATTTTTTAGCTTTTCTTACTTCATAATGGAGTAATTTCTTTTTGTTGGGATAGTTGATAAGCTTGATATAATTATAATACTATCTCAGTTTCAATACATTCTTGGCCTGAAACTCTATTTACATTTCATATTGTGATGGAATGATGATTTTTTAATCATTATTATCACATCTACATATTTTATATCTAAGTTATTCTTATATTAATTTTGTAATTCTCACGGAGCAAAATTAATATATAATAACTGATGAATAGAATATTAGAGTGAAAGTAATTTTTAGTAAGATTATTATTTCAAGTCTGTAATATTGCTTTCCTCAGTTTTAATTCTCACGGAGGAATTGTTGAATGCAAGATTAATGATTTTCTAGTAAAAATATTCTCACGAAGTTTTTACTACATTTGAGCACATAATATTAGAGTCAAAGTAATTTTTAGTAAGATTATTGTTTCAAATCTGTAATCTTGCTTTCCTCAGTTTTAATTCTCACAGAGAAATAGTTGAAGGCAAGATTATTGATTTCCTAGTAAAAATATTCTCACGAAGTTTTTACTACGCTTGAGCACAATTCAGGCAAGATATTTTAGTTTAATCGTCACTAGTTTTAAATCAATTAATTAACATAACCTCACGGAGTGTTAATTATTTATTTATTTCTTAGTGTAAAAATATAATTGTATTAGCAATAAGCAATTATTCTTTAGAGAAATACATATGAAACTGAGATTTTATTGTAATGATATATCAAGTGAATTCAACGATTCCCAACTCTGTTTAAATATAAACTTTTCAGAAGAAATTGTCCTAATTTATAATTTCAAACACATCTTTCATCAATTTGGTTCTCTCAAATAGTAGTCAAAATATTACAAGTTTGTAGCTTAGATTGTCCAATCTCTGTGGGACGATATCATAAACTATACTAGAATTTGACAAAGTACGAGCAGAAAATCCTATACACACAAGCTTCGTCAAATTTTTGGCGCCGGTGCTGGGGATTGACACACATCTACTTCAGATTAAATATTTTATTACTAATTTGAGAATTTATTATATTGTTAATTTTCCCTTCAAAATGTTATCTCCTACGTACTATTATCATAATTGTTACTACTATTAGGAGCAATTCTATATAATATTGTAAAAAATCATATAAAAAAAAAAAAGAAAATCCCTCATAGTTAGTACTTCAACCAACTTTATTTTATATTTTATTATTATATTATTATATTATTATTGTTAGTACTAACATCTATATAATAGTATAATATATTAGTTTTGTGATTCACAATCTAATTTTTTTTTTGTCATTTTTTTAAAGTATATTTTATTATTATTATTATAATTGTAAGTACTTTTTTTTACTATTCTAGTTCTAAAAGTATCCTTTGTACTATTCTATATTACTATTATAACTATTACTTTTACTATATTCTTATAAAATAATATTTTATTCAACTTTTTTTAATTGATAGTACTTTAATCCTTCAACATACTTGATTTATTATTGATTTTTTTCATATAATATAATTATTATTATATTATTTCTTTTGATGGTTAGTTACAACTTACTGTTTTAGTTAACAATAATATTACTGTACTATTTTTTTATTCATTTTAAAAAATTATCTATTACTATTTTAAGGACTGTCTTTATTTTACTTTAATTTCAGATAGTTTATGACCCGCTCTTCTACAAAAGAATTGGCCAATTACGATCCTGAAATTGAAAAAACTTTGTAATTGTGCAGGAAATGACAAATATCGTCTCAAAACATAACTTGTAACAGAATGGAGCACCAATTAGAAGATGATAACAATCCACTACAAATTCCACCACCAGCTCATGTAGTGGAGCAGTTTGATGAAGTGGCGCCAAGACCAGCAAACAGAATCCTAAGGGATTATGCTAGACCTGATCGCTTTAACTGTGAATCTAGTATCAGGGTATATCCAGTAGCAGCCAATAACTTTGAAATCAGGACAGGTCTGATTCAAACAATTCAAAAACCTTGCATTTTCACTGGTGATCTAAGTGAAGATCCACATAGTCATTTAATTGACTTTTTAGAATTGGTTGCAACTGCAAAGTATAATGGAGTACCTCCTGAAGCAATTAAGTTAAGGCTATTTCCTTTTTCTTTAAAAGGAGAAGCCAAAACTTGGTTACGAAGTTTGCCGCAAGGTTCTATTACCACATGGGACCAAATGACTCAGAAATTTTTAAATAAATATTTTTCCTCTGCTAAAACAACAAAGTTAAGACAGGATATATCTAACTTCTTGCAGACTGACACTGAGTCAGTTTATCAAGCTTGGAAAAGATTGAAAACAATGTTAAGGAAATGTCCACATCATGACATTCCTGAACATATGCAATTGTACATTTTTTATCGTGATTTGAAACCATCTTCTAGAAATGTAATAGATGCAGCTGTAGGAGGTTCCATAATGGGAAAACCATAGAAGAAGCATTGCAATTGCTTAATGAAATTTCTGAAAAATGTCATACAGTGGCCATCTGAGCGTGTAATCATTAAGAAAGCTGCTACAGTAAATCAGGTGGATGCTTTAAATACATTAACACAACAAATTGTTTCTTTGGCACAAAAATTTGAATCTTTTTAGGTAAATACACAACAACCAAGCCAGTCTGAGGTTTGTGACTTGTGTGGAGGAAACCATCTAAACCATGAATGTCAAGCAACCAATCAAATGATAACAGGTCAATGTCATCGGATACAAGCCGTATCCTTTTGGAAGTCCATTAGCACAAAAACATCCAGGATTTCAATGCAGCAATGCAAATGGTGCTAAAAACTCTCAAAACTACCAAAAGCAACAGGTACAGAGTCCAACCGGATATCAAAATCAAAATCGTAGACAACAAAATTTCAGGCCTTATCAGCAAGCAACTCCATATCAGTAAAGGCCTCAACAAGGCCATCCAAGTTTTGATGACCTTTTGTACAAGTACATTAAGGTTACTGATGAAAAAATGGAAAGCCAAAATTCAGCTCTAAAAAATCTTGAAATTCAGTTAAGCCAATTGGCAACTCTTGTGTCTGAAAAGATTCAAAGTCCTTTACCAAGCAATACAGAGAAAAATCCAAAAGAACACCTTAAGGCCATTGCCTTACAGTCAGGTATGACTCTTGATGAACCCTATGTAAACAAACAAGAAAAGAATCAATCAGAACAACAGGTAGGTAAGGGTGAGAATGTTGAGACACCCTCTCAACCATCAGAAGAGAAAGAAGAAAAGAAAAAAGAAGAAGAAAATACTAAAAATTTGACTTCTTTCCCTATTACAATTTCTTTCCCATAAAAGATGAAAAGAGAAAAGTTGGATAATCAATTTGCAAAGTTTTTGGATATTTTAAAACAAATTCACATTAACATTCCTTTTACGGATGCTTTATTGCAAATACCTTCATATGCCAAATTTTTGAAAGAAATTTTATCAAGCAAAAGGAAATTGGAAGAAGTTTCTGTGGTAATGCTTACTGAAAAATGCAGTGATATACTTCAAAATAAGCTACCACAAAAACTTGGTGACCCAGGTAGTTTTACCATTCCATGTATTCTAGGAGGAGTATACATTGAAAAAGCACTTTGTGATTCTGGAGCTTCAATAAATTTAATGTCATTTTTTATTTTTAAAAAATTAGATCTTGGTGAAATGAAAGACATAGGTGTTTCACTTTAATTTGCTGATCAAAGTACTAAGAGACCAAAGGAAATAATTGAAAATGTGCTTGTAAGAGTAGATAAATTTGTTTTTCCTGTAGATTTCATAGTACTTGAAATGAAGGAGTGTCCTGATGAACCAATTATTTTGGGTAGACCATTTCTTGCAACAAGCAGGGCAATCATAGATGTTCATCAAGGACAACTAATTTTAAGAGTTGATGAAGAAAGAGTTATTTTATATACAAAAGATACTAAGATTCTAAGAAGATGATACATCATCTTCATGCTTTTCAATTGACATGATTAATAATCTTATAGATGAATTCAAAGATGATCAATTATAGGATGAAGATGTTTGGCAAAATCTGACATCTCACAGGATGAAGATCCGACTATCAGAAGTGATGTGAAATTATTGGAAAAAGATTATGAGGAAGGGGACACGCAATTAGAAGAAGTTCAACCAAAAATTGAACTCAAAACTCTCCCTTCTTATTTGAAATATGTCTATCCTAAGCATGAGTTATTTCCAGTAATTATTTCATCTTCTCTAACTATAGAACAAGAAGAAAGATTGATTGAAGTATTGAAAGCACGCAAAGGAGCCTTGGGATGGACTGTAGAAGATATCAAAGGGATTAATCCAGCAATTTGTATGCACATAATCCTCATAAAGGATAGCTACAAACTGATATTCCAACCCCCAAATGAGATTAAATCCAGCAATGCATGAAGTGGTAAAAAAGGAGATTATAAAGCTTTTGGCGGCAGGCATTATTTACTCTATTTCAGACAGCCCTTGGGTAAGTCCTGTTCAGGTAGTACCAAAAAAGGGAGGTATGACAGTGATAAAAAATAAAAATAATGAACTAATACCTACCAGGACTGTCACAGGATGGAGAGTCTGTATAGATTATAGACGTCTCAATGATGCCACTAGAAAAGATCACTTTCCTTTTCCATTTATTGATCAAATGTTAGAAAGAATTGCAAGATATGGTTTTTATTGTTTTCTTGATGGCTATTCAGGGTATAACCAAATCCCAATCTCACCAGAAGATCAAGATAAGACAATTTTCATATGTCCTCATGGAACATATGCATTTAGGAGAATGCCATTTGGTTTGTGCAATGCTCCTGCCACATTTCAGCGTTGCATGTCGGTAATTTTTTCTGACACGACTGAAAATTTTTTTGAAATTTTCATTGATGATTTTACACTCTTCGACAAGGGTTTTGAGGATTGTCTTCACCATTTAACATTAGTTATTAAGAGATGTGAAGAGACAACCTTAATTCTTAATTGGGAAAAATATCATTTTATGGTTACTAAGGGAATTGTTTTAGGACATAAAATTACTGCTAAAGGGATAAAAGTTGATAAGGCTAAAATTAATCTTATAGCAGGATTACCCCCTCCCACAACTGTTAAAGGCATTAGAAGCTTTCTAGGTCATGTAGGTTTTTACAGACGGTTCATAAAAGATTTTTCAAAGATTTCAAAACTGCTGACTAACCTTTTAATGAAAGATGTTACGTTTGAATTTTCAGGTGATTGTATGAAAGCCTTTGACACCCTTAAAGAAAAATTATCAACTGCCCCTATAGTTGTGTCCCCTGATTGGAACCAACCTTTTGAGGTCATGTGTGATGCTAGTGATACAGCAGTTGGAGCTGTTTTAGGCCAGAGAAAAGATAAAAAATTTCATCCAATTTACTATGCCAGTAGAACAATGAATGAGGCTCAACAAAATTATGCCACGACTGAAAAAGAACTACTAGCGGTGGTATTTGCATTTGATAAGTTTCGTTCCTATCTGATAGGAACTAAGGTCACTGTTTTTACTGAGCATGCGGCTCTAAAATACCTCTTAGCAAAAAAAATATGTGCGACCTAGATTGTTAAGATGAATTTTACTTCTATAAGAATTTGAGCTCGAAATAAAAGATAAAAAGGAAACAGAGAATCAGGTAGCTGACCATTTGTCTAGATTAGAGAACCCTCGCCCCCCCAACTTCAATTATGTGATATAAAAGAAGAGTTTCCTGATGAACATATTTTCTCTATCAACTCAGTTGTGACTCAACCACCCTAGTTTGCAGATATTGCAAATTACTTGGTTGGAAAATGGACACCCCAAAATCTCACTTACCAACAGAGGAAAAAGTTGATATCTGATGCTAAATATTATTTGTGGAATGACCCTTACTTGTTTAAAATTTGTACAGATAATATTATCAGAAGATGTGTACCAGAAGAAGAAATGACCAAAATTTTGTATCATTGCCACGATGGAGCAGTTGGAAGACATTATGCAGCAAATCGAACTGCCTTTAAAGTTCTAAATGTTGGATTTTTCTGGCCAACACTTTTTAAGGATGTTCATGCCTACGTTGCACAGTGTGACAGGTGTCAAAGAACAGGTAATATCACTAAGAGAGATGAGATTCCATTGCAATCAATACAGGTATGTGAAATATTTGATGTTTGGGGAATAGATTTCATGGGTCCTTTTCCTTCATCTCATTCTTTTGAATACATCCTTGTGGCTGTGGATTATGTTTCAAGATGGGTTGAAGCTATCCAACAAGGAAAAATGATGCTCAAACTGTGTGTAATTTTCTCAAGAAAAATATTTTTACCAGGTTTGGTACACCACGAGTCATCACTAGTGACCAAGGGTCTCATTTCATGAATAGACAATTTTCAGCATTATTGTCAAAATATGGCGTGACTCACAAAACAGGAACATCATACCATGCTCAAACACAAGGGCAAGTTGAGGTTTCTAACCGTGAATTAAAAAGAATACTTGAAAAAATGGTTGGAATCTCCAGAAAAGACTGGGCTTCAAAATTAGATGACACACTGTGGGCATATTGAACGGCATTTAAAATGCCAATTGGTACGTCTCCATATCGATTAGTCTTTGGAAAAGCTTGTCATCTTCCAGTTGAATTAGAACACAAAGCTTTTTGGGCGTTGAAAGCATTGAACTTTGAATTAACCTCTACTGGTAAAAGTAGATTTTCTCATGTGAATGAATTGGAAGAACTCAGATTAGAAGCCTATGAAAATGCCAAAATTTTTAAAGAAAAAATAAAAAAATGGCACGACAATTTAATCCGACAAAAAACTTTTAAAATTGGAGATCATGTACTTCTATACAACAGTAGACTCAGGCTATTTCCAGGAAAATTAAAATCCAGGTGGACGGGTCCTTACAATGTTATAGATGGTACTCCATACGGAGCAATTGAAATTCAACAAACCAATGGAGGAGACAAATTTAAGGTAAATGGTCACAAGTTAAAATTATTTTTGGAGGGCATTTTGAGAAACAACCATTTGTCACTTTGATAGATTGATGAAGTCTACAATTAATAAGTCGAGTTGGCGACGTTAAACTCAGAATTATGGTTCCTTACCCGTAGCCATTGAGGGTGAAGCAATGGAGCCTCATAAGTCCAACATAGATTTAAATAGTTAAATACTTAATCAATTGATATGGTTAATATCCAGGTTATTGTACAACCAGGACATCTCATGAAGGCCTCTACAAAAACAGAGTCACTTATACAGCAGTAACTTCATGGTGATCGGTATGCCTAAGTAACTGGTTGGTTAACCATTTAATAATGTAATTCATATGTTGGCACGGGTAATTTTCTAGTTTATATACAAACTAGACTTGTTATTTATACGCAAAAGGTATGTGGCTGCAGTTTCTTTCAAGCTTTCTTCTGCAGTTGTATATTTGAAAGCCAAAAATATTTTTACCTATCTATCTATCTATTTATCTATATCTATATCTATTTCTCTCTCTCTCTCTCTCTCTCTCTCTCTCTCTCTCTCTATATATATATATATATATATATATATATATATATATATAAGATTTTTTTTATAATTATGCCTCTTGTAAAGTGTTAATTTATCAAAATAAAACTCTTATCATTCTATGTCAAATATATATTTTTTATATTTACCACATAACTTTCTTGTTTTTAAGTTTATTTTTATGAAGGCAAGAACAAATATCTTCAATACTTGGCAAGACATTCTGAGATTGAGAAGCATTATGATCAAAAAGCAAGTAGAACTTATAATCTATATGCTAGAACTTGCCCCAAATGTCTTTCGAGGCGAAATCCTAGACAACACTAATTTTTGAAATATGAATTTAGGCTTTCTTTGTTTACCTCAGTCTTTTCTAGATATTGCACAAAAATTTACTACAAAAACAATAAATCCCTAGCACCTATTTTGAATCTTGAAGACCTATTTTTTTTTCTTTTAATACCTAAATATGCCCAAATTTAAATATCACATTCGTACTTATGATTTGAAAAGTCCTTTTTCAGAAAATAAGTTTGGAGCTCATTTTGAGAAAGAATCAGAATTAAAGAGAAAAAAAAGGAGAGATTGATCTTATGTCCAAGCATTATAAGTACAAAAAAAAAATCAATAGCAAATATTTGGAAAGTCTGATCTTAGAAATATTCTACTCCAAAACTGAAAAAGGCAAGTCACTACAAATATAACCTTTAACCTACCAGCCTGAAGCCAACATTACAAGCCAGAAAAAGTCCTAAAAGATTTTAGAAATTAGTGTTTAGTCTACATTTGTAATGACCCGATCGGTCGTTTTGAGCTTTTGCACTTCGCTTGCCAGTTCTCAGTCATGACTTGCCCCGTGTGGTGTATTATGACTTATGTAAATCGTTGGTGTTGGGTTTCAGGTTAATCAGAATGAATTTGGAAGAACAGTCTCAGTTGAAAGCTTAAAATTTGAAAGTTTTGATCAATATTTGACTTGTGTGTATTTGATATCGAATTGGAATTTTTATGGTTTGGTTAGCTCTGTTAGGTGATTTGTGACTTAGGAGCACGGTCGGAATAGGTTTTGGAGTTGTAGAGAAGATTTAGGCTTGAATTGGCGAAGTTGATATTTTGGCGATTTTCGGTTGATAGGCGAGATTTTAATATAGGGGTCAGAATGGAATTCCGAGAGTTGTAGTAGCTTCATTGGGTCATTTGGGATGTGTGTGCAAAATTTCAGGTCATTCGGACGAGATTTGATAGACTTTTTAATCAAAAGCATAATTAAAGAGTTCTTGGAGTTCTTAGGCTTGAATCCTATGTTAAATTGGTGATTTGATGTTGTTGTGAGCGTTCCGAAGTTTTGAACAAGTTTGAACGATGTCATGGGATGTGTTGGTACAATTGGTTTGAAGTTCCGGGGGTTCCGAGTAGGTTCTGGGATGTTTTATGCCGAAAATCATAGCTGTAGCAGGTCCAGAAGGGTTGCAGGCCTCGGAACCCACCAGCGCGGTCCGCACAAAAAAGAAGTGCGGCCACGGTAGGTGTTGTGCGGACCGCACAAAATGCAGTGCGGTCGCGGTAGGGAACATTTCACTGGTCCTACTTCGGAAGCTCATATCTTTTAATTTACAAGGAATTTTGAGATGATTCACAAAAGAAAGTTGTAGTCCTTCGTGTCTAGTTTCTAAAAAGGGAAAGATATCGCGATTTGGACATTTTTATAGAAAGTTATGGGCAAAATACTAAAGCCTGTCACTGTAGATAAAAACCTGTGCGGCTGCAGTCGTTTTTGTGCGGACCGCACTGGTTTTGTGCGGACCGCGGTCGTTTTTGTGTGGTCCGCAGAGGTAGAAATTCGTGAGGTACTCTATAAATACGAGGTTTTGGGTTTTATTTAATATTTTGACCTAGAGAGCTCGGATTTTGGCGATTTTTCCAAGGTCTTTCAAGAAATTCATTGGGGTAAGTGATTCTAACTCAGATTTGGCTAGAGTACATGAATCTATCATTGAATTCATCATTTAATTCGTGATTTGGGATGGAATTTGGGAAGAAAATTTGTGGAATCTTCCAAAAATATAAAATGATGATTTGAAGGACCAAATGGTACCGGAATTGGATAATTTTGGTATGGTTAGACTCATGAGGGTATGAGGATTCTAAAAATGTAAATTTTACCCGATTCCGAGACGTGGCCCCAAGGATCGAGATTTGGTAATTTCGAGAATTGTGTCATATTTTGATTGTTTTCGCTTTGTCTTTGTTCCCTTAGCATATTTTGATGTCCGCATTCTGATTTTGGATAGATTCGACGCGCGTGGAGGCCGATTTGAGGGGCAAAAAGCGTTGCGAGCTAGAGATTTAGCTGGTTCGAGGTGAGTAATGATTGTAAATGATGTCCTGAGGGTTTTAAACCCCGGATTTGCACATCGTAGTGCTATATTGAGGTGAGACACACGCTTGATGACGAGCGTGGGGTCGTGCACTATTGGAGATTGTAACTTGGTCCGTCCCGATTGATGATTTTACCGCATATTTGACTGAAACTTATTTGCTATCATCAGGATTTGGACTGATTGCCATATTTGGGCTTTGTGCCAACTATTTGAATCCTTCGGAAATTTTTATTACTATTTCCTCACTGTTTTGACTTATTACTTGAACTCAGTTATGTTATTTTCCACTGTTTTACTACTCAGCCATTTTTATTCAGTTTTGAGACTTAAATGATATTTTTAAATGATGTTTTGGACTGAGAAATACTGTTTTACTATTGCCGAGGGGCTTGTGATGATTTTTGGACTGAGTAAGGCCGAGGGCCTAGTTGTGAGGATACATTGATACTGATATGAGGCCGAAGGCCTGAGATACATCAATATGCCACGAGGTGGCTTGATTGATATGAGGCCGAGGGTCTAGATTTGATGCCACAAGATGGCTTGATATTGCTCTTGGGCCGTATGGGGCCCCTCCCGGAGTCTGTACACCCCTAGTGAGTGCGGGTACCCATTGTGATGTGAGATATAGCCCGAGGGGTTGATATTGTTCTATGTGATAGCCCAAGGGGCTAGTACCGTTCTATGTGATTGCCCTATGGGTTGTTATTGTTCTGAGATATTGCCCGAGGGGCAGAGTTGTTGACAGTGTGCCCGAGGGGCGAACCTTTATGTGTTTATCTTTCATATTTACCTGTCAATTACTTATTTTACTTGTTGAGAAAGGGATTTTCACTTGATTTTTCACTGTTTTACTGTTTTAAGTGATTTTACTACTTCAGTATGGAATGCCTTGTGTTTTACGTGATTTCTTACTTTCAGTCATTATTTATATTCGTTATTCACTAAGTTGGGGTACTCACTTTACTTCCTGCACCTTGTGTGCAGATTCAGGTATTTATAGACCCGGTAGCGGGTTTTGGCTGATCGGAGGCAGAGTCATCGGAGTTTAGCAAGGTAGCTGCCGGCGTTCGCAACACTGCTTCTCTCTCTCTCTTCATTCATTAGTCTGTATTTGTACAGTCAGACTTTCAGTTGTATTTATACCCTAGTAGATGCTCGTGACTTGTGACACCCTGGTTAGGGCTGTGTTGGGTTGTACTTTCGCACTTTATTGGCATTATTCGCTACTTAGTATTGCTATATCATGTTTCAGACTGCTTTTATGTTATTTAACTATTTAAAAAGTGAATTGGGTTTAATTGGCTGGCCTTGTCTTCACGAGAGGCGCCATCACGACCGGGTCCGGGTTTGGGTCGTGACAACATTAGTGGAGATAGACATAAAGGGCAAGCCTATGGACAAATGATGAAGAATACTAAATGCAAATGATCATAAAGTTATCAATTTCAGAGAAGTCTCAAAAAGAAAGAAGGTACATTTTTTGTTGAATAAAAATAAAAGTAAAAACAAGGTAAAGATTTTATGAATATAGAAAATTTATAAAGTTTGAAAGCATGATATATTTTATTTAATTAAATTTTCATTTTACAAGAGTAGCCATAATTTTAAACAAAAAATAGTAATATATATTTTTTTTTCAAAATTCTTTTCCTCGAGGACGAGCAAAAATTCAAATGTGGGGGTATTTGATGGATATAAATTATTCTTATATTTTAATAAAAAAAATATAATATTTTAGATATAAAACATGACCAATTTATATCCTATTCTCGCACTTTTCTAACAATTCTTGCAGGAAAAAGAATACATGGATAAAGAGAAAGATATAACCTACAGTTCAAGGAAAAAGAATACATCCGTGACAATTTTATCTAAGACTACACAAAGTCAAGAGATATAAAAGTTATGGCGAATTCTCACCAAAATTTCATGACAAATTACCATGTCAATTTCTCATCAAGGCCATATGATATATTGATATTATCTTGCAAATTCTCACCAAGGTCTTGTAGAAATTTTCTTATAAATAGGCATATGATTGAAGAAGAAAGAACATCCCACTTTGTATCCATTTTCCTATTTAGTTTTTCTTTTGTTCTAAAGAGAAAGAGGAGAGTAATCTTGGTCTCTTTCTCTAGTCTCTCTTTGTAGTAAAAATATTCTTAGTCTTTTGAAAGTATTTTTTAGCTTTTCTTACTTCATAATAAAGTAATTCTTTTTGTTGGGATAGTTGATGAAGCTTGATATAATTATAATACTATCTCAGTTTCAATACATTCTTCGCCTGAAACTCTATTTACATTTCATATTGTGATGGAATGATGATTTTTTAATCATTATTATCACATCTACATATTTTATATCTAAGTTATTCTTATATTAATTTTGTAATTCTCACAGAGCAAAATTAATATATAATAACTGATGAATAGAATATTAAAGTGAAAGTAATTTTTAGTAAGATTATTATTTCAAGTCTGTAATCTTTCTTTCCTCAGTTTTAATTCTCACGGAGGAATTGTTGAAGGCAAGATTATTGATTTTCTAGTAAAAATATTCTCACGAAGTTTTTACTACATTTGAGCACATAATATTAGAGTCAAAGTAATCTTTAGTAAGATTATTGTTTCAAATCTGTAATCTTGCTTTCCTCAGTTTTAATTCTTACGGAGAAATAGTTGAAGGCAAGATTATTGATTTTCTAGTAAAAATATTCTCACGAAGTTTTTACTACGCTTGAGCACAATTCAGGCAAGATACTTTAGTTTAATCGTCACTAGTTTTAAATCAATTAATTGACATAACCTCACGGAGTGTTAATTATTTATTTATTTCTTAGTGTAAAAATATAATTGTATTAGCAATAAACAATTATTCTTTAGAGAAATACGTATGAAACTGAGATTTTATTGTAATGATATATCAAGTGAATTCAACGATTCCCAACTCTTTTTAAATATAAACTTTTCAGAAGAAATTTGTCTTAATTTATAATTTCAAACACACCTTTCATCAATTTGGTTCTCTCAAATAGTAGTCAAAATATTATAAGTTTGTAGCTTAGATTGTCCAATCTCTGTGGGACGATATCATAAACTATACTAAAATTTGACAGAGTACGAGCAGAAAATCCTATACACACAAGCTTCGTCATACCTTGAATAGAGATTGCTTTAGTGTGACACTTAGGCTCATTAGTTGAATTTAGCAATAAAGCCTTAAATTGTGTGTTCTTGAGTTGGTTTAAGCACCTTGAGCAGAGTGTCTGATGGTCCTAACTGAATTGAGTCATGTGTCATGTGTGAGTGAGGCTTTGTGGATTCTATGCTAACACTCAAATGCCCAGAACTTACCTTGTGTGTGTACGAAGCGAAATGGTAGTCTTAATTGGTCTGGAAAGTGATATAGGTATTTCCTTGTTGAACCTATCTATATATGTTTTCACCCACCTGATTGTATATATCCTAGTTAACCCCTTTGAGCTTGTAATCCTGTTTTTTTGGCAACCACATTACAAGCCTTACCCAAGTTGTGAATTGTCTATTTTTTGAACCCTATCACCTCTTAGAAATACTTGAATTGTAATGAATATGGAAAAGTTAAAGTGTGGGATGGATGGTTGGGCTTTTGAGTGGAACTAAGAAGACATGAGAAAAAAAAGGTACACTGTGTGATAAGCAATATTAGAAGCCACCATAATCTCTCTAAAAAAAAGAGAGAGACTGAGCTGAATAATTTTTAAAAGAATAAGTCTCAAAATGGTGGTGGCTTTTAAAAGAGGAAGTGTGCTTAAAGAAGTAGGGGGTTTAACTCAATGATGTAAAGGTAGAATGAAGGTTTGATAAAGGTATGGGCTTAAAAGTGAAAAATGTATTGAAGTGTTTAGGGAGGTGTAGTCATTATACCCATATGTATCCTACATGTCCCGCAGCCAACATTACAACCAAATAAAGTCCTACTTGATTCTAGACCAAATGAGCTCGATTAGTCGAGTATTACACGATGGGCAAGCCTATGGTGCGTTGTTTGTGGCATAAGAATTTATTTCTGAGGGTGAGTGAAATCTTACGTATTTGAATTCCTCAGTGTGTGAATTACAATGACCATGACACAAGTCTTTTGTGGTGAGTAGGCATGTGATTCATGAAGGGAAGGTATGTCTGGACCTCTGACTGAGAGTATGAAAACCGGTTAAGGACATTACGTGGCTAGAGAGAGAGTCCACTCTTGAGGTTAGGATGTTACGCTAAGGTAGTCTACCTATATGAATTATTCTTGGTATAAGGAGTAGGGAAGTGACCTAGTGATGATTAGGCCTATAGAGTGTGGTTTTGTTGCTAGAGGACTAGCAACAGTTTAAGTGTGAGGTGTTGATAGTAGCCTATATTATGCGATATATATGCTATTTATGCTCTAAATTAACCATACTTTATTGATATTTTAAGTGCTAAATGATAATAAAATGCTCTAATTGAGGTTTTTATGCTTTGCAGGAGCTACTCTGAGTTAGGAGGAGGATATAAAGTGTTTTGGGGTCAAATATGTAGATACAAGGCCAATCGAGAAGAGACCGGATGAAAACGAGCAAGAAAAGGCGAAGAAAAAATGGGCAACAGTCCACCGCGACCGGTAGGGCCGCGGCTGGAACGCGGTGGAAAAAGGTGCAAAAATGGAATTGTCTAAAACTACCACGGTCGGACCGCAGTTGGCCCGCAACTGCGGTCGATCTAGAGAATGCCAAGAAAGTTCAGGGGCCAAAGTGTAAAGCGTGAGAAACTTATCCTAACCCTATATAAACTCAACAAACTCACCCCAAGTGGGAAGAAGCTTGTTTTTAGACTCAATTGGAGGCAAGAACAAGTGTGAGAAGATCAAGACACCATTAGAATTTTTCATTCTTTTTCCTTTTATCATTATTTTGTGAATTATGAATTATTCTATGGCTTTATCTTGTTTTACCATGAGTAGCTAAACATTTAATCTAGGGTTGATGGAACCAATTATTGGATGAAGTTTTGATTACGTTTTGATATAATTAGCCATTTCTTACTCTATAATTGTTCAACTATGTATTTTCCTGTGATTAATTGAAAGAGGCCTTGATTAATCGTGTCTAGTTACCTTGTGTTGCTTGAGAAAGAACACTAGGTTATATTGTTGTTGAACAATACCACTTTCAGGTAAGTTAAGAGATTAATTACTTGAATTTAAAAGCAGGGTTAAATATAACGAAGCTTTGGTGGAATAATTCTGAGTTGCATAAATTGTTAACTAGAGTAGTTCGAGAGAATACTTCTAGTAAATTATCGTAATTGATCGAGAGATTATTGCGGTAACCTAGAACTCATATTTCTTATAGAGTATTACGGCGAGATTATAGCTAACGTGTTAGGAATTAATCCGACAATTGGGAAATTCAATAACCCTAGACCATTTTACTAGTGAATTCAACTCTATTCTTGATTATTGTTAGTTTTATTATTGTTTTTCATTAGTTAACTAAAGTCTACTCATTATCCATTAAAAATCTTGCATCCGGGGATTGTTTGAGCGATTCATTAGCAGTGTTAAAAGTTGTGTTAAATAGATTAGTTTCATGTGGGATTCGACTCCGGACTGAACCGGATTATATATTTGCAGCGACCGCTTAATCCTTTTTATAAGGCGTAGTTGGGCGTGACCACAATCAATTATTCCCTTATTTATTCTTGTTATTTTCCTTTGATATCGTTGAGAAAGTGAAGCAAAACTTGGTTATCAGAAACTCGTTTTCTTCTAAAATTAGACTTTGGTCAAAAAATATATTTTTGGTTAAACATTAGACATATGCGGAGTGGTGCGGGCTTAGATATATGCAGGTGCAGGACGGATCGAAATAAAGTTTTTTATATTCTGTGCGGGTGCCGGGGGGAGGGAGGGTGCGGGTTAGGGTTTAATTTTTTTTATAAAATTACAAACTTTTAAGCGAAATCTTAAAATCTTACCTTTATGATAATAATATGAACAGTGGACAAACCGATTCCATTTCAAAGCATATAATCAGGTTTTAAGATATCTAGACTTGAAGAAAGATGTGTTTTAAACTAAAAATAATGGTAATAAGAATAAGCGAAATATATATTTTTGGCGCAACGGCTTGGACGCCGGAGTAGGATTAATTCAAGCAAAAAGTAAAAAGAATATACTTCTCGTCCTTTACGATTAGTAGTGTATTAGTTAGTTGATTTGTACTTTGAAATGATTTACAGTATTAAATAGAAAGGACTCTTATGTGGGAGTTTTTTTCTTGAGATTTAAATTTTGGAATATACTATAGAGAAAAATAAGAATAATTGTACAGAAAAATTATGACATATACGATCATTATTTATCAATGTTCAACAAAGAAGTGCCGGCGAAAATTTATCATCATCTATCTATTATAACCTACCCCAGAGTCTGTGTTGCCAATCCTTCAAGCAGATAAAGAAGGCTTATCGTCTAGTAGAATAGTTCCAATATCTATGTGTAATAAGTTAGCAAGACTTGGAAACTCATGCGTACTAGCTATCCATGATAGCAGGAATGTAACTTCATATGCTACCGTAACGCCTTAGTTGTTATTAATGAAATATTCCCGTTTACCAAAAACCAGTACCGGCGAAAATTTAAAGATCAAGAAAATATCAACAATACCTACTGTTTTAGATCCCCTTTCTCTTCATAGATGTGAGAATTTAATGTCTAAAGATCTCAGTTACTATTTTTAGACTTTATGCTATTTTAATCCTATACAATATATTAGAAAAGTTAAATAAAGCAGGTGCATCCATCCTTAAATCCTAAACTGATATCGAAAATTTCAGTCAAAAATATATATAGAAAAAAACTAACAAGTTAAACAGAACGAGAAAAAAAAACTAACAAATTAAACAGAAAGAGAAAAAAAATTCAAGGGGGGGTTGGGGCGGGTGGACACGGGTGGATATGCAGGGTGGGTGGACGCGGGTGGAAATGCTATACGGGGCGGGGCAGTTTAAAATTTTGTGAGTTCATACAAAATCCGCACCGCACCGTTTGCCATCCCAATCTATGCACTAACTCACTACCTTAGGAACAAATTGAAAATAATAGGTTTAATACTAATTCAAGATTCTTATTGAAAGGACATGTATCCCTCCCAAGCAGAGTTCTAAAATTTATTCGGAAGAAAAAAGGGAAGGCATCGCACTATCATGAAAACATTTATGGATGGAAATCATTCGCCTGGAAAAAGAACGAACATATGCCTATTGGCCACTAAAGATGCTAAAGACATTGAAACACTTGGATGATTGCTGTTCCTAATTAATTTCCTCTAATCATACAGTTTCAATTCTAGTCAATGTCTATCATTGCCGACAGTCCACCTTAATTTCCTCTAATCAATTCTAGCGACCATACACTTGGATGATTGCTAGGTTAGTGTAAGCACTTATAATATTTTTAGTATTAGGCTTCACTATGCTATTTTAATATTTTACTTTGACATTTACTCTAGTTTATAGCTCGAGCCGATTAGGTGGCGTAAGTTTATGTAAAAATGAAAAGAGTTTTAACCTAAATAGTCAATCACCCAACTGCTCAAACTAAAAATAGTTAGCGGAGGTATACTATATGAATAATCAATATATAACATGTTTATAGAAAAGGCAATGAGAACTCAATAAGTAAAGTCATGGAAGCATTAGACCACTTTAGCAAAGTCTCAGGTCTAATTGCCAGTATAGACAAATTCAATATGTTTCTAGCTGGAGTAGAAGAAGGGGTCAGGGATTTACTGCTAGCAAAAACAGGATTTGCACTGGGTACATTTCCTATCAGGTACTTAGGTTTGCCATTATCACTAAGGAAATGGAACAAGATTGATTGCCAAATGCTGGTTAGGAAGATTACACATAGGATCACTGTCACCTGCTCTAAGCAGTTGTCTTATGCAGGAAGATTACAGATAGTTAATGCAGCGCTCTTTTCTATACATAGTTTCTGGGGGGCAGTTTTTATTCTACCTCAAAGTGCGTTAAAAGAGGTGGATAGACTATGTAAGAATATTCATGGGGTAAGACTGAAGGACAGAAGAAAGTGTCATCGATTGCATGGGAGAAAGTTTTCTACCCAAAGAAACTAGGAGGTCTGAATATGAAAGGATGCAAAGTATGGAACAATAGCATCAGTAGGTAAAGCTATTGTGGCAGTTGGTGATGAACAAGGAGTCCCTTTGGGTGCGATGGGTTCATGAAGTCTATATAAAAGCTGACCACAATATTTGGTCGCATATTCCTCCTATAGATAGTAGTTGGTATTGGAGGAAGTTAAACTCCTTCAAAGGAGTGATGCAAGGGTGGTATTCACAAGACAGATATATGCTAACTTCAGGAGGAAGATACTCCACAACCAGCAGTTATCTTGCTATTGCAAGTCAGCAGCCACGAGTAGAGATTGCAGACTTGGTGTGGACTGCTTTGGCTCAACCTAGACACAAATTTGTAATGTGGTTGGCAATTCAAGGGAGATTACTCACAAAAGATAGACTAGTTGGGATGCAAATCCATGTGGACAATATAAACTGCAGCCTGTGTGAAGAAGAGCAGCCAGAAACAAAGGACATTTGTTTGTCGACTAAGGTTGGATCAAAGCGGTAAGTGTGAGGTCAACCAGTGGATAGGACAGACAGTGCGGGAAGGTGATTTCAAGCAAATGCAGGAAACGATTAAAAGGAAGCACTGGGAACAGTTTAGAAAAGAGGTGATAGCAGCAATCAATGGAGCAGTGATATACCACACTTGGAGAGCTAGGAATTTTAAATTTTTCAAGGCAAAAACATATATAGAACAGAGATAGTAACACTAATAAAGAGGGAAGTTACAGAGAGGATAGATCATATGAGGATGCCAAAGAAAGCACACAGGTGTAGGAGTTTTGTCTAGCGGCTACTTTGCAATTAGAAATTGTTGGTTTGGGGGCCTATGATATGTGGTCGGATTAAGGTTGCCTTATAAGTGTAATTGTGTTGATGTTAATGGTAATATTTTACATTGTTACCAAAAAAAAAACCTTTATCAAAATGTAACTTATATATATCGCCTAGAAAAGATAAACAATGAATTGAGTCAGCTATTAATATTAAGAAGAAAATAACAAAACCAAACCCAAAGCGAGCCCCTTTTGAGTATACATGACAAGTGGATCAGGTTAGCCAGATTCAGCTATACCAGCTCGATAAGAGAGTGGATCGAACCGTCCTGGTACAAGACTAAGGGATCAGTGCTGGGTTGGGCTTATTAATCGTCCAGAGTGTGTTCTTCAATATTCAAAACATGTAGTCTAAAGTTTAAGAACATGCAGTCTAAATTATTTGTTATACCATCCACATGTGGAATTGAATACCTACATTTTCAGTATGCCTAAGATAAATCCAGGTTAATTTCCCTTGGGAAGACCTCCCTTTTGGGTTGATGTGGTCTACTGCCATCACCCAACCCAATGTTTACTAGTAGTCCCTTTTACAAGAAGAAAAACTTCTTGGTCCATGAGCTTCAACCAACAAGATAACTTTCTTTTCTTTGAGTTCCTCTAGCAACATGAGACATCAGATAAGACACGTCGAAATTTTAAAAACACGAATACCCGAAATGATCAGAGACGACAGTTCAGAGGACGAAGCTTAAAAAGTTCAGCACTTGTGGTACAATTCAGAGCTGGCATAATTTGATACGACAACCCGAATTTTAAAACATCTTTCTCTAAGGTTGGAACACCGCTGAGAAAACATACTGTTGAGCCACTGCGGCAATGCCCATTAGAAGCAACTATCTGGACTATAGCAATGTTTATCAAAGGCGAACAACGCAAAAAAACTCTTAGGACTGTAGGGACTAGGGGTTAAGAGGAAAGCGCAAATAAAGCATGGGCTTTAACGAAGAAAGGTGCAAATTGAGAAAAATTACAAATATGTGTAGTTCAACGCTAATATCTATAAGCATGAATACCAAATATATGGGCAAAGAAATTGAAGAAAATTTATGATAAAGTGAAATACCAATTATTTTGTATCGCCTCTTTAGGATTATGTTCATTGGCAAGGAAAAGTATGTCTTAGAGTCTTGATGATAATATTAAAGTGCCCGCTAAGTGAGACAAAGAGCTCAGCATTTTTGAGTCTCGCTTCAGGGCTTAAGCACGCATTTGATAACACTGGACCATAGGAGAAAAAATTACACCGCTGGAGAGTACCACATTAAGGAAATTGGTGTTATTCCATCTTTAAAGGTTTTTCCGAGGACAGAAAAATCTAATGAGAGCTTAAACCTTCTTGGCTCTGCATTTCTCAGCTGCACTATAACCTTTGAAATAAGCTCGTCGACACAGGGAAACATTCAAAGAGAACATGACAAACGAAAAGGATGTTGCACTACAATGAGAGATTCTCGATTAAGTAATCAATCTTAGTCATTCAAAGACAATTAAGAGAAAAATTTATTTAGAGCAAATTTTGTGGTGGTGAAATGCAGAACTACATCATTGGAGTGCAACTCCTTATTCTTAACTACAGTTGCACAACAATTAAAGTTTGAGCCACAGATGAGAACAACTTTTGATTTAGAGCAAGTCGAGGAAGCATCCGTTAAGAAGCGAAGATTAGACCAATCACTGGAATTAGCATGAGAAGAATAAAACTGCCATGATTGAAGTATCAGACATACATCCATTTAAGCTTCAACCCACAAGAGTAGGCAAGGAACAGAAAGTAGATTCTTATCTTATCAGCGCACAAACAAACAAGAAAAAAACTTATGTTCAAGAAATTTGAGTACTGATAAGTGATGCTACACGGATTAATCGCTTAAGGTTCCATAGAGAGTTCCAGGAGTAACAAATTCTGGATATAACAGGACAGTGTGGCGTATAGACTAGCAGCAGGTTTTGTAGATCTACCAATTATATGGGGCATCTTTCTAAGTTTAGGAAGTGATTGATATGCTTCGACACCCTAATAATCCTGTTTGGCCAAACTTCTAAAATTAGCTTATTTTAAGAATGTTTTTCTCAAAAGTACTTTTCAAAAAAGTATTTTTGGTGAGAAACAGTTTATGTTTCGCTAATTAATTTAAAAAGCATTTGGCCAAACTTTTGAAAACTGCTTCTAAGTGTATTTTTCTTAAAATTGCTTTTAGAGAGAAACTACTTTTTTATGCTTCTCAAAAACTACTTCTGTTTCTCCTCAAAAGCACGTTTTTTCTTCCAAAAGTTTGGCCAAACACTCTCAATTTTTGGCCAAAAGTGCTTTTGGACCCAAAAAGAAAGTATTTTTGGCCCGAAAAAAAGCTTGGCCAAACAGGCTATTAAATCCATTATTTGGAGAACGTTTCAATTGTCAAATGAATTAACACATGACATTCAAATGAGGATGCTATTCACTAAAAACAGAGAAAAGAGTGAATAAGTAAATTTTTAGAAAATCAATCAAGCAGTTCATATGGCTTATCCAGAAAAATGGCAAGCTTACACAATGCAATGGCCATGGTTTTACCTATTCTCTAGTGCAACTATATTGAATTATGAAGTTTTACGTACATTCTTTTGCAGGCATATAATGGATGTATGTATATCTATGCACCTATTCCAAAATGAAGGGGACTAAACAGGAATAAGAGGGATCACTGAAGGTGATCCTTATCCTTAAGATGGGATCAGTAAAAAATCGATGAAACGGAAGAAATCCGAGTGAATGGAAAGGATAAATAAAGGATAAATTTCATTATCACCTTACAGAGACAAGCTACAATTGCAATTGTGAAAGTAAAAAAATAAGGAATTTGATTCAAAAAGTTGAAAAGAGTAATAAACTATTAAAATACCGAAACATAAGCTAAATACGAGAAAAGATAAGAAGAGATGCGTATGGCCCCTATATATTTGATACCTTCTCCTGCAATGAAACTAATAACCTCAACCCCTTTAGTCATCCCATCAATTACTCTTCAATTAAAATAATGACTAAATTCAGCTAATCCTCTTATCAACTAATAACCTCAACCCCGTTAGTCATCCCAGATCTACAACTCAAATCTCAGCTAAGCATACAGCTTCACCATCTCCTTTCAGCAAAAAATATTCACAGACCTAAATTAACTATCAAACATGCTTCCCAAGTTTAGATACATATAATTAAGTAGGAAATATAGAACCGTATAAAACTCTAATCAAACAATCACCACTCATCAAAATTAAATTAAAATATCCATAACAGCACACAAGAAGAATTTCAACAAGACTGAGAGCTCAGAAGTCATACAAAGAAACCCAATATGTAACTGATTCAGCAAATGGAGAAAAAGCAAAGGGAGAAATGATTTGAAGCCATAGGAATGGATGGCATTGGCAAGATTTCAATTTTTATGATTTAACATAAATATGATATCTTAACGCTCCATCCACTCCAAAAGCTCCCCTCATCCCCTTCATCCGACTCAATTATTTTCTCTCTAATAACATGCTACTGAGTGAGCTATATATATAAGACGGCTGGATGGAAACCCTAATTGGAAAAGAAGTCTACGTTTTAACCACCCTTGTTTTACTTTGCTACACTTAACTCCAATGACTTCTAAATATTACATTCCTGCCTATCAATTCTAAGTTTCTAACTCTACTTTGTGGAGCAAACTGAAAATAATTTTCTAATCTAATCCAAATTCACTAACCATTCAGGTTTTAACTATAATTATACTTGAAATGTCCACCTTTTTGTCAACAAATAGAAATTACGGTTAAAAGAATAATGTTGGTACTACTAAAAACATAGGACGGATAATTTTGATCATTTTATTTTCAATCTAGTTGTTTCACTTCATTTTAGTAGGCCAAATCGGCACCTGAACTTGACACCATATTTCACTTAGATACTTAAAAGTTAGGCATGTTCCTATTAGGCACTCGACCTGCTTCCGAAGTGTGTCTATTTAACACAGACAGCTGACATGTCATATTGTGGGAACAATACTTCTCTTGAGCGAGTGAAGAGCCAAAGAAAATTTTAGTTTTAACTAAAATTTTACTATGTTTTAGCTATTCTTCATCAAAAATCCACCACGACCACTCTTTAAAATCTCCAATTCCATTCTTTATAGAAGATCCAGGGGAACAATTGCAAAAAAAACACTTTTTAAAAATTTCCTTAGCTTACTCTCAAAATTTCTTGGTCGTAGCGATGTCAAAGCTCTCGTTGTCACTAACCGAATTGGAATCGTCGTCAAGATTTTTCCATCAAACTCGGTAGTTATCTGATCTGATTGTTGAAGGAGCGTGTAATTTTTAAGGTGTTTCTGAAATGATGAAATAAGAATGGAAGAAAAGGAGAGAGATTGTCGAAGGTTGTAGTACAAGATCGTCGAAGAATAAATTTCCAGTCGAGATCGAGGTTTTCCACCGGTTGTTGTTAGCTGGACTTTTTTTTTTCTTGCTCGCTCTCTACTGTTGGTTCTTCTCTGATTGTAAAAGTATTTTATAGCAGGTTCTTAAATTTATCTATTGAAATCAATATGAGAGATGAAGGAAGTGCTAAGGTTATAACTGGTTGAAGATTTTTGTTTCTGGTAGGTATGTGAAATGGTGGTGATGGTGGTGGTAATTCACCGTGGGGGTTTTGGTGGTCTGATAACAATGGTGAAGGAAGAAGAATTGGGATGCAACTGGGTTTTGTTCCCGAGGGGAGAGGAGTCCGGAACCAAAATGTGGTTCTTTTGGACTCAAAGTACATAAATAGGTGGTAAAAAAAGTTATATTTTTATGTATAGTGCCATAATATTTGGCGCTATACATTAACGGTAACGGTGTATAGCGCCAGATATTGTGGCGCTATACTGCAAAAGCTAACACAGCGTAGGTATAGCGCCACAATAACTGGTGTTATACCCTTTTTTTTTAAATTTCATCCGTCTTCTTCATCGTTTCTTCCTCCGTTATTTAACTCTTCTCTTCTCTTCTTGGTCCCCCTACCCGCTGCTGCCCTTCATTTAAAAAAAAAATCTGGGTCCCCCCGGCACATAAAACTTGAAGAACGTAAGTCCCACATTCGAGTAGAGCTTCGTGTTATTAGTGATTCATACTTCCGGAGTCAAAATTTCAATCTTTTTACTTTTCGAAAATTCTAAATCGAGGTATTTCGATTTATTTTAAGTTGAAATATTTATAATAATGCATATTATTTGATTTGTATGTGTTTTATTTTGGTTTGTGCTTTTTTCGAAACTAGCATGTTAAATTTATCCGAATTTAATATTAGTGTTTTCTAAAAAAATATAAATTTGTAAAATAAATTTGTCTGTTAATATCCTGATTTATATATATATATATATGTGTTTTCATGTCGTTTTGTGTTTTATTTGTAATTAAATTTATTTGTTGTTTATGTTTAGTTTAGATTATTTTTTAGCGTAGTAAAATCTAGACTTTTTTAGCGTAGTAAAACGTAGACCCTTTTAGCGTAGTAAAATTTAGAGCCTTGTAGCGTAGTAATGTGTAGTATTTTAGCTTAGAATTCATTTTGTTTAAGTATCTTATACTGGTTGTTGAAAATGCAAACTTTGTACAATTAAGTTAATAATTGTATCAACACACATAATTAGTAATTTGTACAATTAAGTTATTAAAAATATGAATTTAAACTATAAAAAGACACATAATTATTAATGATAGTTTGGTGTCATTGGGCCTCAAAATATCGAGCCCGGAACCTATAGGTATATATATATAATTTATACCTATAGGTATATATATATATATATAATTTATACAATTAAGTTATTAAAAATATGAATTTAAATTATAAAAAAATACATAATTATTAATGATAGTTTGGTCATTGGGCCTCAAAATATCGAGCCCGGAACTCATAGGTATATATATATATAATTTGTACAATTAAGTTATTAAAAATATGAATTTACAGTTGACGACATGGACGCGACTTTACATTCCGGCCTTCGGACGTATGATCTATTAGCCCTACAGCCCCAGCATAGATCCGAGTATATATGGGACAGACAGTTGCTTACGCAGACTTTCCGGGCTAGGAGAGTGGATCTATTGTGGGAGTTTTTGAGTCCTCCCCGCGTTCTACATCCCCGCGTGGTCCATTACCTGGAGGAGATGGGATTATATAGGTTTATTAGGATTGGCCGGATACAGCTCGACTATGCTTTGATCACGGCCTTGATTGAGTGGTGGCGACCGGAGACGCACACTTTCCATTTGCCCATCGGCGAGGCCACCATCACACTCCACGACGCTGAGATTTTATATGGCATGTCCGCTGATGGCTTGCCAGTTTTACTGTCTACAACCATGAGATATTATTCGCGGCAGGCATATTAGGATATGCTGCACATGCTCACGAGTTTCATGCCGGAGGACGAGGAGGTAGCGTCTCGGTCCAGTCGTATATAGTTGGTCCCCATTAGAGACCACCTGGTGCAGATCCACCATATTATCACCGACAAGTCAACGGAGGTAGATGTACAGCAATATACGAGGATGTTGTTGCTCCTTCTATTTGGGGGGGTCTTGTTCTCGAACACTTCGGAGAACCTAGTAAGCCTCCGTTTTTCCATCATATTGCCCGGTTCGAGAATACAGCCATTACAGCTGGGGTGGTGTTGTCATCTCATATCTGTACAAGCAGATGTGTCGGGCTTGCATCGGCACACAGAGAGACGTTAGTGGCTTTCTGCCGCTTCTACAGGTGACAACATATTCAAATAATATGTCCATTAGTTACAATTCTACCTAGTTATAGTTAATCTTATATTTTACGTCAACTTTGTATGTTTGGTTTGGGTCTGGGAGCGATTTCTGCAGTTTCAGCCACCTCTACCACAACTACCGGCTAATGTAGAAATTCCGCAACTCCCTCTAGCCTGTAGGTGGGTTATGCGTCGTACTCTTGCACGAGAGTATGATGCCCATCATAATCTCCCCCTCTGCAGGGATGTGTTGGATCTGCTGGAGGACGCATAGGTGAATATCTAACTAAACTTACCTATTATAGATTAACTTAGTGTTGTGCATATTGCATACTAACGGTTTGTGTTCTTATTTGATAGTTCATCTGGACGCCGTACAGCGATGAGGTGATAGGTACCCTGTCAGCGTATTGCACGTTCGGCCGACATATTTGGAGGGCTTCTGTCCCGCTCATATGCCTCGATATTGTCGAGCATCATGCCTCCGAGCGGGTATTTCGTCAGTTTGGCCTGCCGCAGCATATACCGACTCCGCCTGCATGGCATGCTTTACATTATGAGAGGGATGATCGGTCCAGGGCGGACGACACATTTATGGCATGGCTTAACGAGCAGTTGAGTACTTGGGACCGGCGAGGGGACTTGACCCCACCTTCGCAGCACTTTCCTATTCAACGTTATATGGCATGGTACCGCATTGTTTCCCGACTTTTTATCGGGAACCCAGTTCATCAGGCACACGGTCGGTACGTCCCATACGCCGGGAGACACGAGGCCCTGGTATGTTTTCTATTATTATTAATTATATACCTACAATTTAGTGCCAAATATGTAGTTTATATTTTTTTACTTTGTGCAGGTGATTGGATTGCATACCGTCTATCATATGGGGCGGCAGATGTAGAGTTATGTCCACGATCATGTGGCCATGCAGGAGTATAGTCATCGATTCATGGATGTGGCTGCCCAGACACTGCAGCGAGCCCGATCGGATCAGCGTTTGGCACACGAGGCTGATTATATGGACCCAGCGCAGTACCAGCGAGGTCGTGGTATCCCACGAGCTGGACGTCCTCGACGAGCTGGTGGTGTCGGACGACGTGGTCGTTGGCGGAGAGGAGGTGGTCCCCAGCAAGGGGGCGTTGAGGCTCCTGCTGATGATGTTGCTGCTGATATGGCAGGTGGCATGCATGAGACGGACATGCCGTCTTACAGCCTTGGAATTTATCGCACTCCAGTGCCATCGCAGGTGACCCCATCGGGTCAATTATTGATCACGGGCTCGGATATTCAAGGAGTGGATTGGGGTAGATACTTCCCAGGCCCGTCTACCACTGTTGAGAATTGACCGACCCGAGATTTTTATAATGGGCGCCGACTGAGTTATGGCTCCACATCACATGCGCAGGTATGAGTTTATTAGTATTGAATTTGAATTTGTTTTAACTGTAACTTATTTATTTTCTTTAACTTTATTAATTTTCTTTTTAAGGCTTCATTTGATGCAGAGATAGATGACTACAGTCAGGATCTAGACATGATGATGGTAAGACAATATAAATTGTTGTGATTTGTTATGTAGTTTTCTATACTAAGTTTTATATTGTTATGTAGCCTTCTACTGGAGCTGACAGCACCACCGATACATGTCATCTTGCGCCGCATCCGGCTGATGATGATGATCCTGATAGCGTGCCCGGGCGGGAGGGGATGCGCCTCAGGCCAGCGGCTGCATTGAGACACACCGGATGCGGGACACATTGACATGGTTAAACAATATTTTTGTATACATTAACAACAATATTTAATCGAATATGTCCATTACTTTTTTTAGTTCTCCATTCGTTTGATAGTTTCATAAAATAAAATTTAGAGCAACACAAGCACTTAAACTTAACTTCCACTTCAATTAAAATAAAATTTAGTACAACACAAACACTTAAACTTAACTTCTACTTCAATTAAAATAAAATTTAGTACAACAAACAAGGAAAACATTACTGTCACACCTCTTTTTTCCGCACCCGAGGGGGTGCAAGGGAGTTTTTTCCAATCAAAGGACAATCGAAACGGGATTTGTTTATTTATTTCAGAGTCGCCAATTGGGAGGTTAGGGTGTCCCAAGTCACCAATTTTAATCCCGAATCGAGGAAAAATAATGACTCTATATTACAGTCTGCGTACCATAAATCCGGATAAGGAATTCTGTTAACCCGGGAGAAGGTGTTAGGCATTCCCGAGTTCCGTGGTTCTAGCACGGTCGCTCAACTGTTATATTCGGCTTATTTATCTGATTTTATACAAGTGTGAACCTATGTGCAAAATTTAACTTTTATCCGCTTTTATCATTTACCGTTATTTTTATCAAGAATTGCAATGTTATAAAATGTATCTCGAACCGCGTTACAATCAATGTACCCGTGGTTATACACTTTGACTTTTGAAGTTCTGAAACAGCTTATTTATAAGCTAATCGACCTAGTGCAGCTAAGCTGCCTGCCCTGCCAATTGGCAGAATGCCCATCCCCTTTAAGCCCATGCTTAAACATCTTTTAGTGCCAGCCATTTGCTCCCCACGCCTGGTTTTTGTTTAATCAAGAGTTATGGGCATCATTTTATTATTCATTTTAAGCTCCCATGCTCTTATGTCTTGTTCCCCATTGTCACTAGGTTAATCCTAAATTAGTACCCTACTTGTCAGCTCATTTAAACTAATCTTTATGTCCTTTTTAACACCCCAGAATACCCCTGCTTAACCTTGATTATTACTGCCCTGCCCATTGCATCATCAGGGTATTTTGAACTGATGAAAGTTCAAATTCAGGACTGCCCTGGACTGAACCTTTTCAGTCACTTTTACAATGCAGACAAACTCATTTCAAACAATGCTGGGGCATTCAGTCAGTGGCAAGGTTCAATTAGTCATGCGACATTATTAGCTCATTCGATTCATTAGTTATAGAAAACTAATCGACGACATTTATCGAGTCGACTATACTGATTATAACAGGTAATAATCAGTCGTTCAAATAAATAACACATACAGGGATCTAAGGGGCTTCGGACAACTTGATCAGTCACTAGGAACCTACATAAGTTATTCATGCGACGACTATACTAATCGGACATGCTTACCATAGGATACATTTAAATCATACACAGAAAACAATCGACCAAATAAAAGGTCTTTACAGAGATGAAAGAAATTAAGAAACTATCAGAAAATAACAAACAATTACCACAAAGCATGCTAATGACTTAATCAGCAGTTAATATAAACGAAAAGGGAAAGAAAAACTTACCGAAAAATGTTTAAACCAAACAGACCCAAATCTGACTCAACTCTGCCCATTTGAGGCCGAACAAATTTTAACCAGGGTGTTCTCACATGAGAACACCTTGGTTAAGATCCATTGAACCTCAAACCCCTTTCAAGACCGGCCGGATTCCCCAGGTGCATGTGTTCTAAGGTCTGGATTTTCAGATCTGGATTTTTAGGAGTTGTGGGTAGATTCGGACCAAACCAAGCTTGGTTTGGTCACGAGGAAGGTCAGAGGAGTGTCTGGTATGAAGATGGGGCGGTTTAGCATAGGTCCGGGTTCGACTCAAATCTTCAAACGAAGATTCGAGACGAAGGAAGGTGATTCGAGGCAAGAGGGTAACAGATCCATGTTCAGGAGAGTGAGGGGGTCTTAGGGTGTTCAGGAGGTGGTCACCGGCGTTCGTGCCGCCGGCTTTAATGGCGAGGGAGACTAGGGCGGCTTGCTAGGGTTTGGGGTTTCAGTGTTTGAGCTTGGGGACGATGAAGGGGGGTTCGGATAGGGGGCGTGGGGTGAAGGGTCGAGTTTATATATGGGGAGGCTGATTGGATCTGAGCCGTTAGATCAGATGATCTCAACGGCTTGGATCTGAGGGTGAGAAATGAGACGGTGTCGTTTGGTAGTTAAACGGGGTCGTTTGGTTTAAGTGAGGGGTTGGGTCAGACCGGTTATTGGGTCGGGTTTGAAAATGGGTTGCTGAAAGAGATCCTAAGCCGTTGGATTGGCCTGGACGGATGGCTCAGATTGATTTGCCTGAAACGGCGTCGTTTCAGGAGGTGCCTGGGCAGGCCTGGATTTGGACTGGGTCTGAGTGCTGGTTTGGGCCTGCTTTGTTTCATTTCTTTTTGGGCCCAAACCGATTTTCCTTCACTCTTTTGCTTTCCTTTTTTTTTTCTTTTTTTCTTTTAAACAAAAAAAATAAAATAATGAAATTAACATCAACAATAATGTAACATTCCCACACAATTATCACAAAAATATTTAAGTAAGTTAAATCACAACCTAGAACGAACGACGCACATATATTTATATTTTTTGAATTTTCTTTTAACGACACATATTTTTTTTTGTATTTTTGTTTGATAATGACTAGATGCAAAATAGACAGACCCACAAACGACTAACAACACATGTCACGGAAAGATCGAAAAATTGTACAGCGAAGCCATTTGTCACTATTTTTATTTTCTTTTGGAGCGATTGTCCGTGAAGCAAAAATCACGTGCTTACAATTACTACAGCACAAACACAAACATAGCAGGCCAATATAATAAAAATACATGAAATACGAAAAATACACTAAACACATACATGCCAATGTTTAATCCCGGTTGCTATTTATTCTCCGCTCCAACCATTTAAATCGTTCTTCCAGTTGTTCTTTTTCTTCTTCTGCCTCTTTCAGTTTCGCCTTCACCTCCGCAAGTTCCAGTTTATATTTTTTTTACGTTCCTTTTATGCTTCACAATTCCATTGTGTTTTCCATTTTTCTTCTCCCACCTCCTTCAGTTTCTCCCTCAAGTCTACAATAATTCTACTGCTTTCTTTTTCATGTTCCCGTTGTCTTAAGCACATATTATGAAGAAAATGCAGTTGTTCTCTGTAACATTCCTGATAACATGGTTCATCAACCAATTCCTCAAAATCACAAATAGGTTCGTCGGGAACTTTGTAAAACTGGTTCATACAGTGCCAGTAGCGGCGTCCAACTTCACCACCGTCCCAACAATTTTGCATCAAGCATGCTTTTCCATAGTTGCACTTTGGTGGACGAAGAGGTTGAACCATTTGTGAAATATTTGCTTTTAGTAAAAAAAACCTTACTTTTAATAAAATATTTGTTTTTAGTAAATTTTGAGCACACACAATAACTATAATGAGCTCGTTATTTATAGGCGAGACAACACACACATAATGTACTATCTAATGGCGCTATATTTTGCGTGTTAAATATCATGATGTTGACAAGACAACTTTATGTCAGCTTTTTCAGTTCGACAAGACAACACACACATAACGTACTATCTAATGACGCTATACTTTGCGTGTTAAATATCATGATGTTGACAAGACAACTTTATGTCAGCTGGTCAACTTTTTCAGTTCGACAAGACAACACACACATAATAAATATACAAATAATTTTATTAAATTATTATTTAAATAGGTAAAATAGGAAAGTACAAATCATAATTAACAAGCATAATTTTATTTCATACGAAGAGATGCGTATGGCCCCTATATATTTGGTACCTTCTCCTGCAATGAAACTAATAACCTCAACCCCGTTAGTCATCCCATCAATTACTCGTCAATTAAAATAATGACTATATTCAGCTAATCCTCTTATCAACTAATAACCTCAACCCCGTTAGTCATCCCAGATCTACAACTCAAATCTCAGCTAAGCATACAGCTTTACCATCTCCTTTCAGCAAAAAATATTCACAGACCTAAATTAACTATCAAACATAATCCTCTTATCAACTAATAACCTCAACCCCGTTAGTCATCCCAGATCTACAACTCAAATCTCAGCTAAGCATACAGCTTCACCATCTACTTTCAGCAAAAAATATTCACAGACCTAAAGTTTACTACACTAAACACATACACATACATGTCAATGTTTCATCTCGGTTGCTATTTATTCTCCGCTCCAACCATTTAAATCGTTCTTCCAGTTGTTCTTTTTCTTCTTCTGCCTCTTTCAGTTTCGCCTTCACCTCCGCAAGTTCCAGTTTATATTTTTTTTACGTTCCTTTAGTGCTTCACAATTACATTGTGTTTTCCATTTTTCTTCTCCCACCTCCTTCAGTTTCGCCCTCAAGTCTACAATAATTCTACTGCTTTCTTTTTCATGTTCCCGTTGTCTTAAGCACATATTATGAAGAAAATGCAGTTGTTCTCTGTAACATTCCTGATAATATGGTTCATCAACCCATTCCTCAAAATCACAAATAGGTTCGTCGGGAACCTTGTAAAACTGGTTCATACAATGCCAGTAGCGGCGTCCAACTTCACCACCGTCCCAACAATTTTGCATCAAGCATGCTTTTCCATAGTTGCACTTTGGTGGACGAAGAGGTTGAACCATTTGTGAAATATTTGCTTTTAGTAAAAAAACCTTACTTTTAATAAAATATTTGTTTTTAGTAAATTTTGAGCACACACAATAACTATAATGAGCTCGTTATTTATAGGCGAGACAACACACACATAATGTACTATCTAATGGCGCTATATTTTGCGTGTTAAATATCATGATGTTGACAAGACAACTTTATGTCAGCTTTTTCAGTTCGACAAGACAACACACACATAACGTACTATCTAATGACGCTATATTTTGAGTGTTAAATATCATGATGTTGACAAGACAACTTTATGTCAGCTGGTCAGCTTTTTCAGTTCGACAAGACAACACACACATAATAAATATACAGATAATTTTATTAAATTATTATTTAAATAGGTAAAATAGGAAAGTACAAATCATAATTAACAAGCATAATTTTATTTCATAAATCTTGCAACATAGACATAACAACTAATTATTACAACATCAACTCATGGGTAGTTAGGTACACTAGAAGTACACCCACCACGAGCTTCATTAGTTTTGCCACCCAAACCAGCTGAAGGACATTTACGACGGTTGTGTCCTGTTTGCGAGCATATACCATATTTGCACGCATAAACGGTATCACTAACATCCATTTGGTTCTGTATGCGCGTTCTCTTCTGCACCTGTCTTTTACGCAAATAGGACTTGTTACACACCATTTTAAATGGTTCCGGAGGCCAATAATGATCAGCACCCACTGGCTGCAACTGACCACTATATGTGTGTAGGTACTTGAAAACACTATATTGTTGATCAACATAGTTGGTCTCCGCATAACCAACACGTTGAAAACACTTGATGGCATGTGAGCAAGGCATGTGGTAGATGGACCATTTCCCATAGGAGCATAACTTTGCAGATTCATTTAGGGTATGTACATTATTACCCCGATTATTATGGATAACAGTGCGAACTTCAAAAACACCTCTTTCGTTATCATACTACAAAAATGAATGCTAATGTGCTCGCCGTCTCTATTTCTCAAATCTCTTCATAGGCACTGGCATAAATTCAACACCCCTCTCCATCAATTCTGTTGCAGCTGCAGACCATTCAACAAACCTCTCCGCCATATGCTTAAACGACATCTACACTATGCTTGTGACAGGCAATCCTCTTGCCGACTTCAATAACCCATTAAAGGACTCTGACACGTTTGTAGTAAGAATTCCCCATCGTCTGCCACCATCCGCATGCAACGTCCACTTTTCAGGGTCATGTCTCATTAACCAACGATAAGGTGCCTCATCTTCTTGCCTGATAGAATCCATATGTCTCCGGAATTTATGTTGTTGGTGGTCTGTTGCTGTTATCCACATCAAATCATGTAGATCCTTATTGGGATGTGCCTTCTAGAAATTGTCCTTAAAGTGCCTCACACAGTAACGGTGGTATGCATAAGGTTCTTGCCATGCAGGCAAGTTCTCCACAGAACTTAATATACCACCGTGCCGATCAAATATTAGACAAATACCTAAACGCTGTATGACAACGTGCTCTTTCAGGTGGTTCAAAAACAGCATCCACGTCTCTGTGCTTTCATTGGCACAACAGCAAAAGCTAGAGGAAATATCTGTCCATTAGCATCCACTGTCACGGCTATCAATAGCTTGATATCGTACTTTCCATAGACATGAGTTCCGTCTATGGATATTACGGGCCGACAATGCGAAAAACCATCAATTGCTGGCTTAAACGCCTAGAACACATAATTGAATATGTATTCTGGTGTTCCCGAACTCTGCTCAAGCTTCCATTCAACAACTGTCCCGGGGTTAAAGTGTTGCAGTGCGGCCATGTACTTTGGTAGAGATGCAAATGACTTATCCCAATTACCGTAGACAATTTCAAACGTTCGTTTGCGCACGAGAAATGCCTTTCTTTTCGTAATGGTATGGCCATATTCCTGGTGGACTGATGTAATGCACTCTTTGATTGTATACCATATGGACGCTTTGAGGTGCGGAATAAGTACAAGAGAAATCAAGTCAATATCCAAGTTAAAGTGATTCCCGTTGAATGTGTCCATTTCGTATGTGTGGGTGGGAATGTATTTACCCACTTTCCACATGCCTGTCTTCTTCTTGGTCGCACGCAACATCCAATTACATGGCCAAAACCACCTGCGACAAACAACCTTGTATACCATCGGACTTGACTCTCATACCTACATCTCACGACACTCTTTTACGTTGTGCATTTTACAAGCCCTGCTTAAGCGCGCTTTATCAGGAAAAAGCATCCCCTTTGCAAGCACTGTTGGTCTAGACTCATCCCACATTGCTGTCCGGATTTTATCAAAATCTCTTGTGAGAGCTTCCACATCCGGCACGGTTGTCAAGTTATCAATGTAAGGAATCTCCCTTGAATGAAACGACACTTCGGACTCGTACACTCTTCGTCTAGGGGGTCTCTCTTCAAATCAGGTCCTTCCTCCTCATCCTGCTCATCACCATCCTCACGAAAAAGGGTGTCTCATCTCTAGATTCATTGGCATTGTTATCGTAATCACTGTTCTATTTCTCACTCTGTGCATCTGCCAGATCCCGATGTAATACGTCGTTTTCGGTCAATTGAGTGAGTACAGGTGGTTCAACTTGCTCGTTTTCACTGCACAACCAACAAAAATATAAGCTAATAAATTAATAAATGCTTTCCATATGGCTATATCACTTCACTTACAAGTCATAATGTAATGAAATTCCATGATGGACGTTTTCAATTAGGTGATGACTACCGGATGGGCCACTTATAAAATTCATATCCGGCTGGTACCCCCTATTAAATATATGAGCATTAATACAAATTCAATACGCCAAAAATATACATAATTAACACAAATTAAAATTGAAGTTTACCACTCATCTTGTGAATTATGGAAAGCAGGGTATAAATTATTTTCTCGCTGCTCATTCGTCGGCGGTGATAAGTTTAAATCAAGGAAAACTCTTTCATCCGGAATCTATCCGGCAAAAACTGCTCCATAATAACCACCCGATGACTGGGTTTATCTCTACTACACACAACCTCATTTTTTGGAACGTCTTCGACCTTCACGTACATCTCCAACATTGTGATTAGAAGAAATTCCCGGCATTCGTCCGGAGTCCTCAGAAAATCACTCAAAGTTTCATCATCGTCGATGTTAAATTTCGAGTAAAAGCAACCCCTTGCAGAGTGACGGAATACGGATATCTTCTGGTTACTTTAAGTATCACTGAACGTTTCCTCACACTCATTTTTTTACATAACAACGATATCAATTTATCGTACTCTATTGTAAGTGGCAATTTAACATGACACTGAGCAGGTAAACCGTATCCCACAGAGTTATTCTCCATCACAACTTCACCCCCCCCAATATAATGAAACTCTTATTCTACGTTCTTCAGACATAATGAAAAATTGTTGGAGAATTTAACAACAATAAACGTTTCAACAAGAGTTAAATTTTTTTTTGAATGAATTTCTATACAATCCTAACCTCTTTATATAGGAAATGGCTAGCCGGGATTTTTTTTATATATATATATAGCGCCCAAAAAGTTGGCACTATACGCTTTTGAATTATTGAAGTCGGGAATTGTTGGTAGGGCCAGGAAAAAGGAGTATAGCGCCAAAATACCAGGCGCTATATATAAAACTTATGTATAGCACTATGTATTGTGGCGCTATATATGGGCGTGTTAGGTTTTCAGTATAGTGCCACAATACTTGGCGCTATACAGTAACGAAAAAATGTCACCTTTTCCCCCCACCTATTTATGTATTTTGAGTCCAAAAGAACCACAATTGGGTTCGGGACTCAGGGGAGAGGGGAGGGGAAATTTTAGTGAAAATATTTTTTTCCTCAAAATAAATTTTAATAGTGATTTAGGATCAAAATAACACATGTCTTCATTTCATTCGTTGATTTGTTTTTCCTGTTGATGGTCAATGAGGTGTTCATTAGACACATATTGAATATACTAGTTACGATTAGCTGGGGTTGTGCCCGGGCCCAACAATCATAGTCAAAGGTAAAAAAATTATGTGGCATCCAGTTTTGCTTCACCAGTTGGATTTATGCCCACTTTTTAAAAAAAGTTTAATTGATATCTAATTTTTAGATAATTTCAGATGCATACACTTTTCTCTTCTTATTTACTGCTATTTTCTTCTTCTTTGTGTTTAGAGTTTCTTCTTCTTCTTCTTCTTCTTCTTCTTCTTCTTCTTCTTCTTCTTCTTAGTTGCAAAATGAGTTTTTTAAATTTGTTGTCTTTTCGACAATTTGATGATTGAGATTTGTTCTTTATGATATTTGAAAGCGATGTTTCAAATTTGAGCTCATTTGGAATAGATTTGGGTATTGAATCGTGTATTGAATTGTTGAAAATTGAAGAACAAATTTATATTCCAGAACTTAAGATTCAAAATCTGAAGTTGCATTCAATATATTGAACTACTAAAGATTCGAATTTCTGAAGTTGCATTTGAATAAAAGAGCTTCAGATTTGATTTCTAAATTTGCATTGAGGAGATTAAACTACTTCAGATTCTATGTTCTAAAGTTGCACTTGAAAGATATAAAACTTCATATTTGATTTCTGAAGTTGCATTAAAGATATTGAACTAATTCCGGTTCGAGCGGATACACTTTACAAAATTTTGTGCAATGCGGGTATAATTTCAATGGTGATCCCAAAAGTAAGTATATATGAAAATGCCCCTAGTCAAACTCTTCTATGTATAACTGAATTATACATATATTATAAATCTATTAACTAAATATATGATTGGGTGGGTGACTATTTAAATTAATTCTTTTAAATGTCTTAGATACTCATTACATTCAAGCAAAGCTTAAAAGAATTTGCTTATTTCTTTCTTTTTTTAAACAAAAGCTAAACTTTCTTAAGATTTTAATTGACTCAAACTTCAAATAATATTTATTTGTATTTTCAAATGTTGCATATATGAAATTTCCATTAATTGATGATCCTTCTCTATGCACAGCTTTACGAATGAAAGCTCTCAATAATATAATCAAACCTTATCATAAACTCATTAATATTGCAAATATTTAGTTTGTATTTTGGCTTCGTTTTATTGACAAAAATGCGGATTAGAAGGTAAAATAATTTTGGCCTAATACATATTTGGCCCCTTAACTTGTATGTAAATTCCTTTGACACACTGCAGTTTTAGATGTAATATTCTCACCAAACCTTTTTTATGTATGTATTACTGTTTTATATGCTTTACTTAATTTTTATTTGAAAAATCTATATGCTTTACCTAATTACTTTGCGCAAATTTGTAACACCCCGAAATTTTTTTGAAGTATTTAAGCGCTATTAAGAAAGTTGACGGGCGCTAATTATATTACTTTGTCTGCGAACGAGGACTATTAATATAATGGATATCAATTAGATATGATAATAAGTGTACGGGCATATTATAGGTTATTTGGGGTCTAAGGAGAGGCTTAAGTCCAAGCCAAGTTGAAAATTTTCATTATAGATGAAAGTTGCAAATGAGTATGCACAAGACCTCACTTTGAATGATCATATCTCCAGTTCTATAAGGGGTTGTGTGATGCATAGCCTATCAAATTAAATCCCTTTGAGACTAGTTTCCCACGCAATAAACCGTTTATCATTTGAAGGTGTATACAGAAAGTTATGACCATTTTACTAGACAGGCGTCTCTAGCGCGAACATTAGCGCGAAGTCGCGCATTATGCTGAGTATTCTGCCTCTTGCGCGCGAACTGCGCGAGCTCACGCGCCTCGAAGGTTTAAATATCCTAAAGACTGGAAATAAGAGAATTTGAGTCATTTCTCAAGCTTAGGGCTTCCTCTACACCCCCCAACTCGACCAAGTCATCCAATTGCACACCTAAGGTGAGTTTTTAAGTGTGATTTCATGGTGATTTCACTTCTCAATCACTAGTTACAACATGATTTTAATTGGGTTTCATAGGATTTCTTCAAAATCTCAAGAACACCCCAAAGTTGTCTTTCAAGATTTGGTCTACAAGAGGTAATCCTACACCTTAGACTTACATAGATGGAGTTCGTTACTAATATTGGTCTCATTTAATATTGTATTGTAGATTGAAGTTGCTTAAGTGTATTGGATCATGGTAGTATTATTAAGGGGCGAATTTGAGGTATGCATGGCTAACTTTAACTCTTGAAGAATCCCCTTGTTATGACGAACATACGGTATGTGTACCTTGTATGAAAATGTGTAAATTCATATGGGATTAATTCCTACGACTTGCATTGAGTATATTGAATTATTATGACTAGATTGGAAGCTTCGGACGAATTCAAGAGGGCAAACGTGTTGCAGAGTAGCTTTCCGGGATAGTTCGAGGTGAGTAATTGATGTAAATGATGTCCTCAGGGTTTGAAACCCCGGAATTTCACATCATAACGCTATATTGAGGTGACTTGCACGCCGAATAACGGGCGTGGGGTAGAGCACCATTGGGGATTGCGACTTGGTCCGTCCCGAGAGATGTTTTTACCGTGTTTTCTACTTGAACTAAATTGAGGATCATCCTTACTTAGATTTGATTGTTGCATTTGGGCTTCTTGCCAATTATTTGAATCCTTCAGGGATTGATATCACTGTTTTCGCATATTTTGCATATCATTTGATCTCAGTCCAAGGTTTTAAATACTGTTTTGCAAACTCAGCCATCTTTCTAAGATTTGAAAACTTAAATGGTATTTTTAAATGATGTTTCGGGCTGAGAACTACTGTTTTACAAATGCCCAAGGGGCTTATGATGATTTCTAGACTGAGCATGGATCGGGTTGCGCGCCGCAGCAGTGTTACATTGATATTAAGGTTGAGGGCCTGGTTGATTACATTGATATGGAGGCCGAAAGCCTGGGTGATTATACTGATATTGATATGAGGCCGAGGACCTAGATTTGATGCCACGAGATGACTTGATATTGCGCTTGGGCTGTAGGAGCCCCTCCGGAATCTGCACACGCCCCTAGTGAGCGCCGTCGACGATAAATAAAATGGATGGCTCGGGCTGCACGCCGCAGTGGGTACTAGAGAGTACCATCATATGCATTGCATTGCACTCATACATAGAGTGTACCATCATGTGCATTGCATTGCACTCATGCATTTATTCCTTATCTACATTATCTGCCATAATAATTATGTGCTCTTATTTTATTGACGGGTTGCTTCATACTGTTCTGAGCCTGAGGGGCTGATACTGTTCTGAGATACTGAGCTCGAGGGGCAGATTTTTACTTATTATTTTGATACTGAGCCCGAGGGGCAGATTTCTAATTATTATTTTGATACTAAGCCCGAGGGGCAAATTTCTACTTTTTATTTTAATACTGAGCCCGAGGGGCAGATTTCTACTTGTTGTGTTGATATTGAGCCCGAGGGGCAGATTTCTACTTGTCATTTTACTGCTAAATTACCTGTTTTACTGGTTTAAAAGAAATTTCACATGATATTTCACTAAATTGTTATTTTAAATGATTTCACTGCTTCTGTATAGAATGTTGTGTGCCTTAATGTGTTTTCTTACCTTCAGTCATTATTTATATTTATTACTCACTGAGTTGGAGTACTCACTTTACTCCCTGCACCTCGCATGCAGTTGCAGGTATTTATTCACCCGGTAGCTAGTATTGGCTTCGTGAAGGCAGCGTTGTAGAGGTTTTAGCGAGGTGACTGCCCGCGTTCGCAGCACCACTGTCTCTCTATGTTATTCATTATTCTTGTTCTGTGTATTTCTAGACTGTAATGTGGAAATTTCATTCTTATAGATGCTCCTGACTTGTGACACCCCGGTTAGGGCTGAGTTGGGGTGGATTTTCGTATTTTATCTATACTTTCCGCTATTAGATATTATTAAACCATGTTTATACTATAATTGTATTAATTAATTATCTTAAAAGGATGAATTGGGTTGAATGGCTGGCCTTGTCTTCATGAGAGGCGCCATCACGACCAGGTTCGGGAATTGGGTCGTGACAAGTTGGTATCAGAGCCTAGGTTATATAGGTCTTACGAGTCATGAGAAGGTTTAGTAGAGTCTTGCGGATCGGTACGGAAACGTCTGTACTTATCTTCGAGAGGCTGCAGAACCTTTAGGAAAATTTTCACACTCTTGAATTCTTATCGTGCGTCATTGATTCAACTTGAAATGTAACTCTTGAAATTCCTTCCACGTGTTCGTATGCGCATATGAGCGCCCGGTATCAGCTGTGCATTGTCGACTTGTGATTCTACGAACGAGATTCGAGATGTGTATTTGGTGTTTCGGTAATGGGCCAGTCTAGAAGACTTGAGGCTGGGTTTCGACTGCAGCTTAGGATCGGTAGCTTCAGTGGTGTGAATTTGTACATTTGGACTTATGTTTTCGGTAGTGTCCTTATGAGTTAAAATTTGTGGCTCGACAAGCGGTGGGATGAATAAATGATGATTATGATGCGACTCGGGAATGCATTTGGAAGGTTTGAACGTGAAGAGAACAGTTTCTCGAGAGGTTAAAAAAAATTAATAATTCATGTCTTGTTGATGAGTCAAACTCAGGAAGATTAAGTGATGGCGTATGAGTTGTGGCTGTGAAAAGTTATAGAGAGACGTCAATTTGAAGATAAGCATGTGGGTTATCACCTGCAGGGTAAACTATGTATGTGCGATCATTATAATATTGTGTGGAGAATTTTATTTACTACCAGTATGGTAGATGCATTGAGATTTGAATTTGAATTAGTCAAGAGAGTTCACCTGACCGTCACGAGAATGAAGGCGAGCTTAGTAAACGAATTGAGATACTATATAAATTGTGTTGCATGAATTGGGAAGAATTTGACTGAATCTCACTATAGTATTATGGTAGTAATAGAGTATGGGCATTGTAAGTTATCAAATGTTTTGATTTAAGGCTTAGAGCCAAGTGGGGGAGTCTGCTATCGATGAATTAATTACATGGTTATGCGTTATGTTGGTTTCGGTTTGAGGCATACTTGTGAATTGATTGTGATTCGAGGAGATTGGGGTCGAAGATGAATCGAGCGAGAAAATTCTGGATACGAGGTATGTTATACTTTATGAAGATATGAAAATCATGGAATGATTAAGTTGTTATTTTGAAGAATGTAATGCCCATGAAGTATGAACTTGATTTATAATGTTAAGACATGGTTACTTCTTTAGGTGTTTTGTGTTAATGTGGCAAGTGTATTTTGGCCATTTGGGCGGTACAATTTAAATTGAGCAGAGTAGACGACTCTTGAGAGAGTTCTAATGGATTCAAAAATGTATATGTGGCAATTGAAAATTGTTCGGATTTGTATACCGCTATAATCAATTATTTACATTGAGATGATATCGAAACGTGCGGTACTTCTATATGACTACAGATTCTGTATTCTAGTACAAGGGAGGTAAAAGAATGATTTTTAAATTCATAAGGTACTTTTAGAGTGGGCGTTTTGGGTTGTGATACTTAAGGGGTGCTTAAGAAGAATATCATGGCTTATGGGCCTTATGGCCATGTGATTTTATACTGGGATATCTGGTAGTGAGCTTTGGGTAACATTACTGGTGTACGTCAAGTAAGAGTGTCGAACTGAGGGTAAATCAGAGAGAAAACAAAGTGATATAGCTTGGTAGTAAGCAGGATCCAAACGATAATGGATATGATCAGTTCTTGGTTTACTTATTATGAGATGATTCTCTACATAGGTTTTGGGTGACAACATTCATGGGTTTGGCAGCCTACGTGGCTTGGTCGAGTTAGAGGAATCCATATTTGATATTTTGATTATGTGCAAATAAATTTTAAGGTGTTCTTAATGGTTTCTACCATGGTGTAGCCAGACATTTTCTACCGGTGTGAGGCACATGTTGTGTATTATGACTTGCCCTGAGGTGGGAGCCATTGGAAGGTTTCTAACTAATCGGCAGGTAATTTGCTGGTAACTCGGAATTGATAATGAGATTCTTGTGCTTGTCATATAATGGCGTGGTAGACATGGTGTATTGTGTGAGATTAAGAGTTTCATGTAAAGGGTGGCGGTTCATTCTTGAATGGAGTATCACAAATTTTGGACATCATGGCCCATTTTAGATATTTAGGTGAATGTTATCAACTGCCCGGTAATCCCTGAGAATGATGTGCATCTTAGAAAGTGTATTGTGTTTTTACTTACGGATGATCATTAGTATTGCGGTACTCACCTGGTTGATAGACTGTTGATATTCGAATTATTATTATGGGGTACAGAAGAATTATGGAAGTATTCCTAGTTGGATGATCGTGCATGAGGAATGTTTTAGTCATTCGAGTGTTGGAATTGTGATCAGATACGGTGATTTATGTGATCTATGAATTTGGAGACTGGGAGTTCCCAGAAGTATAATAACCGGGATTCGCGGCATATTTGATGTGAGAATTTTATTTGAACTCAGTGGAGGTACTAGCTGCACTAATTGATTGTGATAACTATGTGTTGTGAGTGTGAATATATGTGAGGTTCGAACCCATGTGCGAGCACCGGGGCAACTATTCATGATCATGAAAATGTTTGGGCTATAACAAGCTTAGAATTTACTATTAAGCTTTAAGCTACAATGTTTCTCATCTGTAACATTGTGTGAGCTATTTTGGGTATGTTTGAGGCTGCGAAGGGGTTAAAATCCCTGAACGAACTTGATAAATGCCTCAGTGATGAAAAAAAATATTCGATTTGAGCTATGATAACATACTTGGTACATGCTTACACTTTAGCATGTCACTTATACCAGTCCAGGAACATGAAAGTCTTATCTTACTCAACATGAAAATGTATACCTGTTTGAATGCTCCCATATAAAATGTTTGAACTGGAGGTCTGAGACTGTACCGGGCAGATTATATTATTGGCACGTGAGTTGTCCGTGCGTATTTTATTGTTGGCACGTGAGTTGTCCGTGCGGGTGCTATTGTTAGCACATGAGTTATGTGGAAATTGCGATTCCCCGTTCAATTATAGATTAATGGTTTTCTTCCTATTCATGCTATGATATTTCCAGATCAGGGCAATCTGAGAAAATTGGGCGCATGCACATATAGATGGCCTTCTCACAGAATTTGATGAGTTGGATTTAAATAATGTTCTAAGCCGAAAAGGCAGGATTACATCGGAATAGCGGGAATAGTTGTGTTTGGTGATATAAGGTCATTGAACATAGAATGAGTGCTATGGGATGTGATTATGGTAGATTTGGGAATCAGGAGTGTACGAAGATTTTGGAACGAGACTTATGGAAAATGGAGTTTTATACTAGTATTGGTTGGTTTTGAGCAGTTATTGTGATCGGAAATGGTGTTGCGAGTATGCGAGTTGTATAGTATATTGTGTAATTATATTTGGGATTATGGTTAAAGCTTAATATAATTTGCTCTAATTCATACAGTGTGTTGACGCAAAATTCAGGTCTTGAAAGGAAATTTCTGGATGTTGGAAGTTTGATTTCAAGGTTTATGGGCTAAGGCCAAATTAGTAATTTTTAGTTATGTGGTGTCGTCAGGCCTATATGGTATAGGATGATGTGGGACTACCCTTGGGTATGCATGTGTGATAAGTGAATTAGGGATTTGAAGGTTCAAACATATCAAAGGAGAAGCATTACCCAGTGATCAAATATATGGGACATGAAATTTTATCATCATTTTTGTACCAGAACATCTTAGAGTAATTGTTGAAGGTCGACAAAGGTTTAGTTTAGATGTTTGGCATGGAGATTTAGAGTTGAAGAAAGTGAACGGGTTATTCTCAATATTTTCTCCATAAGGATGTTATGTGAATTTCTAATACGGGTAAAATATGTATAGTTACATCGGGCCTTATGAAATCCCGAAGGGAATATGCCAAACTATGAGCATGATGTCTCCCTATTATTTTTCTCCATGTGTTTTGTGTTTTCATGTATCTATGTCTAAAAAGGTAGTTGAAAATCCTTTGTGTATCATTCTGGCGGGAAACTACTAAAGGTAAAGTTAAGGGGTAATTGGCTTATGAGGGAAATCTAATTGTCATACTAGTTAGATAAGCCTGGGAGTTGAGATCGCTTCTGTAAATGTATTATGACAAAATCTATTAGTCGAGGAGCCCACCTTGGAGGTCGAAAATGTTAAGGAAGAAAATGTTCTTACTTGGTTGAATAGCCCAATAATGGTGGATCGAAAGGTATTTTCTATGTGTTACGATTCAAATAGGTGCAACTCATGTCCATGTATCAATTTTGATAATATAATGCATGTAATATTGAGATTAATGTTATTGATATACATTGTGATGCTTTGTCGAGTTGTGGATGTGTTGTTAGGATGATTTTAGTGATTCTCTGACAGGTGGATAGGCCCAATTATAAAGGAGACTCTGCAGAAATTTTTGAAAAATTTGGGACTTAGTAAAAATTTGGGAGCGGACTATAATTCTCATTCGAGGACGAATGATCCTACGTGGGGGAGAATGTAACACCCCGAAATTTTTTTGAAGTACTTAAGCGCTATAAAGAAAGTTGACGGGCGCTAATTATATTACTTTGTCTGCGAACGAGGACTATTAATATAATGGATATCAATTAGATATGATAATAAGTGTACGAGGCATATTATAGGTGATTTGGGGTCTAAGGAGAGGCTTAAGTCCAAGCCAAGTTGAAAATTTTCATTATAGATGAAAGGTGCAAATGAGTATGCACAAGACCTCACTTTGAACGATCATATCTACAGTTCTATAAGGGGTTGTGTGATGCATAGCCTATCAAATTAAAGCCCTTTGAGTCTAATTTCTCACGCAACAAACCGTTCGTCATTTGGATGTATATACAGAAAGTGATGACCATTTTACTGGGCAGGCGTCTCTAACGCGAACATTAGCGCGAAGTCGCGCATTATGCTGAGTATTTTGCCTCCCGCGAGCGAACAGGCGCGCGAGAGGTTTTAAATATCTTAAGACCGGAAATAAGAGAATTTGAGTCATTTCTCAAGCTTAGGGATTCCTCTACACCCCCAACTCGACCAAGGCATCCAATTGCACACCTAAGGTGAGTTTTTAAGTGTGTTTTCATGGTGATTTCACTTCTCAATCACTAGTTACAACATGATTTTGATTGGGTTTCATAGGATTTCTTCAAAATCTCAAGAACTCCCCAAAGTTGTCTTTCAAGATTTGGTCTACAAGAGGTAATCCTACACCTTAGACTTACATAGATGGAGTTATTATGGAATTATGAGTATGAATCAAGTATTACAACTTATGGTATGGTTATTGGAAGATATAAATTCCCAATTTAAATACATGACCATGGTAGGGATTTAAAGGTGATTATTTGTTGGGATTTGTTGGTTGGGTTTGAATGGATGGTCATACATATGTTGTTGGAAGTTATAAATTGGTTGGGAATGATGGTGGAATGAATTGTTGGTTAATGGTGATGATTGGATGAACCAATACTATAGTTATGAGATGTAAATATCTATGCCTACAAGGTGTTTGATAATATGCCTAAATGGCATAAGTTATGGAGTTCGTTACTAATATTGGTCTCATTTAATATTGTATTGTAGATTGAAGTTGCTTAAGTGTATTGGATCATGGTAGTATTATTAAGGGGCGAATTTGAGGTATGCATGGCTAACTTTAACTCTTGAAGAATCCCCTTGTTATGACGAACATACGGTATGTGTACCTTGTATGAAAATGTGTAAATTCATATGAGATTAATTCCTACGACTTGCATTGAGTATATTGAATTATTATGACTAGATTGGAAGCTTTGGACGAATTCAAGAGGGCAAGCGTGTTGCAGAGTAACTTTTCGGGCTAGTTCGAGGTGAGTAATTGATGTAAATGATGTCCTCAGAGTTTGAAACCCCGGAATTTCACATCATAACGCTATATTGAGGTGACTTGCACGCCGGATAACGGGCGTGGGGTAGAGCACCATTGGGGATTGCGACTTGGTCCGTCCCGAGAGATGTTTTTACCGTGTTTTCTACTTGAACTAAATTGAGGATCATCCTTACTTAGATTTGATTGTTGCATTTGGGCTTCTTGCCAATTATTTGAATCATTCAGGGATTGATATCACTATTTTCGTATATTTTGCATATTATTTGATCTCAGTCCAAGGTTTTAAATATTATTTTGCAAACTCAGCCATCTTTCTAAGATTTGAAAACTTAAATGGTATTTTTAAATGATATTTCGGGCTGAGAACTACTATTTTACAAATGCCCAAGGGGCTTATGATAATTTCTGTACTGAGCATGGATCGGGCTGCGCGCCGCAACAATGTTACATTAATATTGAGGTTGAGGGCCTGGTTGATTACATTGATATGGAGGCCGAAAACCTGGGTGATTATACTGATATTGATATGAGGCCGAGGGCCTAGATTTGATACCACGAGATGGCTTGATATTGCGCTTGGGTTGTAGGAGCCCCTCCGGAGTCTGCACACACCCCTAGTGAGTGCCGTCGACGATAAATAAAATGGATGGCTCGGGTTGCACACCGCAGTGGGTACTAGAGAGTACCATCATATGCATTGCATTACACTCATGCATAGAGTGTACCATCATGTGCATTGCATTGCACTCATGCATTTATTCCTTATATGCATTATCTGACATAACAATTATGTGCTCTTATTTCATTGTCTGGTTGCTTCATACTGTTTTGAGCCTGAGGGGCTGATACTATTCTGAGATACTAAGCCCGAGGGGTAGAATTTTACTTATTATTTTGATACTGAGCCCGAGGGGCAGATTTCTAATTATTATTTTGATACTGAGCCCGAGGGGCAGATTTCTACTTGTTATTTTAATACTGAGCCCGAGGGGCAGATTTCTACTTGTTGTATTGATATTGAGCCCGAGGAGCGGATTTCTACTTGTCATTTTACTGCTAAATTACATGTTTTACTGGTTTAAAAGAAATTTCACATGATATTTCACTGAATTGTTATTTTAAATGATTCACTGCTTCTGTATAGAATGTTGTGTGCCTTAACGTGTTTTCTTACCTTCAGTCATTATTTATATTTATTACTCACTGAGTTGGAGTACTCACTTTACTCCCTGCACCTCGCATGCAGTTGCAGGTATTTATTCACCCGGTAGCTGGTATTGGTTGCGTGAAGGCATCGTTGTAGAGGTTTTAGCGAGGTGACTGCCAGCGTTCGCAGCACCACTGTCTCTCTATGTTATTCATTATTCTTGTTCAGTGTATTTCTAGACCGTAATGTGGAAATTTCATTCTTATAGATACTCGTGACACCCCGGTTAGGACTGAGTTGGGTTGGATTTCTGTATTTTATCTATACTTTCCGCTATTAGATATTATTAAACCATGTTTATACTATAATTGTATTAATTAATTGTCTTAAAAGGATGAATTGGGTTGAATGACTGGCCTTGTCTTCATGAGAGACGCCATCACAACCAGGTTCGGGAATTAGGTCGTGACAAAATTTCCGCTTATTTGATTTAAGAAAAGGGCGATTTTTGCCTATTTCCCTCCATCTTATAATTTCTCACGTTAATTTAATTGAAGTAAAGCTTAGTCCAAATTAAGCATATTTCATATGTATTCCGTTTGAGTATTTGAAACCACTTGCTACTATCTGTAACATCTGCTCACCATTTCTTAACCACGGTCTTTTGAATGGAACAATTAATTAGTTGACATTAGGTTAGATGATTATATAATATTAATTGTTTTTATCATGTTTAGATAATTCAATGAATACAACATATTATATTAGTTATAATTAAGTGATGGTTATGTTTTCAAATATACGTGTTATAGTAACAAATAAATAAAGAGCTCATAAAAGATAAAAACTTTGAAGATAAAGATTTTTTTCCCAATATTCTAATATTAAAGAAAAATAACTATTAAATTAAGAGAAAATAAGGAAATTCTAATGGCAAAAATTTTCTGGACAAAAAGGAAAAAAAACATGTTATGAATGGTTGAAAAATAAGAGGAAAATGGTTTGTGTGGGGCCGGGACGTGATGGCCACATGAGGAAGTACAATGTTAGCCCCAGATGCTGTATGAAAATATGTGTGGAGTGACATAAGCAAAGGATAGTTAAGTCAAAGACACTAAAAAATATATACTGTAGCTATAGTAGGATTCTATCGGGACCAATCATACTGCTTCATTTAAACAAAAGGACCAAATTACCCCTGATATCTCAAGCAGGCATGTTGACCTGGTGTGCCTGCTTGTTCCCTCTTCTATATAGTAGTAACTTGAAGTTTCTAACATAAACAAGCCCAACTTTAAGTGTATATGAAAAGCGGTGCCAAGTTTAGTGTCTGCTTATGTATTTGGCTATTTTATTATGTAGTTTCTAATAGGTCCACTGCAGAAAATTTAAATAATCAGGAGTGAATCTGGTATAATTTCTTCTTCTTTAATTTAGTGTAAATCATACTAAATGCTATAACAAATATAGGACTATTTAGCTAATTAGTTTAGCATAAATAGATTTTTTTTACTAAAAAAGTTTCTTCCTTAGATTCGTCAACTATTTGACTAATTAGTTTAGCATAAATAGATGTCTTTACTTTAAAAAAAAAGTTTCTCCTTTAATATCATTTTATTTCTAGTAATTGTTTTTTGTTGTTTTTATATATAAGTTTGCTTTCGTAGTTTTATGGATTATGGAGTATATTATATTGGTATTCTAGTATCTAGAGAACAAAATCAACCAAATGGGAAAAGCACATTAGAAATGAAAGAAAAGCCCAAAGTTACACGACCCGTAAGCCCAACTCAAAAACAGCGGGAGAAATTCAAAAATAGCTAGATTTACAAGTAGTCATTTAAAAATAGCCACTGTTTCAAAAGTAATCAAAATTTAGTCACTTTTCATGTAAAGATAAATCTGAACGAAAACACTGTTCAAAATCCGAAAATATTTCAGCATAATATACTGGATTTCTAGCATACGTATGTTGAAACTTCAGTATATTATAACGGAGTTCCAACATAAGTATACTAGAGCTCCAGCATAATATACTGGAGTTACAGTATAGTATACTGGTTCAGTATAATATGCTGGAAGTTCATACACAGGTGCTCCAATCTCTAATATATTATGCTGGAACTTTTCGCGTGTTGGAGTTCCAGCATAATATGCTGGAAGTTCATACGCAGGTGCATCGATCTCCAATATATTATCCTAGACCGGTCCCTGTTGCAATAAAATAATGGCTATTTTTCAATAACTTTGCAAACGCTGGCTATTTTCAATAACTTTGCAAACGCTAACTATTTTTGAATGACCAGCCCGAATTCACGCAAAAGATCCTAGACCATTGTCCATAAGCTACCCTTCAATTTATAAATTTTCATGTGGCACCCAATATTGCGCCACGCATTGAATTTGTACCCCACTTTAATTTTTTTTTAACTGATATCCAATATTTGGATAACTTCAAATACATATAATACTTTTCTTTGTTATTTTCGTCTTCTTTGTGCTTAGAGTTTCTTCTTCTTCTTAGTTGTAAAATGAGTTTGTTAAATTTGTTGTTGTTTGATAATTTGATGATTGAGATTTGTTCTTTATACTATTTGAGAGTTGTGTTTCAAAATTGAACTCATTTGGAGTAGATTTGGGTATTGAATCGTATATTGGATTGTTGAAATTCGAAAAACAAGTTTATGTTTAAGAATTTAAGATTCGAAATCTGAATTGCATTCAATTGATTGAACTATTTAAAAATTAAATTTATGAAGTTGCTAGAAAACTTCAGATTTAATTTATGAAGTTACATTGAAGAGATTGAATTACTTCAGATTCAAATTTCTGAAGTTACATTTGAGAGTAGAAGAATATCAGATTTGATTTCTGAAGTTGTATTGAAGAGATTAAACTATTTCAATTCCGAGGGGTACACTTCACAAAATTTTATGCAATATAGGTATAACTTCAACAGTAACATAAAAAATGGGTATATATGAAAATGCCCCTTCAATTTGATAAAATTGATATTTCTTAAATCCACTTCTATGGAAAATCTTTAATTCATTCCCTGCTGCCCAAAGGCCTCTTAGTTGTCAATACTTAAAATCATATTTGAACCACAATTTTCCTGAATATAACCGATATATGCATTTACTAAATTCCAAAAAAGAAAAAAAGAAAAAAAACGTCTATTAGAGCCTAACAAAACGTCATGATGATTGGTCAACTTCTAGTTGATATATACTCCCTATCACTTTTAGTTACACTTTTAATTTTGTACTATCTTTAAGAAAAAATAAATAAAGTATATATTTAATAACTTTATTCTTAATAATGATAGCGTTTTTAAAAATTTTGGGAATGATTTTGGGAATGAATAGTTAATGATAAGGGTCAAACAAGAAAAAAAGATTATCTTTCTCTTGATTTAATATAGTGGACAAGTAAAAGTAAAAATATATTTTTAGTATAATGGACAATAAAAGTGAAAGGAGGGAGTGGTTGGTAATTATCTTGTTGATTTGCACTCTAAGGGCTCCTTTGGTATGAGAGACATGAAATAATTAATCTCGGGACTAAATTTAAGAAGAGTTTATCCCATGTTTGGTTGAGAGAAAATTACGGTATAATTAATTTCGAGATTAATTATTCCGGAATTGAAATATTTTTTTATCCCCATGAAATAACTAATTTCAAAATAATTAATCCCGAGATAACATCTTTCCAATCAAACGACCCCTAAGTCATTTGAACACATACAACAGCACAAAATAATTAATTAAAGCAGAAGAAGCACACTTAGTTTCAAGGGAAAAACATATTTAGAGTTCACATAAATGAAACTGAGCAAATACCAAGATAATTAGGAAAAGCATCAACTAACACTATTACAACATAAGATAATAATCCAAATCTATTTTGAGAATCTCTAGAACTTCAAGGTCAAATCCAACTTCATTTCCTCCTCTTCATCATCGTCTTGAATAACAATTATTTCAGGAATTGGCTTCTCCAGTTTCTTAATAAATGGTCTTGTCCGGTAAATCGGGTTAATGTCCCTGCACATAGCAAGAACCCAATTCCAAATGTTTAATTAAATTATATAAATTAATTTAACAATAAAATTTACCCCTCTAAATAGTAACGGATTATTAGATGAATGTTAGACTAAAAGCCATACCTGTTTTGTGGTTCCCTTGTCCTTTGAGGTACATTCTGTGGAGGCAACCCATGAAATCTAGGACAAGGGTTTATTGAAAAAAGTTGTGTTTTATTTATGAAAGAAATAGTGAGGTGAACGGAATTGAACACATTTTCGTAAGCCTCATATCTAGGAATTAGAGATCTGCCATCACTCGACACACTCATCATTTCGCATTTTTCGTAAATAAAATGACGCATTAGGCTTGTAGCATCTAAGCAGATTTGGTCACAAAATCGACAAACTGTAAAACTTACCTCATTTGGATTTTGAGGTTCATTTCCAAATTCAGGCATATTTATGCATTCATTGTCAAGAAAATGACGCATAAGGCTTGTAGCATTTGGATAGATTTGGTCACAAAATCGACAAGCTATTAGAGTTACCTCATTTCCAAATGGAGACATACTTTCACTTTGAATGTTTGAAATAATGAACTTCTTTTCGTTTTTTCTTGAGAAGAAAAATAAAAATAAATCTTATTAAACGATATATAAGAGAATAAAACTAAAAGAAATAAGAAATCAATAGGAGATCATGAGGTTGAATAACTATGCGTTACAGAGAATGAAGCATAAAAATGTTGATAATACGAAAACTGAGAGTGAAAGAAATGGCTCGAGAAAGAAAAGACTGATCATGATTTTGGCGTGAGTAAGAGGAACGCGGAGGACACGTATATATAGGAGAACTAGAAAAATGCAGGGGATTCGCAATTAATAATATTTTTAAACTGCATCTCCAGAAAAGGAAAAAGGAAAATCTCAGCTAAAGTGGTTTTAAAATAATTACTAAAAAGTAGTTTTTGTAAGTTATTTCTTTTTATATTTTCTTAAAAAAGGATTTTAATGTTTTTCTTTCTGCGAGTTTATATAACTTGAATCTCTAACTTTTTTATCATTTGTAGAAAAAGTTAAACTATTTAATTTAATATACTGAAAGCCGTCATATTGGGGTCGATTGTATGTCGAAAACAACATATACGCTTGCTATTAGTTTTTAGTTCTAATAATTATATACTGATAGAAAATGTATTAGAATGCCAATTAAGTGCTGTTGCATTAAATAATTCCTACTTATTAATTGTGGAACTTTCAATTTAATTATGTTTTCCTCAAGGATAGGTTAAAAGTAAATGATAGTTGTCAGTTTCTTTACCTAAAATGGTAAAGTATCTAATGTGAAATCTGACTAGCTTTTCTACAGTTAGTGCTTTGCTCAACTTATTTCACAAACAGTAAATGCATAAATATCCTATCATAAAAGTAGATTACACTTTGTGATTACATGGAGTTTAGACCATGAAGGCACCGAACAGAGTCAGACTACAATTTACTTTTTAGTTTTGTTATTATATTTTTTTTAAAACGCATGAAATGAAGAATATTATTTTTTAAGTTTTATCCACGGTCTTTGTAAGACATAAACAATGAACAGGCAATTGAAGATAGAGATTTGCACTAAACATTAGTAGTAACCTATTGTAGGTGATCGAACTAAATAGTCGTTTATTCAATTGCTTAAACTAAAAATAGTCGATGGACGTATAATATATATATAAATAGTTCAGGTATAAAATATGTATAACTATATATAATCAGTGTATAACCCACGTATTCCGGCTAGAAAAATTAAATAACGAATATGACTGCCTATTTATGTAAAGATCCCAATTTTGTTAAAGAAATGCACACTAGCAATACCATACAAGATTCTTAAACACATACCTTGACGTGTCAATGGGTCATCGAGAAGGCTCATGGCCCAAGTTGGTGACTTTCCGTAGCACCTTGGAGGGATGCCCGTTTAAGGTCGGCCCAAATGACCGAGCCCACATCGCTATTTGTGAAAGCGGGGCCTTTGTTTGTGCAGCCCCTAAAGATCAACGTACTAAATTATTTGCCAAAAAAAAATAAAAAAACCAGAGCACCTAACGTATACATCAAGCTAGCTTAGTTATGCTGCATTCAATTTTTCCTCTCAATGTTAAAGGTTATTTCTTCTCCAACGAAACTTCTACTTAATCCAATTACTCATGAGTCCAAATATGTGATTAATTTTTTAAATTCGAGTCCAAAATAATATTTGAAACCCAAAAATATACTTTCTTAAGTTTTGGACAAAAACTCCAATTTTTAACTCTTCAATTCCTTGTTTTAGATATTGTATGTTTTCCGTTATTACCAAGTGTTAGGGGTTCGTTCCATCCCAATAACAAGTCTTTCACTTCCTTTGTTATCTTATTCCGCAATGTTGCCAACTTTTCGATATAAAGTGGAAATTTTCATTTACTACTTATACCTTTTTGTTGTTTTTGAGAAAATCTCAAACATTCTTAAGTTCTTAACAAATAAACTAGCATCTCAAAATTTTATCTCATTCCACTTCGATTACTGTAAACCTCAACACTTCGAAAAATCTTTGTGTGCAATCAAGTAAAATTATACTCTCTCCGGTCGAAAAATGACTTTTTGGTTTTTAACACATCCCTTAAGAAAATAGTACTCCCTTCGGTCCACAATAAGTGAATAAAAAATTGCACGAAGCGCCCTATTTGGTCGCCCCCATTTAATATATACCTATTTTTTTTAAACTTTTAACTTGTACTCACTTTTAAAACAACTTCAACCCCATTTCTTCTTCTCCTTCGTTTTCTTTCTTCTTCTTTCTTTTTAGGTGTAAGCATCTATATTCTAGCACGGAACAAGGAAAGCTCTACAGTCCACATACTTTGCTACAACATGGTTGCTAGAGGTATAATTCGTTATTTAAGATTCTATTTGCTCTGCAAAATCTTAAGGTCAGTTTTTGGCTTGAATCATATAGAGGATACTCTTTTTACTATGAATACATGTTCGAGTACTCAACAGAAGATCAAACCAGTAGCTTTAATCCAACAGATGAAAATTCAAAGAAGTCTTGGACGCGAAAACTCAAGCTGATTAAAAATTCCTCGTTTGGTTCAAAACTTAAATCCTCCCGCGCTTATGTCAAGTCCTTCTTTTCCAAATCTGGTTGTTCAAATGAGTACTCAGCAAACTTTGACAAAGGGTCTGTACCAATGCCTAAAGAACATAGTTATAATGTCAAAGAAGCGAAAAAAGAACCATTTGGACAAATTCAAAAAGGTGCATATTCAAAAGGAATGAACAAAGAAAATGTTGTTGATCAAGATCACAGAGGTAGACATAGAAGGTCATTTTCAGGAGCTATTAAAAGATTTTCAACAGCTAAATCTTCTTCTTCTACTTCAGCTCGAAGTTTGCCAGTTACAAAACAAAGAGCTGAAGTTCGCCAGTTACAAAATAAAACTTCAGAGCTGAAGTTCGCGAGTTACAAAACAAAAACTTCAGCTCTAGAGCTGAAGTTCGCGAGTTACAAAACAGAGAGCTGAAGTTCGCGAGTTACAAAACAAAAACTTCGCCAGTTACAAAACAAAAACTTCAGCTCTAAAGCTAAACTTCAGGCCCGTCTACTAGAATGCTGAAGTTTTGTGTGATTGCCTTTGATACTTCAGTCCCGTATGCTGAAGTTATGCGAAAAAGCGGGTACGTTTGCTATTTTTTTTGGCAAAGCGGGCACAAGTTAAAACGTGACACAAAAAACGGGTATAGATGCAAATGCTATCTTTTTTATTTTGGTCCAAAATAAGTGTCCATTTATATAATCAAGAAAAAATTCAATTTGTTTTTCCAAAATTACCCTTATGTACGTATCCCTAAAAAGTCTTTTACTACTCACATTAAGTTATGCTGCAATATTTAATTAAGGGTAGTTTAGTCACACTAACTATTTTTGTCTAAAATTTAGTATTTTCTTAATGGGTATTCCCAAGGCAAATTGGTCACTTATTGTAGACCGGAGTGAGTATCTCCTAGAAAAAAAGTACTCCCTCCGTTTCATATTAAATGATGTACTTTCCTTTTTAGTCTATTCCAAAATAAATGATACATTTCTAAATTTAGAAATAATTCAACTTTAAACTCTTTCATTTTACCCATTTACCTTTAATGAGAAGCTTTTATAGCCCCACAAATGTCATGACTCCACAAACTTTTTACCCCTTAAGCTTTTAAGATCACAAGTTTTAAAAGTCTTCTTCTTTTTTCTTAAACTCCGTGCAGAGTCAAACTACCTCATATAATATGAAACGGAGGGAGTAAGTCTTTTGACTAAATTACTCTTAATTAAAGTTTGTATATTATTAACTTGACACATTGAGATATGTAACAAGGGCAAATTTGAAAAACTAAAGTTAATTCATTCTTGATTATGTAAAAATGATACTTATTTTGAACCAAAATAAAAAGGTCAAAATGTCACTTATTACAGACCAAAGGGAGTATAATTGGGAAATATGAAGTACTTTTTGCAATATTAATAGTTTGTTTGTGTCATGACCCAAAATCCCACCATAGACATCGTGATGATACTTAGTCTCTAAGACTAGGTAACCCGATCAATTACATTTCGAGACCTTTTTTAACATATAATTTAATACAAGTGTCAAAATCAAAAGAGAAAATAAATATAAAAACCTCCCAAGACTGGTAATACTGAGTCATGAACTCTAACTGAATACATGCAATGATCCCAAGGATTGAATATACAATACTGTTTGAATAAGAGTGATAGTACAATAAAAATGAAAAGTCTCCAAGGGACTGCGACAGCCAAGCAGCATCTTGCGATCAACACCCTAGCTCTGCCCGATTCCGATATCTCCAATACCTGGCTCTGCACAAAAATATGCAGAAGTATAGTATGAGTACACCACAGTCGGTACCCAGTAAGTATCAAGACTAACCTCGGTAGAGTAGTGGCGAAGTACAGTCAATACACTCACTAATCTAATAACCTGTGCAACATTCCATACAAAATATAATAGAAATAGATAGCAGTGATAGCAACAATAATCAACTAGTGACATAAATAGCAAGGCAGCAAGAACACTATAAATATTGCTCACACGAATAATAAAGACAAGTACAATCAATTAATCAAATCCTTCAAAATATACATTTTTTCTCTATAAGTTTTCCAAATAAAAATCTTTAGAATGTAATCCTATCAATTAAATATATCCCGAATATACTTCCTCCAAATAAATATCTTATGAATTTAAATCATTCAAATAAATATCTCCCAATATGACTGTTTCAAATAAATATCTTTAGTATATAATTCTCTTAAATAAAACCTTTCAAATATAATTCTTTCAAATAAAAACCTTTCCTTTCGAATATAATTCTTTCAAATAAAAACTTTTCTAATATAATTCTTTAAAATAAAACCTTTCGAATATAATTCTTTCATGTAAAACATTTCCTTTCGAATAAAATTCTTTCAAATAAAAGACTTTCGAATATAATTCTTTTAAATAAAAACCTTTCCTTTGGAATATAATTCTTTCAAATAAAAACCTTTTGAATATTATTCTTTTAAATAAAGCCTTTCAGATATAATTCTTTTAAATAAAACCTTTCGAATATAATTCTTTCAAGTGAAATCACCGATTGACACCTCACTTCATAATCCTAAAAATCTTGGGACTCAGCCCACTTTCATATCTCACGGCACCTCGTGCCTATATTTCTATCCCAACCATATGGAAAATTCACAAGACAGAACAAAATAATTTAATGAAATGACTGAGGACTGAACGACAATACTTCATTGATAAGTAACAACACACTAAATAATGGTAAACAACAGGGGCGCTCCCCACGTATCGCCTCGTGAACTCAAATGTAAATGCTCAACAGGGGAATCTCCCAAGGTACTGCCTCATAGTCCCAAAGTAAATGTGCAAAATAGGGGGATCTCCCAAGGTACCACCTCGTAGTCCCAAAGTAAATATGCAGTACAGGGGATCTCCCGAGGTACCGCCTCGTAGTCCCAAAGTAAATATGCATTACATGGAGGATCTCCCGAGTAAATGCCTCGTAGTCCCAAAGTAAATATGCAGAAGCAAGGACAGGAGAATAACTCAACAAGAACAACCTCTTCTTAAATCCAAATTTTGATAAATATATTAAGCCTCAATTTAAACTTATTTACTTAATTATTTGCAGATGAAAAATTCATAATGTGATTATTTTTAAGAAATATCAAATCAACAAACACACGAAATTCACATAAAAATTTAAGTGACAATCACACCAAATTATCATATAAATTACAAACTAGACTGTCACGACCCAAACCGATGGGCCGTAACGGGCACCTAGAACCTTACTCAACCGAGTACCAATGTAACGTATCTTTCGTATTCATTCTATCATAGGTAAATGAACCAAAGTAAAGCATGAGGAAATACAAACTTATACATATGACATACTGGCCTATAAGACCAAATGATCACTCGTACACTGAACATAGGCCATACAATATTTTATATACATGACATATGTCTACAAGCCTCTAAGAGTACATAAACATCATAAAGGTCGGGACAAGGCCTCGCCATATTAATCAATACATGTCCTAATCATACTAACCAAATAAGCAACTCCTGAGCAAATGGAGCGCACCAACACTTTTTGCTGAGTTGATAGCCTACTTGGAGGACTTTCATCCTGTCTATCAAGACCTACGGGCATGAAATGCAACGTCCCTAGGCAAAAGAGATGTCAGTAGGAATAATATACCGAGTATGTAAGGCACATAAATAAGTATATAAAAGTCATGGAAGAAACATGGAATAATTGACTCAACTTGTAAGTCTGGATAACTCTGTAAATCATGAAATACTTATAGTGTCATGCATATGCGTATGAATGTCATGTCGTGCATAGGTACATGTTTCATAACATCATCAAGCCTCTGAGGGCATCCCATCATATCATCTCGGCCACTGTGGGCAAAAATCATCAACGTTTACCAGCTGATCAGGTGGTGGTGCGTATATAACGCCATAACCTTTTCCCATATCCCATATACATATATACACATATATACGTGTATATAATGCCGTCTGGTCATGGGTCAATGTACATGGATAAATGAATGCAATGCATGAGAAGTACGCTAATAAAATATCTCGGAAATGTCATAAGACCATTATGCCTTTGAATAATATCATGAAGTAAACTTTAACAACTTACGTATTTTCTGAGACCCATACACAGACGATAGAATAATAAGACATATAGGAATTCAAGAACGTAGGTACCTCTAATACTTTTATGAATAGAATCATTTATGGAAGTTGTGCATTTGCTCGTTTCATTTGTGTCGCATAGATCATGCCGAAAGAAAAGAAGAGATAGCCTTAACATACATGGACCGATTCTCTTGATAATTCCTCTGACACACGTCTATTGCGACATCACGTAACAGCGGATCGAAGTAGGGGAAAAATCCGTATGATATTCTTGGGAAAGATTGCATCGTACTTCCTTAGAATCACAAATCTCACGTTACTATAGCATTGTAAACGTTTCATATGAATTCTAGTTGAAACACGTTGCTATCATGCATAATCTTGGATGAAACTTTCTTGCTGATCCTTTTCAATAATTTGTAGAGACACAAAATAAATTAGAATGGTTTCTTTTTGTTTTTTTAAGTCTTTAGGTGTGGGCCCCACACTTTTGATGACTAAGCCACATAATCCTTTAATTGTGACACCTTGCCATATGATTCAAGAGTCACCAATTGATTTTTTATCCAATCTCATGGGCTCCCATGTTAGTGTTTATAAGGTTTATCCAAAAATTATCCACTTAATTTATTAATTAATTTGCTAATCCCCCGTTAATCAATAATTACTCAATTATCCATATAATTAGGAATTATTTCAAATTACGTAAAATACTACTCCCTTTTATCATATATTTACACCTTACTATCATGGTCATATGGTACCTTGTATGGTACTAGTTCATAAGTACCAGATATTTTAGATCGGGCCTTATTTTATCCCAAAATATCAAACTTTGACAAAAATTCATTTTCTTCGATTTGATTACCCTCTCACCTTCACAAATTTACTCATCACTTGTTTGAAATAGCATAGTGCTTATAATCTCCAAATAATCTTGTCCTTGAATCGAGGTCAATTATCTTATGATAATTTTACAGATAATACTGTAGGGCATAACATCATCGTAACATAATATTGCAGGACGTAACATTATCATAATATAATACTGCAGGGTGGAATATCGACGTAATACTGCGGGGCGTAACATCATTTCCTCATTTGGAACATTCGTCCTCAAATGTTGACTGATGCACTTATCATTCTCATAACCCATAACTCTTGCGAATACTTTAATATTCTCCTTTCCATTTAGGCAACTTTTCTTTGAATAAATCCAAAGGCCAAGGCATTCCCCCCTTTAAGCCTCTTTCTCACACCACGACTGGTAGTTGGAATCCTTCTAATCTCATAACTGTTGCTACCTTCTATCATGCAGCATGTATGACTCCAACTTTGTATGTGCACCTACGCGACGCTTCTCTCCCTTTTCCTCCAGCCCTTAGCCAATCTCTAGGCCTCACTTTGTGAACATATACAGATCTTGATAAGATGTCTCTCTGGGCATCTAAAGTTCTTCGCTTGGTACTTTGTTGAACTTACGGATATTGCTATATCTTATTTCATAGACTCGGTTATCCATTCGTATGAATTTACTACATCTAAGTAGGTCAGTATACCATTGCTCTTACTTCGATTTATCGCTACTGAGGTCTGCTACCAAACTCTAGGTTACTCTCGTTGCTTATCCTACATGTATAAATCTAAGTCCTTTAATGCTTCTTCATCACTGTTCATCTTAATAATGATGGCCTATTCTCATCTCATACTTCATAACTTTTATCCATCCATTGTTGATTCACCTCAATGTTGATCTGCCCACTACTGATAACTTGTCCTCGTATGTAACACTACCGCTAGGGCTCACGTTGCAACGAGGAACATCTGGAGTAATTTCCATAACCGTATTTCATAGTGTCGACGCCCCCTTTTTCTCTAACCGTGGGGTCAGAAATCGGGTATATGACATTGAGAGGACAACTCTATTCCCTTTCGAGAATTGGGTTTAGAAGTTGAACAATCGCCACCTAATGATTATAGTGCATTAGGACACTTTAAGAAGGGTTTCAGATGAAGAGACCAGAGATTAGGGTAAGGGCTAGAAATTATCCCGAGGGGAAGGTGTTAGGCACCCCTCAAGATCCTCTAGTGTGGTTCCCGACCATATTACAATTGTGACTTTACAAGTAAACAATCAAGGCTCAAATAAGGATTCACATATAACATTGCAAACAGGTTGAAATTTTTTGAAGGTAAGTAAAGAGGGCCGAAATTCATGAAAAAGAGATTTGAATAGTTTTACTAGAAGAGATGAAAGCAAATAAAGGGAGGGGAGTCCTAAGTTTATAATTAATATGGATTTCAAAGCAATACCCAGCGATCACTCCTCAGAAGAGGGGTCGCACGTGATATTAACGCATCAGTCATCATATCCATATCTACCCTTCCCACCCCGTTAAGGTATTTAAACGCGATCAGTCTCGTTTACTTATTGCATGCTAGTACCCGTCTCAACCTATCAGTCCCGGGGTATCAGGACTTCTAATCCTAAAGGGGAAGGAAAGGGATATAGGCATATATGGAGTTCAAAGGTTAAAATTCTAATTGCGACATACAAAACAAGTAACAAATATAAGGATGAACAAAACAAATAGGTAAGGCTCAAGTAAACCCCTTAATCAAACAAACACTTAGTTTAGCATGTCTTGGCACATACTGATTTGGTCTTTAAATTAAACTTAAACAGCGAACGGACTGGTTCAACCCATATGTTTAGATAGAAAGTCTGCATTAGGAAACTTGGATCCAATTGTCAAAAATTAAGGTATTTCAAGCGAGTGATTTAAAGGGTACTGGTTTCAGGAAAAAGTAGTCTAATGCAAAGGAGTTTTGAAAAGAAAGTATAGACTGCAGTAAAAATAAAACACAGAAATGGTTGTGAAAGAGTTTCAGAGATAGAAATATCTAAGGAAAGGGTAAGTCGCAACTGTTTTAAAAGACAATTTCAGGGTCTGAGTAAAACGTTTAGGCAGAATGTTTAGAAAGAAACTGTTTCAGAAAAAGATGCCGATTTGAGGGATTTAAAAGCATACTGAGTCAAGAGAGTTTTTGTCAAAGAATTAAGATTTCTGAAATCGTTGTTGTATTAAGACGTTAAGGACTAGTTAATAGATCATTATTACTTTAAGCGAATCAGACGAGTTTGATGCTAATCCTATAGGCATGATATCTATCTTGATTTTTAAAACCTGTTATTGAACTTGTAAAAGATGATTGTGTTAATTAATCCTACAGTTTGCCTAATGCATATGCATACCTTATAGGCATGATCTCTATATGTATTGATTACATGAACGTTAAGTCCTATATGCATAATTTCTATGTGATTTGTAGCACAATGAAGCGTTGACCCTATAAGCATGGTCTCTAAATGATGTGGAACCAGAAACATTGAACAATCCTATAGGCAGGATTTCTAAAAAAATAAAATCCTAAAGCATGGTTTCTACCCTTACTAATGCAAGAATGTAAAACCCCTCCCACACCCTTTTACTATATTCCCCAAATTCTTTATACAAATTATTACATACCAAAAGAAAGAAAATAAATACCTTAAAAACAAACAGCTAGATCCGAGTATCCTAATTCAATCTTAATGTCCAATAACATGTGATTAACCAATTCCGGATTTTCAAAGCCTTCTCTTTATCCACAGTGTTTCAAAGTTCCAAGGAATCTCAAGGATTCCTGGCATTGCTTACACTCAAGATACTATTTAGAATTAGAATAGTGCAGTGCGGAATAGCCAGCCCTCAGGCATCCAAGTTCAGTGGGAGCTCAAGGATCCCAAAGCATGGCTTGCAAGAGAGGGGCAGAACTTAGAGCTAGGAATGAGTGCAAAATGAAAGAGGGATTGGGGAGCCATAGAAAATGGTGGTCATACCCAGCCACAGGTGTTGACTGGCATACCCCTGACCATTTGTTTGGTCCAAACAAGTTAAGAGCAGACCTTAGAGGTCAGACCTGAGTCTAGATGGTGACTAGGATAACACCATACCCAAATCAGGCTCAGCATATAAAGGGGAGAAGGGAGTGGGAATTGATTGAGTTAGGAGGTTCAAAGAACATAGTTCAGAGTCATAGACAACAATATCAAAGTGCTGTTATGGCTGGAACTATACTCACATACAAAGGGGAAAAGGGAAAGGGAGTTCACATAAGAAAAGCACAACAGGGTTGCAGAAACATAGTAAAGAAGAACATAACAGACTAGGAAGTAAACACATAATGAAGAAGCATTATTCAACTAAGAATAACGTACCAGTTGCAAAGTAAGAACAAGCAGAACAATAGAGCAATCCGGCAAGTAAACACAGCAGGAGCAGACTTAAGTTCAGTAGAACACTTGAGAGTTTTAGAGAGAGAGCTCAAAATTGTTTCAGAAAGCACAAAGTAGAAGAAGAGAGTAGAATTTTTTTGTGTAAAAGAACTCAGTATTTGAATGTGTAAAAGCCTGTGTTTTTGTGCAGAAAAGTCTGTGAAAGCATGTGAAAACCCCTTGCTTTAGTGCAAAAGAGCAGTCCCTTTTATAGTGCAGACGGTGAGTTAAAAAAAGGTGAGAGAATAGTTTTGAAATCAATCACAAGGTGTTTCCCTTTGGTTAAGGGATTTGATTCAAACGGGCAAAATAAATAAGGAAAGGATTTGTTTTAAACAATCTTTTCTGAGGCAGCATAACATGGGCAAATACACAGAAACCTATTTAAGGAAACAGTTTAGTAATACACGGTTTAGGTCAAACAAGGAAAGACAATCAATCAACCAGCTAGTAAAATCAGGATTCGAATCTTAGTGTGAATAAATCCAACCAGAAAAAGGTGAGAAGGGTTTAATTTAAAGAAAATCAACAACACACAATCAAACATTTTAAAAAAGGAATTCGGAATCAATCACAAGCTGGCCAAAGGCCTTTTGAAAGAAGAGAATTTGTCATATAATAAACATACAGACATGTGAGACAAGAGAGAGTTGTTGTAAAACTAGCAAGAAATCAGAGTCCCCAAGAAGGTTAGGTTCACAGATTTAGAATGAGTCTGAAAGAGAGTCAGGGTTCTGAATGGAACCCTAGTCCAAACACAAAGTCAAGCTTGCCAAAACCCCCCAAATACTAGGGTTTCTGACTCGAATCAGATGCATAGATGAGAAAGCAACAAATTGAACAGGCTCAGTAGTCTCTTTCATAGACTTATGAGAAACAAACAGAGAGAACAACAAGTTTGAAACACAGGGAATACATTTAGGCAAAGCTTGTCACTCAAACAAGTTCAGAAAAGAAAAAGCGATACAGGTTTAGGAAAATAGTAGATGAAACATGTTCAAACAAAGTCCAGTAAAGGTAAGCAAGGAGCAGAAGCTCAGTAAAAAATACAGTAGAGGAACATACGAGATAGACATGTAAAGCATGCTTATAGAACCCAATAGGAGAAAGAACAAAACACAAAACAGAAGAACATGCGTAATAACGGCAAAACACAAGAACATAGGAGAAAACATGCGAGGAAAGAACATAAGACATAACCGAAAAACTCGTAAGAAACATGGCATATACGGATTCACACAAAGAAAAGAATAAGGAGAAGAGGCAGAAGTCGTTTTAAGATTTTTGAAAACCTTAAATCGAAACAGACTAGTTTTTAAAAAAAGAAAAATTGGGGAAAAGTTTTAAAAACTTCGAGTATAACACAGATTTACCACAAATATAAGAAAATAAAAGAAAAAGGAACCTCGAACAGCTTTAGGGTTTCTCAGAAACCCTAGAAACGAGAAGGCTTGGAAAGGGTCTGGTCTCGAACAGGTCTGAGCCATAGCTATGCTTTTTAAGGCTCGAACACGTCGGAACGGAGCCGGAGAGGCCATAAGACCTCAGATCTATGGAGGATCTGAATGGGCATCGTTGAGGTGGAACCTCAAAATCTCGAACCACCATGATTTGGGGGTGAAGGGAGGTGAGCATAGGCCGTTCATGGCCTGAGAAGCCATGGACTCCAGTGAGATTTGGTCGGAGAAGACGAGGAAGACGATTAGGGTTTCTGAGTGTTAGACAGCATTTGAGAGAAAGGGAGGGTTTGAGGGCGGCGGTCGAAGAGAAATGATAGATAGGGTTAGGTCGTTCAAAATTAAAAAGGAAAGGAGGGATGAGGGTCGTTGATCAAAATGATCAACGGCCAGGATCTGAAGATACAAACGGACGGGTTTAGTTAATGGGTCAGGGGTCGGGTTAAATTTGAATTGGGCTGGTCCAATTTGGGCTTGAAATTGGCTGAGATTGAGATGGAATTGTGGTTAAAATTGAAACGAATTGAGGCTAAAATTGAAATAGCCAGTTTTCCCCTATTATTTTATAAAAATAGTAAAAATGTTTTAAAAGCAAATTAAAGGTACTGAGTTAATAAATAATATGTAAACCTTAATTTAAAATATTGGGATTAATTTATATTTAAGAAAAAATGCTATTAAATCTTAAAGAGGCTAGCATGACAATTATATGCAATTTAGTTTTAAAATACCAAACGAATTTGTAAAAATATGCAAAAAATCATGCCAACTATATTTGAGGTAATTATGAGAATAAAGTAAATTATTTTCCAAAATGGCAAGTTTTGGGATTAACTATTGGGATTTTATGATGTAAAAATAGGCCGTAAATTGATTTAAAAATCATTAAAAATGCCAAAACCTTTTGGTGTGCTTATATATGCACATATATGTTATTTTGGAAGTGTTTTGGGTATAAAAATACATAGGAAAAAATTGGATATCAACAGCTGCCCCTCTTTACCCGAGGAGGATGAAAGAGTTGTCGGGTAAAGACAAGATGGCCAATTTTGACCGGATCGGCGATTGAAAAGTGTTTTGACCAAGATCTGGATTCGGAGCCGCCTACATATCCCTGGTTTTATCGGAATCAGGCCATATGTAGTTCAGGAACCATTGACGGAGTGTGTCGAATGAGGATTCGAAAAGAACGGACGCGATGATTAGATTTGGAGTCGGACAGACTACGGAGAACCGAAGCGAGATCGCTCCTGCTGAGATGGCCGTTTGCTAGCCGATGTACCTGCAAGTGAGCAATGTAGCATGTATTGTGCATAATTTAAACATGATGCAAGTTCCCATTGGACCATGAATGCTGTCTTTGGACGGTTAGGATGACGTCCTCAGACTATGATGTCCTGGGCCGTGAAGAGCATAAAAAAAATAAAAATTCCCAGGCCATGAAATGGTGTTCTCGGGCTATGCAGATGGTGCCTCCGAACTATGATGCCTTTGAATAAGTTGGCGATCTTTCAGCCCATGAAAAGGTGGTAATCTTTCAGCCAAATGAATGCAAAGGGTGGCGATCTTTTAGCCAGAGCGAAAATTTAAATGCAGATGGTGATATTGCAGCCATTCAAAATAAAGTGGCGATATTTCAGCCATGCAAGATGGAGACAGAGCTTAGTCTCGAAAGACAGATAAGTAGCCTTATGCATGATGGAGGTAGAGCTTAACCTCGAAAGGCAGATAGGTAGCCTTATGCAAAATGTAGATAGAGACAATGCTTAGTCTCGAAAGGCAGACAAGTAGCCTTATGCAATGCTGAGATATGCGGATGGAGGTAGAGCTTAACCTCGAAAGGCAGAAAGGCAGCCTTATGCAAAAATGTAGATGGAGACAATGCTTAGTCTCGAAAGGCAGATAAGTAGCCTTATGCAATGCAAAGATATGTGGATGGAGGTAGAGCTTAACCTCGAAAGGCAGAAAGGCAGCCTTATGCAAAATGCAGGAAATGTGGACGGAGACAGAGCTTAGTCTCGGAAGGCAGAAAAGTAGCCTTATGCAAAATGCAGGAAATGCAGATGGAGACAGAGCTTAGTCTCGGAAGGCAGAGAGGTAGCCTTATGCAGGTGATGATGGAGGTAGAGCTTAACCTCGGAAGGCAGAAAAGTAGCCTTATGCAAAATGCAGGAAATGCAGATGGAGACGGAGCTTAGTCTCGGAAGGCAGAGAGGTAGCCTTATGCAGGTGATGATGGAGGCAGAGCTTAACCTCGGAAGGCAGAAAAGTAGCCTTATGCAAAAATGTAGATGGAGGTAGAGCTTAACCTCGGAAGGCAGAAAAGTAGCCTTATGCAGCGCAAGAATGTAAAAGGATGATTAGTAGTAAGATCTCTTAGCTGATAGCCGATTACGAAAATATGACTGCTGGGAAGATTGATAGCAATTGCGGGCAAGTGATGATTCTGAGAAGTTGCATTCTTGGGAAAGTATGCGTACATAAATATATCTGACGATATTGGGAGTCGAGTGCCTACATCCAAAGAAAATTATGAGTTCTGTGAGGGGAAAGGTTAGTTCGTCTTCCCCGGGATCTTGACGTTGTGTGTCATTGGGGTAGCGTCGCTAAACAACAACAATTTGGATAATAGTTATGCATGATTTAGTAAATATAACGTATATAATCGGAAATAGTTTTCTTTAGATGAACCAACGACTGCGACATGGTTCAGGACATTGCAACCTCTTTTCTCCGGAATTTTGAGGGTCCTCCTCAAAATTCTGCCCCAGTTTGCTGAGCGGACGTTTCTAACGGCTGTGCTAAATGACTAAAAAACATCTTTGGAATTTTGAGGGTTCTCCTCAAAATTCTGCCCCAGTTTGCTGGGCTGGCGCTTCTCGCGATGCATGAACTAAAATTAACTTCGAAATTTTGAGGGCCCTCCTCAAAATTCTGCCCCAGCTCCAATAGCGGGGGAAAAATGGAATTTTTATTAAATTATGACCTACCCATAGGGCTGCCTACATATCCCCTCTTAAACAGGAATCAGGTCAGGCGTAGTTCAAATTACATTATTAAGGGAATCATAAGTGGTTACACATAATATCGTTTCACTGCATCTGAATTGATTGGCTTCAGCCAGACTTCTCCATCCATCTCCGCAAGAATAAGGGCTCCTACAGTTAGAACCCGGTGAACCATGTACGGAACCTGCCAATTAGGAGAGAACTTCCCCTTGGCCCCATCTTGATATGGGATGATTTTCTTCAACACCAGTTGCCCTGGTGTAAACTTCGTTGGCTTAACCCTTTTGTTGAAGGCTCTGGACATTCTGTTCTGATACAACTGACCGTGGCAAACCGCATTCATCCTTTTCCCATCTATAAGGTCTAACTGCTCGTAGCGACCTTTTACCCATTCTGCATCATCCAATTCTACTTCTTGCATGATCCTTAAGGAGGGGATTCATACCTCGGCGGGGATGACTGCCTCTATACCATAAACCAGCATGTAGGGAGTTGCTCCGGTCGATGTGTGGACTGTAGTGCGGTATCCCAATAAGGCGAATGATAACTTCTCATGCCATTGTTTGTGCCTTTCGACCATCTTCCTTAGTATTTTCTTAATATTCTTGTTGGCTGCTTCCACAACTTTATTCATCTGAGGCCTGTAGGCTGTAGAGTTCTTGTGTTTGATATTGAAAGTTTCACACATTGCTTTCATCAAGTCGCTGTTGAGATTGGAACCATTATCGGTGATGATTGATTCCGGAACCCCGAACTGACAAACAATGCGGTCGCGGACGAAACCCGCCACAACCTTCTTAGTGACCGCCCTGTATGATGTTGCTTCGACCCATTTGGTAAAATAATCGATTGCCACTAGGATGAACCTGTGCCCATTTGATGCGGCAGGCTCGATAGGTCCGATAACATCCATTCCCCAAGCGGCGAATGGCCATGGTGAGCTTGTCGCAGTAAGCTCGTTTGGAGGTGCCTTTATCATATCTGCATGTATCTGACAGCGATGGCATTTGCGAACATACTGGATACAGTTTGTTTCCATAGTCATCCAGAAATACCCTGCTCGAAGTATCTTTTTTGCTAAGACAAAACCATTCATGTGCGGCCCGCAGGTCCCTGCATGCACCTCGTCCAATAGCTTGGATGCTTCTTTTGCTTCGACACACCTTAGTAGACCCAAATCGGGAGTCCTCCTGTACAGGATTCCTCCACTGTGAAAAATGTTGCTGGATAGCCTACGAAGTGTACGCTTTTGAGTAGCGTTGGCAAGTCCTGGATATTCCCCTGTTGTCAAGTACTCCTTGATGTCATGGAACCATGGTTTTCCATCTGCTTCTTCCTCAACGTGGGCACAATAAGCTAGCTGATCATGAATCTTTACTAGGATGGGGTCAATGAAATTTGTATCTGGATGCTGGATCATGGACGATGAAGTAGCTAATGCATCAGCAAGCTCGTTCTGGACTCTGGGGACGTGCTGAAATTCTGTCTTTGTGAACCTTTTCCTCAACCCCTGTATATGATGCAAGTAGGGAAGTATCTTAGAGTTCTTGGTTGCCCACTCTCCTCGAACCTTATGTATGAGCAAGTCTGAATCCCCGATCACTAGCAACTCCTGAACGTTCATGTCAATAGCTATTTTGAGCCCCAAGATGCAGGCTTCATATTCAGCCATATTATTGGTGCAAGGGAACCTGAGTTTGGCAGATACTGGGTAGTGCTGGCCGGTTTCTGATACTAAGATTGCTTCTATGCCAACTCCTTTGAAATTTGCTGCTTTGCCGAAAAACAACCTCCAACCATCATAGGATTATGCAATATCTTCTCCTATGAAAGATACCTCTTCATCGGGAAAATACGTTTTTAGGGGCTCGTATTCTCCGTCTACGGGATTCTCGGCGAGATGGTCCGCCAAGGCTTGCTCTTTGATTGCTTTCTGGGTCATGTAAGCAATATCGAATTCACTTAGCAGGATCTGCCATTTGGCGAGCTTGCCAGTGGGCATGGGCTTCTGGAAGATATACTTCAGAGGGTCCATTCTGGATATGGGATAAGTAGTGTAAGCACAGAAGTAATGCCTTAACTTCTGCGCAACTTAAGTCAGAGCACAACAAGTGCGTTCTAAAAGAGAATACCGGGCCTCGTACGGTGTGAACTTCTTACTGAGATAGTAAATGGCTTGCTCCTTTCTCCCTGTTTCATCATGTTTTCCTAAAATACAACCGAATGCTCTATCCAATACCGTAAGGTAAAGCAATAGGGGTCTTCCTAGCTCAAGCGGAACCAAGACCGGCGGCGTTGATAGGTATTCCTTGATTCTGTCAAAAGCTTTTTGACAATCATCAGTCCATTTGGTAGCAGTTCTTCAACATTTGGAAGATAGGTTCACAAATGACCGTGGATTGAGCTATGAACCGGCTGATATAGTTGAGTCTTCCCAGGAAACTCATCACGTCCTTCTTGTTCTTAGGCGACGACAATTCTTGGATAGGTTTGACCTTTGTTGGATCCAATTCTATTCCTCGACGAATCACGATGAAACCCAATAATTTTCCAGCAGGAACCCCGAATGCACACTTGGCAGGATTCAGTTTCATATTGTACCTCCTCAGTCTGTTGAAGAACTTTCTTAGATCTGCCATGTGATCCCTGGCTTTCTTGGATTTGATGATGACATCATCCACATATACCTCGATCTCCTTGTGTATCATGTTATGAAAGATGGTAGTCATGACTCTCATGTAGGTGGCACCAGCGTTCTTCAAACCGAATGGAATCATCTTGTAATAGTACATTCCCCACGGCGTGATGAAAGCCGTTTTTTCTGCATCTTCCTCATCCATCCATATCTAATGATACCCAGCGAAACAATCAACAAAAGACTACAACTCATTCTTAGCGCAATTGTTGATAAGAATGTGTATGTTAGGCAAGGGGAAGTCGTCTTTGGGGCTGGCCCGATTAAAATCCCGGTAGTCAACACAAACTCTAACTTTCCCATCCTTTTTTGGCACTGGTACGATGTTGGCTAACCATTTCGGATACTCTACTACCCTGAGAACCTTGGCTTTGACTTGCTTGGTAACCTCTTCTTTGATTTTTAAACTCATGTCGGGTTTGAATTTCCTGAGCTTCTGCTTTACCGGTGGGCATGTTGGATCTGTTGGCAGTTTGTGAGCTACAATGGATGTGCTGAGACTAGTCATATCATCATATGACCAGGCGAATATGTCTTCATATTCCTTTAGGAACTCATTGTGCTCTTTCTTTTCTGACGGTGACAGGTGAACACTGATGCACGTTTCTTTGACATTCTCTGTATCTCCCAGATTAACGACCTCAGTTTCTTCCAAGTTAGACTTAGGCCTATTTTCAAAATTCTCAACTCCTCTAACGACCTCTTCTGGTATATCATCCTCTTCTAAGCCCGTATCCGTTTGTTGCGTTGTCTCGTTGCAAGTCACAATCGTTGGTTCATCATCAAGGCAAGTAATAGTAATGTTGTGTAAAACAAAGTGACTGATAGGGAAATAATAAGAGCGAGATATATAATAAACTAAAATGCTTCGATTAGATTCATAATTGTTTTGAATATCAGAGCTTTTTTCAAAATTAAAGACAATGCGAAAATAAAATTAGCTAGTAAAAAGTAAAAATGTGATGCATGGTGCTTTTGTTTAGGCTTGCTACCCCGAAGCTTTTTGGGCCCTGGTGGTTCTGATTGACCAATTCCTGACTGAGCATTGGATCTCTTATTGTATGATGATGGTTCCAGAATGCACGAACTAACCTTTAGGGAGGGGAATAAAAATAAAGAAAAACAAAAAGGTAACAAGTTAGTGCAGGTTATGAGAAGAAAAATTGTTGCAATATTTAAACACATTGTGCAAGAATATAAATCGTGTCCTAATTTAGGTGCCTCGTTGTGCCTGAGGTAAGCCTAGTGACAAATTAGCTTGGAGAACTTATAATGCTAAGTGCCTCATTTTATTGATAAAAATAAGACGAATCCCAAAACGACACTAAAATAGCGGAAAGTAAAAATGTCACTAATGGCTATTGGCCTTATTACATTAAAAGCGAAAAGAAAGACCCCTAACTACTTGGTCCCAGAAGGACCTTCTTCAGGTTGAATGTTCTCGTTGATCAAGTCCTCCAGCTCGCGCAGATTTTCCAGTAAAAATGCTATTACCAGATGTTCTCCTTTGCCTTCCTCAACATTTTGACAGTCGATGACTCTTTTCCTCACTTTCCCTTCCAATTCTAGCAAGCTGACAGATCTAAGGTCCTATGGCCTCTCCGGCTCCGTTCCGACGTGTTCGAGCCTTAAAAAGCATAACTATGGCTCAGACCTGTTCGAGACCAGACCCTTTCCAAGCCTTCTCGTTTCTAGGGTTTTTGAGAAACCCTAAAGCTGTTCGAGGTTCCTTTTTCTTTTATTTTCTTAGATCTGTCGTAAATCTGTGTTATACTCGAAGTTTTTAAAACTTTTCCCCAATTTTTCTTTTTTTAAAAACTAGTCTGTTTCGATTTAAGGTTTTCAAAAATCTTAAAATGACTTCTGTCTCTTCTCCTTCTTCTTTTCTTTGTGTGAATCCGTATATGCCATGTTTCTTACGAGTTTTTCGGTTATGTCTTATGTTCTTTCCTCGCATGTTTTCTCCTATGTTCTTGTGTTTTGCCGTTATTACGCATGTTCTTCTGTTTTGTGTTTTGTTCTTTCTCCTATTGGGTTCTATAAGCATGCTTTACATGTCTATCTCGTATGTTCCTCTACTGTATTTTTTACTGAGCTTCTGCTCCTTGCTTACCTTTACTGGACTTTGTTTGAACATGTTTCATCTACTATTTTCCTAAACCTGTATCGCTTTTTCTTTTCTGAACTTGTTTGAGTGACAAGCTTTGCCTAAATGTATTCCTTGTGTTTCAAACTTGTTGTTCTCTCTGTTTGTTTCTCATAAGTCTCTGAAAGAGACTACTGAGCCTGTTCTATTTGTCGTTTTCTCATCTATGCATCTGATTCGAGTCAGAAACCCTAGTATTTGGGGTTTTTTGGCAAGCTTGACTTTGTGTTTGGACTAGGGTTCCATTCAGAACCCTGACTCTCTTTCAGACTCATTCTGAGTCTGTGAACCTAACCTTCTTGGGTACTCTAATTTCTTGCTAGTTTTACAATAACTCTCTCTTGTCTCACATGTCTGTATGCTTTTTATATGACAAATTCTCTTCTTTCAAAAGGCCTTTGGCCAGCTTGTGATTGATTCCGAGTTCCTTTTTTAAAAGGTTTGATTGTGTGTTGTTGGATTTTCTTTAAATTAAACCCTTCTCACCTTTTTCTGGTTGGATTCATTCACACTAAGATTCGAATCCTGATTTTACTAGCTGGTTGATTGATTGTCTTTCCTTGTTTGACCTTAACCGTGTATGACTAAACTGTTTCCTTAAAAAGGTTTCTGTGTATTTGCCCATGTTATGCTGCCTCAGAAAAGATTGTTTAAAACAAATCCTTTCCTTATTTATTTTGCCCGTTTGAATCAAATCCCTTAACCAAAGGGAAACAACTTATGATTGATTTCAAAACTATTCTCTTACCTTTTTTTTACTCACCTTCTGCACTATAAAAAAGACTGCTCTTTTGCACTAAAGCAAGGGGTTTTCACATGCTTTCATAGACTTTTCTGCACAAAAACACATGCTTTTACACATTCGAATACTGAGTTCTTTCACAAAAAAAAATTCTACTCTCTTCTTCTACTTTGTGCTTTCTGAAACAATTTTGAGCTCTCTCTCTAAAACTCTCAAGTGTTCTGCTGAACTTAAGTCTGCTCCTGCTGTGTTTACTTGCCGGATTGCTCTATTGTTTTGCTTGTTCTTACTTTGCAACTGGTACGTTATTCTTAGTTGAATAATGCTTCTTCATTATGTTTTTACTTCCTAGTCTGTTATGTTCTTCTTTACTATGTTTCTGCAACCCTATTGTGCTTTTCTTATGTGAACTCCCTTTCCCTTTTCCTCTTTGTATGTGAGTATAGTTCCAGCCATAACATCACTTTGATATTACTGTCTATGACTTTGAATTGGGTTCTTTGAACCTCCTAACTCAATTAATTCCCACTCCCTTCTCCCCTTTATATGCTGAGCCTGATTTGGGTCTGGTGGTGTCCTAATCACCATCTAGACTCAGGTCTGACCTCTAAGGTTTGCTCTTAACTTGTTTGGACCAAACAAATGGTTAGGGGTGTGCCAGTCAACACCTGTGGTTGGGTATGACCACCATTTGCTTTGGCTCCCCAATCCCTCTTTCACTTTGCACTCATTCCTAGCTCTAAGTTCTGCCCCTCTCTTGCAAGCCATGCTTTGGGACCCTTGATCTCCCACTGAACTTGGATGCCTGAGGGCTGGCTATTTCGCACTGCACTATTCTAATTCTAAATGGTATCTTGAGTGTAAGCAATGCCGGGAATCCTTGAGATTCCTTGAAACTTTGAAACACTTTGGATAAAAAGAAGGCTTTGAAAATCCGGAATTGGTTAATCATATGTTATTGGACATTAAGATTGAATTAGGCTGCTCGGATCTAGCTGTTAGTTTTTAATGTATTTATTTTCTTTCTTTTGGTTTGTAATAATTTGTATAAAGAATTTGGGGAATATAGTAAAAGGGTGTGGGAGGGGTTTTACATTCTTGCATCAGTAAGGGTAGAAACCATGCTTTAGGATTTTAATTTTTTTAGAAATCCTGCCTATAGGATTGTTCAATGTTTCTGGTTCCACATCATTTAGAGACCATGCCTATAGGGTCAACGCTTCATTGTGCTACAAATCACATAGAAATCATGCCTATAGGACTTAACGTTCATGTAATCAATGCATATAGAGATCATGCCTATAAGGAATGCATATGCATTAGGCAAACTGTAGGGTTAATTAACACAATCATCTTTTACAAGTTCAATAACAGGTTTTAAAAATCAAGATAGATATCATGCCTATAGGATTAGCATCAAACTCGTCTGATTCGCTTAAAGTAATAATGATCTATTAACTGGTCCTTAACGTCTTAATACAACAACGATTTCAGAAGTCTTAATTCTTTGACAAAAACTCTCTTGACTCAGTATGCTTTTAAATCCCTCAAATCGGCATCTTTTTCTGAAACAGTTTCTTTCTAAACATTCTGCCTAAACGTTTTACTCAGACCCTGAAATTGTCTTTTAAAACAGTTGCGACTTACCCTTTCCTTAGATATTTCTATCTCTGAAACTCTTTCACAACCATTTCTGTGTTTTATTTTTACTGCAGTCTATACTTTCTTTTCAAAACTCCTTTACATTAGACTACTTTTTCCTGAAACCAGTACCCTTTAAATCACTCGCTTGAAATACCTTAATTTTTGACAATTGGATCCAAGTTTCCTAATGCAGACTTTCTATCTAAACATATGGGTTGAACCAGTCCATTCGCTGTTTAAGTTTAATTTAAAGACCAAATTAGTATGTGCCAAGACATGCTAAACTAAGTGTTTGTTTGATTAAGGGGTTTACTTGAGCCTTACCTATTTGTTTTGTTCATCCTTATATTTGTTACTTGTTTTGTATGTCGCAATTAGAATTTTAACCTTTGAACTCCATATATGCCTATATCCCTTTCCTTCCCCTTTAGTATTAGAAGTCCTGATACCCCGGGACTGATAGGTTGGGATGAGTACTAGCATGCAATAAGTAAACGAGACTGATCGCGTTTAAATACCTTAACGGGGTGGGAAGGGTAGATATGGATATGATGACCGATGCGTTAATATCACGTGCGACCCCTCTTCTGAGGAGTGATCGCTGGGTATTGCATTGAAGTGATCCATATTAATTATAAACTTAGGACTCCCCTCCCTTTATTTACTTTCATCTCTTCTTGTAAAACTGTTCAAATCTCTTTTTCATGAATTTCGGCCCTCTTTACTTACCTTCAAAAATTTTCAACCTGTTTGCAATGTTATATGTGAATCCTTATTTGAGCCTTGATTGTTTACTTGTAAGCACAATTGTAATATGGCCGGGAACCACACTAGTGGATCTTGAGGGGTGCCTATCACCTTCCCCTCGGGATAATTTCTAACCCTTACCCTAATCTCTGGTCTCTTCATCTCAAACCCTTCTTAAAGTGTCCTAATGCACTATAATCATTAGGTGGCGACTCTTCAACTTCTAAACCCAATTCTCGAAAGGGAATAGAGTTGTCCTCCCAATGTTGTATACCCGATTTCTGACCCCACGGTTAGAGAAAAAGGGGGTGTCGACAGCATGGCGACTCCGTTGGGGTGTTTCTTTAGGCTTTTACCATTGCATGTTGTTTGTGACTTTATTATCTCATTAACTACTTTATTTACTGTCTTTTATTGTTTCACTACGAAACTGACTTGGCTCTTCATGTCTTTTCTTTCCTTTAGCTGCTTTCCTTTACTACTTTATTTCAATGTTGTTGTAATTACTGCAATTATTGTAATCATTTATCTTATGAACGTGAAAATACATGTCAATTTGTTTCATTCTTGTAAACTGCATCTTCAACATCATATTCCATTCGTGCCAAACAAATACCATAACAACGCTTATAATGAGTGGTTGCGCTCTTCTAATATTATCACCCTTTAAATTCGGCAAAGGCGTATTTGTGGTAAAACTAGTCGATCAGCGGTGCAGTCGATGGTTCCGTGCCTTTCCCTCTTGAGTTGTCCGCTCAAGGGTGCCTGTCTAATACCCCAATAGAAACCTTACTCTGTCTAACTGTGCATGAATCATGGTCAAACATAGCCGAGTCAGTCATGTTGTCCACATAATGACTCATTAAGATAGCCTTGTCCAAAGTCCATCGGGTTTCCCTGAAACCCAAATGGACACCTACATGTTCTATGCATTTATTTGGAGAACTAAATGCTTTTTATGATGATTATTGGTATTAAATAGTCAAGTCCGGTGGGGGTGAGGTCTTAACCCTTTTGTTTTGCAGAAAATGAATGACAAAGTTCCTGACTTCGGTATGGTAAACATACCTTCACTCTTGCAGACTTGGTGGAGAATTCTGAACGGGCATCGCTGAGGTCGAACCTCGAAATCTCGAACCACCATGATTTGGGGGTGAAGGGAGGTGAGCATAGGCCGTTCATGGCCTGAGAAGCCATGGACTCCGGTGAGATTTGGTCGCAGAAGACGAGGAAGACGGTTAGGGTTTTTGAGTGTTAGAGAGCGTTTGAGAGAAAGGGGGGGGTTTAGGTCGGTGGTCGAAGAGAAATGAGAGATAGGGTTAGGTCGTTCGAAATTAAAAAGGAAAGGAGGGATGAGGGCCGTTGATCAAAATGATCAACATCCAGGATCTGAAGATACAAACGGACGCGTTTAGTTAATGGGTCAGGGGTCGGGTTAAATTTGAATTGGGCTGGTCCAATTTGGGCTTGAAATTGGCTGAGATTGAGATGGAATTGTGGTTAAAATTGAAACGAATTGAGGCTAAAATTGAAATAGCCAGTTTTCCCCTATTATTTTATAAAAATAGTAAAAATGTTTTAAAAGCAAATTAAAGGTACTGAGTTAATAAATAATATGTAAACCTTAATTTAAAATATTGGGATCAATTTATATTTAAGAAAAAATGTTATTAAATCTTAAAGAGGCTAGCATGGCAATTACATGCAATTTAGTTTTAAAATACCAAACGAATTTGTAAAAATATGCAAAAAATCATGCCAACTATATTTGAGGTAATTATGAGAATAAAGTAAATTATTTTCCTAAATGGCAAGTTTTGGGATTAACTATTGGGATTTTATGATGTAAAAATAGGCCGTAAATTGATTTAAAAATCATTAAAAATGCCAAAACCTTTTGGTGTGCTTATATATGCACATATATGTTATTTTGGAAGTGTTTTGGGTATAAAAATACATAGGAAAAAATTGAATATCAACACATAGCATCCCAATGTGATTTACCTTACGTGGGTGTTTTAATCATGTACAATTTATGAAATTGCCTTTTTTTCCCCTCAAATCATTACTCAATCGAAGGCCCAAACGTCATCCCTTATTTATCACAATTTCATCCTCATTCTATTCCCATGGCAGCATTTCATTTCTTTTAGATGCTATTAGTCTTAGACTCCTTTGAGTTCATTCAGGCTACACTGAACTTCCTATAACTTGGAGAAACCATTAGCTCCCTTATTTTCATGGGTTTAATCATGAGGACTTACCCATTCTTGTCACCTTCTCACTCGCCCTTTATTATCGTTACTCATGTCCTTTAGAACCTTGTCGCTTTACCATACAATAGCTTGCGACCTACACATATCTATTTATATTACTCGCAACCTTTCAACTTGCTTGCATCATAGATTTTCTTATGCCATTCTGAAACATCGCGCGAGACATCACATTGTCTGTAACTCTTATTTACTCTCTTAATCAGGCTTCTCGATACCTAAAAACCATATGCTAGAAAACATGCCACTAACGACGCCACTATCTTTCGTGGATATTGAATCCCACACTTCTAGCCTTCTATCCGAAGTAAGGACTATTCACAACCTTCTGCATTTGAGTGTCTTGTACATTGTCCACCTTTCTCTTACTCATCTTAATGTCTCACATCATATCTTCTATCTCTTTCATAACTCCCTTCCATATAGGTATAATTCACACCCACAACTTGAAGCTCTCTTATAATACTTGCACCTTTGGTACATACACAATCTGGTGGTAGCTCCATACTGACTTTTTATGAGGCTGGTACTCTCCTAACTGGCTTTTTTGTAGAGCCGTTATAAAATGTGGTTGTTATACTATCTCTCTTGCACCTCTAATATTAGGAGTGATTCTTCTATGTTCTCAATCATGATTTCTATAATTTTCTGGGTCCAATAATCTGATTCCTAATTTAATTGGTAGATGTAACTCTTTAATTTCCTCTTCCTTTTGATCAGACTTTATGTAGGATAGCCACCTTCCGATATGCGGCTCAAGGCATTTAGTTATTACTTTAGCCTTTCATGGACGTATGGAGAACCATGATACAATCTTCTAATGATTCAATTCTTTGTCTATGATCCGGACCTATTTCCTTCTTTTAACTTATACCAGAGTCTTCTACGACTGATCATTAATCAAATAATCTCTTTTGTTCCATTTCATCTTTCTTCAAACGTAAGCAATTGCTTTTCCTGGTCTTTTCCCCCTTGTTGCGTGCATACTTAGTTTATCTGAGTTCTCACGCATGCCAAAATTTTTATGCTGCTCATATGGTCTCGAATATTAATTTTGATTTTACTCCCCGCTCATTAGCCATAGTAGGTGCCACTTTCTTTTGGAGTGCATACAATTTTGTAGTGAGACTATTGTTACACAACCATTTCCTCTTTAGGTCGCTGTGCTTAGGTTGAAGCATTCTTCCTTATTTCCTCAGCTAGTCTTTCATTTTAGTACTTAGGGAGGATCCTCTGACTCTTGTAAAGCTGCGACCTTATCACATCGTATGCTTGAAGGAATTTTGATATTCTTCCTCGCCTATAATTACCCGTAGTTACTTATATCCACACCCTTATGCTTTTAGGGTTGCTTTTGAACTAATATTTTGACTGACTTCCTAGTGGTACTCTCTTTTAATTTCTTAACACTCATATGGTATCTTTATCTACCCCAACTCCTATCCGAATATTTCTCAAGGATCACGATGTTATAACTACGAGGCTGAATTCTCCATGTTGGGGTTCCTTATATTTATCTTGCACGATCTGTTGATTTGTCTGTATCCTCTTGTCTAGCCATAACTAGGCTCTTTCTGAATCAACTACTAACTACTCATTAGCCCATTCCCGTATCAATATTCCACGTAATCTTTATTGGGTTATTTCCTTTGTCTTAACTTACCTTTCGCACATGATCCTTATTAATCAATAACATCTCAGGCAGGAACCCTTACTTCCTCTCCTTGACGTTGTGCTTGCATAATGCTATGGAATCATAACATATCTGTAGGCCTTGAATAAGTTCAATCTCATCCCTTTTTCATTTTATCGCATTCTTCCTTTACCATTCCATAATTACTAGAACCACTTAATTCTGACTTAATGCCATATCACTCCATATTCCCCCTTTAGGGGAGTACTAATATTTAGCTCTACGACGATCTACCTATAAATGTTTTACCTCTTCATCTTTGGCGTCCTCTCACATCATTGATGACCCTTACTCGCCTTGCGGTGATCCTTCTATACCAAGGATAACAACTTTCCTTACTCGTGAGGGTGACACTTAGTATAACTGCCACATGCAGTCCCTTAAGCTTAACTTTGCTCACATTGCTTGCTTTAGGGAAACGTCTTCCAGAATGACCATTCTCTGAATTTCTCATAAATCTTCTTCTATTGTCCATTATATTATCACCGAAACGAAATCTAAAATTCTCATGGTGCCGACTATTATTAAAGCACTCAGTCCATAATTCATGTTTAGTTTATCTTGTTCACCAGTCCATACTAATTTCTATTACTCTAGGGTTTAACTTTTCCTTTTGGTAATCACGTTAGAGTCACAAACTTATTTCTCGAAGATATGACTTTATGGCCTATACTCTTTTGTTGTCTCAAGGCATGTCACCTCTCATCTTTTCCTTCCCTTGGCTATAGACTCTATAATATTGTCATCATTTTCATTTTTTTCTACCATTGTCATCCATGTATCGCATCTTACTCATAATGCTTCATTAACTCTCTTCTTTCCCTGCTAACATTTACACCAATCACTTTATTCGGAAAATTCGAACAACACATTTTTTTTACTCCTAGCTCCCCTTGCTCCACCTACTGGCTCTTCGGGTTGCCTAACGTTCTTTCTTTACTAGGGATGGGAGCCATACTTAGGTAATATTTATCCCTTCCAGGCTTCCAGTGCCTATCTTAGAAAAGTTTTTTTTTGGACATTCTAGTATTCATATCTAGCTATACTATTCTAGAGTGCACCATCTGGGTGTCTCACAAGGATATCTATTAGCACATTTGCAATATCCTTCGGAAACGTCAACTAACTCCATCCATCATTTTAGGTCACTCTTACCCCAGCCGGATCCTGATATGCGTCCTTCTCTTATACTACTTTTGATAGCCCTCATAAGGCATAAATGAGATGGGTGTGGCCAATTGTACATACCTTTGTTATTGTTGAAGGTAACTCAAAAGGCTTATATTTCTCTGCTTAAATTGTGAATATTGTTAATCTTCATTAACTAGGCACCTCATACCCTTCTTCACCTTGCTTCTTTTACTTGCTGAAACTTGTGTCTACTTTCTGATTCTCTTGTTCCGTTTTACCGTAAAAGTGGATAGGCATTCTTGCCTTAGGGATCCTAATCAAGAAGCTTACACATCTTTATTATACACACGATCTGCTGGATACCTCATATTTATCCATCATAAGCATGATGCAAAAATAGAGTTCCTCTGACTCAACTCTTCCACAGTCACATTCAATCCTTCACCAACCGTCTTTCTAGATGTAGGCATCGTCATATTATGAATAAGATAGATTTTAAGAAATTGAAGTCTTACAACTGAGCTCTACCACACGATCTAGAGTAAGAAGAAAGAGTGACAGTCCTAAATGCCCTGTAGCCTCCTACTTATAAGTGTGGTGCACAACGCACCCATAAACAAGACTCTACTAGACACGGCTTGTAGACTCCCTAGGACAGAACTGATCTGATACAACTTTTGTCACGACCCAAACCGATGGACCACAACAGGCACCTGGTACCTTACTCAACCGAGTACCAACGTAACTTATCTTTCGTATCATTTTATTATAGGTAAATGAACTTGAGTAAAACATGAGGAATAAGAACTTATACATATGACATACTGGCCTATACAATCTGAGGGCATCCCGTCATATCATTTCGGCGACTGTAGGCAAAATCATCAACATTTACTAACTGATCAGGTGGTGGTGCATATATAACGCCATAACCTTTTTCCATATCCCATATATATATATATATACATATATGCGTATATAATACCGTCTGGTTATTGGTCAATGTACATGTATAAATGAATGCAATGCATGAGAAATACGTTAATAAAATCTCTCGGAATGTCATAAGACCATTATGCCTTTGAATAATATCATGAAGCAAACTTTATCAACTTACGTATTTTCTGAGACCCATGAACAAATGATAGAACAATAAGACATATGGAAATTCAAGAACATAGGCACCTCTAATACTTTTATGAATAGAGTCATTTATGAAAGTTGTGCATTTGCTCGTTTTATTTGTGTCGTATAGATCATGCCGAAAGGAAAGAAGGGATAACCTTAACATACATAGACCGATTCCTTTGACACATGTCTATTGTGATATCACGTAATGGCGGATCAAAGTAGGGAAAAAATCCGTATGATATTCTTGGTAAAGATTGCATCGTACTTCCTTAGAATCGCAAACCTCACGTTACTATAGCATTGTAAATGTTTCGTATGAATTCTAGTTGAAACACGTTGCTATCATGTATAATCTTGGATGAAACTTTCTTGCTGATCCTTTTCAATGATTTGTAGAGACAAAAAATAAATTAAAATGGTTTCTTTTTGTTTTTTAAGTCTTTAGGTATGGGCCCCACACTTTTGATGACTAAGACACATAATCCTTTAATTGTGACACCTTGCCATATGATTCAAGAGACACCAATTGATTCTTTATCCAATCTTATGGGCTGCCGCATTGGTGGTTATAAAGTTTATTCAAAAATTATCCACTTAACTCATTAATTAATTTGTTAATCCCCCATTAACCAATAATTACCCAATTATCCACATAATTAGGAATTATCTTGTGATGATCCGATCATTCGTCTCATGAGTTACCACTCCGTTTCCCTCATTTTTGGTTCTTATTGCTTTGTTTATCGGTTCTATGAGTGATCGGGTTGGTTGTCTCGGTTCGAAAAGGATTTGGTATGGTTTGAGACACTTAGTCTCTTTTGAGGAAGCTTAAGTTGAAAAAAGTTAACCGGATATTGACTTATATGTTAGAGGGCTCAGATGTGAGTTCCGATGGTTTGGATAGCTTCGGGAGGTGATTTGGGACTTGGGATGTGATCGGAATGTGTTTTGGAGGTTGGGAGTAGATTTAGGCTTGAATTGGCAAAAATAGATTTTTGGGCATTTTCCGGTTGATAGGTGAGATTTTGATAAAGGGGTCAGAATGGAATTCCAAGAGTTGTAGTAGTTCCGTTGTGTTATTTGGGATATGTGTGCAGAATTTTAGGTCATTAGGACATGGTTTGGTTGGGTTTTAGATCAAAAGCGGAATTCGGAAGATTTTGGAAACTTAGGCTTGAATCCGATGTGTTTTGGTTGATTCAATGTTGTTTGAGATGTTTTGAAGATTGGTATAAGTTTGAATAAGGTTATGGGATATGTTTGTGTTTTTGGTTGAGGTCCCGGGGGGGGGGGGAGGGGGCTCGGGGTGATTTTGGATGGTTGATAGAAGATTGGAGTTGGGTTGTGGCAGCTCCAGTTTTCCCATTGCTATCATAACCGCACCTGCGGCTAGGGGACTGGAGGCGCAGTCGCACAAAAGCGAATTAGGAGTCGCACCTGCGATGGCGCAGGTGCGGGTAGTGCATCGCAGATGTGGAGTCTGGAGCTTAAATGAAAAACCGCAGAAGCTGTTCATTGACCACAAAAGCGGTACCGTAGAAGCGGGGAATTGGCCGCAGGTGCAGAATCCCTGGGACAGAAGGTATAAAAGAAATCCTTCGCGATTTTTGAGTTGTTCTTCACCATTTCAAGTTGGTTTTGGCGTTTTTTGGGAGATTTTGAAGAGGGAATCAAGGGATATCGTCTGGAGGTAAGATTTTCGAGTCTAATAATCGATCCTATAGTATTATTTCACAGATTAGGGCTGTAATTAATGGAATTTAAGGGTTAAAATTGGGGAAACTAGGGCTTGGTATTGGAGACCTAGAGTTGAGGAATTGAGGGGCCATTTTTGGTCGGATTTTAGGACTTTTGATATGTGTGAACTCATAGGGAGATGATGAATCTATTGGTGTAAATTTTATTGAATTTCGAGATGTGTGCCTGGGGGTCGGGTTTTGGTAATTTCGGGATTTATGTTGTAAATTGATTATTTTTCGCTTGTGCTTCGTTCCCTTAACATATTTTGACGTCGTGATTCTGATTTTGGATAGATTCGACGCGAGTGGAGGCCGATTCGAGGGGCAAAGGCGCCGCGAGCTAGAGTTTGGACCGGAATGAGGTAAGTAATGATTGTAAATGTTGCCCTGAGGGTATGGAACCTCAGATTGCACATTGTTGTGCTATATTGAGGTGACACACACGCTAGATGACGAGTGTGGGGTCATGCACTATTGGGGATTGTGACTTAGTCCATCCCGAATGATTGTTTTACTGCGTATTTGACTGAAAACTATTTGCTATCATCCTGTTTTGGGCTGAATGCCATATTTGGGCCTCGTGCAAACTTTTTGAACCCTTAGGGGATTTTTATTGATATTTCCTCATTGTTTTGACTTTATACTTCAACTCAGTCATGCTCTATTCTACTGTTTTCATAACTCAACCATGTTTACTTTGCTTTAACACTTAAATGATATTTTAAATGATATTTTGGACTGAGCATCATGTTTTACTATTGCCCGAGTGGCTCGTGAGAACTTTGACTGAGTAAGGCCAAGGGCCTATGTTGTGAGGAAACACCTGATTATGATTATGAGGCCGAGGGCCTGAGATTTGTACGCCACGAGGTGGCTTGTTGATATGAGGCTGAGAGCCTAGTGATGATGCCACAAGATGGATTGATATTGCGCTTGGGCCGTAAGGGCCCCTCTAGGAGTCCGCACACCCCTAGTGAGCACGGGTACCCATTGTAATGTGAGATGTAGCCCGAGGGGCTGGTGTTGTTCTATGATATTGCCCAGGGGGCGACCCTTTATGTGTTTATCTTTCCTAGTATGCCTGTCATTTACTTGCTTAATTGTTAAAAGGCATTTCATGAGGTTTAAACTGAACTAAAATGACTTTACATACCTTCACTGATTCACTGTTTTTACTGGCTTTTACTACTTCATTATAGCTTGTAATGTGCCTTACGTGATTTCATATTTCTCAGTCATTATTTATGATTATTACTCACTGAGTTGGAGTACTCACTTTACTCCCTGCACCCCGTATGCAGTTTCAGGCGTTGCTGATTCTGCTAGCGAGAGTTGAGAGCTCCCAGCAGGCTTCAAAGTTTACGAGGTAGCTGCTTGGCATCTGCAGTCCCATGCTTATCCCCCTTTATCTCATCTCTTTAACTTTCAATTATTCTGTAATAGCATTGTAGACATTTCAGACTTGTAGTATACTGATAGATGCTCATGACTGGTGACACCCCAGTATCGGGCTATGTTGGGTTTTATTTCTGCGAACCGTAATGTTCACTACTTATCATTTTCGTATTATTATTATGATGATTAAGGCTTAATATGTATTGTTTTAAATTGCTTAAAAATCAAAATGGGAATGTGTCAGCTGGCCTTGTCTTCACGAGAGGTGCCATCACGACCGGGTCCGGGTTTAGGGTCGTGACAAGTTAGTATCAGAGCCTAGGTTACATAGGTCTCACGAGTCATGAGAAGGTTTAGTAGAGTCTCGCATATCAGTACAGAGACGTCTATATTTATCCTCGAGAGGCTGCAGAACCTTTAAGAAAAACTTCATATTCTTGAAATTCTTGTCGTGCGAATCTGTTGATCCGAGTACTAAACTTCTGTTGTTCTATTCTCTCACAGATGGTGAGGACACGCGTAACCGGTCAGGATGGACGACTACCAATACCACCAGTTATGGCCACTAGAGGTTGAAGATGCGGTCGTGGTCATGTTAGGGGCAGAGGTATGGCCCGTACAATAGCTAGGGCAGCACCTGCAGATCCACTAGCCGCCCCAGTTCAGGATCAGGTCCTAGCTGTGGACGCTCCAGCAACACCAGCTCAGGCACCAGCTGTACCTATTGTGTTCTAGGTCTTCAGGAGGCCTTGGCTCAGATTCTATTAGTTTGCACTAGCCTAGCTCAGGTGGTCTCAGTTACTACAGCCACAACTACTTCTCAGGCCGGGGGAGGCACTCAGACTCCTGCTGCTCGCACACCTGAGCAGGTTGTGCATGGACTTCAGACACCGGGGGCACATCCAGCCCAGCCGGTTGCAGCTGCTCAAGACTATGTAGTTTCTGCCATGCCAAAGGACGAGCAGCGGAGGTGTCACACCTCCTTTTTACCTTAACCCGAAAGGGCGTAAAGGAGTTTTTCCAATTAAAGGACAATCGAAACGGGATTTTATTGAAAGATTCAGAGTCGCCACTTGGGAGATTTATGGTGTCCCAAGTCACCGGTTGAATCCCAAATCGAGGAAAAGATTGACTCTGTATTACAGTCCGCGAACCAGAAATACGAGTAAGAAATTTTGTTAACCCGGGAGAAGGTGTTAGGCATTCCCGAGTTCCGTGGTTCTAGCACGGTCACTCAATTGTCATATTCGGCTTATTTGTCTGATTTTAATACATGTTGAACCTATGTGCAAATTATAACTTTTTACCGCTTTATTATTATTATTTTAAAAGAGAATTGCAACGTCGTAAAAAAATGCGTCTCGAACCACGTCACATCAATGTACCCGTGGTTGTTGACACATCTCGACTCCGTTGAGGTTTTGATTTGGGTCACATAAATGCGCACCCGAGTTTAAGGGGGCAATGTTATTAAAATACGCGCTTAAAGAGACTAGCGCATTATTATTTTGGGGAAAGCCGTGAAATTCGCTAAACAACCTGTTCCTGAAATCTAAGGATTTGAATATATACATCTCATGAGGGCCCCACAATTTATGCATTTTTATTAGGCGAAGCTCGCCTTATTTTTATTATTTTTAAAGGTCCATCCTAAAATAATCTATAATTTTCTATTTAATTCGTCTCTAAAATGAAATCAGTCCTAGTTAATTAATGTGCGTGAAAGATCCGAAATTACATAGCTCGATTTCAAACAGTTAAGCCCCAGAGTTGAACAAAGAGAGCGGGACATTTCCAATACACGACCAAAGTTTCATTTCACAGAAAATGGGCCGCCTGAGCCCGCCATGGTTCATACACCTAGTATCCTATCAATTGAACTTCCATAGCCAGGGCAGGAATTATTTAGGCCTCAAGGATCATGACAGTCCAACTGGATCAATGGGTGTAGGGGGAGCTAATTTACAGAATTAATCATACTTGCATCAAACGCATAATTTCTAATTTTTGCACTCGAGATTGACATCATTTTTAAGCTATTGTAGCACTGATTTTAACACATAGCTCAATTCTCATTTGGTTTAGCACATAACTCATAATTGTTTTCTCATCCCTATTAGAGTAGGAATGGTCTTACCTATAACTCACTCTAACGAATCACTTATCCAATAATGATTTAAATCACACATGGAGTCATGGATAATTTCCAATTCGAAACTAAACATACGTGACCTGGACTAACGTGAATATGCACCTATGTGCTGTGATTTGCCTTTGATTTTTGGTGTGGCGAGCAATTAACCCGAACAGTGAAACTATTTGACACTATGGACTTGATTTCAACAGAAATGAGTTACATATTAGAGTTAACAGTCCATCATAATTCAAAACAACTCAAATCGGTTAAACAACAATCCTAATTATACAGGTACCTAGTGTCCACAAGTTACAAAACAGTACATAGCATGTTAATAATCCAACTAGTCCCTTACAGGCGCATTAATGCACAAATTTATCATGCAAATCTTAAAGCTAACTGTATCATAATAAACTAAAAAAAAAAAGCAGTAAAGCTTTAATGAATGTCAAACAGCAATTGCCTTTCCATTCCACTGGAGAAATTACACCAAAACAGGTTCAAATGTGTACCTGATTACAGCAATCAAAATAAGGACAAGTGAGCTTGCAGTTTAAGAAGAAAACAGCAGCATCAAGACAGTAGCAAGCGCAGTGATCAAAAACAATTTTCAATCAAATTCCAACCCAGAAAAGTGAAATACCAACCCAGGAAAACACTTTCAATTCAAACAAATGAACAAAAAAAGACCTTAACCTGTATAGACTTCAACTTATTTCAACTATCAGCTAACCAGAAATTGTTTTAGCCTTAAGGAAACTTTAGAAATCACCAATCACTCAATGGAACAATGTTACTCCTTAGAGTTCTCGGAATGTTCTCCTTTCAATCTCCTAAGCTCTCCAACTCTCCTCTTTTTCTTCTTTTCTTTTCCAGCCCCCTACTCTGTCTCTCTTTTTTAGCCCTCTTCAGGTCTGGCCTAACTCTGTCCTAAGTCCCTCTATTTACACCCAAACACTGACCCTGCCAGCTCGTAAGAACACTCAGGCAGGATTAAGAAACTAATTCTGCCCATGATATTCTTTAGAGCTCCACTAGAGTATGTTTTTTTTTCATTAACCCTTGTCTTTCCTTTATTTAAAGTTCAAGCAGGTATGAGCAACATATTTTAATCAATTCCTTTAAAGCCTCTCTATACCATTATGTTTTGTTCCCCACTAATTATTAAACAAATGCATTATGTTAATGGTACACTAGTGCTTAGTGGACAGAATACTCAGACTACCCATTTCTTCAAGTTTTTAATTCCCAAATTACCCCTGAAACCCCTGTGATTACTACCCATCATCTATAACCAATCCACATAACAATTAACTAATTAACCACATGAAACTAACTCCTAATCAACGCTATCACACCAGAACTGGATTTAAATCATTGATAGATTCATATCAGACCTTGAACATGACAACCTTAGGATTCAATTCATCAAACTCAGACTGCAGTTTAAGCTCGAAACTCAAACTAAATGAATAGCATTAAAACAAAGATGTAGGAACAGAAAGCATACTAATGATGAGCCCTGAAGCTAGGAATCTAAGGATCACAAAATGAGTCAATCGACATCAAATAACTTGACGAGGACTACTAAACTAAAAACATGAACGGACTAAGCGACGAAACTATTTAATCGACTCAACAATTTATAGCATATGCTAATCAACAAAAGAAAACTAGACCAAGAAAAAGGTCCGAAAGAGGAGGAAGAACTACTTGACAAAATGATGGATTACAACGAAACCTAATTAGGCAAACAATAACAACAATAAAAAATAAAAAAAAGAAAAGAGAAGAAATACCTCAGAATCTCAGACCAAACGAATTCGTCCTACTCGAAGCTTCAACTTGATTCTGAAATCGAAATGGGCCTTAATCGAGTGTTCTCGACTGAGAACACACGACTAAGGTCGATTACGACCTCCGTTTTCTACTGTGTATCGATCCCCTAGCTTGGTTCTTTTAGGATTCGTGGAGTTGACTTCAAATTCGAAAGCATCCAGCTTGATTCGAATGATGGTGGTGCTAGATTAGGGACGAGGGAAGTCAGGTGGTGGTATGGTGTTAATTTGGGACTGATTGGGTAGGTTTGAGGTCTTGCCTTCGATCTAAGATTCGAAGCAGTCGGCCATGATTCGAGGGTGATGGTCAGAGGGGTTAGGTTGGGGTGGTCGAGGGGAAGCTGGGGTGTGAACTTGGTGGCCATTGGACAGATTAGGGTTTGGTTCGATTCTTCGATCTAAGATTCGAAGCGTTTGGTACTGATTTGAGGAAAACTGATTCGGGATTTGGAAAGAGGTCATCATGGGGAGGCTGTGGTGTAATTTTGGGGCTATTTGGACCACCGGAACCGCCGTGAGGCGATTTCCGGTGGGCGGAGCACGGTGGTAAGGGGCGGAGGATTCGTTTGGTCTCTAAGGCTTAGAGACGAAGAGGTTAGGGGGGTTTGGCTTGGGGGCGGGGCATGGTTTGGGCTTATATATGTGGGGAAGTGATTTGATCCCAACCGTTAGATAAATTGAGATCGACAGCTTGGATCAACTCACTTAAAGAGACGGTGTCGTTTCATTTACCTCGAGACCGGATCGGTCTTTGGATGGGAATGGGTCGGGGCATGGGGGCGATTTGCGGTCGTTGGATTAAATGAAATGAACGGCCTGGATCGACAGGCTTGAAACAGTGTCGTTTATTCGATGCTGGGGGTGGACTGGATTGGGGTGAGTATTGGGCTGATTTTTGGGTAAGAATTGGGCTGTGGCCAATTTGGCCAAGTCCGGTTTCCATTTTGTTCCTTTTCCTTATTTTTCTTTCATTTCCTAATTAATAAAACTAAAATTCTAAATTAAATTATAAACCAAATTAAAATACTAATTAATTTCTAATAACAATTATCACACACAATTAAATACCAACTAAAATAAAATCACACAATTGGAGATTAAATGCTAAAAAAATGCCAAGTACATATTTTTGTGATTTTCATTCTCGTAAATCCAAATATTGTTTAATTAATTCCTAATTGTAAAATTAAATCTTAAATGCACATGCAACACATATTTTGTATTTTTTCTTAATTAAAGTAAAAATAAACATGCACATAGAAATACAAATAAATCACCAGCAACACAATACTATTTTATTTTGAATTTTTGGGAGTAGTTCTTGTAGGGCAAAAATCACGTGCTCACAGCTGCCCCTCTTTGTCCGGAAACATGAAGAGTTTTCGTGCAAAAATAAAGTGAGCGGATACGAGCGATTTTTACCCGTTCGGGTACTGTGTGTGAAGCATTTTTGAAAGATTTGACCGAACCTATGCTTCAAAGGTTTCCTACATATCCCTGGCTAAAAGGGAATCAAGTCAATGTAGTTCGGGAAGTTTTAGTAGATGGGACTACCATGAAGCTGTGGTTTTGTTGTTACTGCTATTGCTGCTACTGCTACCTGCTTACTGACCTCCTTATTACACCATGCTAAAAGAAAACAAGAAGCTATACTAAACTAGGAATTAAAAAATCTTATCTAGATCTTCAAACTTGCTCTTGTTGCCTTGCTTTCTTGTTGTCTTGTGTTTCCTCTGATGTTTCTTTCTTTCTTGTGAAATTCGAATTGTTTCTCCTTCGACATGCGAATTATCTTCCTTTCACCATTGTTGCCTCTCTTTTGACTTCTGCACTTGAGTTTATGCTGGGGATTTTTGTTGTAATCCTCCGCTCTTCGGACGGGCTCCTGACATCTACTACGACTTAAAAAGATAATACCTCCATTCTCCAGGCGGGCTCCTGACTTCTACTACGACTTAAATAGATAATACCTCCATTCTCCAGGAGGGCTCCTGACTTCGACTACAACTTGAAAATATAACACCTCCATTTTCCAGGCGGGCTCCTGATTTCTATTATGACTTAAAAGATAATGCCTCCATTATCCAGGCGGGCTCCTAACTTCGACTACAACTTGAACGTATAACAACCTCCATTCTCCAGGCGAGCTCCTGACTTCAACAACTTCTTAAAAATGCGTTCTATTACCGTTGTTCCTTCCTGTCTCCTGAACCATTTTCCTTCTAACTTGAATTATCTTCTTTCAGAACTGCTTCCCTCAAAACTGGTGTTTCATTCCTCTGAAAACTGCTGGGGATAACACCTGTGTTTCATTCAAAAATATGTTATTTTCCTCTTTCAAAGACTACTTCCCTTAAAGCTGGTGTTTTCCTTCCTCTGGAACTACTTCCCTTAAGACTTGTGTTATCTTCTTCCTGAAATTGCTTTCTTTAAAACTTGTTTTGACTTCTTCCGAAAACTGCTGGGGGTACCGCTTTTCATCAAACTTGTGTTATCTTCCTTCTTCCCCAAGTGAATACCTGACTTCCAAAAAATTTTCAAAATGAAAGAAAATTTTCTGCCCCAGTTTGACAATCTTTCTTGTGGCGTGTCTTTCTGTCATCAATAACATTACCTGTCCCTGCTTAAAATCAAAGAGAATTTGTTAGTTTAAAACGTGGGGATACTCCTGCTGGGGACGGTTTTCCCTTTCGCTCTTTTCCATGCTTTGTGTTGTTCGGCTATTTTGAAACTTGGCTGATAACTTCCGACCTTCTTGATGATTCTGTATTACCAACCTCTCAACCGTTGTTTTCCACCTTTGCTCTATACTGTCCCCGAAAACTTAGACCAATCAATCATTTGGTCTTACAACGACGTCATTCTCGTCCCATCACATTACCCTCGCATGTCTTATCCCCATTTACCTTGCACCATGTTGGCAACTGGTAGTTAGCTTTGAAAATCCTTCTTAAAAACAAACTACTATTGATCAAAAAGAAATGGAAAACGATGACTTCGAAAGATAGAACAAGAAAAATCTTTCTGAACAATTGTTTGTAGAGAAAATAACTTATCTGAATGGTATAATCGATCCCAATGGTCATGTCGTGCATTTTTGGATTAATCAACCCAGTCTATTCACATCAATTAATCTTTCTGATGTCCCTACTTTGTATTTCAAAGGTCCCGCAACCCATCTCTTTTGCCAAAACAACATCTTTATTCTGCTTGATGTCTCGACGGATCCCATCAAGCTTATCTCTTTTGCCCCCTTTTAATTCCTTGTCGCCTTATAGTGCCCTTTGAGGGTTTTTCACTAATAAGACTCTCTCGTTTCTCAACTCCCGTTGCCTTAGGGTGCCTGTGAAGGTTTTCACCGATAAGACTCTCTCATTTTATCTCTCTCAACTTCCGTCGCCTTAGGGTGCCTGTGAAGGTTTTCACCAATAAGACTCTCTCATTTTCATTAATTTCCCTGCTTGGACTGGAGTATTACCCTGATATGAATCACTCTATTTGCTCGACTTGTCATCTCTCGAAAACTATCAGAAGGTCTTTCTTTGGACCGTAATGTGGGCTTTTGGATGGGATTAGAAAGAAAAGGTATCAAAGGCCCAAAATAATTTGACATGGGTTTAAAATTACAACTTTTGGAATCACATTTCTTATTACAAATACAACCTCTGCCCCAGTTTCTTGCTTGGGGATCTTTTGACTTTTATTTTACTATGACCAAGCCGTAAAGCTGCCTACGTACCCTTAACAGGGATCAGGTCAAACGTAGTTCACACCTGAATTTCCTTGTTTGTTATATTTTCCACTACTTTTATTTTCTTTCTTTTTCTCTCTTTTTCGTTATTGATTCCAAAAGAGGGGTATGAAAAAAATAAATAAGGCTAAAAAAAGGAAACAAAGGATAAAGTGTTTAGATATTAGAACAAATTGCCTTCATCATTTCAATCTTCGAAATAATACCAAATACAAACAATCAACAATTATACCAAAGAAATCATACATAATATCTTTTTACTGCATCAGAATTGATAGCCATGTCTATGCATTTTCCTTCGATATCTGTTAAACATAAAGCACCATTGGACAATACTCTGGTTATAATGAATGGCCCTTGCCAATTTGGGGCGAATTTGCCTTTTGCCTCAGCCTTATGTGGAAGGATGCATTTTAGCACTTGCTGGCCCACCTCAAACTTCCGGGGACGCACATTTTTGTTGTATGCTCTTGCCATTCTCTTTTGATATAACTGGCCATGATACACAACTACCAATCTTTTTTCATCAATCAAGTTCAACTGCTCCAGACGGTTTTGACCCACACATCATCATCAATCTCATCCTCAGCGACAATCCGAAGGGACGGGATTTCAACTTCTGCAGTTATTACGGCGTCAGTTCTATATACCAACAAATAAGGAGTTACCGCTACTGAAGTACGGACAGTAGTGCGATAACCCAACAACGCAAATGGTAATTTTTCATGCCACTGCCTAGAACCCTCTACCATTTTCCGAAGTATCTTCTTTATGTTTTTTTTGGCTGCCTCAACTGCTCCATTCGCCTTGGGACGATATGGGGTAGAATTTCGGTGTGTAATCTTAAACTGTTGACATACCGCTTTCATCAAATTGATGTTAATATTAGCACCGTTATCTGTGATGATCACCTTCGGGATTCCAAATCGACAGATGATATTGAGTGAACAAAATTGACCACTGCTTTCTTGGTCACAGACTTGAAAGTTTTTGCCTCAACCCATTTGGTGAAATAATTAATGGCTACTAGAATGAACCTATGCCCGTTGGATGCTGCTGGCTCAATTGGTCCAATGATATCCATGCCCCAAGCGACGAAGGGCCATGGCACTGACATTGTATGTAATTTCGGTGGCTGAGAATGAATTAAATCTCCGTGTATCTGGCACTGATGACATTTGCGCACAAAACTAATACAATCTCGCTCCATGGTGAGCCAATTATAACCCGCTCGGAGAATTTTCTTTGCCAACACATATCCGCTCATATGTGGTCCGCATACTCCTGAATTTACTTCGGACATGACAGACGTAGCTTGTCTAGCATCTATGCATCTTAACAATCCCAGGTCTGGTGTTCTTTTATACAAAACTCCTCCACTCAAGAAAAATCATCTTACCAATCGTCGAATTGTTCTCTTTTGATCCCCCGTGGCTTGCACTGGGTATATCCCCATTCTGATGTATTCCTTGATATCATGGAACCACAGTTCTCCATCAAATTCTTCTTCAATCATGTTGCGGTAAGCATGCTGATCTCGTACTTGAATGTGCAAAGGATCGACATAGGCTTTGTCCGGATGGTGCAGCATTGACGCTAGGGTAGCCAAAGCATCGGCGACCTCATTATGAACCCTTGGAATATGCCTTAACTCCACTGATCTAAACCGTTGACAAAGATCATGCAAGCATTGTCAGTATGGTATGAGCTTCAGATCTCGCGTTTCCCATTCTCCTTGAATTTGGTGCACCAGAAGATCCGAGTCTCCCAAGACCAGAACTTCCCGAACATTCATGTCTGCAACTAGCCTCAAACCCAAAATGCATGCCTCGTATTCAGCCATATTGTTGGTGCAATAAAACCGCAGCTGAGCCATAACAGGATAGTGATGCCCTGTTTTAGAAATAAGCACAGCTCCTATTCCGACTCCTTTCATGTTAGCAGCCCCATCAAAGAAACGTTTCTAGCCTGGTTTTTCGGCCTGTTCTGGTTCATCAATATGCATCACCTCTTCATCAGGAAAATAAGTCCTCAGTGGCTCATACTCTTCATCGATCGGGTTCTCGGCCAAATGATCGGCCAATGCTTGGGCTTTCATCGCAGTCCGAGTCACATAGATTATGTCAAACTCTGTGAGCAAAATCTGCCATTTTGCAAGTCTTCCTGTCGGCATAGGCTTTTGAAAGATATACTTCAACGGATCCAAACGCGAAATGAGGTAGGTAGTGTAGGATGACAAGTAATGTTTCAATTTCTGTGCCACCCAAGTTAGGGCGCAACATGTCCTTTCCAGGTGAGTGTACTTAACCTCATAAGCTGTGAACTTCTTGCTAAGATAATAGATGGCTTGTTCTTTCCTGCCGGTGACGTCATGCTGCCCTAGTACACAACCAAATGAATTTTCTAAGACTGTCAAGTAAAGAATCAAAGGTCTCCCTGGTTCTGGCAGAACCAGCACAAGTGGGTTTGTCAAGTAATCTTTTATCTTATCAAACGCTTCTTGACACTCATCAGCCCACTTGATTGCAGCGTCCTTCTTCAACAACTTGAAAATAGGCTCACAAGTTGTCGTGAGCTGAGCAATAAACCTGCTGATGTAGTTCAGCCTTCCTAACAGACTCATCACTTCAGTCTTGTTCCTCGGAGGGGGCAATTCTTGTATGGCTTTGATCCTTGATGGGTCCAACTCGATGCCTCACCGACTGACTATGAGTCCTAACAGTTTTTAGGATGGAACACCAAATGCACACTTGGCGGGGTTAAGCTTTGAGGTTGTACCTGCGTAGCCTCTGGAAGAATTTCCTCAGATCCTCGACGTGGTCGGCCTGATGTTTTGATTTTATGATCACATCATCTACATATACCTCAATCTCGTTGTGTATCATATCATGAAACACAATAGTCATTGCTCTCATATAAGTTGCCCCAGCATTCTTCAACCCAAATGGCATTACTCGGTAGCAATAAGTTCCCCATGGCGTGTTGAAGGCTGTCTTTTCCGCATCTTCTTCGTCCATTAAAATATGATGATACCCGGCATAGCAATCCACAAAAGATCCAATCTCGCGCTTGGCACAATTGTCGATCAGAATGTGGATATTAGGTAGTGGGAAGTTATTCTTCGGACTTGCTTTGTTGAGATTGTGGTAATCGACGCATACTCTGATCTTGCCATCCTTCTTCGGCACAGACACAACATTAGCCAACCAAACAGGATATCGAGTGACCCGGATAAACTTTGCATCCAGCTGTTTTGTAATTTCTTCTTTAATCTTCATGCTCATATCAGTTTTGAACTTCCTCAACTTTTGCTTGACGGGAGGGAATACTGGATAAGTAGGCAATTTGTGGACCACTAAATCAGTGCTCAAACCCGGCATGTCACCATATGACCATGCAAAAATATCTTTGTACTCGATGAGTGCTTTGATTAAATCTTCCTGGATCTCTGGCTCGAGGTAGACACTTATTTTAGTCTCTCGTACATTATCCGTGTCCCCTAAATTGACAACTTCTGTATCATTTAGGTTGGGTTTGGGTTTTTCTTCGAAGTGAATTAACTCCTTACTAATCTCTTCGAAGGCTTAATCCTCATCATCGTATTCTGATTCGTAATCACAATCTACTTCTTGAACTAATATTTCGTAATCAGATTGATATTTAAGACTGGGCTGAGGATTCCTTATGCATGACATGTCATTAGAACCAGCGTAAAAAGAACAAGACTCCTTCCGAGTAGGGAGAGGGGTAGCCTTCCAATTGTTAAGCTTTGTTTTTGGCTCGACAAATTGCACTTCCGCCTTGCTAGAACCTTCTCCAATTTCCACCATGTTCACACTGTCGAACAACTTCTCAAATATTTCAATTAACTCCTTGTCAGGATCAATCACAGAACTGGGAATTGCTGTTACTGGGCGACTCCTCATACCGGACTTGACAAATGATCTGGAAAGATGTGGGACCGGCTTTGGAAAGACCCATGCCCTCTGTTTCAATTTCCTGGCTCTTTTTATGTCTGCGGCTGTGGCCTTGAATCCTATACCAAATGTTCCTAAGTTTTCAGGAAGAGACACGGGCTGTATGATGCCTTGCAATGCTGATCCCAAGCCCTTTCCTGGTACAAAACCATTCTTCAACATTTCATACGCTACCATGACTGATGCGGCATTTATCTTTGGATTCGGGATACATTTCCCCTCTAGAACTTTCTCGACTGACATTGCGTCAGAAACTTGGTAGACCCATAGTCCCTTGTCATCTTCCACTTCAATGAATGGCACAATGGTGCTGTTGTGAGCGCACAAATTATCTTCTCCGTGCACCACTATTTCCTGTCTGTCCCATTCAAACTTGACCATCTGATGGAATGTTCATGGCACCGCTTTAGCGGCGTGAATCCACGGTCTCCCTAATAGCAAATTGTAGGAAACAGCTATATCCAACACTTGGAATTCCATTGTGAATTCTACTAGACCTATGGTCAGCTTCAACATTATGTCCCCGACTGAGTCTTTGCCTCCGCCGTCAAATCCCTACACACAGATACTGTTCTTATGGATCCTCTCCTCTTCTACTTTCAGCTTGCTTAGAGTGGAGAGAGGACAGATGTTCGCACTTGAACCATTTTCAACCAATACCCGGGTAACCACGGCATCCTCGCATTTCACTGTCAGGTAAAGGGCTTTGTTATGCTCAGTACCCTCTACCGACAATTCGTCATCGGAAAAAGTGACTCTATTTACTTCGAAAATCTTGTTAGCTATCTTTTCCAGATGGTTTACCGAGATATTGTCGGGAACATGGGCCTCATTCAAGATTTTCATCAGTGATTGGCGGTGCTCATCTGAATGGATTAGCAATGAGAGTAATGAAATCTGAGCAGGTGTTTTCCTCAACTGTTCTACAACAGAATAGTCATGCACTTTCATTCTCCTCAGAAATTCCTCTGTCACTTCTTTAGTTACAGCTTTCTTCACCGGCGTTGGATCATTTTTAGTTCTTCTTAACTCCTCGGGAGTAAAACACCTTCCTGAGCGAGTCAAACCTTGTTCTTCGTAAACTTCTTCCTTGATTTCTTTCCCTTTGTAAATCACCGTCACCTGTTCATAATTCCAAGGAACAGCCTTGCTGTTGATTACTGGAAGCTGAGTTACTGGTTTTATAATAAAAGGCTCTGTGCGAGCACCCTTCACGAGCACAACAGGTTTACTTGCAACCCATGGCACTACCACTTTAGCTTTCTCTGGTTTCACTGCAACAATGCTTGACGACCCTCTCTCGGCTACCACAGCTGGCTTATCATCTACCCCTCTCAACTGGGCCACTGATTTCCCACTGGTTACTTTTTCCTTTGAGCTGGTTTCGCTGGAACGGATCATCATTACCGTCTGTGAGGGCTTCCTGGGCTCCCCCTCTTTGGGTATCAACTCAATCATGTGTGTCTCATGGTGAGTTGGCAGTGGATTCTGATTGATATTTGGTGCTTCTGGGGCTTGAACCTCGATCCGATGAGTATTAATAAGCTCTTGCACAACTGTTTTTAGTTTCCAACACTTCTCTGTATCATGCCCAGGGACCCCTGAACAGTACTCATAACTCACCGAGTGGTCAAGATTTCTAGGGGGAGGATTTCTCATTTTAGGCTCAATTAGATTCAACATGCCCAACTGCCTCAATCTGTGGAAAAGACTGGTATATGATTCCCCCAGTGGAGTGAAAGTTTTTTGCTTCTGTGACCTCTCATTCTTGAGGGCTTGGTTTGGTCGGAAACCTGTCCCGGGGGGGGGGGGGGGGGGATTTATGTAGGCCCTTGAGGGTGGATATGTGTTTTGTGGAGTTGGGTATGGATTTTGTGGAGCCGGCGCATGCCATTGAGCGTATGCCGGAGTTTGGGTATAGGTTTGTGCATGATGGACGGAAAAATGGGGATCTGGCGGTGGGTAGTAATGTTGTGGAGGGCTATATGGAGTGTGGGGGTAATTTTGGTGGTAGGGTCGTGGTTGGCTATAGTAGGGTGACGGGCCTCTAGATCCGAACCAAGCTCTGGACTCAACAGTCGTGATATCTTCTTTCTTCTTCTTCCCAAGTACACCCCAAGTGCCGCTTTGAATGGCCTGAGTGGTTACCTTGATCGCTGAATAACTCATGATTTTGTTGGACTTAAGCCCCTCTTCGACCATGCCTCCCATTTTTTCAACCTTATTAAAAGACTTGCCAATTGCGGACACCAAATGACCAAAGTAAGTTGGTTCCAAAGCCTGCAAAAAGTAATCAACCATATCGCTCTCTTTCATAGGGGGATCTACCCTTGCTGGTTGCTCCATCCACCGGAAACCATATTCTCTAAAGCTTTCACTGTGCTTCTTCTCTAGTTTAGTCAAAGATAGTCGGTCTGGAATGATCTCAAGATTATACTGAAAGTGACAAGTGAATGCTTGTTCCAGATCATCCCATGTGTACCATCTTCCGTGATCTTGGCGGGTGTACCACTCCAATGCTGCTCCGCTCAAACTCTGACTGAAGTAAGCTATTAGCAATTCATCCTTTCCTCCGGTTCCCCTCATCTTACTGCAAAAACCTCTCAAATGAGCCACCGGATCACCGTGTCCGTTGTACAAGTCGAATTTGGGCATTTTGAACCCTGTCGATAGTTGTACATTTGGGAATAAACACAGATCTTTGTAAGCCACGCTTACCTGACCTCTTAGCCCTCTCATATCCCTAAAGGATTGTTCTATGCTTTTCATTTTTCTGAACATCCCTTCATGTTAGGGATTTTTGGCTGGTCTCTTAGTTTCTCTCGGGGGATCAGAACGTGGATCGTAGAGGTAGGTTTCGGGAGCTTTGAAGGTGGGTTCCGGGGGATAATACTAGTTGTCCTGAGCTTGGAACACGGGTTCACTCGGGGATCTATGGAGTGCAGCTGGTGGAGATGTCACAAAGACAGGGGTGACTGGCGGAGGAGGGCAGAGAATCGATTTTGGTGGTGGAGCTTGCGGCATATGAGAAGTAGTGCCATGGCAGTGTTGATAATGGGAAAACCTGGATTGGTGGCGGGATGATCTTGAGACTGAGCTAATGGTGGGGTAAAGCCGGGTTGGCTGGGTAAGACGGTGGTGATTGCCCTTGGGACCAGGCCCGGTACATTTCGGCCATCTGTTGCTTAAGCTTGAACATCTCCTCTTTCATTTTATTGACGTCCAACTCCTCTACCTCAACACTAGTGTCGACCTCCGGGATAGACATGATTTCTGGTATTGGTCCCTTTGATCTGGTTTGGTAATGATAATGTGCCAGTATCCTCTAAATAAACTAACTGCTTGAATTCTCTGGAAATCAACAAACTGATTAGTTTTTTTAGAGTTTAACACATATGCAATTACACGTTGGGATGCAATGCACCTAGGCAATTAACCATTTCTAACATGCATTTGCTTCGGTTGCGTGCGTCATTCCGGCCTCTCACAATTGTGCCTCTTCTTTTAAACATTCTTTATTCTATCCTTCTTTATTTTTCCTTTTCCCTTTTAGTGGTGGTCGAATTCTATAGAGATTGCCTACGTATCATGTCCCCGCATGAATCAAACCGTACGTAGTTCTGTCAGATAAGTGTGCAAGTAAATACAACATTTTTGGGATTTTTTAGCTTTTATAAAACAGATGCTTCGATTACACAGACTCAATTCAACAAATTTCAAAAGACCAACAGACTCTGACGCAAAGACGACAAATAGACTTCGAAATCAAGCTATCATACTCTAAAGAAATGCAGACTCGGAACAAAAAGAAAATGCAAACCCAACATGACTCACAGACTCTGACAGAAAAGGAAATACAAATTCAAACGGAAAATTATGAGTACATCAATGCTCCTGGTGTCCGTGGGACATCATTCGGACTCGCCATGGGCCTATGTGCAAGATCCCTTTGAAGTCGGTCCAAATTGTTCAATATTTTTTTAACAAAGGTCATCACTGCCGCAAAGAATGTAGTGCGGGTCATACCCTCACAAATGTGGCACTTCATAATGATGTAATCAGCGATGTTTCTAATTTTCTCTCTTATGATGCCCTTTTCTTGTAACAAACGCCCAATCTGCTGGGTCCTGGCCTCCAAGGTTTGCTTGGCTGCATAGTTTTGTTCCTAAAGTTGTTGCAAGTCTATTTCTAATTGTGCCAATGTCGTGTGACAATGTTCCCTTTCAACCTTGAAGTCTTTTGCTTGTTTGATCATTTTGTTTCTCGTGGCTATGACCCTTTTCTTCAACCCCGTGACCTCATCGTCGTACCTTTCTCTCAACTGCTTAACCAGGCATACCCGTTCATCTGCATTTTTGGCTAATTGTTTTTTAGCCCCGGCCAGTTCACTTTCTGCTTTGTTCAAATAGAAACTATAGTTACTCACTTTCTGCCTTAGGTTAGCTACGAGCTTTTCATCTCTGTTACTTCAAACTGGATTTTCTGCCGCTACTTTTAGTTTCTAAATTTAAGCTCGGAGGGCCTCATTTTCTTTAGCTAGTTTCTTTTTCTCGCCCTCATCTGCGGCGGCCTGCAGATCTTTCTCAAATTGCAAATCCATGACTTGCTTCTCTAATTTGCCTATTGTAACCCTGTACCCATGTTCTTTAGCCAACCAATCCCACTGTTCTTGCGATGCCTTGACGAACTCCTGGAGATGGGGTCTTTTGGCCGGTCTCCTGAACTCGATTTCTCTCCTATAGCAAGCAAAGTATCTTGGCGAAACTTCACCTTTGGACCGATCACGTACACATGTATTTGCTGTTAAGTATTGACACTCGCTCCAAATTTGTCGGACTGCTGCTTCATGAAATTGTCCGCTAGGTCCGATCTCGACCACTTGGCCGCTAAGATCTTCATCTTTCGGAACTATTTGGCATCTCTCCAACTGCCTCAATACTTGATACGGGGCATAGGGCTGAATACTCTTGAGTCCCATCAAAAAGAAATGGGGTCCAGTGGCTAGCATATATATGATTTCATCCACAGGCAACCATCCAAATGTCCATTCTATTTGGCTTGCAGTGACAGAACGGAGGCGCGCTGTCCACTCTATGACCCCTTCTGGTAAGTTGATTTCGTCAATTCTCGTAGGAAATTCCTCTATGCACGTTTTCTCCGTTGACCCATAACTCATAAATTGAGGATGATGACATAGGTGTTCGATCATCCACATCTGCAGCAACACGTTGCACCCCTCAAAAAGGTTTCCCCCGGCTTTGCAGGCTATGAGAGCGCGGAAGATTTCAGCTACTATCATGGGTGCGAGGGTGTTGTTGGCCTGAGTAAGCAAAGCGCTGACAACCCCAAATACTCGTATGTCAATGTTCCCGTCTTTTCTAGGAAATACCAGGAGTCCCAAAAAGGCTACCATGAATGCAAAACACCTATGTTCTTCCCACTTAAGGCGGTTTTCTTTTGCTACAGATTTTGTTCTCTAGCTTGTTGAACCCCCATATGTGACCATATCTATTGTATATAAACTTCAAAGTACAAAATCCTGCTGCCAAGTCTGGGTTGTGGACCCCCCTGCTTATCTTCAAAGAGTCTAGGAACCTATGTATGGCTACAGCCCTCGGAGCAATCAGGTACTGGTGTCTCAGAAGAAATTTGGGACTCCTGATGTATCCGGCTATTTCTTCCAATGTTGGGGTAAGTTCAAAATCCGAGAAGTGAAATACGTTGTGAGCCGGGTCCCAGAATGCGACCAAGGCCTTTATGATATCCCCCTAGGATTAATCTTTAACAACCCAGTGAGGCCTCCCCGGTATAGATTGACTGTGTCGCGCCCTGATTCGCCCAAGTCATCCCACCACATGTACAACTCCAAAGGGATCTTGTTCACAATTGTTATGTGCAAATTCTGACTTGTGCTCATTCTGCACATTTATTAGGGTGGTTAAGCAAAAATCACGATTCAATTGACTCAAGGACAACATGGACATTTTTCTATTTAAAATAAAACCCGATTTTGCCAATACGGCCTTTCAGCACCTTGGGGTCGAATATTTTAAGGTTGTGTCGGCTAACCGGTGAAAGCCTTGAAAAAATGACCACAAGCGGTTGTTCTTACAAAAATAGCCTTCCGGCGCCCTTTTAGGGACATTCGGCTATTCCTAAAAAATGGCGTCGCCCTAATTATTTTCAAATAAAATTTTAGTTCTTTTGGCTATTTTCGCAAAAAGTGAAGTTGGACCCGATGGGGGTTGCCTACGTATCTCACACCCTGTAGGAATCAAACTGGCGTAGTTCGGGCCGATAAAACAAACTTCTTTTGAAAACAAGACTCTTTTCATTGGCAAATAAAACTATTTTTTTCTCTTTTTTTTCTTTTCTTTATTTTCATTTTCTTAAAAATTCGGCAGAGTTTCGGCACTATTTGGACATTGGTTTTTTTTCAAAACAGCCGATTAACTCTCTTTAACCCTCGTACCTCTATCTCTCTTTCCTCAAAATATTCAAAAGCTGGTCAGCATGCAAGTCCGAAGCAAACAAATGCACAAGTAGCAAGTAAGATGCATCAGGATGGTCTTTTGTCATTTTTGGTACACCTGTCATAGACAGACCCAACCCCTGTGTTGAGCCTCCAAAGTCAAATGCACGTGATGCAAACAAACGTTCCTACTAGGGATCCAGCATGAAGCTGAGTTATTCTAGGTTTATAACCTGGGTATTTGTTCTAGACTGTGTACCCGAGCGGACAACTCGAGTCGAGGAGGGGGCTACGTACCAGGAACCAAAAGGCCATCCGGCTTAGTAACTTGCCCGAGCCTCTTTCTTATTTCAAGGTATGACATTAACAGAATAAGGAGTCTCGACCAGCGAGCACATCCCCGAAGATGAGAAGAGAAGGGTTTCGTAACAATTTATATACAGTTCAGATAATATCAAAGCGATAAAAGCAACATTTTGCACATTTAAACCAAAACATGTAATAAAATCAGATAATAAGTAAAGCCAAATAGTAACAATTATTCTAAGCTCGAATTCTTGAACCCTGAACCAGAGATTCTGGGTGTTGTCCCCTGCAGAGTCGCCAGAGCTGTCACACCTCCTTTTTACCTCCACCTAAAAGGGCGTAAGAGAGTTTTTCCAATAAAAGAACAATCGAAACAGGATTTTATTTAAAGATTCAGAGTCGCCCCTTGGGAGATTTATGGTGTCCCAAGTCACCAGTTGAATCCCGAATCGAGGAAAAGATTGACTCTGTATTACAGTCCGCGAACCAGAAATCCGAGTAAGGAATTCTGTTAACCCGGGAGAAAGTGTTAGGCATTCCCGAGTTCCGTGGTTCTAGCACGGTCGCTCAACTGTCATATTCGGCTTATTTGTCTGATTTTAATACATGTTGAACCTATGTGCAAATTCTAACTTTTTACCGCTTTATTATTATTATTATTTTAAAAGAGAATTGCAACGTCGTAAAAAAACGCGTCTCGAACCACGTCACATCAATGTACCCGTGGTTGTTGACACATCTCGACTCCGTTGAGGTTTGGATTTGGGTCACATAAATGCGCACCCGAGTTTAAGGAGGCAATGTTATTAAAATACGCTCCTAAAGAGACTAGCGCATTATTATTTTGGGGAAAGCCGTGAAATTCGCTAAACAACCCGTTCCTGAATTCTAAGGATTTGAATATATACATCTCATGAGGGCCCCGCAATTTATGCATTTTTATTAGGCGAAGCTCGCCTTATTTTTATTATTTTTAAAGGTCCATCCTAAAATAATCTATAATTTTCTATTTAATTCGTCTCTAAAATGAAAGCAGTCCTAGTTAATTAATGTGCGTGAAAGATCCGAAATAACATAGCTCGATTTCAAACAGTTAAGCCCCAGAGTTGAACAAAGAGAGCGGGACATTTCCAATACACGACCAAAGTTTCATTTCACAGAAAATGGGCCGCCTGAGCCCGCAATGGTTCATACACCTAGTATCCTATCAATTGAACTTCCATAGCCAGGGCAAGAATTATTTAGGCCTCAGGGATCATGACAGTCCAACTGGATCAATGGGTGTAGAGGGGGAGCTAATTTACAGATTTAATCATACTTGCATCAAACGCATAATTTCTAATTTTTGCACTCGAGAGTGACATCATTTTTAAGCTATTGTAGCACTGATTTTAACACATAGCTCAATTCTCATTTGGTTTAGCACATAACTCACAATTGTTTGCTCATCCCTATTAGAGTAGGAATGGTCTTACCTATAACTCACTCTAACGAATCACTTATCCAATAATGATTTAAATCACACATGGAGTCATGGATAATTTCCAATTCGAAACTAAACATACGTGACCTGGACTAATGTGAATATGCACCTATTTGCTGTGATTTGCCTTTGATTTTTGGTGTGACGAGCAATTAACCCGAACAATGAAACTATTTGACACTATGGACTTGATTTCAACAGAAATGAGTTACATATTAGAGTTAACAGTCCATCATAATTCCAAACAACTCAAATTGGTTAAACAACAATCCTAATTATACAGGTACCTATTGTCCACAAGTTACAAAACAGTACATAGCATGTTAATAATCCAACTAGTCCCTTACAGGCACATTAATGCACAAATTTATCATGCAAATCTTAAAGCTAACTGTATCATAATAAACTAAAAAAATAGTAAAGCTTTAATGAATGTCAAACATCAATTGCCTTTCCATTCCACTGGAGAAATTACACCAAAACAGGTTCAAATGTGTACCTGATTACAGCAATCAAAATAAGGACAAGTGAGCTTGAAGTTTAAGAAGAAAACAGCAGCAACAAGACAGTAGCAAGCGCAGTGATCAACAACAGTTTTCAATCAATTTCCAACCCAGAAAAGTGAAATACCAGCCTAGGAAAACACTTTCAATTCAAACAAATGAACAAAAAAAGACCTTAACCTGTCTTGACTTCAACTTATTTCAACTATCAGCTAACCAGAAATTGTTTCAGCCTTAAGGAAACTTTAGAAATCACCAATCACTCAATGGAACAGTGTTACTCCTTAGAGTTCTCAGAATGTTCTCCTTTCAATCTCCTAAGCTCTCCAACTCTCCTCATTTTCTTCTTTTCTTTTCCAGCCCCTACTCTGTCTCTCTTTTTTAGCCCTCTTCAGGTTTGGCCTAACTCTGTCCTAAGTCCCTCTATTTATACCCAAACACTGACCCTGCCAGCTCGTAAGAACACTCAGGCAAAATTAAGAAACTAATTCTGCCCATGATATTCTTTAGAGCTCCACTAAAGTATGTTTTTTTTCATTAACCCTTGGCTTTCCTTTATTTAAAGTTCAAGCAGGTATGAGCAACATATTTTAATCAATTCCTTTTAAGCCTCCCTATACCATTATATTTTGTTCCCCACTAATTATTAAACAAATGCATTATGTTAATGGTACACTAGTTCTTAGTGGACAGAACACTCAGACTATCCATTTCTTCAAGTTTTCAATTCCCAAATTACCCCTGAAACCCCTGTGATTACTACCCATCATCTATAACCAATCCACCTAACAATTAACTAATTAACCACATGAAACTAACTCCTAATCAATGCTATCACACCAGAACTGAATTTAAATCAATAATAGATTCATATCAGACCTTGAACATGACAACCTTAGGATTCAATTCATCAAACTCAGACCGCAGTTTATGCTCGAAACTCAAATTAAATGAATAACATTAAAACAAAGATGTAGGAACAGAAAGCATACTATTGATGAGCCCTGAAGCTAGGAATCTAAGGATTACAAAATGAGTCAATCAACATCAAATAACTTGACGAGGACTACTAAACTACAAACATGAACGGACTAAGCGACGAAACTATTTAATCGACTCAACAATTTATAGCATATGCTAATCAACAAAAGAAAACTGGACCAAGAAAAAGGTCCGAAAGATGAGGAAGAACTACTTGACAAAATGATGGATTACAACGAAACCTAATTAGGCAAACAATAACAACAATAAAAAATAAACAAAAGAAAAGAGAAGAAATACCTCAGAATCTCAGACCAAACGAATTCGTCCTACTCGAAGCTTCAACTTGAATCTGAAACCGAAATGGACCTTAATCGAGTGTTCTCGACTGAGAACATACGACTAAGGTCGATTACGACCTCCGTTTTCTACTGTGTATCGATCCCCTAGCTTGGTTCTTTTAGGGTTCGTGGGGTTGACTTCAAATTCGAAAGCATCCAGCTTGATTTGAATGATGGTGGTGTTAGATTAGGGACGAGGGAAGTCAGGTGGTAGTATGGTGTTAATTTGGGACTGATTGGGTAGGTTTGAGGTCTTGCCTTCGATCTAAGATTCGAAGCACTCAGCCATGATTCGAGGGTGATGGTTAGAGGGGTTAGGTTGGGGAGGTCGAGGGGAAGCTGGGGTGTGAACTTGGTGGCCATTGGACGGATTAGGGTCTGGTTCGATTCTTCGATCTAAGATTCGAAGCATCTGGTACTGATTCGAGATTTGGAAAGAGGACGTCGTGGGGAGGCTGTGGTGTAATTTTGGGGCTGTTTGGACCACTGGAACCGCCATGAGGCGATTTCCGGTGGGCGGAGCACAGTGGTAAGGGGCGGAGGGTTCGTTTGGTCTCTAAGGCTTAAAGACGAAGAGGTGAGGGGGGGTTTGGCTTGGGGGCGGGGTATGGTTTGGGCTTATATATATGGGGAAGTGATTTGATCATAGCTGTTAGATCAATTGAGATCGACGGCTTGGATCAACTCACTTAAAGAGACGGTGTCGTTTCGTTTACCTCGAGACTGGATCGGTCTTTGGATGGGAATGGGTCGGGGCATGGGGGCGATTTGCGGCCGTTGGATTAAATAAAATGAACGGCCTGGATCGACAGGCTTGAAACGGCGTCGTTTCTTCGATGCTGGGGGTGGACTGGATTGGGGCGAGTATTGGGCTGATTTTTGGGTAAGAATTGGGCTGTGGCCAATTTGGCCAAGTCCGGTTTCCATTTTGTTCCTTTTCCTTATTTTTCTTTCATTTCCTAATTAATAAAACTAAAATTCTAAATTAAATTATAACCCAAATTAAAATACTAATTAATTTCTAATAACAATTATCACACACAATTAAATACCAACTAAAATAAAATCACACAATTGGAGATTAAATGCTAAAAAATGCCAAGTACATATTTTTGTGATTTTCATTCTCGCAAATCCAAATATTGTTTAATTAATTCCTAATTGTAAAATTAAATCTTAAATGCACATGCAACACATATTTTGTATTTTTTCTTAATTAAAGTAAAAATAAACATGCACATAGAAATACAAATAAATCACCAGCAACACAAAACTATTTTATTTTGAATTTTTGGGAGTAGTTCTTGTAGGGCAAAAATCACGTGCTCACAGCTGCCCCTCTTTGTCCGGAAACATGAAGAGTTTTCGTGCAAAAATAAAGTGAGCGGATACGAGCGATTTTTGCCTGTTCGGCTACTCCGTGTGAAGCATTTTTGAAAGATTTGACTGAACCTCTGATTCAAAGGTTTCCTACATATCCCTGGCTAAAAGGTAATCAGGTCAATGTAGTTCGGGAAGTTTCGGTAGCTGGGACTACCATGAAGCTGTGGTTTTGTTGTTACTGCTATTGCTGCTGCTGCTGCTACCTGCTTGCTGACCTCCTTATTACACCATGCTAAAAGAAAACAAGAAGCTAGACTAAACTAGGAATTACAAAATCTTATCTAGATCTTCAAACTTGCTCTTGTTACCTTGCTTTCTTGTTGGCTTGTCTTTCCTCTGATGTTTCTTTCTTTCTTGTGAAATTCGAATTGAAAATATAACACCTCCATTCTCTAGGTGGGCTCCTGATTTATATTATGACTTTAAAGATAATGCCTCCATTATCTAGGCGGGCTCCTGACGTCGACTACAACTTGAACGTATAACAACCTCCATTCTCCAGGCGAGCTCCTGACTTCAACACTTCTTAAAAATGTGTTCTATTGCCGTTGTTCCTTCTTGTCTCCTGAACCATTTTCCTTCTAACATGAATTATCTTCTTTCAGAACTGCTTCCCTCAAAACTGGTGTTTCATTCCTCTGAAAACTGCTGGGGATAACACCCGTGTTTCATTCAAAAATATGTTATTTTCCTCTTTCAAAGACTACTTCCCTTAAAGCTGGTGTTTTCCTTCCTCTGGAACTACTTCCCTTAAGACTTGTGTTATCTTCTTCCTGAAATTGCTTTCTTTAAAACTTGTTTTGCCTACTTCCGAAAACTGCTGGGGGTACCGCTTTTCATCAAACTTGTGTTATCTTCCTTCTTCCCCAAGTGGGTACCTGACTTTCAGAAAATTTTCAAAAATGAAAGAAAATTTTCTGCCCCAGTTTGACAATCTTTCTTGTGGCATGTCTTTCTGTAATCAATAACATTTCTTGTCCCTGCTTAAAATCAAAGAGAATTTGTTAGTTTAAAATGTGGGGATGCTCCTGCTGGGGACGGTTTCCCTTTCGCTCTTTTCCATGCTCTGCGTTGTTCGGCCATCTTGAAACTTGGCTGATAACTTCCGACCTTCTTGATGATTCTGTATTCACCAACCTCTCAACCGTTGTTTTCCACCTTTGCTCCATACTGTCCCCGAAAACTTAGACCAATCCATCATTTGGTCTTACAACGACGTCTTTCTCGTCCCATCACATTACCCTAGCATGTCTTATCCCCATTTACCTTGCACCATGTTGGCAACTGGTAGTTAGCTTTGAAAATCCTTCTTAAAAACAAACTACTATTGATCAAAAAGAAATGGAAAACGATGACTTTGAAAGATAGAACAAGAAAAATCTTTCTGAACAATTGTTTGAAGAGAAAATAACTTATCTGAATGGTATAACCGATCCCAATGGTCATGTCGTGCATTTTTGGATTAATCAACCCAGTCTATTCACATCAATTAATCTTTTTGATGTCCCTACTTTGTATTTCAAAGGTCCCGCAACCCACCTCTTTTGCCATAACAACATCTTTATTCTGCTTGATGTCTTGACGGATCCCATCAAGCTTATCTCTTTTGCCCCCTTTTAATTCCTTGTCGCCTTATAGTGCCCTTCGAGGGGTTTTCACTAATAAGACTCTCTCTTTTCTCAACTCCCATCGCCTTAGGATGCCTGTGAAGGTTTTCACCGATAAGACTCTCTCATTTTATCTCTCTCAATTTCCGTCGCCTTAGGGTGCCTGTGAAGGTTTTCACCAATAAGACTCTCTCATTTTCATTAATTTCCCTGCTTGGACCGGAGTATTACCCTGATATGAATCACTTTATTTGCTCGACTTGTCATCTCTCGAAAACTTATCAGAAGGTCTTTCTTTGGACCGTAATGTGGGCTTTTGGATGGGATTAGAAAGAAAGGGTATCAAAGGCCCAAAATAAGTTGACATGGGTTTAAAATTACAATTTTTGGAATCACATTTCTTATTACAAATACAATCTCTACCCCAGTTTCTTGCTTGTGGATCTTTTGACTTTTATTTTACTATGACCGAGCCGTAAAGCTGCCTACGTACCCTTAACAGGGATCAGGTCAAACGTAGTTCACACCTGAATTTCCTTGTTTGTTATATTTTCCACTTCTTTTCTTTTCTCTTTTCTTTTCTTTCTTTTTCTCTCTTTTTCGTTATTGATTCTAAAAGAGGGGTATGAAAAAAATAAATAAGGCTAAAAAAAGGAAACAAAGGGTAAAGTGTTTAGATAGTAGAACAAATTGCCTTCTTTTTCTCTCTTGCCTTTTGCCTCAGCCTGATGTTGAAGGATGCGTTTCAGCACTTGCTGGCCCACCTCAAACTTCCGGGGACGCACCTTTTTGTTGTATGCTCTTGCCATTATCTTTTGATATAACTAGCCATGACACACAGCTACCAATCTTTTTTCATCAATCAAGTTCAACTACTCCAGACGGGTTTTGACCCACTCATCATCATCAATCTCAGCCTCAGCGACAATCTGAAGGGACGGGATTTCAACTTCCGCAGGTATTAAGGCTTCAGTTCCATATACCAACAAATAAGGAGTTGCCCCTACTGAAGTACGGACAATAGTGCGATAACCCAACAACGCAAATGTTAATTTTTCATGCCACTGCCTAGAACCCTCTTCCATTTTCCGAAGTATCTTCTTTATATTTTTGTTGGCTGCCTCAACTGCTCCATTCACCTTGGGACGATATGGGGTAGAATTGCGGTGTGTAATCTTAAACTTTGACATACCTCTTTCATCAAATTGCTGTTAAAATTAGCACTGTTATTTGTGATGATCACCGTTATCATACATCGGGTATTCTAGAGACCAGCGGGGTTGCTTTCATTACTTATCAGTTTTCTGGAGCTGCCTTCACTTGGTGGGAGGCTTTTGAGAGGCGTAGTTTGTTGGTGCAGCACCCCTTACCTGGCAGCAGTTCTCCGTTCTCTTTCTGGAGAAGTATGTGCCGTATTCTCGCAGAGAGGAGCTGCACAGACAGTTTGAGTGGTTGCGTTAGGGAGAGTTGACTGTAACGCAGTATGATATGAGGTTCTCCGAGTTAGCTCGTCATGCGATTTGGTTGGTTCCGACATATATAGAGAGGATTAGGAGGTTTGTTGATGGCCTCACTTATTAACTTCACATTCTTATGACCAGGGAGAGGGTGATTGGTGTGAATTTCGAGGATTGTGGACATTGCTCATGAGATTGAGTCTGTTTGTCGCCAGGAGAGGGATGCCAAGAGTCCTCGAGGATCTGGTAGTTATAACGGTGCTCCTTCGAGAGGTCAGTTTCAGCACGGTAGAGGCCGTCCATTCAGGAATGCTCAGCCAGTTCCCCCAGGTTATCGTGGGGCGTCATCGGGTCATGGTTCTCATAGTTCTCATCAGGGCCAGTCATCACTTAGCGCCCTTCCAACTCAGAGTTCGTCCCGTGCTCCATCAGTTCAGGGCTCTTCTATGCTAGGTGTATCTGTTGGTCATTCTGGTGCTAGGGGTTCCCTTTAGTCCCCTTCTCTAGCACCCAAAAGTTGTTATGAGTGTGGAGAGATGGGCCATATGTAGAGGAAGTGTCCTCGTCATCTTGCGGGTCCATCTTAGCAGAGGGGTCAACCATTAGCTTCAGCGCCAGTTACTTCATCATCACCCACCCAGCCAGCTAGGGGTGGAGGTCAGTCAGCTAGAGGTTTCTCTAGAGGGAAAGGTCAATCAGGCCCGTTTCTATGCACTTCCAGCTAGACCTGATGTTATTGCTTCCGATGTTGTTATTACAGGTATTTTTTCAATCTGCCATAGAGATGCTTCTGTATTATTTGATCCCGGTTCTACCTTTTCTTATGTGTCATCATACTTTGCTCATTATTTGGGTACGCCCCGTGAGTCTCTTATTTCACCTGTTCATGTATCTACCCCGTTGGGTAATACTATTATTGTAGACCATGTGTACCGGTCGTGTGTGGTGACTATTGGGGGTCTGGAGACCCGAGTGGATCTTTTATTATTGTGTATGGTGGACTTCGATGTTATTTTGGGCATGGATAGGCTATCTCTGTGTTGAGCTATCCTAGACTATCATGTTAAGACAGTCACATTGGCTATACCGTGTGTGCCATAGGTTGAGTGGCGAGGTTTGATTGATTATGTTCCCAGTAGAGTGATCTCATTCTTGAAAGCCCAACGTATGGTTAGGAAGGGTTGTCTTTAGTATCTAGCCTTTGTGAGGGATGTCGGTGCAAAAACTCCTAGTATTGATTCTGTTCTAGTTGTGAGGGATTTTCCCGATGTGTTTCCTGCAGACCTGCCAAGCATGCCACCGGATAGGGATATTAACTTTGGTATTGACCTGGTGCCGGGCACTCAGCCCATTTCTATTCCGCAGTATCGTATGGCACCAGTGGAGTTGAAGGAGTTAAAGGAACAACTTCAAGAACTCCTTGATAAGGGGTTCATCCGGCCTAGTGTGTCACCTTGGGGTATGCCGGTTCTATTTGTGAAGAAGAAGGACGACACTATGAGGATGTGCATTGATTATAGGTAGTTGAACAAAGTAACAATTAAGAACAAGTATCCTTTGCCTCGCATTGATGATTTATTCGATCAGCTTCAGGGAGCGAGAGTGTTCTCCAAGATTGATCTCCGTTCAGGTTATCACCAGTTGAAGATCAGGGACTTGGATATTCTTAAGACAACTTTCAGGACCCGATATGGTCATTATGAGTTCTTGGTGATGTCTTTTGGGCTGACCAATGCCCCAGCAACGTTTATGTATTTGATGAACATCGTGTTTTGGCCTTATCTCGACTCGTTTATCATAGTATTCATCGATGATATTCTGATGTATTCACGTAGTCAGGAGGAGCACGCAGAGCATTTGACAGTTGTGTTGCAAAGATTGAGGGAGGAGAAGCTTTATGCAAAATTCTCCAATTGTGAATTTTGGCTCAGTTCAGTGGCTTTATTGGGGCACGTGGTATATAGCGAGGGTATTTAGGTTGATCCGAAGAAGACAGAGGTGGTTCAGAGTTGGCCCAGCCCGTCCTTAGCCACAGCGATTTGTAGCTTTCTTGGTTTGGTGGGTTATTATCGCCGGTTTGTTCAGGGATTCTCATATATCGCATCGCCCTTGACCAAGTTGACTCAGAAGGGTGCTTTATTTGTATGGTTGGATGAGTGTGAGGAGAGCTTTCAGAAGCTCAAGATAGCCTTGACCACGACTCCAATGTTAGTTTTTCCATCAGCTTCAAGTTCATAGCCTTGACCACGGCTCCAGTGTTAGTTTTTCCATCAGCTTCAAGTTCATATACCGTGTATTATGATGCTTCGAGAGTTGGTATTGGGTGTGTATTGATGTAGGAGGGTAGAGTTATTGCTTATGCTTCTCGTCAGTTGAAGCCCCATGAGAAGAACTACCCCGTTCATGATTTGGAGTTGGTTTCCATTGTTCACGCGTTGAATATTTGGAGGCATTATCTATATGGTGTGTCTTGTGAGGTGTTTACTGATCATCGTAACCTCCAGCAATTATTCAAGCAGAAGGATCTTAATTTGAGGCAGCGAAGGTGGTTAGAGTTGCTAAAAGATTATGATATCACTATATTGTACCATCCGGGGAAGGCCAATGTGGTGACCGATGCTTTGAGACGAAAGGCGGTGAGTATGGGGAGTTTGGCATACATTCCAGTTGGGGAGATACCTCTTGCAGTTGATGTTAAGGCCTTGGCCAATCGGTTCATGAGGTTAGATATTTTAAAGCCTAGTCAGGTATTGGCTTGTGTGGTTTCTCGGTCTTCCTTATATGATCGCATCAGAGAGCGCCAATATGATGATCCACATTTGCTTGTCCTTAAGGATAGACTTTAGCACGATGATGACAGAGATATGACTATTGGTGATGATGGGGTGTTGAGGATGCAGGCCCGGATATGTGTGTCCAATGTAGATGGGCTTCAGGAGTTGATTCTGGGGGAGGCCCATAGCTCGCGGTATTCCATTCATCCGAGTGCCGCGAAGATGTATCAGGATCTGAGACAACATTATTGGTGGAGGAGAATGAAGAAATATATTATGGGATTTGTGGCTCGGTGTCTCAATTGTCAGTAGGTGAAATATGAGCATCAGAGACCGGGTGGCTTGCTTCAGCGGATGGATATTCCATAGTGGAAGTGGGAGCGTATCACCATGAACTTTGTAGTTGGGCTCCCACAGACTTTGAGGAAGTTTGATGCTATTTGGGTGATTGTGGATCGGCTGACCAAGTCCACGTACTTCGTTCCTGTGTGTACTACCTATTCTTCAGAGCGGTTGGTAAAGATCTATATCCGGGAGATTGTTCGTTTGCATGGTGTCCCAGTTACCATCATTTCAGATAGGGTCACTCAGTTTACTTCACAGTTTTGGAGGTTTGTGCAGCGAGAGTTGGGTACTCAGGTTGAGTTGAGCACAACGTTTCACCCTCAGACAGACGGGCAGTCCGAGCGCACTATTCAGATATTGGAGGACATGTTGCGTGCTTGTGTCATTGATTTCGGAGGGTCATGGGATCAGTTTCTACCACTTGCAGAGTTTGCTTATAACAACAACTACCAGTCGAGTATTCAGATGGCTCCATATGAGGCTTTGTATGGGAGGTGGTGTAGGTCTCCAGTTGGTTGGTTTGAGCCAGGTGAGGTTAGGCTATTGGGGACAGACTTGGTACAAGATGCTTTAGAAAAGGTGAAGGTAATTCAGGAGAGGCTTCGTACAGCGCAGTCGAGACAAAAGAGTTATGTTGACAGCAAGGTTCGGGATATGTCCTACATGGTTGGTGAAAAGGTTCTATTGAAGGTTTCGTCCATGAAGGGTGTTATGAGATTTGGAAAGAAGGGTAAATTGAATCCTCGGTTCATTGGGCCTTTTGAGGTGCTTCGGAGGATTGGGGAGGTGGCTTATGAGCTTGCTTTGCCACCTAGCTTGTCGAGTGTGCATCCGGTATTTCATGTTTCTATGCTTCGGAAGTATATTTGGGATCCGTCTCATGTTTTGAATTTCAGCACGGTTCAGTTGGATGGTGATTTGACTTATGATGTGGAGCCAACAACTATTTTGGAGCATCGGGTTTGAAAGTTGAGATCAAAGGATATAGCTTCAGTGAAGGTGCAGTGGAGAGGTTGGCCAATGGAGGAGGCTACCTGGGAGACCAAGCGGCATATGCAGAGCAGATATCCTCACCTGTTTGAGGCTTCAGGTATGTTTCTTGACTCGTTCGAGAACGAACGTTTGCTTAAGAGGGGGAGGATATGACGACCCGGCCAGTCGTCTCATGAGTTACCGCTCCGTTTCCCCCATTTATGCTTCTTATTTTTTTGTTTATCGGTTCTATGAGTGATCGGGTTAGTTGGCTCGGGTTCGAAAAGGATTTGGTAAGGTTTGAGACACTTAGTCTCTTTTGAGGAAGCTTAAGTTGGAAAAGACAACCAGATGATGTCTATGTGTTAGAGGGCTCGGATGTGAGTTCTGATGGTTCGGATAGCTTCGTGAGGTGATTTGGGACTTAGGAGCATGATCGGAATTTGTTTTGGAGGTTGGGAGTAGATTTAGGCTTGAATTGGTGAAAACAGATTTATGGGCATTTTCCGATTGATAGGTGAGATTTTGATATAGGGGTCGGAATAGAATTTCGAGAGTTGCAGTAGTTCCATTGTGCCATTTGGGATGTGTGTGCATAATTTCAGGTCATTAGGACGTGGTTTGGTTGGGTTTTAGATCAAAAGCGAAATTTGGAAGATTTTGGAAACTTAGGCTTGAATCCGATGTGTTTTGGTTGATTCGATGTTGTTTGAGGTGTTTTGAAGATTGGTATAAGTTTGAATAAGGTTATGGGATATATTTGTGTTTTTGGTTGAGGTCCTGGGGGGCCTTGATCACAGCCTAATCCTCACCACTAAAAAGTAGTGAGAGAGGGTCGCAATAGCTTTTACCCAATTTTGGGTCGAGATTGATTTCCACAGAGAGCTAGAAAGGGAATTGAGTATCTATTTAGGTTGAGATTGCGTATTGGTTCCAAATTACACTTCTATTCATTTTTGGGTTTTCTTTTATAATTCTACTTTTATCAAACTACAAATTATAATTGCAACTAGATTAAGCTAAGAGCAAAATGCTACTAGTTGTTCAAATATTCTAAAAGACACTAGGGTAGTGACTTTCACCTAGGTGGCCAATTAACGGGTAATTGCGTCTAAGACACGATTGACATGATTGGGGAATATGTTATAACCGTTGCTCGATATTACCCACTCTAACACCTCTCGGCAGAAAGAATGATTTTGCCCAATTGACTTTCTCAAGACCAATTGGGTATGCATATTTGTTCAAGCAATTAGGGTTCAAGTCGGGTATTACTCTCTCGAGGTTTAACCCTTTAATTGGGACTATCAATTCTCTTGAGTCCATCCCAATTCCTTGTTGGTTCAATTTCAGAGACTTAGACTCTCTTTCTCAAGAAGAGCCCAAGTCAACTTAGCACAAACTAATGTTTGCAACCACTAATTCAGTAATTAAACTATGAAATTGACCCAAATAGCAAACACCCATAGTCAATCTAGCCCTAAATTGCAACACTCATCAATTACCCACATTAGGGTTGAGCCACAATCCTAGCTAATGGGTCTATCTACTCATACTTGAAGAGATAAATAGAGAAATAGATGAAGATGAACACATATTAATTAATTGCTAAGCTAAATACGAAGATTCAATGATAAAAATTAAGTAAAAATGCCAAAATGGCTACAAGATACATTCCCACGAGTGCAGCAGCTATTCTAAAATGTTTGATCACCTAAAAATGGAAAAAAGATTCTATTTATACTAAGCTGGAAAAATTGGACAAAAATGCCCCTGCGGGGTCAGTGCGGACCGCACAAGGCTCTTGAACTTGAAAACTTGGCTCTCTGAACTCAGGCTCCGCGGACCGCACAGAATAGACCGCGGCCGCGGAGGCTTCTAGTGCGGTCCGCACAAACTGGACCACGGACCGCACAAGCTTGAAAGCTCCAACTTCACCCTTTCTGAACCTTGGCTCTGCGGACCGCATAGAATGGTAGTGCGGCCGCCTTGCCTTCAGTGTGGACCACACAAAACCTTCTGTGGTCGCACTGCCTTAATGCCTGAAGTACCAACTCTCTGAACCTCCCTAGTGCGGACCGCACAAAGTGTAGTGCGGCCACACTAGGCCTATTTTTCCTGAGTTTGTCTTGTCTTTGGTACTTGTGCAAGTTTCACTCCTTTTGAGCTGCTCTTGGACATCTTGTCACTTTATTGATCAAACCTGCAATCAAGCACAACTTATGAGCCTTTTAGAACTATTTTGTATGAATTTATATTCTAAGCCTATGCAAGAAAGAGTATAAAATGCGTCAAAATCCCTAGTTATCAACTCCCCCAAACTTAAGCTTTTGCTTGTTCTCAAGCAAACAAAATAAGACTCATCCCTTAAGGGAAAATCCAAGAAATTTTCAGCTGTCCTAAAGCAACCTCACTAGCATCAATTGAGACTAACAATTGCCCTCAATACAAATGAGTCATTAACAACATTTAACCTTTGAAAAATCATGGATCAAGTGTGACACAAGAGCTTCAAGAGTTGACTCAACACATCAAAGAACTCTCTCAATTACTTTGGTCAATTGTGGAACCCAAACTCACACATCCTCAACTCTCCCTAAGCAAACCTCACCTTTAGAATATTGGCACGCAAAACGAGGCTGATGGAAATTCACTCATCTCTCTCAAGAAAAAAGTCACAAGTCCGGCTCTAGGTACCATATGCTCGCCCCTTATGTGAGTATCCACTAATGTAAGCTTCATTCAACTCAAGATCATATAGGGTTTTTTGGAGGTATTGTGAAGGCTTTTGGTTCAGGGTAGGACATGTTTTGGTCTAAATATGTTCCATCTCCCCTTAAGCACTTCTTTTGATTCATTTGGATCACATTCTCTTGACTCTTTGAGTCATTTAACTTCTTTCTAAGGGGTTAGAGAGACATACTGTCACTCTATCTTATGCATTTCAAAACCTTTTTCTCCTTTCTCAACTTTCCACACCTTTCATTCTTTGCTTTTTCTTGAAACCCTTTTTATTCTTTTTCACTTTGAACATTCCTTTTTTTTTTTGCTTTTTTGCTTTTCTTTCTTTTTCATTGCCTTTTATTTTCTTCATTTTTGTGCCCTTTTACCACTTTGTTTCAATCCTCATCTCTCCCCCCAAACTTATACTTTTGCGATGTGCTAAATGAGAGATCGGGTGCCAAGAGAGGATATCTTTTAGAATGGGTATAGGATTGTATCATGGTTCTTTAAAGAAAAAGGTCTAAGGCTCAAAAGGGTTAACTAGGGATCATATCATTGGTAGTCTATGGAATTGTTCAAACTATCATTTGGATCAAGGAAAGCCTATAATCATGCCTCAAGTCAAAATTCACTTATGATTTCGCCTCAACAAACATTCAGGACAAGTTCTAGACTAATGGCTCGAGACTTGGACTTGCAATTCAATTACTCACCACACAAGCTAAGGGATTGCTAAACACATAGAGTTGGGGGCCCACAACGACCTTAGATACGATTTGAGCACACAATGGTCCCGAAAAACCACTTGATGATTAATGGTCAATACAAGAGTCTCAAGGTCACGACTTTCACCATCCTAAACACAACAATTTATTTTTGACCATGAGATCAAAGGCAAATGTGCTAGGCCCAAGTGAAGCTTTGCTTGAGGCACCCTTAACTACTAACTATTAAAAACAAAAAAGAAAAACAGACTCAAACCCTTAAGAAGGTTGTCACGCCATCTATCATTGGAAAGAGCCACCTGGTTCACACAACACTCCACCTTTGGAAAGAACCGTGGCATTAAGAAAACCAAAGGCTTATTGAAAACGTCCAAAACAAAACAAAAAGCTACGAACATAAATAAGAAGCTAAAAACGATAATTTTTTGCGGAAAATAGAATGAATATATACAAGAGGGGATTTGAATATACAATGGACGGGATGAATATATACAATGTGTATAACTTTATATACAGACCCAAAGTAAAATAAAAGTGCAATAAATCTAACTAAATATCAAATTATATACAGACCAAAGATGAAAAATCAAGAAAGCATAAAAATGTATCAATATATATACAGTCATCCATCAAATGAATAGTAGGGCCTACCCCCTCAAATGAAAGCTGGCATTGTCCGTAATGCCAACTAGTCTAAATAAGCACAAAAAAGATAGAGAAAAGGATATAGAAGACTCTCTAAGCCTTGTCTATCTACATAGGATCATGAGTGGTCCCTGAGTCCTCTGTGTGCATGGGAACCTCAAACTGGTTCCCGGTGGTCTGCTTCTTTGCTTCTAGGACCTGGGCCTGGACCTTGACAGGCTCTAGAACTGGTACATTCTGTGGCTGACTAGAGAAAGTCTCTGGTGGGTCTGCCAACTGGATGATAGCATCATCAGCTCTAGGAATCATCCTCCTCCTCCTCCTCTTTGGAGCCCTCTGTGTCTGCTCCTGCTGTGGCTGGGTCCTCAAGCAATAAGTCTAAAGGCAGCTAATCTGCCTTTAGTCTATCAACATCTGTATGCAGCTCCTTCACGGACTCTTTGGAGGCCCGTTTCTTTCACAGCTTCTTGTACTCCCAAGCAAGCTCCTTGAGAGCCTTGCTATGTGAATCAACTATCTTTGAGAGCACAGCCTGAGTGTTGAGGATCTTCTTCTAATTGTAAAGTATCTCTTTGAACGCATCCTTTATCGACTGTGGAATCTGTGGAGCTGGGGGAACCGACTGAGCCTCTACAGTGGTAGTCAAGATGTACAACTTGGATGAGGCAGTCTGCATCCAATTGTTGATACTCAAAAGTGCCTGGCTTAGAAGGTAGGCAGTAATAGGATGGGCCCGGGAAGATGGGACCTCCAGGCCCGCTGATATGGATGGACCGGCATGAATAGCTGTGGATGTGGAAGGTCCGGGAGGGATGTCAGCAAGAGTGGAGGTAGGCTCAGTAGGGACCTCTGCCACAACTAGCTCTTCAGACTGGCCAGTTGGAGCAGAAGCATGAGCTTTGTAGTTCTTGCTATTGGGGTTGTCATCCCCCTTCATGCTATACTAGGAAAATGAGGCTGTCGCCTTGACCTTGATGTCATAGGGTCTCTTTTTCACCTCCAAGTCCCGAAAGTACATTGTGAGGAAGCTGGGAAAAGGGTAGTTCTGGTCATGCTCCGCTCCCACTATAGTGATAATCCGGGACATCACATTCCCCACGTTGATGGGGTACCCTGCCATGATATAAGCCACTAACACAGCCCAGTGGATAGGGAGGGTATTGTCATGAGTGGTAGGGTCCAACCGGATGCAAACAAAAGTCTCCAATCCCCTCGCCTCAAAGTTCAAGATCCTTCTCAATATTTTGACTCCAACAGTCAACTAGTCGGGGACGGTACCTGGGATTGCCAGGTACTTGCTAGCCATGGACGGACCTCCTCACCCATTTCCAACTTCGCCATATACAATGTCTCATCCTCCACATTGAATCCCAGATACTCATTTATCGACTTCCCATCAAATAGAACCTTCAAGTTTCGAACCTTGGTCACTTTGGAGCCCTTTTTGATGTGGTATACATATCAATAAAATTCCTTGACCAAGTGTTCGTTGGCGTCCACAAAGTTATCTATAAAATGCTCCCAACCCACTCTAGTCCTAAATTGTCTCTGCACGTCGGGGTTGTGGGGTAGTAGGTCTCTATCTATGAAGCTCCTCTCCGGAATCAATTTTCTCACCGGCCACCACTCCCGAAACTTATGGTATGCCACCTCACTCACAAATCTATCCTCCCAAGCTTCGGGCTTCGTAGTTCTAGCTACGCCCCCTAATTGAGGCTCACCACCTTCATCTACCTCCTCATTTCCATGTACTTCCTCCTCACCTCCTTTTGCACTCTCCCCGGATAATGAAGCTATGGGAGAGGTGGAGTATTCCCCACTACAAGCTGCTAAGCCCTCAGACGACCCAGAAGGAACATCAGCTGGTGCTTGGGCAGTGGGTGATGATGGAGGAGTGTCTCTATGTCTGGCCCTCTCCGGATACAGGATGTATTCAGGTATAAAATCCGAAGAGACTTCCCAGAAGGGCTCAGACTCACTCCCCGACATGTCAATGGCTCTGTCAGCCACTTTTATGGCCTTCCTCATGTTCTTGATGTTTTGCCTAGCTTGGGGAGTGAGTTTGACTATTTTTCGTTTTCCACCCCGGGAGGATTCACCTCTGCCAGGTTGTTTTGAGCCTTTTCCTCGTTGTTTAACCATAGCCTGCAAGCACAATCAAGTGAAATCATTAATATCATTTCAACAGTTGAAAGCAATGTTACAGAATGAGTTGCAGATCAGGCATGAAGAATTGCAGACAGTTGCAGAAAATAGCCCAGTGCGGACCGCACAAAATGAAGTGCGGCCGCACAAGGGTCAATGCAGACCGCACAAAATTGACCACGGTCTGCACAAGGGTGGGGTTCAGAATACCCACCCTATGTATCTTGACAGTGCAGACTGCACAAAATGGTAGTGCGGCCGCACAGGGGCCAGTGCGGACCGCACAAAATGTAGTGCGGCCGCACTGCCCAATGTTCAGCTTCCCAGAAGTTCTTCAGTGCGGTCCATACAAAATGGTACTGCGGACCGCACAAGGGCACTGCGGACGGCACAAAAACGACCGCGGTCCGCAATGAGTGCCCAAAAACGGCACTAAATTAGGGTTCATGAAATTAAGTCCAATTTTCCACCTAATTAGGGTTGCTAAGTGATTACCCAATCCATTAAGCTAACTATTTCGATAGGAATCAAAATTTAAACTAACCTAACTTAGCAGTTAAGAAAAAACGAAAGGAAGAAGAAATAGAAGCTAAGAAAAACGAAAATTAAATGAAATTGACAAAATTAAACAAGTAAAAGGAAGATTATGGTACCAGATTATGAGATGAATTGAAGCAAATAAGTTCTAACAAGTAATTACGAGCAAGTAAGGGTAGTGAACAGTTATTATACTCTCTGAGATTCAAATTTGCGAAAAGTGTAAAAGGGAGCCCTTAGGGTCTACTTATAAAAAAGCCCCTGGGGCCCATTCTCACCAACCAGTGCGGACCACATAACATGGACCGCGGTCCGCACTGCACAGTTATGTTCAAACCCGAGAAGGCAATGCTCTGCGGTCCGTACAGAATGGACTGCGATCGCAGAGGTCCAGTGTGGACCGCACAGAATGTAGTGCGGCCGCACTGGCAACTTCAGAGACCTGTGCATATTTCCACCATGTCTTACACTGCATCAACACAACCCTGTAACATCTCACAACCAGTTAGTCCAAAAATCAGTCTTATACTACAAAGAAAATCAAAGAAAACAAGAACAAAAAACACATAGGTTGCCTCTCAAGAAGCGCCTGATTTAATATCGCGACACAACGTAAGTTACCATCACATCATTTGATGGAGTAGGCATGGAATCTAAATTAACCAAGTTCATTGAGCTGCTCTACATGAAGATTGGCTGCAACATCCCATTCAAGATTCAACTTCCTCAAAGCCCACATGGCCTTGTGCTTTAACTCAACCTGAAGATGGCAAGCTTTCCCAAACACCAACCGATACGGAGACATGCCAATCGGAGTTTTGTAAGCCATCCGATAAGCCCATAGAGCGTCATCCAACTTCTTCGCCCAATCGGTCCTATTAGCATTGACCGTCTTTGACAATATATTTTTGATTTCCCTGTTGGAGACTTCCACTTGACCACTTGCTTGAGGATGATAGGGGGTAAAAACTTTGTGATTGACACCGTACTTAGAAATCAACGTGTCGAAAGTTTTATTGCAAAAAAGAGATCCCCCATCACTAATAATCGCACGGGGAGTGCCAAACCTTGTGAAAATGCTCTTCTTAAGAAATGCAACAACACTCCGGGCTTCATTGTTAGGCAAAGCCACGACTTCAACCCATTTTGAGACATATTCAACCGCCACAAGAATGTAAGTCTTCCCACAAGAGATAACAAATGGACCCATAAAATCGATGCCCCAAACATCAAAGGTATCCACTTCAAGAATGGTATTGAGAGGCATCTCATCCCTTTTGAAATTCCACCCGCTCTTTGGCATTCGTCACACCTCTTCACAAAATCACATGCATCTTTGAACAAGGTTGGCTGATAGAATCCACAACTAAGAACTTTCGAGGCGGTCCTTACCCCACCGTGAATGCCACCATAGGGTGAAGAATGGCAAGCCTCTAAGATACTCAATTCTTCCCCCGGTACACATCTACAAATCACACCATCCGTGCAAATCTTGAACAAGTATGGCTCATCCTAATAAAAATCCAAACTATCCCGCTTGAGCTTCTTCCTTTGGTTAGAAGAGAGCTCACACGGGATTACTTCGATCATAAGGTAATTTTCAACATAGGAAAACCATGGAATATCATTCAATGACACCGCAAGGAGTTGTTCGTCAGAAAATGAATATTTAATCTCAAAGCCATCACAAGGCCTCCCCTCTTCCTCCAAACAGGACAAGTGGTCTGCCACTTTGTTCTCACTACCTTTTTGGTCCACAATTTCTAGATCAAACTCTTGAAGTAGTAACACCCATCGCATCAATCTTGCCTTGGAGTCTTTCTTTGTCATCAATTACCTAAGGGCGGCATGATCGGTGAGCACTATGACCTTGGCCCCCATAAGATACGGTCGGAACTTTTCCATTGCAAACACTATGGCCAACAACTCTTTTTCGGTAACTGTGTAGTTCCTTTGAGCCTCATTCATGGTCTTGCTTGCGTAGTACACCAGATGAAACATCTTGTTAACCTTTTGACCCAAGACAGCCCCAACCGCAACGTCACTTGCGTCACACATGAGCTCGAAAGGCAAGCTCCAATTTGGTGCGGTAATGATTGGGGTAGTGGTCAACTTAAGCTTGAGAAGCTCAAATTCTTGCATACATCCCTCATCGAACACAAACTTTGCATCCTTTTCTAGTAGCTTGCACAAGGGGTTTACCACCTTTGAAAAATCTTTTATAAACCTCCGGTAGAACCCCGCGTGCCCAAGAAAACTCCTCGCCTCTTGATAGAAATGGGGGGAGGAAGCCTTGAAATCACCTCTATCTTGGCTTTGTCAACTTTAATTCCACATTTTGAAATCTTGTGGCCCAACACTATGCCTTCCTCCACCATGAAGTGGCATTTTTCCCAATTAAGCATGAGATTTGTGTCTTTACATCGGGCTAATACTCTATCAAAATTTCTCAAACACTCTTCAAAGGAATCACCAACCACACTAAAATCATCCATGAAGGCCTCCAAGATATCTTCCACCATGTCGGTGAAAATAGCCATCATGCATCGTTGGAAGGTCGTCGGAGCATTACATAACCAGAACGGTATCCTAGAGAAAGCAAAGGTTCCATATGGACAGGTAAAGGTGGACTTCTCCTGGTTCTTTGGGGCAATTAAGATTTGATTATACCCCGAGTATCCATCCAAAAAGCAATAAAAAGCACGCCCCGCAAGACGATCAAGCATTTGGTCAAGGAATGGCAATGGGAAATGATCCTTTCGGGTCACCTTGTTTAGCTTCCGGTAGTCCATACATACCCTCCATCCGGTAACTGTCCGAGTGGGAATAAGTTCATTGTTGTCATTTGTTACCACAATATACCACCCTTTTTAGGTACACATTGCAACGGAGAAGTCCATGAGCTATCAGAAATGGGGTACACAACACCAGCATCCAACCACTTGATCACTTCTTTCTTCACCACTTCTTACATTGCCTCGTTCAATCTTCTTTGATGCTCCAAGGAAGGCTTTGCATCATCCTCCAAGATAATTTTGTGCATACAGAATGCGAGGATTATTCCTCGAATGTTAGCCAAAGTCCATCCAATTGCCCTTTTCCGCTTTTGAAGCACTGCCAAAGTGGCCTCAACCTGCATATGACTGGTAAAGTAGAATTTGAGCATAAGAATTCAAACCTGAGGTGTAGAGGAAGTGGTTTCAACTCCAACACCGGTGGCTCCTCAATTGATGGTTTTGTTGGTGGAGTTTTCCGGTTTTCAAGGTCCAAAGACATTTTTCTAGGCTCATAAGAATAAGCGCCCATTCCATGTAAAGCATTCACACACCCCACTCGGCTTGCATCCTCATTGACATCAAGATTTAACAGTACCGCTTCCAATAGGTCCTCCACATTGATTATTGCACTGGTGTCATCAATTATCACTGCTGTGACGAGGTCAACAAAAGAGCACACCTCGGTACCGTTGGGCTGCTTCATAGATTTGCACACATGAAAGATGACCTTTTCATCTCCCACTCGCAAAGTGAGCTCACCCGCTTCAACATCAACCAATGCCTTCCCCGTTGCAAGGAAAGGCCTTCCCAAGATAATAGGAACCTCATAGTCCACCTCACAATCCAAAATCACAATGTCGACCGACAATATAAATTTATCCTCTCGGACAAGCATGTCATCAATAATTCCCAAAGGTTGCTTCATCGATCGATCTGCCATTTGAAGTCTTATTGAGGTTGGCTTAGGTTGCCCGATACCCAAAGTTTTGAAAACCGAGTAAAGCATCAAATTGATACTAGCTCCTAAGTCATATAGAGCCTTGGCAAAATCTGCACTCCCAATGGTGCAAGGAATGGTGAAAGCACCGGGATCTTCAAGCTTCAGGGCCATTGAATGCACTATAGCACTAACTTGGTGAGTCATCTTTATAGTTCCACAATCAATAGAATGCTTCTTTGTAACCAAGTCTTTCATGAATTTTGCATAGCCCGGAATTTGTTCAAGTGCCTCCACCAAAGGCACATTAATAGATAAGCTCTTCATCACATAAATGAACTTTTTAAACTGATTATCGTTCTTCTACTTCGCGAGCCTTTGAGGATAAGGTGGAGGTGGCCTTGGCAAATGAGCCTTGGATTTTGGCACAACCGGCTCCGGCATGTCAATTATGTGTTTCCTAGACGCGTTCACATCATTTTAAGTTTCCACCTCAACTTCTTGAATATCAATCGTCACTTCATTGTTCACATTTTCATCAACCACATATTCAACTACCAAAGGGACTTCATCATCTTGCAACTCAACATCATCATCCACGACTTGTTTTTGCTTAGAGGCATTCACATCACTGCCTCTCCCACTTCTTGTTGTAACTGCCATCACATGATTGTTATTTCCACCCTTCGGGTTCACTACCGTATCACTTGGTAGAGCACCCTTCGGGCGAGTATTCAATAACTGAGAGATTTGGCCTAATTGCACCTCCAAGTTTCGGATAGAGGTGTTGTGAGAAGCTAACTGTGCATCAGAATCCGCATTCCTCTTCATCATCTTCTCGAACTTCATTTCAATTCAACCCATATCATTACCCGAAGAACTAGGACCTTGATATGGAAATGGTGGTGGATTGTTCGGTTGTTGGTACATTGGGGGCGTTTGAAAGCCTTGCCCCCGATTTCCTTGGTTTCCATTGTTCCATCCTCCTTGATTATTATTGCCACCCCAATTATTGTTATTACCATTCCAATTCCCTTGGTTGCCTAGATTGTTATTCTGATTACCCCAGTTGTTGTTTTGGTTGTTGTTCCCCCAATTGCCACTGTTTTGTTGTTGATTGCCCCAATTGCCTTGAGGTCTCCACTGTTGTTGGTTGGAAGAGTTGCCCCATTGGCCTTGATAGTTGTTTACATATTGAACCTCTTCACTTTGGTCATCATAACCATCATTTTGAAAACCATCACATGCATCATCAAATTGCTCAGGATTCCCTTGGTTTTGTTGCTTTCTTTGCCTTCTCTTGTTGACTAGCATATTAACACCCTCCATGACATTCACTTGGCGAGGATTTTGGACTTGTTGTAACTGTGCCTTAGCCAATTGATTCATAGTAGTTGTCAACTCCGCTATAGCTTGCCCATGTTCATGTAATTCCTTGTGCAAATGAGTAACCTTAGGGCCGCCTTGAGGTACATTGGCTCTACTTTGACATATAGAAGAAGTGTCAGCCATCTCATCAAGTACATCACATGACAGCTTCATAAAGTTGCCCCCAGAAAGTTGGTTCACTATGCATTGCTTTGTTGTATTGATGCCCCGGTAGAAAGTTTGTTGGATCATAGCGTCGGTCATATCATTATTGGGGCATTCCTTCACCATCATTCTATACCGCTCCCAAATCTCATGCAAAGGTTCTGTGGGCTCTTGCTTGAAAGCCAGTATCTCATCTCATAGTGTCGCCATATGCCAGGGTGAAAAGAATTTATCGGCCAACTCATCCCAAGTTGTGATGGAATGGTTAGGGAGTCTCTCAAGCCAATCTAATGCCTTCCCCCGAAGTGAGAATGGGAAAAGTCCCAATCTAAGAGCATCCTCAGACACATTCGTCTGTTTGCTCCCCCAGCATGTATCTACGAACCCCTTGAGATGTTTGTAGGAATTTTGATCCGCAGCGCCCGTGAAGTACCCACGCTCCTCAAGTAAGGTCAACATCACATTGGTTATCTGAAAGTTGCCCGTCCGAATTATGGGTGGGACAATAGCACTTGCATAACCCTGGTTCGGAAGTACTCTGGGAGCCACTCTTGGAGGTGGCGGAGGAGGGTCTGGAATATTGTTATTTGGATTAGCATTGGCATTGCGGCCTCTACGTTGTCCTTGAGGTATAAGAGGCACCTCATCTTGCTCAACATTATCTACCTCCTCCTCCGCAATCACGTTTCCAAGAGGGTCATTAGCGTTGTTCAAAGTCATATTGGTACCTGAGTAGTGACACAAACAAGTAAGTAACAAAGAAGGAAAGAAGAACAATACACAAAACCAATTAAATAGATAGCCAAAACTGTTAGCTCCCCGCAATGGCGCCAAAAAGTGATCACAGCCTACTCCGCACCACTAAAAAGTAGCGAGAGAGGATCACAATAGCTTTTACCCAATTTTGGGTCGGGATCGATTTCCATAGAGAGCTAGAAAGGGAGTTGAGTATCTATTTAGGTTGAGATTGCATATTGATTCCAAATTGCACTTCTATTCATTTTTGGGTTTTCTTTTATAGTTCTACTATTATCAAACTACAAATTATAGTTGCAACTAGATTAAGCTAAGAGTAAAATGCTACAAGTTGTTCAAATATTCTAAAAGGCACTAGGGTAGTGACTTTCACCTAGGTGGCCAATTGACGGGTAATTGCGTCTAAGACACGATTGACATGATTGGGGAATATGCTATAACCGTTGCTCGATATTACCCACTCTAACACCTCTCGGTAGAAAGAATGATTTTGCCCAATTGACTTTCTCAAGACCAATTGGGTATGCATATTTGCTCAAGCAACTAGGGTTCAAGTCGAGTATTACTCTCTCGAGGTTTAACCCTTTAATTGGGACTATCAATTCTCTTGAGTCCATCCCAATTCCTTGTTGGATCAATTTCGGAGACTTAGGCTCTCTTTCTCAAGAAGAGATCAAGTTAACTTAGCACAAACTAGTGTTTGCAACCACTAATTCAGTAATTAAACCATGAAATTGATCCAAGTAGCAAACACCCATAGTCAATCTAGCCCTAAATTACAACACCCATCAATTACCCACACTAGGGTTGAGCCACAACCCTAGCTAATGGGTCTAGCTACTCATACTTGAAGAGAAAAATAGAGAAATAGATGAAGATGAACACATATTAATTAATTGCTAAGCTAAATACAAAGATTCAATGATACAAAGTAAGTAAAATTGCCAAAATGGCTACAAGATATGTTCCCACGAGCGCAGTAGCTATTCTAAAATGTTTGATGCCCTAAAAATGGAAAAAGATTCTGTTTATACTAAGCTAGAAAATTTGGACAAAAATGCCCCTACGGGGTCAGTGCGGACCTCACAAAATGGTGTGCGGCCGCACTAGGCTCTTGAACTTGAAAACTTGGCTCTCTGAACTCAGGCTCCGCTGACCGCACAGAATGGACCGCAGCCGCGGAGGCTTCTAGTGCGGTCCGCACAAACTGGACCGCAGACCGCACAGGCTTGAAAGCTCCAACTTCACCCTTTCTGAACCTTGGCTCTGCGGACCGCGTAGAATGGTAGTGCGGCCGCATTGCCTTCAGTGCAGACCGCACAAAACCTTCTGAAGTCGTACTGCCTTAATGCCTGAAGTACCAGATCTCCGAACCTCCCTAGTGCGGACCGCACAGTGTAGTGCGGCCGCACTAGGCCTGTTTTTCCTGAGTTTGTCTTGTCTTTGGTACTTGTACAAGTTTCCCTTCTTTTGAGCTGCTCTTGGACATCTTGTCACTTTATTGATTAAACCTACAATCAAGCACAACTTATGAGCCTTTTGGGACTATTTTGTATGAATTTATAATCAAAGCATAAGCAAGAAGGAGTATAAAATGCATCAAAATTCCTAGTTATCAGGCCTCGGGGTGATTTTGGATGGTTGACAGAAGATTGGAGTTGGGTTGTGGCAGCTGAAGTTTTCCCATTGCTGTCATAACTGCACCTGTGGCTAGGGGACCACAGGTGCGGTCTTGCAAAAGTGAATTAGGAGTCGCAGAAGCGTAAAAGGCCTAGGAAGGCTGGAGCCGCAGAAGCGGTTGAGGAGCCGTACTTGCGATGGCGCAGGTGCGGGCAGTGCATTGCAGATGCGGCGTCTGGAGCTTAAATGAAAAACTGCAGAAGCGGTTCATTGACTGCAAAAGCGGTACCGTTTAATAGGTGAATTGGCCGCAGGTGCGGAATCCCTGGTCCAGAAGGTATAAAATAAATCCTTTGCGATTTTTGAGTTGTTCTTCACCATTTCAAGTCGGTTTTGGAGCTTTTTGGGAGAATTTGAAGAGGGAATCAAGGGATATCATCTGGAGGTAAGATTTTCGAGTCTAATAATCGCTCATATGGTATTATTTTACGGATTAGGGCTGTAATTAATGGAATTTAAGGGTTAAAATTGGAGAAACTAGGGCTTGGTGAGGGGCTATTTGTGGTCGTATTTTGGGACTTTTGACATGTATGAACTCATGAGGAGATGAGAAATCTATTGATGTAAATTTATCGAATTCTGAGACGTGGGTCTGGGGGTCGGGTTTTGGTAATTTCGGGATTTAGGTTGTAAAGTGATTATTTTTGCTTGGGCTTCGTTCCCTTAGCATATTTTGACGTCGTGATTCTGATTTTGGGTATATTCGACGCGAGTGGAGGCCGATTCGAGGGGAAAAGGCATCGCGAGCTATAGTTTGGACCAAATTGAGATGAGTAATGATTGTAAATGGTGTCATGAGGGTATAAAATCCCGAACTGCACATCGTTGTGCTATATTGAGGTGACACATATGCTAGATGACGAGCGTGGGGTCATGCACTGTTGAGAATTGTGACTTAGTCCATCCTGAATGATTATTTTACCGCGTATTTGACTCAAAACTATTTGCTATCATCATGTTTTGGGATGAATGCCATATTTGGGCCTCATGCCAACTAGTTGAGCCCTTAGGGGATTTTTATTGATATTTTCTCAGTGTTTTGACTTTATACTTGAACTCAGTCATGCTCTATTCTACTATTTTCATAACTCAACCATGTTTACTCTACTTTAACACTTAAATGTGATTTTAAATGATATTTTGGGCTGAGCATCATGTTTTACTGTAGCTCGAGTGGCTCGTGAGAACTTTGACTGAGTAAGGCCGATGGCCTATGTTGTGAGGAAACACCTAATTATGATTATGAGGCCGAGGGTCTGAGATTTGTACGCTACGAGGTGGCTTGTTGATATGAGGCCGAGAGCCTAATGATGATGCCACGAGATGACTTGATGTTGCGCTTGGAACGTAAGGGGGCCCTCCAAGAGTCTGCACACCCCCAGTGAGTGCAGGTACCCATTGTGATGCGAGATGTAGCATGAGGGGCTAGTGTTGTTCTATGATATTGCCCGAAGGGCGATCATTTATGCGTTTATCTTTCCTAGTTTGCCTATCATTTACTTGCTTAATTGTTAAAAGGCATTTCATAAGGTTTAAACTGAACTAAAATGACTTTACATATCTTCACTGATTCACTGTTTTTACTAGCTTTTACTGCTTCATTATAGCATGTAATGTGCCTTACATGATTTCATATTTCTCGGTCTTTATTTATGATTATTACTCACTGAGTTGGAGTACTCACTTTACTCCCTGCACCCCGTGTGTAGATTTAGGCGTTGCTGATCCTGCTAGCGAGAGTTGAGAGCTCCCGGCAGACTTTGGAGTTCATGAGGTAGCTGCTTGGCATCCGCAGTCCTGTGCTTCTCCCCTTTTATCTCATCTCTTTCACTTTCAGTTATTCTGTAATAGCCTTGTATTCATTTCAGACTTGTAGTATACTGATAGATGCTCATGACTGGTGACACCCCGGTATCGAGCTGTGTTGGGTTTTATTTTTGCAAGCCGTAATGTTCACTGCTTATCATTTTGGGATTATTATTATGATGTTTAAGGCTTAATATGTATTGTTTTAAATTGCTTAAAATTGAAATGGGAATGTGTCGGCTGACCTTGTCTTCACAAAAGGCGCCATCATGACCGGGTCCGGGTTTAGGGTCGTGACATATCTCAAATTACGTAAAATACTACTAATTTTTAACATACCTTATACACCTTACTATCATGGTCATGTGGTACCTTGTATGGTACTAGTTCATAAGTACCAGGTATTTTAGCTCGGGCCTTATTTTATCCCAAAATATCAAACTTCGACAAAAAATTATTTTTTTGATTTGTTGACCCTCTCACCTTCACGAATTTACTCATCACTTGTTTGAAATAGCATAATGCTTATAATCTCCAAATAATCTTGTCCTTGAACTGAGGTCAATTATCTTACGACAATTTTACGTATAATACTACATCGCGTAATATCATCGTAATATAATACTGTGGGGCGTAACATCATCGTAAACCCAGTACGTACTTGTCACCTCGCGTGCACGACTTTCACATTACACAAATGGCACATACAACTCAATGCCTAAGGGGTAATTCCCCCATACTTACCTTTACGGAGTTAGACTGATATTCCAAAATAGCCTTCTTTCTTGTATTGACCTCCAAATAGCTCAAATCTTTTCAAATTAATTGTATAACTTCATTAAAATTCATCAAAAATAATTCTGGATAATAAAATGACGACTTAAAATTTCACATTAAAAAGTCAATCAAAAGTCAACGGGGGACCCGCCTCTTAGAAACCGACATAATTTTAACGAAATTCGAACACCCATTCCAATACGAGTTTAACCATACCAATTTTATCAAATTCCAATAATGAATCGACCTCCAAATCTTATATTTCGTTTTTGAAATGTTTTACGAATTTCTCCAATTTCTTTTATTTGATTCACTAATAATTGATGAAAATAACCATGGAATCATGAAGTATAATCACTTTTGGATATAAAACACTTACCCCAATTCATATGGTAAAAATTACCTCAAAAATTGCTTCAATCCGAGCTCCGTAGCTCCAAATATGTTAAAATGGCCGAAACCCCAAAATATAGCTTCTGCCCAGGTAGGTCGCATCTTTAAAATGCGACCTACTTCAACTTATTTCCAACCAGAAATTGCAGTGAAAACTGTAGTACCAGGCTTTAGTCAATTGATCATAACTTTCTTTAGTAATGTCCAAATGATGAATGTTTTATTATTCCGGAAACTAGAATTAAAGGGCTACAACTTTCATGTTTTGATAATTTCCAGATTCCTTATAGATTTCGAGATTTAAGCTTTCAAAGTCAGCTCTGCGCATCAGAAATTTAAACACTACTGTCAAAAACAACAATTAAAAATAATCCGAAACCACTCCGAAACTCACCCGAGTCCCTCGAGACCCCTTTTGAACACACCAACAAGTCTCAAAACATATTATGGACTTAGTCGAGGTATCAAATTACATCAAACAACGCAAAAACATGAATCACACTCCAATTCAAGCCTAATGAAACTAAGAAATTTCAACTTCTACATTTAATGCCGAAACCTATCGAATCAAGTCCGATTGACCTCAAATTTGCACACAAGTCATAAATGATATAACGGATCTGTTCCAATTTTCAGAATCAGATTCCGACCCAAATATCAAAAAGTCAACTCTCGGTCAAACTTCTGAATTCTATTTTTCCAACTTTCGCCAAATTGCTTCAATTTATTCTACGGATCTCCAAATCCAATTTTGGGCATAGGCCTAAGTCTGAAATTACCATATGAAGCTATTGGAATCATCAAAACTCCATTCCAGATTCGTTTTCTTAACAATCTAACTCTGGTCAATGTTTTTCATTTAACCTTCAAAAATCAGAATTGTTCTTTCAATTTAATTCTGAATCTTCCGAAAATCAAACTCGACCTCACACGCAAATCATAATACGTATTAAGAAGTTGCTCGGGATCTTAAGTTGCTGAATGGGGCATTAATTCTTAAAACAACAAGTGGGGTCGTTACAGTTTGGCCAAGCTTCTTTTTATTTTTTTATTTTACCAAAAGTGCTTTTCCGGTCAAAAATATATTTTTCCAAAGTTAAGGTGTTTGACCGAGTTTTTTTCAAGAAAAAAATGCTTTGAAGTAGAGCAAAACACCTTTTTTAGAGAAGCCAAAAAAGTAATTTCTCCCCAAAATTATTTTTTTAAAAACACTTTTAAAAAAAAATACTTAGAAGTACTTTTTTAAAGTTGGTCAAGCATTAATTGTTGCTTAAAGTACTTTCAAATTAATTAGCCAAATATAAATTTTTCTTATCAATAGGACTTTCTTGAAAATCATTTTTGAAAAAAATACTTTTCAAAATAAGCTAATTTTATATATATATAAAACTTTAAACTTATTTACCCGATATATCTAAGTTTCCTATTTATAGAAAGTAACCAAAGTTTTTTTACAAACTTTATACAAAATTTAGTAAAAATTTATAATTTATCTACAACTTAAATATATTTTTGTGTGTGCAGAATTTGGTCAAAAGCTATAATTTATGTATACTTGTATACAATTATGTTAATTGTATATATTTTGTATGTCGTTTCTACCCCCAAAATATAAATATATATATATTATTTATTTATGTCTTCTTCTACGAGTTTCAATATGAAATTCTAACCAAAATTGTCACACTCCTTTTTTTACCTCACTTAGCCCTCTTAAAAATAATAAAAAGATTTGTAAAGCTCAGAAATCATTTTTCAATTAGAAAGTAACAAAACATTTGTTTAAAAGGGATTTTCTCAAAGTCGCCACTTACATATAACCTGGTCTGCCAAGCCACCATTTAAAAATAATTTTCCCTTAAAAACATATTTGACTCTTGTAAGCACGTGATTTTTGCCCAATATGAGAATTACTCCCAAAAAATTCAAAAATAAAATGATTTTTCTTTGGTGTGCAATTTTGTGATATTTTGAATAATTATTTGTATTTGTCTGTGCATGTTTATTTGCTAAATTAATAAAAAATACAAATATATGTCGCATTTTGCATGTAGGATTTAATTCTACAATTGTTAGTAATTAAATTTGTTTTACAAAAATTAAAAATTACAAAAATAGGCATCGTTTGCATTTTTAGCATTTAATATCCAAATATACAATTTTATGCTTAATTATTACTTAATTGTGCGTTAATTGTTATTGGGAGTTAATTTGCGCTTTTATAACTTAATTTAATTCTTAATAATAGTTTAAGTATTTTTATAATTTAGTTTTAAAGAAATAAAAGAAGAAAGGAGAGCGAAAATATAAAGAAAGTCGGAATTGGGCCTCTTCTTCAAATTCAAGCCACAAGCCCAAAAAATGGCCCAATCTTCCCTACGACCCAGTCCATTTCGAACTGGGTCGACCCAGTCCATAACCCAACACCCCTATTATCTTACAAACAACACAAAACAAAAAGAAAAAAATGAAGAAAACCCTAAAAATTTGCTAAACCATCCGCTCCCCTCCTATCTTCTTCTTCTTCCTCAAGCTTCCTCAAGCACACATCAATGGCTGCCCCTCCATCCTCCTCACCCTCACTGCACACACACAGTGCACGCAGCAGCCGTTCATGGCTGCTACGACCCCGTTGCCTCCGTCTCCTTCAAACCAAGCGATGACCCTTTCGCCGAACACCTTCGTTATTTCTTCTTCTTCGTCCAGCATCCATCGCCTCCTCCACCTCCCCAGCTGATGCTACTGCTTCACTGATGCAAGGTTGAGCATCCCCTTCCGCGTCACTACTGTTGCCGTGTCCAGCTGCGACGAGCAGCCATGGCTGCTCCAAATAGTGTTGATGCATCTCCATTCGCAGCTTGTTTCAACTGCGTCCAGCTGTTGATTTTTGTTCGTTGTCCGTCGACCAGCTGTGTCTCCTTCAAAAGAATGCTTAAAACAGTCCATCGTCGAAACAACCTGCCTGCTTCCTCCGTCGACGAACTGTTGCTGCTCGTCGCGGCAGAAGCTGGGGCTGCTTCTACTTCTTCTTCGTCTTCGTCGTCCTTCGTTCGAGCTTTGGTCGAGGCTTGGACAGATTTGTTTACAATCAAAGTTCGTCGTTGATTCATCTCCGGTTAGTTGTTTTTGAGTTTTATTTTTGTCCATATTTTTATTTGATATTTTCCGGATCCAAAATCGTTAAAGAATTTAATTCTTGCTTTGTTCATGTCTATCGTTTGAAATAATTTTCTAGTTTGTTCATGTGTTTTGTTGATTTTAATTTTCAGATGCAAATGGTAAATTAATTAATTTGTTTTCATGTTTATTTCATGTTTGTTTTATTGTTTAGGTAAGAATTTGTTATTTTGATGTTTGTTAGATTCAAATTGAATTTAATTGATTATTTCTTCAATTTGTTTCATGTTGTTATATATTTTCCATAAATTATTAATGTTGGTTTAATCATTTAATCCGTTATGTTTGTTGTGTTAAAATAGATTCATTCATGTTCATACTTTGTTTGGATGATCTTGAATCCGAATTTTGTATAGTTTGATTTCTTGTTTATCATTTATGATTATTTCTTGAATTTGTCTCATAATCTTGTTTAAGTTTAATATAGGAATTGTTTGTTGTAATGTTGTTAGAGTAGTTGATTTTAAGTTCAATATTATTGAATTTAGAAATCTAAATATACTTGTTTGTTGTTGTTGTTGAATCCGAAAATAGGATTGTTTGTTGCTAGAATATTGTTCAATCAAATTTTAGTTGTTCTTTGTTGTTCAATTTGTGTTCATGTGATTTGTTGTTGAAATGTTGAAGAAATCATGTTCATGTGATTTGTTGTTGAAATGTTGAAGAAATCATGTTCATGAAATTTGTTGTTTGAACATTGTTAGAAATTAATCATATTGTCTATATTTTGGTTAAGTTTGATTAATTGATGTGTTATAGCTGATGGGTAGTTTGGTAATTTATAGTACTTTCGGGGGTAAAATAGTAATTTGCAATAGGGTCGGAGGGGTAGTTTAGGAATTGTACATTTTGTAATTGTTTATATGAAGCATGGGGGACAAAATGAAATGGGGTGGGTTGTGATATAGTTGTTTAATATAAAGGGGGGACAAGACAAAATTTAGTGGGGGGAATCTTGTATTATTTTATGTTAGGCATGAGAGATAAAATATAATGGGGGGTGTGATATATTTATTTAATGTAATGGGGATGAGTGAGAAGATAATGGGTTGGGTAGAGAGAAAGTATTGATTTTAATTAATTGAAAGATTTATGGGATGGGTTATAAGAAGTCTTGAAATCAGAATGAACAGAGGAGATACAGATACAAGAGAGACAGATATAGAGAAAAAAAACACAGATAAGAGAAACGAATCTGAGAAGAAAAATAGAAGAGAGAAAAAAGGGCTGAACATTTAAGAGAAAGAAAATTCCGAAAAATATTTAAGCTTTCAAAATAAAAATAAAAACTAAAAAATCTTCTGCTTTCTTTCTTTGTTTGAAATTAGTATTAATGGTTGTTGTTTCATTCAAAGCTTGAAGCTTTTGTTTTTGGGATTACTGTTCTACTGGTTTGCAAACTCTGTTCCTGGGTTGTTACTGCTGCTGGATTGTTGTTGCTGTATTGTTATTACTGCCGCTGATTCTCATCATCATTTTCTTTTGCTTCCAATATCAGGTACATATCTGTAAATTCATGTCATGAAAAGCTTCAACATGACAAGTAAATGAAGTTTGGAATTATAAGGATGTCTTCTACTCATTTAAATTTTATTAGTTTAAGTTTCAGTTTTGTTTTAATTGGTTAATATAGTATTATACTTGACATGATAAACTGTTAACTAATTAACCTTCTGGAGTAATAAATTCCACGATAATCATATATGTTTTGAGGACTAGTGATGACATTTACTGTTTGAATTGTTGAGATAGGGAACATGGCAGAAAGTTGACCATTAATTAAATCTTGTGATATTGTTAGTTAAGTAAAGAATAGTACGGAAATACCCAGAAATTACATTACTAGCTTATTTTGTCAAATATCCAATTTTGTTTAAGACTAGATGATGTCAGTCGTACTTTGTTCGTATATGGCGTAATAACGGTTATGTGTATAACCCATAGTTGAAAGGTGAATTAATATAATCCATTACTATTACAATGCTGGAATATTGCGAACATGTCATGATGTATGTTTACGTTATATGTGATGTCGTCTTATTAAATCAATTGGTAGATTAGTTCTCTTTCTTAATAACAAATGGCTTAGTTATTTTAGGAACGCGATCAACTCATTTCTTTTAATGTATGAAATAATGTCAATGATTTTTTTTTTACAAAATATAGAGTTAGTGTTTGCAAATATTCGCATAGGCAGAGAATAAGAATTGATTTATTTATCTCAAACTCAATCTTCGTAAGCAAAATTAACCAAACAATTATAACCTCGGACTAAAAACAAGTGGTGTAAAAGAAGGATGGGATTTATAGATTGTAACATTTTAAGTCAAAAAATGTGTAAATAGCGTTTGCTCCAAATATAACAATGAAAATTCTTCGAAAAATATTACTTCGTTTATTAAATCAATTGTTTTCCTAAGTTTTATACGCAATTCGCTTTTTGGGTAGATAAATATTGTAGTTACAATAAAAATGGTAGTATTAATCACACGTTGTTTATTTTATTTTTTTTACTCTTTAAACTCGAATGGTTTTTGAGGAATATAATTCATACGTAAAAATATAATTTGCGGTCAACACTTAATGAATTGTGAATTCTTTTCAAGGAATTTAGAGGCATCTCAAATAGTGATTTCTCATGACTTCCACATAAAAATGTATGGATGTAACAAATAATTTGTGGAAAATTTATACTACCATCAAGAATATCTTGTGCGATTAGGGATATGTTCGCGTGACCTGATTATATTTCTAAAGGCAATTCGGATTATGAGTTCGCGCAACTTTGAGCAAACATTTAATAAAAAAGGGGGTTCTTCGGAGAATATCAAATTAATTTCATATAACCCGAGATGTGCAGTTCGCTATTTAATCATACAAGAGCGACAGACATTCTTAATTTTATTTTAAGCACAATTTCGAACTTAAGTCTATTTTTATAATAAAAAAAAATTTCGAAAAAATAATTATTATATTATCAATATCATTGTGTATACGTACACGTGACACGATTTTTCACGTTAAAAAATATATAATATATAAAACGGATACACGTATGCGTGATTTGATTCGAAGAAGGGTCTTTAATTATAAACAATCTAAACAGAAGCGATAACAAAATCATGCAATAAAAAATGTAAAATCGAGATAATTAAGCCAAGAATAAAAACAGTTAAGCGACCGTGCTAGAACCACGGAATTCGGAAATGCCTAACACCTTCTTCCGGATTAACAGAATTCCTTACTCAGGATTTCTGATTCGCAGAATAATAAACAGAGTCATATTCTCCTCGATTCAGGGATTAAAATTGGTGACTTGGGACACCTTAAAATTCCCAAGTGGCGACTCTGAAACAAACAAACAAATCCCGTTTCGACTTTCCTTCAATTGGAGAAAACTCCCCACGCACCCTCGCCGGGGCGGAAAAAGGAGGTGTGACAGCTCTGGCGACTCTGCTGGGGAACTTTACCCAGAATCTCTGGTTCAGGGTTCAAGAATTCGAGCTTAAAATAACTGCTATAGTTGGCTTTATTTATTATCTGATTTTTACATGATATATGCTTAATGTGCTAAATGATGCTTTTACCGCTTTAATATTATTTGAATTGTGTATATAAAACTGCTACGAAACCCTTCTTCTTTCTAAGTCTTCTAAATTTATGGTGTACACGTGCGCGTGGCCCACCTTTCTGTTAGAAGTCATACCAAATAAGACGAAGTTGGGACAAGTAACTAGGCCGGGCAGACTTTCGTGCTCCCGGTACGTTGCCCCCATTTCGGCTCAAGCTGTCCACTTGGGTAAGCCAGGGCTAGAACAATATGCCTCAGGTTTTTCACTTAGAATAACTCAGCTACATGTCGGATCCCTAGTAGGAACGTTTGTTTGCATCACGTGCATTTGACTTTGGAGGCTCAACACAGGGGTTGGGTCTGTCTAGGACAGGTGTACCAAAAAATGAAAATGACCATCCTGATGCATCTTACTTGCTACTATTTGCGCATTTATTTGATTCGCACTTGTGTGTTGACTGACTTTTGAATGTCAGGAATAATATTTTGAAATTGAAAAAAAAAAGAAAAAAAAACAAAAAGAAATAGCGGTTAGGGAATTGACTGTTTATTTTTGAAAAAAAATCCAATGCCTAAATATTGTCAAAACTCTGACGAAATTTCGAGAAAATGAAAAAAAAATGTTTTATTAGTTTGTTTTACTAAAAAGCAAAGGAAAAATAGAAAAAAGAGTCGTTATTCTGTCTTATTTTTTTTTAAAAAAAAAATATAAAAAAAATATAAAAAGGAAAATAATTTGTCTTCCCCTGAAAATGACAATGAAAAAGAGTCTTACTTTTAAAATAGTTTTATTTATTTGTTTCTAAAAAATTCAAAATGAAAATGAAAAGAGTCGTGCTTTGAAAGTGGTTTTGTTATTTGTTGCTGAAAAAAAAATCATGTTTTAAAATAGTTCGGTTAATTGGCCCGAACTATGCGGGTTTGATTCTCACCGGATGTGAGATACGTAGGCAACCCTCATCGGGTCCAACCCCCCCTTTTTGCTAAAAAATAGCCAAAAAAATATGTCAAATTTTAATTTTGTCATAAAGAAGTCGGGTGACGCTGTTTTATCAAGACATAGCCGAATGTTCCCGAAAGGGACGCCGGAAGGCTGACTTTGCATAAACAGCCACCTTTGGGTCATTTTTTAAAAATTTGTTTCAGTTGACCCACACAGCCTTAAAAAAATCTCCGTCCCCGAGGCGCTGAAGGGATGTGTTGCAACACCTGGTTTTTATTGTAATTTGAAAAACAAAAAAAAAACAAAGAGTCAACGGTCAGATGAATACCGTTTAGATTTTTGGTCAAAATAAGCCGAGCCAGCTTCGGCCGCGTCATAAATCGCTCTTGCCGAAATAGCCTCAGAGTATCTTTCAGTTGTCGAAAGGCTATTTTCGTAAAAGAAAGGACAAGTGTGTAAAGTGTCATAAAATAATCCTCTCCAGCCTCAAAATTTGAAAGGGGCCACATTTGCAAAAATAACCGTTTGGTTGCATTTGTCAAACGGGGAAAGGAAGCTGGCCTTTTTGTTTTAAGGTTATAAATCTTTAATTAGAATATGTGGGTTGTTTGATTTTTCAGTTTATTTTAACATGAAAATTGGAAAAAATGATTAGTATTGTTTATCTTTTATTGGTCCGAACTACGCAAGGTCTGATTCATGCGGGGTCATGATACGTAGGCAATCTCCATAAGATTCGACCACCACTGAAAAAAAGGGAAGAAAGAAAAATAAAGGAAAGCGCAAGTGCATCGCATCTCTGATAGAACGGTTTAACTGCTTAGGTGCATTGCATCTCTAATATATGATAATCTGTCAAATGCCCTGACACTAACGTGATGGCTTCCCTTTGCTGTGTTCATATATAGAACAGTGGTTGGTTGTGGTAACTCCTCCCTGCAAAGCAAATGACACAGAACCTCAGAACAGGGTGGGTCGGTACTGATGACCGACAACAATTGGTCGAACAGAACAACGGGTTGGTAGAAGAAGTGAAAATGCTGAGACAACATGTGGCAGACATGTATCAGGCATGGATAACTGGGAAAGCACCACCCCCACCACCGCCAAGCTTTTCAAACTCTGGCATTACCCATCCCCCATACTCTCCATCCCAACCCACTTATGACAGCTTTCCTAGCTACCCGAGTAGCTCCATCACTCGTCCACGCTACTCCCCTCCCCAATGCTACCTCTCTCCACGAGATTCCCAAAGACGGGCTTCACTTTCCAAATACCCAGCTCCACAGAAGGCCTATCCACCCTCACAAGCCTACCGGAAGCCCCCTGGATCAGGTTTCCGGCCCAATCAAGCATTTAGGAACGAAAGGTTGCTGAAACGAGGAAAGGCTCTCACCCCTATCGGAGTATCTTATGCAAGTCTGTTTGAAAGGCTAAAGCATGCTGGCTTGATTGAGCCGCTCCCCGCATATACTCCAGATCCACATGCAAGAAACTTTGATCCGGCAGCGCGATGCACGTACCACTCCAATGTCATAGGGCACAACATTGAGAGTTGTCGTAATTTGAAAAAGGAAGTAGAGAAAATGATCCAAGAAGGGAGGATTGTGATCGATAACAGTGACATGGAGCACTCGAACCCTATCAAGAACTTGTTGACGGAGGTTGATGATGTGGAAGCTGATAATGGTCTTGGCAATACTAATGCAAAGCTTAGTGGCTAATATGCCAATTGTGATAAAATGGGAGGACGCTCCGTTCCTTGGTTAGCAAGAGAGAAGCTGTTGGTGTCTTATTTTGTTGTCATTTCTGTTGTCCGGATTATTCTTAGGGTTGTAATCCGAATATTGTCTTGTGTCAAACCTTCTTATCTTTCCAGTTTGTCATATCAATTTGTTTAAGTTTTGTCAAGGCTGTGTTAGGATTTTATTCTGGTCGTTTTGTTTGTTTTATTATTCAAATCATTTCGCCGGTAGTCTAATACAAAAGCCAGTCTTTTATTGTTTCTAGTCATTTTTTTGTTTAGTCCTTTTATCATTTTTTATCCAACGCCGATTCTAGTGACATGACATGCGCACACAGTTTGGGCCTAGTCTTTAAAGTTAATCATAAAACCCTGGGAAGGTGATCAAAGCATTTAAAGGAAATAAGAACGGTTTGAGATTATTTGGAGCCCGAGTCATGTGGAACTGGGGCAAGTAAAACATAAAGAAAACTGTTAAATGCAAGATTCGCCAAATTGGCACGAGGGTCGTTCATGAGAGTGAGAGTGTCGCCCTGTAGTGCTTTAGAAATGACAAATGAAAAAGCAAGTGTTTAACATAATTGTCAAGTCGAGCACCATCGGAAGAGACTATAAATCTATGATCAATTGTGTTGTTTGCACTTGGCATGTTTTGAAGACTGGAATGACGAAGGCATTTTGTTCTGCTATCTAAACACTTTATCCTTCGTTTACCCCCTTTGAGCCTTATTTATTTTCTTTCATACCCCTCGTTTGGAATCAATAGCAACGACTAGGAAATATGAGCCTGGAAGGTAAAAAAAAAATCAACAAAAAAAAAACGAAAAAAAGGAAATTGATAAGAAAAAACAAAAGAAAGTCAGAAGAAAACAGAGGAATTGGGAACTACGTTTGACCTGATTCCTCAAAGAGGATACGTAGGCGCTTCACGGCTCGGTCATAGGGTGCATAGTGCGCATAACGTGCATAATATGCATAGTGTAATAAAAAATTTAAAGAATATATATAATAAATAAATAATCCCCAAGCAAGAAACTGGGGCAAGGGTTGCGCTGGTTGTAAACAAATATGATTTCGAAGGTTGTAATTTTGAACCCCAAATTTGATTTGTTTTTGAGCCTTTAATACCCTTTCTTTCTAAGCCTATCCAAAAAACCCACATTACGGTCCAAAGAAAGACCTTCTGACCAGTCTGCAAAAGATGCCAAGTCAGACAAATGAGAGTCTTACCGGTGAACATAACACTCTGTTCCACAACAGAAAGGACTCTAATCTCCAGCAGAGAGAGTCATACCAACAACACTCCAAATCCCCAGCTGGAAAGTGATATAAATGAGAGAGTCTTATCGGTGAAAACCTTCACAGACACCATAAGGCGACGCAAGCTGAGAGAAAAACCAAAATGAGAGAGGCTTGATAGTGAAAACCCTTCGGGCACTACAAGTCGAATAAGATTGGGAATCAGATGGGGGATAGTCAAGGGAAGACCTCGAAAGACGATTGATGACGAAGGATAGGCCACATATGCATGTCATGACCATTAGAGTCAGTGTTTTCGTTTGATAGGTTTTTATTTATAGTTTCTTTTGTTAAAGAGTCATTTTTTCCTTTGTCTTTTATTCTGTTCCCTTTTATCTTTTCCTTTCATAGAAATTTCCCCAGTAGAGTCTGTTTGGTCAAGACCAGTGGGAAATGACTTCAAAATAGGCCATCAGCTTTCCAAGATAAGATCTGGCTAGTACATCCAAGTGGTATAGTCAGCAAGGAACAAGCACAAGGCCAGTGTCAAGAAAGATATCCCCAGCAAAAGGGAATTGACAAAAGGATTGACGAGTGTCAAGAGGGATATCCTTGCCGAAATCAAAGGTTATTAAACCTCAAGGCCAAAGCCCGTGGACAAATCAAGGAGAGCAATGAGCATGATTTGGGAAATTCATATGAGACTAAAAGGTCAGGGAAATGCCAGTTACCGAGCTGTGCCACAAAAGAAGAGGGATATCCCCAGCAAAAGGGATCATTCCCAGCAAATAATATCATCCCCAACAAGTTGTGGAACGCAGAGCAAGGAAGGAGAAAGGGAAAGTCATCCCCAGTAGGAGTATCACAACCAACCACCGTGTTTTAAACTAACAAATTTTGTTTAATTTGAAACAGATAAAGTAAATGGCATTGATTACATAAATGCATGCCATAAGGGAGACTGTCAAACTGGGGCAGAAAATTTTCCTTTCATTTGGATAATTTTCTGGAAGTCAGATACCCATTCGGGGTAGAATAAATATAGCACCAGTCTCAAGGGAAGTGGTCTTTGAACCAGTTTTACCCCCAATATAATAAGTTTCAATGGAGAAGTTGTTCCCCAGCAGACATAACAAAGGGATGACACTTGTGCTCAGAAAAACAAAAGCCATTATCATCCCCAGTAGCTTCCAGAAGAATGAAGCATCGATTTGAAGGGATAAAATTCCCCAGCAGCGTTATCCTCAACAACGTTATCCCAAGAAGATAACACTTTTATCCCCAGCAGTGTTGAGAGAAAATAAATTCTGAAAAAAAAAATTGAATTTAAAGGAGGGGAAGTAAGGAGACTCCCACAGTGGTATTATCCCCAGCAAGCAAGAACAAAGCAGAGCGAAGGAAGGAGAAAAGAAAAGAAGAAATTACGAAGGTAAGTTTCTCAAATCATTGATCTCCTCTTAGGATAAAAAGTCCTAATCTGATGAACTTCCCTCCCGATACAATCTTGGTCCGATGAAATTTTTCTCCCAAGATAAGATATCAAATCTTAGTCCGATGAATTTTCTCCTAAGATAGAAATCTTGGTCTGATGAAAATTTTCTCCCAAGATAATATAATAAAATCTTAGTCGGATGAATCTTTCTCCTAAGATCACAACAAAATGGACCTAGTCTGATGATTTATCTCCTAGAGTCAAAATCTTGGTCTGATGAAAATTTTCTCCCAAGATAATATAATAAAATCTTAGTCGGATGAATCTTTCTCCTAAGATCACAACAAAATGGACCTAGTCTGATGATTTATCTCCTAGAGTCAAAATCTTGGTCTGATGAAATTTTTCTCCCAAGATAATATAATAAAATCTTAGTCGGATGAATCTTTCTCCTAAGATCACAACAAAATGGACCTAGTCTGATGATTTATCTCCTAGAGTCAAAATCTTGGTCTGATGAATTTTTTCTCCCAAGATAATAAAATAAAATCTTAGTCGGATGAATCTTTCTCCTAAAATCACAACAAAATGGACCTAGTCTGATGATTTATCTCCTAGAGTCAAAATCTTGGTCTGATGAAATTTTTCTCCCAAGATAATATAATAAAATCTTAGTCCGATAAATCTTTCTCCTAAGATCACAACAAAATGGACCTAGTCTGACGATTTATCTCCTAGAGTCAAAATCTTAGTCTGATGAAATTTTTCTCCCAAGATAATATAATAAAATCTTAGTCGGATGAATCTTCTCCTAGGATCAAAATCTAGTCTGATGAATTTTCTCCTAAGATAATTTGAAAAAAAAAAGAAGTTTGAATTGAAAAAAAATGGTTGAAGTCAGGAGCCCCCCCTGAAGAATAGAATGGCGATTTATTGGTTGAAATCAGGAGCCCGCCTGAAGAAAGGAAAGGCATTTTTAAAAAAAAGCGTTGTTAAAATCGTGCCAGCCAAAGAAAGGATGGCACTTTTGAAAAAATGGTTGAAGTCAGGAGCCCCCCCTGAAGAATAGAATGACGATTTATTGGTTGAAATCAGGAGCCCGCCTAAAGAAAGGAAAGGCATTTTTAAAAAAAAGGGTTGTTAAAATCGTGTCAGCCAAAGAAAGGAATGGCACTTTTTGAAAAAATGGTTGAAGTCAGGAGCCCCACTGAAGAATAGAATGGCGATTCATTGGTTGAAATCAGGAGCCCCCCTGAAGAATAGAATGGCGATGTATTGGTTGAAGTCAGGAGCCCCCCTGAAGAATAGAATGGCGATTTATCGGTTGAAGTCAGGAGCCCGCCTGAAGAGAGGAATGACGATTATTTTCAAAGTTGTTGTTGAAGTCAGGAGCCCGCCTGAAGAGAGGAAAGGCGTTTTTAAAAGTTGTTGAAATCTTGCCAACCTAAAGAAAGGAATGGCGATGTATTGGTTGAAGTCAGGAGCCCGCCTGAAGAGAGGAATGACGATTATTTTCAAAGTTGTTGTTGAAGTCAGGAGCCCGCCTGAAGAGAGGAAAGGCGTTTTTAAAAGTTGTTGAAATCTTGCCAACCTAAAGAAAGGAATGGCGATGTATTGGTTGAAGTCAGGAGCCCGCCTGAAGAGAGGAATGACGATTATTTTCAAAGTTGTTGTTGAAGTCAGGAGCCCGCCTGAAGAGAGGAAAGGCGTTTTTAAAAGTTGTTGAAATCTTGCCAACCTAAAGAAAGGAATGGCGATGTATTGGTTGAAGTCAGGAGCCCGCCTGAAGAGAGGAATGTCGATTATTTTCAAAATTGTTGTTGAAGTCAGGAGCCCGCCTGAAGAGAGGAATGGCGATTATTTTCAAAGTTGTTGTTGAAGTCAGGAGCCCGCCTGAAGAGAGGAAAGGCGTTTTTAAAAGTTGTTGAAATCTTGCCAACCTAAAGAAAGGAATGGCGATGTATGGGTTGAAGTCAGGAGCCCGCCTGAAGAGAGGAATGGCGATTATTTTCAAAGTTGTTGTTGAAGTCAGGAGCCCGCCTGAAGAGAGGAAAGGCGTTTTTTAAAAGTTGTTGAAATCTTGCCAACCTAAAGAAAGGAATGGCGATGTATTGGTTGAAGTCAGGAGCCCGCCTGAAGAGAGGAATGGCGATTATTTTCAAAGTTGTTGTTGAAGTCAGGAGCCCGCCTGAAGAGAGGAAAGGCGTTTTTAAAAGTTGTTGAAATCTTGCCAACCTAAAGAAAGGAATGGCGATGTATTGGTTGAAGTCAGGAGCCCGCCTGAAGAGAGGAATGACGATTATTTTCAAAGTTGTTGTTGAAGTCAGGAGCCCGCCTGAAGAGAGGAAAGGCATTTTTAAAAGTTGTTGAAATCTTGCCAACCTAAAGAAAGGAATGGTGATGTATTGGTTGAAGTCAGGAGCCCGCCTGAAGAGAGGAATGGCGATTATTTTCAAAGTTGTTGTTGAAGTCAGGAGCCCGCCTGAAGAGAGGAAAGGCATTTTTAAAAGTTGTTGAAATCTTGCCAACCTAAAGAAAGGAATGGCGATGTATTGGTTGAAGTCAGGAGCCCGCCTGAAGAGAGGAATGACGATTATTTTCAAAGTTGTTGTTGAAGTCAGGAGCCCGCCTGAAGAGAGGAAAGGCGTTTTTAAAAGTTGTTGAAATCTTGCCAACCTAAAGAAAGGAATGGCATTTCAGTCTTTACATTTCAGTTGTTGAAGTTGGGAGCCCGCCCATAGAACAGAGACATACATTCAGTCTTTACATTTCAAGCATTGAAGTTGGGAGCCCGCCCAGATAACAGAGGCATACATTTCAGTCTTTATATTTCAAGCGTCGAAGTTGGGAGCCCGCCCAGACAACAGAGGCATACATTTCAGTCTTTACATTTCAAGCATTGAAGTTGGGAGCCCGCCCAGATAACAGAGGCATACATTTCAAGTCTTTAATTTTCAAGTATTGAAGTTGGGAGCCCGCCCAGATAACAGAGGCATACATTTCAAGATCAAGTCAGAGGACAATAAAACAGAGGGTTACAATAGGAATCCCCAGCAGGAAACAATAAAATTCCCCGGCACCGGGAAACAGAAGGTTACAACAAGAGGTCACAGTACAAACTCAAGTACATGTGTCAAAAGAAGAAAAGCACCGGAAGAAATGCAAGCAGACAAGGAAGCAAGGCAACAAAAACAAATTGTACTCTAGCCTAGCTTCTTGTTTTCTTTTAAGCATGGTGTAACAAGGAGATCGGTAAGCAGTAGTAATAGCATGCAACAACAGTAACAATGCAGTCCCACGGTAGTCCCAGCTACCAAAATTTTCCCGAACTACATTGACCTGATTCCTGTTTAGCCCAGGATATGTAGGAAACCTTTGAAGCAAAGGTTCGGTCAAATCTTTTTCAAAAAAAGCTTCAACGGAGTACTCGGATGGGCAAAAATCGCTCGCTTTATCTTTGCACGAAAACCCTTCGTGTCTTCGGGCAAAGAGGGGCAGCTGTAAGCACGTGAATTTTGCCCAATATGAGAATTACTCCCAAAAAATTCAAAAATAAAATGATTTTTCTTTGGTGTGCAATTTTGTGATATTTTGAATAATTATTTGTATTTGTCTATGCATGTTTATTTGCTAAATTAATAAAAAATACAAAAATATGTCACATTTTGCATGTAGGATTTAATTCTACAATTGTTAGTAATTAAATTTGTTTTACAAAAATTAAAAATTACAAAAATAGGCATCGTTTGCATTTTTAGCATTTAATATCCAAATATACAATTTTATGCTTAATTATTACTTAATTGTGCGTTAATTGTTATTGGGAGTTAATTTGCGCTTTTATAACTTAATTTAATTCTTAATAATAGTTTAAGTATTTTTATAATTTAGTTTTAAAGAAATAAAAGAAGAAAAGAGAGCGGAAATATAAAGAAAGTCGGAATTGGGCCTCTTCTTCAAATTCAAGCCACAAGCCCAAAAAATGGCCCAATCTTCCCTACGACCCAGTCCATTTCGAACTGGGTCGACCCAGACCATAACCCAACACCCCTATTATCTTACAAACAACACAAAACAAAAAGAAAAAATGAAGAAAACCCTAAAAATTTGCTAAACCATCCGCCCCCCTCCTATCTTCTTCTTCTTCCTCAAGCTTCCTCAAGCACACATCAATGGCTGCCCCTCCATCCTCCTCACCCTCACTGCACACACACAGTGCACGCAGCAGCCGTACATGGCTGCTACGACCCCGTTGCCTCCGTCTCCTTCAAACCAAGCGATGACCCCTTCGCCGAACACCTTCGTTATTTCTTCTTCTTCGTCCAGCATCCATCGCCTCCTCCACCTCCCCAGCTGATGCTACTGCTTCACTGATGCAAGGTTGAGCATCCCCTTCCGCGTCACTACTGTTGTCGTGTCCAGCTGCGACGAGCAGCCATGGCTGCTCCAAATAGTGTTGATGCATCTCCATTCGCAGCTTGTTTCAACTGCGTCCAGTTGTTGATTTTTGTTCGTTGTCCGTCGACCAGCTGCGTCTCCTTCAAAAGAATGCTTAAAACAATCCATCGTCGAAACAACCTGCCTGCTTCCTCCGTCGACGAACTGCTGCTGCTCGTCGCGGCAGAAGCTGCGGGCTGCTTCTACTTCTTTTTCGTCTTCGTCGTCCTTCGTTCGAGCTTTGGTCGAGGCTCGGACAGATTTGTTTACAATCAAAGTTCGTCGTTGATTCATCTCCGGTTAGTTGTTTTTGAGTTTTATTTTTGTCCATATTTTTGTTTGATATTTTTCGGATCCAAAATCGTTAAAGAATTCAATTCTTGCTTTGTTCATGTCTATCGTTTGAAATAATTTTCTAGTTTGTTCATGTGTTTTGTTGATTTTAATTTTCAGATGCAAATGGTAAATTAATTAATTTTTTTTCATGTTTATTTCATGTTTGTTTTATTGTTTAGGTAAGAATTTGTTAGTTTGATGTTTGTTAGATTCAAATTGAAATTTAATTGATTATTTCTTCAATTTGTTTCATGTTGTTATATATTTTCCAAAAATTATTAATGTTGGTTTAATCATTTAATCCGTCATGTTTGTTGTGTTAAAATAGATTCATTCATGTTCATACTTTGTTTGGATGATCTTGAATCCGAATTTTGTATAGTTTGATTTCTTGTTTATCATTTATGATTATTTCTTGAATTTGTCACATAATCTTGTTTAAGTTTAATATAGGAATTGTTTGTTGTAATGTTGTTAGAGTAGTTGATTTTAAGTTCAATATTATTGAATTTAGAAATCTAAATATACTTGTTTGTTGTTGTTGTTGAATCCGAAAATAGGATTGTTTGTTGCTAGAATATTGTTCAATCAAATTTTAGTTGTTCTTTGTTGTTCAATTTGTGTTCATGTGATTTGTTGTTGAAATGTTGAAGAAATCATGTTCATGTGATTTGTTGTTGAAATGTTGAAGAAATCATGTTCATGAAATTTGTTGTTTGAACATTGTTAGAAATTAATCATATTGTCTATATTTTGGTTAAGTTTGATTAATTGATGTGTTATAGCTGATGGGTAGTTTGGTAATTTATAGTACTTTCGGGGGTAAAATAGTAATTTGCAATAGGGTCGGAGGGGTAGTTTAGGAATTGTACATTTTGTAATTGTTTATTTGAAGCATGGGGGACAAAATGAAATGGGGTGGGTTGTGATATGGTTATTTAATATAAAGGGGGGACAAGACAAAATTTAGTGGGGGGAATCTTGCATTATTTTATGTTAGGCATGGGAGACAAAATATAATGGGGTGGTGTGATATGTTATATTTATTTAATCTAATGGGGATGAGTGGGAAGATAATGGGTTGGGTAGAGAAAAAGTATTGATTTTAATTAATTGAAAGATTTATGGGATGGGTTATAAGAAGTCTTGAAATCAGAATGAACAGAGGAGATACACATACAAGAGAGACAGATATAGAGAACAAAAACACAGATAAGAGAAACGAATCTGAGAAGAAAAATAGAAGAGAGAAAAAAGGGCTGAACATTTAAGAGAAAGAAAATTCCGAAAAATATTTAAGCTTTCAAAATAAAAATAAAAACTAAAAAATCTTCTGCTTTCTTTCTTTGTTTGAAATTAGTATTAATGGTTGTTGTTTCATTCAAAGCTTGAAGCTTTTGTTTTTGGGATTACTGTTCTACTGGTTTGCAAACTCTGTTCCTGGGTTGTTACTGCTGCTGGATTGTTGTTGTTGTATTGTTATTACTACCGCTGATTCTCATCATCATTTTCTTTTGCTTCCAATATCAGGTACATATCTGTAAATTCATGTCATGAAAAGCTTCAACATGACAAGTAAATGAAGTTTGGAATTATAAGGATGTCTTCTACTCATTTAAATTTTATTAGTTTAAGTTTGAGTTTTGTTTTAATTGGTTAATATAGTATTATACTTTACATGATAAACTGTTAACTAATTAACCTTCTGGAGTAATAAATTCCACGATAATCATATATGTTTTGAGGACTAGTGATGACATTTACTGTTTGAATTGTTGAGATAGGGAACATGGCAGAAAGTTGACCATTAATTAAATCTTGTGATATTGTTAGTTAAGTAAAGAATAGTACGGAAATACCCAGAAATTACATTACTAGCTTATTTTGTCAAATATCCAATTTTGTTTAAGACTAGATGATGTCAGTCGTACTTTGTTCGTATATGGCGTAATAACGGTTATGTGTATAACCCATAGTTGAAAGGTGAATTAATGTAATCCATTACTATTACAATGCTGGAATATTGCGAACATGTCATGATGTATGTTTACGTTATATGTGATGTCGTCTTATTAAATCAATTGGTAGATTAGTTCTCTTTCTTAATAACAAATGGCTTAGTTATTTTAGGAACGCGATCAACTCATTTCTTTTAATGTATGAAATAATGTCAATGATTTTTTTTTAAATATAGAGTTAGTGTTTGCAAATATTCGCATAGGCAGAGAATAAGAATTGGTTTATTTATCTCAAACTCAATCTTCGTAAGCAAAATTAACCAAACAATTATAACCTCGGACTAAAAACAAGTGGTGTAAAAGAAGGATGGGATTTATAGATTGTAACATTTTAAGTCAAAAAATGTGTAAATAGCGTTTGCTCCAAATATAACAATGAAAATTCTTCGAAAAATATTACTTCGTTTATTAAATCAATTGTTTTCCTAAGTTTTATACGCAATTCACTTTTTGGGTAGATAAATATTGTATTTACAATAAAAATGGTAGTATTAATCACACGTTGTTTATTTTATTTTTTTTACTCTTTAAACTCGAATGGTTTTTGAGGAATATAATTTGCGGTCAACACTTAATGAATTGTGAATTCTTTTCAAGGAATTTAGAATTTAGAGGCATCTCAAATAGTGATTTCTCATGACTTCCACATAAAAATGTATGGATGTAACAAACAATTTGTGGAAAATTTATACTACCATCAAGAATATCTTGTGCGATTAGGGATACGTTCGCGTGACCTGATTATATTTCTAAAGGCAATTCGAATTATGCGTTCGCGCAACTTCGAGCAAACATTTAATAAAAAAGGGGGTACTTCGGAGAATATCAAATTAATTTCATATAACCCGAGATGTGCAGTTCGCTATTTAATCATACAAGAGCGACGGGCGTTCTTAATTTTAGTTTAAGCACAATTTCGAACTTAAGTCTATTTTTATAATAAAAAAAAATTCGAAAATATAATTATTATATTATCAATATCATTGTGTATACGTACGCGTGACACGATTTTTCACGTTAAAATATATATAATATATAAAACGGATACACGTATGCGTGATTCGATTCGAAGAAGGGTCTTTAATTATAAACAATCTAAACAGAAGCGATAACAAAATCATGCAATAAAAAATGTAAAATCGAGATAATTAAGCCAAGAATAAAAACAGTTAAGCGACCATGCTAGAACCACGGAATTCGGAAATGCCTAACACCTTCTTTCGGATTAACAGAATTCCTTACTCAGGATTTCTGATTCGCAGAATAATAAACAGAGTCATATTCTCCTCGATTCAGGGATTAAAATTGGTGACTTGGGACGCCTTAAAATTCCCAAGTGGCGACTCTGAAACAAACAAACAAATCCCGTTTCGACTTTCTTTCAATTGGAGAAAACTCCCCATGCACCCTCGCCGGGGCGGAAAAAGGAGGTGTGACAACTCTAAGCCAATTTGCACCAGAGTGTGATGATCCAAAAGGTCATCACTCGTTTTGAAAGTAAATTCTGTGTTCTGAGGCCTTTAAAACTTCTTTTTATCTCACCTCAATTTGCGTGCGCAGTTCAGATGAGTTTCTTGAAAGCTTTTATGTGAAAACCAAGTAAAATAAGGAAATTGGCTCTTAAAATTGAATAAAGTTGACTTTGGTCAACATTCTTGGTAAACAGACCTAGACCCGTGATCTGACGGTCTCATAGGGTCCGTAGTAAAATATGGCACTTGGGCGTATGCCCGGAATCGAATTCCGAGGTCCCAAGCCCGAGAAATGAACTTTTAAAGAAAATTATTTTCTGAAAAATATAAAGGTTTTTAGAAGTGAATTGATGCATTTTCTTGAAGGTATCGGGCCCGTGTCTTGGTTCCGGAGCCCGGTACAAGTTTGAAATAATAATTAAGTTGAATCTGTAAAATTTCGTAAAGATCGGAATTGGTTTGGTATAAAACGAACCTATAGTTGAGAAAATAGTAATTTTGACGTTCTTGAGTGATTTCATGAATTTGAGGTTTAATTCATAGTTGTTGATGTTATTTTGATGATTTGATCGTATGAGCAAGTCCGTATGATATTTTTGGACTTGCGTGCATGGTTGTTTTGGAGCCCCGAGGGCTCGGGTGAGTTTTGGATAGGCCACAGAATGAAATTGGACTTAGGAGTGATTGCTGATATCTGGTATTTTTGCTAAGGCCTTTGACCTCGTAATTGCGAGATCAGGCTTCGCAATTGCGAAGTCCTGAGGCATGGGAATTACGACCCAGGCGTCGTAAATGCGAACCTAGCCTGGGTAGGCCTTGGTCGCAAATGCGACCCTTTTATCGCAAATGCGACTGATTTCTCGCAAATACGAAGGCAACAAGTCCTGAAGGGGTTCACAACAATTGCGACATCTGCGACCAGTTAATTTGGACTTAGACACATGTTTCTTCATTTTTCAAACTCATTCAAAACCTAAGCTCTCTTGGGCGATTTTCCAAAAAAAGGTTCCTCTCCAAATCAATTGTAACTCATTTCTATCTCATTTTCTTTAATCTATAACATCTTTTCACATGATTTCAACTCAAAATCAATGATTTTCATGGGAAAAATTGGGTGCTTTGGGTAGAACTTAGGATTTTCAAATTTTGGGGATTTGAAACTCGATTTGAGGTCTGATTTCAAAATAAATTATATATTTGAGTTCGTGGAGGGAATGGATGATCGGGTTATGGTTCGAACCTCGTATTTTGACCATGTAGGTCCGGGGTCGATTTTTGACTTTTTGGGGAAATATTTGGAAAACCTATTTTCATGCGTTAGAATTGATTTATTTAGCATTTATTTATATCGTTAAGTAAATTGTGGCTAGATACGAGCGAGTTGGTGGTGGAAACAAGAGGTAAAGCGGTAGTTGAGGCTTGAGTTGTGTTCGTGGCATTGAGGTAAGTGTTTGGTCTAACATTAGCTTGAGGGATTAGGAGTTGTATCTTATTTGCTATGTGTTAATTGTTGAGTACAACGTATAGGTGTGGTGACAATTATCTAGATGTCGGTGTCAAGCATGCCCGTGAGTCTTATACTATGATTAATGTGACTCCATTTCGTATTGTTCATGCTTTATATGATGATTTCTATTGCTGAACAAGGCTTGTGGAAGTATTATTGGTAATTGAACATTGTCGAGCGTTGTCTCAAGTTGAGAATTGAGTTGTGAAGTAATTGTGGGAAAGAGAAGAGGTTTATGATATTGTCTCCCTTGCCGAGATGTTATTGCTTTTGATATTATCTCCCTTGCTGGGATGTTATTACTCATGATATTATTTTCTTTGCCGGGACATTGTTTTTTATGATATTGTTCCCTTACTGGGATTTTGTTGTGATATTATTTATTCCCTTTCCCAAATTGTTTTGTGATTGTTGCTTGGGTGAGGAAGAGTGTAAAGCACAAAGGGTGATGTTGTGCATGATTCTGAGAGTGTTAATGGACGAAAGGTGATGCTGTGCCGATATTGTGAGGTAAAAGCATGAAGGGTGATGTCGTGTCGCACGATGTACAATGTCGTGCCATGATATGAGTGATAATGCATGAAGGGTAATTCCGTGCCATAATTATCTGAGGTAAAAGCATGAAGGGTGATACCGTGCCGATTATATTGATTCTATGGTGAGGACGAGAGTAAAAGCACGAAGGGTGATGTCGTGTACTTGTCTTTGATTTCCTTATCCTTTCTTACAGTTGAATTTTTGTGTTCCTTTCACTTCTTTATTGAAATTTTGTTTGTACATGATATTCCCCGTAGCATGTTTCCCCTTCCCATCTTTAACTGCTTGTTTTTGTCATTATTACTTGCTGTATAGGATATAACTGCACAGGTTTATTTGGTAGCCTTGTCCTAGACTCGTCACTACTTCGCCGAGGTTAGGCTAGGCACTTACATCACATGGGGTCGGTTGTGCTGATACTACACTCTGCACTGTGTGCAGATCCCAGTACTGCTGCTTTCTGACCACAGTGAGGTTGCTGCCTTCAGTCCATCAGGCAAACCGAAGTAGTCCTGCAGGCTTCCGCAGACCTTGGCATCTCCTTCTATCTTTCCATTATTTTTCTTTTATGTATTTCAGACACAGCTTTGTACTTATCTTTCAAACCACTATTTGTAGTAATCTTAGTTAGTTTGTGAGACTGTGATACCAATTTTAGGTAGCTTTTGTTTATGGAATTGTATCGGTATTATTTTAAATTGTTACATCTCGTTCTTCTACTTTATTATTTCCACTGTTTATAAAATGTTAACTCACAATTGTTAAGGGATTAAAAATGAAAAGGGTTAGATAATTGTAATGATTGACTTGCCTAGCTTTCACTAGTAGGCACCATCACGACTCCCGAGGGTGGAAAATTCGGGTTGTGACAAGTTGGTATTAGAGCTCTAGGTTGCTTAGGTCTCACAATTCACGGAAAAGCTTAGTAGAGTCTGAGGGATCGGTACGGAGACGTCTGTATTTATCCCCCAGAGACTACAGAGTTAGGAAAAACTTCACATCTATTCTTTCTTGTCGTGCGACTTCATTTCTCAATGCTAATTGAACTTCCACTCTATTCTTTCGCAGATGGTGAGAACACGTACTGCTTCATCAGCTGACTAGCAGCCCAAGCCCCCAATAGAAGCTCCTGCGAGGGGCAGAGGTCGAGGTCGTGCTAGGGCCCGAGGTAGAGGCAAGTCTCAACCCAGAGCTCAAGCAACAGCACCAGTGGCGGAGCCTCAGGTTGAGTTTGATGATGAGGTTCCAACCCAAACAATTCCAGCAGGAGCAGCTTAGGTCCTAGAGGGGTTCATCGCTACCCCGATACTTTAAGATGCTCTGGTCCATCTAGTGGGCCTTATGGAGAGTGTCTCCTAGGCAAGCTTGCTTCCTATATCACCAACCATCTCTCAGGCTGGAGGAGGAGCCCAGACTCCTGCTACTCGTACTCCGGAACAGATGGCTCGCCAGTTTCAGACTCCAGCAGCTCATCTAGTTGGGGTAGTTCAGCCTGGCGTTGTAGCATAGACCGGAGAGGTCCAGCTATGTCTGCTGATGCCTTGTGGAGATTGGACAGGTTCACCAAGCTTTTTACTACCACTTTTGCTGGTGCATCTTCTCAGGATCCCAGGATTATTTAGACAACTGTCATGAGGTTCTTCAGAACACGGGGATAGTGGAGACCAATGGGGTTGACTTTGCTGCTTTTCGTTTGTTTGGATCTGCCAAGACTTGGTAGATAGACTATTGTTTGGTTAGACTAGCTGGGTCACCATCTTTGACTTGGGATCAGTTCTTCAGCTATTTCTGGAGAAGATTCTTCCTATCACTCAGAGGGAGAACTATCGGAGGCAGTTTGAGTGTCTCTAGTAGGGTTCTATGATTGTCACTCAATATAAGACCAGATTTATTGACTTGGCCCGTCATGCTCTTCTTATACTTCCCACTGAGAGAGAGAGAGAGAGTGATGGGGTTCATTGAGGGACTTGTTTAGCCTATTCTATTGTATTTGGCTAAGGAGACATGGAGCGAGATTTCTTTTCAGGATACGGCCAATATGGCCAGGAGGGTTGAGATGGTTCTATCACAGGGGAGTGGTCAAGGGTCTGACAAGAGGCCTCGTCATTCGAGCAGGTTCAGTGGTGCCTCATCTGGAGGCAGAGATTCTTTCGGTAGGGGCCATCCTCCCAGGCCGTTTTATTCAGCACTACATACTTCTCACAGTGCTCCAGGTGGTCGTGGTTCTCATATGCAATATTCTGATCAGTTGCCCTACAGTGCACCACCAGCTCCTATCAATGCACCGCCGCTCTAGAGTTTTCAGAGTGGGTATTCAGGCCGTCAGGGTCAGTAGTCTTAGCAACCGAGGGCTTGTTACACTTATGGCGATACGAGGCATATTGCTAGATTTTGTCCTCGAGCACCGAGCATCTCTCAGCATCAGGGTTCCCGTGCCATGGTTCAGGCACCGAGTGTTCTACCGCCCGCTTAGCCAGCTATAGGCGGAGGTAAAGGTGCTATAGATGGAGGTATAGGTATTAGAGGTGGAGGTCAGGCCGCTAGAGGTGGAGGCTAGCTAGCAGGAGGCCGTCCTAGAGAGGTAGTTCAGAGTGGTGGGGCCCAGCCCCGATGTTATGCTCTTCCATCCAGGCCTGAGGCTGAGGCCTCCGATGTAGTTATCACAGGTACTGTTCTGGTTTGTAGTAGAGATGCTTCAGTTTTATTTGATCAAGGATCTACATACTCCTATGTGTCATCTTATTTTTCACCGTATTTGGTCATGCCTAGTGATTCCTTGAGTTCTCATGTATATGTTTCTACATCGGTAGGTGATTCTATTATGGTAGATCGTGTCCATCGTTCATGTATAATTGCGATTGGGGGTCTTGAGACTCGGATAGATTTGTTACTTTTGGACATGGTTGATTTTGATGTCATATTGGGGATGACCTAGTTATCACCTTACCACGCTATCTTGCACTATCATGCCAAGATTGTGACCTTAGCCTTGCTAGGTTTACTTCATTTAGAGTGGAGATGGACTCCTGATCATTCTACCTGTAGGGTTATCTCATATATGAAGACTCGGCGTATGGCCGAGAAGGGATATTTGGCCTATTTGGCGTATGTTTGTGATTCTAGTGCTAAGGTTCCTTCTATGGATTATGTGCCTGTTGTTCGTGAGTTTCCTGAGGTATTTCCTTCAGACCTGCCGGGTATGCCACCCAATAAGGATATTGACTTCTGCATTGATTTGGCTTCGGGCACTGAGCTCATTTCTATTCTGCCATATCGTATGGCCCCGCCAAAGTTGAAAGAATTGAAAGAACAGTTGTAAGACTTGCTTGATAAAGGCTTTATTATACCTAGTGTCTCATCGTGGGGTGCACTGGTGTTGTTTCTTGAGAAGAAGGATGGATCGATGAGGATGTGTATAGATTATCGGCAGTTGAACAAGGTTACAATCAAGAATAAGTATCCATTGTCGAGGATTGATGATTTGTTTGATCAACTTCAGGGTGCCAAGGTATTTTCGAAGATTAACTTGAGATCTGACTACCATCAGTTGAGGATTAGGGCATCTGATGTCCCTAAGATAGCTTTCCGCACTCGGTACGGGTATTATGAGTTCTTGGTGATGTTATTTGGGTTGACAAATGCCCCAACAACTTTTATGTATTTGATGAACCGAGTGTTCAAGCCTTACTTGGATTCGTTCGTAATAGTCATCATTGATGATATTTTGATCTATTCCTATAGCCGCGAGGAGCATGAACAACATCTGAGAGTTGTCCTTCAGACTTTGAGAGATAGTCAGTTGTATGCTAAGTTTTTGAAGTGTAAGTTCTGGTTGAGTTCAGTTGCATTCTTGGGTCACATTGTTTCAGCAGAAGGTATTCAGGTAGACTCGAAGAAGATAACGGAAGTCAAGAACTAGCCTAGACCCGTATCAGCTACAGAGATCCAGAGTTTCTTGGGTTTGGCAGGCTATTACCGTCGATTTTTGGATGGGTTTTCATCTATTGCAGCCCCGATGACCAGGTTGGCTCAGAAGGGTTCCCAGCTTAGGTGGTCAGATGAGTGTGAGGTGAGCTTTCAGAAGCTCAAGAAAGCTTTCACTACGGTGACGATGTTGGAATTGCCTACAGATTCAGGGCCATATACAATTTATTATGATGCATCTCATATTAGGCTTGGTGTGGTATTGATGCAGGATGTCAATGTCATTGCTTATGTTTCATGACAGTTGAAGACTCATGAGAAGAATTATCTAGTTTATGGTTTTGAGTTAGCAGTCATTGTTCACGCGCTGAAGATTTGGAGACACTATTTATACAGCGTGTCATGTGAAGTGTTCACGGATCACAAAGGTTTACAGTATTTGTTCAAGTAGAAGGAGCTAAATTTGAGGCAGAGAAGGTGGTTGGAGCTATTGAAAGACTATGATATCACCATCTTATATCATTAGGGAAAGGCCAATGTGGTGGCCGATGCTTTGAGTGGAAAGTCCACCAGTATGGGCAGTCTTGCGTATATTCCGGTTGGTGAAAGACCGCTTGCTTTGGATGTTCAGGCTTTGGACAATCAATTCGTGAGGTTGGATGTTTCTGAGCCCAGCCTCGTGTTAGCTTGCACAGTCGCTCGTTCTTCATTATTTGAGCATATCCGAGATCGGCAATATGATGATCCTCATTTTCTTGTCCTTAGAGACACAGTGCGACACGGATATGCCAAGTAGGTTACAGTTGGAGATGATAGAGTTTTGAGGATGTAGGGTCGTATTTGCGTGCCTAATGTGGATGGACTTCGAGTTGATTTTAGAGGAAACCCATAGTTCCCGGTACTCTATTCATCCGGGTGCCGCTAAGATGTATCAGGATTTGCGGAAGCATTATTGGTGGTGGAGGGTGAAAAAGGATATTGTTGCATATATGGCTCGATGTTTGAATAGTCCGCAGGTAAAAGTATGAGTATCAGAGACCTGGTGGTTTGTTTCAAACGATCGAGATTCCTAAGTGGAAGTGGGAGCGGATCACTATGGATTTCATTGTTGGACTCTCACAGACTCAGAGGAAGTTCGACGCAGTGTGGATTATTGTTGATAGGATGACCAAGTCATCGCATTTCATTCTGGTGGTAGTCTCCTATTCTTCTGAGCGGTTGGCAGAGATCTATATCCGGGAGATTGTTTGTCTTCATGGTGTGCCCGTGTCTATCATTTTTGATCGAGGTACGCAGTTTACCTTGCATTTCTAGAGGACAGTTCAGCGAGAGTTGGGCACACGGGTCGAGCCGAGCATTGCATTTCATCCTCAGACAGACGGACAGTCCTAATGCACTATTTAGATTTTGGAGGATATGCTCCGAGCTTGTGTTATGGACTTTGGAGGTTCGTGGGATCAGTTCTTGCCTTTAGAGGAGTTTGCCTACAACAATAGCTACCAGTCGAGCATCCAGGTGGCTCCTTATGAGGCTTTATATGGTAGGCGGTGTCGGTCGCCAGTTTGGTGGTTTGAGCCGGGAGAGGCTCGGTTGTTGGGTACGGATCTAGTGCAGGATGACTTGGACAAGGTTAGGATTATTCAGGATAGGCTTCGTACAGCTCAGTCTAGGCAAAAGAGTTATGCCGACCGTAAGGTTCATGATGTGGCATTCATGGTCGGCGAGTGGGTGTTGCTTCGGGTGTTGCCTATGAAGGGCGTTATGAGATTTGGGAAGAAGGGCAAGCTAAGCCCTAGATTTATTGGTCCTTTTGAGATCCTTGATCGAGTGGGAGAGGTGGCTTACAGACTTGCATTGCCGCCGAGTTTATCAACTGTGCATCCAGTGTTTCATGTGTCCATGCTTCGGAAGTATCACGATGATCCATCCCACGTGTTAGACTTCAGCACTATCAAGTTGGACAAGGACTTGTCCTATGAGGAGGAGCCGGTAGCTATCCTAGACTGGCAGGTTCGTTAGTTGAGATCGAAGAGTTTTCTTTCGGTTCATGTTCAGTGGAGGGGTCAGCCTGTTGAGGCAGCGACCTAGGATTCCGAGTCCGATATGTGGAGCTAATATCCCCATCTTTTCTCTGAATCAGGTACTTTTCTTATATCCGTACGAGGACGAACAGTCATCACTCATTTTGAAAGTAAATTTTATGTCCCGAGGCCTTAAAACCCTCTTTTTGTCTCACCTCAATTAACGTGCGCAGTTCGGGCACATTTTCAGAAAGCGTTTATGTGAAAAGTAAGTAAAATAAGGAAATTGGCTCTTAAAATTGAATAAAGTTGACTTTGGTCAATATTCTTGGTAAATAGACCCGGACATGTGATCCGACGGTCTCGTAGGGTCCGTAGTAAAATGTGGGACTTGGGAGTATGCCTGGAATCGAATTCTGAGGTCCTAAGCCCGAGAAATGAATTGGTTTGGTATAAAAGGACCTATAGTTGAGAAAATAGTAATTTTGATGTTCTTGAGTGATTTCATGAATTTGAGGTTTAATTCATAGTTGTTGATGTTATTTTGATGATTTGATGACACGAGCATGTCCGTATGTTATTTTTGGACTTGCGTGCATGTTTGAATTGGAGCCCTGAGGGCTCGAGTGAGTTTTGGATGGCCACAGAGTGAAATTGGACTTTGGAGCAATTGCTGATATCTGGTATTTTTGCCAGGCCTCTAATCTCGCAATTGCGAGATCAGGCTTCACAATTGCGAAGTCCTCGGGCATGGGAATTGCGACCCAGGCGTCGCAAATGCGAACCTAGCTTGGGCAAGCCTTGGTCACAAATACGACCCTTTTATCGCAAATACGATGTCGCAAATGCAACTGATTTCTCGCAAATGCGAAGGCAACAGGTCCTGAAGGGGTTCGCAATTGCGACATCTGCGACCAGTTAATTTGGACTTAGACGCATTTTTCTTCATTTTTAAACTCCTTCAAAACCTTAGCTCTCTTGGGCAATTTTCCAAAGAAAAGTACTTCTCCAAATCGATTATAAGTCATTTCTAACTCATTTTCTTTAATCTATAACAACTTTCCACATGATTTCAACTCAAAATAAAGGGTTTTCATGGGGGGAATTGGGTGTTTTGGGTAGAACTTAGGATTTTCAAATTTTGGGGATTTGGACCTCGATTTGAGGTCCGATTTCAAAACAAATTATATATTTGAGTTCGTGCGGAATGGGTGATCGGGTTTTGGTTCGAACCTCGTGTTTTGACCATGTAGGTCCGGGGTCAATTTTTGACTTTTTGGGGAAATCTTTGAAAAACCTATTTTCATGCATTAGAATTGATTCATTAACATTTATTGATATCGTTAAGTAAATTGTGGATAAATACGAGCGAGTTGGTGGTGGAAACAAGAGGTAAAGCGGTAGTTGAGTCTTGAGTTGTGTTCGTGGCATTGAGGTAAGTGTTTGGTCTAACCTTAGTTTGAGGGATTAGGAGTTGTTGCTTATTTTCTATGTGTTAATTGTTGAGTATGACATATAGGTGTGGTGGCGAGTATTTATACATCGGTATCAAGCATGTCTGTGAGTCTTATACTATGATTAATGTGACTCCCTTTTGTATTGTTCATGCTTTATATGATGATTTCTATTGTTGAACAAGGCTTGTGGAAGTATTATTGGTAATTGAACATTGTCGAGCGTTGGCTCAAGTTGAGAATTGAGTTGTGAAGTAATTGTGTGAAAGAGAAGAGGTTTATGATATTTTCTCCCTTGCTAGGATGTTATTGCTTTTGATTTTATCTCCCTTGTCGGGATATTATTACTCATGATATTATTTCCCTTGCCGGGACATTGTTGTTTATGATATTGTTCCCTTGCTGGGATTTTGTTGTGATATTATTGTTACCCATTCCCAAATTGCTTTGTGATTGTTGCTTGGATGAGGAAGAGTGTAAAGCACGAAGGGTGATGTCGTGCATGATTATGAGAGTGTTAATGCACGAAGGGTGATGCCGTGCCAATATTGTGAGGTAGAAGCACGAAAGGTGATGCCGTGCCGCATGATGTACAGTGTCGTGCCATGATATGTGTGATAATGCACGAAGGGTAATTCTGTGCCATGATTATGTGAGGTAAAAGCATGAAGGGTGATTCCGTGCCGATTATATTGATTCTATGGCGAGGACAAGAATAAAAGCATGAAGGGTGATGCCATGCACTTGTCTTTGATTTTGTTTTCCTTGCTTATAGTTGAATTTTCGTGTTCCTTTCACTTCTTTATTGAAATTGTTTTTGTATATGATATTCCCCGTAGCATGTTTCCCCTTCCCATCTTTAACTGCTAATTTATGTCATTATTAATTGTTGTATAGGATATAACTGCACAGGTTTATTTGGTAGCCTTGTCCTAGCCTCGTCACTACTTCACCGAGGTTAGGCTATGCACCCACCAGCACATGGGGTCGGTTGTGCTGATACTACACTTGGTACTGTGTGCAAATCCCGGTGCTACAGCTGTTGGACCACATTGAGGTTGCTGCCTTCAGTCCATCAGGCGACCTGAGGTAGTCCTGCAGGCGTCCGCAGGCCTTGGCGTCTCCTTCTATCTTTCCATTCTGTTTCTTTTAAGTATTTCATAAAAAACTTTGTACTTATCTTTCAAACCACTATTTGTAGTAATCTTAGTGAGTCTGTGAGACTGTGACACCAATTCTAGGTAGCTTTTGTTTATGGAATTGTATCGGTATTATTTTAAATTGTTACATCTCGTTCTTCCGCTTTATTATTTCCGCTATTTATAAAATGTTAAATCACAATTGTTAAGGGATTAAAAATGAAAAGGGTTAGATAATTGTAATGATTGGCTAGCCTAGCTTTCACTAGTAGGTGCCATCACAACTCCTGAGGATGAGAAATTCAGGTCATGATACAGAGATTCTAGGTAAGGGGGTTCATTTGACTTGGAGAGAAGGTGTAAGATATTCCCCGAGTTCCATAACTAGTACAGTTGCATACTTGATCTAGTCGTCTTTTAAGAATATTCTAATTAAAGTAATACACACAAAAAGGAAAAACAAGCATGAAGGAGTGATAATAGGGTAGATTCATGTAATTTGGCGATTGTTTATGCCCCAGCTTGACTATGTTTCACTGTTATAGGATAGTTAAATGATGATAAATTGGCTCTAATTGTGAATTTCATATTTTGCTGGAGCGAGTTGCGTGTATGAGGACTTAACACTATAATTGGAGCTAAATTGAAGCAAGGGAAGCCCCTCGGAGCTGAGTACGTTGGAAGAAGAGAGAAAGAAGAACTGAAATGAGGACCCAGACTAGCGTGCCCACTAGCGCGTCCACTAGCGCGACCGTGCTAGCCCAGGAGTTAGAGGCAAAATGTTTTTCCATATGCGCTGTCAGTAGTGCGACCATTAGCGACCACTCTAGTCCAGTTTCGAAAAAAAAATTCAGGGGTAAACTTGGAAGTTTGGGGGTAATTCCACTTAACCTATAAAAGGTCCAGCTCGCCCAAAGAATCATTATCATGGTTTTTATAGCTTAGTTGAAGGCAAGGAGAAGCAAGAGGCAAGGAGGATAATTCAACATCGAGTTTTTCCTTTCTTCCTGTTGTGTTTTACCATTTGTGATGAATTTGGCTTTTGTTATGATGCTTTGATATGAGTAGCTAAATATTTAGTCTAAGGTTTTGATGGAACCTATTGAAGGATGAACTTCTTGTTATGTTAATATAGTTTGCCCGGTTTAATCTCTATTTGTTCAACTACGTTCTTGTTGTAGTTAATTGATAGGATCCTCAATTAGCTGTGTCTATTTAGTATGTATTACTCGGGAGAGAGAGCATATTTAGGTAATTGTTAAACAACACCACTCCCATAGTATATGAGAGATCAATAACCGAGGGTTTAAAGGCAGGATTAGGGATAACGAAGCCTTGGGTGCGATCTAAAGTGAGCTGTATTAAAAGCCAGCTAGCATAACTCGGGAGAGTGCATCTAGTAAATTATCGTGATTACTCAGGAGAAATTTACGGTAATAAGAGTGCTCACGACCGATAGAGACGATTAGGCAAATCTATATGAAACATAACCAGAAGGGATTCCATCAATAGGGGAAATCACAACCTTAGATCCTTCTCTTAATTGTTTACAACTTAATCATAGTTAGTCTTTATTCACTTAATTGCAGTCCGTCATAGTTAGTAAAAATATCCCCAATTGTTATTCAAAACGTTTGGGAAGTTGATTACGTAGAATTTAGTGAGTCCGACAAGAGTAATTGATAGGTTAATTCCTTGTAGGTTCGACTCTGGGCAAAATACTCAGATTATATTTGCAACATCTGCTTGTCTTTTTTATAAAGCATAGTTGGGCGTGATCAAATTTTGGCGCCGTTTTCGGGAACTAACGGTGTTATCAATTACAATTGAAAGAAGTACAAAAATTCTTAGTGTAGTCAGTTTTCTCTATATCCAATATATACATTGAAATTTATCATTTGTTGACTTGGTTGTACAGGTGCATGCCTAGAAACTCATCGAAAACTGGTGAAGTATTTGAAGCATTATCAGATCCCGAGAAAGTTTTCAAGGCCTTAAATCGGGCCAACCGAAAAAATAAACAACAACAAACAACTGAACAATTTGAACCAGACATGGGGGATCACGTATTAGACCCAATTGCGCCATTAGCGCCAGTGGCACCTCTAGTGCCAGAGGCTGCTCTATATGACTGGGCACAACCCACATCAGAGAACTTGGCCACAACGATTTTAGTCCCGCAGATACAGGCTGAATCATTTCAAATCATGAACAATATGCTGCACTTGTTGCAAAACAAGGGACTATTTTCGGGGTCACGAATCGAAGATCCTCAACAGCATTTGAAGAATTTCCTATCAATCTGCAAAACTCAAAGGCAGCCCAACGTAACTCAGGAAGCAATCAAGCTCTTGTTGTTTCCATTCTCAGTGATACGAGCTGCCTAGACCTGGCTAAACTCACTTCCCATTAATTCCATAACAACTTGGGAGGAGTTAGTCAAGCAGTTTGTGAACAAGTTTCATCCACCCAACAAATTGATGAAATTTTGAGTTTCAAACAAAGACCAATGGAGACACTGCAAGAAACATGGGAACGATTCAAAGGAATGTTGGTTATATGTCCGCACCACGGTATTCCAGATTAGATGTTGGGGCAGCGATTTTACATGGGTTTGGAAGATAGAGTGAAGGGTAATGTTGCTGCTTCAGCTGGTGGAGCATTTTTGAGCAAAACATGGAGAGAAAGCCAGAGTCTTCTTGACAAGATGGCACAAAATTCGGGGTGGACAACCAGGAATGCACCTATCACTCCAGGGGTTCACTTAGTGCCCTTAGATCCGTCTAACACTCTTGCTGAAAACATGGCCACATTGATGACACAGATGAGTATACTTACTAAAAAGGTGGAAGAGTCAGGGCAGAAGCAGCAGGTACACATTGTAGATACTACCTATGGGGGCTTATGCACATCTTGCATTAGTGAGCCAATTGGTAACCAGTGGAATGCAGAAAGTGATCATCATCACTACCTTGAGGACATGAATTTTGTGTCTAATTATAGAGGCCAGAGACAAGGTGGTCAAAATTGGGGCCAACAAAATCACCCGTACAGGACAGTCCAGCCACAACTCAACAATGGAAACATGGGAGGCATGAGACATCACAATAATATGGCACCTTATCAAAGTCCACAGGGTTATAATAATCAAAATCAGTAGCATGGGTATCATCTTCCTCAGCAGCAGCATGGTGGAAGGCAAGAAGATGGGTTTCCTAGACTCGAGGCAATGATGCAGTAGGTTATTGGGTCAAATGCAAAAATCAGTGAAAGAGTAGATGCACATGAGTCATCTATTAAGAATATTGAAGTGTAGATGGGCCAGATTTTGATGTCTTTGAATAATCGTCCTCATGGGGCACTACCTGCAGACACTCAGATAAATCCAAAAGATCAAGGCCCGAAGCAACTGGTGGTAGTGAGTCTATGTAATGGCAGAGACTTAGACTTGGAGTAAGAGAGGGCTCGAGAAAGCTGACAGGCTGAGACACTTGTACCAGTGCCCATTGAGCTAGATGATAAACGAAACTAATAGAGGTAACAGTACAGCCTGCCCAGGAAGAACATAACACACCGATTGAGGCTGAGAGAGAAGCTGAGACAGCCCAGGAACTAGTAGTTGAGGTGGTAGCTGACAAAGAAAATACCCAAATCATTGGGAAGAAGAGAGCACCATTCCCATAGAGGCTGGCCAAGTACCAAAAAGAGGAACAATATAAGAAATTCTTGGAGATGCTGAAACAAATCCAAGTAAATATTCCATTGATTGATGCGTTGAAGGAGATGCCTGGTTATGCAAAAATGATGAAGGACTTGATGTCCCGAAAATTCCATTTCCAAGACTTAGCCACAGTGACTCTTACTCAAACCTGCAGTGCGGTGGTGGCTAGACCAATTGCTGAGAAGCTGTCTAACCCAGGGAGTTTCACAATTCCCTGCACCATTGGTAACTTTGCTTTCGCCAAAGTACTTTGTGATTTGGGGGCTAGCATAAATCTTATGCCCCTAGCGATCTATAAGAGGTTAGGGATTGGAAGAGCTAAACCCACTTCTATGTTGTTGTAGCTGGCTGATAGGACCGTGAAAAAACCCTCCGGTATCTTGGATGATGTGTTGATTCAGGTAGGGAAATTTGTGTTCCCTGCAGATTTTGTGATTCTAGATTGAAAGGTGGATGAAGAAATTCCCATAATTTTGGGAAGGTCGTTCTTGGCCACTGGGAGAGCTCTCATTGATTGTGAGACTAGGGAGCTCAAGATGAGGTTGAACGATGAGGAGATAACATTCAATGTGCAGAAATCTATGAGGCGACCAAGTGAATTTGCCAATTGTTCTCTTATTGATGCCATGGATGTAATCGTAAAAGCTGATGATGAGACACTAACTATTGAGGACCCCCTTGCTGCATGTCAGGTAAATTTGGATGAGGTGAACGGGCAAGAATTGGCAGAATGGGTGTTGGCTTTAGAGGGCAGAGAGTTCTGGGATAGAACTCTTGAATTCGAGCCCCTACACTTAGAAAACAGAGAAACTCCTCCAACCAAGCCATCCATAGAAGAACCACCAAAGCTGGAATTGAAGCCACTGCTTGCCCATCTCAGGTATGAGTTCCTAGCATCTAGCTCTACATTACCTTGCATTATCTCGTCTAGTTTGTTAGATGTGCAGGCACAACAACTTTTGCAGGTACTCAAGAAGTGTAAGACTGCCATTGGGTGGACCATGGAAGACATTAAGGGGATCGGCCCAACCTATTGTATGCATAAAATTCTGCTGGAAGAGGGACACAAACCTTCCAGTAAGCACCAAAGAAGGCTGAACCCCAACATGAAGGAAGTGGTGAAGAAAGAAGTGATTAAGTGGTTAGATGCGGGAATCATTTTTTTCAATCTCTAACAGCAACTGGGTTAGCCTAGTGCAATGTGTTCCTAAGAAGGGTGGCATGACGGTTGTAAAAAATGATAACAATGAGCTAATATCTACAAGATCCGTCACAGGCTAGAGAATTTGCATGGATTACCGAAAATTAAATCTGGCCACCCGGAAGAACCACTTCCCACTTACCTTCATTGATCAGATGCTAGATAGATTGGCAGGGAGGTCTCACTTCTATTTTCTGGATGGGTACTCAGGGTACAATCAAATCTCCATTGCACCAGAGGATAGAGAGAAAACCTCATTCACTAGCCTATATGGCATTTATGCTTTTTGGAGGATGCCATTTGGCCTATGCAATGCACCTGCCACATTCCAAAGGTGCATGATGGCCATATTCACTGACATGGTCAAAGACATAATGGAGGTGTTCATGGATGATTTCTCAGTGGTAGGGAACTCGTTCGATGAGTGCCTTATAAATCTGACCCGAGTGCTGAAACGATTTATTAAGACTAAACTGGTTCTTAATTGGGAGAAGTGTCATTTCATGGTACAAGAGGGCATAGTCTTGGGACACCGAGTATCCGGTAAAGGAATCAAGGTGGATCCTGCTAAAGTTGACGTGATAGCAAAACTGCCACCCCCCACTTCAGTCAAGGCAATCGGGAGCTTCCTCGGGCATGCTGGTTTCTATCGGAGATTCATAAGAGACTTCTCAAAAATTGCCAACCCGCTCTGTAAGTTGTTAGAAAAAGATCACCCCTTCTTGTTTTATGATGATTCCAGGGTAGCATTCGAGGAGTTTAAAAAGAGGCTAGTCATATCACCCATCATTGTTGCCCCCAACTAGGAGCAACCATTTGAACTTATGTGTGACGCCAGTGACTATGCAATGGGGGCAGTGCTGGGACAACGGAAAGACAAGCTAATGCACCCAATCTACTATGCCAGTAGAACGCTGAGTGGAGCCTAGCTTAACTACACTATGACTGAAAAGGAGATGCTAGCTGTGGTGTTTGCATTTGACAAGTTCAAATCATACATGATTGGCTCTAAGGTAATTGTATATACTGATCATGCAGCTCTCAGGTACTTGATTGAGTAGAAGGAGTGTAAACCACACCTGATTCATTGGGTGCTGTTACTACAAGAGTTCAACCTCGAAATTCATGACCGTAAGGGCACAGAAAACCAAGTCGTTGATCATATGTCACGACTTGAGGGGAGCTGAAAACTCAGTTGAGGTTGAGGATATTCTGGAAACCTTTCCAGACGAGCAACTGCTCACTACAAGCCTGGAGGAAGTGCCATGGTATGCAGACTTTGCAAATTACCTGGCAAGTGGTATAGTTCCATATGACCTTTCCTCTGTACAAAAGAAAAAGTTTTATCGCGACTGTCGCATGTATTATTGGGATGAACCTTATCTGTTTCGAATATGTGTTGACAATATGATCCGGAGGTGTGACCCCGAGATAGACCAATTTTTTGTTTTGCAGGCATGTCACGCATCGGCGTATGAAGGGCATTTTGGAGGAGTTAGGACGGCTGCGAAAGTGCTAGAGGTCGGTTTCTACTGGCCAATAGTGTTTAAGGATGCACATCAATGGGTAAAGGGCTGTAATGAATGTCGGAGAACCGGGAACGTTTCCCATCGCCATGAGATGCCCATGAACCCAATTCAAGAGGTTGAAGTATTCGATGTTTGGGGGATTGACTTCATGGGCCCCTTCATCAGCTCCTCTGGCAATATGCACATACTTGTTGCTGTAGATTACGTGTCCAAATGGGTGGAAGCTGCATCACTTCCCACAAATGATGCAAGAGTGGTGGTGGGGTTTTTGAAGAAGAACATATTCACCCATTTTGGGATCCCAAGAGCTATTATTAGTGACGGAGGCACTCACTTCTGTAATCGAGCTTTCGAGAAGTTACTGGCAAAGTATGATGTACGCCACAAAGTGGCAACACCGTATCATCCTCAGACCAGTGCGTAGGTCGAAGTGTCAAATAGAGAGATAAAGAGTGTATTGACCAAGACTGTAAATGCCACAAGAACTGATTGGGCGAAAAAGCTAGATGATGCACTCTAGGCCTATAGAACTGCTTTTAAAACACCGATTGGTATGTCACCATATAAGTTGATGTTCGGGAAGGCCTTCCACTTGCCAGTGGAACTTGAACATAGAGCTTGGTAGGCACTGAAATAGCTGAATCTAGACATTGAGGCTGCGGGCACAATGAGAATCACAGAGTTGCATGAGCTTGACGAGTTTCGATATCTGGCTTTTGAGAGCACAAGGTTGTACAAGGAAAGAATGAAGAGGTTGCATGACCCGAACATTGTTGAGCGAAATTTCAACCCAGGCGACATGGTATTGCTCTATAACTCAAGATTAAGGTTGTTTCCGGGTAAGCTCAAGTCACGATGGTCTGGCCCATTTCGAGTGGTCAAAGTATTCCCTTCAGGGGCTGTAGAGATTGCCTCAGAGAAAGACTCTCATACATTTAGAGTCAATGGGCTGAGATTGAAACTATATGTAGGCATGATTGAACCAAAGGAAGTGTCAGAGATCTACCTAACTGAACTTCAGAGGTCGAGCGAGCCTTAAATGCGCATGTCTGCGTCGTGCCACGATGTTAAATCAGGCACTGCATGTGAGGCAACCCATTGATTTGTTGTAATCGTTGTGCCACGACATTAACTAAGGCGCTGCTTAGGAGGCAACCCAATGATAGTAGTAATTGTTAATTTTGAGTTTGGAGAAGTAATAACCAATGCATGTGAGCTTGGGCAGGTCAAAAGTCCATCAGAAGCGGAAAGAACAGGTGAAAAATATGAAAAAATCGTTTCCAGGAGTGCGCCCGCGCTACCTAATGTGCCACAGGCCACGCATATGGGCAAGTGTTCTGTCTTAGCTCCAAAACACTAGCACGACCGCGCATGTGACCGCGCTAGTGTCTGCGCATATGGCCAAGTGTTCTACCTGGACTAGCGCAGCCGTGCTCGTACCGCGCTACGACTGCTCTAGTCCCGCCCAACTGAAGCGTTTTTTGTCCATTTAACTTAAAAATAGTTTTTTTAATTTTTTTTATTTGGTTATGTTAATTTCTTGTCCTTTATTCTATTCTTTTCCCTCCCCTATCTAATTAATCCCACCCTCTTCAACCCCAATTCTCCCAACGTTAAAACAAAACAAAAAAACCCTAACCCCCTGTTTCTTCCAAATTCCATCTTTTTCAACTCCCATCTTCTTCAAATTCCCAACCCACCTTCCCCAAGTTTCAAGTCACTTTCTCCCCTACTCTTCTTCACTTCTCCCCACATTCTCTCACTACAGGTATGATTTCTTTGTGCCATTTTTCTTTGTTTTTTTTCTTCAGATTTTCATTTTTCTTGTTTTATTTATGTAGTAGCTTTTTCTTTTCTTTTCTTAGTCAAAAGTTGTACCATATGTTTTAGTGATTATGGGTGGTAAGGTTGGTGGAGTTGTAGCTTGAATTAGTATGTGATTTTGGGGACATTGTAGTGGTTTTGGGGTTGTAACATGTTTGAAATGGAGTGTGAGTATATAATGCCCACAAGGTGTTTGTGTAAATGCCTCAGTGAATGTAATAGTGTAATTGTGACCAATTGTGTGTGTGAAGTCTGAGTAATCGCATTGCTTCACAATTTTGATTTGGGCTATGCTAATGTTATTCCATTTTTCCAGGTACTATGGCTCCATCTAGGAAACGCCGCACCACAGGTGCCTCTTCTAGTAGTCAAGTTGGATCGTCCAGGGCGCTCGGGTCAGCTCCTGCTTGTCCCTTTGATAGTAACAGGTTTGTGTCTACCAAGGCTCAGGACCGCTTTGCGGATAAGGCCCCTAAAAAGTTGATACCGAAAAGGGGCATTGATATAGGATTGGTCCAGTTGGGCTGCACTCACATGTATACTAAGCTAGTAAGGCGGGGGTTACAAACCTTCATTGACGAGCCGAGCAAGGGGATGTGATGGTTGTCCGAGAGTTTTATGCCAATGTGAAAGAGCATATGAATGGCATAGTCACTGTGCGCAAAAATGCGGTAGATGCCTCTGTTGAGACTATACGGACGATGTACTAGCTGCCCCCTCCTATGGATCCTTATGATGACTATTATGAGGGGTATGGCAGATCACACACGCAGTGGGCGAGGTTCTTTGAAACAATTTGTGTACCCGGAAAGGAGATTGTCTGGATAAAGTATGGTCGGAAGTTTCACTCCTCGGCGCTAACCTTTAAAGGGAAGTGCTGGTTGTATATTATCAGTAACTGCCTAATCCCGTCTTCCAACACTACGAAGGTTAATGGTCCCCGAGCGGCTCTGATTTGGTGCTTTGTTAATGGTCACGACTTTGACGTGGCCAAAGTGATGCATGAGGAGATGTTCACCCATTGTCCGGTGAAAAGGTATGGGTTCTTCTTCCCTTCATTGGTTACTAGACTTTGCCGGGCAGCTCGGGTGCCGGAAAATCTGGATGTAGATAGAAGAGTTCCAAGAGACCACAAGTTTCGAGCTGACAAGGTCACTAATGGTAAGGAGCCAGTGGCAGCAGGTGGTGATGATAGTGGTGAATCTGACGACTCTGAGGATGAGGAGGCTAAGTAGGATGATGTGGGGACCGAGCCACAGGCTCATGAGCACATTATAGTAGCTGCAGTGCCATATGGGTCTGCAGCACCATCTAGCGCGGCCCAGGTTACACGGTTCACAGCTTTGGAGCATGAGGTGGCTGGATTGCGTACCTCGGTCCCTGACTTGGTGATAACTAGGGATTTTGACGCATTTTATACTCCTTCTTGCTTACGCTTTGATTATAAATTCATATAAAATAGTCCCAAAAGGCTCATAAGTTGTGCTTGATTGCAGGTTTGATCAATAAAGTAACAAGATGTCAAATATCAGCTCAAAAGGAGTGAAACTTGCACAAGTACCAAAATTAAGACAAACTCAGGAAAAACAGGCCTAGTGCGAATGCACTACACTTTGTGCGGTTTGCACTAGGGAGGTTCAGAGAGATGTACTTCAGGCATTAAGGTAGAGCGGCCGCAGAAGGTTTTGTGCGGTCCGCACTGAAGGCAATGCGGCCGCACTACCATTCTGTGCGGTCTGCAGAGCCAATGTTCAGAAAGGGTGAAGATTGGAGTTTTCAATTCTGTGCGGTCCGCGGTCCAGCTTGTGCGGACCGCACTAGAAGCCTCTGCGGTCGTAGTCCATTCTGTGCGGTCCGTGGAGCCTGAGTTCAGAGAGCCAAGTTTTCAAGTTCAAGAGCCTAGTGCGGCCGCACACCATTTTGTGCGGTCCGCACTAACCCCGCCGGGGCATTTTTGTCCAGTTTTTTCAAATCAGTATAAATAGATACTTTTTCCATTTTTAAGGCATCAGAAATTTTAGAACAACTGTTGCTCTCGTGGGAACATATCTTGTAGTCATTTTAGGCATTTTTACTTACTTTTTATCATTGAATCTTTGTATTTAGCTTAGCAATTAATTAATATGTGTTCATCTTCATCTATTTCTCTATTTTTCTCTTCAAGTATGAGTAGCTAGACCCATTAGCTAGGGTTGTGGCTCAACCCTAGTGTGGGTAATTGATGGGTGTTGCAATTTAGGGCTAGATTGAATATGGGTGTTTGCTATTTGCGTCAATTTCATGGTTTAATTACTGAATTAGTGGTTGCAAACACTAGTTTGTGCTAAGTTGATTTGGGCTCTTCTTGAGAAAGAGAGCCTAAGTCTCCGAAGTTGATCCTACAAGGAATTGGGATGGACTCAAGAGAATTGATAGTCCTAATTAAAGGGTTAAACCTCGAGAGAGTAATACCCGACTTGAACCTTAGTTGCTTGAGCAAATATACAGACCCAATTGGTCTTGAGAAAGTCAATTGGACAAAATCATTCTTTCTACCGAGAGGTGTGAGAATGGGTAATATCGAGCAACAGTTATAACATATTCCCCAATCATGTCAATCGTGTCTTAGACGCAATTACCTGTCAATTAGCCACCTAGGTGAAAGTCACTACCCTTGTGCCTTTTAGAATATTTGAACAACTTGTAGCATTTTACTCTTAGCTTAATCTAGTTGCAATTATAATTTGTAGTTTGATAATAGTAGAATTATAAAAGAAAACCCAAAAATGAATAGAAGTGCAATTTGGAACCAATACGCAATCCCAACCTAAATATATACTCAACTCCCTTTTTATCTCTCTGTGGAAATCGATCCCGACCCAAAATCGGGTAAAAGCTATTGCGACCCTCTCTTGCTACTTTTCAGTGGTGCGGAGTAGGTTGCGATCACTTTTTGGCGTCGTTGCCGGGGAGCTAATGGCTTTTGTGTATTGTTCTTCTTTCCTTCTTTGTTACTTACTTGTTTGTGTCGCTACTCAGGTACCAATATGGCTTTGAACAACACTAATGACCCTCTTGGAAACGTGATTGCGGGAGAGGAGGTAGATGATATTGAGCAAGATGAGGTGCCTCTTGTACCTCAAGGACAACGTAGAGGCCGCAATGCCAATGCTAATCCAAATGACAATATTCCAGACCCTCCTCCTCCACCTCCAAGAGTGGGTCCCAAAGTACTTCCGAACCATGGTTATGCAAGTGCTATTGTCCCACCTAGAATCCGGGCGGGCAACTTTCAGATAACCAATGTGATGTTGACCTTACTTGAGCAGCGTGGGTACTTCACGGGCGCTGCGGATCAAAATGCCTACAAACATCTCAAGGGGTTCGTGGATACATGCTGGGGGAGCAAACAGACGAATGTGTCCGAGGATGCTCTTAGGTTGAGACTTTTCCCATTCTCACTTCGGGGGAAGGCATTAGATTGGCTCAAGAGACTCCCCAACCATTCCATCACAACTTGGGATGAGTTGGCGGATAAATTCATTTCTAAATTCTTTTCACCCGGGCATATGGCGACACTTCGATATGAGATATTGGCTTTCAAGCAAGAGCCCACGGCACCTTTGCATGAGATTTGGGAGCGGTATAGAACGATGGTGAAGGAATGGCCCAATAATGATATGACCGACGCTATGATCCAACAAACTTTCTATCGGGGCATCAATACAACAAATCAATGCATAGTGAATCAACTTGCTGGGGGAAACTTTATGAAGCTGTCATATGATTAGGCATGTGATGTACTTGATGAGATGGCTGACACTTCTTCTGCATGGCAAAGTAAAGCCAATGTACCTCAAGGCGACCCTACGGTTATTAATTTGCACAAGGAATTACATAACCATGGGCAAGCTATAGCAGAGTTGACAACTACTATGAATCAATTGGCTAAGGCACAGTTAAAACAAGTCCAAAATCATCACCAAGTGAATGCCATGGAGGGTGTTAATATGCTTGTCAACAAGAGAAGGTAAAGAAGGCAACAAAACCAAGGGAATTCTGAGCAATTTGATGATGCATGTGATGGTTTTCAAAATGATGGTTATGATGACCAAAGTGAAGAGGTTCAATATGTAAACAACTATCAAGGCCAACGGGGCAACTCTTCCGACCAACAATAGTGGAGACCTCAAGGCAATTGGGGCAATCAACAATAAAATAGTGGTAGTTGGGGGAACAACAGCCAAATCAACAACTGGGGCAATCAGAACAACAATCAAGACAACCAAAGGAATTGGAATTGTAATAACAATAATTGGTGTGGCAATAATAATCAAGGAGGATGGAAAAATGGAAACCAAGGAAACCAGGGGCAAGGTTTTCAAAGGCCCCCAATGTACCAACAACCGAACAATCCACCACCATTTCCATCTCAAGGTCCTAGTTCTTTGGGTAATGATATGGGTAGAATTGAAATAATGTTCGAGCAGATGATGAAGAGGAATGCAGATTCTGATGCACAGTTAGCTTCTCACAACACTTATATCCGAAACTTGGAGGTGCAATTAGGCCAAATCTCTCAGTCATTGAATACTCGCCCAAAGGGTGCTCTACCAAGTGATATAGTAGTGAATCCAAAGGGTGGGAACAATCATGTTATGGCAGTTACAACAAGAAGTGGGAGAGGCGGTGATTTGAATGCCTCTAAGTAAAAGCAAGTCGTGGATGATGATGTTGAGTTGCAAGATGACGAAGTCCCTTTGGTAGTTGAAGATGTGGTTGATGAAAATGTGAACAATGAAGTGAGGATTGATATTCAAGAAGTCGAGGTGGAAACTCAAAATGATGTGAACCCGTCTAGGGAATACATAATTGACATACCGGAGCTGGTGGTGCCAAAAGCCAAGGTTTCTTTGCCAAGGCCACCTCCACCTTATCCTCAAAGGCTCGCGAAGAAGAAGAATGATAATCAGTTTAAAAAGTTCATTGACATGATAAAGAGCTTATCTATTAATGTGCCATTGGTGGAGGTACTTGAACAAATGCCGGGTTATGCAAAATTCATGAAAGACTTGGTTACAAAGAAGCGTTCTATGGATTGTGAAACTATAAAGATGACTCACCAAGTTAGTGCTATAGTGCATTCTATGACCCCAAATCTTGAAGATCCCAATGCTTTCACCATTCCATGCACTATTGGGAGTGCGGATTTTGTCAAGGCTCTATGTGACTTGGGAGCTAGTATCAATTTGATGCCCTACTCAGTTTTCAAAATTTTGGGTATCGGGCAACCTAGGCCAACCTCAATGAGACTTCAAATGGCGGATCGATCGATGAAGCAACCTTTGGGCATTATTGATGACGTGCTTGTCCGAGTGGACAAATTCATATTGCCAGCAGACTTTGTGATTTTGGATTGTGAGGTAGACTATGAGGTTCCTATTATCCTGTGAAGGCCTTTCTTTGCAACGGGGAACGCATTGGTTGATGTTGAAGTGGGTGAGCTCACTTTCCGAGTGGGAGATGAAAAGGTCATCTTTCATATGTGCAAATCTATGAAGCATCCCAATGGTACCGAGGTGTGCTCTTTTGTTGACCTCGTCACATCAGTGATAATTGATGACACCAGTGCAATGATAAATGTGGAGGACCCATTGGAAGCCGTATTGTTAAATCTTGATGTCAATGAGGATGCAAGCTGAGTGGAGTGCGTGAATGTTTTACATGGAATGGGTGCTTATTCTTATGAGCCTAGAAAATTGTCTTTGGATCTTGAAAACCAGAAAACTCCACCAACAAAACCATCAATTGAGGAGCCACCAATGTTGGAGTTGAAACCACTTCCTCCACACCTCAGGTATGAATTCTTAGGCTCAAATTCTACTTTACTAGTTATTCTTTCTTCTTGCCTAACTAACATATAGGTTGAGGCCACTTTGGCAGTGCTTCAAAAGCGGAAAAGGGTAATTGGATGGACTTTGGCTGACATTCGAGGAATAAGCCCTGCATTCTATATGCACAAAATTATTTTGGAGGATGATGCAAAGCCTTATTTAGAGCATCAAAGAAGATTGAACGAGACAATGCAAGAAGTGGTGAAGAAAGAAGTAATCAAGTGGTTGGAGGTCGGTGTTGTGTACCCCATTTACGATAACTCATGGACTTCTCCGGTGCAATGTGTACCGAAAAAGGGTGGTATGACTGTGGTAACAAATGACAACAATGAACTTATTCCCACTCGGACAGTTACTGGATGGAGGGTATGTATGGACTACCAGAAGCTAAACAAGGTGACCCAAAAGGATCATTTCCCATTGCCATTTCTTGACCAAATTCTTGATCATCTTTCGGGGCGTGCTTTCTATTACTTTTTGGATGGATACTCGGGGTATAATCAAATCTTGATTGCTCCGAAAGATCAGGAAAAGACCACATTCACTTGTCCATATGGCACATTTGCTTTCTCTAGGATGTCGTTCGGGTTGTGTAATGCTCCGGCGACCTTCCAACGATGCATGATGGCTATTTTCACCGACATGGTGGAAGATATCTTGTAGGCCTTCATGGATGATTTCAGTGTGGTTGGTGATTCCTTTGAAGAGTGTTTGAGAAATTTGGATAGAATATTAGCCCGATATGAAGACACCAATATCGTGCTTAATTGGAAAAAATGCCACTTCATGGTGGAGGAAGGCATAGTGTTGGACCACAAGATTTCAAAGCATGGAATTGAAGTTGACAAAGCCAAGATACAGGTGATTTCAAGGCTTCCTCCCCCCATTTCCGTCAAGGGGTGAGGAGTTTTCTTGGGCACGTGGGGTTCTACCGGAGGTTCATAAAAGATTTTTCAAAGGTGATAAACCCCTTGTGCAAGCTACTAGAAAATAATGCAAAGTTTGTGTTCGATAAGGGATGTATGCAAGCATTTGAGCTTCTCAAGCTTAAGTTGACACCACCCCAATCATTACCACACCAAATTGGAGCTTGCCTTTCAAGCTCACGTGTGACGCAAGTGACGTTGCGGTTGGGGCTGTCTTGGGTCAAAAGGTTAACAAGATGTTTAATCCGGTGTATTACGCAAGCAAGACCATGAATGAGGCTCAAAGGAACTACACGGTTATCGAAAAAGAGTTGTTGGCTATAGTGTTTGCAATGGAAAAGTTTCGGCCGTATCTTATTGGGGCCAAGGTCATAGTGCACACCGATCATGCCGTCCTTAGGTACTTGATGACAAAGAAAGACTCCAAGGCAAGATTGATGCGATGGGTGTTACTACTTCAAGAATTTGATCTAGAAATTGTGGACCGGAAAGGTAGTAAGAACCAAGTGGAGGACCACTTGTCTCGTTTGGAGGGGGATGGGAGGCCTTGTGATGGCCTTGAGATCAATCATTCATTTCCCGACAAATAACTCCTTACGGTGTCAATGAATGATATGCCATGATTTGCCAATATTGCCAATTACCTTGTGACTAGAGTAATCCCGTGTGAGCTCTCTTCTAACCAAAGGAAGAAGCTCAAGCGGGATAGTTTGGATTTCTATTAGGATGAGCCATACTTGTTCAAGATTTGCACGGATGGTGTGATTTGTAGATGTGTCCCGGAGGAAGAACAATTGAGTATCTTAGAGCCTTGCCATTCTTCACCCTATGGTGGCCATCACGGTGAGGTGAGGACCGCCTCGAAAGTTCTAGTTGTGGATTCTATTGGCCAACCTTGTTCAAAGATGCGAGTGATTTTGTAAAGAGGTGTGACGATTGCCAAAGAGCGGGTGGAATTTCAAAAAGGGATGAGATGCCTCTCAATACCATTCTTGAAGTGGATATCTTTGATATTTGGGGCATCGATTTCATGGGTCCGTTTGTTAGCTCTTGTGGGAATACTTACATTCTCGTGGCGGTTGACTATGTCTCAAAATGAGTTGAAGCCGTGGCTTTGCCTAACAATGAAGCCAGGAGTGTTGTTGCATTTCTTAAGAAGAGCATTTTCACAAGGTGTCATTTTTGCAATTATTAGTAATGGGGGATCTCATTTTTGCAATAAAGCTTTTGACACATTGCTTTCTACGTATGGTGTCAATCGCAAAGTTTCTACCCCGTATCACCCTCAAGAAAGTGGTCAAGTGGAAGTCTCCAACTGGGAAATCAAAAGCATATTGTCAAAGACGGTCAATGCAAATAGGACCAATTGGTCGAAGAAGTTGGATGACGCTCTATGGGCTTATCAGACGACTAACAAAACTCTGATTGGTATGTCTCCGTATTGGTTGGTGTTTGGGAAAGCTTGCCATCTTCCAGTTGAGTTAGAGCACAAGGCCATGTAGGCTTTGAGCAAGTTGAATCTTGAATAGGATGTTGCAGCCAATCTTCGTGTAGAGCAGCTCAATGAACTCGATGAATTTAGATTCCATGCCTACTCCAGTTCATCCTTGTATAAGGACAAGATGAAGTACCTTTATGACAAATATGCTCATGGAAAGGAGTTCAAAGTAGGTGATTTGGTTCTCTTGTTCAACTACCGGTTACGTCTGTTTCCAGGAAAGCTCAAATCCAAATGGAGTGGACCGTTTGAAGTTGTGTTTGTGACCCCTTTTGGTGCTCTTGATTTGAAAAATAAAAATGGTGAAATCTTCAGAGTTAACAGGCACCGGGTCAAGCATTATCTTGGGAAAATTGATGGCAGCCACGTGGTGGCACTTCTTCACTTCAAATGATGTGATGGTAACCTGCGTCGTGCCGCAACATTAAATCAGGCGCTTCTTGGGAGGCAACCCATGTGTTTTTCTTCTTGTTTTCTTCGATTTTCTTTGTAGTATAGGACTGATTTTTGGACTAACTGGTTGTGAGATGTTACAGGGTTGTGTTGCTACAGTGTAAGACAAGGTGGAAATATGCACAGGTCTCTGAAGTTGCCAGTGCGACCGCACTACATTTTGTGTGGTTTGCACTGGTGAAGGGTGAATCGAGACCTCTTTAAAGTTTGTCAGTGCGGTTCGCACTGGACCTCTCTGGCCGCAGTCCATTTTGTGCGGCTTGCAGAGCATTACTTTCTCAGGTTTGAACATAACTGTGTAGTGTGGACTGTGGTCCATTTTGTGCGGTCTCCAGCGGCTTTTCTATAAATAGACCCTCAGGGCTCCCTTTTACACTTTTCGCAAATTTGAAATCTCATAGAGTATAATCACTGTTCACTACCCCTACTTGCTCATAATTACTTGTTGGAACTTATTTGCTTCAATTCATCTCATAATCTGGTACCATATTGTTCTTTTTACTTGTTTAATTTTGTCAATTTCATTTAATTTTCGTTTTCTTAGCTGTTATTTCTTCTTCCTTTCATTTTTTCTTAACTGCTAAGTTAGGTTAGTTGAAATTTTGATTCATGTGGAATTAGTTAGCTTAATGGATTGGGTAATTACTTAGCAACACCTATTAGGTGCAAAAATTGGACTTAAAAGAAAAATTTCATGAACCCTAGCTTAGTGCCACATCTGGGCACTCAATGCGGACTACAGTCGTTTTAGTGCGGTCCGCGGTGCCCTTGTGTTGTCCGCAGTACCATTTTGTGTGGACCGCACTGAAGAACTTCTGGGAAGCTGAACTTTGGGCAGTGCGGCCGCATTCCATTTTGTGCGGTCCGCACTGGCCCCTGTGTGGCCGCACTACTGTTTTGTGCGGTCTGCAATGTCAAGATACAGAGGGAGGGTATTCTGAACCCCACCCCTATGCGAACCGCAGTCAATTTTGTGTGGTCCGCACTGACCCTTGTGCGGCCGCACTCTATTTTGTGCGGTCTGCACTGGCTGGTTTCTGCAACTGTCTGCAATTCTTCATGCCTGATCTGTAACTCATTTTGTAACACTGCTTTCAACTGCTGCAATGATATTAATGAGTTCACTTGATTGTGCTTGCAGGCTATGGTTAAACAACGAGGAAAAGGCTCGAAACAACCCGGCAGAGGTGAATCCTCCCGGGGTGGAAAGCAGAAAATGGTACGACTCACTGCCCAAGCAAGGAAAAACATCAAGAATATGAGAAAGGCCATAAAAGCAGCTGATAGGGCCATTGACATGTCGGGGAGTGAGTACGAGCCCTCCCGGGAAATCTCTTCGGATTCTATACCTGAATACATCCTGTATCCGGAGAGGGCCAGACACAGAGACACTCCTCCATCATCACCCACTGCCCAAGCACCAACTGATGTTTTTCTAGGTCGTCTGAGGGCTCAGCAACCGGTAGTGGGGAATACTCCACCTCTCCCATAGCTTCATTATCCGGGGAGGGTGCAGAAGGAGGTGAGAAGGAAGTACAAGGAAATGAGGAGGTAGCTGAAGGAGGTGAAGCTTAGGTAGGAGGCATTGCTAGAACTAGGAAACCCGAAGTATGGGAGGATAGATTTGTAAGTGAGGTAGCATACCATAAGTTTCAGGAGTGTTGGCCGGTGAGAAAATTGATTCGGAAGAGGAGCTTCATAGATAGAGACCTACCACCCCACAACCCCAACGTGTAGAGACAGTTTAGGACTAGAGTGGGTTGGGAGCATTTTATAGATAACTGTGTGGATGCCAACGAATACTTGGTCAAGGAATTTTATTGCAATGTAGCCCACATCAAAAAAGGGCTCCAAAGTGACCAAGGTTCGAAACTTGAAGGTGCTATTTGATGGGAAGTCGATAAATGAGTATCTGTGATTCAATGAGGAGGATGAAACATTGTATATGGCAAAGTTGGAAATGGGCGAGGAGGTCCGTCCATGGCTAGCACAGTACCTGGCAATCCCAGGTACCGTCCCCGACTGGTTGATTGTTGGAGTCAAAATATTGAGAAGGATCTTGAACTTTGAGGCGAGGGGATGGGAGACTTTTGTTTGCAGTTGGTTGGACCCTACCACTCATGACAACATCCTTCCTCTCCACCGGGCTGTGTTAGTGGCTTCTATCATGGCAGGGTACCCAATCAATGTAGGGAATGTGATGTCCCGGATTATCACTATAGTGGGAGCGGAGCATGATCGGAACTATCCTTTCCCCAGTTTCCTCACAATGTACTTCCGGGACCTGGAAGTGGACAAGAGGCCATATGACATCAAGGTCAAGGAGACAACCCCATTTTCCTTGTATAGCATGAAGGGGGATGACAAACCCCAAGAGCAAAAACTACAAAGCTCCTGCTTCTGCCCCAACAGGCCAGTTTGAAAAGTCAATTGTGGTAGAGGTCCCTGCTGAGTCTACCTCCACTTTTGCTGACATCCCTCCCAAACCTTCCGTATCCACAACTATTCTTGCCGGTTTATCTACATCAGCGGGCCCGGAGGTCCCATCTTCTCGGGCCCATCCTATTACCGCCCACCGTCTGAGCCAGGCATTTCTGAGTATCAACAACTAGATACAGACTGCCTCATCCAAGTTTTCCATCTTGACTACCACTATAGAGGCTCAGTCGCCCTCCCTCCCCCCCCCAGCCCCACAGGTTCCCCAGTCAATAAAGGATACGCTCAAGGAGATACTTGACAATCAGAAGAAGATCCTCGACACTCAGGCTGCGCTCTCAAAGGTAGTTGATTCACATAGCAAAGATCTCAAGGAGCTTGCTCGGGAGCACAAGAAGTTGTGGAAGACACGGGCCTCCAAGGAGCCCGTGAAGGAGCTGCGTGCAGATGTTGACAGACTGAAGGTAGATCAACTGCCTTTAGACTTATTGCTCGAGGACCCAGTCCCAGCAGCTCAACCATAGCAGGAGCAGACACAGAGGCCTTCAAAGAGAAGGAGGATGATTCCTAGAGCTGATGATGCTATCATCCAGTTGGCAGATCCACCGGAGACATCCTTCAGTCAGCCACATGATGTACCAGTTCCATAGCCTGTCGAGGTTTAGCCCAAGTCCCAGTAGCAGAGGAGCAGACCATCGGGAACCAGGCTGAGGTTTCCAAGCACACAAAGGACCCAGGGACCACTCATGATCCTATGTAGACAGACAGGGTTTAGGGAGTCTTCTATATCTTTTTTCTCTATTTTTTGGTGCTTATTTAGACTAGTTGGCATTTGGGACAATGCCAGCTTTCATTTGAGGGGGTAGGCCATACTATTCATTTGATGGATGACTGTATATATATTGATACATTTTTATGCTTTCTTGATTTTTCATCTTTGGTCTGTATATAATTTGATATTTAGTTACATTTATTGTACTTTTATTTTACTTTGGGTCTATATATAAAGTTATATCACATTGTATATATTTATCCCATTCGTTGTATATTCAAATCCCCTCTTGTATATATTCATTCTATTTTCCACAAAATTTTTCGTTTTTAGCTTCTTATTTATGTTCGTAGCTTTTTGTTTTGTTTTGGACGTTTTCAATAAGCCTTTGGTTTTCTTAATGCCACGGTTCTTTCCAAAGGTGGAGTGTTGTGTGAACCGGGTGGCTCTTCCCAATGATGGATGGCGTGACAACCTTCTTAAGGGTTTGAGTCCGTTTTTGTTTTTGTTTTTAGTAGTTTATAATTAAGGATACCTCAAGCAAAGCTTCACTTGGGCCTAGTACATTTGCCTTTGATCCCATGATCAAAAACAAGTTGTTGTGTTTAGGATGGTGAAAGTCGTGACCTTGAGACTCTTGTGTTGAGCAATAATCATCAAGTGGTTTTTCGGGACCATTGTATGCTCAAATCGTATCTAAGCTCGTTGTGGGACCCCGACTCTATGTCTTTAGATATCCCTTAGCTTGTGTGGTAAGTAATTGAATTGTGAGTCCAAGTCCCGAGCCATTGGTGTAGAACTTGCCCTGAATGTTTGTTGAGGCGAAATCCTAAGTGAATTTTGACTTGAGACGTGATTATAGGCTTTCCTTGATCCAAATGATAGTTTGAACAATTCCATAGCCTACCAATGATATGATCCCTAGTTACCCCTTTTGAGCCTTAGACCTTTTTCTTTCAAGAACCATGATACAGGCCTATACCCGTTTTAAAAGATACCCTCTCTTGGCACCCGATCTTTCCTTTAGCACATGGAAAAAGTATAAGTTTGGGGGGAGAGACGAAGATGGCAACAAAGTGGTAAAAAGGCACGAGAATGAAAAAAAAACGAAAAGAATGTTCAAAGTGAAAAAGAATAAAAAGGGATTCAAGAAAAAGCAAAGAATGAAAGGTGTGGAAAGTTGAGAAAGGAGAAAAAGTTTTGAAATGCATAAAATAGAGTGACAATATGTCTCTCTAAACCCTTAGAAAGAAGTGAAATGACTCAAAGAGTCAAGAGAATGTGTGCCAAATGAATCAAAAGTAGTGCTTAAGGGAAGATAGAATATATTTAGACCAAAACATGTCCTACCCTGAACCAAAAGACTTCACAATATCTCCACAAAATTCCTATATGATCTTGAGTTGAATGAAGATTACATTAGTGGATACTCACATAAGGGGTAAGCATATGGTACTTAGAGCCAAACTTGTGACTTTTTCTTGAGAGAGATGAGTGAATTTCCATTAGCCTCGTTTTACGTGCCAATATTCTAAAGGCGAGGTTTGCTTAGGGAGAGTTGAGGATGTGTGAGTTTGGGTTCCACAATGACCAAAGTAATTAAGAGAATTCTTTGATGTGTTGAGTCAACTCTTGAAGCTCTTGTGTCGCACTTGATCCATGGTTTTTCAAAAGTTAAATGTTGTTAATGATTCATCTGTATTAAGGGCAATTGTTAGTCCCAATTGATGCTTGTGAGTTTGTTTTAAGATAGCTGAAAATTTCTTGGATTTTCCCTTAAGGGGTGGATCTTATTTTGTTTGCTTGAGGACAAGCAAAAGCTTAAGTTTGGGGGAGTTGATAACTAGAGATTTTGACGCATTTTATACTCCTTCTTGCTTACGCTTTGATTATAAATGCATAATAAATAGTCCCAAAAGGCTCATAAGTTGTGCTTGATTGCAGGTTTGATCAATAAAGTGACAATATGTTAAAGATCAACTCAAAAGGAGTGAAACTTGCACAAGTACCAAAGACAAGACAAACTTAGGAAAAACAGGACTAGTGCGGCCGCACTACACTTTGTGTGGCCCGCACTAGGGAGATTCAGAGAGATGGTACTTCAGGCATTAAGGCAGTGCAGCCGCAGAAGGTTTTGTGCGGTCCGCACTGAAGGCAATGCGGCCGCACTACCATTTTGTGCGGTCCGCAGAGCCAATATTCAGAAAGGATGAAGATTGGAGTTTTCAAGCCTGTGCAGTCCGCGGTCTAGTTTGTGCGGACTGCACTAGAAGCCTCCACGGCCGCAGTGCATTCTGTGTGGTCCGCGGAGCCTGAGTTCAGAGAGCCAAGTTTTCAAGTTCAAGAGCCTAGTGCGGCCGTACACCATTTTGTGCGGTCCGCACTAACCCCGTAGGGGCATTTTTGTCCAGTTTTTCCATCTCAGTATAAATAGATCCTTTTTCCATTTTTAGGGCATCAGACATTTTAGAACAGTTGTTGCGCTCGTGGGAACATATCTTGTAGCCATTTTGGGCATTTCTACTTACTTTTATCATTTTAGCTTAGCAATTAATTAATATGTGTTCATCTTCATCTATTTCTTTGTTTTTCTCTTCAAGTATGAGTAGCTAGACTCGCTAGCTAGGGTTGTGGCTCAACCCTAGTATGGGTAATTGATGAGTGTTGCAATTTAGGGCTAGATTGACTATGAGTGTTTACTATTTGGGTCAATTTCATGGTTTAATTACTGAATTAGTGGTTGCAAACACTAGTTTGTGCTAAGTTGACTTGGGCTTTTCTCAAGAAAGAGAGCCTATGTCTCCGAAATTGATCCAACAAGGAATTGGGATGGACTCAAGAGAATTGATAGTCCCAATTAAAGGGTTAAACTTCGAGAGAGTAATATCCGACTTGAACCTTAGTTGCTTGAGCAAATATGCATACCCAATTGGTCTTAAGAAAGTCAATTGGGCAAAATTGTTCTTTCTACCGAGAGGTGTGAGAATGGGAATATCGAGCAACGATTATAACATATTCCCCAATCATGTCAATCGTGTCTTAGACGTAATTACCCGTCAATTGGCCACCTAGGTGAAAGTCACTACCCTAGTGCGTTTTAGAATATTTGAACAACTTGTAGCATTTTACTCTTAGCTTAATCTAGTTGCAATTATAAATTGTAGTTTAATAATAGTAGAATTATAAAAGAAAACCCAAAAATGAATAGAAGTGCTATTTGGAACCAATACGCAATCCCAACCTAAATAGATACTCAACTCCCTTTCTAGCTCTCTGTGGAAATCGATCCCGACACAAAATTGGGTAAAAGCTATTGCGACCCTCTCTCGCTACTTTTCAGTGGTGCGGAGTAGGCTACAATCACTTGGGTACATGTGTTGACGCGGTGGCTGACCGGCAGGTGAAATTGGAGAAGAAAATGTTTTCAGGGATCGAGAGTGATCTTTCAGGGAAGTTCCTTTACCTCATTGTTCTTTATTTTTTTTATGCCATGAGGACATGTTTTCCTTTTAAGTGTGTGGTGGGGGATACTTCAATGTATGTATGTATATGTAACAATTTAACTGTTTGATGTTTCTTTGTTTCTTATTGATTGTTTTTGGTGTTTTGAGTAATAGTTACATTAGGTAAGCTTAAGGTAGGTAAGTTGATTTGGCCCGACGACGGATCTTTTTCGATGGGGTTCTTGAGGGTTTAAGTCGACGTGAAAAAAAACAGGAATATGGGGACTCTTCCTGATGACGGATATTTTAGATAGTTTTCTTGAGGGAAGTAAGTCTAAAGAAAATACCAAAAAAATTGTTTTTTTTGTTTTAGGTAGTGTAGTAACTCCTCCTTGGTTTTTCTTTGGGCCATGGTTCTTTTCCAAGGGTTTATCTTGAATCGTGTGTAGTTAGTTTTTGTTTATTTTGTTTTTAGTTTTTAGTTAGTATTGATGGGCTACGAGTTGAAATAGGAAGAGAGACCCTTGGGGTTGATACACTTGAACACAGTAGACACTAGAGTGTAACGCTTAGTCTCAGTGGTTGATTCTTGCTAAAGTGCCTTAAATTGTATGTTTGTATCTGACTTGAATACTCAAACGAGAGTGTCTTGATAAGCCAATCTGGAGTGAGTCATGTGACATGTATGTGTGAGTTGTATTGTATTCTATACTTTACAGTTGATGCCTAGAACTTGCCCCGTGTGTTTGCAATGAAAAATAGTAGCTTCATTCAGTCTTAGAAGTGATATAGGCATTTCTTTGTTAACCAGATATATAAAATAGACCCACCTAAATGTAATACATCGTAGTCAACCCCGTTGGGCCTATAAGCCTATTTCTTTGGTAACCACATTGCGAACCTTACCCAATTGTTTGAATGGCCATCTGTTTGAACCCTTTTACCTCCCATAAGCATTTGAATGGTATTGAAATATGCAAAAGCTAAAGTGTGGGATGGTGGTTTGGTTTTTGAGTGGAACCGATGAAATAGAGGAAAGGCGCAGTTGTTGGAAAAGTAAAAGAATAAGCACCACTTAAAAAAAGAAAAACAAGAGTAAATATAGTAGTTGATAAGTGGTGACTTGACACAATTGCACTTAATGGAATGGGACGTTATAAATGAAAGTGCGGTGGAATGTCTGGTTGACATAAGTATGGTTTTGAAGGTGAATGTGATTGTATTAAAAGTGCTTAGGGAGGTTAGTCACTATATCCAAATATATCCTACCTGTCCCTTAGCCTACATTACAACCAAATGAAGTCCTAATTGATCTTAGACTGAATTGACTTGAATACTCGAGCGAGAGTGTCTTGACAAGCCTATGGTGCATCTTTGTGGCATGTGAATGTTCTTTTTGAGAGTGAGCGAATTTTGTCTATCTAAGTTACTACTTGTTCTTAATATTATTATTTGTGGAACTACTCTAGTGTGTGATGTGAGGGCATGTGATTCACGAAGGAAAGGTAAGTCTTGACTTCTATATAGAGTAATTTGAGTAAGTACGAATATTGCACGGCACGTGAAAGTAGACTTTTGAGGCAAAGATTGTTCACTACTAGGTGGAACTTTGGTGATTTGTTCTTGGTGTGATACGTTAGAGGAAAAAACTTAGTGAAGGAACCTTTATAGAATGTGGTGGATTGCTCGAGGACTAGCAATGATTTAAATGTGGGGTGTTGATAATAGACTAGATTCATGTAATTTGGAGACTGTTTATGTCCCAACTTGACTATGTTTCACTGTTATAGGATAGATAAATGATGATAAATTGGCTCTAATTGTGAATTTCATGTTTTGCAGGAGCGAGTTGCGTGTATGAGGACTTAGAACTGTAATTGGAGCTAAATTGAAGCAAAGGAAGCCTCTCAGAGCTGAGTATGTTAGAAGAAGAGAGAAAGAAGGGATGAAATGAGGACCCAGACTAGCGCGCCCACTAGCACGTCCACTAGCTTGCCCGCGCTAGCCCAGGAGTTCGAGGCAAAATGTTATGCCATATGCGCGGTCAATAGCGCACCCATTAGCGCGACCACGCTAGTCCAGTTTCGAAAAATAAAATTCAGGGGTAAACTTGGAAGTTCGGGGGTAATTCCACTTAACCTATAAAAGGTCCAGCTCGCCCAAAGGATCATTATCAAGGTTTTTGTAGCTTAGTTGAAGGCAAGGAGAAGCAAGAGGCAACGAAGATAATTCAATATCGAGTTCTTCCTTTCTTCCTTTTGTATTCTACCATTTGTGATGAACTTGGCTTTTGTTATGATGAACACTAGTATGAGTAGCTAAATATTTAGTCTAAGGTTTTGATGGAACCTATTGAAGGATGAACTTCTTGTTATGTTAATATAGTTTGCCCGGTTTAATCTTTATTTGTTCAACTAAGTTCTTGTTGTAGTTAATTGATAGGATCCTCGATTAGCTGTGCCTATTTAGTATGTATTACTCGGGAGAGAGTGCATATTTAGGTAATTGTTGAACAACACCACTCCCGGAGTATATGAGGGATCAATAACCAAAGGTTTAAAGGCAGGATTAGGGATAACGAAGCCTTGGGTGCGATATAAAATGAGCTGTATTAAAACCCAACTAGCGTAACTCGGGAGAGTTCGTCTAGTAAATTGTCGTGATTACTCGGGAGAGATTTATGGTAATAAGAGTGCTCATGATCGATTGAGACGATTAGGCAAATCTATATGAAACATAACCAGAAGGGATTCCATCAATAGGGGAAATCACAACCTTAGATCCTTCTCTTAATTGTTTACAACTTAATCATAGTTAGTCTTTATTTACTTAATTGCAGTCCACCATAGTTAGTAAAAAAATATCCTCAATTGTTATTCAAAACGTTTGGGAAGTTGATTACGTAGAATTTAGTGAGTCTGACAAGAGTAATTGATAGGTTAATTCCTTGTGGGTTCGACTCTGGGCGAAATACTCAGATTATATTTGCAACGTCCGCTTGTCCTTTTTATAAGGCATAGTTGGGCGTGATCAGATGGTATCTATATCCGACAACCAGTTCAAATAAATAAATAAATAAATAAAAAGAGAAGAAAAGAAAAATAAAATATTAAAAATACTATATTAACCTATACTATGCTTCTTCCACATTGCTCGTCACAGCCTCCAAAATATTACAAGTTCTTCGGGGCGTTCCACGAATAAATTTAACTAAGGGAATGACCTCTCGCCTCAAAACTGGTAAACGATGTCCAAATGAACCAAGAAGCTAAATACTCTCATATATGACATGAAGATTCAATCAGACCAGCTCTTGAAATTCAATTTCAAATTACCATACGCGAAACAACACAATCAATTTAATAAGGGTTCGCCAATCATTCAAACCGTTAAACATAGACATCGATCTAACACTTAATACATGGTCATCAATCTGACATCAAAAGATCAAACAAACTGATTGCAGAGAATGAGAAGAAATTTCATAACAAATGTTTGTTTTAAGCTAATTAGTGTATGTATACTCAATCAGAAACTGAATTGAACATGGCCATTCCTTATTCTTCTAATGAAATTCATATTAATGGCATTATTACTGGTGATACGAGTAAAGGATGAGATCAAGGTGGTACTCCAAAAGTTAAAGATAGAACCAAGCCAAATGATGACAGAATAAACCAATCAGCAGCAGATGAAGAACATTTGGAAAGAACCAACCAAGATACTCCAGCATACTTACAAAATCATAGACAAGGCACGTCAAAACATATTGAAAATTAAGAATTTAGATCGGGAATAATTCACTAGAACACTTAGACGACTTTCATGGATATTAAAGAAACATACTCGACTGAATTCCTAATATCCGAGTTTCAAATACACCCAAACCAATTAAATTATGGCTCTCGTCATATTTAAATCCACACAAAAAAACATAATGAGAAAGAGGAAGAAAAAAAACCTGAAAGCTTGCTTTGATACGTGCAAAATCTATAAGTACAACGCTGAAATAGCAATCCAAATCGGGCATAACCACGAACTTGAATGGACCTCGAATCTGCAAGCAAAATTTTTGACTCAACACCTTAAACGGAAACTCGATCCGGCTTCGATCCTCAACTTAATCACTCAACTTCAACCATTTTTGGAAATGAAAGTTCAATAGAAGAATTGAAGAAAAAAAATATTTTGGTGTTTTGAAGATACAGGAAACCCTTTATCTTCAAAACCCTAAGATTTTTTTTTGAATTTTCTGTCTCTTTTTCTTCAAAGTTTTCTGTCTAAGCTCCCCCAAAAAATTCAAAACGCAGCCCCTATATAACCCCCTTCTCGAACCTTCTATCCCCTTCTCCAAGAATCCGAGAATTAACCCCCAAATCCGATTTTTACCCTTTACTGATGGACAAATCGGACAAATGGAGGGTGTAGATCGAATTTAACTCGATCCTACGCACCCCATTTTTTGTAAATTTGATCTAAAGGGATACAATCCGAAAAGAAAATAAAAAAGCACACGAGGAAGAGAGAATCTGTCAGGAGTTCACTAGGGTTTTGGTGACTTGGAAGAGGGAGAGAGGAGGGGACCAAGTGGGGCGAGTTTGGGTGAATTTAGACGGTTTGGTGAGTTTTAGGCAAGTTGGGGAGATGGCAGAGGGGTGAGGGAGATTAGGGTGGGCAGCTGACTTAAAGAATTAGGGTTTGGTCTTTAGGAAAATAATTTTTATAAGGGGTGTGGGAATTGATATAGAACATTGGATTAAAATTGATCAACGACCAGGATTGATCAATATGGAATGGGGCGGGACAGTGTGTTATTGGGCTAAGGGAGATTCGACTCAAGTGAATAGGGGAGGGATGTCCGAATTGGGCCTCAATTTTGGCTAAAAGATTAAAAAACAAATAAGAATATTTTTATGCTCTTCTTTTTTTATTTTCAACAAAAACTATATTAAGACAAAGATAGAGATAAATATGTTAGACCATAATAGATTTGAAATAATACTAATGACTTCAAGTGAAAAATAAAAATTCATAAAAGGACGAAATCATTTTTGTGGTTTTTAATTTTTATGCTTTAAAAACTAGAATTAAAATTAATAATAGAGTGAAATCCTATAGAAATAAACTCAAAGAGATATTCTAAAGATACTAAGACTAATAAAGATAATTCTAACGTGCAGGTCAAAAATTACGTGCTTACATTCTAAATGTTGAAACTAATTTAGTTTCAGTATGAGAATCAAGTAAGCGACGTAATTGATTTATGACCCGACACTTATTCAAAAGGAAATAACGATGGATAGAAGATTGTGACCAAGCCCTAGTATTTGAGTTGCTCACATATCCTTGGCTATAAAGGAATCAGGCCACGTGTAATTCAGAAGTAGGAAAAGTGGAGAACGATACTGAGATGGAGAGTCGAGTGAAGTACCGTCGAGGTTCCGGTTCGCGAATTCTGTCATTACATCAAAAATGAAAAATCAAATAAAATAAAAATTGAATGAAAAACTACATCCTATCTACTGTTCTGTCTTGAATCTTCTACAGTCTTGTTATGCATCTCGAACTGTTGACTCGCATTCTTGTGGCGAGCTTCTGCTACTACTAACTTGAATTGACCCTATTCTTCAGGCGAGCTCCTACTGTTGATTTGAATTTGAATTTAACTCTAAAATAAATACCCTCATTCTCCAGGTGGGTGCCTGTTACTTACTTAAAACTTGAAATAACTCTGAAATGAATTCCCTCTTTCTCTAGGTGAGCGTCTGCTACTGACCTGAAACTTGAAATGAATTCTGAAATGAATTCTCTCGTTCTCTAGGTGGGCGCTTGCTACTGACTTGGCACTTGAAATAACTCTGAAATAAATTCCCTCGTTCTCCATGTGGGTGCCTGCTACCGACTCGAAACTTGAAATAAATTAGCTTTTTCTCTAGGTGGGCGCCTATGATCACGACAAAACACAAAATAAAGAAAATTTTCTACCCTAGTTTGTACTGGAAACATTTGTGAGTATTAGTTGAATCCCATTATCCAGGAGGGTCCTGAGAATTTAAAATTAAATCCCATTATCCAAGAGAGTCTTAAAAACTTAAAACTAATTCCCATTGTCCAGGAGGGTCCTGAAAATTTAAAATTGAATCATGTTGTCCAGGAGGGTCCTGAAAACTTAAAATTGAATCCAGTTATCCAGGAGGGTCCTGAAAACTTAAAATTAAATCCCATTATCCAAGAGCGTCCTGAAAACGTAAACTAAATCCCATTATCCATAAGGGTCTTGAAAACTTAAAACCTAATCCTATTATCCAGGAGAGTCCTGAAAAGCCGAAAATGAACTTACCTGAAACACACTTTCCTCATGGAGGATCCCTGCGGAATGAACAAAATTTCTTGTCCCTAAACCATACTTTCCTCACGGAGGGTCCCTGCAGAACGAACAAATCTTCTTGCCCCTATTTCAAACAAATAAAATCTTGTTAGTTTGAAAACGTGGTGGTTAGTTTGTGGCATCATTGTTGAAGGTGTCTGCTTCTGCCACTGCCAAGCTTTATTCTAGTTAGCTGCTTCGGGCTAACAAAGAATTGTTTGACCTTATGATCGAACCTAGACCACAAAACCTCTGAATGACCCTAATCCCTTACACTCACTTGTTGCATTGTGTTTTCATTCTGGCAATTCCTAAATCTTTGTATTTTCTCAAAATTCAAGAATCACTTTATCCCCTGAACTTCAGTTATCACCATATTGCTACTTCTGAATCATGTCACTAGTGATGTGCTTGGCCGAGCTTCGCCTTGTGCAATTTAAAAGCCGGTAGTAGGCTTTGAAATTCTTTCTTGTTTATTTAACACAGACTAACTTCAAAGAGACTTAGAGAAACATAACTAAAAGAACAAAGTGAAGTGATTTTTTGGCAAAAGGAACAAAACGAAAAATTCGAACAAAGATGACTATTTGAAGAAGAGTGGAAAAGAGACTTATCTGAGTGAAGCGGCTGGCTCCAATGATCATGATATGCATTTAGGATTGATCAGCCTAATCCGTCCGACCAATCACACTTCAGTTCGCGTCATGCTTTCATATTTCGAAGCCGGGCTTTTAATGATCCAATTTCTCTGTAAGGTCACAATCCTCATTTGGCTTGTAGTTCCCTGAAGGGTTTTCACCAACAAGCCTCTCTCATTTGTTCATCTTTCACTTTACCATCGCCTTACGGTACCCGCGAGGGTTTTCACCAATAAGACTCTCTTATTTTAGATTTTCCCTCAACTCACCATCGTCTTACGGTGATCGTGAGGTTTTTTACCCATAAAACTCTCTCATTTTAATCATTTTCTTTGTGCCCATGAACAAAGTGTTACCCATGATGTAAATCATACCTCTATCTCGCTTGACTTGGTATCCTCAAAAATTGGTCGAAAGGTCTTTCTTTGAACCATAATGTAGGCTTTTGGACAAGATTAGAAAAAAAGGGTGACATGAAGTCTCAAAGCAACTTAAGATGAAAGGGTTCAAAATTACATCTTTTGGAATCGGATCTTTTGCAAAACTAAAACTTCTACCCCAGTTTTTTTGAGTCTGGGGAATTTTGGATTTCTATTTTGATGGGACCGAACCTCAGAGTAAGGCTGCATATGTATCCTTAAAAGGAATCAGGTCGAACGTAGTTCCAAACTACAATTCATTTTGTTTTGTTCTTTTCTTTTTTTTCTTCTTCTTCTTTTCTTCTTTTTTTCTTCTTCTTTTTTGTTTTTCTTTTCTTCTCTTTTTTTCCTTTTCTTTTCTTTTTTTTCTTTTTCTGTTCTATGTTTTTCTTTTCTATTTTCTAACTCTACTTCTGATTCCAAAAGAGGGGTATGAAAGAAAGAAAGTAAGGCTTGAAAGGGGTAACAAAGGATGAAAGTATTTGGGTAGCAGAATAAAACGCCTTCGTCATTCCAACTTTAAACATGCCAAATACAAAAAATTTAATTGAAGATAAGAAATAAATCATACATAATATCTCTTGACTACGTCAAAGTTGATAGCCATATCCACACATTTGCCTTCTATGTCTGTTAAGTACAAAGCACCATTGGGTAATACTCTTTTCACAATAAACGACCCCTGCCAGTTTAGGGCGAACTGTCTTTAGCTTCAGCCTGATGTGGAAGGATACGCTTCAATACTAGCTGGCCCACTTCAAATTTTTGGGTACGCACTTTCTTGTTGTATGCTCTTTCCATTCTCTTATGATACAATTGATCATGACATACTACCGCCAATCTTTTCTCCTCAATCAGACTCAACTGCTCCAGCCAAGTTTTGACCCACTCATCATCGTCAATTTTAGCTTCCGCAACAATTGGAAGAGATAGAATCTCAACCTTTGCAAGTATAACTGCCTCAGTTCTATATACCAACAAATAACGAGTTGCACCTACTGAAGTGCGATAGCCCAGCAAAGCAAAAGGCAACTTTTCATGCCACTACATAGAACCTTGCACCATCTTACGAAGTATCTTTTTTATGTTCTTGTTAGCAACCTCAACAACTCCATTTGCCTTAGGACGATATGGGGTGGAGTTTCGATGCATGATCTTGAACTATTGGCATACCTCTTTCAACAAATAACTATTGAGATTAGCAGCATTGTCTGTGATGATTACCTTGGGCTTTCTAAACTAGCAAATGATATTTTAATGAACAAAATCTACCACCACCTTCTTGGTCACGGACTTGAAAGTTACAACTTCGACCCACTTGGTAAAGTAATCAATGGCTACCAGAATAAACCTATGCTCGTTCGATGATACTGGCTCAATTGGTCCAATGACATCCATGCCCCAAGCAACAAAAGGCCAATGTGCTGATATTATGTGTAACTTAGAGGGCGGATGACGCTTGCGAACAAAGCTGATGCAATCTCATTCCATGGTGAGCCAATAATAACCTGCTCGAAGTATCTTCTTTTCCAAGACATGCACTTTGGTCATGACAGTTGAAGCTTCTTTATTATATATGCATCTCAATAGTCTTAGGTCTGGAGTCCTCTTGTATAGGATTCCCTCACATAAGAAAAATCCACTAGCCAGACGTCGAACGATTCTCTTTTGATCACCTGTGGCATGTACCGGATATACCCCCGACTTGATGTATTCCTTAATATCACAGAATCAAGGTTCACCATCAAGTTCCTCTTCAACCACATTACAATAAGAATGCTGATTACGAACTTGGATATGCAAAAGGTCAACGCAGGACTTATCTAGATAGTGCAGTATCGACGCCAGAATAGCCAAGGAATCGTCAATCTCATTATGAATCCTAGGGATATGCCTGAATTCTACTGAACTGAATCATTGACAAAGATCATGCAAACACAGTCGATACGGTATGAGCTTCAACTCCCGAGTTTCCCATTCTCCCTGAATCTGGTGAACCACCAAATCTGAATCTTCCAGAACCATTTTTTCCTAGACTCCCGTATCTACAGCTAACCTCAAACTCAGAATGCATGCTTTGTACTCAGCACTAAGTTGGGTTGTTACTGGGTAGTGTTGCCCTATTTAAGAAATGAGTACAACTCTTATTCCGACACCTTTCATGTTAGCGGCTCCATAAAAAAAGAGTTTCCAACTTGGATTTTCATTAGGATCAACCTCATCAACATACATCACTTTTTCATCAGGGAAATAAGTCTTCAATGGCTCATATTCTTCATCCACCTAATTCTCGATCAAGTGGTCGGCCAAGGCTTGGGCTTTCATCGCGGTCTGAGTCACATAGATGATGTCAAACTCTATGAGTAAAATCTGCCACTTTGCAAGTCTTCCTGTGGGCATTGGCTTTTGAAAGATATACAAGGGATCCATTCTGGATATGAGGTAAGTAGTGTAGGACAAAAGATAATGTTTCAACTTTTGTGCCACCCAAGTTAGGGCGCAACATGTCCTTTCAAGAAGAATATACTTAACCTCATAAGGAGTGAAATTCTTGTTGAGATAATAGATAGCTTGCTCTTTCTTTCTTGTGATGTCGTATTGACCCAATACACAGCCGAAAGAATTATCCAAGACTGTCAAATAGATAATTAAAGGTCTCTCAGGCTCTGGAGGGACCAACACAGGTGGGTTTGATAGGTACCTCTTAATCTTATCAAATGCTTCTTGAAACTCGTCAGTCCACTTGACTGAGCATTCTTCTTCAGCAACTTAAAGATGGGCTCACAGGTAGTTGTGATTGAGCAATAAACCTACTGATGTTATTTAACTTTCCGAGCAGGCTCATCACCTCAGTCTTATTCTTGGGCGGTGGTATCTCCTAGATAGCCTTGATCTTTGACGGATCCAGCTCAATACCATGTCGACTAACCCCAAATCCAAATAGTTTCTCGGATGGGACACCAAACGTACATTTTGCTAGATTGAGCTTGAGGGATACCTGCGGAGCCTTTGGAATAACTTCCTCAAATCCTTGACATAGTTGGACTGCTTGTTTGACTTTATGATCACATTATCTACATAAACCTCAATCTCCATGTGTATCATGTCATGAAATATGATAATCATCGCCCTCATGTAAGTTTCCCCAGCATTCTTCAAGCCAAATGGCATTACCCGATAGCAATATGTCCCCCATGGTGTGATGAACGCTATCTTTTCTGCATCTTCCTCATCCATCAAGATCTGATGATATCCCGAGTAGCAATCCACAAAAGACCTGATCTCATGCTTGGCACAATTATCAATCATAATATGGATGTTCAGTAATAGAAAGTCATCCTTTAGGCTTGCCTTGTTAAGATCACGATAATCAACACATATCCTAGTCTTACCATCCTTCTTTTGTACTGGCACAACATTAGTTAACCAAGTGAGATATTGAGTGACCCGAATGACCTTTGCCCCAAGTTGCTTTGTGATTTCTTCTTTAATCTTCACATTGATGTCAATCTTGAGCTTTCTTAACTTCTGCTTAACAGGAGGGAATGTAGGATTAGTTGGAAATTTATGAACTACCAAATCAGTACTTAATCCCGGCATATCATCATACGACCATGCAAAGACATCTTTGTACTCAAACAATGCTTTAATTATTTCTTCCTTGACTTGCGGTTCTAGATGCACACTTATCTTATTCTCCCTGACATTGTCTTGATCTCTTAAATTGATTGCTTCAGTTTCATTCAAATTAGGCTTTAGTTTTTCCTCAAATGTTTTAGTTCGTTACTTATTTCCTCAAATGCTTCTTCTTCATCATTTGATATTGGACTGGCTTTTAAGACTTCACTGAAAATTTCTCATGCATGTCATGTCATTAGAACCAGCATAAAAAGAACTATACAAAACAAAAATAAAATGAAACACTATTAGGAATAATGGAAAATGGGAAATTGCATTTTATTGAACATAAAAGGATAGAAGGGCTTGAACATCAAAACAAGCAAAAATAAAAATCTAGATTACAACCATGGAATAACCCAGATAACAGAAAGGAAAACAAAGCAAACTACCATAACTCCTTCCAGGTGGGGAGAGTAGCTTCCCAATTTTTATGCTTTACATTTAGCCCAACGAGCTTCACATCTGCCTTACTAGAACCTTATCTAATTTCCACCATATTAATCTCATCAAACAGACTCTGGAACTTCTTGATCAGCTCTTCATCAACATCGACTACATGTTTCGGGACTGATGATATTGGACGTTTTGCGGCCCCAGGCTTGACAAAAGACTTGGAGATATATGGAACAAGCTTGGGGAGAGACCATGCTTTCTTTTTTTTCTTTTTAACCCTTTTCATGTCCTTCTCTGTGAGCATGAATCCTAAATCAAATGTACCAGAGTTTTCACGTAGGCACAGTGGATGCATAATACCCTGTAGAGATGAACCTAGACCTTTACCTAGCACAAAATTATTCATCAATATTTCATTTTCTACTATGACGGACACGGAGGATAGCCTCGGACCTGGAATGCGTTCTCGCTCAGGAATCTTCTCAACAGATACTATTTTGAAAGTTTGGTAGACCCAAGGTCCTTTATCATATTCATCTTCAATAAATAGGACAATTGTGTCATTATAAGCAGATAAGTCCTCATCACCGTGTACAACTATTTCCTGCCTGTCCCATTCGAACTTTACCATTTGATGTAGAGAAGATGGTACTGCCTTAGGTGCGTGTATCCAAGGCATGCCCAACAACAGATTATAGGAGAAATCCACATCTAATACTTGAAATTCCATAGTGAATTCAACTGGCCCTATCGACAATTCGAGCATTATGTCACCAACATAATCTTTCCCTCTCCCATCAAAGCCTCGAACACATATGTTGTTCAAGTGGATTCTTTCGGTGCCGATCTTCAACTTCTGTAGAGTAGACAAAGGGAAAATATTTGCACTAGAGCCATTATCAACCAGTACCCTCGAGACGATAGAATCCTTGCACTTCACCGTGAGATAAAGAGATCGGTTGTGTTCTATACCCTCCATAGGAAGTTCATCATCTGAGAAAGTGATCTTGTTTTCTTCGAATATCTTGTTAGCGATCTTTTCCAAGTGATTCACTGTGATCTTATCAGGAATTATGCCTCATTCAAAATCTTCATCAAGGCTTTGCGGTGTTCATCAAAGACAAAAAAGAGATCTGAGCCGGTGTTTTCCTTAATTGCTCCACAATGGAATAGTCTTGTACTTTCATCTTTTTCAGGAACTCTTCAGCCTCTTCTTCGGTGATCGACTTCTTTACTGGGATTTGGCTATCCTTGAATAGTTTGGCCTTCCTCAACTCTTCTAGGGTAAAACACCTTCCAGAACGAGTCAGTCCTCCAATTTCATTGACTTTTTCCTCCACTTCTTTCCCTTTATATGTCACTAACGCTTGTTTGTAATTCCACTGGACATCCTTTGTATCAACCACTGGCAATTGGGTTACTGGCTTAATAACAACATGGGTGATATGAGCCTTTTTTACGACTACGACAGGCTTGCTTGGGATCCCTGGAACAACCGCTTTCAGCTTTTCCTGACTTTCCCCAATATACTTCGAAGGCCCATTCACAACCAACACAGGTAGCTTCACGTTAAGCATGCTTTGTTTCTCTGTCACCCCTTCAACTGTCAAGGGCATTGCTTTTGTAGAGTCTAGAGTCTAACTGAATTACCGTCACTAGCACGAAACATCATGACGGACTTGGACGAATTCCTGAACTCCCCATCCTTATGAACTATTTCAATCATGCTGGCAAAGGATTTTGGTTGATGTTTGGCACATCTGGGCTCTCACTTCGATTTGATGTGTATCAATTAGCTCTTCTATTGCTCTTTTCAAGTTCAAACATTTCTCTATGTCGTGCCCCGGGGCATCATAACAATATACGCACCTCAGAGAATAATCAAGGTTCTTCGGGGGTGGATTTGGTATCTTTGCCTCAATCGGCCTCAACATGTCCAATTGCCTCAACCTTTTAAACAAACTGGCATAGGACTCTCTCAAAGGGGTGAAGGTTTGTTGCCTTTCTCTCTCATACTCCGGCCTTGGTTGACAATTTGGACCAGTAGGGTTTCGGTAGGGTTGTAGGGGTGGATAAGGATTTTGTAGAGTTGGAGCACGCCATTGCGGGTAAGGAGGGGGTTGAGCATATGATTGTGCATGATGAATATGGTATTGGGGTGGTTTGATTGAGTATTGAAGGTCTTGTGGTGGGAAATAATGTTTGGGTGGATTATATGGAGCTTCGGTGTAGGCTTGGGGTTGGGGTTGAGACTGGGTGTACTGGTGAGGTGGACCCCTTGGGCTACGCCATGGTCCAGAGACAATCGTAGCAACATCGTCCTTCTTCTTCTTTCCTAACAAACTTCTTGTGCCATTCTGGATTGCCTGCGTGGTTACTTTTATGGCGGAGTAGCCCATGATCTTTCTTGACTTGAGTCCCTATTCCACCATTTCTCCCATATTTACCACATCGTTAAAAGGCTTACCTATGGCCGAGATCAAGTGGCCAAAGTAAGTAGGCTCTAGGGCTTGAAGAAAGTACTCGACCATCTCGTCTTCTTCCATTGGAGGATTGACCCGGGTGGCTTGTTCTCATCTGAACCCGTATTACCTAAAGCTTTCATTGTGCTTCTTTTCTACCTTGGTCAGGGATAGGAGATCTGGGACAATGTCTATATTATATTGAAAGTGCCAGGAAAAGGCCTGAGCCATATTGTCCCAAGTATACCACCTGCTAGCATCTTGGCGGGTGTACCATTCTAGAGTTGCCCCACTCAATCTCAAACTGAAAATAGGCCATCAATAATTCGTCCTTCCCATCGGCGCCTCTCATCTTACTGCAATATACTCTCAAATGGTCCACGTGATCACCTTCCCGAATATCTCATCTTGTTCCACATTCTTAGCGGGCTTCCCGGTTTCAACGGGAGGCTCAAAGTGAGGAGTATAACAATAAGGATCCGGGACCTTAAAAGTTAGTTCTGGAGCATAGCATTGGGCATCATGAAATTTGAACGTGGGTTCACTAGAGATTGATGGATGGTAGCTTATGGAGGGGCTTCAAAAACAGGAGTGGACGTTGGAGAGGGATATGAGGTTGTTTTGGCTGGTGGAGCATGAAAAGGTTGGGATAAGGTGCCAGGGTAGCTGTGGTAAGGGGTAAAGCCTAGAGGATATTGAGGGGAGGGATCAACAGTAGTGGGAATCTGGGCTTGTGATATTGGTAGGATAGAGGAAGGGTTTTCAGTATAGTTAGTGGGGAATAAAGGTGGAGGATTCCCCCTTATCCAAGCCTTATACATCTCTGCCATCTGATGTTTCAACCTTTGGACCTCTTCTTTCAACTCAAATTCTGATTCTGATTCCACAATATCCCTCGATGGGTCAATAAAACCTGTTTCCAATTCTTTGCTAGCCATGACTGCTTTACGCTTTGACCTAGTGTTGTATGGATGACTCGCCAAAATGCCAACAAGCTAACCACCTTCCTGAAGTTTCAATAAAGATAACAGAGAAGAACAAAATAAAGCCAACATGTTAGTGTTAGGGCATTTATCAGATAATAATATCACATTACGTGCAATGCACCTAGCAACAATTAGCGGTTCTACAATGACTTTGAGGGTCGAAAGGTCATATGTCATAATCCCAATTCGTTCATTTCAATCTTCTCTTTTCTTTCTTTTCTAGCACTTCTTGGCTTGCTCATTTTCTTTCTCCTCATTTTCTTTTGATTATCAATCTTTTCTTTCTCTTACCCCTTACGTCCCACAATTCCATCTTTTTTTTAATTTTAAAAAATGATTCGATCGAACCTGATATAAGTTGCCTACGTATCATGTCCCACATGAATCAGACCAAGCATAGTTCTGGAAAAGTGGTGGAAAATAAACTAAAAATAAAAATCTTTTTGGATTTTTCATTTATATTTTTTGGTTTTCAAATACAAAATAGGAAGTACGATAACGAAATACTTGGCAAACTCAAATACACTACGACATACTCTAACACTACCTAATGGACTCAATATTAGTGGACAAGACTAGAAAATAAAAAACAACGCAAAACAGACTCAAAGCATATAAATAAAAAGCCTCCTCAAGCAGCTCCTGAATGTGGTGGCCCCGACTGGGATAGTCCTGGGGTGTCTGTCATGCTCAAGCTCTGTAACATGCCCCGTAAATATGCACCAATGTTGGGAACAAAGGTCCTGGCGTGTGCCCCCACCTCCTGAAGGCCGACCCTAGACAAATACTGACCATGTTGCTATGCATTTATTAGCAATCCTGCTAACTGAGACCCTATCAACTTAAGCCTACCCCAAGGATATGGATCCAAAGCCTCCTCAAAATCATCGATCTGAACTACTCGGCCCCTAAGCTGTACTGGCAATAGGGTGCTGACCCCTGGTGGGATGGACTATAACCAAATCAAGCACTCATGAGTACATTCGGGCATGTCAATGTCCTCTACTAATGTATTCTTTTTCATCCTCTTTGTATTGTTCTAGTATTGCACGTACTTGATCTCATCAGCCGCCTTTTTGCTAAAATTCATTATGTGCCTCCGAAGATTCAGAGTTGGCGGATCCTCTTGCCTTCTTCCCAACTGTCTCATCACCTTAATTGGTGTGTACGTCCTGACACACCTAAGTCCTATCAACATCAAGAAAGGTTGTATGTGCAACATCCTACCAAGATCTCATCTAAAGATAGCCAAAGGTGGGCCCACAAAACATTCCCACTTGTCCTCAACCCTAAGAACTCAATCCAAGCCATGACACCTACTGGATACGTAAACCTTGGAGACTTCATCCTACGTTCAATGCATACCACTCAATCACGCAAAGCACGGTCGATGGGACAAAGTAAGGAAGTAGTGTGTAAGTGCTCCATCATCCACAATTGCAGCAAAAGGTTGCTCCATTCAAAACACCTAACACCCCCCTCTACCTCACTAAGGGCTCGATACAACTCTGCCAAGATTATTGGCACAATGGTAACGGTTTTGCGTTGTTTCTTATGAAACAATGCCATTACCACTTATTACAGACAGATGCTAATGTGCCTCCCGTCTAAAGGAAACACCAATATTCCCAACAAAGCAAGGTTGAAAGCTTTAAGGCGCCGTCTTTGCCACTTTGCCTTGATTGTGCAAAATTCATCCCAAAAGACATCAAAACTATCTTGTAGCCCAAATCTAGCAAACAAATAATCCAAAGACATCCAAGAATGCTCGAGGCGTCCCAAATGCTTATTGTCTTTCAGGCCCAGGTCGCTATAGAATCTTGTTCTAGAGTGATCTCAGGGAAGTATCATGTCTTTTCCTATGTAATGTAAACGAGTGAGACCGGACATTTCTGACAAGGTAGGAGTCATTTCACACTATCCAAATCTAAAAATCATATTTTTCGGGTCCCAGTAGGTCAGTATAGCCTCCACTAAGTCTGGGCGAGGTGTGATATCATGAAGCGAAGTGAGGGTGCCCAACTTCTCCATTAGCTCATGCTGCTCTAATAGTGAAAACATTTTCCACCACTTGACCAACTTCCTAGGAATCTTTACTACCATCAGCACTTTGGATCGAATTAGTGGGTCCATACCTGAATGAAAAGAACACGGTTAGTGACTCGAGACGCTATGTGACACCACAACACTTCCTATTAGACACATGCAAGATATGATTGGGTTATTTTTACAAAATGGCCTACGTGGCCAAGGGTGGCTATTAGTGAAAACTCAACAAAGGTGACCTATAACATGGAAATACCCCCCCTAAGACTTATACGGCTTCAATCTCCCAATAATCATGGCCCAAAAATTACTTTGTAGAAATGACCCATTTTGCGAAAATGACCGATATGGCCAAATATGGCTAGAGACGCAATCATGACAAGGATGGACCTTAAAGGAAATGGGACACCTAGTTGTGTACTCAAGATTCTAAGACTCGAGTCACTTAACCACTTTTGCGAAAATGACCCCATTTTGCAAATTGGATGTGGTGGCCAGAAGTGGCTAGACATGCAAATTCGACAAATACATATTTTAAAGTAAGGAGACACCTAATGATGGATTCAAGAATCTAAGATGTGGATTAATAATTCACTTTTACGAAAATGGTCCCATTTTGCAAGGATAGCCGACGTGGCCAAAAATTGCTAGACATGTAAGATTCGGCTACAATCCTCGAAGCCAAGAACTTGAGACTCACTAGGAAGAGGAGAAAGATCGGACCCTATGTGGTTTGCCTACGTATCCCGCCCCGAAAGATGAGAATTAGGTATGCATAGTTCGGGAAGATCGGATATGGGAGAAAGATTTGAAAAATGCAACTAATTTGGGAAAAAACTATTTTTGCCTCTTTCCTTTTTTTTAATTCTTTTTTTTGAAAAATAATAAGAAAGTGTAAAAGAAATGTGATGACCAAAAGGGTCATTTTGTGTTTTAGAATCTGAATTCGGGTTTCGAGGCCTTGAAAACCTCATTTTATTTCTCTTCGATTTGCGTGTGCAGTTCGGGCATATTTCGCGAAAGCCTTTATGTGAAATATGGGATTTGGCGTATGCCTGAAATCGAATTCCAAGGTCCTTAGCCCGACAAATGAATTTTTGAAGAAAATTATTTGCTAGAAAATATAATGATTTTTGGAAATGGAATAGTGTGTAATCTCATTGGTATAGAGCCCGTATTTTGGTTCTGGAGCCCGGTACAAGTTTGATATAGTATTTAAGTCGAATCTGTGAAATTTGGTGAAAAACAGAAGAGATTTGATATAATTTAGACCATTGGTTGAGAAAATAGAAATTTTGAATTATCTCAAGAATTTCATGAGTTTTGCTATTAAATTCATTGTTTAAGATATTATTTTGGCAATTTGATCGCATGATCAAGTCCGTACGATATTTTTAGACTTGTGTGCATGTTTGGTTTGGAGCCCCGAGGGCTCGGGTAAATTTTGGATAGGCTACGGAGTGATTTTGAACTTAGGGAATTTGCTGGTAAGCTTCAATAGAGTTGCAGGCCTCTGATCTCGCAATTGCGAGATTAGGCTTCGCATTTGTGAGCTTCACAGGCTTGGCATTTGAGAGGCTTCCATCGCATATGCAAAGGAAGCTGGGCCTGGGCATGTTCGCAATTGAGAACTTTTATTTGCATTTGCGAAGGGAACGAGGCAGGGGGAACTTCACATTTGCGACCAAAAGGTCGCATTTACGATTACAGCAGAAATGCGGAAGAGTCACAATTGCAATGCCTTTCTCGCATTTGCAAGCATTGCAAATGCGAAGCTCTAGTCGCAATTGCGACATCTACAACAGTTAAGTTGGGACTTGGACGGGATTTGGAACTCATTTCTCAAATTTTCAAACCCTAAGCTCCCATAGGCGATTTTCCAAAGGAGAGTTCTTCCCCAAATCATAGGTAAACGATTTCTAACTCATTTTCTTCAATCAATTTCATCTTTTTACATGATTTTATCTCAAAATTTAGGGTTTTTCATAGGAAATTGGGTGTTTTTGGGTAGAATTTAGGAATTTCAAAATTTGGGGATTTGGACCTCAAATTGAGGTCAGATTTCAAAACTAATTGCATATTTGGGTTTGTGGGTGAATAAGTAGTAAGGTTTTGGTTCAAACTTCGAGTTTTGACCAAGCGGGCCCAGAGTTTGGTTTTGGGGGAAACATTGGGAAATCTATAATCACGCATTAGAATTGGTTCATTTAGCGTTAATTGATGTTAATTATTAATTATGCATAGATACGGGCAGTTTGGAAGTGGAAATAAAAGGAAAAGTGGTAATTGAGGCTTGACTTTTGGCCGTGGAATCGAGGTAAGTGTTTGGCTTAACCTTAGCTTGAGGGAATAGGTGTTGTGTCTTATTTGCTATGTGTTAGTGTTGAGTACGACGTATAGGTGTGGTGACGAGTATCTATACGTTGGTGTCGAGCATGCAAGTGAGTCTTATAATGTGACTGTTGTGAATCATATTATGTATTGTTCTTCTTTCAATTGATGATTATCCATGTTGAACAAGTCCTATGATATTTTCTCAGTATTTGATCATTGTTGAGTATTGACCCAAGTTGAGACTTATTTTGTGAAGATAACTGTTGAAACGAGATTGGTTATAGCTGATTCCCTTGACGGGATGTTATTGTTTCTATTGTTTGGGTGAAGAAAAGTGTAAAACACAAAGGGTGATGTCGTGCACGATATTGTGAGAGGTGTTAATGCATGAAGGGTAATGTCGTGCCATATTTCAGTGAGTGTTAATGCACAAAGGGTGATGTCGTGCCATATTTTTGTGAGTGGTAATGCACGAAGGGTGATGTCGTGCCATGATTTTGATAGAGTAAAAGCATGAAGGGTGATGTCATGCCGTTTCTGTTGATTTCTAAGGTGAGGACGAGAGTAATAGCATGAAGGGTGATGCCGTGCACTTTTTACTGTTATCATTTCTATTGGTTCAAAGTTGATATTTACCTTGCTCCTCTACTTTATTACAGTCAGAATTTGATATTCGCCTCAGCATGTTTCCCTTTTCCATCTTTATTTGTTGTTTCTTATTACTACTGTTCTGTTCGTATATGATTTAATTGCACAGGTTTATATGGTTGTCGTGTCCTATCCTCGTCACTACTTCGCCGAGGTTAGGCTCGACACTTTTCCATTACATGGGGTCGGTTGTACTGATATTGCACTCTGCATTTTTCATGAAGATTTCAATGACAGACCACGTGAGAAGATCTTGGGTTGCTGCCTTCAATTCACAGGAGACCCAAGGTAGATCTGCCGGGATTTATAGACCCCGGAGTCCCATTCCTTCTGTTTTAGATTTCCTGTCTCTTTTCATTTCGAGAACAATTGTATTTCTTCTAAACTAGTGTTTGTAGAAATTCTTAGATGTTCGTGAAATTGTGACACCAGATCATTGGGGTAGTCATGTATTAGAATTGTTGAACTGTTATAATATTTTCGCACTTTATCTCTATTTGGCTTTAGCTATTATTTATTTCTATTCTGGTTAATAATTAATGTGATAAAATTGTAACTATCGGCTTGTCTAGCTTTCAAGAGTAGGCACCATCACGATCTCGACGGTGGGAAATCCGGGTCGTGACAAGTTGGTATCAGAGCACTAGGTTGCCTAGGTCTCACAATTCATGAACAATCTCAGTAGAGTCTGAGGGATCGGTACGGAGACGTCTATGCTCATCCCCCAGAGGCTACAGAGTATAGGAACAACTTCACTTCTATTCTTCTTTGTTGTGCGATTTGATTTCTCAATACTAATTGAAATTCTACTATGTTCTTACGCAGATGGAGAGAACACGTATCGCTTCATCAGCTGATCAGCAGCCTGAGCCCCCAGTGGCAGTTCCTATGAGGGGCAGAGGATGAGGCCGAGGCGGTGATAGAGGTCGAGGAAGGGGAAGGGTTCAGCCCAGAGCACCAGCACTAGCGGAGGGGCCTCAGGTAGAGTTTGATGATGAGGCTCCAGCCCATACCGTTCCAGCAGGGCTAGCTCAGATTCCAGAGGGGTTCATCGCTACCCCGGTACCCAGGATGCTCTGGTCTGTCTAGTGGGCCTTATGGAGAGTGTCACTGAGGCAGATACTTCCTGTAGCACTAGCCATCTCTCAGGCTGGGGGAGGAGCACAAACTCCCGCTACTCTCACTTCGGAGCAGATGGCTCCTCAGTTTCAGACTCTAGCAGCTCAGCCAGTTAGGGTATTCAGCTGGGTGTTGTAGCTCAGACTGGTGATAGAGCAGCTATTTCTTCTGATTCTTTGTGGAGATTGAACAGGTTCACCAAGCTTTTCACTACTACATATGGCGGTACATCTTCAGAGGATCCCCAAGACTATTTTGACATCTGTCATGAGGTTCTATGGAACATGGGGATTGTGGAGACCAATGGGGTCAACTTTGCTACTTTTCGTCTGTCAGGTTCCGCCAAGAATTGGTGGAGGGATTATTGTTTGGCCAAACCAGCTGGGTCACCTACTTTGACTTGGGATCAGTTCTCTCAGCTATTTCTAGAGAAGTTTCTTCCTATCACTCAGAAGGAGGACTATCGAAGGTAGTTTGAGCGTCTCCAGTAGGGTTCTATGATCGTCACTCAGTATGAGACCAAATTTATTGACTTGGCCTGTGATGTTTTTCTTATACTTCCCACCGAGAGAGAGAGAGAGGGTGAGGAGGTTTATTTAGGGACTAGCTCAGCCTATCATATTGCAGATGGCTAAGGAGACAATGAGAGAGATTTCTTTTCAGGATGCAGCCATTGTGGCCAGGCGAGTTGAGATGGTTTTAGCTCAGGGGAGTGGTCAGGGGTATGATAAGAGGCCTCGTCGTTCTAGCAGGTTCAGTGGTGCCTCGTCTGGAGGTAATGATTCTTTTGGTAAAGGCCATCCTCCCAAGCCATTTCATTCAGCACTTCAGACTTCTCACGGTGATTCAGGTAGCCATGGTTCTCACATGTAGTATTTTGATTAGCTACCCTACAGTGCACCACCAGCTCCTATCAGTGCACCTCCGATCTAGAGTTTTTAGGGTGGTTACTCCGGCCGTCAGGGTCAGCAGTCTCAGTAGCTGAGGTCTTGTTATACATATGGTGATCCGAGGCACATTGCTAGATTTTGCCCTCGAGTAGTTCTCAGCATCAGGGTTCTCGTGCCGTGGTTTCGGCACCGAGTGTTCCACCGCCTACTCAACCAGCTAGAGGTAGGGGTCCGGTAGCTAGAGGTAGAGGTCGCGCTACTAGAGGTGGAGGTTAGCCAGCAGGAGGCCGTGGGTCCCAGCCCCGATGTTATGCTTTCCCAGCTAGGCTTGTGGCTGAGGCATCTGATGCCGTTATCACAGGTATGGTTTCAGTTTGCAGTAGAGATGCTTCAGTTTTATTTGATCCAGGGTCTACATACTCCTATGTGTCATCTTATTTTGCTACGTATTTGGTTGTGCCTTGTGATTCTTTGAGTTCTTATGTATATGTGTCCACACCGGTAGGTGATTCTATTATCGTAGATCGTGTCAATCACTCGTGTGTGGTTAAGGTCTTGAGACCCATATAGATCTCCTACTTCTTGATATGGTCTATTTTGATGTCATTTTGGGGATGGATTGGATGTCACCTTATCATGCCATATTGGACTGTCACGCCAAGACCGTGACGTTAGCCTTGTCGGGGTTGCCTCGATTGGAATAGAGAGGGACTCCTGGTCATTCTACCAGTAGGGTCATTTCTTATATAAAGGCTCGGTGTATAGTCGAGAAGGGGTGTCTGGCTTATTTGGCTTATGTTTGCAATTCCAGTGCAGAGGTTCCTTCCATGGATTCCGTACCAGTTGTTCATGAGTTTTCAGAGGTATTTCCTGCAGACCGACCGGGGATGCCACCCGACAGAGATATTGACTTTTGCATTGATTTGGCTTCGGGCACTCAGCCCATTTCTATCCCGCCATACCGTATGGCCCCGCCAGAGTTGGAAGAATTGAAGGAGAAATTGCAAGATTTTCTTGATAAGGGCTTTTTTTAGACCTAGTGTCTCACCCTGGTGTTGTTTGTTAAGAAGAAGGATGGGTCGATGAGGATGTGCATAGACTATCGGTAGTTGAACAAAGTCACTATAAAAAACAAGTATCCATTGCCGCGTATTGATGATTTATTTGATCAGCTTTAGGGTGCCAAAGTATTTTTGAAGATTGACATAAGATTTGGCTACCATCAGTTGAGGATTAGGGCATCCGATGTCCCTAAGATAGCTTTTCGCACTCGGTACGGGCATTATGAGTTTCTAGTGATGTCATTTGGGTTGACAAATGCCCCAGCAGCATTCATGGATTTGATGAATCGAGTGTTCAAGCCCTATCTGGATTCCTTTGTGATTTTTTTCATTGATGATATCTTGATCTAATCCTGCAGCCAAGAGGAGCATGAGCAGTACCTACGAGTCGTTCTCCAAACTCTGAGAGACAGCTGGTTATATGCTAAGTTTTTGAAAAGTGAGTTTTGGTTGAGTTCAGTCGTGTTCTTGGGTCATGTTGTATCAGCAGAAGGTATTCAGCTAAATCCTAAGAAGATTGAGGCAGTCAAGGACTGGCCTAGACCTATATCAGCTACAGAGATCCGGAGTTTCTTGGGTTTGGCAGGTTATTACCGTCGGTTTGTGGAGGGGTTTTCATCTATAGCAGCCCCGATGACCAGGTTGACCCAGAAGGGTTCCCAGTTAAGATGGTCGGACGAGTGTGAGGAAAGCTTTTAGAAGCTCAAGACAGCTTTGACTACGGCGCCGGTATTGGTATTGTCCACAGGTTCAGGGCCATATACAGTGTATTGTGACGCATTTCATATTGGACTTGGTGCGGTGTTGATGCAGAATGGCAAGGTTATTGCATATGCTTCGCGGTAGTTGAAGATCCACGAGAAGAATTATCTAGTTAATGACTTGGATCTAGCAACCATTTTTCACGCGCTAAATATTTGGAGGCTTTATTTATATGGCGTGTCATGTGAGGTGTTCACGGATCACAAGAGTTTGCAATACTTGTTCAAGTAGAATGAGCTAAACTTGATACAGAGGAGGTGGTTGGAGTTGCTGAAGGACTATGATATCACCATCTTGTATCATCTTGGGAAGGCCAATGTAGTGGCCGGTGCTTTGAGTAGGAAGTCTGCCAATGTGGGCAGCTTCCGTATATTCCAGTCGGTGAGAGACCGCTTGCTTTAGATGTTCAGGCTTTAGCCAATCAGTTCGTGAGGTTGGATGTTTCTGAGCCCAGTAGTGTTTTAGCATGCACAATCGCTCGTTCTTCATTATTTGAGTGTATCAGAGATCGATAGTATGATGATCCTTATTTTCTTGTGCTTGAGGATGCAATGTCGTATTTGTGTGCCTAATGTAGATGGACTTCGTGAGTTGATTCTAGAGGAGGCCCATAGTTCCCGGTACTCTATTCATCTGGGCACCGCTAAGATGTATCAGGACTTGCGGTAGCATTATTGGTGGAGGAAGATGAAGAAGGATATTGTTGCATATATAGCTCGGTGTTTGAATTGTCAACAAGAAAAGTACGAGCATCAGAAACCTTGTGGTTTGCTTCAAAAGATTGATATTCCTGCGTGGAAGTGGGAGCGTATCACTATGGATTTCGTTGTTAGACTCCCACAGACTCAGAGGAAGTTCGATGCAGTATGGGTTATTGTAGATAGGCTGACCAAGTCAGCGCATTTCATTCCTGTGGCGGTTTCCTATTCGTTGGAGCGATTAGCTGAGATTTGCATCCAGGAGATTGTTCGTCTTCATGGTGTGCTCGTGTCTATCATTTCCGATCAAGGTACGCAGTTTACCTTGTATTTCTGAAGGGCAGTTCAGCGTGAGTTAGGTACGCAGGTCGAGTTGAGCACAATATTTCATCCTCAGACGGACGGGCAGTCCGAGCGTACTATTAAGATTTTGGAGGATATGCTTCGCGCATGTGTTATTGACTTTGGAGGTTCTTGGGATCAGTTCTTACCATTAGCGGAGTTTGCCTACAACAACAGTCATCAGCCGAGCATCCAGATGGCTCCCTATGAGGCATTATATGGTAGACAATATTGGTCGCTGGTTGGATGGTTTGAGCCGCGAGAGGCTCGGTTGTTGGGTACAAATTAAGTGCAGGACACATTCGATAAGGTTAAGATCATTCAGGATAGACTTCGTACAGCTTAGTTCAGGAAAAAGAGTTATACCGATCGTAAGGTTCGTGATGTGGCATTCATAGCCGGAGAGCGAGTGTTGCTTTGGGCGTCGCCCATGAAGGGGGTGATGAGGTTTGGGAAGAAGGGCAAGTTAAGCGCTAGGTTCATTGGGCCTTTTGAGATTCTTCGGAGAGTGGGAGAGGTGGCTTATGAGCTTGCGTTGCCACCATGTTTATCAGCAGTGCATTTAGTATTTCATGTGTCCATGCTTCGGAAGTACCACGACGATCCATCCCACCTGTTAGACTTTAGTACTGTCCAGTTGGATAGAGATTTGACCTATGAGGAGGAGCCTATAGCTATCCTAGACCAGCAGGTTCATCAGTTGAGATCGAAGAGTTATCCTTCGGTTCGTGTTTAGTAGAGAGGTCAGCCTATTGAGGCAGCTACTTGGGAGTCCGAGTCCGATATACGGAGTAGATATCCCCATCTTTTCTTCGACTCACGTACTTTTCTATGTTCGTTCGAGGATGAACGGTTATTTTAGAGGTGGAGAATGTGATGACCCAAAGGGTCATCTTGTGTTTTAGAATCCGAATTTGGGTTACGAGGCCTTGAAAACACCATTTTCTTTCTCCTCAATTTGCGTGCATAGTCCGGGCTCGTTTTCGGAAAGCGTTTATGTGAAATTTAAGAAACAAATTTAAATTTACCTTTAAAATTGATTAAGGTTGACTTTGGTCAACGTTTTTGGTAAACAGACCCGGACCTGTGATTTGATGACCTCGTAGAGTCCGTAGTAAAATATGGGACTTCGGTGTATTCCCGGAATCGAATTCCAAGGTCCCTAGCCCGAGAAATGAATTTTTGAAGAAAATTATTTGCTGGAAAATATAAGGATTTTTGGAAATGGAATAGTGTGTAATCTCGTTGGTATCGGGCCCGTACTTTGGTTCCGGAGCCCAGTACAAGTTTGATATAGTGTTTAAGTCATATCTGTGAAATTTGGTGAAAAAACAGAATTGATTTGATATAATTCGGACCCTTGGTTGAAAAATAGAAATTTTGAACGTACGAGCAAGTCTTGGTTTGATTCATTGTTTAAGATGTTATTTTTGCGATTTGGTCGCACGAGCAAGTCTGTATGATGTTTTTAGACTTGTATGCATGTTTGGTTTGGAGCCCCGAGGGCTCGGTGAGTTTTGGATAGGCTATAGAGTGATTTTGAACTTAGGGAATTTGCTAGTATGCTTCAGCAAAGTTGCAGGCCTCTGATCTCGCAATTGCTTCGCATTTGCGGGCTTCACAGGCTTGGCATTTGCGAGGCTTCCATCGCAAATGCGAAGGAAGCTGGGCCTGGGCATGTTCGCAATTGCGAACTTTTATTCGCATTTGCGAAGGGAACAGAGCAGGGGGAACTTCGCATTTGCGACCAAAAGGTCGCATTTGCAATTACATTAGAAATGCGGAAGGTTCACAATTGCGATGCCTTTATCGCATTTGCATGCTTCACAAGTGCGAAGCTCCAGTCGCAATTACGACTTCTACAGTAGTTAAGTTGGGACTTGGACGGGATTTTGAACTCTTTTCTCAAATTTTCAAACCCTAAGCTCCCATAGGCGATTTTCCAAAGGAGAGTTCTTCCCCAAATCATAGGTAAACGATTTCTAACTCATTTTCGTCAATCAATTTCATCTTTTACATGATTTCATCTCAAAATCTAGGGTTTTTCATAGGAAATTGTGTGTTCTTGGGTAAAATATAGGAATTTCAAAATTTGGGGATTTGGACCTCAAATTGAGGTTGGATTTCAAAACCAATTGCATATTTGGGTTCGTGGGTGAACGATTAGTCGGGTTTTGGTTCAAACTTCGAGTTTTGACCAAGCGGGCCCAAAGTTTGGTTTTGGGGGAAAACATTGGGAAATCTATAATCATGCATTATAATTGGTTCATTTAGCGTTAGTTGATGTTAATTAGTTAATTATGCGTAGATATGGGCGGTTTGGAAGTGGAAATAAAAGGAAAAGCGGTATATGAGGCTTGACTTTTGGTCGTGGAATCGAGGTAAGTGTTTGGTCTAACCTTAGCTTGAGGGAATAGGTGTTGTGTCTTATTTGCTACGTGTTAGTGTTAAGTACGACGTATAGGTGTGGTGACGAGTATCTATACGTTGGTGTCGAGCATGCAAGTGAGTCTTATACTGTGACTGTTGTGAATCTTATTATGTACTATTCTTGTTTCAATTGTTGATTATCCGTGTTGAACAAGTCCTATGATATTTTCTTTGTATTTGATCATTGTTGAGTATTGACCCAAGTTGAGACTTATTTTCTGAAGTTAACTGTTGAAACGAGATTGGTTATAGCTGATTCCTTTGCCGGGATGTTATTGTTTCTATTGTTTGGTGAAGAAGAGTATAAAGCACGGAGGGTGATGTCGTGCACGATATTGTGAGAGGTGTTAATGCACGAAGGGTGATGTCATGCCATATTTCAATGAGTGTTAATACACAAAGGGTGATGTCGTGCCATATTTCTTTGAGTGTTAATGCACGAAGGGTGATGTCGTACAATATTTTTGTGAGTGTTAATGCACGAAGGGTGATGTTGTTCCATGATTATGAGAGAGTAAAAGCACGAAGGGTGATGTCGTGCCGTTTCTGTTGATTTCTATGGTGAGGACGAGAGTAAAAGCGATGTCGTGCACTTGTTACTGTGTTATCATTTCTGTTGGTTCAAAGTTGATATTTACCTTGCTCCTCTACTTTATTACTGTCAGAATTTGATATTCCCCTAAGCATGTTTCCCTTTCCCATCTTTATCTGTTCAATTTTGTTATTTTTGTTTCTCATATATGATATAACTGCACATGTTTATATGGTTGTCGTGTCCTAGCCTCGTCACTACTTTGCCAAGGTTATGCTAGACACTTACCAATACATGGGGTCGGTTGTACTGATGCTGCTCTCTGCATTTTTTGTGCATATTTTGATGACAGACCTCATGAGTAGATCTTGGGTTGCTGCCTTCAGTCCACAGGAGAACCGAGGTAGATCTGCCGGCGTTCACAGCCCTCGGAGTCCCATTCCTTCTGTTTTAGATTTCATGTCTCTTTTCATTTCGAGAATAGTTGTATTTCTTCTAAACCAGTGTTTGTAGAAATTCTTAGATGTTAGTAAAATTGTGACACCAGATCATTGGGGTAGTCATGTATTAGAATTGTTGAACTGTTATAATATTTCCGCACTTTATCTCCGTTTGTCTTTAGCTATTACTTATTTCTGTTCTGGTTAATAATTAATGTGATAAAATTGTAACAGTCGGCTTGCCTAGCTATCAAGAGTAGGCGCCATCACGATCTCGACGGTAGGAAATCTGGGTCATGACAAGTTGGTATCAGAGGACTAGGTTTCCTAGGTCTCTCAATTCACGAACAAGCTCAGTAGAGTCTGAGGGATCGATACGGAGACGTTTGTGCTCATCCCCTAGAGGCTACAGAGTTTAGGAACAACTTCGCTTCTATTCTTCTCTATCGTGCGATTTGATTTCTCAATACTAATTGAACTTCTATTCTGTTCTTACGCAGATGGCGAGAACACGTTCCGCTTCATCAGCTGATCAGCAGCCCGAGCCCCCAGTGGCAGTTCCTATGAGGGGTAGAGGACGAGGCCGAGGCCGTAATAGAGGCCAAGGAAGGGGCAGGGCTCAGTCCAGAGTAGCAGCACTAGCGGCAGGGCCTCAGGTAGAGTTTGATGATGAGGCTCCAGCCTAGACCGTTCCAGCAGGGCCAGCTCAGGTTCTAGAGGGGTTCATCACTACCCCGGTACTCCAGGATGCTCTAGTCTGTCTAGTGGGCCTTATGGAGAGTGTCACTGAGGCAGGCATACTTCCTGTAGCACCAACCGTCTCTCAGGCTAGGGGAGGAGCACAGACTCCCGCTACTCGCACTCCGGAGCAGATGGCTCCTCAGTTTCAGACTCTAGCAGCTCAGCCAATTAGGGTAGTTCAGCCGGGTGCTCTAGCTCAAATCGGTAATATAGAAGCTATGTCTTCTGATGCTTTGTGGAGATTGAACAGGTTCACCAAACTTTTTACTACTACCTATGGCGGTACATCTTCAGAGGATCCCCAGGACTATTTGGACATCTGTCATTAGGTTCTACGGAACATGGGGATAGTGGAGACCAATGGGGTTGACTTTGCTGCTTTTCATCTGTCAGGTTCCGCCAAGAATTGGTGGAGGGATTATTGTTTGGCCAAACTAGCTGGGTCGCATTATTTCACTTGGGATCATCTCTCTCAGCTATTTCTGGAGAAGTTTCTTCCTATCACTCAAAGGGAGGACTATCAGATGCAGTTTGAGCGTCTCCAGTAGGGTTCTATGATCCTCACTCAGTACGAGACCAGATTTTTTGACTTGGCTCGTCATGCTTTTCTTATACTTCCCACCGAGAGAGAGGGTGAGGAGGTTTATTGAGGGGCTAGCTCAGCCTATCAGATTTCAGATGGCTAAGGAGACAATGAGTGAGATTTCTTTCTAGGATGCAATCAATGTGGTCAGGCGAGTAGAGATGGTTTTAGCTCAAGGGAGTGGTCAGGGGTCTAACAAGAGGCCCCATAGTTCTAGCAGGTTCAGTGGTGCCTCGTTTGGAGGCAGGGATTCTTTTGGTAAAGGCCATCATCCCAAGCCGTTTCATTCAGCACTTCAGACTTATCACGGTGCTCCAAGTAGTCGTGGTTCTCACATGCAGTATTCTGATCAGCTACCCTACAGTGCACCACCAGCTCCTATTAGTGCACCTCCGATCTAGAGTTTTTAGGGTGGTTACTCTGGCCGTCAGGGTCAGCAGTCTCAGCAGCTAAGGTCTTGTTATACATATAGTGATCCGAGGCACATTGCTAGATTTTGCCCTCGAGCAGTTCTCAGCATCAAGGTTCTCGTGCCGTGGTTCAGGCACTGGGTGTTCCACCACCTACTCAGCCAGCTAGAGGTAGGGGTCAGGCAGCTAGAGATGGAGGTCGTGGTATTAGAGGTGGAGTTCGGGCCGCTAGAGGTGGAGGCCAGCCAGCAGGAGGCTATCCCAGGGATATAGTTCGGAGAGGTAGGTCCCAGCCCCGATGTTATGCTTTCCCAGCCAGGCTTGTGGCTGAGGCATCCGATGTTGTTATCACAGGTACGATTTCAGTTTGCAGTAGAGATGCTTCAGTTCTATTTGATCCAAGGTCTACATACTCCTATGTGTCATCTTATTTTGCTACGTATTTGGTTGTGCCTCGTGATTCTTTGAGTGCTCCTGTATATGTGTCCACACTAGTGGGTGATTCTATTATCGTAGATCATGTCTATCGCTCGTGTGTGGTTATTATTAGGGGTCTTAAGACCCGCGTAGATCTCCTACTTCTGGATATGGTCTATTTTGATGTCATTTTGGGGATGGGTTGGATGTCACCTTATCATGCCATATTAGACTGTCACGCCAAGACCATGACACTAGCCTTCCTGGGGTTGCCTCTATTAGAATGGAGAGGGACTCCTGGTCATTCTACCAATAGGGTCATTTCTTATATAAAGGCTCGGCGTATGGTCGAGAAGGGGTGTTTGGCTTATTTGATTATGTTTGCGATTCCAGTGCATAGGTTTCTTCCATGGATTCCGTACCAGTTGTTTATGAGTTTTCAAAGGTATTTCCTGCTGGCCGACTAGGGATGCTGCCCGACAAAGATATTGACTTTTGCATTGATTTGGCTCTGGGCACTCAGCCTATTTTTATCCCGCCATACCGTATGGCCCCGCCAGAGTTGAAAAAATGGAAGGAGCAATTGCAAGATTTGCTTGATAAGGGTTTTATTAGACCTAGTGTCTCACCCAGGTGTTATTTGTTATGAAGAAGGATGGGTCGATGAGGATATGCATAGACTATCGGCAGTTGAACAAAGTCACTATCAAGAACAAGTATCCATTGCCACAGATTGATGATTTATTTGATCAGCTTTAGGGTGCCAAAGTGTTTTTGAAGATTGACTTGAGATATGGCTACCATTAGTTGAGGATTAGGGCATCTGATGTCCCTAAGACAGCTTTTCGCACTCAGTACGGGCATTATGAGTTTCTAGTGATGTCATTTGGGTTGACAAATGCCCCAGCAGCATTCATGGATTTGATGAATCGAGTGTTCAAGCCCTATCTGGATTCCTTTGTGATTTTTTTCATTGATGATATCTTGATCTAATCCCGCAGCCAAGAGGAGCATGAGCAGCACCTACGAGTCGTTCTCCAAACTCTGAGAGACAGCTAATTATATGCTATATTTTTGAAATGTGAGTTTTGGTTGAGTTCAGTTGCGCTCTTGGGTCATGTTGTATCAGTAGAGGGTATTCAGGTGAATCCTAAGAATATTGAGGCAGTCAAGGACTTGCCTAGACCCACATCAGCTATAGAGATCCGGAGTTTCTTGGGTTTGGCGGGTTATTACCGTCGGTTTGTGGAGGGGTTTTCATATATAGCAACCCGGATGACCAGGTTGACCCAGAAGGGTGCCCATTTTAGATGGTCAGACGAGTGTGAGGCGAGCTTTGAGAAGCTCAAGACAGCTTTGACTATGGTGTCGGTGTTGGTATTACCCGTAGGTTCAGGGCCATATATAGTGTATTGTGACGCATCTCGTATTGGACTTGGTGCTGTGTTGATACAGAATGGCAAGATTATTGCATATGTTTTGTGGCAGTTAAAGATTTACGAGAAGAATTATCTAGTTAATGACTTGGAGCTAGCAACCATTGTTCACGCGCTAAAGATTTGGAGGCATTATTTATATGGCGTGTCATGTGAGGTATTCACGGATCACAAGAGTTTCCAATACTTGTTCAAGCAGAAGGAGCTAAACTTGAGACATGGGAGGTGGTTGGAGTTGCTAAAGGACTATGATATCACCATCTTGTATCATCCTGGGAAGGCCAATGTAGTGGCCGGTGCTTTGAGTAGGAAGTTTGCCAGTGTGGGTAGCTTGCGTATATTCCAGTCGGTGAGAAACTGCTTGCTTTGGATGTTCAGGCTTTAGCCAATCAGTTCGTGAGGTTGGATGTTTCTGAGCCCAGCCGTGTTTTAGCTTGCATAGTCGCTCGGTCTTCATTATTTGAGTGTATCAGAGATCGACAGTATGATGATCCTCATTTGCTTGTCCTTAGGGACATATTGCGGCATGGTAGTGCCAAGTAGGTTACAGAGGGAGACGATGGAGTTTTGAGGATGCAAGGTCGTATTTGTGTGCCTAATATAGATGGACTTCATGAGTTGATTCTAGAGGAGGCCCATAGTTCCCGGTACTCTATTCATCCGGGTGCCGCTAAGATGTATTAGGACTTGTGGTAGCATTATTGGTGGAGGAGGATGAAGAAGGATATATTTGCATATATAGCTCGGTGTTTGAATTGTCAGCAGGAAAAGTACGAGCATCAGAAACCTTGTGGTTTGCTTCAAAAGATTGATATTCCTGCGTGGAAGTGGGAGCGTATCACTATGGATTTCGTTGTTGGACTCCCACAGACTTAGAGGAAGTTCGATGCAGTATGGGTTATTTTGAATAGGCTGACCAAGTCAACGCATTTCATTCATGTGGCAGTTTCCTATTATTCGAAGCGATTAGTTGAGATTTACATCCGGGAGATTGTTCGTCTTCATGGTGTGACCATGTCTATCATTTCTGATCGAGGTACGCACTTTACCTTGCATTTTTGGAGGGCAGTTCTGCGTGAGTTAGGTACGCGGGTCGAGTTGAGCACAACATTTTATCCGCAGATGGATGGGCAGTCCGAGAGTACTATTTAGATTTTGGACGATATGCTCTGCGCATGTGTTATTGACTTTAGAGGTTCTTGACATTAGCGGAGTTTGTCTATAACAACCGTTATCAGTCAAGCATCCAGATGGATCCCTATGAGGCATTATATTGTAGACGGTATCGGTCACCGGTTGGATGGTTTGAGCCAGGAGAGGCTCGGTTGTTGGGTACAGATTTATTGTAGGACACATTGGATAAGGTTAAGATCATTCAGGATAGACTTCGTACAGCTTAGTCCAGGCAAAAGAGTTATGCCGATCGTAAGGTTCGTGATGTGGCATTCATAGTCGGAGAGTGAGTGTTGCTTCAGGTGTCGCCCATGAGGGGGGTGATGAGGTTTGGGAAGAAGGGCAAGTTAAGCCCTAGGTTCATTGGGCCTTTTGATATTCTTCGGAGAGTGGGAGAGGTGGTTTACGAGCTTGTGTTGCCATCAGGTTTATCAGTAGTGCATCCAGTATTTCATGTGTCCATGCTTCGGAAGTACCACGACGATCCATCCCACGTGTTAGACTTCAGCACTATCCAGTTGGATAGAGATTTGACCTATGAGGAGGAGCCTAAAGTTATCCTAGACCGGCAGGTTCATCAGTTGATATCGAAGAGTTATCCTTCGGTTCGTGTTCAGTGGAGAGGTCAGCCTGTTGAGGCAGCTACCTGGGAGTCTGAGTCCGATATGCGGAGCCAATATCCCCATCTTTTCTTCGCCTCAGGTACTTTTCTATGTCCGTTCGAAGACGGACGGTTATTTTAGAGGTGGAGAATGTGATGACCCAAAGGGTCATCTTATGTTTTAGAATCCGAATTCAGGTTTCGATGTCTTGAAAACATCATTTTCTTTTCTCCTCGATTTGCGTGCACAGTCTGGGCGCGTTTCCGGAAAGCCTTTATGTGAAATTTAAGAAAAAATATTGAAATTTGTCTTTAAAATTGATTAAGGTTGACTTTGGTCAAGGTTTTTGATAAATAGACCCGGACCTATGATTTGATGATCCCGTAGGGTCCATAGTAAAATATGGGACTTGGGCGTAATCCCGGAATCGAATTCCGAGGTCCCTAGCCCGAGAAACGAATTTTTGAAGAAAATTATTTGTTGGAAAATATAAGGATTTTTGAAAATAGAATAGTGTGTAATCTCGTTGGTATCGGGCCCGTATTTTGGTTCCGAAGCCCGTTACAAGTTTGATATAGTATTTAAGTCGTATCTGTGAAATTTGGTGAAAAACAGAAGAGATTTGATATAATTCGGACCCTTGGTTGAGAAAATAGAAATTTTGAACTATCTTGAGAATTTCATGAGTTTTGGTGTTAAATTCATTGTTTAAGATGTTATTTTGGCGATTTGATCACACGAGCAAGTCCGTATGATGTTTTTAGACTTGTGTGCATGTTTGGTTTGGAGTCCCGAGGGCTTGGGTGAGTTTTGGATATGCTACGGAGTGATTTTGAACTTAGGGAATTTGCTAGTATGCTTCTGTAGAGTTGCAGGCCTCTGATCTCGCAATTGCGAGATCAGGCTTCGCATTTGCGGGCTTCACAGGCTTGGAATTTGCGAGGCTTCCATCGCAAATGCGAAGGAAGTGCCTGGGCATGTTCGCAATTGCAAACTTTTATTCGCAATTGCGAAGGGAACAGGACAGGGAGAACTTCGCATTTGCGACCAAAAGGTTGCATTTGTGATTACAGTAGAAATGCGAAAGGTTCGCAGTTGCGATGTCTTTCTCACATTTGCGAGCTTCGCAAGTTCGAAGCTCCAGTCGCAATTGCGACATCTGCAGCAGTTAAGTTGGGACTTGGACGAGATTTTGAACTCATTTCTCAAATTTTCAAACCCTAAGCTCCCACAGGTGATTTTCCAAAGGAGAGTTCTTCCCCAAATCATAGGTAAACAATTTCTAACTCATTTTCTTCAATCAATTTCATCTTTTTACATAATTTCATCTTAAAGTCTAAGGTTTTTCATGGGAAACTGGGTGTTCTTTGGTAGAATTTAGGAATTTCAAAATTTGGGGATTTTGGACCCCAAATTAAAGTCGGATTTCAAAACCAATTGCATATTTGGGTTCGTGGGTGAATGGGTAGTCGGGTTTTGGTTCGAACTTCGAGTTTTGACCAAGCAGACCCAGAGTCGGGTTTTTACTTTTTGGGGGAAAATAATGGGAAATCTATAATCATGCATTAGAATTGGTTTATTTAGCGTTAATTGATGTTAATTAGCTAATTATGCATAGATTCGGGCAGTTTGGAAGTGGAAATCAAAGGAAAAACGGTAATTGAGGCTTGACTTTTGGCCGTGGAATCGAGGTAAGTGTTTGGTCTAACCTTAGCTTGAGGGAATAGGTATTGTGTCTTATTTGCTGCGTGTTAGTGTTGAGTACGACGTATAGGTGTGGTGACGAATATCTATACGTTGGTGTAAATCAAGTAAGTGAGTCTTATACTATGACTCTTATTATGTAATGTCCATGTTTTAATTGATGTTTATCCAAGTTGAACAAGTCTTATGATATTTTCTTGGTAGTTGATCATTGTTGAGTATTGACTCAAGTTGAGACTTATTTTGTGAAGTTAACTGTTGATACAAGATTGGTTATAGCTGATTCCCTTGTCGGGATGTTATTGTTTCTATTGTTTGGGTGAGGAAGAGTGTAAAGCACGAAGGGTGATGCCGTGCATGATACTGTGAGAGAGTGTTAATGCACAAAGGGTGATGTCGTGTCATATTTCTGTGAGTGTTAATACACGAAGGGTGATGTTGTGTCATATTTCTGGGAGTGTTAATGCACGAAGGGTGATGTCGTGCCATGATTATGAGAGAGTAAAAGCACGAAGGGTGATGTCGTGCCGTTTATATTGATTTCTATGGTGAGGACGAGAGTAAAAGCACGAAGGGTGGTGTCGTGCACTTGTTACTATGTTATCTTTTCTGTTGGTTCAAAGTTGATATTTACCTTTCTCATCTACTTTATTACTGTCAGAATTTGATATTCCCCTCATCATGTTTCCCTTTCTCGTCTTTAACTATTTAATTATGCTATTATTATTTCTCGTATATGATATAACTGTACAGGTTTATATGGTTGTCGTGTCCTAGCCTCGTCACTACTTTGCTGAGGTTAGGCTCGACACTTACCAGTACATGGGGTCGGTTGTACTGATTCTGAACCTGTACTTTTTGTGCAGATTACGGTGAAGGACCTCGTGAGTAGATCTTGGGTTGTTGCCTTCAATCAATAGGAGACTCGAGGTAGTTCTGTCGGCGTTCGCAGACCCCGGAGTCCCCTTCCTTCTGTTTTAGATTTCCTGTCTCTTTTCATTTTGAGAACAGTTGTATTTCTTCTAAACCAGTGTTTGTAGAAATTCTTAGATGTTCGTGAAATTGTGACACTAGATCATTGGGGTAGTCATGTGTTAGAATTGTTGAACTGTTATAATGTTTCCATACTTTATCTTTGTTTGGCTTTAGCTATTACTAATTTCTGTTCCGGTTAATAATTAATGTGATAAAGTTGTAATTGTCGGCTTGCCTAGCTTTTAAGAGTAGGCGCCATCACGATTCCGACGGTGAAAAATCCCGATCGTGACAAGAAATCCCCTTTTTATATCTTTTTAGAAAACTGGGCAAGAAAATAAAAATACTTAAACCCTCAATAGTCTCTCTTACTTCATTTTCACCCTTCTTTTCCAAGCATCAGTCCGACAAATGTCCTTTCTATCCTCAAAGATGCAACATTTAGCACATAAGATGATTGAATGTCCTTTTGGGCTGGCGGGCCCATCTAACACAATTTGGACAGGTTCCATACAAAGGACATGGTACCTATGGCCAGGCCCTGCTAGGTCATAATGATATGATGCAAATAAAAATGACCTCAAGGCTGACCTACATTTTGGGTTCACTAACAAGGCAATTCAGGGGAGCGTATAGTGTCTGCTCAAACTTTTCACACACTCCATACGTCCGACGTACCCTCCAAAATAAGGGTGACTCAACAAAGAGTTCGTGCACACAACACTTACTATGAGACTTATTATATAAAGAACTAACTTAGGGTTATACAAATGATGACAGTTATAAAGCAGTAACACATAAAGGAAAAACTATAGACACATAAACAACTAGAAAATAATAAAACAACATAACAAAATGAAAACTAAATAAAGCAAATAAAAAAATATAAAAACCTCAACCGAATATTCTAAAAAGCTAACAAGATCACAGTATCAGCTCGAACCTGCAACTCCCCAGCAGAGTCGCCAAAGCTGTCACACCCCTTTTTTCCACCTCACTTAACCCTATTAAAAATAATAAAAAGATTTGTAAAGCTCTAAAAGTGTTTTTCAATTAGAAAGTAACAAAATGTTTGCTAAAGGGATTTTCATCGCCGCTTGGCATATAACCTGGTGTGTCAAGCCACCATTTAAAAATAATTTTCTTTTAAATACATATTTGACTCTAAACCAATTTGCACCAGATATTCTAGGTAAGGGGGTTCATTTGACTCGGGGAGAAGGCGTTAGGCATTCCCCAAGTCCCGTAACTAGTACGGTTGCATACTTGATCTAGTCGGCTTTTAAGAATATTTTAATTAAAGTAATGCACACAAAAAGGAAAAGCAAGCATGAAGGAGGTTCGAGGTTGTCCTCACCTAAATAAATAAATAAAAAGAGTAAGAAAAAAAATATTAAAAATCCTATATTAACCTATACTATACTTCCTCCACAATGCTCATCACGACCTCCAAAATATTACAAGTTCTTCGGGGCAATCTCCGAATAAATTTAACTAATGGAACGACCTCTCGCCTCAAAACTAGTAAAACGTCCAAATATTGCCTACCCAAATGTCGATGGCCTAAACAAGCTACTAGCAGATAATGTAAAGAAATAAACTAAATAAAAGAAAATTAAATAACAAGAAAATTCAATTCATGCTCATTTCTTCTTAATAATTTTTCATGTATTTGACCAAACCCAATTCCTAAAGCATGCGTAAAATATTTAATTATCTAATGGGCTGGCCAACCCAACCCCATGACCCGATTCATTAAGACAAAACCAAATAAATAAACAAACACCAAACAGCTAGAACAAAGAAACAAGAAAATGACAGTAAACAAATATAAAAGGATCAAAATATGACGAGCCATCGGATTTCTGTTTGAACCCAACTGCCACCTACTCATTCTAAATGACCCAAAACACTAAGGATTTCAAGTTGTCTCTTAGCACGTACAGTACTACTTTACTAATAAGAAACCACTTTCTCAATAAAAAACCAATCTATTTACATGCCATAAAAAGATAATTTAAATGATCCAACTTAAACATATTGAGAGTGCACCTAAATACATGTTTCTAAGGAAAGGCCTCAACATAATTCTCCCAGGAATCAGACTTATAAAATTGGTATAAACATATGAACTATAAAGCCAATAACCAGTGACACACATAATAAGAAAGCTAATAGATTTCCATTTCAGTTGAAGCTTACTGGAAAACTTATGAAAATCACAAGGGAATCCCCAAAAAGAAAGTAATACGAGCTGCTTGATTCACGAAGCTATTTCACCACTATATTTAGCATATGACCTTAATTAACGCGACAAGCAACCATTTGAAACATTAGGACTCGAGTCACACAAGTTTCTTTATTGTTATGCCTTTTAGGAAAGAAACAACACGTGTCCAGCAAAATTTCAAACATCTTTGACACAATACTCAAAGAAGCCAAACAATCCAGAACTTTCAACACAGACACAATTCCTCCACAATCAACCACGTGTTCATCAAAAATATCAGTACTTCATGTCGATAACAAACCACATCTGAATTTAAACGATGTCCAAATGAACCAAGAAGCTAAATACTCTCATATATGACATGAAGATTCAATCAGACCAGCTATTGAAATTCAATTTCAATGCCATAGGCAAAACAACGCAATCAATTTAATAATGGTTCATAATTCAATTTCAATGCCATAGGCAAAACAACGCAATCAATTTAATAATGGTTCACCGATAATTCAAACCATTAAACATAGACATCGATCTAACACTTCATACATGGTCATCAATCTAACATCAAAAGATCAAACAAACTGATTGCGGCGAATGAGAACAAATTTCATAACAAAAAAATTTATATTGAACATGACCATTCCTTATTGGTGTATGTATATTGAACTTGCCAATTGGTGTATGTATACTCAATCAGAAATCATATTGAACATGACCATTCCTTATTCTGCTAATGAAATGCATATTAATGGTATTGTTACTGGCGATACAAGTAAAAGATGAGCTCAAGGTAGTACTCCAAAAGCTAAAGATAGAACCAAGTAAAAGGATGGCAGACTAAACCAATTAGTAGCAGATGAAGAACATTTGGAAAGAACCAACCAAGATACTCCAGCATACTTATAAAACCATAAACAAGGCAAGTCAAACATATTGAAAATTAAGTATTTAGATCGGGAATAATTCACTAGAACACTGAGACGACTTACATGAATATTAAAGAAACATACTCGAGTCAATTCCTAACATCCGAGTTTCAAATACGCCCCAAACTAATTAAATTATGGCTCTCGTCATATTTAAATCCACAAAAAAACAGAATGAGAAAGAGAAAGAAAAAAAACTGAAAGCTTGCTTTGATACGTGAAAAATCAGTAAGTACATCGGTGAAATAGCAATCCAAATCGGGCAGAACCACGAACTTGAACGGACCTCGAATCAACCAGTAAAAATTTCGACTCCACGCCTTGAACGAAAACTCGAGCCGGCTTCGATCCTCAACTTAATCACTCAACTTTAACCATTTTGGAAATGAAAATTCAATAGAAGAACTAAAGAAAAAAAAAATGGTGTCTTTGATTTTCTGGAATTCTTATGAAAAAGCCAAAATCAAATCACGAATTACAGAAACCTTTTATCTTCAAAACCCTAAGATTTTTTTCCGAAATTTTTGTCTCTTTTTCTTCAAAGTTTTCTGTACAAGCTCCCCCAAAAAATTTGAAAACCAGCCCTTATATAACCCCCTTCTCGAACATTCTATCCCCTTCTCCAAGAATTCGAGAATTAACCCTCAAATATGATTTTTACCCTTTATTGATGGAAAGATCGAACAAATGGAGGGAGCAGATCGAATTTTTCTCGATCCTACGCACCCCATTTTCCTAATTTCGATCTAAAGGGATAAAATACGAAAGGAAAATGAAAAAGCACGTGAGGAAGAGGGAATCTGTCAGGAGTTCGTTAGGGTTTGGTGACGTGGAAGAGGGGAGGGGACCATGTAGGGCGAGTTTGGGTGAACTCAGTCGGTTTGGTGAGTTTTCGCGAGATGGAGAGGCGGCAGAGGGGTGAGAGAGATTAGGGTGGGCGGCTAATTTAAGGAATTAGGGTTTGGTCTTTGGAAAAATAATTTTTATATGGGGTGTGGGAATTGATATAGAACATTGGATTAAAATTGATCAAAGGTCAGGATTGATCAATAGGGAATAGGGTGGGTCAGTGTGTTGTTGGGCTAAGGGAGATTGGGCTCAAGTGAATAAAAGAAGATTGTTCTAATTGCAAAAATACTAAAATTATACATTGGGGTAACAAATAAGACTATTTTTGTTTTGTTCTTTTATTTTTTCCATAGAAATTATATTAAGATAAAGATAGAGATAAATATGTTAAACCATAATAGATTTGAAATAATACTAATGACTTTAAGAAAAAATAAAAATGCATAATAGGATGAAACTATTTTTGTAGTTTTCAATTTTTATGCTTTAAAAACTAGAATTAAAATTAATAATAGAGTGAAATCATATGGAAATAAACTCAAAGAGATATTTTAAAAATACTAAGACTACTAAAGATAATTCTAATGTGCGGGTAAAAAATTACGTGCTTACAAAAATCACTTCGAATCTTCACCAAATTCTCTCGAAATTGAGATATAAAATTTAAGGGATATTCCCAATCATTTGCAATAATGCCCAATACAAACAAATAACAAATTTACAAAATTCAATTTTTGAATTTAAAGTTTCAAAACTCTTTAATGATTGTCAATGAAGTTTCACGATACAATTACGACTCTATAATTTTTAAAAAGGAAACTTTTGGATGACCATTTCTCATAGAAGAAAACCTTAAATGTTGAGGAGTTGGGAATACGAGCCTAGACTTTGTACGTAACAAGCTTCTAGGTTGGTATTACTGAGCCACATAGCTTAAGCTTCTATGTTGGATGAGGAAGAAGATAGAGAGAAAATAGTGAATATTAGATTCTAATACATTATTTTATATATAACTGATAAATTATATATCAACTTATAATTAAGTTAAGACTTCAATATTGAGGGAAATAAGTTTCAAAAGTAGTATAAATATATAAAAATCTCGTTAGGTTTGGAAAGTGTATTATTTCAACCTGGGCTACTGTCATTGTAGATCCACATAATATGGGCCTATTTAAATGATAGACTGGGCTCGGGGTTTTGTGGCATCAGCTTTTTTCCAGTTCTGCGCTCGTTCTGCATCCAGCTTTATGTTTGTTTCCTCTTATACATGATTACAACAATTGTTGAAGCATCCGTTAAATGACTCTTTTGTAAATATTTTATTTTTCAACTTTCACGTATATTTGTATTTGGAGTATTGAGTTAAGATTTTACGTAAAAGTATAATATGTTTGACCAGATTAACCTGCGCGAAAGAGACTACTTCACCCTAAAGACGAGTCGATTTAAAATCTAGAGTCACTTAGTTCAGAATAAGTTTAATTTTTATTTTGTGTATGTATCTTTAGATTTTTTTCTTCATATTTATACACAGCAACGTGTTAAGTTAAATCTATAGAACCAAGTACATGTTTCGGACCATATAACTTTATAATAAGTATTCTACTGCTATCCGAGCTTTACCATTGTTTAATTTCTTAATCTTTTTAGGAATAAAAATACGTAAATTTATAAGAAATGAGCTATCCAAACACTTGTTGTAACGTTTGAATAACACATGATTAAAGTTGAAGTTAAAAAGAATATCTGAATATTGTAATATTTTATAATTTCTTAAATCCATTCTTGGCAGCTTATGTAGATCATGAGACCATTTTATAATAATTCTACAATTTCGTAAATCCCTTTCTAAACAGTTGGATGTAGATCTTTTTAGTATTAATTTCCATTAAATAGGATTAGATTAGTTAACAACTTATGTATTTGTCAAAACTCGAGAAACTCAAGCTAAGAAAAAGAGAGGAAATGACCTAAAGCTACCTTTGAATCTATACTAATCTCCTATACCAATTGCCAACATTATGTGATGATGTGGACTGTATATTCTGTTGATGACATAAAAAAAATCGTACCCCAAAGCAATTAAAAAATCCTTAAGATTTCCTATTTTATACTGTATGAAATATACTTAAATACATAAGCTGCGGTTCTAACCAAACAATAGAAACCTCATTCTCCCCCACCTAGCCTCCAAGTGTAAAGGAAAAAAACAAGAAAAAGAAAGAGCAAAATTTCAGGTCACCATTTTTTCTTGTGTATGCAACCCAACATGAGAAGCAACAGCAAAGAGAAAGAAATAGTGATTGGTATTTCTGAACTTGAAGAAGATAAGCTGTCCCAAATGGTCAGAGATTTTATAGAATTGGATCATTTTGAAACTACTTTACAAGTTGATGAACTTGTTGATCATAATCCTACTACTTTTCTTTCCTTACAGGTACTATTGGAGTATTAATTTTAAGTCTTCTTTTCCACTTCATCTAATGTTGACTTCTTCGCTTCATCTTTTTTTTTTTTTTTTGATAGGATATTCTTGAGAATGTTACAGATGCTGAAACAGAGATTCTTGGGAAAATCTTGTTTTACTGGAGAAACATGGTTAATAATAATATGAAGCCTAAAGAGTTAAGGCAATGGATTGTCAATAGATTAAGAATGGATCATTATGAAGCTTCTCTTTGTAAAACTTCTTGGATCACCACTTTTGGTCGTCCTTCAGGTTACCACCCATCCCCACCCCATCAATCACATCACCCCACCACCAAAATATATTAGTTTGAATATTACTATTTGTAAACAACATTGGTGAAATATTGAAAAAAAAAATAAAAAAAAATGGTTTACGTGAATTAATGATGTTTACTCGTCAAATTGTAATTTTTTTCCAAGTAAAATTTATGTTTAGACATGATTTAAAATTTAAAGTACTTTTTGTTGTCAACTTCAAATACTTTGCTTTTTTTTTTTTCAATTTTAGCCACATATATTATTATCCAAACGCCTAGTTATGTAACCCCTTTTCTTTTTTGCTGATTTTTGTTTTTTGGCTTTGTGGGTGTTGAAGCATTTACATTTACAGGTGATTATGAATACATAGATGTGATGATGAAGGAAAGCAATGGATCAGTGAGACTAATAGTGGATATAGATTTTAGGTCACAGTTTGAGTTGGCTAGGCCTACACAAGCCTACCAAGATCTTTCAAATTCTCTTCCTTCAATATTTGTTGGTACTGAGGAGAAACTCAATGGCATTATCTCTTTGCTTTGTGCTGCTGCCAAACAGTCCCTTAAGGAGAAAGGTCTTCATGTTCCTCCTTGGAGAAAAGCTAGCTATATGCATTCTAAGTGGCTCTCTCATAATTGCAAGAAAATCGCTTTGTGTGCACCACTCTGCATATGATTAAAGGTCTAAAAATTTAGAAAGAGAGCTAATGGTAGAAATTAAGTGTTTTTTTTTTCTCTTTTCTTCTTTAGGTTACGTACTATAGTTTATATATTGTATATGTTGTCAAAGGTCTATTTCGCTCCTGGCTTGTTATGAGCATTAGAAGTGCTTGGAGAATTTTGTTGGTGCGCTAATTATAATCTAATTAATTAATGGTCTTTTGATTTTATGTTTGGTATATCAATTTTTTTCGTCATGAGTATATAATTCAATATATTGCTTTTGTTCCTCCTTTCTATAACAAAACTTCGGTAATCAAATAAATTTTTTTAATTGTAATTTTTATTAGGTGTTTGTCCTGTTTTTTTTTTTTTACCATATTTGGTTTTTGTATCCCTTGAAAAAAGGGAATATATTTATAATTATTGTTTTTATCTTTTACGAAAAGAAAAACATAATTCATTCATATTTGGCTAGTCTTTTTTCTTGTAAAATATAGTTTTGGACTTTTATAAATGGAAGATATTTTCTTCTTATTTAGTAGCATCCATAATGTAGCCATAAGGGGTGTGACAATCTTGTTTTAAGGGGAGAATTTGTGAGACAAGTATTATCCTGCCACTTGTGTTTGCCTCTTTGTGAGGTTGTTATCTCGTTATTCTGCACTATCTTTTATATACTGGGTTGCTTATTTCTGTCAGTGGATGTAGGTCAATTGACCGAACTACATTAAATATTTGTGTCTTTTTTTGTATATTTCTCTTTTATTGTTTGATTTATCATCATTCAAGGTTTGTTTTACCTTCCGCATGATACCTAATTATTTCGATCCTAACAATTTTTCTTAAATATTGAATTAGGATTAAATGAACTGGTAAATAAGCATTCTTTCTAATAGTAAGCCTAATTGGACTATTTAACATTTTACATATTTAATGACGACTTTTATACTATCAAAGAGAAGTCTTCAATTATCATAATTCAAGATTGAGAATTGAGTTAGATCTTTGAGGGAATATATCTACTATATTATTTTCGGACCTCAATTTTGCGCAAGCATTTAATATTTTATTTCCGACATCTCCTTTTCTCTATTTTGTCGTCCTTGTTAGTGGACAGCAAATAATACTAGCTTAGAGCCTTAGATCGAGAATGCCTTTGCCTTAGGATATTGGCATATCGCTTTGTACTAAGGAAATTATATTACTAGCTAGCTTAGATCGATATTAATGCCTTTCGTGGAACTTCACTTCGTATTAGCCATTAGGATAATTTTCTATTTTTTCCACTGAATGGGAATCAGGATGAATTGTACTTTTCCTGAAAATATGAAAATAAATATTATTTATTAATAACACTAATTAATTAATTAATTAATGCGTCCACCAACATTACAAGGGATAAGAGAGAGGGAAAGAAAGGATTACTTGGCTTACAAGTCATAATTAAACAATAAGATAAAGAAAAGATTCCCAAGTTATAAAGCCATTTTCTAGGATGTCCAACTTCAACACTGGTAATTAATGTGTAAGTTAGGGTTAGTGATTAATTAACATCTAACAAACCCCCAATTCAAAAAAACTGTTTAACTCCACAAAGCAATTGAGATGACGACTCTTCCCTTTTGTTTTTTTCTTTTCCATTGTCTAAACTAAAAAAACATAAATTTATCTCTTTTGTCATTATCGTAATCTCTACGAATGTTACTTCCCCTCATGACTCACTATTAGTTATAATACTTTACTCCGGAGATTAATTTCATATATGTAAACAGTTAAAAAGAATTTGCACTATCAAATTATCTTCACCCATTATTTCTGATAATTTGCCTTATTTTTAAAACTATAAATTTAACATTTCAGAAATAGTTTTATATAAATATAATTTTGGATGACTAAATAATATTATAAAGATTTATTTACTTTATTGATATATACAAGTTAAACACATTTCCTTTACATGCTAAGGAAATCAATTTATTCAACTAGCTAGCACCACCAAGAAACATGAGACTTTGTCAAGAATCACCAAATTTAATTATTTAGAACGAATTTTATAACTTGATAATTCAGAGCAGTGTTTTAAAAGGCGTGGGCGTAAGGCGAGGCATTTTTACGTATGCCTTAGCGAAGCGTAAGCCCCGAGACCTGGTGTAAGCCCCATAGGTATTTAATTTTTAATATTTTATAAAATAATATAATGACAATAAATATTAATAAACAGATAAAATTGCATAAAAATTGAAGAAAACTAGAAATATGTGAAATACATATATATAGATATGCTTCATCCCCACAAAAAACTAGTCAAAACAATCTATTATACACTACTTACAAGCACAAGTAACTTCAATTTAAAAGAATAAAGTTTTCTACATGGAGGAACAAAAAGGATGACTAACCTACAATTTGAACTTGCTGCTATGAAGAAGAATGAAGTTCTCTTTGTATTTGTAAAAAAAAACTAAATATTCGTTGCTTTTGGGAGACGGACAAGATAATGAATTGGGAAAGACCATGAATTAGGGCTTTAATCAATAAAAAATATCTTGACTTTTAAATTTAATACATTTGCGTTTCTTTTTAAACCTTTTTATTAATTACCAAGCTGAATTTTGATAATTTGGGTATTATATGAAGGACTTATTCAACAAATTTTGTTTTAATTTGAAAAAAGTTTCTGGGGCTTACGCCTCACTGAAAAAACGCGCCTCAAAATGCCCGGGCGTACACCTCTTGAGACTTTCGCCCCACACCATCGCCTCGAAGCGTTTTTGGTGCGCCTCGCTCCGGAGCTCGCCCCGAAAACACCTTTTAAAACACTAATTCAGAGAACTCTCAAATAAGACAAAAACTGAATATATTAGAACCCGTAAGAAAGTAATTACATAATTCCGAAATAGCACGTTGACTATTTTCTTCTTCAATCATTCACTTATCTCAATTCTCAAGTAGGAATTTTTTTTCCGCCTTGTGAATGAATTATAAATATATAAAACGCGTTTGGCCCCCATTTTCGGTAAATAATATTTTTAAATTTTGAACTTCAATACTTGAGTAGATGTAAAGTATGATATTAGATTTTTTAAATCAAATTAATTACTTTTCATCCATCATTTCAATACTTATTCATTATCACCACTTTTAATATACTCGTTAAGTTAATATTTTAATTAAATTGTATATCCAATCAAATATTATCATATAAAAACGGATAGATGAGAGTAATGTTTAATGATTATACCATTCCAATTATCTAACTCTATGACTGAATTAAGAAATTAGAATTAAAGCGATTGGTTAGACGAATGAAAGGAGAAAGCGAGAGTGCTATGAGATAATTACCAGTACAGGAGCAGGGAAAGGGACTAATGATCTTTTTATCCTTAAGCGCATTGAGTCTCAAATCTCACCTTCTCAGTCCTCCAGCCGAAAGTCAATAGTATATTTTTCTTAGAAGCATATATCATGATTTGACAATTCTTTTTTTTTTTCTTTTTCAAATTAAATATTTTATTTACTAATAAAACATATAGTATATGGTACTTCGACGAAACCAGAGAACCAAATTAAATAAGCTCCTTGCGACCCATAAGTTCTCTCGCATTTTCCATGGAAATAATTATCTGCTGTTCTGATACATTCATAAATGGCATGGATTACCTATATCTCAAAGCATTTGCAAATTAAATGATTTCTTACTAGTATTGTTTTAAATGTACTCTATTCGATCTGTCATTTTGATAATAATTAAGTAGAATCTGAATTAACTTCAATAAATGGTTAGATTTTTATTTTTTATTTTTTATTTTTTATTTTATGATTAGATTAATAATATCCAATATTGAGAAGTGCCACATGAAATATAGAGGGATAAAATACTTTAGATGAGGAAAGCAAAGCAATAAACCTCCATAACATATATGCATTGATAGTAATGCAAAAGTATTTATACAATTAAGTCATTAATAAAGTAATTAAATAAAAATTTATTATATCATTATAATAGAGAACCTGATAAAGATAATGAAAGTCCTCTACCAATATGTTATTGCATGTTTAATTTATACTGTATTAAAAGTGCAAAAAATTTATATACTGAAAATGTATATTAAATCGAATACTATATGTGAGCACGTGATTTTTGCCCTACAAGAACTACTCCCAAAAATTCAAAATAAAATAGTTTTGCGTTGCTTGTGATTTATTTGTACTTGTCTGTGCATGTTCATTTTTACTTTAATTAAGAAAAATACAAAAATATATGTGTTGCATTTGCATTTACAATTTAGGATTAATTAAACAGTAATTTGTTTTACGAAAATCAAAAATCAAAAAATAACGTACTTCACATTTTTAGGGTTTAATGTCAAATTGTGTGATTATCTTTGTATTTAATTTTATGTGATAATTATTATTAAGGGTTAATTAGTATTTTTTAAAGTTAATTTTGAATTTTGGTAATTAGGAATCAAAAAGAAAATAAAAGAAAAAGAAGAAACAAGAGAAGAAGAGTTAAAAATCGGACTGGGCTGGTTTTAAAAGAAAGGTTCAGGCCCAATGTCACACCCCAACCCAGGCCCAAACCGGCTGGTCTCAGAGACGGCCAAAACGATGTTGTTCTCTGACGCCCAATCTGGGCCGTTGATATGACTTGATCCAACGGTCCAGATCACCCCTCCCATAACCCGTGTTGACCCATTCCCCATACCCGTTCATATACCCGCCCCGACCCCATTACTACTAAATAACCCCGTTTGGCTTAAGTAAATTAATCTGGACCGTTGGTTCCCATCATCCAACGGCCCAGATTAATCAACTTAGTTTCAATATTTCAAAACACCCCAAACCCCTTCACCCACCTCATTTTCACCCTTCGTCTCTGAAAGAGACGAACCAAACGACCCAACCAAACCCTAGCCGCCATCATACCCCTTCGCCTGAAAGCCGGCGGCAACGATGCCGATGACCATGAAATTCACATCCCTGAACCTTCTAACCACCCTCAACACAAATCCCTATCCCTTTAACCTCGAATCATTCCGGTTTGTTTCGAATCTTTAATCGAACATTCGAGCAAAACCCTAAACCTACCTAACCAGTCCCAAGTTCACACCCCAGCTCTACCTGACCTCCCTCGTTCCCAAACCACCCTTACTTTTGTTCGAATCCCATTAGAACTAGTCGAATCTTAAATCGACTAACAAACCCTAAAAGGACCAAGACTGAACCTGTCCAAAATTAGGAGAGTTTTGAGGTTGTTAATCGACCTTAGTTGAGTGTGCTTAGTCGAGAACACTCGATTAAGGTCCATTTTTTGCCTCAGAAGTTCAAGTCGGAATTACGAAGGTCAATGAGAACGGAGTTCATTTGGTTTCTGAAATTTCGAGGTATTTCTTTTGTTTGCCTTTTTCTTTTGTTGTTATTTTATTTCTGACTGATTAGTTCGTCATTTAGGTCAATTAATCATCCTCCTCTTTCGGACCTTTTTCTGCTCCAGTTTTTCTCGTCTTGGTCGATTGGCATATGTTGAATCGTTTAAGTATGTTTGTTTTTTTTAGTTTGGTTGTAAAAGTCAGTGTCCGTAATATTCTTGTACAAAAACTGTGTCTAGTCTTGTAATTGGTTACTAGTATTACTAGTTCAAATGATCTCACTTTCTGTGATGTTTGACTCCTTATTTTTTTTTTGTTCATCATTTCACATATAAATTTAGTTATTTTCGTCCAGTATGTGACAGTATTTCATTCATTTTGTTTAGTTTAGAGTTGTGAATATAGTTAGTCACTCCCATGTAATGTGTCAATCATGGTTGGAAGTTCTAACCTGGTTACGTTCAAATATGTTTTATCCTGATTCGTTGGCCTTCATTTGGATACCATTTGATCTAATCTGAGTTCTAAGTTCGAACTGCTAAGTGAATTTGAATTAAATTGGTTATAGCTGCTGTAGTTTGGTGATCAATTAGGAATCAGCTTAGTTATTTGATTAAGGAGATTGGTTATAGCTGATGAGGTACAGGGGATTGGACTAGGACAGTAAATCACAGTAATTTCAGGGGTAGTTTTGGGGTTTAAAAGTTTTGGCAAAATGGTCTTGCTAAGTGGGCTGTCAGTAAAGCACTTAATTAATATTAAATTAATGCATTTGTTTAGTGTTAATGGGGAACCAAACATAATGGTATGGGGAGGCTTAAAGGAATTGATTAAAATATGTTGTCTATACCTGTTTGAACATTAAATAAGGAAAAGACAAGGGATAATAGGGAATACATACTCTAGTGGAGTGCTAAAGGTATCATCGGCAGAATTCGTTTTCTGAAATCTGCCTAGTGTTCTTACAGGCTAGCAGGGTCAGTGTTTGGGTATAAGAGGAAGGGACTTAGGACAGAGTTAGGGGTCTTGGTTTTTCTTTTGGGCAGACCTTAGAGGAAAAGAGCAATCTGAAAAGAGAGAGTAAAAGATAAAGGAAGAGAAACAGACAAGAAAAAAATATGTTCCATTGAGGAAGTTTTCTGATTCTAGTTCATCTAGGATTAAAATAGCTTAAGTTTTCTTGGTATTGTTGAGTAACTGAAGCTTGAAAGGTACAAGAATATGATTTCAAGTTGAATCTGGTTTGTTCGACTGAGTTGATTGGTTATCTGCTTGGGTTTATTGATTGTTGGGGTTGATTCTTGGATTCTCTGGTATCATTTGTTTTCTGAAAATTCTCCTATTGTCGTTGTTAAACCCTGCTGGATTGGCCATTTGCTGTTGCTGTTGCTGTTGTTGTTGCTGTTTGATTGACCCCCTCATTTTTCTTGGTTTATACTTCAACTTCCAGGTACACGGCTATAACCTTGCCAATTTGTAAGCTGTAAACGTGAAGCATGAATATACATGAGGATTTGAAGCTTAAGTTTGATTTAGTTTATATACTGATTTGTACATTAAGATACTTCACTCACTAATATCATATAAATGTCTGCTGAATGTAACTGGACTAACGCGAACTATTGGACTATTTTTTAGCTGAAAACTGTTAAACGAATTAGATGCATGCTTGAAGTTTAGCTGAAAACTTGATTTAGTTTTCTGGTTTATGTATCAGAATGTTTGACTTCTTAACGTTATTAAGACCTTTGATTGAAGTTGTACTAGTTGGATCGAAATTGTTCATGTCGTAATAAACTAAAAACTGTTTGTATTAGCATGGAATGTTAGTCGTTTTGTCTCAAATGAATATGAGTTTTCTTCTGCAGTTTAGTGTTAGTTGTAATTAGGTTCATTTAAATTGGTAGAATAAGTTGGGTTAGCTTCAGCTAGTTGCCTATTATCTTGTGTTGTAAATATGTTTGAAAAAGTAAGCCAACAATAATATAAACCTTTAATAGTTACCTTTCATTTCAATTAGCCCTACAAAGGGATTTTGAGTACCACATTTCATATCTGCTCTAATAACCGGAAGCGGAAGGAAGAAAGTATAAATTACAAAGCAAAACGAATCCACTATTTAAATATGTCTAATTAAATGATGAGCAGATTTGTGAGCCGTTTCATGGCTTGCCCAGCTGCAAGGGTTCGCCCCCTTAGCCCCGCCTGTGCGGCTGATTCCGCCCCGTCTAGCTTGGGCCCGCCCGAGGCCCAATACCATGCATTTGATAAGAACCTTTGTCCATCGTCTGGATTGGGTTCCTTTGGGCCCAAAAGCTGAAATGGCATTTGGTCAACTAGTATTTAACTGATAGACTATGGGATTTCTTAACAATAATTAATTAGGATCTTTGTTTTATTCTTAGAGACAAACAAAAAATAGGAAATCATAGTCGTTTCTAGGCTAGCTTTCTAAACAATAAATGAGATGAGCCTCGCTGGACAAAGTACATAATTTGCAAGGCCCTCGTTAAATGTATATGTTAAAACACTTAGACTTCGGGACGGGCCGTTTAGCGAACTTTACGGCCTTCCCAAAAAAATAATAACGCGTTAGTCTCTTTTAGCGCGTATTTTAATAATGTTACCTCTCTGAACTCGGGTGCACATTTATGTGACCCAAATTCAAATCTCAACAAAGTCGGAATGTATCAAAAACGATGGGTGCATTTATGTGGCGCAGTTTGAGACGCATTTTCACGATGTTGCAATTCTCTTTTAAAATAATAGTAACAAAAGCGGTAAAAAGTTAAAATTCGCACATAGGTTCAGCATGTATAAAATCAGATAAATAAGCCGAATATGACAGTCGAGCGACCGTGCTAGAATCACGGAACCCGGGAATGCCTAACACCTTCTCCCAGGTTAACATAATTCCTTATTCAGATTTCTGGTGCGCGGACTGTAATACAGAGTCATTCTTTTCCTCGATTCGGGATTCAACCGGTGACTTGGGACACCATAAATCTCCCAAGTGGCGACTCTGAATATTTAAATAAAAATCCCGTTTTGATTGTCCTTTAATTGGAAAAACTCTTTTACTCCCCCTACGCCCCTGCAGGCGCAGGGGAAAAAGGAGGTGTGACAGCTCTGGCGACTCTGCTGGGGAACGAACCCAGAATCTCTGGTTCAGGGTTCAGAATTCGAGCTTTAAATAATTGTTATAATTTGCTTGTTTTATCTGATTTTTTTACATGTTTGGGCCTAATGTGCTAAGTGATGTTTTTTACCGCTTTGATATTATCTGAACTGCATATAAACTGCTACGAAGCCCTTCTCTTCTCATCTTCGGGGATGTGCTCGCTGGTCGAGACTCTCTATTCTGTTAGTGTCATACCTTGAAATAAGAAAGAGGCTCGGACAAGTTACTAAGCCGGATGGCCTTTTGGTTCCCGGTACGTAGCCCCCTCCTCGACTCGAGTTGTCCGCTCGGGTACACAGTCTAGAACAAATACCCAGGTTATAAACCTAGAATAACTCAGCTTCATGTCGGATCCCTAGTAGGAACGTTTGTTTGCATCACGTGCATTTGGCTTTGGAGGCTCAACACAGGGGTTGGGTCTGTCTAGGACAGGTGTACCAAAAATGACAAAAAGACCATCTTGATGCATCTTACTTGCTACTTGTGCATTTGTTTGCTTCGGACTTGCATACTGACCGGCTATTGAATATTTTGAGGAAAGAGAGATAGAGGTACAAGGGTTAAAAGAGAGTTAATCGCCTGTTTTGAAAAAAAAAAACAATGTCCAAATAGTGTCGAAACTCTGCCGGATTTTTGAGAAAATGAAAAAAAGAAAAAAGAAAAAAAAATATAGTTTTATTTTCCAATGAAAAGAGTCTGGTTTTCAAAAGAAGTTTGTTTTATCGGCCCGAACTACGCCAGTTTGATTCTCACAGGGTGTGAGATACGTAGGCAACCCCCATTGGGTCCAACTCCCCTTTTTGCGAAAATAGCCAAAAGAACAAAGTTTTAAAAAAATAATTAGGATGGTGCCATTCTTGTTAGGAATAGCCGAATGTCCCTAAAAGGGCGTCAGAAGGCTATTTTTGCAAGAATAGCCGTCTGTGGTCATTTTATTAGGCTTTCACCGGTTAGCCGACACAGCCTTAAAATCTTCGACCCTGAGGTGCTGAAAGGCCGTATTGGCAAAACCGGGTTTTAGTTTAAATGAAAAAAAAAAAGAGAAAAGTGTCCATGTTATCTTTGAGTCAATTGAATCGTGATTTTTGCTTAACCACCCTAATAAATGTGCAGAATGAGCACAAGTCAAAATTTGCACGTAACAATTATGAACAAGATCCCTTTGGAGTTGCACATGTGGTGGGATGACTTGGGCGAATCAGGGCGCGACACAGTCAATCTATACCTGAGAGGCCTCACTTGGTTGCTGAAGATTAATCCTAGGGGGGATATCATAAAGGCCTTGGTCGCATTCTAGGACCCGGCTCACAACGTATTTCACTTCTCGGATTTTGAACTTACCCCAACATTGAAAGAAATAGACGGATACATCGGGGGTCCCAAGGTTCCTCTGAGACACCAGTACCTGATCGCTCCAAGGTCCGTAGCCGTACACAGGTTCCTAGACTCTTTGAAAATAAGCAGGGGGTCCACAATCCAGACTTGGCAGCTGGTTTTTGTACTTTGCGGTTTATATACAACAGATATGGCCACATAGGGGGGTTCAACAAGCCGGAAAACAAAATTTGTAGCAAAGGAAACCACCTTAAGTGGGAAGAACATAAGTGTTTTGCATTCACGGTAGCCTTTTTGGGACTCCTGGTGTTTCCTAGAAAAGACGGGAATATTGACATACGAGTATCTGGGGTTGTCAGCACTTTACTTACTCAGGCCAACAGAACCCTCGCACCCATAATAGTAGCTGAAATCTTCTGTGCTCTCACAGCCTGCAAAGCCGGGGAAGACTTTTTTGAGGGGTGCAACACGTTGCTGCAGATGTGGATGATCGAACACCTATGTCGTCGTCCTCAATTTATGAGTTATGGGTCGACGGAGAAAACGTGTATAGAGGAATTTCCTACGAGGGTTGACGGAATCAGCTTACCAGAAGGGGTCACAGAATGGATAGCATGCCTCCGTTCCGTTACTGCCAGCCAAATAGAGTGGACATTTAGATGGCCACCTGTGGATGAAATCATATATATGCCAGCCACTGGACCCCATTTCCTTTTGATGGGGCTCAGGAGTATCCAGCCCTATGCCCCTTATAGAGTTTTAAGGCAGTTGGGGAGATGCCAAATAGTTACGAAAGATGAAGATCTTAGTGGCCAAGTAGTCGAGATCGGGCCCAACGGACAATTTCATGAAGCAGCAATCCGACAAATTTGGAGCGAGTGTCAATACTTAACAGCAAATACATGTGTACGTGATCGATCCAAGGGTGAAGTTTCGCCGGGATACCTTGCTTGGTTTAGGGGAGAAATCGAGTTTGGGAGACTGACCAAAAGACCCCACCTCCAGAAGTTCGTCAAGGCATCACAAGAACAGTGGGATTGGTTGGCTAAAGAAGAGAGTTACAGGGCAGAAATAGGCAAGCTGAAGCAACAGATTAGAGACCTGGAATTTGAAAATAGTCTGCAAGTTGACGCCAATTAGGGAGAAAAGAACAAATTGGCCCAAGACAATGAGGCGTTGAAAGCCCAAATCCGACAAATGAGGATAGATGCTGACAGCCAACGAAGGAGTCGATCGGATGAGCAGTTAATAAAAGGGTTGAAAAAAGAAATCAGTGAGTGCCAGAATGATTTGAAGCAATCTGAGGGTACCATAGCACCACTCCAGGAACAATGGGCAAAAAGAACAAAAGAGCACGCACAGTACTTACAGCAGGCAAGGAAAGATTATGAAAAGACCATTGCCAGTCTAAAAAGGAAGGTGACCACCCTAGAGAGCAAGACGGCTAAACAAGCCAAGGCTTTTGAAACCAAAAGTAAACACTGCTATAATCTAATGGCCTCGATGGAAGATGAAATACATCAGTTACAGAAACAACATCTGCATGATTCTCGGGTTTTGAAGGCTAGAGGGGATCAGATAGAACGCCTACTCCTAGAGAAAGACTGAACCAAGGACCAGATTTTGACTATTGCACATGCTATTACCAGGAAATGCCGGGTGTGTGAAAACATGACCCGCACTACTTTCTTCTCGGCGGTGATGATATTTGTGAAGCAAATCATGTATGAATTAGAATAGATGGAAAGGGGCCTTACACCTAAGCCCGCGGCGAGGCCGAATGACGCCCTGCGGGCACCCAAATTTAAAACTTTAATGTGTTCATAGTTCGAATCTGCATTTTCTTTTTTTCGCATCAGAGTCTGTCAGAAGTTATTGAGTTCGTACTTGGTTTAGTTTCGAGTCTGTTATTTTCCTTTCCAAAAGCGTCTGGTTTGTAATAGAATATTTATTAATGAAAAATCGAAAAATTTCCAAAAATTGTCTCTTTGCTTTTCGCACTTATAAGACAGAACTACGCACGGTCTGATTCATGCGGGGACATGATACGTAGGCAATTTCTATAGGATTCGACCACCACTAAAAAGAAAAAATATATATAAAGAAGGATAGAATAAAGGAAGCTTAAAAGAAGGGGCACAATTATGAGAGCCCGGAATGATGCACACAACCGAAGCAAATGCATGATAGAAAATGGTTAATTGCCTAGGTGCATTGCATCCCAACGTGTAATTGCATATGTGTTGAACTCTAAAACTAACAAAAGTTGTTGTTTCCAGAGAATTCAAGCAGTTAGTTTATTTAGAGGATACTGGCACATTATCATTACCAAACCAGATCGAAGGGACCAATACCGGAAATCATGTCTATCCCAGATGTCGACACTAGTGTTGAGGTAGAGGAGTTGGACGTCTATAAAATGAAAGAAGAGATGCTCAAGCTTAAGCAACAGATGGCCGAAATGTACCAGGCCTGGTCTAAGGGGCAATCACCGCCAGCTTACCCTGCTAACCCTGCTTTTACCCCACTGTTAGCTCAGTCTCAGGATCATCCCGCCACCGATCCAGGTTTTCCCATTTATCAACACTGCCATGGCACTACTTCTCATACGCCACAAGCTCCACCACCAAAATCAATTCCATACCCTCCTCCGCCAGTCACCCCTGTCTTTGTGGAATCTCCACCAGCTGTACTCCATAAATCCCCGAGTGAACCTATGTTCCAAGCTCAGTACAACCAGTATTATCCCCCGGAGCTTACCTTCAAAGCGACCGAAACCTATCCATATGATCCACATTCTGACCTACCGGGGAAAACAGAAAAACCGGCCAGAAATCCTGAACAGGAAGAGATGTTCAGAAAAATGAAAAGCATAGAACAATCCTTTAGGGATATGAGAGGGTTAGGAGGTCAGGTAAGTGTATCTTACAAAGACTTATGTTTGTTCCCAGATGTACAACTACCGGTGGGGTTCAAAATTCCCAAATTCGACTTGTACAACGGACATGGTGTTCCGGTGGCTCATCTAAGAGGTTTTTGTAGCAAGATGAGGGGAGAAGGCGGAAGAGATGAATTACTAATGGCATATTTCAGCCAAAGTTTAAGTGGGTCGGTGTTAGAATGGTACACCAGACAAGATCATAACAGGTGGTACACATGGGACGATTTGGCCCAAGCATTCGCTTGTCACTTTCAATATAACCTTGAGATCATTCCGGACCGACTGTCCCTGACCAAACTGGAAAAGAAGCACAATGAAAGCTTTAGAGAATATGGTTTCCGGTGGAGGGAGCAGGCAGCAAGGGTAGATCCCCCAATGAAAGAGAGCGAGATGGTTGATTACTTTTTGCAGGCTTTGGAGCTGACCTACTTTGGACATCTAGTGTCCGCAATTGGCAAATCTTTTAATGAGGTTGTAAAAATGGGAGGCATGGTCGAGGAGGGGCTTAAGTCCAACAAGATCATGAGTTATTCAGCGATCAAGGCAACCACCCAGGCCATTCAAAGCGGCACTGGGGTGTACTTGGGAAGAAGAAGAAAGAAGATGTCACGACTGTTGAGTCCGGAGCCTGGTTCGGATCTAGAGGCCTGTCACCCTACTATAGCCAATCACAACCCTACCACCAAAATTACCCCCACACTTCATATAACCCTCCACAGCACTACTACCCACAGCCAGATCCCCATTTTTCCGTCCATCATGCACAAGCCTATACCCAAACCCTGGCACACGCACAATGGCGTGCGCCGGCTCCACAAAATCCATACCCAGCTCCACAAAACTCATATCCACCCCCAAGGGCCTACAGAAACCCTCCCGGGACAGGTTTCCGACCAAACCAAGCCCTCAAGAATGAGAGGTCACAGAAGCAAAAAACTTTCACTCCACTGGGGGAATCATATACCAGTCTTTTCCACATATTGAGGCAGTTGGGCATGTTGAATCCAATTGAGCCTAAAATGCCAAATCCTCCCCCTAGAAATCTTGACCACTCAGTGAGCTGTGAGTACTGTTCAGGGGTCCCTGGGCATGATACAGAGAAGTGTTGGAAGTTAAAAACAGCTGTGCAAGAGCTTATTGATACTCATCAGATCGAGGTTCAAGCCCCAGAAGCACCAAATATCAATCAGAACTCACTGCCAACTCACCATGAGACACACATGATTGAGTTGATACACAAAGAGGGGGAGCCCAGGAAGGCCTCACAGACGGTAATGATGATTCGTTCCAGCGAAACCGGCTCAAAGAAAAAAGTAACCATTAGGAATTCAGTGGTCCAGTTGAGAGGGGTAGATGATAAGATAGCGGTGGTAGCCGAGAGAGGGTCGTTAAGCATTGTTGTAGTGAAACCAGAGAAAGTTAAAGTGGTAGTGCCAGGGGTCACAAGTAAACCTGTTGTGGTCGTGAAGGGTGCTCGCACAGAACCTGTTATTATAAAACCAGTAACTCAGCTTCCAGTAATCAACAGCAAGGCTGTTCCTTGGAATTATGAACGGGTGACGGTGATCTACAAGGGAAAAGAAGTCAAGGAAGAAGTTTGTGAAGCGCAAGGTTTGACTCGCTCAGGAAGGTGTTTCGCTCCCGAGGAATTAAGAAAAGCTAAAGATAATCCAACGCTAGTAAAGAAAGCGGTAACTAAAGAAGAGGCAGAGGAATTTTTGAGGAAAATGAAAGTGCATGACTATTCTGTTGTAGAGCAGTTGAGGAAAACGCCCTCTCAGATCTCGTTACTCTCGTTGCTAATCCATTCAGATGAGCACCATCAGTGACTGATGAAAATCCTGAATGAGGCCCATGTTCCCGACAAGATCTCGGTAAACCATCTGGAAAAGATAGCCAACAAGATTTTCGAAGTAAATAGAGTCACTTTTTCCGATGATGAATTGCTGGTAGAGGGTACTGAGCACAACAAAGCCCTTTACTTGACAGTGAAATGCGAGGACGCCATGGTTACCCGGGTATTGGTTGACAATGGTTCAAGTGCAAACATCTATCCTTTCTCCACTCTAAGCAAGCTGAAAGTAGGAGGGGAGAGGATCCATAAGAACAGTATCTGTGTGCGGGGATTTGACGGCGGAGGCAAAGACTCAGTCGGGGACATAATGTTGGAGCTGACCATAGGTCCGGTAGAATTCACAATGGAATTCCAAGTGCTGGATATTGCTGTTTCCTACAATTTGCTGTTAGGGAGACCGTGGATTCACGCCGCTAAAGCAGTGCCATCAATACTCCATCAGATGGTCAAGTTTGAATGGGACAGATAGGAAATAGTGGTGCACGGCGAAGATAATTTGTGCGCTCACAACAGCACCATTGTGCCTTTCATTGAAGTGGAAGATGACAAGGGACCATGGGTCTACCAGGTTTCGGACGCAATGTCGGTCGAGAAAGTTCCAGAAGGGAAATGTATCCCGAATCCAAAGATAAATGTTGCATCAGTCATGGTAGCGTATGAAATGTTGAAGAATGGTTTTGTACCAGGGAAGGGTTTGGGATCAGTGTTGCAAGGCATCATACAACCCATATCTCTTCCTGAAAACTTGGGAACATTTGGTTTAGGATTCAAGCCCACAGCCGCAGAGATGAAAAAAGCCAGGAAATTGAAACAGAGGGCATGGGTCCCTCCAAAGCCGGTCCCACGTATTTCCAGATCATTTGTCAAGTCCGGTACGAGGAGTTGCTTAGTGACAGCAATTCCCAGTTCTATAATTAATCCTGACAAGGAGTTGATTGAAAGATTTGAGAAGTTGTTCGATAGTGTGAACATGGTGGAAAGTGGAGAAGGTTCTAGCAACATAGAAGTGCAATTTGTTGGGCCAAAAACAAAGTTTAATAATTGGAAAGCTACTCCTCTCCCTACCCGGAAGGAGTCTTGGTAGTTCACTTTGGTTTTCCTTTAAGTCTGTACGGATTATTCCAGGGTTGTAATCCAGATTTCGTTTTTTTTTTTGTTTTTCTTTTCAGTCTGTTTGAGTGTGAAAACTTTGTTATCTTTTATCATTCAATGAAATACAATTTCCTTTTCTTCATTCCTAATGGTTTTCCCTTTTGTTTTCTTTTCTTTTCTATACAGTTCTTTTTACGCTGGTTCTAATGACATGTCATGCATAAGGAATCCTCGGCTCAGTCTTAAAAATCAATCTGATTCAGAAATGCTAGTTCAAGAAGTAGATTGTGGTTACAAATCAGAATACGAGGATGAGGATGAAGCCTTCGAAGAGATTAGTAAGGAGTTAATTCACTTTGAAGAAAAACTCAAACCCAACCTGAATGACACAGAAGCCATCAATTTAGGGGACACAGACAATGTCCGAGAGACTAAAATAAGTGTCCACCTCGAGCCAAAAATCCGGGAGGAGTTAATCAAAGCACTCATCGAGTACAAAGATGTTTTTGCATGGTCATATGACAACATGTCGGGTTTGAGCACTGATTTAGTGGTCCACAAATTGCCTTCTGATCCAGCATTCTCTCCCGTCAAGCAAAAGTTGAGGAAGTTCAAGACTGATATGAGTGTGAAGATTAAGGAAGAGGTTACCAAACAATTGGATGCAAAGGTTATCCGGGTCACCCGATATCCTGTTTGGTTGGCTAATGTCGTGCCCGTGCCGAAGAAGGATGGCAAGATCAGAGTATGCGTCGATTACCGCAATCTCAACAAAGCAAGTCCGAAGGATAACTTCCCTCTACCCAATATCCACATTCTGATTGACAATTGTGTCAAGTGCGAGAATGGATCTTTTGTGGATTGCTATGCCGGGTATCATCAGATTCTAATGGATGAAGAAGATGCAGAAAAGACGGCGTTCATCATGCCATGAGGAACTTATTACTACCGGGTAATGCCATTTGGTTTGAAGAATACTGGGGCAACTTATATGAGGGCGATGACTACTGTATTTCATAATATGATACACAAGGAGATTGAGGTATACGTAGATGATGTGATCATAAAATCAAAGCATCAGGCCGACCACGTCGAGGATTTGAGGAAATTCTTCTAGAGGCTTCGCAGGTACAACCTCAAGCTTAACCCCGCCAAGTGTGCATTTGGTATTCCATCCAGAAAGCTGTTAGGATTCATAGTCAGTCGGCGAGGCATCGAGTTGGACCCATCAAAGATCAAAGCCATACAAGAATTGCCCCCTCAGAGGAACAAGACTAAAGTGATGAGTCTGTTAGGAAGACTGTACTACATCAGCAGGTTTATTGCTCAGCTCACGACAACTTGTGAGCCTATTTTCAAGTTGTTGAGGAAGGACGCTGCTATAAAGTGGACTGATGAGTGTTAAGAAGCGTTTGACAAGATAAAAGGTTACTTGACAAACCCACCTGTGCTGGTTCCGCCAGAACCAGGGAGACCTTTGATTCCTTACTTGACAGTCTTGGAAAATTCATTTGGTTGTGTACTGGGGCAGCATGACGTCACCGGCAGGAAAGAACAAGCCATCTATTATCTTAGCAAAAAGTTCACAGCTTATGAGGTTAAGTACACTCACCTGGAAAGGACATGTTGCGCCCTAACTTGGGTGGCACAGAAATTGAAACATTATTTGTCATCCTACACTACTTACCTCATTTCGCGTTTGGATCCGTTGAAGTATATCTTTCAAAAGCCTATGCCGACAGGAAGACTCGCAAAATGGTAGATTTTTCTCACAGAGTTTGACATAATCTATGTGACTCGGACGGCGATGAAAGCCCAAGCATTGGCGATTATTTGGCCGAAAACCAGGTCGATGAAGAGTATGAGCCACTAAGGACTTACTTTCATAATGAAGAGGTGATGCATGTTGATAAACTAGAACAGGCTGAAAAACCAAGCTGGAAACTTTTCTTTGATGGGGCTGCTAACACGAAAGGAGTCGGAATAAGAGCTGTGCTTATTTCTGAAACAGGGCATCACTATCCTGTTACGGCTCAACTTCGTTTTTATTGCACCAACAATATGGCCGAATACAAAGCATGCATTTTGGGTTTGAGGCTAGCCGCAGACATGAATGTCCGGGAAATTCTAGTCTTGGGAGACTCGGATCTTCTGGTGCACCAAATTCAAGGAGAATGGGAAACTCGAGATCTGAAGCTCATACCGTACCAACAATGCTTGCATGATCTTTGTCAACGGTTTAGATCAGTGGAGTTCAAGCATATTCCAAGGGTCCATAATGAGGTCGCTGATGCTTTGGCTACCCTAGCGTCAATGTTGCACCATCCGGACAAAGCCTATGTCGATCCTTTGCACATTCAAGTACGAGATCAGCATGCTTACTGCAACATGATTGAAGAAGAATTGGATGGCGAACCGTGGTTCCATGATATCAAGGAATACATCGGAATGGGAATATACCCAGTGCAAGCCACGAGGATCAAAAGAGAACAATTCGACGGTTGGCAAGCGGATTTTTCTTGAGTGGAGGAGTTTTGTACAAAAGAACACCAGACCTGGGATTGTTAAGATGCATAGATGCTAGACAAACTACGTCTGTCATGTCCGAAGTACATTCAGGAGTCTGCGGACCACATATGAGCAGATATGTGTTGGCAAAGAAAATACTCCGAGCAGGTTATTATTGGCTCACCATGGAGCGATATTGTATTAGTTTTGTGCGCAAATGTCATCAGTGCCAGATACACGGAGATTTGATTCATTCTTCGCCATCGGAGTTATATACAATGTCAGCGCCATGGCCCTTCATCGCTTGGGGCATGGATATCATTGGACCAATTGAGCCAGCGGCATCCAACGGGCATAGGTTCATTCTGGTAGCCATTGATTATTTCACCAAATGGGTTGAGGCCAAAAACTTTCAAGTCTGTGACCAAGAAAGCAGTGGCCGATTTTGTTCACTCACATATCATCTGTCGATTTGGAATCCCGAAGGTGATCATCACAGATAACGGTGCTAATCTTAATAGCAATTTGATGAAAGAGGTATGTCAACAGTTTAAGATTACCCACCGCAATTCTACCCCATATCGTCCCAAGGCGAATGGAGCAGTTGAGGCAGCCAACAAAAACATAAAGAAGATACTTCGGAAAATGGTAGAAGGTTCTAGGCAATGGCATGAAAAATTACCATTTGCATTGCTGGGTTATCATACTACTGTCCGTACTTCGGTAGGTGCAACTTCTTATTTGTTGGTATATGGAACTGAAGTAGTAATACCGGCGGAAGTTGAAATCTCATCCCTTCGGATTGTCGCTGAGGCTGAGATTGATGATGATGAGTGGGTCAAAACCCGTTTGGAGCAGTTGAACTTGATTGATGAAAAGAGGTTGACAGCTGTGTGCCATGGCCAGTTATATCAAAAGAGAATGGCAAGAGCATACAACAAAAAGGTGCGGCCCCGGAAATTTGAAGTGGGTCAGCAAGTGCTGAAATGCATCCTTCCACATCAGGCTGAGGCAAAAGGCAAGTTCGCCCCGAATTGGCAAGGATCGTTCATTGTAACCAGAGTATTGTCCAATGGTGGTTTATGTTTAACAGATATCGAAGAAAAATACATAGACATGGCTATCAATTCTGATGTAGTAAAAAGATATTATGTATGATTTCTTTGGTACAATTGTTGATTGTTTGTATTTGGCATTATTTCGAAGATTGAAATGACAAAGGCAATTTGTTCTACTATCTAAATACTTTACCCTTTGTTTCCCTTTTGAGCCTTATTTATTTCTTTCATACCCCTCTTTTGGAATCAATAACAAAAAAGAGAGAAAAGAAAGAAAAGAAAAGAGAAGAGAAAAGAAGCAAAAAATATAACAACAGGGAAATTCAGTGTGAACTACGTTTGACCTAATCCCTATTAAGGGTACGTAGGCAGCTTTACAGCTCGGTCATAGTAAAATAAAATATCCAAAGATCCCCAAGCAAGAAACTGGGGCAGAGGTTGTATCTGTAATGAGAAATGTGATTCCAAAAGTTGTAATCTTAAACTCATGTCAAATTATTTTGAGCCTTTGATACCCTTTCTTTCTAATCCCATCCAAAAGCCCACATTACGGTCCAAAGAAAGACCTTCTGGTCAGTTTTCGAGAGATGGCAAGTCAAGCAAATAGAGTGATTCATATCAAGGTAATACTCCGGTCCAAGTAGGGAAAATAATGAAAATAAAAGAGTCTTATTGGTGAAAACCTTCACAGGCACCATAAGGCGATAGAAGTTGAGAGAAATAAAATGAGAGAGTCTTATTGGTGAAAACCTTCACAAGCACCATAAGGCGACAGAAGTTGAGAGAAATAAAATGAGAGAGTCTTATTGATGAAAACCTTTACAGGCACCATAAGGCGACAGAAGTTGAGAGAAACGAGAGAGTCTTATTGGTGAAAACCCCTCGAAGGGCACTATAAGGAGACAAGGAATTAAAAGGAGCAAACGAGATAAGCTTGATGGAAAGGATCTGTCGAGACGTGAAGCAGAATAAAAGATGTTGTTTCGGCAAAAGAAGATGGGTTGCGGGACCTTTTGAAATGCAAAGTAAGGCCATCAGAAAGATTGAGTGATATAATAGACTGGGTTGATTAATCCGAGATGGACGACATGATCGTTGAGATCGGTTATACCATTCAGATAAGTCCTTTTCCTTTTCTTCTCTTCAAATAATTCTTTGGGAAGAATTTTCTTTTTATCTTTGGAAGTCATCATCCTTCATTTCTTTTGGTTAAAGATTTTTTTTATATAGTAGTTTGTTTTTTAGAAGGATTTTCAGAGCTTACTACCAGTTTCCAATATGGTGCAAAGTAAAATGTTGATAGGACAGGCCGAAGATAACGTGACGGGACAAGAAAGACGTCATTATAAGACCAAATGATGGATTACTCTAAGATGTCGTGGAAAGTATGGAGTAAAAGTGGAAAACAACAATTGAGAAGTTGGTGAATACAGAAGCATCAAGAAGGTCGAAAGTTATCAGCCAAGTTTCAAGATAGTCGAACAACGCAGAGCATGGAAAAAGAAAAAAGGAAAACCATCCCCAACAGAAACGCCCCCCACGTTTTAAACTAACAAATTTTCTTTGATTGGAAGTAGGGACAGGAAATGTTATTGATGACGGAAAGACATGCCACAAGAAAGATTGTCAAACTGGGGCAGAAAATTTTCTTTCATTTCGAAAATTTTCTGGAAGTCTAACACAAGTTTTGAGGGAAGCGGTATCCCCAGCAGTTTTCGGAAGAAGGAAATACAAGTTTTAAAGAAAGTAATTTCAGGAGGAAGGTAACACAAGTCTTAAGGGAAGTAGTTCCAGAGGAAGGAAAACACCAGCTTTAAGGGAAGTAGTTTTTAAAGGAGGAAAATAACATATTCTTTGAAACACCGGTGTTATCCCCAGCAGTTCTCAGAGGAATGAAACACCAGTTTTGAGGGAAGCAGTTCTGAAAGAAGATAATTCAAGTTAGAAGGAAAATGGTTCAAGAGGCAGGAAGAAACAACGGCGATAGAACGCATCTTTTAAGTCATAATAGAAGTCAGGAGCCCGCCTGGAGAATGGAGGTGTTGTATTTTTAAGAAGTAGTCGAAGTCAGGAGCCCGCCTGGATAATGAAGGCATTATCTTTTAAGTCATAATAGAAGTTAGGAGCCCGCCTGGAGAATGGAGGTTGTTATATTTTCAAGTTGTAGTCGAAGTCAGGAGCCCGCCTGGATAATGGAGGCATTATCTTTTAAGTCATAATAGAAGTCAGGAGCCCGCCTGGAGAATGGAGGTGTTATATTTTTTAGAAGTAGTTGAAGTGAGGAACCCGCCTGGAGAATGAAGGTGTTATATTTTTAAGAAGTAGTTGAAGTCAGAAGCCCGCCTGAAGAATGGAGGTGTTATATTTTTAAGAAGTAGTTGAAGTCAGGAGCCCGCATGGATAATGGAGGCATTATCTTTTAAGTCATAATAGAAGTCAGGAGCCCGCCTAAAGAATGTAGGTGTTATATTTTTAAGAAGTTGTTGAAGTCAGGACCCCGCCTGGAGAATGGAGGTTGTTATACGTTCAAGTTGTAGTCGAATTCAGGAGCCCGCCTGGAGAATGGAGGTATTATCTGGTAAGTCGTAGTAGAAGTCAGGATCCCGCCCGGAGGGCGGAGGGTTACAACAAAAATCCCCAGCATAAACTCAAGTGCAGAAGTCAAAAGAGAGGCAACAATGGTCAAAGAAAGATAATTCGCATGTCGAAGGAGAAACAATTCGAATTTCACAAGAAAGAAAGAAACATCAGATGAAACACAAGCCAACAAGAAAGCAAGGCAGCAAGAGCAAGTTTGAAGATCTAGATAAGATTTTATAATTCCTAAGTTTAGTCTAGCTTTTTTGTTTTCTTTTAGCATGGTGTAATAAGGAGGTCAGTAAACAGATAGCAGCAGCAGCAATAGCAGTGACAACAAAACCACAGCTTCATGGTAGTCCCAGCTACCAAAACTTCCCGAACTACATTGACCTGATTCCCTTTTAGCCAGGGATATGTAGGAAACCTTTGAAGCAGAGGTTTGGTCAAATCTTTCAAAAATGCTTCACGGAGTAGCCTAACGGGCAAAAATCGCTCGTATCCACTCACTTTATCTTTACACGAAAACTCTCCATATTTCCGGACAAAGAGGGACAGCTGTGAGCACGTGATTTTTGCCCTACAAGAACTACTCCCAAAAATTTAAAATAAAATAGTTTTGCGTTGCTTGCGATTTATTTGTACTTGTCTGTGCATGTTCATTTTTACTTTAATTAAGAAAAATACAAAAATATATGTGTTGCATTTGCATTTACAATTTAGGATTAATTAAACAGTAATTTGTTTTACGAAAATCAAAAATCAAAAAATAACGTACTTCACATTTTTAGGGTTTAATGTCAAATTGTGTGATTATCTTTGTATTTAATTTTATGTGATAATTATTATTAAGGGTTAATTAGTATTTTTTAAAGTTAATTTTGAATTTTGGTAATTAGGAATCAAAAAGAAAATAAAAGAAAAAGAAGAAACAAGAGAAGAAGAGTTAAAAATCGGACTGGGCTGGTTTTAAAAGAAAGGTTCAGGCCCAATGTCACACCCCAACCCAGGCCCAAACCGGCTGGTCTCAGAGACGGCCAAAACGACGTTGTTTTCTGACACCCAATCTGGGCCGTTGATATGACTTGATCCAACGGTCCAGATCACCCCTCCCATAACCCGTGTTGACCCATTCCCCATACCCGTTCCTATACCCGCCCCGACCCCATTACTACTAAACGACCCCGTTTGGCTTAAGTAAATTAATCTGGACCGTTGGTTCCCATCATCCAACGGCCCAGATTAATCAACTTAGTTTCAATATGTCAAAACACCCCAAACCCCTTCACCCACCTCATTTTCACCCTTCGTCTTTTTCAGAGATGAACCAAACGACCCAACCAAACCCTAGCCGCCCTCATACCCCTTTGCCTGAAAGCCGGCGGCAACGATGCCGGTGACCATTAAATTCACACCCCTGAACCTTCTAACCACCCTTAACACAAATCCCTACCCCTTTAACCTCGAATCATTCTGGTTTGTTTCGAATCTTCAATCGAAGATTCGAGCAAAACCCTAAACCTACCCAACCAGTCCCAAGTTCACACCCCAGCTCCACCTGACCTCCCTCGTTCCCAAACCACCCTTACTTTTGTTTGAATCCCATTAGAACTAGTCGAATCTTAAATCGACTAACAAACCCAAAAAGGACCAAGACTGGAACCTATCCAAAATTAGGAGAGTTTTGAGGCTGTTAATCGACCTTAGTCGAGTGTGCTCAGTCGAGAACACTCGATTAAGGTCCATTTTTGGCCTCAGAAGTTCAAGTCGGAATTACGAAGGTCAATGAGAACGGAGTTCATTTGGTTTTTGAAATTTCGAGGTATTTCTTTTGTTTGCCTTTTTCTTTTGTTGTAGTTTTATTTCTGACTGATTAGTTCGTCATTTAGGTCAATTAATCATCCTCCTCTTTCGGACCTTTTTCTGGTCCAGTTTTTCTCGTCTTGGTCGATTGGCATATGTTGAATCGTTTGAGTATATTTGTTTTTTAGTTTGGTTGTAAAAGTCAGTGTCCGTAATATTCTTGTACAAAAACTGTGTCTAGTCTTGTAATTGGTTACTAGTATTACTAGTTCAAATGATCTCACTTTCTGTGATGTTTGACTCCTTGTTTTTTTTGTTGTTCATCATTTCACATATAAATTCAGCTATTTTCGTCCAGTATGTGACTGTATTTCATTCATTTTGTTTAGTTTAGAGTTGTGAATATAGTTAGTCATTCCCATGTAATGTGTCAATTATGGTTAGAAGTTCTAACCTGGTTATGTTCAAATATGTTTTATCCTGATTCGTTGGCCTTCATTTGGATACCATTTGATCTAATCTGAGTTCTAAGTTCGAACTGCTAAGTGAATTTGAATTAAATTGGTTATAGCTGCTGTAGTTTGGTGATCAATTAGGAATCAGCTTAGTTATTTGATTAAGGAGATTGGTTATAGCTGATGAGGTACATGGGATTGGACTAGGACAGTAAATCACAGTAATTTCAGGGGTAGTTTTGGGGTTTAAAAGTTTGGCAAAATGGTCTTGCTAAGTGGGCTGTCAGTAAAACACTTAATTAATATTAAATTAATGCATTTGTTTAGTGTTAATGGGGAACCAAACATAATGGTATGGGAGGCTTAAAAGGGATTGATTAAAATATGTTGCCCATATCTGTTTGAACATTAAATAAGGAAAAGACAAGGGATAATGGGGAAAAACATACTCTAGTGGAGTGCTAAAGGTATCATGGGCAGAATTCATTTTCTGAAATCTGCCTAGTGTTCTTACAGGCTGGCAGGGTTAGTGTTTGGGTATAAGAGGGAGGGACTTAGGACAGAGTTAGGGGTCTTGGTTTTTCTTTTGGGCAGACCTTAGAGGAAAAGAGCAATCTGAAAAGAGAGAGTAAAAGATAAAGGAAGAGAAACAGACAAGAAAAAATATGTTCCATTGAGGAAGTTTTCTGATTCTAGTTCATCTAGGATTAAAATAGCTTAAGTTTTCTTGGTATTGTTGAGTAACTGAAGCTTGAAAGGTACAAGAATATGATTTCAAGTTGAATCTGGTTTGTTCGACTGAGTTGATTGGTTATCTGCTTGGGTTTATTGATTGCTGGGGTTGATTCTTGGATTCTCTGGTGTCATTTGTTTTCTAAAAATTCTCCTATTGTCGTTGTTGAACCCTGCTGGATTGGTCATTTGCTGTTGTTGTTGCTGTTTGACTGACCCCCTCATTTTTCTTGGTTTATACTTCAACTTTCAGGTACACGGCTGTAACCTTGCCAATTTGTAAGCTGTAAATGTGAAGCATGAATATACATGAAGATTTGAAGCTTAAGTTTGATTTAGTTTATATACTGATTTGTACATTAAGATACTTCACTCACTAATATCATATAAATGTCTGCTGAATGTAACTGGACTAACGCGAACTATTGGACTATTTTTTAGCTGAAAACTGTTAAACGAATTAGATGCATGCTTGAAGTTTAGCTGAAAACTTGATTTAGTTTTCTGGTTTATGTATCAGAATGTTTGACTTCTTAACGTTATTAAGACCTTTGCTTGAAGTTGTACTAGTTGGATTGAAATTGTTCATGTCGTAATAAACTAAAAACTGTTTGTATTAGCATGGAATGTTAGTCGTTTTGTCTCAAATGAATATGAGTTTTCTTCTGCAGTTTAGTGTTAGTTGTAATTAGGTTCATTTAAATTGGTAGAATAAGTTGGGTTAGCTTCAGCTAGTTGCCTATTATCTTGTGTTGTAAATATGTTTGAAAAAGTAAGCCAACAATAATATAAACCTTTAATAGTTACCTTTCATTTCAATTAGCCCTACAAAGGGATTTTGAGTACCACATTTCATATCTGCTCTAATAACCGGAAGCGGAAGGAAGAAAGTATAAATTACAAAGCAAAACGAATCCACTGTTTAAATATGTCTGATTAAATGATGAGCACATTTGTGAGCCGTTTCATGGCTTGCACGGCTGCAAGGGTTCGCCCCCTTAGCCCCGCCTGTGCGGCTGATTCCGCCCCGTCTAGCTTGGGCCCGCCGGAGGCCCAATACCATGCATTTGATAAGAACCTTTGTCCATCGCCTGGATTGGGTTCCTTTGGGCCCAAAAGCTGAAATGGCATTTGGTCAACTAGTATTTAACTGATAGACTATGAGATTTCTTAACAACAATTAATTAGGATCTTTGTTTTATTCTTAGAGACAAACAAAAAATAGGAAATCATAGTCGTTTCTAGGCTAGCTTTCTAAACAATAAATGAGATGAGCCTCGCCGGACAAAGTACATAATTTGCAAGGCCCTCGTTAAATGTATATGTTAAAACACTTAGACTTCGGGACGGGCCGTTTAGCGAACTTCACGGCCTTCCCAAAAAAATAATAACGCGTTAGTCTCTTTTAGCACGTATTTTAATAATGTTACCTCCCTGAACTCGGGTGCACATTTATGTGACCCAAATCCAAATCTCAACAAAGTCGGAATGTGTCAAAAATGACGGGTGCATTTATGTGGCGCAGTTTGAGACGCATTTTCACGATGTTGCAATTCTCTTTTAAAATAATAGTAACAAAAGCGGTAAAAAGTTAAAATTCGCACATAGGTTCAGCATGTATAAAATCAGATAAATAAGCCGAATATGACAGTCGAGCGACCGTGCTAGAACCACGGAACCCGGGAATGCCTAACACCTTCTCCCAGGTTAACAGAATTCCTTATCCAGATTTCTGGTGCGCGTCTGTAATACAGAGTCATTCTTTTCCTCGATTCGGGATTCAACCGGTGACTTGAGACACCATAAATCTCCCAAGTGGCGACTCTGAATATTTAAATAAAAATCCCGTTTCGAATACCTTTAATTGGAAAAACTCTCTTACTCCCCCTACGCCCCTGCGGGCGCAGGGGAAAAGGAGGTGTGACACTATATAGCAATATATAGGGGTGTACATAGACCGGGTTGGTTCGGGTTTTCCAATTACCAAACCAAATCAATTGTCTCGAATTTTTAAATCTATTAACCAAACCAAACCAACAAAAGTCGGGTTTTTCAATCTCGACTTTTCTCGGATTTTTCGGTTTTCTCGGGTTTTTTCGACAAAATCTTCATAGCATAAATTTTATAATTTGTGCTCTAATATTTCTTAGGTCCTAGGATAAAACCATATAAGATGTTACCCAATAAAATAATACAAAATATTGTGAGATGAGTCATGATTATACTAAAATAGTCAACAAATCGCATAAATAAATATTGCTAATTAATAAGCCATAATAAAAATAAATATAATCTAAAAGTACTAAATCATGTTAAATAAGTACGACTAATAAGTTCGAAGTGTTAATTAGATGACTAAATAATATTAAAAGTAAGTTATGTATTTTCACTATCTAAAGTAACGAAAAACTAAGAAAATAAATATCCAATACTATTGTCATTCCTAGTATTGAATTGATTTTTTTTTTGTTAGCATTTTTATTGATTTGATTTTGCTTTGGAATTTATTTGAACAGTAACTTTTATGGGCTATAAATTATATTTGACCATTCAAAAAGTTCTAAATCAAAACTTGAAATAATACATTAAAATAGAGAACTATGAAAAGGTTAAAAATATTTATAAATTACATTACAATTATTATTTTTATGTATAAAATATTTTAAAATTTGTATACATGTAATGTCGGGTTGGTTTGACTTTTTTTTAAGTAAAAACCAAACCAAACCAATTATGGTCGGGTTTTTTTTCTAACACCAAACGAAATTAAACTAAATCATAATCGGGGTTTTTTTCTCGATTTGACTCGAATTATCGATTTGGTGCAATTTTCGATTTCGTTTGTACACGGATATACGTTTTGGCGGATGTTTTTAACAAGGCAATCATTTCAGTTCACGCCTATGCTCACCAAATCCGTTTAAATCTTGGTTACAGTGTGATACGAGGCTGCTGCTACCTATGTTTTCATTTATGTGATAGTACAATCTTTTTCTTTATTTAAAAAGAATAAAATAATTTTGTGTGTAAAATTAATTTAGCTTTACTTTTTTATTTTGTTCATAACATTCTTCATGATAAATTCTTATAATCACATAAATCTATGATAAATTGAAGATCACAATATTTTAAAGCCACACACAAATAATATTAACATATTCAAAATTTATACTCCCTCTTTTTCATTTTATATATGTGAATCTATTTAACTGGGAGTTTAAGCAAAAAGAAAAGACTTTTAAACTTGTGATGTAGAATGATGCACATATATTTTATGCGGCTATAAATCATTACATAAAGATGAATTATTTCTAAATATGGAAAGAATTTGTTTTTTGGCAAAATTATATAAATTAAAATGGAAAAAGTATACTCCCTCTGTTTCATATTAGATGAGATACTTTTCTTTTTAGTCTGTTCCAAAACAAATGACACATTTCTAAATTTGGAAATAATTTAATTTTAAACTCTTTTATTTTACCTATTTACCCTTAATGAGAAGCTTTTATAGCCATACAAATGTCATGGCCTCACAAACTTCTTACCCTCTAAGCTTTTAAGATCACAAGTTTCAAAAATTTTCTTCTTTTTTCATAAACTCCATATCAAATCAAACTAACTCATCTAATATGAAACGCAGGAAATATTTTTTTTAGTGTCTAGTCAAACTATCGATACAAGTACATACTTCTCTGTCCTTAAAGATCTGCCTTTTTTCTCAATCCAAATTCAGATAAATATTCTTTGAGAAAGCCGAGGGAACTGAACTGATTGCTTAAGCTGTTGTATTTCGTATTTGCAGAGGAGTCACAGTAGCAATGACAGCCGAGGGAACTGATTGGCTTTAAATGGAAATTGTAAATTTTGCAATAAATGGTTTGCTGTCTAATCATTTACTAGTTTACTAGGACTAGTACTGCTGCAGTTAACAGTAGCGGTAGCAGAATATAATCATCATTAAGATTCTGCCCTTTTAGGAGTAACTCTGAAATTAAACCTCCTAGCGCTTTCTGCTCCCTGCTATGCAGACAACAGAGCTCCCTACGTTAATAATATCTTAGTTTCTTCAAACTACGTTTATTGCACTACATTTACAAGTTTTTCTTTGCTCTTTTTTTTTCTTTGGTAAATAAAAGATTTTATTACCAAAATGGGTGTTTCTTTGCTCTTTTTTTTACCATAAAAGATTGCACTTCTGACTTACTCCCTTCGTTTACTTTTGCTTGACATGTATATTAAAAATAAATTTTTATTTTTGTTTGACACTTTACGCATATTAAGAGAAGACAATTTTTTTTCCTGTTATACCCACAATATTTATTACTCATTTCAAATCATTTTCTCAAATCCAATAAAATATGCATCAATTAATATGTGTATCATGGTAAATTATGCATTTCATTTATTATTTCTTAAGGGGCGTGAAAAGTCAAAACGTGCTAAGTAAAAGGGAATGGAGGGAGTATATTTGATTTATCTCAGCAATGTTCATTATTTTCCAAAGGCAGAATAGCCTAACAGACCATTCTACTTGTTCGGCTTTGACATCTGGATCCTCATACTTAACAGAGTTTCATCTAGACACCTCTACTCGTTCAAACGTAATATTTTAAACCCTTGTGACTATGCGTGTTCCTCAATTGTCTTATTGTATTATCCATGTCAGATAAAAATATTTCACGTCAATATTTTTATTCACAAAAAATTTAATTTTGAAAAAAAAAAAATTGGACCCTAAAATTTTCTCTCACATGCACCTTTACGCCTTTCTCTTTCTGAAAATCAGCCATCTTCCATTTGAGAACCAAAATTCATCATCTCATATTCTCTTTCAACTCTGAACCAAAATCCATCTTTTCTCTTTCTTAATATTTGTAAAACTAAATCTGCCAGTTTTTCATAGAAATTTAGTAAACATTTCATTTTGTTCATCTTCATTGAAATTAGATAACAAAAGTATCCAATTTAATTCGTTTAAATTCAGATCTTAGGCAATACCTTCAGATCTTGACCCCAAAAAAGAAAAAAGAAAAAAGACCATAGACTAGAACGACCACTAAAAAACAGCTGGGAAACCATAGCGACCCTTCCTCTATTTTTCTCTCTTTCTTACTTTCCAGAAATAATGTCAAAAACTCAACTCCTCTGGACAGTAGACCTTTAGACCAGTAAACAAGAACCTTCAAATTAGTGAAAAATCAAAATCACATCTCCGAAGTGACTAAAACCTTAAGTCTGTTTATTTTTTAACAAAAAAATTCCTTTATTGCTGCCTATTTTTAACTTGATTTGGAGGCTAACTTAGAAGAGACAAGGGATAGGAGAAACAGGCAGAAAGAAAAGAAAATTAGAGAGGCGGAAGAAGAGATGTGTGGGGGAGGGTAAAAAAATTAGGGGGGGGGGGAGGGGGGAAGGACCTCGATGGGGTGAAAAAATTAAGCAAAAATAAAAAAAATTTAAATCTTTTTATTTTTTGGTATTATTAGTTAGAATCATCAAATCTTACTCACTTCTTAAAGCGTGTAATCACGTATTTTATCCAACTCAGCAATAAAAATGTCACATAGTCTTGGTTAATGGTAAGAAGGGTTTAAAATATTACGTTTAAACGAATAGATGAAATTGGGGATCGATATGTCAAAACCGAATAACTAAAGGTGTCTATTAGGTTATTCCTCTTTTCCAAATATTGGAATAAAATAAAGTATGATAATACCACTGCATGCTAGACCTTCTTGTACCGAATTGTTTGTCCTTTTAACTTTTTGGGAGAACTTGAATTTTTAGTAGAGTGAGTTCATTTCAGACTATTAGTTGCCTAACTTTGCTTTGATAGCTTAGACAAAATCAAGTACTATATTCTATTTGTGGTACCATGGCGACATGCTCTTACTAATTTTTGACTTTTGATGAGCGCAAAATACAAAACAAAATTATTGCTCGATATTCAAAGATGGTATAACTTAATTATCGTTTTCATATGGATTGGATTTAAACAATGTTCGAATAATCTTCAGTTGATTACTATCCAGGAAAATTAACATTTGATTTGATGATTATTAACTATGATTAACTACTAAAAATTAAGTAATTAACAATTGATCACAAAAGACAGCAGATGAGCAATGAAGAAATATCAATGAGAGAAATTGTCATGACCCAAATTCTACTAGTTGTGATAGCACATAACCCAATCCGCTGGGTAAGCCAGTTAACAATAAAACCAGTACAAATGATACTTATTAAGAGAAGAAACGAAAATAAAACTTCTTTTATACAATGAATTCCCAAGGACTGGTAGTACAAATCTTGAGCTTCTAAGATTAAAATTTACAAAACTGGTATAAAATAAATACATCATCTGTTCGAAATGTACATAAACAGATTTTTATGAATCTAAGGCTACCATGAACAAGAGGCAGCTACAACCGGAAACATAGGTACGTCTTCAATTCCAGCTCCCGTCGAACACAACAATATCAGCATCCAACATCAGCATGCAAGGTGCAAAAGTGTAGTATGAGTACAACTGGCCCATGTACTCAATAAGCAATAAACCTAACCTTAGATTGAAAGTAGTGGCGAGCTGGAACATAGGTTGAAGTCCAACACCAATAGCCAACAACAGTTCATAACAACATAATGAAAGTAATAAAAAAAAGTAACTCAGAGATAAAATGCTTAACTCGTTCACAGTTCCAGAAAATTAGTCTGTCTTTCAAGTGTATCAGTGAAAAATCCAAATATTTTACCGAAATCGCTAAAAAAATATGATTAAGTTTGAAAACTGTGATTTTCCCAAAGGCTTACAACAGATAAATATTAAATTTTCAAATGACATGAGGAAAATACATCTCTATGCCTATATGTCAATGTATGCATGCCAATTGTAATATCATACGGTGATAAAACCATATGCATACTTTCGGTGCATCATGCACTCAGTCCTCCCAATCACTCAATCCTCACAGTCACTCAGTCCTCCCAATCACTTGGCACTCGGTACTTGCACTCAGTAGGTACCTGCGCTCACTGGGGATGTGTACAGACCCCAGAGGGTCTCCTTTAGCCCAAGCTCTATAATAAGCCAATCATGGCATAAATTAGTAAAATATGTTGCGGAGTGCAGCCTGCTCCTTGTCACACCTCCTTTTTACTACCCCCGAAGGGGTATAAGAGAGTTTTTTCCAATTCAAGTGACAATCGAAACGAGATCATTTAATTAAAAATCAGAGTCACAACTTGGGATAATTTATGGTGTCCCAAGTCACCGGTTTAAATCCCGAGTCGAGGAAAGATTGACTCTGTTTTGCAGTCCGCAAACGCAGAAATCCGGGTAAGGAATTCTCTTAACCCGGGAGAAGGTGTTAGGCATTCCCGAGTTTCGTGGTTCTAGCACGGTCGCTTTGATCATACTTGGCTTATTAAATTGTCTAACTACTGATTCTAAAACCTATATGCATTTACCTTTCACCGCTTCTTAATTAAGAAAATTATCTTGAAACCGGTCACGCGTACGTGTAGCCATTTGTTTGGCGCGTCAAAAATCATGTCACGCGAACGTGTCCACAATTTATAACGCTTTATTATTATTAAAAAAAATTGGCCGAAATTGCGTGAACGCATACTCCGAATTGATTTTTCTTAGAATCGTAATTATGTTACGCGAACATATACATAATCACGGTGATAGATTTATTAAGAACATGCCTAAAGTATATTGTCAATGTTAACGAATTTTTCCCTAAAACTTAGAGATGCGAGACCAATTTTATCACTAAGAAATATAAAATTATTTACAAAAAAATGTGGGCTAGCATCGTGTTACTGCATACATGGAACTTAAATTCCTCGATCAAAATAAGTCTAACTCCTAGCGTAGTTCACATAAGTAACATATACTCACAATAGCAATTTGGTTGCTATGAGTACAAGGAAGCAAGTCCAATCCCAATGGAAATAAAATTATCCTAATCAACGACACCAGTAATGCCTCTTTCATTTGGCGGAAATGAAACAATGACATATACCATAATCAAGGATAAACAACAAAGTTCATTCGAAACAAAATAAAAGGCAATATAACAGTTCTTATATCAACGAGGAAGATTAGGCATTATCAGGTCATTCATCACAACACCTCAAGCTAACAGCACACATAAAGAAAAAAGAAAAGAGGGACTTTTAATTGAATTTGGAATTTAGATGCCTAGACTGTTTTGAGGATCACAAGCAACAAAATCATGAACAGAACCTCGGCAGGCAGTGGACTGAAATCGAGCGAACGACATAACCAAACTTGAGATGGCAGTTAAACTCAATCAAGTTTGAGAATCGCACTTCGAACGACACCTCAAATTATGATCGAAAATCAACTTGAACCTCACATAAACTCCTATTTTTGCTACCCAAGAATCGAAAAGAAAAGGGAACTAATATTTTGCTTTTTTTTTTTGAGTTTTAAAGTCTGAGGAAAACAGAAAGAACTTGTGATTTTATATGAAAGAACTTCCAAAACAGAACAGGAAGAAACGAAAATCAAAAGCTAAAATCCTACAGCCCTCTTCTTGCCGATTTCAAAAAATTAGATGGATTAAGCTAAGCTAACAAAATCACAGAACATTAGAGTTCCAGCATTCATCTCGTGCTTAAACTGCAAAACAAGCCAAAAGAAAACTCCACGACAACAGCCCATAGGATACATCACTACTTTACGATCTGCTTAGCCATCACAAATCAGCCAACTCTTAATCAACACATACTAAACCAAGCAAATATACGGATAATCCAACATATACTCATTCAAACCACATCTTAAATATACACTAGTTAGATTGACTTAGCATTTATCATTTAGATTCACATGAAAGCAGTAAAGGATAAGAAGGAACCTGAAAATCGAAATTTTGATTATCCTTTGATGTTTGAATGTGATACAAACAGTAGAAAGCTAAATAACAAGCTCGAAAGGAAAATCAAATACTGAAATCTGAGCCTTAGCAGCAAGCGCGACGGACTCGAATCAACCCCGACTCTTGAACTCAATCGAACTCCATTTTTAACAAAATCCAGATTGAAATAAAAAAATAGAATCTACGCATTTCGAAATTTTTAGACAATAATCGAAATTAAAAATGGAAGCACAGAACACTAAATATATTTCTCTTTTTTTTTTTTTGTATTTTTCTTGTTCTGGAACTAAAAATGAGGATGAACAATAGAGAAGAAGAAAAACTTTTAGAACCCTAATTTTTTTCTCAAAAGTCTCAGACCTAGAAATCTCCTCTGAAAAATATCTCCCAAAATCCTTTCTCCGAAAAAATCTCTCCAGAAATCCCCCTCTACAAGAAAAGGGTTTCACATTATATATCCCTCCAAAGATCTCGAACCTTTTTCCTTTATCTCCAAGAAAATTCCCCAAACAGATTTTCACCCCGAATTCTGAGATTTTTCCCTTCTTCTGATGAAAAATGGACAAATGGAGGGAGTCGATCAAATTCAATCCAATCCAACGCTCCCCATTTTTTCATATATCATCCGAAAGGTATAAATCCAAAATAAAATCAAAGAGAGAATGTGAGGAAGAGGGAATCTGTCAGAAACGGTTAGCTATGGCAAGAGGAGATAAGGTAAAACGCGTGGTGCGAGTTTAGGTTTCACTCGCCTGAATTTTGGCGATTTTTGGGAAGGAATTCGGTTGTTTGGAGAAGAAGAACAATGTTGTCGTTTGGGTCTTGGGAGATTTAGGTTTTCTTTTGTTTTGTGTGTTATAATTGGGATGGGTCGGGTTTGGGCGTAGGTTGGGCATGGGTCTGGGCGAGTAAACCGGATTTTGGGTCAAAGGGGTTGGGTCTAGCAGCCTTTTTCCTTCTAATTTTCCTCTTTTTTTGTGATTGTTTTTTTTTCTTTTTCCCTTTTTAACTAATTAAACAAAATTCAAATCAAAGCCCTAAATTAAATTAATCTGCAAAATTAAACTAATTATCTACTATAATATTTATATAAATTAATTACTCTTAAATTAAAAGAGGAAATTACTAATTTAAAATTAAAAGGCTAAAAATGCAAAAGTAAGCCAATATTTGTGATTTTCATTTTTAATAAAGCAAATAATTACCGAATTATCCTAAAAAAATATAAAAAATGACCTAAATGCAATGCATGGTATTTTTGGCTTTTTTATGATTTTTAATAAAAATAAACATGCAAAAAAAAATGCAAATAATTAGCACGAATTTTCAAAAAATCCTATAAAATTGTAAAAAATGGAGAAAATTATTTTTCTTTTATTTTATGGGATAATTCTTATAGGGCAAAAATCACGTGCTCACAGCTGCCCCTCTTTGCCAGGAAACACAAAGAGTTTTAGTACAAAGATAAAGTGAGCGGATACGAGCAATTTTTGCCCGCTTGAATACTCCGTGGGAAGCATTTTTGAAAGATTTGACCGCACCTTGCTTCCGAGGTTGCCTACATATCCTTGGCTATAAAGGAATCAGGTCAGTGTAGTTCGGGAAAATAATGGAGACATGAGTTGGAGAGCCGAGTGAGGTGCCGTTCCTTCGAGGTCCCGATCCACGGTTCCTGTTATTACATAAAAAATCAACATAAAAAAAACTAACTAAGCCTGTCAACTACCATTTACAAGATTCGTATCTATATCTTCAAACTTGATCTTGCAGTTCCTGTTGCTCTGTTGACTCGTACTCTCCAGGTGAAATTCCTTTGTTGCTGACTTGAATTGTAATCTAAGATGCTTTCCCTTTTCTTCAGGCGGGCGCCTGATTGCTGAACTTGAACTGTATTCCCTTGCTCTCCAGGTGGGCGCCTGATTGCCAAAACTTCAACTGTATTCCCTTGCTCTCCAAGTGGGCGCCTGATTGCCAAAACTTGATCTGTATTCCCTTGCTCTCCAGGTGGGCGCCTGATTGCCAAAACTTGAATTGTATTCCCTTGCTCTCCAGGTGGGCACCTGATTGCCAAAACCTTAGTTGTATTCCTTTGCTATCCAGGTGGACACGTAATTACAACATTTGAACTGTATTCCCTTGCTCTCCAAGTAGGCGCCTAATTACCAAATCTTTAACTGTATTCCCTTGCTTTCCAGGTGGGCGCCTGATTACCAAATCTTTAATTGTATTCCCTTGTTCTCCAGGTGGGCGCCTGATTACCAAATCTTTAGCTGTATTCCCTTGCTCTCCAGGTGGGCGTCTGATTACCAAATCTTTAGATGTATTCCCTTGCTCTCCAGGTGGGCGCCTGATTGCCAAAACTTTAACTGTATTCCCTTGCTCTCCAGGTGGGCGCCTGATTACAACATTTGAACTGTATTCCCTTGCTCTCCAGGTGGGCACCTGATTACATTATTTGAACTGTATTACCTTGCTCTCCAGGTGGGCGCCTGATAGCCAAAGCTTTAACTGCTCCTCCTTGTTCTCCAGGTGGATGCCTGATTTCAACAAAATAGACAAAACAAAGAAAATTTTCTGCCCTAGTTTGGTAGCTAGGCACATATGTGAGTGTTAATTGAATCATGCCACCAAATATCACTAAGAATTTGAAAGCTAGATCCCATTATCCAGGAGGGTCCTGAAAACTCCTAGTTAAATGACAGTTTAAATCTAAATTATATCTTCTAAAGGTATGACTTCCGCTAAATCTTGTTACCTAAGAAGGTCTTAAAACTACGTCCCATTATCCAGGAGGGTCCTGAAAATCAAAAATCAAGTCTTATCTTAAGAGTGACAACTTTTACAGCTGAATTGTACTACCCTACAGCAGAACCTACGCTAAATCTTGTTATCTAATGGAAATCTTAAAGCTAAGTCCCATTATTCAGGAGGGTCCTGAAAACTCCTAATTGAATCCTATCTCAAGCATGCAAACTTTGAAGCCAACTTATATTCCTTTGGGGTACATTTATGCTAGATTTTGCTAATCATGGTTGTTTTGAATTTTAAACTAGGTTCCATTTTCCAGGAGGGTCTTGAGAATTTATGATCAAACCTGTCTGGTACTTGTTTTCCCTTACGGGGGTTTTTCCGAAACAAACGAAATTTTCTGCCCCTGTTTCAATCAAAGAAAAATCTTGTCAGTTTAAAATATGGTGGTTAGTTTGTGACATTCTTGCTGAAGGTGACCTTTTTGTTTCCGTGCTTTGTTTTGACTGGCTTCCCCAGATTGGCCAAAAACTGTTTGATTTTCTGACTAACTTTCACCCACATGACCTTGGATAACCCGAGTGTTCTATACCCAACTGTTGTGTTGCATCTCTGACCTATCTATCTGCACCTTTGCATTTCCCACGAAATTACTAAACCATTTCACCGATGGAACTTTTGCTGACTCTTTATATCCCATTTCACATCATATTATCTCTAACAATGCTTTGGTCGCGCTGTGCTTTTGTGCAATTTTGGAAGTTGGTAGAGATCTTTGAAATATTTTCTTATTCGCTTAAACAGAACTGACATTAGAAACATCTTAGAGAAATAAACCCAGAAGAAATAAAATGCAATGACTTTGAGAGTTAGGGATAAGAAAAATCCAAAACTGGAAGACTGTCTGAAAAGGAAAAAGAAAAGAAACTTATCTGAGTGGAGAAGCCGGCACCAATAATCATGACATGCATTTCAGATTAATCTGCCCAGTCTGTCCAACCAATCAACTTTCAGTTGTCGTACTTTACGCCCCAAGATCTTTAAAACCCAATTTCTTCACCAAAACCTTGTCCTTGTTCGGCCTGCGGTGCCCCGAAGGATTTTCACCAGCAAACCTCTCTCATTTGTTCATATCTCAATGCACTTTCGTCTTAAGGTGCCCATGAAGGTTTTCACCAATAAGACTCTCTTATTTTAATTTCTCTCAGCTTTCATCGCCTTATGGTGCCCGCGAGGGTTTTTACCAATAAGACTCTCTCATTTTTATTTTCTTTGTTTGGATCGGAGTGTTGCCCCTGATATGAATCACCTCCACTTGCTCGACTTGGCATCTCTCGAAGACTAATCGGAAGGTCTTTCTTTGGACCGTAATGTGGGTTTGGATGGGGCTAGAAAGAAGGGTATCAAAAAGCTCAAAACAATTCAAATAGGTTCAAGATTATAACTTTCGAAATCAGATTTCTTACAACAAACACAACTTCTGCCCCAGTTTCTTTGCTTAGGGACTTTTGAATTTTTACTTTGATGGGACCAAACTGTGAGACTGCCTACGTATCCTTGAAAGGTATCAGGTCGAACGTAGTTCATGACATAGAAATTGCTTTGTTGTGTTATTCTCTCCTTCCTCTCTCCTTTCTTTTCCCTTTTCCTTTCTTCTTTCTTTTTCTTTTTGTTGTTTTGTTGTTCTTCTTCTCTTTTTTCTTTACTTTTACTCTTTTTTTATCTTTTTTTTTTCATTTTCATCATTTTTTTTCTTTTCCTTTACTTATCTTTCGCGCTTGCGTCTCTGAATTTTGTCATTGATTCCAAAAGAGGAGTATGAAAGGAAATAAATAAGGTTCAAAAGGGGTAACAAAGGATAAAGTGTTTAGATAGCAGAACAAAATGCCCTCGTCATTCCAATCTTTAAAACATGTCAAGTACAAACAAGCACAATTTGACCAAAGAAATCATACATAATATCTTTTGACCGTATCAAAATTGATAGCCATTTCTACACATTTGACTTCTACATCTGTTAAATACAAAGCACCATTGGACAATACTTTTGTTACGATGAACGGCCCCTGCCAATTTGGGGCGAACTTGCCTTTTGCTTCAGCCTGATGTGGGAGGATACGTTTCAATACTTGCTGACCCACTTCGAATTTCCGTGGACGCACCTTCTTGTTATATGCTCTTGTCATTCTCTACTGATACAACTGACCATGACATACTGCTTCCAATCTTTTCTCATAGATCAAACTCAGTTGCTCCAGGAGGGTTTTGACCCATTCATCGTCATCAATTTTGGCTTCTGCGAAAATTCGAAGGGGTGGAATTTCAACTTCTGCGGGTATCACTACTTCAGTGCCATATACCAACAAATAAGGAGTTGCCCCTGCTAAAGTACGAACAGTAGTGTGATAACCCAGCAATGCAAAGGGCAGCTTTTCATGCCACTGCCTAGATCCCTCTACCATTTTCCAAAGTATCTTCTTTATGTTCTTGTTGGCCGCCTCAACTGCTCCGTTCGCCTTGGGGCGGTATGGGGTGGAATTGCGAGGTGTAATCTTAAACTGTTGATATACCTCTTTCATCAAATGACTGTTGAGATTAGCACCATTATCTGTGATGATTGCCTTTGGGATCCCAATAAATGATATTTGAGTGCACAAAATCGACTACTGCTTTCTTGGTCACGGACTTGAAAGTTTTAGCTTCAACCCACTTGGTGAAATAATCAATGGCCACCAGAATGAACCTGTGCCCATTGGATGCTGCTGGTTCAATTGGTCCAATAACATCCATATCCCAAGCAACAAAGGTCCATAGTGCAGACATTGTACTTAATTTAGATGGCAGAGAATGAATCAAATCTCCGTGTACTTGGCATTAATGACATTTGCGCACAAAACTGATACAATCTCGCTCTAGGGTGAGCCAATAATAACCTACTCGAAGAATCTTCTTTGCCAGAACATACCCACTCATATGCGGTCCACAGACTCCGGAATATACTTCGGTCATGATAGGCGTGGCCTGTCTAGCATCTATGCATCTTAACAATCCAAGATCTGGATTTCTTTTGTACAAAACCCCTCCACTGAAGAAAAATCCACTTGCCAACCGTCGAATTGTTCTCTTTTGATCACCTGTGGCTTGTACTGGATATACCCCCACCCTGATATACTCCTTGATATCGTGGAACCATGACTCACCATCAAGTTCTTCTTCCACCATATTACAGCAAGCATGCTGATCGCGGACCTGAATCTGCAAAGGATCCACATAAGCCTTATCTGGATGATGTAACATTAATGCCAAAGTAGCCAAAGTATCGGCAACTTCATTATGAATCCTTGGAATATGCCTGAACTCTATTGATTGAAACCGTTGACAAAGATCATGCAAATATTGTCGGTACGGTATGAGCTTTAAATCCTGTGTTTCCCATTCTCCTTGAATTTGGTGCACCAATAGGTCCAAGTCTCCCAAGACCAAGACTTCCTGGATACCCATGTCTATGGCTAACCTCAAACCCAAGATGCACGCCTCGTACTCAGCCATGTTGTTAGTACAGTAGAAATGAAGTTGAGCCATAATAGGGTAGTGATGCCTTATTTCAGAAATAAGTACCGCTCCTATCCCAACGCCTTTCATGTTAGCAGCCCCATCAAAGAAAAGTTTCCAACCTGGCTTTTCAACCTGTTCCACGTCATCAATGTGCATTACCTCTTCATCAGGGAAGTAAGTTTTCAAAGGTTCATATTCTTCATCCACCGGGTTCTCGGCCAAATGGTCAGCCAATGCTTGGGCTTTCATTGCAGTCTGAGTCACATAGACGATGTCAAATTCTGTGAGTAAGATCTGCCACTTTGCGAGCCTCCCTGTGGGCATAGGCTTCTGAAAGATATACTTTAATGGATCCAAGCGAGAAATGAGGTAAGTAGTATAAGATGACAAATAATGCTTCAACTTTTGCTACCCAAGTTAGGGCACAACATATCCTTTCAAGGTAAGTGCACTTAACCTCATAAGATATGAACTTCTTGCTGAGACAATATATGGCTTGCTCCCTCCTGCCGGTGATGTCATGCTGACCCAATACACAACCGAATGAATTGTCCAAGACCATCAAATACAGAATTAAAGGTCTCCCTGGTTCCAGTGGGACCAACATAGGTGGGTTTGACAAATACCCCTTTATCATATCAAATGCTTCTTGACACTCATCTGTCCACTTGACCGCAACATCCTTCTTTAACAGTTTGAAGATAGGTTCACAAATTGTCGTGAGTTGGGAAATAAACCTGCTGATGTAGTTCAACCTCCCTAACAGACTCATCACCTCAGTTTTATTCCTTGGGGGTGGCAATTCTTGGATAGCTTTAATCTTTGACGGGTCCAATTCAATACCCCAATGGCTGACTATGAATCCCAGCAGTTTTCCAGACGGAACACCGAATGCGCATTTTGCAGGATTGAGCTTAAAATTGTACATGCAGAGCCTTTGGAAGAACTTTCTTAAATCTCCGACGTGGTCAGACTGCTTCCTGGACTTTATGATCTCATCATCCACGTAAACCTCGATCTCCCTGTTTATTATGTCATGGAATATGGTCATCATTGCCCTCATGTAAGTTGCCCCAGCATTTTTCAAACCAAAAGGCATGACCCGATAGCAATACGTTCCCCGTGGCGTAATGAATGCCGTCTTTATGCATCTTCCTCATCCATTAAGATCTGATGATAGCCCGCATAACAATCCATAAAAGACCCAATCTCATGTTTGGCACAATTTATCAATCAAAATGCGGATATTTGGCAATGGGAAATTGTCCTTTGGACTTGCCTTATTGAGATCATGGTAATCAACACACACCCTGGTCTTGCCATCCTTCTTTGGCACAAGCACTATATTGGCTAACCACGTAGGATACCGCGTGACTCGAATGACTTTTGCACCAAACTGCTTGATGACCTCTTCTTTAATCTTCGCACTCAGATCAGTTTTAAACTTCCTCAACTTCTGCTTGACGGGAGGGAATGCCGGGTCAGTGGGCAATTTGTGAACCACCAAGTCAGTGCTTAGACCCGGCATGTCGTCATATGACCATGCAAAAATATCTTTGTACTCAAACAACGCTTTGATTATCTCTTCCCTGAGTTGTTTTCAATATGGACACTTATCGTAGTTTCTCTAATTTTATCGGGGTCCCCTAAATTGATTGCTTATGTATCACTCAGGTTAGGTTTGGGTTTTTCTTCAAAATGGCTTAATTCTTTACTAATCTCTTCAAAGGCCTCATCCTCATCGTATTCTGATTCATCATTACACTCTATTTTTTGAATTATTATCTCAGAATTAGCTTGGCTTTTAAGACTGGGCCAAAGATTCCTCATGTATGTCATGTCATTGAAACCAGTATAAAAAAAACTGTACAAGGAAGAAAAGAAAAACAAAAACAAAAACTATCAGGAATGATGAAAAAGGGAAATTGCATTTCATTGAAATTAAAAGATAACAAGGTTTATACATCCAAATGGACGGAACATAGAATCTGAATTACAACCCTGGAATAATCTAGATAAACTAAAAGAAAATCAAAGCAAACTACCAAAACTCCTTCATGGTGGGGAAAGGAGTAGCTTCCCAATTGTTAATCTTTGCACTGGGCCCAACAAATTTCACATCCGCCTTGCTGGAACCCTCTCTAGCTTCCACCATGTTTACCTCGTTGAACAACTTTTCGAACCTTTCAATCAACTCTTTATTATGACCAACCACAGAGCTGGGAACTATTGTTACTGGGCGTTTCTTGGTGCCAGGCCTGACAAATGATCTGGAGAGAAATGGGACAGGCTTTGGGAGGACCCATGCCCTCTGTTTTAACTTTCTGGCTCTTTTCACGTCTATAACTGTGGGCTTGAATCCCAAACCAAATGTATCCAAGTTTTTGGGGAGGGACACTGGCTGTACGATACCTTGCAGAGATGCACCCAGACCCTTGCCAGGTACAAAACCATTTTTCAACATTTCAACGGCTACCATGACTGATGCGGCAGCTACCTTCGGAATTGGAACGCACTTCCCTTCTAGAATTTTCTCTACTGACACCGTGTCAAAAACCTGATAAACCCATGGCCCCTTGTCGTCGTCAACCTCAATGAATGGTACAATGACATCACTGTGAGCGCATAAGTTATCCTCGTCGTGCACAACGATTTCCTATCTGTCCCATTCAAACTTGACCATCTGATGCAGTGTAGACGGGACTACTTTGGCAGCATGAATCCAGGGTCGACCCAACAACAGATTGTACAAAACAGCCACATCTAGCACCTGGAACTCCATGGTAAATTCAACTGGTCCTATTGTCAGCTCGAGCACTATGTCACCGACTGAATCTTTCCCTCCACCATCGAACCCCCGAACACAAATACTGTTCTTGTGAATTCTTTCATCATCCACTTTCAATTTGTTCAGAGTGGAGAGAGGGCAAATGTTCGCACTAGAACCATTGTCGACTAATACCCGAGTAACCATGGAATCTTTGCATTTCACCGTAAGATAGAGGGCTCTATTGTGCTCAGTACCCTCCACGGGCAACTCATCATTAGAAAAACTGACTCTGTTTACCTCAAATATCTTGTTTGCTACCTTTTCCAAATGGTTTACTGAGAGTTTGTTAGGAACGTGAGCCTCATTTAGGATTTTCATCAAAGCTCGATGGTGCTCGTCTGAATGGATTAACAATGACAACAGTGAAATCTAAGCAGGCGTCTTCCTCAACTGCTCCACAATGGAATAGTCTTACACTTTCATATTTCTTAAAAACTCTTCTGCCTCTTCTTCGGTCACATCTTTCTTTACTAGCACTAGGTTATCTTTGGAGGTTTTAGCTTTTCTTAGCTCCTCGGGGTCAAAGCATCTCCCCGACTGCGTCAATCCGTGAGTCTCATAGTGGTTTGGTGGTGGGGTCGAGGCTGATTATAGTGTTGAGGTGAGCCCCTGTGTCTGAACCAAACTTCTGAATCAATTGTTGCTATATCCTCTTTCTTCTTCTTTCCAATTACTCCCCCAGTTCCACTTTGAATGGCCTGGGTGGTTGCCTTGATAGCCGAATAGCTCATGATTTTGTTTGTCTTGAGCCCTTCTTCTACCATATCGCCCATCTTCACCATTTCATTGAAGGACTTGCCTATAGCTGATACCAGATGACCGTAACAAGTAGGTTCTAAGGCCTGCAGAAAATAATCCACTATTTCACTTTCTTTCATTGGAGGGTCCACCCTTGCTGCCTGTTTTCTCCACCGAAAACCATACTCCCTGAAGCTTTCATTGTGCTTTTTCTCAATCTTTGTTAAGGATAGACGATCCGGAATGATATCGAGATTGTACTGGAAGTGACAAGCGAATGCTTGGGCTAGATCATCCCATGTATACCACCTTCCGTGATACTGCCGGGTATACCACTCCAGCGCCGAACCACTCAGACTTTGACTAAAATATGCCATTAGAAACTCGTCTTTCCCGCCAGCTCCCCTCATTTTGCTACAAAAACCTCTCAAATGCGCCACTGGATCACCTTGCCCATCATACAAATCAAACTTGGGCATCTTAAAACATGCCGACAATTGCACATCTGGAAATAGACATAGATCTTTGTAACCCACACTTACCTGACCTCCCAACCCCCGCATGTCTCTGAATGACTATTCCAGGCTTTTAACTTTTCTGAACATCTCCTCATGTTCGAATTTTTAGATGGTTTCCCAATTTCCACAGGGAGATCAAAAATAGGAGTGTAGGAATAGGGTTCTGGAGCTTTGAAAGTTGGCTCCGGGGGGGAATATTGGTTATCATGGGCTTGGAATAAGGGCTCACTGGAGGATCTGTGTAGTGTAGCGGGTGGGGGTGCCACGAAGACAGGAGTGGCTGGTGGAGAAGGGTATGAAACTGGTTTAGGTGGCGGGGCTTGTGGTGTTTGGGAGGTGGTACTCTGGTAGTGGTGGTAAATGGGAAAGCTCGGGGATAAATCAGTAGCAGGAGGTTCCTGAGACTGAGCCAATGGAGGGACGAAGGCAGGGTTGGCAGGATAAAGTGGTGGTGGGTGCCTTTTTACCCATGCCTGATACATCTCGGCCATTTGTTGTTTCAACTTATACATCTCTTCTTTCAAATTGACATCCGACTCTTCCCCCTCCCTCAAAATATTGATAACACTCGCATCAAGTTCCTGGTTAGCCATGATTGATTTGTTTTTGGACCGGGTGTTGTATGGGTGAGTTGCCAGAATGCCAAACAAACTAACCACCTTCCTGTACTGGTTTGTCAACAACAAACTTGTTAGTGATTAGAGCTTAACAGATAGGCAACCGCACATTTGAGAAATGAATGCACCTAAGGAGTTAACCGTCTCTATTATGCATTTGATCGGTTGCTTGCGTCATCCCGACTTTTCCTTATTTCCATTTGCAACTTCTCTTTCTCTCCTTTCACTTACACCTTTCTCTTCTTGATTTCTCGTTGTTCTTTACTCTTTCATTTTTCTTTCTTATTTTGCGATTGTTTCCTTCTCACGGTTTCTTATTTTCTCTCTTTTTCTTTTGTTTTTGCTCTCTTTTTCTTTTTCTTTCTCTCTTTTTTTTCTCGTTTTCCTCTCTTTTTCTTTTCTTTTCTCCCTTCTTTTTGTTTTAGTTATGATCGAATCCTATGGAGATTGCCTACATATCATGACACCGCCTGAATCAGACCAAGCGTAGTTCTAGGGGATAAAAATAAGTAATAAAATATTTTGGGATTTTTATATTTTCATAAAAAGAAAAATGCTTTGATTACAAAGACTCAAAAACTAACAGACTCAAAAAGACACTGACAGACTTTGATGAAAATACAGACTCAAAAACAAACTAACAGACTCCAACAAAAAGATGAAAATACAGACTCGAAAATATACTAACAGGCTCCAATGAAAATCACGAATACATCAACGCCTCAACTGCTCCTGGGGCCCGCAGGACATCACTCAGTCTCGCCACGGGCCTATGCGCTAAATCCTCTTGGAGGTGGTAGAGATCTTCCATTATCTGGCGGACAAAGGTCATCACAATGACAAAGAACATGGATCTAGTCATATCCTCACAACTGCTGCACTTCATCGTGATGTAGTCGGCGATCCTTCTGACTCTCTCTCTTATGATACCCTTTTCTTGCAACAAACGCCCAATCTACTGGGCCCTGGCTTCCAAAGTCTGTTCGGCTACATGATTCTATTCTTGAAGTTGTTGCAAATCTCTTTCTAACTGTGCCATTGCTGCATAACAATGTTCTCTTTCTGCCTTAAAGTCTTTTGCTTACTTGATCATTTTGTTCTCAAAGATGGTGACCCTTTTCTTCAACCCCACAATCTCATTGTCATATTTTTATTTTAACTGTTTAACTAAGCACTCTCGTTCTTCCGCATTCTTAGCCAATTTTGTTCGAGCCCTTGCTAATTCACCCTCTGCCTTGTTCAAGTCAAAACTATACTCACTCACCTTCAGCCTAATGTTATCTATAAGCTTTCCATCTTTTGCACTTCTGGCGAGGTTTTCGGCTGCTATTTTTATTTTCTGAATCTGGGCTCGAAGGGCATCATTTTCTTTGTCTAACCTTTTCTTTTCGCCTTCGGCTTTTTGTGCTTGGAGATCATTGTCGAATTCCATGTTTCTCAGTTTTTCTTTCAAGGCATGAATCTCAACTTGATATGTCTTTTCTTTTTCCCTCATGCCAACCTTTCTTGTATTTTGTTGTCAAAAGCTTGAATATGAGGTATTTTGGCAGGCCTCTCGGGCTCGGGCTCTAGATCGTTGTTTACGCAAGACCTTTTCTCAAACCAAGCAGCATAGTTTGGATCTACTTCCCCCTTTGCCACATATGGTACCTGAGTGCCATTTTTCAAATACCGACATTTATTCCAATCCTGCTGAACTAAAGCCTCGGGCAATGCAACTTCTGGATGCAACTCTATGACCTGGGTGCTTAGATCTTCATCTTCGGGCACAATCTGATATCTTCCCAATTGCCTCAAGACCCTCTATGACACATATGGCTGGATACTCTTTACACCCATCAACCTCAGGTAGCCCTTGGTAGTAGTCATGTATATGGCTTCTGTCCTCGGGATCCATCCTATAGTCCACTCGACCTGACCTGCTTTGAGAGCTTTCAAGTGGGAGACCCATGCTTCAAACCTTTCTGGCACGTGGTAATCCTTTACCCTCTTCTCGTAATTGGCGATGAAGTTACCCGGGCTCGAACCATAACTCATGAATCAGGGGTGATGGCGAAGATGCTCGATCAACCGCATTTGTAGAAGGACATTGCAACCTTCAAATAATTGAGCCGCGACTTTGCATAATGTCAATGCTCAATAAATATCCGCCAGCACCAACGGGACAAGTGTATGATCTTCCTTGGTAGTGAGGATTTGTGCAATTCTAACCATACGAATATACACTATCCCTTCCTCATTTGGAAAAACCATAATCCCCAAGAACGCTACAATAAACGCAAACCGACGATGAATTTGCCAAAGGCCCTTATCTTGTTTATTTCTCAAACCCTTTTCATGCGTTTCGAAACCAGCTGAGTGCCCGAACTTGAATTATAAGAAATGGAAAGCACAACACCCTTTTTTACATGGGCTTTCTTCATCTGTTTACTGATATTTAGGAGGTCAAAGAACTTGTGCACCGACGGAGCCCTCGGAAATATAAGTTGTTGCTTCCTCAAATCCCAGCCAAACTCAATGTATCCAGCCATTTCCTCCAAAGTAGGGGTGATCTCAAAGTCCGAGAAACGAAAAACATTGTGGGCAGGGTCCCAGAAAGTTACCAAAGCCTTGATTAAATCTTCCCGTGGTTTAATCTCAAAAATGTTTATAAGGGCACCCAACTGCTTTTTCACCCATTTCTGACCATCTTCATCTAGATCATTCCACCACATACGCAAGTGCAACTGAGCCTATTCCCTAACCACTTCTGGCGGATCATGGATAGTATTCATTTGTTCCTGTGGGAGGTTAAGGTTAGGGTTGACTCTAGTGGACTTTTTTTTGTAAAACAGGTTTCCAAAAATTTGTTTTTTACGCGAAAAAAAAATCAAGGACCATGATTCCTTCCCATATATGCCAATTTTAGCCAAATGACTGTTTTTACAGACGTGGCCCCTTCCCAATTCTATATGAATTTTGAGGCCGGGTAGGACTATTTTATGACACTTCACAAGCTTGTCCGTTCTTTTTACGAAATAGCCTTTCGGCAAACTGGAAATACTCTAAGGCTCTCTCGGCAAGAACGGTTTAAGACATTGCTGAAGCTGGATCGACTTATTTTGACCAAAACTCCAAACTACATTCACTTGACCACTAACTCTCTTTTTCTTGTTTTTTCAAAAAAATAAGGCCGAACCTTATGTAGGTTGCCTACGTATCCCATATCCAGTGAGAATCAGACCTGCGTAGTTCGGTCAACTTTGACACATTTGAAAAGGACACAGTGTTTGACTCTTTTGAAATAACTCTCTTTCTTTTCTCTTTTTTTTTGAAAAATTTTGGCAGAGTTTCGGGATGTTTTCAAATACCGGTTTTTTTAGAATCGGGCTTTATTTCCTTCCCTACATCACTCTTGGTTTTCCTTTTGCTTTATTTTCCTAGCCGGTAAGCATGCAAGCCGAAACAAATAAATATTCACATAGCACATAGAATGCATTAGGATGGTCTGTTTATTTTGGGCACACATGTCTTAGACGAACCCAATCCCTGTGTTGAGCCCCCTAAGTCAAATGCATGTCATGCCAACAAGCATTCCTACTAGGGATCCAGCATGAAGCTGTGTTTTTCTAGGTTTAGATCCTGGGGTTTTTGTTCTAGACTTGGGGTACCCGAGCGGGACAACTGGGGCCGAAGAGGGGGCGACGTACCGGGAGCACTGAAGTCTACCTGGCCTTGTCGCTTGCCGAGCCTCGTTCTATTTGGTATAATTTCTACAGAAAAAGCGGGCCACGCGAATGCGTGTAGCATTTTCAGAAGACTCAGAGGGGTGGCATAAGAAGACAGTTATATACAATTCAAACAATATCAAAGTGGTAAATAGGCAGTAATTAGCACAAAAGATTCACAAAATACAGTAATATCAACAATAAACAAAGCCAAGCAAAATCATATTAACAAGCTCAAATTCTTGAACCCTGAACTAGAGATTCTGGGTTCGTTCCCCAGCAGAGTCGCCTGAGCTGTCACACCTCCTTTTTACTACCTCCAAAGGGGTATAAGGGAGTTTTTTCCAATTCAAGTGACAATCGAAACGGGATTATTTAATTAAAAATTAGAGTCACAACTTGGGATAATTTATGGTGTCCCAAGTCACCGGTTTAAATCCCGAGTCGAGGAAAGATTGACTCTGTTTTGCAGTCCGCGAACACAGAAATCTGGGAAAGGAATTCTATTAACCCGGGAGAAGGTGTTAGGCATTCCCGAGTTCCGTGGTTCTAGCACGGTCGCTTTGATCTTACTTGACTTAGTAAATTGTCTAACTACTAATTCTAAAACCTATATGCATTTACCTTTCACCGCTTCTTAATTAAGAAAATTATCTTGAAATGAGTCACACGTATGTGTACCCATTTGTTTGGCGCGTCAAAAATCATGTAACGCAAACGTGTCCACAATTAATAACGCTTTATCATTATTAAAAAATTTGGCCGAAGTTGCGCGAACGCATACTCCGAATTGATTTTTATTAGAATCGTAATTATGTTACACGAACATATACATAATCACGGTGATAGATTTATTAAGAACATGCCTAAAGTATATTGTCAATGTTAACAAATTTTTCCCTAAAACTTAGAGATGCGAGACCAATTTTATCACTAAGAAATATAAAATTATTTACAAAAAAATGTGGGCTAGCATCGTGTTAAATTCCTCGATCAAAATAAGGCTAGCTCCTAGCGTAGTTCAAATAAGTAACAGATACTCACATTAGCAATTTGGTTGCTATCAGTACAAGGAAGCAAGTCCAATCCCAATGGAAATGAAATTATCCTAATCAACGACACCAGTAATGCCTCTTTCATTTGGCGGAAATGAAACAATGACATATACCATAATCAAGGATAAACAACAAAGTTCATTCGAAATGGAATTAAAGGCAACATAACAGTTCTTATATCAATGAGGAAGATTAGGCAATATCAGGTCATTCATCACAACACCTTAAGCTAACAGCACACATAAAGAAAAAAGAAAAGAGGGACTTTTAAATGAATTTGGAATTCAGATGCCTAGACTGTTTTGAGGCTCACAAGCAACAAAATCATGAACAGAACCACGACAGGCAATGGACTGAAATCGAGAGACCGACATAACCAAACTTGAGACGGCAGTTAAACTCAATCAAGTTTGAGAATCGCACTTCGAACGACACCTCGAATTAAGACCGAAAATCAACTTGAACCTCACATAAACTCCCATTTTTGCTGCCCAGGAATCGAAAATAAAAGGGAACTAATATTTCACATTTTTTTTTCTGATTTTTGAAGTCCGAGGAAAATGGAAAGAACTTGTGATTTTATATGAAAGAACTTCCAAAACAGAACAGGAAGAAACGAAAATCAAAGGCTAAAATCCTACAGCCCGCTTCTTGCCGATTTCAAAAAATTAGATGTATTAAGCTAAGCTAACAAAATCACAGAACATTAGAGTTCCAGCATTCATCTCGTGCTTAAACTGCAAAACGAGCCAAAAGAAAACTCACGACAACAGCCAACAGGATACATCACTGCTTTACGATCTTTTTAGCCATCACAAATCAGCCAACTCTTAATCAACACATACTAAACCAAGAAAATCTACACTTAAGGGATAATCCAACATATACTCATTCAAACCACATCTTAAATATACTCTAGTTAGATTGACTTAGCATTTATCATTTAGATTCACATGAAAGCAGTAAAAGATAAGAGAGCAACCTGAAAATCGAAATTTCGATTATCCTTTGATGTTTGAATGTGATACAAACAGTAGAAAGCTAAACAACAAGCTCGAAAGGAAAATCAAATACTGAAATCTGAGCCTTAGCAGCAAGCGCGATGGACTCGAATCAACCCTGACTCTCGAACTCAATCGAATTCCATTTTTAACAAAATCCAGATTGAAATAAAAAAATAGAACCTACGTATTTCGAAATTTTTAGACAATAATCGAAATTAAAAATGGAAGCACAGAACACTGAACATATTTCTCTTTTTTTTTTTTGTATTTTTACTTGTTCTGGAACTAAAAATGAGGTTGAACAATAGAGAAGAAGAAAAACTTTTAGAACCCTAATTTTTTTCTCAAAAATCTCAGACCTAGAAATCTCCTCTGAAAAATATCTCCCAAAAATCCTCTCTCCGAAAAAATCTCTCCAAAAACTCCCCTCTACAAGAAAAGGGTTTCACCTTATATCCCTCCAAAGATCTCGAACCTTCTTCCTTTATCTCCAAGAAAATTCCCCAAACGAAAAATCCTCTCCCAAACAGATTTTCACCCCGAATTTTGAGATTTTTCCCTTCTTCTGATGAAAAATGGACAAATGGAGGGAGTCGATCAAATTCAATCCAATCCAACGCTCCCCATTTTTTCATATATTATCCGAAAGGTAAAAATCCGAAATAAAATCAAAGAGAGCATGTGAAGGAGAGGAAATCTGTCAGAAACGGTTAGCTATGGCAAGATGAGAGAAGGTAAAACGCGTGGTGCGAGTTTGGGTTTCACTCGCCTGAATTTTGGCAATTTTTGGGAAGGAATTCGGTTGTTTGGAGTAGAAGAACAGTGTTGTCGTTTGGGTCTTGGGAGATTTAGGTTTTCTTTTCTTTTGTGTGTTATAATTGGGATGGGTCGGGTTTGGGCGTAGGTTGGGCATGGGTCTGGGCGGGTAAACCGGATTTTGGGTCAAAGGGGTTGGGTCTAGCAGCCCTTTTCCTTTCTAATTTTCCTCTTTTTTATGATTGTTTTTTTTCTTTTTCCCTTTTTAACTAATTAAACAAAACTTAAATCAAATCCCTAAATTGAATTAATCTACAAAATTAAATTAATTATCTACTATAATATTTATAAAAATTAATTACTCCTATATTAAAAGAGGAAATTACTAATTTAAAATTAAAAGGCTAAAAATACAAAAGTAAGCCAATTTTTGTGATTTTCAATTTTAATAAAGCAAATAATTGACGAATTATCCTAAAAAAATATAAAAAATGACCTAAATACAATGCATGGTATTTTTTTGGATTTTTCATGATTTTTAATAAAAATAAACATGCACAGAAAAATGCAAATAATTAGCACGAATTTTCACAAAATCCTATAAAATTTTAAAAAATGGAGAAAATTATTTTTCTTGTATTTTATGGGAGTAATTCCTATAGGGAAAAAATCACGTGCTCACACTCCCATCATAAATCAATAAAACATACTGCGGCGTGCAGTCCGATCTCATAAACATCCTCACCATTAGGCCCTCGGTCTCACTTAGTCATCAATCTCTCCAGTTTCTCGGGCTCATAATGTCATGAAATCAGCCCAACAATAATGATGTGATATATCAATAAATGGTAACGGAGATTGGGATATGATATGCATATGACTGAGTATGTTATTGCAATGTAAGCAGATAATCAACAACATAAATCACCTCAGTGGGTCCCAACAGGATAAACATGTAGCTTAGACATGGTCTCAAACATGGATCACAACTCAAGTGCTCTATCACATAGAGTACAATAAAAATGTTCAGATAAGATAGCTATACAGTTCCGTGGAATCAACTAAATCATAGTTACTACGGTGCACGCCCTCACGCCTGTCACCTAGCATGCCCATCACCTCAATATCAATCACATAACACGTAATTCAGGGTTTCATACCCTCAGCACCAAGTTTAGAAGTGTTACTTACCTCGACCAAGCCAATTTTAATGCCGAGCAAGCCAAGCGATGCTCTAAAAATGCCATCACGCGCGTATTGACTTCCAAACGGCTCGAAACTATACAAAAGCAACTCAAATACATCATATAATGCCAAAGGAAACAAACACAATCGATAAAGGTCGAATCTTTAATCAAAGCCCAAAAATCATCCCAAAAGTCCAACCGTGCCCTCACCTCAGAACCCGGCAAAACTCACAAAATCTGATAACTCATGTAATTACGAGTCCAACCATACTAGTTTCACTCAAATCCGACTCCGAATCAATATTAAAAACTAAAACATTTACTTTATGACAGTTTAGGCTAAAATCCCCAATTTTCTCTTTTAGAACCCATATCAAATACCAAAAACGAAGATAGATTCATGACATAAAATAAAAAAATGAGTAGAGACCACTTATCCCAGTCCACATGGTGAAAATTACTTCAAGAATCGCCTCCATCCGAGCTCCAAAAATACAAAAATAGCCAAACCCCCCCGAACGCAGACAGTAACCCATATGACCCTATGTGAACGCAGACCGTAGTTCCTCACACGTGAACGCAGACAGTAACCCACATGACCCTATGTAAATGCGGTCACCCTATCGCTATCGTGATGAAGAAAATGCCCAGCTCCAAACTTCCTCTACGCGATCGCGTACCCATCTTCTGGATCTCAAAGGACAATCGAGGCACCAGAAACCAACAACAACCATCAATGAAAACATAAAGCAAAATGTACCGAAATCAATTCGAAACACGCTCGAGCCCCTAGGAATCCCCTCCAAGTATACCAACAAGTCTCATAACATAACACAGACGTACTCGAGGCCTTAAATCACACATAACAACATCAAAACGACAAATCGCACCTCAAATCGAACTTAAATGAACTTTCAACTTTCAAACTCGCGCTGGAACATATCAAATCAATCCGGAATGAACTTAAATTTTGCACACAAGTTCCAAATGATATAACGAAGCTATTGAAATTCCTGGAACCACAATCTGTCACGACCCTAAATTCGGACTAGATCGTGATGGCACCTCTCGTGAAGATAAGGCTAGCTGACACAATCCCCCAATCAATTAACAGTTATAATAATTCATATTTAAGTTATTAATAAGTGATAAATCCCAAAATAGAGTGAAATAGAACAAGTGCGGAAATAAACACAGCCCGAAATCAGGGTGTCACCAGTCATGAGAATCTAAACATCTATCTAAAAGTATGAGAGAGACTACACAGTCTATTACAACACTAATACAAGGGAAAATAAGATAAGAGGGAGAAGCATTGGGCTGCGAACGCCGAGCAACTACCTAGTGAACTCCGAACCGACTGCTGGAAGCAATCAGCACTCGCTAGCAAGACCCGAGGCTCCTAAATCTGCACATAGGGTGCAGGGAGTAATGTGAGTACACCAATTCAGTGAGTAATAAAAGTAAAGGCAGCTGAGTGATAAGAAAACACGTAAAACACAGCGAAATACTAGAGAGAGGCAGCATAAAACTAATACAATGCAATAAAATAGTGAAAGCTCGTGCAAACACCTTAGTTCAGTGAAAACCTCTTTAAAACATCTTTTAGCAGTTTAAATGAGTGAATGAAAAGCAGTGAGAAAAGATAGACACATAAAATCAGCCTCTCGGGCAAAGTACCAACAGAAACAGCCCCTCGGGCTATCTCACAATCACTCGTATCGGCCCCTCGGGCAATAACATGGAACAACATCAGCCCCTCGGGCTAGATCACATATCACACTGGGTACCCGCGCTCACTGTGGGGGTATACAGACTCAGGGAGGGGCCCCTCACTGCCCAAGCGCAATATCAAGCCATCTCGTGGCATAATCAAATAGGCTTTTGGCCTCATATCAAGCCACCTTATGGCATCGCAAATCGGCCCTCGGCCTCAAAATCATGAATCACCACAAAACCACTGCGGCGCGCAGCCCGATCCCAAACTAACCTCACAATACAGGCCCTCGGCCCTACTCGGTCAGAAAATTACTAAAAGCCACTTGGACACAGTAAAATATGATGCTCAGTCCAAAATATTATTTAAGATGTCAAACTAGAGTAAATATGGCTGAGTTATGAAAACAATAGAATACAACATGACTGAGTACAAATATGAAGTCAAAACAGTGAGGAATAGTAGTAAAAATCCCCTAAGGATCCAAAACAGTTGGCACGAGGCCCAAATACAACATTCAGCCCAAAACATGATGATAGCAAATAGTTTTCAATCAAATACGTGGTAAAACAGTCATACGGGATGGATAAGTCACAATACCCAATGGTGCATGACCCCACGCTCGTCATCTAGCGTGTGCATACCTCAAAGTATCACAATGATGTGAAATCCGAGGTTTCAAACCCTCAGAACAACATTTACAATCATTACTCACCCCTATCTGGTCCAAACTCTAGCCCGCGATGCCTTTGCCTATCGAATCAGCCTCCGGATGATCCAAATCTAACCAAAATCAGTACATAACTATCAAAATATGCTATGGGAACAAAGCCCATTGAAAGAAATCAAATTACAACACGAATCCCGAAATTAACCAAAAACGGACCCCCGAGCCCACATCTCGGAATGCGACAAAAGTTATATCAACGGAATCCTTATCATTCCACGAGTTCATTTGTATCTAAAGTTCCAAACTCCAACCACAAATGGCCCCTCAAAACCTCACTCAAAGGTCTTCAATCTCAAGTCCTAGTTTCTTCAACATTTACCCACAAATTTCCATAAATTTCAAGCCTAATCAACGAAATAACACCATAGGAACAAGTTTTATGTTCAAAAATCTTACCTCAATGAAGCTCCATTGGATTCCCTCTTCAAAATCCCCCAAAAGCTCCAAAATCATGTTACAAATGGTGGAGAAAGGCTGAAAATCGTGAAGGAGGGTTTATATACTTTCTAGCCCAGGGTTTTCGCAACTGCAACCCAAATTCTGCTTCTATGCTACCGCTTCTGCGATCCAACCCACCACATCTACGATTTTTACTTAAAGGTCCATCTCCGCATCTGCAATCACATTCTCGCACCTGCACTACCGCAGATGCGCTCCCTTATCCGCTTCTACAGTTCCAGCTGATCCCCTCTTGTCCGCATCTGCGGCTCCATCTCCATTTCTGTGAGCCCGCACCTGCGGTCCCCTAGCCGTAGGTGCAGTTATGACAGCAGACTTAGCTTCAGCTGAAACTTCCAAATCCCTAACTTTCCGCCAACCATCCGAAATCACCCTGAGGCCCCCGGGACCTCAACCAAAAGCACAACCAAGTCCTAAACCACTATCCAAACTTATACCAATCTTCAAAACACCTCAAACAATATCGAATCAACCAAAACACCTCGGATTCAAGCCTAAGGTTCCAAAATCTTCTGAATTCCGCTTTTGATAAAAACGTCTGTCAAACCACGTCCAAATGACTTGAAATTTTGCACACACATACTAAATAATACAACAGACCTACTACATCTCCCGAAATTCCGTTCTGACCCCTACATCAAAATCTCACCTATCAACCGAAAAACGCTAAAATTCCAACTTCACCAATTTAAGTCTAAATCTACTCCGGACCTCCAAAACCCATTCCGATCACGCTCCTAAGTCCCAAATAAACTCCCGAATCTATCCGAACCATCGGAATTCACATCCGAGCATATTTCACATAAGTCAACATCCAGTTGACTTTTCTAACTCAAGCTCATTCAAAAGAGACTAAGTGTCTCAAACCTTACCAAAACCTTTTCGAACCCGAGCCAACCAACCCGATAACACATAATACCGATAAACAAAGAAATAAGAAGTCGAAATGGGGGAAACAGAGCGGTAACTCATGAGACGACTGACCGGGTCGTCACATCCTCCCCCTCTTAAACAAACGTTCATCCTCGAACGAGTCAAGAAACATACCTAAAGCCTCAAATAGGTGAGGATATCTGCTCTGCATCTCCCGCTTGGTCTCCCAGGTAGCCTCCTCCACAAGCCGACCTCTCCACTGCACTTTCACTGAAGCTATATCCTTTGACCTCAAATTTCGAACCTGACGCTCCAAAATAGCCACTAGCTCCACATCATAAGTCAAATCATCATCCAACTGAACCGTGCTAAAATCCAAAATATGAGACGGGTTGCCAATATACTTCTGGAGCATAGAAACATGGAATATCGAATACACACTCGATAAGCTGGGTGTCAAAGCAAGCTAATAAGTCACCTCCCCAATCCTCTGAAGCACCTCAAAGGCCCAATAAACCGAGGACTCAATTTACCATTCTTCCCAAATCTCATAACACCCTTCATGGGTGAAACCTTCAATAGAACCTTCTCACCGACCATACACATCCCGAACCTTTCTGTCAGCCTAACTCTTTTGTCTCGAATGCGCTGTATGAAGCCTCTCCTAAATCACCTTCACCTTGTCTAAAGCATCTTGCACCAAGTTTGTACCCAATAGCCTAATCTCAACCGGCTCAAACCAACCGATTGGAGATCTACACCGCCTCCCATACAAAGCCTCATATGGAGCCATTTGAATACTCGACTGGTAATTGTTGTTATAAGCAAACTCTGCGAGCAATAGAAACTGATCCCATGACCCTCCAAAATCAATGAAACAAGCACGCAACATGTACTCCAATATCTAAATAGTGTGCTCGGTCTGCCTGTCCGTCTGAGGGTGAAAAGCTGTGCTCAACCCAACCTGAGTACCCAACTCTCTCTGCACCACTTTCCAAAACTGCAATGTAAACTGAGTACCTCTATCTGAAATGATGGAAACTGGGACACCGTGCAAACAAAAAATTTCTCGAATATAGATCCCTGCCAACCGCTCTGAAGAATAGGTAGTACACATAGGAATGAAGTGCGCACACTTGGTCAGCCGATCCACAATCACCCAAATAGCATCGAACTTCTTCAAAGTCCATGAGAGTCCAACTACAAAATCCATAGTGATCCTCTCCCACTTCCACTCTGGAATATCCATCCGCTGAAGCAAGCCACCCGGTCTCTGATGCCCATATTTCACCTGCTGCCAATTGAGACACCGAGCTACAAACCCTACAATGTCCTTGTTCATTCTCCTCCACCAATAGTGTTGTCTCAGATTCTGATACATCTTCGCGATACTCGGGTGAATGGAATACTGTGAGCTATGGGCCTCCTCCAGAATCAACTCTCGAAGTCTATCTACATTGGGCACACATATCCGGCCCTGCATCATCAACACCCCATCATCACCAATAGTCACATCTCTAGCATAATCATGCTAAACTCTATCCTTAAGGACAAGCAAATGAGGATCATCATATTGGCGCTCTTTGATGCGATCAAATAAGGAAGACCGAGAAATCACAGAAGCCAATACCCGATTGGGCTCTGAAATATCTAACCTCATGAACCGATTGGCCAAGGCCTAAACATCAACTGCAAGAGGTCTCTCCCCAACTGGAATATATGCCAAACTTCCCATATTCACTGCCTTCCTACTCAAGGCATCGACCACCACATTGGCCTTCCCTGAATGGTATAGAATAGTAATATCATAATCCTTTAGCAACTCCAACCATCTCCGCTGCCTCAAATTGAGATCCTTCTATTTGAACAAGTGCTGGAGGCTACGATGATTAGTAAACACCTCACAAGACACACCATACAAATAATGCCTCCAAATCTTCAACGCGTGAACAATGGCATCCAACTCCAAATAATGAACATGGTAGTTCTTCTCATGGGGCTTCAACTAGCGAGAAGCATAAGCAATAACTCTACCCTCCTGCATCAATATACACCCAGTACTAACTCTCGAAGCATCACAATACATTGTATATGAACCTGAAGCTGATGGCAAAACTAACACTAGAGTTGTGGTCAAGGCTGTCTTGAGCTTCTGAAAGCTCTTCCCACACTCATCCGACCACCTGAATAGAGCACCCTTTTGAGTCAACTTGGTCAAGGGTGATACTATAGATGAAAATTCCTAAACAAACCAGCGGTAATAACTCGCCAAACCAAGAAAACTATGAATTTCTGTAGCTGAGGACGGTCTGGGCCAACTCTGAACCGCCTCTACCTTCTTCGGGTTAACCTGAATACCCTTGCTGGACACCACGTTCCCCAACAAAACCACTAAAATGAGCCAAAACTCACATTTGGAGAACTTTGCATAAAGCTTCTCCCCCTTCAACCTCTGCAACACAACTCTCAAATGCTCCACATGATCCCCCTGATTACGCGAGTACACCAGAATATCATCAATGAAAACAATCACGAACGAATCAAGATAAGGTCGAAACACGTTGTTCATCAAATGCATGAACATTGCCGGGGCATTGGTCAGCCCGAAAGACATAACAAGGAACTCATAATGACAGTATCTGGTCCTGAAGGCTTTCTTAAGAATATCTGAGTCCCTAATCTTCAACTGGTGATAACCTGAACAAAGATCAATCTTGGAGAACACCCTTGCTCCCTGAAGCTGGTCAAACAATTCATCGATACGAGGCAAAGGATACTTATTCTTGATTGTTACTTTGTTCAACTGCCTGTAATCAATGCACATCCTCATAGTGCCATACTTTTTCTTCATAAATAGAATGGGCGCACCCCAAGGTGACATACTAGGCCGAATAAACCCCTTATCAAGGAGTTCCTGAAGCTGCTCATTCAACTCTTTCAACTCCGCTGGTGCCATATGATACGATGGAATAGAAATGGGCTGAGTTTTCCAGCACTAGATCAATACCAAAATCACTATCCCTGTCCGGTGGCATGCTCGACAGGTCTGTAGGAAACACATCGGGAAAATCCCTTATAACGGGAACAAAATCAATGCTAGGAGTCTCTGTACCGACATCCCTCACAAAGGCTAAGTACGAAAGACAACCCTTCCTAACCATACGATGGGCCTTCAAGAACGAAATCACCCTACTGGGGACAAAATCAGTTGAACCTCGCCACTAAATCTGTGGTACACCAGGCATAGCCAATGTCACTATCTTAGCATGATAGTCCAAAATAGCATGACGTGGAGATAGCCAATACAAGCCCAATATCACATCAAAGTCCACTATACAGGGCAATAATAGGTCCACTCGGGTCTCCAGACCCCCAATAGTCACCACACACGACTGGTACACACGGTCCACAACAATAGTATCGCCCATCGGAGTAGATACACAAATAGATGAAATAAGAGACTCATGAGGTGTATCCAAATAACGAGCAAAATATGATAAAACATAAGAAAAAGTGGAACCGGGATCAAATGACACAAAGACATCTTTGTGGCAGACCGAAACAATACATGTAATCACAGCATCTGAAATAATAGCATCGGGTCTAGATGGGAGTGCATAGAAACGGGCCTGACTACTACCTGATCGACGTCCCCCTCTGGGGCATCCCTAGCTAACTATCCTCCACCACTAGCTGGGTGGGTAGGTGATGGTGAAGTAACTGGTGCTGAAGCCGATGGCTGACTCCTCTGCTGAGATGAACCTCCAAGATGACGAAGACACTGCCTCCACATATGACCCAAATCTCAACACTCATAGCAACTCTCAGGTGCTAGAGATGGGGACTGAAAGGAACCCCTAGCACCAGAATGACTAGCAGATGCACCTGGCATAGAAGAACCTTGAACTGATGGAGCACGGGACAAACTCTGGGCTGGAAGGGCACTAAGTGATGAATGGCCCTGATGAGAACTGTGAGAACTATGACCCGACGACGCCCCACAATAACCTGGGCGAGCTGACTGAGCATGTTTGAATAGACGGCCTCTGCCGTGCTGAAACTGACCCCTCGAAGGAGCACCACCATAACTACCAGATCCTCGAGGCCTCTTGGCCTCCCTCTCATCTCGCTCCTGGTAACAAACTGACTTAATCTTGCGAGAAATGTCAACAACCTCTTCAAAAGTAGCACCAGACACCCTCGCCCTGCTCATGAAAATACGAAACTGATAAGTGAAGACATAAACAAACCTCCTGATCCTCTTTTTATCTATTGGAACTAACCAAACAGCATGACGGGCTAACTATGAGAACCTCATCTCATACTGTGTCACAATTAAATCTCCCTGATGCAACCAGTCGAACTGCCTACGCAGCTCCTCTCTGTGAGACTGTGGCACATATTTCTCCAAAAAGAGAACAGAGAACTGCTACCAGGTAAGGGGTGTTGCACAAACAAGCCTACGCCTCTCATAATCCTCGCACCAAGTGAAGGCAGCTCCAGAAAACTGAAAAGTAGTGAAAGTGACCCCGTTGGTCTCCAGAATACCTGTTGTACAAAGAAACCTCTGACACTTGTCCAAGAAACCCTGGGCATCCTTGCCCTCTGCACCACTGAAAGTCAATGGCTGAAGTCTACCAAACCTATCCAATCTACGCTCCTCATCCTCTGGTATAACAGGAGCCACCGAGTCCTGAATAGCTGGAACCGGCTAGGCTAGAGGTGCCCCCGGTGTCTGAAGTCCCTGCACAACCTATTCAGGTGTGCGAGCGATGGGAGTCTGAGTGCTTCCCCCGGCCTGAGAAGTAGCTGCGGCTGTAGTAACTGAGACTGCTTGAGCTAGGCTAGTGCATACTGATAGAATCTGAGCCAGGGCCTCCTGAAGACCCGGAATCACAATGGGCAAAGCTAGTGCCTGAGTTGGTGCTGTTGGAGCATCCACAGCTAGGACCTGGTCATGAACTGGGGCGGCTGGTGGATCTGCACGTGCTGCCTTAGCTGCTGTGCGGGCTACACCCCTACCCCTACCGCGACCTCGATCGCGTCCTCGACCCCTAGTGGCTACAGCTGGTGGTACTGGTGGCCGTCCATCCCAACCGATAGCGCGCTTTCTCACCATCTATGAGAGAATAGAATAACAAAAGTTTAGTACTCAGATCAATAGATTCGCACAACCAGAATTTCAAGAATAGGAAGTTTTCCTAAAGGTTCTGCAACCTTCCGAGGATAAATACAGATGTCTCTGTACCGATCCGCGAGACTCTACTAAACCTGCTCATGATTCGTGAGACCTATGTAACCTAGGCTTTGATACCAACTTGTTATGACCCTAAACCCGGTTGTGATGGCGCCTCTCATGAATATAAGGCCAGCCGACACAATCCCCAGTCCAATTAACAGTTATAATAATTCATATTTAAGTTATTAATAAGTGATAAATCCCAAAATATAGTGAAATAGAACAAGTGCGGATATAAACACAGTCCGACATCGGGGTGTCACCAGTCATGAGCATCTAAAAATTTATCTAAGAGTATGAGAGAGACTACACAGTCTATTACAACACTAATACAAAGGAAAATAAGATAAGAGGGAGAAGCACAGGGCTGCGAACGCCGAGCAGCTACCTAGTAAACTCTAAACCGCCTGCTGGAAGCAATCAGCACTCGCTAGCGGGACCCAAGGCTCCTGAATCTGCATATAGGGTGCAGGGAGTAATGTGAGTACGCCAACTCAGTGAGTAATAAAAGTAAAGGCAACTGAGCGATAAGAAAACACGTAAAACATAGCGAAATACTATAGAGAGGCAGCATAAAACCAATATAATGCAATAAAATAATGAAAGCTCGTGAAAACACCTTAGTTTAGTGAAAACCTCTTTAAAACATCTTTTAGAAGTTTAAATGAGTGAATGAAAAGCAGTGAGAAAAGATAGACACATAAAATCAGCCCCTCGGGAAAAGTACCAACAGAATTAGCCCCTCGAGTCTCACAGTCACTCGTATCGGCCCCTCGGGCAATAACATGGAACAACATTAGCCCCTCGGGCTATATCACATATCACACTGGGCACCCGCGCCACTGGGATGTACAGACTCCGGAAGGGGCCCCTTACGGCCCAAGTGCAATATCAAGCCATCTCGTGGCATAATCAAGTAAGCTCTCGGTCTCATATCAAGCCACCTTGTGGCATCACAAATCTGCCCTCGGCCTCAATATCATGAATCAGTACAATACCGCTACGGTGCGCAGACCGATCACAAACTAACCTCACAACAAAGGCCCTTGGCCCTACTCGGTCAGAAAATAACTAAAAGCCACTCGGGCACAGTAAAATATGATGCTCAGCCCAAAATATCATTTAAGATGTCGAAATAGAGTAAATATAGATGAGTTATGAAAACAGTAGAATACAGCATGACTGAGTACAAATATGAAGTCAAAATAGTGAAGAATAGTAGTAAAAATCCCCTAAAGATCCAAAACAGTTGGCACTAGGCCCAAATACGGCATTCAGCCCAAAACATGATGGTAGCAAACAGTTTTCAATCAAATACATGGTAAAATAGTCACACGGGATGGACTAAGTCACAATCCCCAACAGTGCACGACCCCACGCTCGTCATCTAGAGTGTGCGTCACCTCAAAGTGGCACAACGATGTGAAATCCGGGGTTTCAAACCCTTAGGACAACATTTACAATCATTACTCACTTATATCCGATCCAAACTCTAGCCCGCGATGCCTTTGCCTCTCCAATCAGCCTCCGAATGCTCCAAATCTAACCAAAATCAGTAAATAACCATCACAATATACTAAGGGAACAAAGCCCACTTGAAATAAATCAAATTATAACACGAATCTCGAAATTAACCAAAACTCGACACTCGGGCCCACGTCTCGAAATCCGACAAAATTTACATCAACGGAATCCTTATCACTCCACGAGTTCATTCATATCAAAAGTCCCAAAATCCAACCACAAATGACCCCTCAAACCCTCACTCAAAGGTCTCCAATCTCAAGCCCTAGTTTCTTCAACATTTACCCACAAATTTCCATAAATTCCAAGCCTAGTCAACGATGTAGCACCATAGGAATGAGTTTTATGTTCAAAAATCTTTCCTCAATGAAGTTCCCTTGAATTCCCTCTTCAAAATCCCCAAAAATCTCCAAAACCGCGTTACAAATGGTGGAGAAAGGTTGAAAATCGCAAAGGAGGGTTTATATACTTTCTGACCCAGGGTTTCCGCACCTGCGGCCCAAATTCTGCTTCTGCAACCACTTCTGCAGTCCAACCCACCGCATCTGCGGTTTTCACTTAAAGGTTCATCTCCGCATCTGCGATCACATTGTCGCACCTGCGCTACTGTAGGTTCGCTCCCTTAGCCGCTTCTGTGGTTACAACTGATCTCCTCTTGGCCGCATCTGCGGCTCCATCTCCGCTTCTGCGAACCTCCACCTGTGGTCCCCTAGCCGCAGGTGCGGTTATGACAGCAGACTTAGCTTTAGTTGAAACTTCCAAATCCTAACTTTCTGCCAACCATGCGAAATCACCCCGAGGCCCCTGGGACCTCAACCAAAAGCACAACCAAGTCCTAAACCACTATCCAAACTTATACCAATCTTCAAACACCTCAAACAACATCGAATCAACCTAAACACCTCAGATTCAAGCCTAAGGTTCCAAAATATTCCAAATTCCGCTTTTGATCAAAAAGTCTATCAAACCACATCCAAATGACCTGAAATTTTGTACACACAACCCAAATGACACAACGAACCTAATGCAACTCCCAAAATTGCATTCTGCCCCCTACATCAAAATCTCGCCTATCAATCGGAAAATGTCAAAATTCCAACTTTGCCAATTTAAGTCTAAATCTACTCCGGAGCTCCAAAACCCATTCCGATCACGCTCCTAAGTCCCAAATCACCTCCCGAAGCTATCTGAACCATCAAAATTCACATCCGAGCCCTATTTCACATAAGTCAACATCCAGTTGACTTTCTCAACTTAAGCTCACTCTAAAGAGACTAAGTGTCTCAAACCTTACCAAAACCTTTCCGAACCCGAGCCAACAAGCCCGATAATACATAATACCGATAAACAAAGTAATAAGAAGCAGAAATGGGGGAGACGGAGTGGTAACTCATGAGACGACTGGCCGAGTCATCACACAATCTGAATCCGATATCCTCAAAGTCAATTCCTGGTCAAACTTATGAACTTTCCAAAATTTCAAATTTCCAACTTTCGCCAATTTGTGCCGAAACTTTCTAGAAATATCCAATTACAAATCCGAGCATACACTCAAGTCCAAAATCACCATTTGGACCAAACGGAACCATCAAAATTTCATTCCATGGTCAAATCCACAAAAGTCAAACTTGGTCAATTCTTCCAACTTAAATCTTCAACAATGAAATTCATTCATCCAATTCGATTTCGAATAACCTGAAAACTAAAATATATGATTCACATAAATCATTACATCATATGGAGATACTCATACCCGTAAACTACCGAGCAAAGTGCAATTACTCAAAATAAACGGTCGAGTCTTTGCAAAAATAAGTGTAATTGACTAGTGTAACGATCCGGCTGGTCATTTTTAGAATTTAGGTTCTATTCGGTGGCATAAGGTCTTGAAAAACTTCATATTATGTGCATCAACTTGCGTTCATGGTTAAAATCAATTACCGGATGATTCAGAGTCGAATTGGAAGAAGTATTCTAGTTTTGGAAGCTTAAGCGGTAAGAATTGGACCGGAATTTGACTTTTGAGTAAACAACTACATAATGGGTTTTCTATGATCTCAACAACTTCGTATGGTAATTTTGGACTTAGGCACGCATCCGTATTTGGATTTGGAGGTCCGTAGGATAATTTGAGGCATTTCGGCGAAAGATAGAAAAGTTGAAGTTTGGAAGAAGGAGAAGTTTAACCAATAGTTGACTTTTGTGATATCGGGGTCAGAATACAATTTTGAGAGTTGGAACAGCTCTGTTATATCATTTGAAACTTGTCTGCAAAATTTAGCGTCAGTCGGGGTTGGTTTGATAGGTTTCGGCACGAGATTTAGAAGTTGGAAGATTTGAAAGTGCATAAGTTCGATTTATGGTGCGATTCGTAGTTTCGTCGTTGTTTGATGTGATTTGAGACCTCAAGCGGATTTGTTTTAGGGTATGGAACTTTTTTGGTATGCTTGGACGGGGTCCCGGGCCCCCCAGGTGTGTTTCGGACACGTTTCAGATGGTTTCCATGATTGTGAAGAGGTATGAGTTCTGGTGTAATCACACCTGCGGACCTTGGGCGTAGGTGCGATGTCGTAGGTACAAAGGTGGAGATGCAGGTGCAAGAGGAGATCATCTTGGTAGTCTCCATAGATGTGGAGAAATGGTATGCATATACAACACCGCAGAAGTGGATCCTTGGGCGCAGAAGTGAGAGGGAGCGCATGTGCGGTTGGTCATGCGCTCATGCGTTTGCGCAGAAGCGGCTAATTTTGTCGTAGGTGCGGTCACGCCTGGGCAGAGAGTTTATATTCGAGGATTTGCCATTTTCTCCATATTTTGAGTTTTAGACTTCGGTTCTAGGAGCTTCTTTTTGGGGTTTTCAAGCAAATAGATTGGGTAAGTGTTCTTCACCCAGAATTTAATATATTCCATGAATTTATCATTGTTTTTATCATTTAATTTGTATTTTGAGTTGAGGAAAATGGTGGTTTTTTTAGAAAGTTTTCAAAATGAAATATCATGACTTGAGGGACGAAATGGTATTGGAAATTGATAATTTTTGTATGGTTGAACTCATATCGGAATGGGTGGTCTGGTTTTGTGAACTTTGTTGGGTTTCGAGGTCCGGGCCCATGGGGTCGACTTTTGGACCAATTTTTAGATTTTGATAAAGATTGAGGCTTTATGATCCGGAATAATTTCTTATGAGCTTTATTTGTGCTTTGAAGTTATTTTGGTTAGATTTAAGCTGTCCGGGAATCATCTCACCCGAGAAGTTCATTTTATAGTATCGATTTGTCTTTTTTGAGGTAAGTATCTTGCCTAACCTTGTGTGGGGGATTTATCCTTAGGATTTGAGTCTTCTATGTTGATTTTTGTCCTTGTACGCAAGGTGACGAGTGCGTCCTCGAACTTATTTGTGGAAAATTGGTCTTTTAGTGCTCTTGGGTCCGTATATTCACCGTGTATGAAGTTGTTCTTGATATGTTTGAGTTCCTATTTCCTAGTTTCTCCTCTACATGCTTTAATTAGAATTAATTGCTTTAGGATTCACTTTTATTGCCTATTCTTAACTGAAGATTTTACCTATTCTATTGTCATGCTATCTTTTCAGAACTACATATCTTTAATTAAAATTATTACTATCTCATCCTATAATTGTTTAGTCTTAATTGAAGTTATGATTATCTTCTGCTGCTTATTCTTAATTGAGTTGTTGAACATCCTTCGTAATTGCTCAACCTTAAAAGAAGTTTAGATATCCTATATCTTAGTTAACTTGTCTTTATTTGGAATTACTTGACTCGTGTTTGCTTCCTTGCTATTGAGTTGTACATTGTGGGATCGTTGCTACATATTAGTTTTCCTTTTTTGAGTTGTTCTCTTTACGCTTAGCATTCTTTATTGTGGTTATTCCTCGTGAACTGGTTCTACCATTTCTTTGTGATTTAAAGTTCTTGAGTTGATTTACTGGTCGTACCTTGTTTTATTGTCAATGTTAATGTTGTACTTATTGTGGTGATGCACGAGGTTTCTACCGAGCGGTTGTTGACATTGTGATGCATGAGGTTTCTGTCGTGCGGTTGTTGTTATGAGGTTGCATGAGGTTTATGTTGTGCTATTGTTACTATTGATATTGCACATACGATGTGACAAGGTGGGATATATATATATATATGTGGGTTGTGCATGTGGCGAGACAAGGTGGGAACATTATTATGCATGTGTGGCGAAACAAGACGAGCATTTACTTTACTATTGCACGCGTGGCGAGACAAGGTGGGCTATGTCAGGGATTGAGTTGTGATAATTTGTGATGGCCTGGGGGAATTCTTGTTGTTGATATTTGTGTAGTGGTAATATACCTGTGTGAGCTTTATCTTGTGAAATTTGTGACAAAACATTCTATGTTCTGTCTGTTCTTTTCCTTATGCTTATTTGCAGGTATAGACTATGTTAGGACACTTGCACAAGCATACGTGTAGTTAAGCACCCTTATCGGATAAGAGGTTTTCTTGATATTGTTGAGTATAGAGGCACACCCTTGTTACTTGCCTTCTATGTGAAAATGACTCTATTGGCATGCGAGATGTTAGCACGTTCATGAGGTGGTATGAGGGCACATGATGCCAAGTGATAGGTTTCAGGTATTGAGACCCGTGAGTTGTGATTCGTTCGAGATTCGGTACCTTGTGGAGTTTGTTGACTAAAACCTGATGTAAAAGCGGTTATAGTTGTTGAGTTATTACTTGTCATTATTGTATTTGTGATTCCGGATTTAGGTTGTATTCCATTCACTCTTCTATGTCATTTTTATGGTATTCCACTGATACTTGTTGTTTCCTTTCTTATTACAATTACTGTATTGTTAGACATATTGCGTAGACTCTGGTAGATATCATATTCTGTTGTTCCTATACTTATAGTTGTTCAGTTTATCAGACCAGTGGGTATCTAGACTGCTCCTCGTCACTACTCCACCAAGGATAGTCTTGATACATACTGGGCACCACTGTGGTGTGCTCATACTACACTTTTATATATTTTTTTGTATAGATCCAGGTTTTGATTGTTAGTAGCTGTACGGATTGTTGTTGTGGAGACTCGAGGTAAACCTGTCGCCTCGTTCGCAAGCTTCGGAGTCATCTTCCTATTTTGTATTCACACCGTTTTTACTTATTTCCAAACAATTGCATTTAGAAGTTGTAGCTAACTCTTTAGAGCTTATGACTTATACCACCAATTTTGGGAAATTATAAATTTTGTAGAAGTTTCTATTTCAAGACTGTTAAATTTTAATTATTATTGTTGTTATTCAGTACAAGTTAGGCTTACCTAGTCCCTAAGACTAGGTGCCATCACGATACCCAAATGGAGGGAAAGTTGGGTCATGACAAGTTGGTATCAGAGCTCTAGGTTCATAGGTGCTACGAGTCATAAGCAAGTTTAGTAGAGTCTTGGGATCGGTACAGAGACATCTATACTTATCTTCTAGAGGCTACGGAACTATTAGGACAATCTCACTTCTTTCATTCCTATTGTACGAGCTTATTGATCTCGGAGTTTGAACTTTTATCATTCCATTATTGCACAGATGGTGAGGACACGGTCTTCCTCAGATGTCCCTGCTCCCAGAGTAGGTGTCACTAGAGACAGAGGTAGAGGCCGACGAGGAGTACGTGCCGTAGCTAGAGCACCTACCAGAGTAGCAGTTGAGGGGCTGCCAGTAGTTCTAGTTGGGGGGCAGGTACCAGAGGCGCCTGTTGTTACCCCCAGACTTCAGGAGACTTTAGCACGGTTCCCCAGCATGTTTGGTACATTGGCTCAGGCGGGGTTGATTTCGGTTGCACCAGCTACTTCACGGACCAAGGGAGAAATTTAGACTCCCGTCGCCCACACTACAGAGCAGCTAGTTCACGCTGGTCAGGTTCCAGGTGTCATGGCAACACAACCTGTGGTTCCAGTTCAGCCTATGGTCAGGGCAGCGGCATCTGAGGAAGAGCAGCTTAGACTTGCAAGGTTCATGAAATATAAACCCCCTACATTCAGTGGTTTGGCTTCAGAAAGTGCACAGGGTTTTCTGAAGGAGTGCCATCGCATTCTCCGCACTATGGGTATAGTTGAGACGAGTGGGTTTACTTTTACTACGTTCCAACTTAAGGGAGCGACTTATCAGTGGTGGGGGGAATATGAGTTGGATAGCCCGGCCGATACAGTTTCACTTACATGGGTTCAGTTTTCAAAGATGTTCTTGAGAGAGTTTGTACCTCAGTCCTTACGGGATGCATGGCACACAGATATTGAGCAGCTGCACCAGGGCACTATATCAGTATCAGACTATGCCGTTAGGTTTAGTTATTTGGCTAGACATGCACCTGCCTTATTTTCTATAGTTAGGGAGCGAGCCCGTAGGTTCATTGAGGGCTCATGCATGATATTCGGTTCAACATGGATTGGGAGTTTGAGTTGGGTGTTTCATTTCAGCAGGTAGTAGGGATCGCTCACTGGATAGAGGGCATGTGGGATTAGGAGAGAGGATAAGCAAAAATAGGAGTGAGAGGGCAGACAAGATCAGGAGAGAGAGTACACGGAGCCGAGGAGGCCTCGTAGACCGGAGAGATCAACTGGTCCTTATTTTGGAGGCAAGGTACGACATGGTAGAGGTTTTGTGGGCCAGCCAGTCCAGTTTTCACTTCAGGCTTCGCACAGTGTTTCAGGTGCTCATGGGTCTCAAAATACTCATACCGCACAGTTCCCACAGCCACGTCAGCAGCGATGTTTCTTTGAGTGTGGACATACCGGCCATATGGTGAGAGATTGTCCTAAACTTCGGGCAAATGTGTCACAGCAGGATATTCAGTGAGTAGAGGGCGCCCAAGAGGGGGGAGGCCCGACCCATTGATGTGTTCTCTATAACAGGCTTAAGACTGATGCATCAGATGATGTCATACATGTATGCTTTTGATTTGTTACAAAGAGGCACTATTCGTATTTTGTTTCTGTTCTGCTTATCGGGGCGAGTTCCCTTATTTGTTGCTTCATTTATGGGCGAGTTTCATGATCATCACCCTGTTTATATGTTTGCCCTATTAGGGAGATTCTATGAGTGGTAGCCTGTGTTTATGGTTGTTTTTATTCATTAATGAGAGTTGTGAGGTTCAGAGTGAGTTCCTGCTTTCCATTATGGTTGGTTTTGATGTGACTCCTGAGTATTCTTGGTTACGAATGTGATTTGATACTCTATCTGGTTGAGAGTTCAGTAAGTGTTGTGATTCTATTAGTAGAACTGAGTTAGTGTATGATTTCAATTGGTATGATGTATATTCGACCTGTGATTTAGAGTTGAGGGCGAGACCCTCGCGATTTCATGTGATTTGATATGTTGAGCTGGGTTGCGTGCCGTGGTGGAGAGTTATACCAGGATGAGATCCTTATGATTTGTTCATGTACTTTTATTTTCCTATTTAATTGATTCGTAGTATGGTACTGATAGAGAGTTGTGCCTGTCGGGCTTGTTTGATATTTCTCATATGTGTTTCTTTTTGCATATTTAGCCATTTCATTATGTGCTTCTTGGGTTTTATCTTGTGGGGTGTATGCCCGGTGATATTAGTTTTGACTTGTTGATTTGGGTGTATAGTTATGAGGTATTCGTGTTCCTTGCATCGTCGTCTGTGTTATTGAGGTTTGAAACAGAGTTCTAACAGATATGAGGCTAATTATCGGTGCTGGGTTTGATTTTGGGTAGCTATTATGCTCATAAGTGTTATTATGGGCCTATGTATGGTGTGTTATGTTGTGTGGTCGTCCTTGTATGGTGTGTTATGTTGTGTGCTCATAAGGCATAATATCTGGTTGAGACTGATATAAGATATGGATTTAGAATCGAGTCTTTTGGAAATGAACGAAAGGTGAGAATTTTGACTCAAAGACTTTTGGGTATTGGTGGATAAGGTAAATTACAATTGGGATGGTGTTGTCAGGCTTATGTGGATTGGTGTTGACATGGGGTCACCCGCAGTGTATGTTGGATGTGTACATTCAGTGATTTGAAGGGTTCAAGGTGATTCTTGGCACGTTCGAGGACGAACGTTTGTTTAAGAGGAAGAGAATGTGACGACCTGACTGGTCTTTTTGAGAATTTAAGTTCTGTTCAGCGGCATAAGGTCTTGAACAATTTCATATTATATGTATCAACTTGCATTCGTGGAAATCAGTTACCAGATGATTCAGAGTCGAATTGGAAGAAGGATTCTAGTTTTGGAAGCTTAAGATGCGAGAATTTGACCGGAATTTGATTTTTGAGTAAACGACTCCAGAATAGGTTTTGGATGATCGCAACAGCTTCGTATGGTGATTTTGGACTTAGGCGCGCGTCCGGATTTGGATTTGGAGGTTCGTAGAGTAATTTGAGGTATTTCGGCGAAAGTTGGAAAAGTTGAAGTTTGGAAGATGGAGAAGTTTGACCATTAGTTGACTTTTGTGATATCGGGGTTGGAATCCGATTTCGGGAGATGGAACAGCTCTGTTATGTCATTTGGGACTTGTCTGAAAAATTTGGTGTCATTCTGGGTTGGTTTGATAGGTGTTGGCACGAGATTTAGAAGTTGGAAACTTTGAAAGTTCATAAGTTTGATTCATGGTGCGATTCGTAGTTTCGTCGTTGTTTGATGTGATTTGAGACCTCGAAGGGTCCTTGTTAGGGTATGGAACTTGTTGAATTTCTTGGACGGGGTCTCGGGGGCCCCGGGTGTGTTTTGGACAATTTTCAGATGTTTCCAGGATTGTGAAGAGGTCTAAGTTATGCTGTAATCGCACCTGCGGACCTTGGGCGCAAGTGCGATGGTCGCAGGTGCGAAGGTGGAGATGCAGGTGCCAGAAGAGCTGGTCTTTGGAGTCTCTGCAGATGCAGAGAAATGGTATGCATATGCGGCACCACAGAAGCAGATCCTTGGGCGCAGAAGCGAGAGGGAGCGCAGGTGCAGTTGGTCATGCGCACCTGCGGTTGCGCAGAAACGGCTAATTTTGTCACAGGTGCGGTCACGCCTGGGCAGAGAGTTTATATTCGAGGGTTTGCCATTTTCTCCATATTTTGAGTTTTAGACTTCGATTTTGGGAACTTCTTTTTGGGGTTTTCAAGCAAATCGATTGGGTAAGTGTTCTTCACCTAGAATTTAATATATTCCATGAATTTATCTTTGTTTTTATCATTTAACTTTTGTTTTGAGTTGAGAAAAATGGTAGTTTTTGTAGAAAGTTTTCAAAATAAAAAAATCATGATTTGAGGGACGAAATCGTATTGGAAATTGATAATTTTGTATGGTTGAACTCATATCGGAATGTGTGGTCGGATTTTGTGAAATTTGACAGGTTTCGAGGTGCGGGCCTGGGGGTTCGACTTTCGGACCAATTTTTAGATTTTGATAAAGATTGAGGATTTATGATCCAGAATATTTTCTTATGAGTTTTATTTGTGCTTTGAAGTTATTTTGGTTAGATTTGAGTCGCCCGAAGGTCATCTCACCCGAGAAGTTCATTTTAGAGTATCGATTTGTCTTCTTTGAGGTAAGTATCTTGCCTAATCTTGTGTGGGGGATTTTTCCTTAGGATTTGAGTCTTCTAAGTTGATTGTTGTCCGTGTACGCAAGGTGACGAGTGCGTCCTCGGACTTCTTTGTGGAAAATTGGCCTTTTAGGGTTCTTGGGTTCTTATATTCATTGTGTATGAAGTTGTTCTTGATATGCTATTTACTAGTTTCACATATACATGCTTTAATTAGAATTAATTGCTTTAGGATTTACTCTTATTGCCTATTTGACTCTTATTTGACTTAACTGAAGAATTTACCTCTTCTATCGTCATGCTATCTTTTCATAACTTGCATATCTTTAATTTAAATTATTACTATCTCATCCTATAATTGTTTAGTCTTAATTGAAGTTATGATTATCTTCTGCTGCTTATCCTTAATTGAATTGTTGAATATCCTTCGTAATTGCTCAACCTTAAAAGAAGTTTAGATATACTATATCTTAGTTGACTTGTCTTTATTTGGAATTATTTGACTCGTGTTAGCTTCCTTGCTGTTGAGTTGTACATTGTGGGATCATTGCTACATATTAGTTTTCCCTTGTTGAGCTATTCTCTTTACGCCTAGCATTCTTTACTGTGGTTATTCCTCGTGAACTGGTTCTACCGTTTCTTTGTGATTTAAAGGTCTTGAGTTGATTTACTTGTCGTACCTTGTATTATTGTCAATGTTTCTATTGTACTTGTTGTGGTGCTGCACGAGGTTTCCGCCGTGCGGTTGTTGATATTGTGATGCACGAGGTTTCTAGACTGCTCCCGTCACTACTCCACTAATCCACCGAGGTTTCTAGACTGCTTCTTAAATGGGTGTCTAGACTACTTCTTGAGTGGGTGTCTAGAATGCTCCTTATCACTACTCCACCGAGGTTAGTCTTGATACTTACTGGGCACCACTGTGGTGTGCTCATACTACACTTCTGTATATTCTTTTGTACCGATCCAGGTTTTGATTGTTAGTAGCTGTGCAGATTGTTGCTGTGGAGACTCGAGGTAAACCTGCCACCGCGTTCGTAGGCTTCGGAGTCACCTTTCTATTTTGTATTCACACTGTTTTTACTTATTTCCAAACAGTTGCATTTAGAAGTTGTAGCAAACTCTGTAGAGCTTATGACTTGTACCACTGGTTTTGGGAAATTGTAAATTTTGTAGAGGTTTCTATTTCGATACTGTTAAATTTTAATTATTATTGTTGTTATTCAGTACAAGTTAAAGCTTACCTAGTCCCTAAGACTAGGTGCCATCACGATACCCAAATGGAGGGAAAATTGGGTAGTGACAACTAGGCAGGTGCAAGATAATTGACTCAGGATCGAATTCTTGAGTTAGTTCACTCTATAATACTGTTGATTCTCACGAATTCAACATATCATTATATTACACTTGAAGTTAATGTTCCTCTTTCGATTAAACATTAATTTCATAATAATCCGATTGAAGTACGGTTAACAATTGCAACGAATAAAATGATGGTTATGGTCTAAAAGGTAACTTCTCACGAATATTTCCCTAATTAGTTCGATTAACAATTCAAGAGGCTCTTTCGATTGCCTATTTGAATCACAAATCTAAACTAGAGCATAAGATGTAAAAAAAAATTCAATATCAAGATCCTCCTTCGATTAAGCAAAATAAGAAATAACTTCACAATACGAATTAAAACTCCATCAATTAATTCTAACAATCATCAAGAATCGAATCCCTAATCAAGTTATCAAAGCACCGTATCTGTCAACACCCAAATGGAAATTACTCTATAGCAATGTAAAAAGTCATCTCAATAAGGCTTAAAAACATTTAAAACATCAATGTTAATGATTAAGTACAAACTCCCGTATTGCACCGATTGTTGGTTGAAATCTTGATAAATTATTGTACCTTCTTGTCTTAGTTGCTTCTCCAATTTTTCATAGGTCAAAAGTCCTCTAAAAATTATATTTTTGATGTATTTATACTCTGTAGGAACGATCCCCGATGAAACTACTCTTCCATGCCAAAACAGGAAATAACTCTAAGAAAATTGTATAGGTGCGCCGCGCCCCACCATGAGGCACGCTTGTGAGGATTTTTAGAGAGCTAAATTGTGACAGGCAACCACATTTACATAGCTGCGTTACGCCATGCGGTGCCCATGTGGTGCGGCAGTGTTGTTTCCTAAGAGTAAATATTTTCGTCCACTTTCTGATATCCGAACTTGGTCCTAGACTCCCTAACGTGACCAAGACTTAATTTCTTGGGCTTCTACTCAGACTTCAAAGCTCCAACTTGTTCGATTTAGCTCAAAATTAACTATTTAACTCGGAATCACTTCCTGCAAGGTATAAAACACATAATAAGTGTAATTCACTATTATTTAAGCTCAAACATACGTAAAATGCAGTAATTAGAGTGCAATACTACAACTAAAATACAGGTTTCTAGCCTACCATCAACACCCACACATAGACCAGTGCTCGTCCTCAAGCAATCAACTACAGTTCACATAGGGACGACCTTTTCATCAAACAACATCCCTAACACATCATGCCAATAATTTTTAAAGCAGACTAAGTACCCTATCATAACATCCTAACCTCAAAATTGGACACTAAAGCACCCTGCATTTTTTTTCACAACCTGCTAACTTACTCTAACACAGAGGTCAACGTCATTGCCTATCCTTTGCAAGTCATGTGCCCTCACACCAAAATATAGAGTAGTTCTACACAAAATTAAGTTTACGAACAAATAGTACTCAAGATAGACAGAATTTACTCACTCTCAGAATCAAAATTCATGAGCCACAGAAGATGTACCATAGGCTTGCCCGTAGAGTAATACAATACTAATTGAGCTCATTTAGTCAAAGATCAAGTAGGACTTAATTGTTTTTGCAATGTAGGCTGCGGGACGGGTATGATACAATTTGGATAATAGTGGCTACACCTCACTGAGCACTTTAATACATACAATTACACAAATTCAAAACTCACACTTATGTTGAACCAAACCCCAACCGTCACATTATACTAACCCCAAGCTTCCAATTTTTTTAAGCACAGACAAAGCAAGATTTACCACTAGCAAGGAATAACTTTCTTTATAATATATACAAACACCAACTTTTTTTTTTCTTTTTTCTAGATTCTGATTTTCTCATCTTTTTTTCAATTCCCTACCAGTGGCTCTCTTAATGTTTTTCGAACCGTGTACCTTTCTCATTTTCTAAAGTTCCCCTCAAAACCCCAACCATACCTCAACTTAGCTTTTAACAAGATTATAAATATATCAAGTGTTCGAGAGAGGTAAACGGTTCAAACAGATAGTCAATTCAAGCAAAGGGGTCAGGCTTGTAATATGGTTGCCAAAGAAAATAGGAACACAGGCTCAATGGGTCTAACTAAGATGACATTTAATTAGATGGGTGAAAAGCATATATCTGGCTCAACAAAGAAATACCTATATCACTTCCTAGACTGAACAAGACTGTTATTTCGCTTTGCAAACATACGGGGCAAGTTCTAGACATCAACTAACATGCACAGAATATCAACACAAACCTCACTCATACTTTGACACATAATTCACTTAGGATCGGATCTATCCTGAATCTCTAGTCAAAGTAGTTAAGCAAAGTCACAATCACACAATTTATGGTACTTATCCGTGAGTCCAGAACTGATCCTAGGTGTCACAACTAAGGCACTCACAACTCTCAAGGCATATGTAGTCAAGGAAAATTTCTTCAAATTAGTGCTATGACTCAAGATTCTATATTGCCTTTAAAAAAACTAACTACACCCGATTCAAGTAAAACCTTTGGAGAAGAATTGTGGCACAAAGAAAAAAGAAGGGGGGAATTATTACACTACCTAAGAAAGTAAAATATAAAAAAATAAAAGGCATATTTTTATATTTTCAATTTTTTTGTTTTTTTGTATTTTTCTCATTCGTCTTCAAATCTCTCAAGAAGCCAGTCGACGAAATCCATCGGCGGGAAGAGTCAAAACTAAAAAATTATGATTATATAAGCCGATAGAATTTAGAGTTATAATTACATACCACATTGTCTAAGAAAGCAAGAAACAAATCAAACAAAGCCAATGGGCAAATAAAAAACAAACAACTACAAACAAATAGGAGCACTCTACCCCACACTTAAGAAATTGCATTGTCTCCGATGAAAAATAATAGAAACAAAAGTGAAAAGGTAACTCCATGAGGCCTCTCAGCACCCTCAAAGGGGCACATCTACTCCTTATAGAGGGAACAAAGTTTACATCCTCATCCGGTGGAATCTGTGCTCCCTCTGCCAAGCCCAACCACTACTGAGTGACCGCTGAGAGGGGGTAGTCCTCTTGTAGCTCTGCCAAGTCAGTCTCCCTCCGAGCAGCGCGAAGGCGCATATTAGATAATAGCAGTTGTAGTGTCTCCTCGACATGAAGCAATCTCTAATCCACATGAATAACAATAAAAGGGGGGTCTTTTAAAATAGTGACATCAAAGGCCTTAGGAGGCCGTAGCACCGGAATCGTTCGATCAAAATAGAACTCCTCCTCCACATGGTGCGTCCGCATAAGTCGAGTGATCATGCTCAAGAAACACAGGCGGCGGGCCCCAAGTGGTCATATTCGAGCTATGTGCTCAAGCATAATCTTGCAGAGATCGAACTTCATCCGAGTCAAGATGGCATAAATGAGACATACCTTCAACCTGGAAACATTAATGTTGTTCTGGGTAGGCATAATCATTGCATTAATCAACCGGAGAAGAACCCTGGCAGGACGTTAGAATTTGCTTTTCTTCATGTCTTTGTGAAACTCATTAGCATCCTGCATCCACGCAGTAAGAAAATCAACTCCACACAGCTGGTGCCTAATATCACAATAGTTGGGCCGACGCAACGGCCTCTGAAACAACTTATGAGAGTGCTCCGTGAACCCCATATTTGATTAATCACCCGTGAGGCAAAAGAGATCATCTTGCCTCTCACCTGCACCTCATACACCTCATCCAAACTGGCCTCAGGCTGCCAATTGGGATAGAACTCCTTTACTACGTTCACGTTCACCAACTCACCAAGACGTAACAAACTTTCAAAGACAAGTATCTGATGTTGTTGTATATCCCCGATTACTTAATGGCTAGCTTGCCATAATCTATACTAACTTCCGAGTCAGGGCTCACCGCTGGAACAAAGGTCCTATACCAATTTCTAGCATGAGCTGGCATAGCCCAAATGCCATACTTACAGCCCGGGACCACGTCTATATCTGGATCAATGCACTGCATTTCCTCCTCCATCGGGGCGGGGGGAGGTGTCTGCCTACCTCCTCTACGACTACTAGAGGCTACCTTGAAAGAACCTATGTTAGCACATTTGCTAGGACGGCGAGACATTTTACCTAAACAACATGAGTAGAATTGGCCGCAACACTTAAAACGAAAAGCAAGACCAAACGGGGTAACCATCCCACACTTATGTTATTGGCATGTTCACAAGTACAATGTATATCGGGGACTCAGACTACCCCCATTGAAAGCATGCCACAATTAATCAACAACCCACCCAACCATCAACGTTACGTTATAACAACATAACCACAGACTATGCTAGTGTAAAATACAAAACCAAGAAGCTATACTACTAAATAAGAAAAGAAAAATAAGAAGTTATACTAATTTACTACTAACAAAATTAAGAAGTTATAATACAATACTACACAAGTACTTAGTAACACTTTACTTGTAACTAGAAACTAGAAACTAGAAACACATCAGCATGGGGTGGTCAATCAATTAGCACTCGGGGATAACACTTTAAAGTTTCACAGCATAAGTACATGACCTCCTAGCCCACACTTATCATCAAGCATCACATTATCTCATAACAATTATCCTCCAATTAAGCAACAACTTCACTTTCTATGTCATTGAGGCATTTTACCAAACACATGGTAGTCACCAAATTTAACTTATAATTTCAACTTTAATTGGTCTAAAATCACTACACAAACACACAAATCAACCACCCAACAAAAACTAAAACACCACCACATTGTAACAATAGCACAAAGTGCTCCAATTTTGCATAAAATACCCTCCAATTTTCGGCCCTATAGGCACCCCCACCAAGATTCATCACAAAATAATTTCAACACCATCAAGACACACCAAAAATCATCCACAAGCATAATAACAACGAAAATCCCACAACTTTAACCATAGATTCGGCTATAATAAGCAAAGTAACTAAAAATTTATAAAACGACAAATCCCTAGGGTTAGGTTGAACTAGACTAAATGTTTACCGTGAAAATAATAATAATTAAATTTGATTTAGTGGTTCTAAAAATACGTGATCTATTTTTATGCTAGTTGTTAGGCAGTTGATGCTATGTGAAAGACTTAAAAATGAGATATTAATCGAACCGAAGCGCTGTCGACGGGGCCTCGAGCTCGCCTATTTGAGGGACTCGGGGTCGAATCTGATGCTCGGCTGTGAGCTATCGATGGTTGTCGATGGGGAATAACAGTTACAAATAAATCAAAGACAGCTCTTTAAGGCCAATAGTAAGTAATAAATGATGAACGATGGATAGAACCACAATAAATATGAGAAATAAATGAGATAATAAGATCAAGAGAAAGTATTAGAGAGCAGAGAGAATGTTCTTGTATATTTTGTATGGAGCAACAGATATATACAAAATGACAAGAATCCCAATATAGTACAAGTACATTAATTACAAAGATATGGAGATGGGACATTTAGCTAACACTACGATGCCGGCTCAGACTAGCCTGGCAGATTTTGTTGGCTCTAACTTCATGCCTTGGGAACTCCCCACTTCTTTTCCATTACCATGGTCTTATACAGTCTCGAGGTCGAGCGTCGATGGCCCTCGAGAGATGAAACTCGACTGTGACTTCGAGCCTTCGAGACATTATAACGATGGAAAATTGAACCCTCTTATTTTACCGTATATAGATAGTCCCCGTGTTTCTTAGAGTAGAACGACAAGAAATGACCTTGACAACCATCTTTCCGAATTTCCTGTGATAATACTATACTGATGATGTCATACTCATGACATAGGCTTTTGTGGCAACCGAGGCATCCCACTGACTTGTCTTTTCAGCGTCTTTCAATGCACAGTTGACCCTCGTCCTTCTAAGCGATAATATCGCCGCCGATTCAGTTCTCAAAATGCATTAATTGTGCCTGCCAATACGTCTTTCAAGGACATTAATGGCGCCATCGGTTGCATTTTTCAAAAGAGTATTGATTGTGCCCGCCAATTATTATGCCCCTTCTCTATAAATGGGAGGCTTTCTAGAACCAGTTTCTTATTCAAGTGTTATTCAATCAGTCTTTCTCCCATTTCTTCTCTCCATCCTCATCCACTGTCATTTCCCATGTTTGAGGCCCGTGGCCTCAAAGTTGCCTGGTGGCATTCTCATCACTTATACCCTGGCCTTTTCCCAGGCCCCTCCTTATCGAGCGAGATTATACCAACTTCTTGTTGTTGTTATTGTTGTTACTACTGTCTCCATTGGCTCGAGACGAGGAGATAGAGAGGCCTATCTCTTACATCTTGGGAAGGTATTTGGACTATACACCACTGCTCACGAGGGTGTTCGGACTATACACCGCTGCTCACCTTCCTACCCTGGCCTGGTGTGGCACTTCATCCCGTTTGCTTTTCGTGGGGTGAAGTGGTACCTCTGGTTGGTAGCTTGTACGACACAATATCCCAAGAAGTGGACTCAAAGTATCCATGCAAGTGAGGCCGACGCCCACCAAGTCTTCTACCCGGCCGTGATCTTCCGGGCTTGGTGAAAGCCTTTGCGCCTTCGCGGGCTATGGCATTTGTTCATCCCTCTCTGCCTCTTCTCTTTCCTATTCTTCATCTTCTACCTTGGAGATACCATTCTAGAGGGCCGAGATGAGACCCCCTGAGGTGGTGGTGGTAGAAGACACTAACGCCGAGGATGCATACCCGAGGGGATGGCGCTCGAAGATACTGCCGCCAAGGACGAACCCTTGAGAATAGATTAGGCTTTTATACCATATGTACCTTTTTGCTTCCTTGTTTCTGTGCAAGGACCCCTCGTGGGCTTTTGTAATCATAGGTAAGGACCCCTTGTGGGCTTTTGTAATTGAATGTTTATGAATGAAAAAATGCTTCTTTAATTTTGTCTATGATGTATACTATTTTTCCCTTTATCTGTGCTTGTGTAGATTCTGAGTGCATGACTCCATCGGTTGGTGCAAATATTAAGCACAGGTGTGAGTATTTTTTCTGTCCTTTGACCGATTAACACGTATCCCCTTGGAACCCTTTGTTGTTCCTTGGATCGAGCCCGAGTTGAACTGATAACCTCGAGTCGTCGGGACCCTGACTTCGAGTTAAATAAGAGTAGGGTTTCGAACCCCTAAATTAAGACTTAGCCTTTAGACCCTGTGATAATCTTCTAGGGGGGATTCGCTCGGAAGCTCGAGAATGGAGACTGCCTTTAGGATTTCGAGAGCAGTCCCCAAGTGGGGGTTTGCTCAAACTCGTGCCGTCTGGAAACTTGTCTTGAACTTGGAGTAGATAACCGTAAGGCATTGTAGATAGATCCCGGATGAGGGACTAACCGGGTTTAGATGGTACCCCGAGGTCAAGCCCACATGAGTGGAGTTTTAAGTGCCTATTTTCTCCCTGAGAGGAGCCTTCAAAATCGGGTACCATCTTGAGTGTTGTAATGACATCGATGGCCCCTTGGAAAGATCCCCGAGATTGGGTACAATCTCGGGACTAGCGATGATGCCAAAGGTTTCCTGTACCCTAACTTCTTTTTGATGGAGATCCTCGAGATCGGGTACCATCTCAGGACTTGTAGTGATATTAATGGTTCCTTGGAGCCTTTCTTCTTTTTGGTGGAAGTCCTTGAGATCGGGTACCATCTCGCGATTGGCGATGATGTGAATGGCTTTCTGGAGCCTAACTTCTTTTTGATGGAGATCCTCGAGATCGGGTACCATCTTGGAATTTGTTTGGTGCGGGGGCCTCCAACCCCAAAACATCATACGACGTTCGTCAAATGGACGACACGGTTGCAAAGTGACCTAGGCGATCCCACTGGCACATCTTCACAAAGAGATTTCGGCCAGCATTTTAATCGGCCTTTGAGGCAGGAGGATCATCGCCGTTTTTTCCATATATATGGTCGCTTCCGCCCTTTTGGAAAATCCACCATTCTTAGAAGTTACCCTTTTTTCCTGCTTTAGGCCTTTCTTCATTTCAGTATTGATGCTCTGGTATGAATTCCTGCTTTAGCTCTCCAATTTTATTGTAGTCATGACCGTTACATCAGGATCCGTTCGGCAGGGAGGAGAGAGTTCCATCTCCGGTTCTCCCAATGTTGGCTTGGGGCATTTTGCTTCGAGAGGGGACTTTTCATCAGAAAAGTACCTCGATGCTCAGGACCAACGGGAGCATACCTTGAAGTTTACTTCTTTGATAGGAGAGGGACACCTTGAGTCGGTGAGGAAAGACTGTGGATGGGGGAAAAGTTAGTATTGCAGGCACCTTACTCGGATGAGAGTATTACAGACTATGCCGAGTGGTTTCTGAATGTGTTCAAGTATCCTTTCATTCTGGGCCCCGTTGATGGGGTTGTGCTCGACTTCTGTCGAAAATACCAGGTTACCTTGGCATAGATTCACCCGTTATTTTGGCGGATAGTGTTGATGATGAGGTTCTTTGTGGAGAAGGCATGGCTTGAATTTACGCTTAGCCATCTTATCAGGATGTACCAGCCTTTTTATCATCTAGGCCTGCTAACCTTACGATGCCGGTTAACCACACCTTTTATCATTAATGACTAAGTAGACGGAGATGGAGAGTGGATGAGTCGATTCTTCCGAGTACGGACCATTGATATTATCCCTGTGGAGTTTATGACATTCTCTGAGGAATGGAATTATACACATAAGTGGTACACTCGTGCCTTCTTAGTTTTGTTTATGGCAAAGGTTGGCTTCGTAAATGCACTTTCTTTTCTTTTTCTGTAGCAACCTCATAGATGCCGGGCGAGGTTCCGACCTGCCGGATTGGGTTCGAAAGTTGAAGATCTACTCGTCTTACAATGAGCGTAAGTGGCGAGCTTTATCTAAAGATAGGTAGGAGGCAAAACACCACGGTACGTGATATGTGATTCGCTCCCCCTTTTTTTCCTCTCGGAAGGGCGCTTTTTCTTTATGCATACTAACTTTGTCATCGCAGGAGTTGGGAAGTCCCTCAAAGAAAAACTGTACCCTTTAGGAGAGGGAGAAAGATTGCTAGCTTTCGGGCCAAAGAATGATATCAATAAGCAAGAGATACCTTTGCAGGGCGGCAGTGCTCAAAACAAGGCAAACCTGGACCCGAGGCCCAAAGTGGAAGTATTGACCGAACCTGCCACACTTGTGATTCCTGGTTTCGGAGATGCGGTTTCTACTCCACTATCGTATTCTTTTCCCATTGAAGGTACTTTGAGGGATACCCGAAATCCAGGATCATATGCCCCGAGCGACCGTGCCTCAGCCGGGGTCGACTCTTTTGGAGTTGAGGGAGCTAGGTTAGCAGATGTTTACTTGACCTTCGAGGAAGCACTACGGCTTCACTCTGTGGTGAGGTTTTGGCACAGGCCTTTCGAGTTTTGTGCCTTCCCTTCCTTACTGAGTTTTCTTTTGCTAGCCTTCGACAAGCTTAAGTCCGAGCTACTTCATCATAAGGCCGGGATGCGGAAAGCTCTGGATAAGGAGAAATCCCTAAGGATCCTTTGCGATGAAAGGGAAGCCGAGTTGGCATACTTACGGTATGAGACGAGTCAGGGCTCAAATTATGAGAGCTACTTGAATGAGCAGGTAGTTTTTGTTCCGAGTGAGTGTGAATTCCTCCTTCTAGATCCTGAGGCTAACATTTTGTTTATTTTAGTTGCGGAAAAAGGCAGAGGGATTAGAGCACCTTTGGGACGAGGTTGACCAAGCCAAGAGTAAGTGTGATGATTTAAAGGCTCAGGCGGACGCTCAAGCTTCGACGGAGAAGGATGCTCTGGCTAGAGCTTCCTCCCTTAAGGTTTAACTTTGCTTAGCTTGCGATAATAGCTTGGTTCGAACATATATGATTACGAAGCTCGAGATTGAGCTCTTGAAGATAAAGGCTGAGGTTATGGATGTTCGGGCTGAAGCTGTAATGAGCCGAACTAAGGCTGACCAGAAAACGGCGGTCTATTTGAAGGACGCTGTCGATGCTCAAGCTAAGCTGAGAAAGATCCTTAACTGCGAATATAGGAGAAAAGAATATGCTCGGTTCAAGTCTCGGAGGAAGACCCTCAAGGATATCCGTGCAAGGGGATTTGACCTCTCAGAAGATTTGACGCAGGCGAAGGCGGACGAGCGTGGTTCTTGGTTACTTCTGTTCGACACCGAGGATAGCAAAATGAGGCCGATGGGCCATAGCCCCCCAAGAGGTATGTAGATTTTGCTTTTCCGATTCTGTATATAGCACTTTCAAAGCATGTTTGTAAATGGAGCTTTTATTTTTCTGCATGTATGTATAAAGAGGAAACCTTGCAATTTTATTTCTCCTGCATTTCTTTTTGCCTTGATTTCAGCCAGATGAACTGGTCTCTGAGTTGAGGGGAATCCTTAGATTCTCGGTATGGCCTTGAGGCTTATTGGGCTGGCCCATAGGCTCTTACGCGTTTGGTCGATGCGACCTTTACGTATAGGCTGGCGAATAATGGCTCTTATGCTTTTGCTCCTAGGAATATTTAGGTCAATTGTTTTGAGCTCAGTCCCTGAGTCAGGCATCGACGCAAGCTTATTTGACCCTCAAGTTGTCGATTTTTAGGCTGGCGATAATGGCTCTTACACTCTTGGTCGATGCGACCTTTTAGTGTAAGTTGATTTTTGAGCTCTTACGCTTTTGTTCTCATGCATATTCAGTTAACTATTTTGGGTTCAGTCTCAAAATCGGGTTTCGACTCGAGCTCATTTGACCCTCAAGTTTTTGAATTTCAAGTTGGTCCTTAGGCTCTTACGCATTAGGTCGGTACGACCTTTTATGTATGTGGGCTGGTGACAGTGGCTCTTACGCCTTGGGTCGATGCGACCTTTTATATATATGGGCTGGCGACAGTGGCTCTTACGCCTTGGGTCGATGTGACCTTTAATATAGGCGTTAATTTTCCCTCGTTAAGGACTTTTTGAAATAATGTTTTCCTGACTCTTTGACGGTTTAATAAAAAACCTCGATTGTGAGCCGTTATATGGTGATGATCGAGAACCTCGGGAGGTTTGGCTTGGAGGTTGAGTATCTCGAAGCCAGTGTTTAGGAGCTGACATAGTCGAAGCTCTTTTGCCTATGTTGAGGGTAGTCTGTTTAACCGGTTCTTTCTGAAGTATATTCGAAGTAAAGAAGGCCTGTGATTTATAGCAACGGTCGAGCATCCCCGAGTCGCGTTAGTTTGGTTGGTACAGCCTTGTGACCGGAGTCATTTGTGTTTGGCCAGAGCCTTTAAGTCCCAAGTGAAGTAGTTTCGGCATCTATATCGAGGGTATGCCTTTTTAGGGGTCTTACAAGTTCGATATATAGCCGAAACTTTGAGATCGGGTCTATGCCTTTAGTAGGGTGTTACAAGTTTTACATGCCTTTGAGGTCTCATAGTTTTGGATAATTGGTACAAGTATGGTTCATGCCTTGCTTGAGGTCTTACAGATATTGTTGTTGCCTTATATAGGTCTTATGAGACCAAGGTTGCCCGCATGTGGTCTTACGACCTCGAGTTTTGATAAGTCGATGGAGATGGCAATTGACGGTAGTCCTCGAGTCATCGAGGGTTTCTCGGCTCGGGAGCCGTCACTTGTGAACTTGGTGTTTCCTTATTGAGGGCTTACGATTTCGGAGTTCCCGACCTAGAGGTCATGTGGTCTTGCATTTTTGGCGCCAGTCCCCGAATGTTCGGGACATTTTTGGCTCTAGAGTTGTTTTGTGATCTCATTGTTGCCTCATCAAGGGCCTACGAGTTAGGAGCTCCAACTCGGGGGTCGCGTTGTTTCGAGTTGTTGACGCCAGTCCCCGAGTGTTCGGGGCTGCTTTCTGCTTTGGAACCATTTTTTGCAAAAATATTGAGCCTCCTTGAAATGCAAAATGCTTTCGCAAAGTGTTCTTTGATTACTCGGTACAAGTATACATGATTTTACTGGTGCGGGCTCGGTTGTTCTATGCATATATGGTTCATTCAACCATTTGGCCCGGTACATTACTTTCCTATTGAGGCCCCGTTTGGCGTATCTTGGCTTCTCTAAAAAGGTGACCCTCCGGGGGGATGGCCCCCAATATTTGAGGTTGGTTGCGAAAGAAGCCTTGAATACTTGTTGGATCTTCCTTAGGTAGCATATGGATGTTGCCTCGTTAAAATCCTTGCCGGTAAAACCCTTTTTGGGATAAGAACCCGATCGAAGGAAAAGAGTGAAACGCGTGCTTTATGAAACCTAAGGCCTTCGAGTTGGAGAGTGCTTTGGACATCCTACACTCAGGTCAGTGTAGAATGTAATTTAAAGAGAAAGGAAACGGTCATACCTTAGTGTAGAAAGGGCCGACGATGTTTCGAACCCTGATATGTTTTGGTTGCTTGTGATGAGAACGTTGTATGGTCCCCTACTTTGTTTAGTTAGGAATTACTAAGAGTGTAGCTTGTTATAGCTATTTTACTATTTGTTTATCCTTCAGCTCTTCCAAAGGTGGAGGTACCGTTATCGGCGCTACATCATGCACCGCGAACATCTCATTTGCTGCATGTTGCTCCCGTAAACGATTTTTAACCCATCCTTTGTCGGGAATTTCATCATTTGATAGGGGGTGGATGGTACTGCTCTCATGCAGTGTATCCATGGTCTTCTGAGCAAGGCGTTGTATCTCATGTCCCCATCGATGACATGGAATTTGGCATTCTGGGTTATGTCGGCCACGTTGACTAGAAGGATGATTTCCCCTTTTGTTGTTTCGCTCGCCATGTTGAATCCGTTGAGGACTCGAGAGGCGAGCACGATTTGGTCAAGCAGTTCGAGCTGCTCTACCACCCTCGACCTGATAATGTTGGTTGGGCTACATGGTTCCACGAGTACACGTTTAATTTGAAATGTATTTACGAGAAAAGAGATTACCAGTGCGTCGTTGTAAGGCTAAGACAAGGTCTCAGTGTCCTCATCGCTGAAAGTGAGGGCATCCTTGGGTATGTAGTCCCGAGTTTGATTTTCTCTGGTGATGGATATTTTTGTTTTTCTCATCATGGGCTCCTGCAGGGCATCGGTGCCTCCCAAGATCATGTGATGACATGTTGTGGCTCATTTGTTTCGTTCTTCTTGGCCGCCTCTCTTTCTTTGAAATGATTTTTGGCCCGGTCACTGATGAATTCTCGGAGGTGACCTTTGTTGAGTAACCTGGCTACTTCTTCTCGGAGTTGGTGGCAATACTCGGTCATGTGTCCGTGTGTGTTGTGAAATTCACGCACTAAGTTATGATTTCTTTGCAAAGGATATAACTGCATAGGCCTTGGCCACCTGGCGTCTCTGATTTTAATAATGGCGAATACGATGTCTGATACATCGACATTGAAGTTGTATTCCGACAAGCTAGGTACCTCCGTCGGCCCCGTATGCCTATCGAACCCAGCTCTGCTAACGAATCCTCGAGGATTCTGGCGTCGGTCCATACTTCGACCATTGTGGGGTATGTTGTGTCTCGGGTTATTTCTTCTGTCATCAATATATGGTTGGTATCTTTCTTTGATTTGTTTTCACTCCTTTGCTGGAAGTCTGCTTGGGTACACCGAGCCCGAGGGGGCTCTTAATTGGCCATCCTCGACCCTGATCTTCGACTGGTATCGGTTGTAGACGTCCGACCTGGTCATGATGGGGTATTCGACTAGGTTCTATTTCAGCTGCTTCGAAGCCACTGAGCTTCACTCATTCAGACCTTGAGTGAAGGCCTGTATTGTCCAGTCGTCGGAGATTGTTGGTAGTTCCATTCGTTCAATTTGAAAGCTAGATACGAACTCTCACAACATCTCGTTCTCCCTTTGTTTGATCTTGAAGACGTCGGATTTCCTTGTTGCTACTTTGATGGCACCAACATGTGCCTTTATGAAGGAATCTGCTAGCATGGCAAATGAGTCTATGGAGTTAGGAGCTAGGTTGTGATACCACATCATCGCCCCTTTAGAAAGCGTTTTCCCGAATTTCTTCAGTAGGACGGACTCGATCTCGTCGTCCTTTAGGTCGTTGCCCTTTACTACACAAGTGTAGGCAGTGACGTGCTCGTTGGGGTCCGAGGTTCCGTTGTACATCGGAAGCTTGGGCATTCTGAACTTTTTTGGAATGGGTTTTGGAGCCACTTCCTCTGGGAATAGCCTTTGTATGAACTTCTTCGAATCCACACCTTTCAGGATCGGGGGTGAGCCCGAAATTTGGTTGACCCTGGAGTTTTAGGTCTCGGCTTTTTTGTCGTTGGCTTTTATTTTCTTCTCGCCCGATTCGATCCTCTTTGTGAGTTCCTAGAGCATCTTTACGATGGCGGGGTCGGCTACCGACCTATTATACTTGACCTCTCCGGTACCTGCTCGGCCGGGGGAGCCGTATCCGATGCTACCGTGCTGGGAGTTTTTTGGTGATTTGTAGCTGAGCAATAACCAATTGTTGTGCCTGCAACATTTCAAAAATAACGTGAAGGCTAACCTCTCGTTCTTCCCTAGCCGGGGTTTTCTGAGCCTCTTGTTGGTCTCCTTGGTGCACGCTCCTCTTAGTGTGGGAGCTTACATCGACCTGGAACATCCACATCGTTCTCTCCGTGATTCTCGATATTGTTGTTTACTAAGTCAGACATTTTGACTTGAAATCAAAAGATCTTGGCAAGAAAAAGTGTGAACGATAACTTGCATTGTGTAGTAAAACCAGTAAGAAAATAATCACTATTATTTTTAGCCCCACGGTGGGCGCCAAACTGTTTACCGTGAAAATGGTAATAACAATTAAATTTGATTTAGTGGTTCTAAAAATAGGTGATCTATTTTTATGCTAGTTGTTAGGCAGTTGATGCTATGTGAAAGACTTAGAAATGAGATAATAGCTTTAAAACGAGATATTAATCGAACCGAAGCGTTGTCGATAGGGGCCTCAAGCTTGCCTATTCGAGGGCCTCGGGGTCGAATCTGATGCTCGGCTGTGAGCTATTGAGGGTGGTCGATGGGGAATAATAGTTACAAATAAATCAAAGACGACTCTTCATGCCCAATAATAAGCAATAAATGATGAACGATGGATAGAACACAATAAATATGAGCAATAAATGAGATAATGAGATCAAGAGAAAGTATTAGAGAGCAGATAGAATGTTCTAGTATATTTAGTATGGAGCCATAGATGGATACAAAATGACAAGGATCCCCTTTATATGGGGGGGATCCCAACATAGTACAAGTACATTAATTACAAAGATATGGAGATGGGACACTTAGCTAACACTAAGATACGGGCTCAGACTAGCCTGACAGATTTTGTCGGCTCTAGCTTCACGCCTTGGGAACTCCCCACTTCCTTTACGTTACCATCGGTCTTATACAGTCTCGAGGTCGAGCGTCGATGGTCCTCGAGGGATGAAAATCGACCGTGACTTCGAGCCTTTGAGACATTATAACGATGGAAAATTGAACTCTCCGAATTTACCGTGTACACTAAATCTAACTAAATACTACAATTAAATACTAAAATAAAGAGAAGATATGAGAGGAAGAACTTACCTTGAAGGTGGATGGGAATGACAGGAGGCGGGTATGGAAGAAATTGGAGAAGAAGAAAGAGTTTGGGAGTTGAGTCAGAGAGTAAAAGAATAAGAGGAAAAGAGGGGTGAGACGAAGGGTTAGAGTGAACTGCGCGTCTGTTTTTTTTTACTTTTTCAATATTTTTTTATTTTATTATTTTTTATAATTTTGGCCGAAAATATTTCACAGCCACGTCGCGGGGTGCGGAGCCCCATGTGGTGCAGCAGTGGAGATCTTCAAAGCCTGGTTATATGACAGAACAGCCCTTTCGCCTAGCGTGGCGCACCATGCAGCGTGCTAGGCCATTTTCTCAGAGTTTCGATTTTTCACGTTTTAGCCTACGGTTTGCTTCCCAACTCTATTATGTACTTATTTTATGTCCAATTCTTGCTCATACCTATTCAAACAATTATCAAAACTCCTAAACTCTAATAATCCTACACAACAATTATCTAATTATTCTACAAAAGCAAGAAAAAAGGTTAGAAGTAGTTTTGTATTCTAGTCGTCAGCTTGACTCTGTCTCTTAGGCTCATTTAATCATGATGCTAGAGGATTGCTTGTCAAATCCTCCAACCAAGTACGATTTCAACCTGTGCCCATTCACTTTAAAGCTCTCATTCCCTTCCTCATCTTGGATCTCAGTGGCGCCATACGGTGGGACATGTTTCACCACATACGGACTTGTCCATCTTGACTTGAACTTTCCGGGGAACAACATAAGTCTAATATTGTATAGTAAAACATTGTCCCCTTCATGAAACTCCTTTGACTTAATCAGGCAATCATGCAACCTCTTTGTCTTCTCCTAAAAGATTCACACATTCTCATATGCGTCCAGTCTAAACTCCTCAAATTTGTTCATCTGCACCAACCTGTATTCACCTGCAAGACTAAGATCAATATTAAGCATATTAATTGCCCATTAAACTGTATATTCTATCTCAACAGGTAGATGATACGATTTTCCATGCACTAATTTGAACGGTGATGTCCCTATGGTTGTTTTGAATGCAGTTCTTTACGCCCATAGAGCTTAATCCAATTTTATAGACCAATCCTTAAGAGAAGCACTAACCCTCTTTTCAAGAATTCGTTTAAGCTCATGGTCAACCACTTCAACTTGCCCACTAGTTTGGACATGGTACAGGGTTCCAAGTTTGTGTGTGACCCCATACTTGGACAGTAGTGTAGCAAATGCTTGTTCACAAAGTGTGACCCATTGTCACTAATAATCACTCGAGGTATCCTAAAGCGGGTAAAGATGTTCTTCCATCGAGGACGCTGCCGATGCTCAAGCTAAGCTGAGAAAGATCCTTAACTGCGAATATAGGAGAAAAGAAAATGCTCGGTTCAAGTCTCGGAGGAAGACCCTCAAGGATATCCGTGCAAGGGGATTTGACCTCTCAGAAGATTTGACGCAGGCGAAGGCGGACGAGCGTGGTTCTTGGTTACTTCTGTTCGACACCGAGGATAGCAAAATGAGGCTGATGGGCCATAGTCCCCCAAGAGGTATGTAGATTTTGCTTTTCCGATTCTGTATATAGCACTTTCAAAGCACGTTTGTAAATGGAGCTTTTATTTTTCTGCATGTATGTATAAAGAGGAAACCTTGCAATTTTATTTCTCCTGCATTTCTTTTTGCCTTGATTTCAGCCAGATGAACTGGTCTCTGAGTTGAGGGGAATCCTTAGATTCTCGGTATGGCCTTGAGGCTTATTGGGCTGGCCCATAGGCTCTTACGCGTTTGGTCGATGCGACCTTTACGTATAGGCTGGCGATAATGGCTCTTATGCTTTTGCTCCTAGGAATATTTAGGTCAATTGTTTTGAGCTCAGTCCCTGAGTCAGGCATCGACGCAAGCTTATTTGACCCTCAAGTTGTCGATTTTTAGGCTGGCGATAATGGCTCTTACACTCTTGGTCGATGCGACCTTTTAGTGTAAGTTGATTTTTGAGCTCTTACGCTTTTGTTCTCATGCATATTCAGTTAACTATTTTTGGTTCAGTCTCCAAATCGGGTTTCGACTCGAGCTCATTTGACCCTCAAGTTTTTGAATTGCAAGTTGGTCCTTAGGCTCTTACGCATTAGGTCGGTACGACCTTTTATGTATGTGGGCTGGTGACAGTGGCTCTTACGCCTTGGGTCGATGCGACCTTTTATATATATGGGCTGGCGACAGTGGCTCTTACGCCTTGGGTCGATGTGACCTTTAATATAGGCGTTAATTTTCCCTCGTTAAGGACTTTTTGAAATAATGTTTTCCTGACTCTTTGACGGTTTAATAAAAAACCTTGATTGTGAGCCGTTATATGGTGATTATCGAGAACTTCGGGAGGTTTGGCTTGGAGGTTGAGTATCTCGAAGCCAGTGTTTAGGAGCTGACATAGTCGAAGCTCTTTTGCCTATGTTGAGGGTAGTCTGTTTAACCGGTTCTTTCTGAAGTATATTCGAAGTAAAGAAGGCCTGTGATTTATAGCAACGGTCGAGCATCCCCAAGTCGCGTTAGTTTGGTTGGTACAGCCTTGTGACCGGAGTCATTTGTGTTTGGTCAGAGCCTTTAAGTCCCAAGTGAAGTAGTTTCAGCATCTATATCGAGGGTATGCCTTTTTAGGGGTCTTACAAGTTCGATATATAGCCGAAACTTTGAGATCGGGTCTATGCCTTTAGTAGGGTGTTACAAGTTTTACATGCCTTTGAGGTCTCATAGTTTTGGATAATTGGTACAAGTATGGTTCATGCCTTGCTTGAGGTTTTACAGATATTGTTGTTGCCTTATATAGGTCTTATGAGACCAAGGTTGCCCGCATGTGGTCTTACGACCTCGAGTTTTGATAAGTCGATGGAGATGGCAATTGACGGTAGTCCTCGAGTCATCGAGGGTTTCTCGGCTCGGGAGCCGTCACTTGTGAACTTGGTGTTTCCTAATTGAGGGCTTACGATTTCGGAGTTCCCGACCTCGAGGTCATGTGGTCTTGCATTTTTGGCGCCAGTCCCCGAATGTTCGGGACATTTTTGGCTCTAGAGTTGTTTTGTGATCTCATTGTTGCCTCATCAAGGGCCTACGAGTTAGGAGCTCCAACTCGGGGGTCGCGTTGTTTCGAGTTGTTGACGCCAGTCCCCGAGTGTTCGGGGCTGCTTTCTGCTTTGGAACCATTTTTTGCAAAAATATTGAGCCTCCTTGAAATGCAAAATGCTTTCGCAAAGTGTTCTTTGATTACTCGGTACAAGTATACATGATTTTACTGGTGCGGGCTCGGTTGTTCTATGCATATATGGTTCATTCAACCATTTGGCCCGGTACATTACTTTCCTATTGAGGCCCCGTTTGGCGTATCTTGGCTTCTCTAAAAAGGTGACCCTCCGGGGGGATGGCCCCCAATATTTGAGGTTGGTTGCGAAAGAAGCCTTGAATACTTGTTGGATCTTCCTTAGGTAGCATATGGATGTTGCCTCGTTAAAATCCTTGCCGGTAAAACCCTTTTTGGGATAAGAACCCGATCGAAGGAAAAGAGTGAAACGCGTGCTTTATGAAACCTAAGGCCTTCGAGTTGGAGAGTGCTTTGGACATCCTACACTCAGGTCAGTGTAGAATGTAATTTAAAGAGAAAGGAAACGGTCATACCTTAGTGTAGAAAGGGCCGACGATGTTTCGAACCCTGATATGTTTTGGTTGCTTGTGATGAGAACGTTGTATGGTCCCCTACTTTGTTTAGTTAGGAATTACTAAGAGTGTAGCTTGTTATAGCTATTTTACTATTTGTTTATCCTTCAGCTCTTCCAAAGGTGGAGGTACCATTATCGGCGCTACATCATGCACCGCGAACATCTCATTTGCTGCATGTTGCTCCTGTAAACGATTTTTAACCCATCCTTTGTCGGGAATTTCATCATTTGATGGGGGGTGGATGGTACTGCTCTCATGCAGTGTATCCATGGTCTTCTGAGCAAGGCGTTGTATCTCATGTCCCCATCGATGACATGGAATTTGGCATTCTGGGTTATGTCGGCCACGTTGACTAGAAGGATGATTTCCCCTTTTGTTGTTTCGCTCGCCATGTTGAATCCGTTGAGGACTCGAGAGGCGAGCACGATTTGGTCAAGCAGTTCGAGCTGCTCTACCACCCTCGACCTGATAATGTTGGTTGGGCTACATGGTTCCACGAGTACACGTTTAATTTGAAATGTATTTACGAGAAAAGAGATTACCAGTGCGTCGTTGTAAGGCTAAGACAAGGTCTCAGTGTCCTCATCGCTGAAAGTGAGGGCATCCTTGGGTATGTAGTCCCGAGTTTGATTTTCTCTGGTGATGGATATTTTTGTTTTTCTCATCATGGGCTCCTGCGGGGCATCGGTGCCTCCCAAGATCATGTGATGACATGTTGTGGCTCATTTGTTTCGTTCTTCTTGGCCGCCTCTCTTTCTTTGAAATGATTTTTGGCCCGGTCACTGATGAATTCTCGGAGGTGACCTTTGTTGAGTAACCTGGATACTTCTTCTCGGAGTTGGTGGCAATACTCGGTCATGTGTCCGTGTGTGTTGTGAAATTCACGCCTAAGTTATGATTTCTTTGCAAAGGATATAACTGCATAGGCCTTGGCCACCTGGCGTCTCTGATTTTAATAATGGCGAATACGATGTCTGATACATCGACATTGAAGTTGTATTCCGACAAGCTAGGTACCTCCGTCGGCCCCGTATGCCTATCGAACCCAGCTCTGCTAACGAATCCTCGAGGATTCTGGCGTCGGTCCATACTTCGACCATTGTGGGGTATGTTGTGTCTCGGGTTATTTCTTCTGTCATCAATATATGGTTGGTATCTTTCTTTGATTTGTTTTCACTCCTTTGCTGGAAGTCTGCTTGGGTACACCGAGCCCGAGGGGGCTCTTAATTGGCCATCCTCGACCCTGATCTTCAACTGGTATCGGTTGTAGACGTCCGACCTGGTCATGATGGGGTATTCGACTAGGTTCTATTTCAGCTGCTTCGAAGCCACTGAGCTTCACTCATTCAGACCTTGAGTGAAGGCCTGTATTGCCCAGTCGTCGGAGATTGTTGGTAGTTCCATTCGTTCAATTTGAAAGCTAGATACGAACTCTCACAACATCTCGTTCTCCCTTTGTTTGATCTTGAAGACGTCGGATTTCCTTGTTGCTACTTTGATGGCACCAACATGTGCCTTTATGAAGGAATCTGCTAGCATGGCAAAATGAGTCTATGGAGTTAGGAGCTAGGTTGTGATACCACATCATCGCCCCTTTAGAAAGCGTTTTCCCGAATTTCTTCAGTAGGACGGACTCGATCTCGTCGTCCTTTAGGTCGTTGCCCTTTACTACACAAGTGTAGGCAGTGACGTGCTCGTTGGGGTCCGAGGTTCCGTTGTACATCGGAAGCTTGGGCATTCTGAACTTTTTTGGAATGGGTTTTGGAGCCACTTCCTCTGGGAATAGCCTTTGTATGAACTTCTTCGAATCCACACCTTTCAGGATCGGGGGTGAGCCCGAAATTTGGTTGACCCTGGAGTTTTAGGTCTCGGCTTTTTTGTCGTTGGCTTTTATTTTCTTCTCGCCCGATTCGATCCTCTTTGTGAGTTCCTAGAGCATCTTTACGATGGCGGGGTCGGCTACCGACCTATTATACTTGACCTCTCCGGTACCTGCTCGGCCGGGGGAGCCGTATCCGATGCTACCGTGCTGGGAGTTTTTTGGTGATTTGTAGCTGAGCAATAACCAATTGTTGTGCCTGCAACATTTCAAAAATAACGTGAAGGCTAACCTCTCGTTCTTCCCTAGCCGGGGTTTTCTGAGCCTCTTGTTGGTCTCCTTGGTGCACGCTCCTCTTAGTGTGGGAGCTTACATCGACCTGGAACATCCACATCGTTCTCTCCGTGATTCTCGATATTGTTGTTTACTAAGTCAGACATTTTGACTTGAAATCAAAAGATCTTGGCAAGAAAAAGTGTGAACGATAACTTGCATTGTGTAGTAAAACCAGTAAGAAAATAATCACTATTATTTTTAGCCCCACGGTGGGCGCCAAACTGTTTACCGTGAAAATGGTAATAACAATTAAATTTGATTTAGTGGTTCTAAAAATAGGTGATCTATTTTTATGCTAGTTGTTAGGCAGTTGATGCTATGTGAAAGACTTAGAAATGAGATAATAGCTTTAAAACGAGATATTAATCGAACCGAAGCGTTGTCGATAGGGGCCTCAAGCTTGCCTATTCGAGGGCCTCGGGGTCGAATCTGATGCTCGGCTGTGAGCTATTGAGGGTGGTCGATGGGGAATAATAGTTACAAATAAATCAAAGACGACTCTTCATGCCCAATAATAAGCAATAAATGATGAACGATGGATAGAACACAATAAATATGAGCAATAAATGAGATAATGAGATCAAGAGAAAGTATTAGAGAGCAGATAGAATGTTCTAGTATATTTAGTATGGAGCCATAGATGGATACAAAATGACAAGGATCCCCTTTATATGGGGGGGATCCCAACATAGTACAAGTACATTAATTACAAAGATATGGAGATGGGACACTTAGCTAACACTACGATACGGGCTCAGACTAGCCTGACAGATTTTGTCGGCTCTAGCTTCACGCCTTGGGAACTCCCCACTTCCTTTCCGTTACCATCGGTCTTATACAGTCTCGAGGTCGAGCGTCGATGGTCCTCGAGGGATGAAAATCGACCGTGACTTCGAGCCTTTGAGACATTATAACGATGGAAAATTGAACTCTCCGAATTTACCGTGTACACTAAATCTAACTAAATACTACAATTAAATACTAAAATAAAGAGAAGATATGAGAGGAAGAACTTACCTTGAAGGTGGATGGGAATGACAGGAGGCGGGTATGGAAGAAATTGGAGAAGAAGAAAGAGTTTGGGAGTTGAGTCAGAGAGTAAAAGAATAAGAGGAAAAGAGGGGTGAGACGAAGGGTTAGAGTGAACTGCGCGTCTGTTTTTTTTTACTTTTTCAATATTTTTTTATTTTATTATTTTTTATAATTTTGGCCGAAAATATTTCACAGCCACATCGCGGGGTGCGGAGCCCCATGTGGTGCAGCAGTGGAGATCTTCAAAGACTGGTTATATGACAGAACAGCCCTTTCGCCTAGCGTGGCGCACCATGCAGCGTGCTAGGCCATTTTCTCAGAGTTTCGATTTTTCACGTTTTAGCCTACGGTTTGCTTCCCAACTCTATTATGTACTTATTTTATGTCCAATTCTTGCTCATACCTATTCAAACAATTATCAAAACTCCTAAACTCTAATAATCCTACACAACAATTATCTAATTATTCTACAAAAGCAAGAAAAAAGGTTAGAAGTAGTTTTGTATTCTAGTCGTCAGCTTGACTCTGTCACTTAGGCTCATTTAATCATGATGCTAGAGGATTGCTTGTCAAATCCTCCAACCAAGTACGATTTCAACCTGTGCCCATTCACTTTAAAGCTCTCATTCCCTTCCTCATCTTGGATCTCAGTGGCGCCATACGGTGGGACATGTTTCACCACATACGGACTTGTCCATCTTGACTTGAACTTTCCGGAGAACAACATAAGTCTAATATTGTATAGTAAAACATTGTCCCCTTCATGAAACTCCTTTGACTTAATCAGGCAATCATGCAACCTCTTTGTCTTCTCCTAAAAGATTCACACATTCTCATATGCGTCCAGTCTAAACTCCTCAAATTTGTTCATCTGCACCAACCTGTATTCACCTGCAAGACTAAGATCAATATTAAGCATATTAATTGCCCAATAAACTGTATATTCTATCTCAACAGGTAGATGATACGATTTTCCATGCACTAATTTGAACGGTGATGTCCCTATGGTTGTTTTGAATGCAGTTCTTTACGCCCATAGAGCTTAATCCAATTTTATAGACCAATCCTTAAGAGAAGCACTAACCCTCTTTTCAAGAATTCGTTTAAGCTCATGGTCAACCACTTCAACTTGCCCACTAGTTTGGACATGGTACAGGGTTCCAAGTTTGTGTGTGACCCCATACTTGGACAGTAGTGTAGCAAATGCTTGTTCACAAAGTGTGACCCATTGTCACTAATAATCACTCGAGGTATCCTAAAGCGGGTAAAGATGTTCTTCCATAAGAACTCATACTAGAATGGAGTTGAGAGGCAATTCAGTCCTCTTGCTAATATTTCCTTCCCTTTGACATTTGTCACATGTAGCTACATACGCCCGTGCGTCTTTATACAAATAGGCCAATAGAAACCGACTTACATGACCTTTGCTGCAATGCGATTTATACTATAGTGTCCTCCAACTGCTCCATTATGGCAATGAGAAAGGATGCTTGCCATCTCTCCTTCAGGCACACATCATCGAATCACACCATCTGCACATAGTTTGAACAAGAAAGGGTCATTCCAAAAATAACTTTTTACCTCACCTTGAACCTTCCTTCTTTGATCACGAGAGAGGTGATGAGGCAACCATCCACTAGCCAAAAAGTTGGCTACATCAGCATACCAAGGCGGTCTTTCGGAGACTGCAGAAATGGAGAAAATCTGCTCACCAAGGAACTCTTCCCTTATTTCAACTATTTCAACAGGAGGTCTCTCAAGTCGAGATAGATGATCCGTGACTTTATTTTTTGTACCCTTCCTATCTTTGATCTCCAACTCAACCTCTTGGAGCAACAGCACCCACTGCATCAGACGCGGCTTGGACTCCTTCTTACTAAACAAGTATTTCAAGGCTGAGTGATCAGTGCGTACAATCACTTTACTCCCCACCAAATATGATCTAAACTTGTCAAAAGCAAAGACCACAACAAATAACTCTTTCTCAGTAGTGGCATAGTTGACTTGAGCATCATTCAACGTCCTGCTTGCATAGTAGATGGGCTTAAACATCTTATCTTTTCTTTGCCCCAGAACTGCTCCCACAACTACATCACTAGCATCACACATTATCTCAACTGGCTGGCTCCAATCAGGTGTCACCATAATATGAGCACTCACAAGCTTTTCTTTTATCAATTTGAATGCTCTCAAACACTCCACGGTGAAAACGAACTTGACATCCTTTGCTAGCAGTGCAGTCAACGGCTTGGTAATGCTGGAAAGGTTTTTAATGAATCTTCTATAGAACCTAGCGTGTCCCAAGAAACTCCTTATGCTCTTCACAGAAGTCGGTGGAGGGAGCCTAGCAATTACATCAACCTTGCCTCTATCAACTTCAATGCAATGTGCATTCACTTTGTGGCCTAGGACAATTCCCACTTTCGCCATGAAGTGACACTTCTCTCAGTTGAGAAACAGGTGAGTGGCGTAGCAACGTTCAAGCACAAGCTCCAAATTCTTCAAGCAATCATCAAAGTCATCACCAAAGATGGTGAAGTCATCCATGAATACATCTATACACTTCCTGCTTAGATCAGAGAATATAGACATCATGCAACTCTAAAAAGTGGCCAGTGCATTACACAACCCAAATGGCATTCTCTTATAAGAAAAAATACCTGACGGGCAGGTGAATGTAGTCTTCTCAACATCTTCTGGGGCAATGGTGTCATGACCCGGATTTTCCACCCTTGGAAGTTGTGATGGCACCTACTAGTGAAAGCTAGGCAAGCCGATTATTCCAATTATTTAACCCTTTTCATTTTAAATTCCTTAATAAATGTGAGTTAACAATTTATAAGAAGCAGAAATATAAAAGCGGGAGAACGAACTATAAATATTTAGGCTAATACCGATACAAATCCATAATATAAACCACCCAGAACTGGTGTCACAATCTCAGGGACTATCTAAGAAAACTACAAATAAAGTCTGAATAAGAAAATACATGTCTGTCTTTGGAATATAAAAGAACAGAAAAAAACTAGATAGGGACGGGACGCCAAGGGCTGCGGACGCCTGTAGTTCTACCTCGAGTCTCTTGATGGACTGAAGGCAGCAACCCCTAGCTAAGGTCTGTATGCACCAGTACCAGGATCTGCACAAAAGAGTGTAAAGTGTAGTATCAGCACAATCGACACCATGTGCTGGTAAGTGTTGAGCCTAACCTCGGCGAAGTAGTGACAAGGCAGGACGAGACTACCAAATAAACATGTGTAGTTAAAGCATATACGACAAGAAATAATAACGAAAACTGGCAGTTAAAGATGGGAAGGGGAACATGCTGCAGGGGAATATCAAGTACCAATAGTAACTTAGGAGGAAAGCATAAAGAACATTTTTAAGTTTGCAACAGTAAAAATAAGGAAACAGTAGCAAATTAAAATCCACTTTTATTCTTTATTGTTGCGGTGCGCAACCCGATTCAATTCATATATCACTGTTGCAGTGTGCAACTCGATCCAACCATATGTTACTGTTGCGGCATGCAACTCGATCCAATCATATCTCACTGTTGCGGCGTGCAGCCCGACCCCTCCTGTCCTCCCTTATTACTCCATATTGCGGCGTGCAACCCGATCCCATATAATATTGTTGCGGCGTGCAACCCTATCCCAATATACAATTCAACATCAATCACAAAAGAATCCCGGCAAGGGAACAATAAGGAAACAACAATATCCCGGCAAGGGAACAATAAGGGAATAACAATATCCCGGCAAAGGAATGAACAATAAGAATTAAATACGTCCAAGCAAGGGAATCAGCTATAACCAAACTTTCATAAACATTTACTTCACAATTGAAGCCTCAACTGGAGCCAATACTCAACAATAAACAATTACCGCGAGAATAATCATAATTCTTGCCCAACACGGAGAATCAACAACTTAGGCTTTGTAGTACTTATTAAGAACATAACGATTACAATTTAAGACTCACGGGCATGCTTGAAAATGACATATAGATACTCGTCACCACACTACACATTGTACACTACACTAGCACATAGCAATTAGAGCACAAAACCTAATCCCTCAAGCTAAGGTTAGGCCAAACACTTACCTCGAACTTCCATGGCCAACTCAAGCCTCAAACACTGCTTTTCCTTTAGCATTCGCCTCCAAATTACTTGTATCTAGTCCAAATTAATTTAACAACAAAAATAAATGCTAAAGAATTCATACCCAATACTTAATTATAGGTTGTCTATCATTTTCCCCAAAAAATAAAAAATCGACCTCGGGCTCACTTGGTCAAAACTCGAGGTTTGAACAAAAACCCGATCACCCACGAGCCCAAATATGCAATTAGTTTTAAAATCCGACCCCAAAACAAGGTCTAAATTCCAATTATTCAAAAAAAGTCCTAACTCTACCCAAAATCCCAAATCTACCATGGAAGAACAATGTTTAGGCCTAGAAATCTAATGGGTGTTGATGGAAAATGAAGAAGATGGGTTTAGGAACACATACCTATGATTTGGTGTTGATTTTGCCCTTCAAAAATCGCCTAGGTTCTGATTTTGGGAAAGGAGATGTGAGAAAATGGTTTATTCCTGTTTCTATTATTGTTTAAAAGAGCTGGGCGACAATGTTCATCGCATTCGCGAGAACACTGTCGCGATCGCGAAGACCTGCCAGAAGTGGACTTACGCGATCGCGAGTTATCCTACTCGTTTGCGAAGGGTTGGGCCCCTAACCTTCGCGTTTGCGGACCTGTGTACGCGTTCACATAGAAGAACGACAACATCCTAGCCCCACCTCCAATTTACTATACGCGTTCACGGGAAATGGGTCACATTCGCGTGGAGCAGCCCCTAGTGCTCCGCGTTCGCGTAGAACAAATTCACCCCGGCCCCAATTTCCCTTTCGCGATCGCGAGAATGGCTTCGTGATCGCGAAGCACAAAACATCTGTGCATCAGAAGCAGCAGATCTGCAACATTCCTAAGTGTAAAAACCTTCCGAAACTCACCCGAGCCCTCGGGGCTCCAAACCAAACATGCATACTAACTCAAAAACATCATATGGACTTACTCGTGCGATAAAATCGCCAAATTAACACCTTTAACAACGAATTTAGCATCAAAATCAAAGAAGAATCTCAAGAACTCTTAAGTTCCAATTTTAACAATCGAGGGTCCGATTCATTTCATATCAAGTCCGTTTATTACCAAATTTTACAGGCTCAAAGACCTGTACCGGGCTCCGAAACTAAGATAAAGGCCCGATATCATCAAATTGAAACACATTCAAATTTCCAAAAACTCTTAAAATTTCAATTAAACAATTTTCATCAAAAATTCATTTCTCGAGCTTTGGACCTCGGAATTCAATTCCGGGTATACGCCTAAGTCCCATATTTTTCTACGGACCCTCCGAGACCATCAAATCATGGGTCCACGCCCCGTTTACCTAAAATGTTGACCGAAGTAAACTCAAATTTAATTTTAAAGGCCAAATTAGCATTTTCATCAAATTTCACATAAAAGCGTTTCGGATATACGCCCGGACTGTGCACGCAAATTGAGGTGAGATAAAAGGAGGTTTTTAAGGCATCGGAATACAGAATTTACTTATAAATCAAGTGATGACCTTTTGGGTCATCACAAATGGGTATGTGATCGTAGCCCGAGTACCCATCCAAGAAACAGTAACGTCCATGTCCAGCCACTTTCTCAAGCATCTAATCAGTGAAGGATAGTGGGAAGTGGTCTTTCCTTGTTGCATCATTCAGTCTTCTATAATCAATACACATTCTCCACCCAGTGACAATTCTTGTGGGGATCAATTCATTGTCTTCATTCTTCACCACTGTCATGCCCCCTTCTTAGGTACAACTTGCACTGGACTAATCCACTAGCTATCAGAGATGGGTAAAATCACTCTCGTATCTAGCAATTTGATGATCTCCTTGTGCACTACCTCATCCAGATTTTATTCAACTTGTGTTGGGGATGCACCACTGACTTGCTATTTTCTTCCAGCAGAATTTTATGGATGCAAATGGCTGGACTAATTCCTTGAACATCAGCTATAGTCCAACCAATGGCTTTTTTGTACTTTCTCAGCAACTCCACCAGCTTTTGCTCCTATGTACCTGTCAAATAATTAGAAATAATCATAGGAAAATTGTTAATCTCAAGAAAAGCATATTTAAAGTGAGTAGGGAGGACTTTCAATTCCACATTAGGATTAGAAGCCTCATTTTTCAGTTCCTCCTCATAAACCACTTGATCCTCAATCTCAAGAACTTCAACCTCTTTCTTTATTTGGGGATCTTTATCCTCTACGGTGCTATACTTAGTAATACACCTCTCTAAAGCAGACCCCTCATCACTGGGGTATTTCATCATCCTATTCATCTGGAACACCACTTTCTCATTGCCCACTCTGAGCATAAGCTGCCTCTCTTGTAGCTAAGTCTACTCTATCAATCTTTTTTTTTGGTAATAATCTATGAATATTACCATAATAACCAAAAGCTTTACATCCTAAGAGCATCAAGATTATTTGGCACATCCTAGTACATCAAGACCATAAATATAATCTGAATAAATACATGGATACAAACCAAAAAGGAGACCTACTATACAAACTAGCTACACAATCTTTGTATCAATATTGGACACTGCCTTGCTCTTTTGGACTCTGCATGCATTCTCATTCTTTTTGTAAACTCTTTCTTGATTTAACCAATACAGAATTCCATGTTCAAGTTGATTTTTCTGAAACTTTTCCAGCCCCTGGCTTGCCAAGTATGGTAAACCATTGAACCTATTATTGCCGATGTTGCTTCCTTTCTGAACTGCTTCCAGTGCCTCCTTCCGATCCACTTCAAAGTCTCAGGTATTTCCATATCTGGTATATTAATACCTGACCACCTTGCCAGTGCTCGTCTTATGTGCTTCACCCAACTGCAATCTACAAACAAGTGTGAGTGAGACTCTAACACTCCTAGTTCACATATGCAGCATCCAGCATCACCTGTGATAGGAATATGCATATGCAGAAGTCTCTCCTTGGTTTGCAGCTTTTGTTGGTTTGCTAACCATATCATAAATTTGTGCCTGGGTAGCACAACTCCACTCCATACCAAATTCATTTCCCAATATCTTGACATATGACCAATCAATGCATTATAACTACTTGAGACAGAATAAGAACCATTTTCAGTCAAAGTATATCTATTCCCATTGTACCATTGAGCCATGTTGTGTTTTAGTCCATTGATCTTCTTCTAATACCAACTACAATCTGCAGGTGGTTGGTTATCCCAGATACTCCTACATGTCTTCATATAAATACCAAGCACCCACCTCATCCACAACACTTCCTTATTAGTCACTAGTTGCCATAACAGTTTCCCCACAGATGCCACATTGCATAGTTTGCATCCCCTTATATTTAAACTTCCACATTTCTTAGGTCTACATATTAAGTCCCAAGCTAGCAGAGCCATTTTCATATGCCCTTCAGTGATACCCCGTAGGTACTCCCTGCATTTTCTATCTACTTCCTTGAGGACACTTTGTGGAAGTATGAAGACAACTCCCGAAATACTACACACTGCAAATAGAATAACATTTATAACTTGCAGTCTACCAGCATAAGAAAGCTGTCTAGAGTAGCCAAAATTTATTTTCTTTGTGATCTTCTCCACTAGTTCAATCTCTTTAGTTGCCATGTTATGTTGAGTCGAAGTATGACCATAAATTTTCTGTTAATTCTCTTTTTTTCCTCAGTTGTCTCAAGTGTTTCTCTAACTCTGCTTTGTAGGGTATCACTTCCTTTGAAGAAGATCGAGTCATACACTAGAGAAATTAAACATGTATCCTGCACACAAGTGAGAAAACGTGAATACAATAAAGTAAAATTAGTTCCTGAATTAGTACTAAAAACTATTTTAAACACTATTGATTGTGAATTCCCGACATTGGCGCCAAAATTTGACGAGCACAAAATACAATAAAAATTATTGCTCAATAGTCAAAGATATATAGTTTAATTATCGTCTCCATATGGATTGGATTTAAACAGTGTTCGAATAATCTTCAGTTGATTACTATTTGGAAAAATCAACACTCGATTTGATGATTATCAACTATGATTAAATATTAAAAATTAAGTAATTAACAATTGATCACAAAAGACAACAGATGAAAAACAAAAAAATATCAATGAGAGAAATAAGGGTAATTGACTAGACAGGTATAGGATAATTGACTCGGGATCCAATTCTTGAGTTAGTTCACTCTATAATACTATTGATTCTCATGAATTCAACAGATAATTAGATTACACTTGAAGTTAATGTTACTCATTTGATTAAACGTTAATTTCAGTAATTAATCCAATTGAAGCACGGTAAACAATTGCAACGAATAAAATGTTGGTTATGGTCTAAAGGGTAACCTCTCACGAATATTTTCCTATTTTCTAGCTTGATTAACAATTCAAGAGGCTCTTTAGATTACCTATTTGAATCACAAAGTTAAACTAGAGCATAAGATGTAAAGAAATTTAATATTAAACTCCTCCTTCGATTAAGCAAAATAAGAAATAACTTCACAATACGAATTAAAACTCCATCAATTAATTCAAACAATTATCAAGAATCGAATCCCGAATTAAATTATCAAAGCACTGTATCAGTCAACACCCTAATAAAAAATTACTCCATAGAAATGTAAAAAGTCATCTCAATAAGGTTTAAAAACAAAGAAAACATCAATGCTAATGATTCGGTACAAACTCCCATATTACACTGACTGTTGATTGAAATCTTGATGAATTCTTGTAGGTCAATGGTCCTCTAAAAATCATATTTTTTATGTATTTATACCATGTAGGAACGGGCCTAGATGAAACCATTCTTTTCTGGCTGAAACATGAAATAGCTCTAAGAAAATTGTACAGGTACGTCGCGCCATGCGGCACGCTTGCGAGGATATTCAGAGAGCTAAATTCTGATAGGCAGCCATCTTTACACACCCACGCTTGTTTCCTCAGAGTAAATCTTTTCATCCACTTTTCGACATCCAGACTTGGTCATCGACCCCCCAATTTGATCCCGGCTTAATTTCTTGGGTTTCTACTCAGACTTCAAATCTCCAACTTGTTCGATTTAGCTCCAAATTACTAACTTTTTAACTCAGAATCACTTCCTGCAAAGCATAAAACACGTAATAAGTGTAATTCACTATTATTAAAGCTCAAACATACATAAAATGCAGTAATTAGAGTGTAACACTATGGCTAAAATACAAGTTTCTAGCCTACCATCAAGTTTACACTCCTTTTAATAAAAAATAAATAAAGTATATATTTTATAGTTTTACTCATAATAATAATAACATTTTCAAAATTCTCTAAAAATGATTTGGGGAATGATTAGTTAATAACATGGGCGAATCTATGAATATATGGATGGATCACAAGAACCCATGCTCCTTTTCCTAGATTATGTGCATGATTGGTTATTTTTTGGTAAATATACTTATATTTCAATGTGTGCCCTATGCTCAGGAGAGCACTTTGATGCACTAGCTAATGTGTTCCCTTTTGACTCCTAGGCTGAGGGATTGAAACTAAAGGTGTCTAACGGGCCGGGTTGACCAGTAATCGGACCGGCCCAGACCGGTTAAAACCTGAACTGGACCGGCCCGATATATAGGGGGCCGGGTGGGGCTGGGTAGGAGGGGTAGAGGGGGTTGGTCCGTTTAAATTTTGGTAACGGTTAACCGGACCGGTCAAACCCGGTCCACGTGAACAGTACTATGTACCGGTTAAATCGGCCCGGCCCGGTACAACCTTTTTTTTTTAATTTTTTTGAATTAAGTGGGGCCCACTAACCGTTGGCAACAGTCAGACCTGGCAGGGATCCGTTTCCCAACGGGTTAGTTGCATTAATAGCCTCTTTTTTCTTTAAAATTTAACGTTTTTTCAATTTACAAAATTAACCTCCTCTAAAACTATAAATACACCCCCCCCCCCTCTTCTTCATTTCTTCACTCAACTCTCATTTCTCAACCTGAATTTCTCTCATTCTCTCATTCTCCAATTTTCAAGATTTCAAGTCTCAATATCAAATTCTCAATTCTCAAATCTCAATTCAATTTAAATCATGTCTCGTACTTCTAGAGTGCGCTCATATGTTTGGCAACACTTTGAGGTGGTAGAAGAAAATGAAGAAGGTCAGAAAGTAAAGTGCAAGAACTGTGGTCAAGTCTTAAATTTTCGTTCAGAGTCTGGCACAGGCAGTTTAAGGAGGCATATAAAGTATTGTCTTGAACGTACTCCGGAAATTCGTATTTAAGATTTTAAGACAATTTGTGTTATTTTAAAATTATTAGACGTATTTATGCTTAATGTTTTAGTTTGTTAGATTAATTTGAAGTATTGTTAATTTATTATGCATGAAAAATTAGTTTTACTATTTTTTGTTAATTTACTTTTTAAATGCAAACTTTAATTTTGAATTTTGAAATAAATGTAGAACTTGCAATTTATATTAATACTTTTGTATTAATATAACATGTAATCTTTAAATTAATACAAACTATTAATATAACTTACAATAGTTATACAAAATACAAAAAAAAAATTAAAAAATACACTAAACCCGGCCCGGCCCGGCCCCCTTAACCCGTAACCCTTACGGTTCAATTTTACCCGGATGAACCCGAGCCCGTTAAACCCGTTAAGCCCCAACCGGTAATCGGCCCGGACCGTAACCCGTACGGGTCCAAAAAATAGCAACCCGGCCCACCCGTTTAACACCTATAATTGAAACTCATGCCCCTTTTTCCAATTAAAATCTTTTTACTTTCTGTTTCCTTTTCATTTTTTCTATTTTTTGTTTTCTAGTTTACCACTCTTTGACTTATTTTTACTAAGTTCCAATTTTCTTTTTCTTCTTCTGTTTGTTCCCCTTTTTTGTTCTATTCTTTTTTGTTTACTCTTTGAGCTCTTTTTAATTTCTTGTTTTTATTTGGATTTTTTGTTTGGCTTTTCTTTCTTTTCTTTTTATGGTTTATTCATGGAGTTTCAAAGCTCAAAAGAAATCGATATTCTAATTTAGTTTTGAATCTCTATAGTTTCAAGTTTCCTCTTCTATTCATTTACCATTCTCCATTTGAATAGTTGTACAATTTTGCTACATAAAACTAAGATATTTGTACTTATAAAGAATGATTTCAGTATTGATCATTTTCAATGTAGGAAAACAATTCGAGGACGGTTGAAAATGAATATTATGATATAAACTATAGTTTACTCGTTCAAGTTCTAGCATGGTAATTAAATCAGATCAAACGACGAATTAAAACAGGGAACAAACATCGCGTAAGAATTTAAAAAAAAAAAATAGTGCACCTATTCTCCTGGAATTCTGGATACGCCTCTGATTAATAATAAGGGTGAAATAAAAAAAAAATCTTTTTTTTTTATTTTGTATAATGGATCAATAAAAGTGAACGGATGATGAAGTAGTATTTACCCTCAAAGGTGTGGTCTAGATGATAGTGAAGTGAGTGTAAACTTTGGAAATCAAGATTCAAATCTCATCATAGACAAAATTAATACTCTTTCTGGTCCATAATAAGTGACATTTTGGTCTTTTTTTAAGTTCAAAATAAATGTCTTTTTTACATAATAAAAAATGAACTAACTTTAATATTTTAAATTTGCCTTTATTTACATATCTCAATATGTCAAGTTAACAATATACAAATTTTAATTAAGGGTAATTTAGTCAAAAAAAATTTAAAAAATTAGTATTTTCTTAAGTGGGGTGTCAAAGGCCAAAAAATTACTTATTATGGATCGGAGAGAATAGGTAATTTCTTTTTGTTTGTCTAAGTCTCGATGAACAAAATTTAATAATTGATATATGTGTCGGTGAAAAGTAAACAAATACTCAAGACTCTTGTTATCAATTTTCTTTTGAACATAGCATTTGATTTTACACCCAACGCTAAACTTGAGCTTGGATAGAACATTATCTCGGTCTGATCAAATTTGTTCTTAGTTGAATCGTTGAATGAGTTTACCATTATTAAAAGGGTAATTTGATACAATACAACATTTTTATAAGTAATTATAAAAAATTACATCTACTTTTTAAAGATTACATAAATACAATTTATTTCAAAAATTTAACTTTAAAAAACTTATTCCCTCCACTCACTTTTACTTGTTCACTATGGACTTTGCACATCCCTTAAGAAATAATAAATGAAGTACATAATTTACCATGATACCCATATTAATTGATGCATATTTTTAATGAGTTTGAGAAAATGATTTGAAATGAGTAATTAATATTATGGGTATAACAGGAAAAAGGAATTTGTCTTCTCTTGATATGCTAAAATTGACAAGTAAAAGTGAAAATCTATTTTTAGAATCTGAAGGAGTATATAGGTAAATACTTACCCGCATCGGATGTTTACACCGATCCTATAAATAAATGACACGTGTCATTTTATTTAACCATATTTCTTAGTATATAACCATAGTTAGCTGCCATATATTTTTCACATGATTTAAAATAAGAGTATAAAAATACTAAAGAGTTTTGCTATTCTTTGTTGTATTCCTTAGGTTAACGTCAACTTGAACCAACGACTAAGTTACTGTCACGATCCCAATTTCCCTTCGTAGGATGTCGTGACGACACCTAGTCTCTAAGACTAGGTAAGCCTAAATAACATCAGAAAATAGTAAATAAAAGTGTCATGACCCAAATCTCCCTCCGTGAGACGTCGTGACGGCACCTAGTCTTTACGACTAGGTAAGCCTAACAAATTGCGGAACAACATAAATAAAAAAATAGAATTTAACAACTAGACTGCAACAGATAACTATAAATAATAAAATGTCGCTCGGCACGTACAAGTAACCCAACACTAGAGTATACACAGAGTTCCCAAAACCCGAAATATCATAAGTCACAAGCTACAGAAGAAATCTAGTATCTCTATAAACCAGAGTCTAAGAAAAAGGTACGGAAAGGTAAATGACATAGGGGGAATAGAGGAGGACTTCGAGGTCTGCGGACGCGGTAGATATACCTTGAAGTCTACAAAGTCTCACTGCTCACTGATGACGAGGCTAATACGAAGTACCTGGATCTGCACATAAAACATGTGCAGAAGAATAGCATGAGTACACCATAACAGTACCCAGTAAATGTCAAGCCTAACCTCGGTCGAGTAGTTACGAGGTCAGGTCAGGGTCCCACTAGTATATAATAAAATAGGCAGAAGAATATAGCAATATAATAAGAGACTGAAAATTTAACAAAGAAGAAAATACAGAAAAAAAGCAGCACAACACACAGGGATAAACAACAGCACTGGATCTCCTGATGTACCGCCTCGTAGTCTCAAAAGTAAATGTGCAAGAAAATTTTTCGAGGTGCCGCCTCGTAGTCCCAAAAAGTAAACACACAGCTCAAAACTGACGAATATAACAATTAACAATAAGAGATCTACCGTTAAAACTGATACACATAAGGGAAAAATAGGAAATCAACTATGCATGCTGCACAGAGATCATAAGACTGATACACATAAGGGAAAAATAGGAAATCAACTATGCATGCTGCACAGAGATCAAATAAGCAGTTAAGACTCGTAGACATGTGAAATTAAGCTAAACAAGGTAACTACACTTGTTGGTATAATTCAATTAAGATGTAACATGTTATTACTCAGTAAAAACAGATTTTACAATAAATAGCCTGTGTACGCACTCGTCACCTCGCGTACACGATGCTCACATATCACAGAAGTATTACAACAGTACCAAATCCTAAGAGGATTTCCCCAACACAAGGTTAGGCAAGCCACTTACCTCGAACCAGCTCAATCAATCAGTAAGAATGCCTATCCCATGATTTTCCGACTCCGAATGGCCCAAATCTAACCAAAAGCAATTACATAGCATAAATATATCTATAACAAACTAATCTAATTAATAAATTAAGTCTTAAGCAAGAAATTAGAAAATCGCCCCAAAAAGTCGACCTGACCCACGTCTCGAAATCAGGTTAAAGTAATGAAATATGAATACCCATTAACTCATGAGTTCACTCGTACTAAAATTACTCAAATCCGATATCAAAAACCCAATTGAAACTCAAAAACTTGGTTGATGAGCTTTCCCACCTTTTCCCCAATTTTCTCAACCCAATTTCTTAATTAATAATGAAATCAACTATAGATTAGTGGAGTATAACCATAAATGAGTTAAGAATCATTACCCAAAAGCTTTCTATGAAAATTCCCCAAATTATCGCCCAAATCCTAGCTCTCAAAGTCCCAAAGTGTAAAATGAGATCAAACCCTCGAAATTCTTCTTTTTTGCCTAGCGATCTCGCTTCTACCAGGGGTTCACCGCTTCTGCAGTTTTGCACCTGCGGAAAAACCATCGCAGGTGTGGAATTAGTTTATGTCCAAGATTTCACTTCTACGAGCAATGAGTCGCACCTGCGCGCGCGCTCCTTCGGGTATTTTTCTGCTTCTGAGATCCTCAAGTTCCAGGCCTTCCGCTTCTGCGTTCCATCTTCCGTATAAGCGACTCCACTTCTGCGGTCCTAACCTCGCACCTGCACCCACAGGTCAAGCTTCTCCAAACTGCACCTACGTTCTCCTCTCGCACGTGCGAGTCCGCACCTGCATTCAACCCCACCGTAGGTGCGATTACACCAGAAGCTGCAATGCTTCAGCCATTCACACAAGTCCAATTTCGATCTGTTAAGCCTCCGAAACTGACTCGAGGCTCCCAGGACCTCAACCAAACATACCAACAAGTCTTAATACATCATACAAACTTAGTTGAGCCTTCAAATCACATCAAATAATGCTAAAAACATGAATCACCCTCCGATTCAAACTTAATGAACTTTGAAACTTCAAACTTCTACAACTGATGCCAAAACCTATCAAATAACGTCCAATTGACCTCAAATTTTGCACACAAGTCATAATTAACATTATGGACCTACCTCAACTTACGAAATTGGAATCCTACCCCGATATCAAAAAGTACACTCCCGATCAAACTTCCCAAAAATTCAACTTTCGCCATCGCAAGCCTAATTTAGCTACAGTCCTCCAATTCATAATCTAGGCATGCTCCTAATTCCCAAATCACCCAACGAAGCTAACAGAACCAACGAAACTCCATTCCGGAGTCGTTTTCATACAGTTCCGACTACAGTCAAAATCCTAGAACTTAAGCTTCCGTTTTAGGGACTAAGTGTTCCAAACCTCTCCGGAACTAAACACAGAACCTCCCAGCAAGTCACATAAGCATAAAAGGATATGGGGAAAGCAGTAAATAGCGGATCGGGGCAATTACTCTTAAAATGACCAGCCGGGTCGTTACAAAAAGCTTAGAATTTCACAACTCCCAAAATATCGTAAATAAAACATTAAACCCAATACGTACAATCCTCAAAACTTGGTGAAATATAAGTCACAAGCTCTAGATACAGTATCGAACAATCCTATACATCACTGTCTATAAAAATGTAAAGAAATAAGGGAGAATAGGGTAGAAGGGGACTCTGAGGCCTACGGACACAGGTAGGTGTGCCTTGAAGTCTCTAACCGAAGCAAATCAAGCACTAATACTGGGACTGATAAGATGTACCTGGATCTACACAAAACATGTGTAGAAAAGTAATATGAATATACCATAACGGTACCCAGTAAGTGCCAAGCCTAACCTCAGTAAAGTAATGACGAGGGCAGGTCAAGGCCCTACTGGAGATACTAATAAACAAGACAGAAGATATAATGATATAACGAAAAGGACAGGAAAATGAAACAATAAAAGATTTACAGAAAGTAACAACGAGGAATCAAGGAAACTAATAAACACGAAAGGAAAACAAGAATTTTACATGTTAAGGAAACAATAACCAAACAATGCAGCAAATAGAGAAGGTCAACAGGGGAACTGCCGAGGTATCACCTCTGTCACGACCCAAAATCCACAATAGGACGTGATGGCACCTAACGCTGCCGCCAGGCAAGCCAACGGTGATTTATAAATTTAATTACTCATTTTATTACTTTTGAAATTATAAATTTTGATAAGGAAGGAAATTTACACTATTAAATCCACGGGAACGTACAAAATTTATAGTTTAAAAGAGAAATGAAAGGCGATGATAATATACAGAGCCGTAAGCATCAACTAGTATATCCCAAAATCCGGTGTTAGAAGTGCATGAGCATTTACTAAGGAGTGCAATAATAATACAACACCTATCTAGAATGTGAATGAGACAGGATAAAATAAATAGTACGATGGAGACTCTACGGACTGCCATGCGTATCCTGGAATGCAGCTCACATAAAGTCTCTTCAATAGTTACGCCTACGCGCCAAGATGATCACCAAATGAACATGTCAGATCCTGCATATTTAGTGCAGAAGTGCAGCATGAGTCCGTAAATCAATGTGTACCCAGTAAGTATCTAGCCTAACCCCGAAGAAGTAGTGACGAGGAGTCGACATCGACACTTACTAGTGGTCCAATAAATCAATATGGTAAATCATAAACAGATAAGAAGCACAACAATAGTAGTGAGGTAAATCTGTAACTAACATAATTTTCCAAAGTTTCTTTTAGTGATATCAGTTTCTCTAATGCGTATTCTATATCAACAGCTAAGAAATATAATGTGCCAATATCAAACGGATAAGGAACTACCATATAAAGTGTTGGGCATTAGTGGAAGGATAATCTCATGAACATTCTGATTGCTAGCGATATAACGCACGATTATGCCGAGGTCGTACGACCCGATCCCAGATGGAATATGATACTGTCGAGGCGAACGACCCGATCCCATCATAATGTGTACACTACCGGGGGTCGAGCGGCACGAATCATAGATGCATCAATTGTACTGTCGAGATGAATGACCCACTCCTATAAGGGTGTGGTACATGATCCTGCTGAGGCGTTCGGCCCGCTCTACAAGAAAGGAAAGGAATTTTTGAATTACGAGGCACGTGCTTGCGATACAGTATATGAAGACAAAGTGAGAATAACCTTTATCGATTCTCAAATAACTTGCCAGCAACTCTAGGTGATAAGGCTCGGCCTAATATATATGTAATTTCTAAATCAAGTTCAATTATAATTTCAATTAATTAAGCCAGTAGAATGAGTTCAAATAATTCAAATATTATATGGTAAAGTCCTAAGTATACTCGGAAAAAATATGCTTTAGCCACGTACGGATTCCCGTCACCTCATGCGTATGTAGCACTCACAAATAGTAGCGCATAATAATTATATCACCTGGGGGTAGTTTTCCCTCGCACAAGGTTAGACAGGAGACTTACTTCATTCTGAAGTTTCATAACCGGCTCTAACACCTCAACTCCAAGCCAAACGATCCGAGACTAGTCAAACAATGTGCAATTCAATCAAAATATACTCCAATGCTTATATTTAATCAATCTATATCAATTTTCAACCCCACTCGAAAGTCAATAAAGTCAACCCTCGGACCCACATATCCGGATTCAAAAACAAATCGAAGATAAACATTACCCATAACATTACGAACCCAAATATATAATTTATTCTCAATTCCATGTCCAATTTTATGGTCAAGGTCCAAGAATACCAATTTCTAAGTTTTCTCTTAAAATCTCATAATTTCCACAAATTTCCATGAATTTACAAGCCTAAATTCGTATATTTAACTCACAACTTGTAGAAATCACTTACCTCATAATTGACGACAAAAATGGTGCTCCAAAATCGCTCCAAAATTAGCTCTCATAGAAGAAATAAAGTGGAAATGAGCTAAATCCCTGTTTTTAAAACAACACTGCCGGGTCCGACCTTCTTCGCAAATGCGGCAAGTCCTTCGTGTTCGCGAGGAAATAGCTCCAGCTCCAAAACTGCCTTTCGCGAACGCGAGTCACAACTCATGAATGCGATGCTATACCAGGTGAACCATCGCGAACGCAATGCCCAATCCGCGAACGTGAGGGGTAAGGAAATCTCCTAGGGCAGCTTCTTCATCGCGAACGCGAAGCTACCATCGCGAACATGAAGCTATTATCGCGAACGCGAAGCTTTGACGCCTCACCTTACGCGAACGCGTGGCCCCAGTAACGAACCCGAAGCACAAAAGTCAGCAGCCAACATATCCTTTTTCGCGAATGCATAAATCCCTTCGCGTAACAAAACCGGACAGCAGACACCAGTAGCAGCAACTTAGCCAAACATTTTCCCAAACCAGCCTGAAACACACTCGAGGCCCACGCGACCCCATCTAATCACACCAGCCAGTCCCAAAATATGAAACAAACTTGCTCGAGGCTTCAAATCACACCAAACAACATCAAAACTATGAAGCCACGATCAAATTCCTTCTTTAAACTTCCAGACTTTGATGAATGCATCCGAATCATATCAAAACATTCCGGAATGATGCCAAACTTTGCGTGCAAGTCAAAAATCACGATACGAACCTATTCCAAGGCTCGGAACCTAAAATGGACATTGATAACATCAAAATCCACTTCAAACCAAACTTATGAAATTCTAAAACTTTCAAAAATGCCTACTTTCCATAATAAGCTTAAATGCTCCTGGACCATACGATACTCAACCCGAACACACGTCCAAGTCCACGATCATCATACGAACTTATTAGAACCTTCAAATCTCAATTCTGATGTCGTTTACTCAAAAGTCAAACCTTAGTCAATTTTTCCAACTTAAAGCTTCCGAATTGAGAATTTTCCATTCGAATCAACTCCGAACTTTCCGAAATTTAATTATGACCACGCATACAAGTCATAGACATGAAGTGAAGCTACTCAAGGTCTCAAATAACAGAACGACACTCTAGAGCTCAAAACGACCGGTCGGGTCATTACATTTGCTTCACTATTCTATTAAAGTTTTGTCGAACGTGCCAAGAACCGCTCCGGAGTTTTCCAAAATCCCTGTTTAACACATCGTGCACCTACCCTTGCCACCACCACCCACGTGATCACATTAGCTCGTGCCATACTGAAGATCCTCCCTATAACCTTAGCCAACAAGCTTTAGAACAAAATTTCAATATTCGAAATTTTCCACGAAACTCGATTCTAACATACGAACACCCCATCAATCACCAGACATTGTACCTAACATGATCATGCTCCTCTGCTGGAATCACACCATGAACCACATAAGTCACTTAACCTTAATAACATTCTTCGACCACAATAGCTGCAATTTCACGAATCTGGTGCCTGTAATACACCTCATAACACTTATAAGCCTTGTTCCAACTCTCGCAATACTGTCACGACTGAAGAGACATGTAGGAACTCATAACCACCTGTTGAATCAACAAATTATGGAGTCTCTCCCCCTAACAAGAACCATTACCTCATTCTGAACAGAATAACAATGTTTGCTCTTTAATATACCCTATATAACTCTGATTGCACTGATTTCAAGTCCAATAACCTCGTCTCACCCAGTACAAGCTACTCAGGCAATAAGTTACCTCAAACACTGACCAAGATCTCATATAACACCATCAATGCACCAACAAGCTATATCTTGAATAAGACACATAGGGAAGAACGATCTCTAGAAAAGAACTAGCCAGCCTGTGTAACGAATAAAATAGTCGAACAGACGCTAGGAACTCTTCTCAGAAAATGAGAAACAAAATACACAAGAATAGATATAGGGAACCATACTCAACATCTCACTGTTGCGGCATGCAACCCTATCCACACATGATACCGTTGCGGCGTGCAACCCGATCCAAAACAACATACCCGTGGCGAAGTGCCTCCCGATCCACACATAACAATAAATAAGGAAGTACCCATCAAGATAAAATGATTATACCTGTAAAATACCGTGAATATCGACCACAAGCACGCCAAGTGCAAAAATACAGCCTTAGGGAGATGGATAGCGTCATACGCCACAAAACCCAAGCACAACTAAGGTACGATAAATGACCTGCATCTCGAGAGCCATCCTATTCATATAACACCACATGCTACACGGGACCACAACACATGTGCGAATAATCAAGATATCTCACAACCCACGTGGCATAATAGAGTATTACATGGAATAGCAGACGACAGGGATAACATTCAATGCTCGAAGACTCCTCCATAAGCAATGCTATGTTGAATGAACACATTCGACCTGATGTAGAGCACAAATTTACATTAGACCCATCAACGGACCCCAAGCCGATTCCGGTCATCCCATACTGCGCCAACAACCTTTCAAGGATCCACGATTTCCCTATTCATGACACGCACGAGTAGTTGTCCCAATCCGGAACAAACTCCCATAGTTCACAACCAAAGGAATAGAGCACATTCAAAGCATAAACTCTCACATTAACGATAGTACCATAATCTCCATGCTTGGTTTCAATCTTTAACAATCAAGTGACTAACATGTCACACTTATACAGATTTCCCCGTGGGATACTCTCCCACGACCTTCCGTACTAGGTAGCAAGGTCTGCACCTCCATACCACCACTAGCACTAACGTTGTTAAGCAAATTAAGAATTCGCAAATCAGTACACAAAGCCTCTTACACAGGACATTGTTCTCCAGTGACAATAAAGAAAATACCAGCTTACTCTGAACATCTGAATTTTTTCCTGCTCATCTGAGCTCGTGACATTCTTGTCAACATCGAACCGCAACCTTGATCCTCAACTTCCAATTCACATGCTGCTCACTGCACCTATCATGCCACTACGCGAGAGTACAAGAATTTCATCATAACTCGTAAACCACTAATAGGATAAACACTTCATCATCTAGAACCCCTTTCACTCAAGACATTTCAGAGGAACGATGGCAACACGCAACTGAATTCCCATAACAGCAAAAAATACAAACCTCAAGTTGTGGTCTAAACCACCATAACTCTTGCGGGATCTATCTACACATAACAGGCTATTATAATCAAATACCTCCAACTCAATCAAATTACTATGGTTGTCAAGCCCGCACGTACAGCCATGAATCACCTGTATAGCTTAACATACTGAAGGAACTGATCATTGCCACAATCACGCTGATTCAAACCATTTCTAACTGACCCAACTTCTTCCAATTTACTCTTGACTTGCCTTAGAAATAATTATAGCTCCATTCAAAAACATTACAAACTCGATCAACACTCATCCCGAGTGACCCGAATCACGAGACAACATCGTCTCAATACCCATGAACTATCTCATACCCTCCTTATGTGCACAATAGCATCTCCAATTGGTACATCCGTTCGGAAAGATCTTCTATGAATCAGAAGTAGTTCCTCCCATTTCTCCAATATTGCCCTGCAGATCCGATGATAACATAGAAATTTCCCCAAGTATTCCTGACATTCTACTACAAAATCTCGGTCTTCAATTACATAATAGGCCCCCAAATCCTTAAACATTGCACCTTTCATTTATTGAACCCACTAGGACCGTTGTTGAGGGTCACCCACTCTAACCCGGTCCCGAATATAACCAAACTCCAAAGCTCTGCTAGCACATGAACACCCTATGAAAGAAGAAATCGGATGAATTCTTTTCCTTATACCTCACATCCACAAGAAGCATAAACCCCGAGTCTTCCCAAAACCTGCACCTAAATTGATAAGGCAAAATATAGCACACATTCATCAAGTTCTTTACTCGAATTACCCCTAATGTTTTCTCTTCTCAGCCATAATTAGTCCACCAATGCACCGATAACCCTAAACCGCACAAGACGACAACCACGCGATCCAATCATAGAGGTGGGCACCCCCACTTAGCTTTAAACTACAAGCACATAAGTCTAGAATTCACAAAGATTCCCTCTTTCCAATTACCATGATCTCGCACCGTCAACCCACCAGATTTCTTATAGTCCCTTATTAAAACTTTCAGGAACATTCCGAATTATCAGCCACAATTGCATATTCGACCTTCTACCGGGTAGTAAGTAGAACACTTTGTAGGAACTTCATAAAAATCACGCAACCACTAACTTGCTCACAGGAGATAACCTACCTGTGGAATTCCATATCGACATCTTCCAACGATGCTGCACTGGGTACAACTACCATGAAATCAGTAAACCCTCCTGAACCCATGCTCTCCACCAGTTGTACAAGTCTGTTCATTCCCTATTAACATCAACTGAAAGTCCGACAATACATTCCAAACTCGAAGTCATGTTGCATCCCAAAAACGATAATCAAGTTTTCACACCCTTGTTCATTTCAAGCAAACTCCTCTCCGCCATATTCAATCTTCCTCAATACAGTAGCCACCATCCCAAATAAAATACATAGACCTAGTCATGTCCACCATGATTCCCAAATCGCTCTAAACGTTTCTCAAGGCATGTGACTATCCTACCACAGAATCCAAATGCTACTCTGCCACTCCCACTTCGGTTAAACCATCTCCTTTAAGAAACTTCTTGACATCTGCTTTTCATACGTGACCTGCTAGCAATTCAACCACTGCAAGACACCTCCCACCATGTCCTTCCTCATCCTCTACTGCCCAATTGCTGCCTCAAATCAAAACCCACCTCTGTAGAACCTGAACTGATAAATTGCTACCAACTCTAAACCTCCTCGAAGATCATCTTTCTCGAGCCATCGGTAATAGAAACACCGATTCAATTCCGAAACCGCTACATACTGCCATCACTGACAACCGCTTCTTAGGCACCATTTCACAACACCTTGCCTTGAAGGCAAATCAAGAAAACCATAACACCGACGAGACTTAATGCATTCAAATAAGGATGACGACACCACATCACAAATGAGAATTCCACCACGCTCGAAAATATCAAGTCTCGTTAATCCATCAACCAAAGCCTAAACACCCATAGTTCGATTGCCTTTCCTCCTTTGGAATTAAATATTGAACCTATAAACCACGCACAGAGAGATCCTCTTTTCGAGTCATTCACTGCCTCGACACATAGACAAACACCCTACCATTACACTAATACTGTGTGATAACAATGCATGAACATCATAGCAATCTATGCATAGCCTCAAAACCATAGGAAATACAGCTACTGAGCTGAAATGACAGAACGCCCTACCATAAGGCGACTATAATAGCCTGCCCGAACACGTAGAGGAAAACATCTTGCACCACGTCTGTAGTACCACTACAACTTCTCTATGCCCAATTGATAACAAGTGCTTCACGTCCCGAAAGATTGAGTAAGAAGGAAATAAAGGTACAAACCTCAATGGAATCACATTGCACGATGAGAAATCAAGAAGGGAAGTGCTCCTAACAGCCCTATAGCCTCTCAAAGATAACTACAGACGTCTCTGTACTTACCCGCAAGACTCTACTAGATTTTCTCATGACTCGTGAGACCCAAGTGAACCTAGAGCTCTGATACCAAGTTGTCACGACCTAAAACCCACTGTAGGTCGTGATGGAGCCTAACATCGTCGTCAGGCAAGCCAACGGTGATTGATCAATTTAATTACTCATTTTATTACTTTCAAAATCATAAATTTTAATGAGAAAGGAAATTTACACTATTAGATCCACAGGAACGTACAAAATTTGTAGTTTATAAGAGAAATGAAAGGCAATGATAATATACAGAGCCGTAAGCATCAACTAGTATATCCCAGAATCCGGTCTCAGAAGTGCATGAGCATTTACTAAGGGGTGCAACAATAATATAAAACCTATCTATAATGTGAATGAGACAAGATAAAATAAATAGTACAATGGAGACTATATGGACTGCGATGTGTAGCCAGGAATGTAGTTCACATAAAGTTTCCTCAACAGTTGTGCCTATGCGCCAAGATTACCAAATGAACCTGTCATGTCCTGCATATTTAGTGCAGAAGTGCAACATGAGTACGTAAATCAATGCGTACCTAGTAAGTATCTAGCCTAACTCCGAAGAAGTAGTGACGAGGGGTCGACATTGACACTTACTAGTGGTCAAATAAATCAATATGGTAAATCATAAAGAGATAAGAAGCACAACAGTAGTAGTGAGGTAAATCTGTAACTAACATAATCTTCCAATGTTTCTTTTAGTGACATCAGTTTCTATGTGTATTCTATCTCAAAAGCTCTGAAATATCAAGTGCCAATATCAAACGGATAAGGAACTACCATATAAAGTGTCGAGCATCAGTGGACGGATAATCTCATGAACATTCTGACTGTTAGCGATATAACGCACGATTATGCCGAGGTCGTACGGCCCGATCACAGAAGGAATATGATACTGCCAAGGCAAATGGCCTGATCCCATCATAATGTGTACACTACCAGGGTCGAGCAGCACGAACCATAGATGCATCAATTATGCTGCCGAGACGAATGGCCTGCTCCTATAAGGGTGTGGTACATGATCCTACTGAGGTGTTTGGCCCTCTCCACAAGAAAGGAAAGGAATTTTTGAATTACGAGACACGTGCTTGCGATACAGTATATGAAGACAAAGTGAGCATAACCTTTACCGATTCTCAAATAACTTGCCAACAACTCAAGGTGATAAGGCACGGCCTAATATATATGTAATTTCTAAATCAAGTTCAATTATAATTTCAATTAATTAAGACAGCAGAATGAGTTCAAATAATTCAAATATTACATGGTAAAGTCCTAAATCTACCCAGACAAAAACATGCTTTAGTTATGTACGGACTCTCGTCACCTCGTGCGTAAGTAGCACTTACAACTAGCAACACATAACAATTACATCACCTAGGTGGGTAGTTTCCCCCTCACAAGGTCAGACAGGAGACTTACCTCGTTCCGAAGTTCCATAACCGGCTCGAATGCCTCTCTAACACCTAAACTCCAAGCTAAACGATCAGAAACTAGTCAAACAATGTGAAATTCAATCAAAATATACTCCAATACTTAAATTTAATCAATTTATAACAATTTCCAACTTTACTCGAAAGTCAACCCTCGAGACCTCGTTCCCAGATTCTAAAAAAATTCAAAGATAAACATTACCCATCATATTACGAACTCAAATATATAATGTATTCCCAATTCCATGTCCAATTTCGTAGTCAAATTCAGAGAATACCAATTTCTAGGTTTTCTCTTAAAATCTCATAATTTCCACAAATTTTCATGAATTTACAAGCCTAAATTCATATATTCAACTCACAACTTATAGAAATCACTTACCTCATGATTGACGATGAAAACGGTCCTCCAAAATCGCTCCAACGTCGGCTCACATTGAAGAAATTAAGTGGAAATGAGCATAACCCCTGCTATTAAAACCACACTGCCCAGTCCGACCTTCTTCGCGAACGCGGAAAGTCCCTCGCGTTCGCGAAGCAATACAAGTTCTAGCTCCAAAATAGCCCTTCGCGAATGTGAGTCACAGCTCACAAACGCGATGCTTTTACTAGATGAACCATCGCGAACACGATGCACAATCCGCAAATGCGAAGGCTAAGGAAATCTCCCAGGCCAGTTTCTTCATCGGGAACGCGAAGCTTTGCCGCCTCACCTTACATGAATGCATGGCCCCAGTCGAGAATGCGAAGCACAAAAGTCAGCAGCCAATAAATCCTTCTTCGCGAACGCGTGAATCCCTTCACATTCGTGAAGAACAAAACCAGACAACAGACACCAATAGCAGTAACTTAGCCAAACTTGGTCCGAAACCACCCCGAAACACACCCGAGGCCTCCAGGTACCCCGTCCAATTGCACCAACTAGTCCCAAAACATGAAACGAACCTGCTTGAGGCCTCAAATCACACCAAACTACATCAGAACTAGGACTCGACGATCAAAATCCTTCTTTAAACTTTCAAACTTCCAAACTTTGACGAACGCTTCTGAATCATATCAAAACATTCCGAAATGATGCCAAACTTTGCGTGAAAGTCACAAATCATGATACGAACCTATTTCCAAGGCTCAGAACCCCAAACGGAAATCGATATTATCAAAATCCACTTCAAACCAAACTTATGAAATTCTAAAACTTTTAAAAATGCCTACTTTCCATAATAAGCACTGAAATGCTCCCGGACCACCTGATACTCAACTCGAACACATGCCCAAGTCCGAAATCATCTTACAAACCTATTGGAACCTTCAAATCCCGATTCCGGGGTCGTTTACTCAAAAGTTAAACCCTAGTCAATTCTTCCAACTTAAAGCTTTCGAATTGAGATTTTTCCATTTGAATCAACTCTGAAATTCCTGAAATTAAATTCTGACCATGTGTATAAGTCATAATAGATGAAGTGAAGTTACCCAAGACCTCAAACCGACGAACGACGTGCTAGGGATCAAAATGACCGATTGGGCCGTTACATCCTTGTAGTCCCAAATCATAAAAATAACTCACAATCTTTCCTTATATCACCGCGGGAGACTTTACATTTTGTTTTGCGAATCATTTTCCCGAAATAGCATCCCACATTTTAGCCCACCAAATCCTAAGGGGAATTTTCCTCACACAAGGTTAGACAAGTCATTTACCTCAAACCACGCTAAATCAATCAATTAGAAGGCCTTTCCCTTGATTTTCCAACTCCAAACGACTCGAATCTAGCCAAAATAGTTTCATACTATAAATATAACTATAGGAAACTATTTTAAAAGAACAAATTATGATCTTAGCAAAGAATTGAAAAATCGCTCTTTAAAGTAACCCCGGGCCCGCATCTCGGAACCCGACCAAAATTATAAAATCCGAACACCCATTCGATATCAAGTCCAGCCATACAAAAATTATTCAAATCTGATCTCGATATCAAAAAGTCCACCCCTGGTAAAACTTCCCAAAATTCCAGCAATTTCCAATTTTTGCCAATTAACGCCGAAACGACCTAGAACCTTCAAATCAACATCCGAACACGCTGCTAAGACCAAAATCACCCTAAGGAGCTATTAGAACCATCAAAACTTCATTCTGGGGTCATATTCACCTAAGTCAAACTACCGTCAATTTTTACGACTTAAACTTCCAGTTTTGGGACTATGTGTCCCATTTCACTCTGAAACTCACCCGAAACCAAAACCAAACATCCCGGAAAGTCACGTAACCACAATATAACACAGAGAATTCAATAAATAGGGGATCAGGGCTAATACACTCAAAACGAACGGTCGGGTCGTTACATCCTCCCCCTCTTGTAAAAACATTCGTCCTCGAACGAGTATAGAGACATACCTGAAGTGGTGAAAAGATGAGGATAATGGATACGCATATCATGCTCGGTATCCCAAGTCGTGTCCTCGACTGGTTGACCCCTCCACCGAACCTTCACTAAAGCAATGTTCTTCGACCTCAACTTTCGAACGTGCCTGTCCAAAATGGCCACTGGCTCCTCAACATAAGATAGATCCTTGTCCAACTGGACTGAGCTGAAGTCTAACACGTGAGACAGATCGCCATGATATTTACGGAGCATAGAAACGTGGAACAATGGATGAACTGTAGCTAGACTAGGTTGTAGTGCAAGCCTATAGGTCACCTCTCCAATCCTCTCAAGAATCTCAAAAGGTTCGATAAACCTAGGGCTTAGCTTGCCCTTATTCCCAAAATTCATAACACCCTTCATGGGCAAAACTCGGAGCAAGACCAGCTCCCCAACTGCCCTTCATGGGCGAAACCCGGAGCAAGACCCGCTCCCGAACCTCATAACACCCATGAATGCAACGTCGCGAACCTTCCGACCGCATAACTCTTCTATTTGGATTGGGCTGTACGAAGTTGATCCTAAATCAATTTAACCTTTTCCAAAGCATCCTGAACCAAGTCTGTACCCAATAGGCTAGCCTCACCCGGCTCAAATCAACCGAAAAGAAACCGGCACTGTCTACCATATAAAGCCTCATATAGAGCCAGCTGAATGCTCGACTGGTAACTATTGTTGTAGGCAAACTCTGCAAGTGGCACGAACAAATCCCAAGAACCCCAAAACTCCATCACACACGCACGAAGCATATCCTCCAGTATCTAAATAGTGCGCTTGGACCGCCTGTCCATCTGAGGGTGAAATGCAGTGCTCAACTCAACTCGAGTACCTAACTCATATTGTATAGCTCTCCAGAACTACGATGTAAATTATGTATCCCGGTCAGAGATGATGGATACCGACACGCCATAAAGCCTGACAATCTCGCGGATATAAACTCGAGCCAACTGCTCAAAAGAATAAGAAGTCACCACTGGAATGAAATGAGCCGACTTGGTAACCTATCCACAATCACCCAAACTGCATCGAACTTCCTCTGAGTCTATGGGAGCCCAACAACAAAATCCTTAGTAATACGCTCCCATTTTCACTCCGAAATCTCTAGCTTCTAAAGCAATCCACCTGCCCGCTGATGCTCATACTTCACCTGCTAGAAATTTAGGTATCGAGCTACATACTCTAGTATGTCCTTCTTCATTCTCCTCTACCAATAATGCTGCCTTAGGTCTGGATACATCTTCGCGGCACCTGGATGAATGGAGTACCGCGAACTGTAAGCCTCCTAGAGAATCAACTCACGTAAACCATCTACATTGGGCACACAGAGCCTGCCATGCATCCATTATGCACCATCATCTCCAATAGCGACCTCCTTGGCATCACTATGCTGAACTATGTCCTTAAGGATAAGCAGATGGAGGTCATCATACTAACGTTCTCGGATACGATCATAAAGAGAAAACCGAGAAACCACACAAGCCAAAACTCGGCTTGGGTCAGAAACATCTAATCTAACAAACTGGTTGGCGAAGGCCTAAACTTCCAAGGCTAATGGCCTCTCTACTACCGGTAGATATGCTAAACTGCCCAAATTCTCTACCCTACGACTCAAGGCATCAGCCACCATATTGGCCTTCTCGGAATGATATAGAATGGTGATATCATAGTCCTTAAGCAACTCTAACCATCTCCGATGATGCAAGTTAAGATCCTTCTATTTTAATAGATATTGTAGACTCCGGCGGTCGGTGTAGACCTCACAAGGGATTGTGTAAAAATAGTGTCGCCAGATCTTCAAGGCATGGAGAATAGCTGCTAGCTTTGAGGTCGTGGACAAGATAATTCTTCTCATGCACCTTCAGTTGTCTAGATGCGTAGGCAATCACCCTACCGCCCTGTATAAACATCGCATCGTGACCACTACGTGATGTATCACAGTATACAGTATAAGACCCCGAACCCGAAGGCAACACCAACACTGGGGCAGTTGTAGTCAAAGTTGTCTAGAGCTTTTGAAAGCTCTCCTCACACTCTTCAGTCCATCTAAATAGAGCACCCTTCTGGGTTAATTTGGTCATAGGTGTTGCAATAGATAAGAAACCTTCTATAAATTGACGGTAATACCCCGCCAAATAAAGAAAACTCCGGATCTTCGTAGCTGAGGACGATCTAGGTCAACTCTGTACTGCTTCAATCTTCTTCGGATCTACCTTGATCCCCTCACTCGATACTACATGAACCAAAAACGTTACTGAATCAACCCAAAATTCACACTTTGAAAATTTTGCATATCACTTCTTTTCTCTCAAGGTCTGAAGCACGGCCCTCAAGTGTTGCTCATGATCCTCCCGGCTCCGGGAGTACACCAGAATGTCGTCAATAAACACAATGATGAATGAGTTAAGATAAGGCTCAAATATATTGTTCATCAAGTGCATGAATGTTGATGAGGCATTGGTCATTCCAAATGACATCATAAGGAACTAATAATGACCATACTGAGTCTTGAAGGCAGTCTTCGGGATATCTGGCTCCCAAATCTTTAGCTGATGATAGCTTGAATGTAAATCAATCTTGGAGAACACTCTGGCACCACGTAGCTGATCAAATAGGTCATCAATATGTGGCAATGGGTACCTCTTCTTCATTCTAACCTTGTTAAACATACGATAATTAATACACATGCATATAGAACCATCCTTCTTCTTTACAAACAAGACTAGAGCACCCCAAGGAGACACACTGCGCCGAATGAAGCCTTTATCAAGAAACTTCTGCAACTGCTCCTTTAACTCCTTCAACTCCGGTAGGGCCATACGATATAGAGGAATAGAGATGGACTGAGTGCCCACTAACAAATCAATTCCAAAGTCGTTATCCCTGTCAGGTGGCATGCCTAGAAGATTTGCCGAGAATACATATGGATAATCCCTCACTACCATAACTAACTCGACGGTAGGAGTGTCAATATGACATCTCTCACATATACTAGATATGCATCACACCCCTTCTCAACCATCCGTTGAGCCTTTAGAAATGAAATAACCCTACTTGGAACATAATCTAAAGTACCTCTCCACTCTAACTGTGGAAATAATGGCATAGCTAGCGTCATGGTCTTGGCGTGACAATCAAGGATAGCATGATAGGGTGACTACCATACCATGCCCAAAATAATATCAAAATCTAACATACTGAGCAACAATAGATCGGCTTTGGTCTCTAAACCAACAAGAACAACTAAACACGACCGATGCACATAGTCAACAGTAATAGAATCTCCCACAGGTGTGGACATATAGACATGGGAACTCAAGGAATCAGGGGATACCTCCAAATACAGAGCAAAATAAGATGACACATATGAACAAGTAGAGCCTAGATCAAATAAGACTGACTTATCTCTATGACAGACCGGAACAATACTTGTGATGACAGAGTCGGATGCAACTACCTCCGTCCCAGCAGAAAGAGCATAATATCTGGCCTAGCCTCCCCCTCTAGGGCGACCTCTACCCGTTCGACCTCTATCTTGAGCTGGTTGTGCAGGTGGAGTGTTAGCTGGTGCGGTAACCATGATCTAAGGACCCAGGTGGAGCACAAAGAGCCTGCGTAGTCTGTGGAGGTTTACCCCTCCTAAGTCTGGGTCAATCTCTCACCTTATGGAGAGTGTTAGAGGATGCGGCTGTTGTGGCTGGCTCGGGCCTGGTCGGTTGGACTGACCGCTAAAAGCACCCCGTGTAGGAGGTACACTAGATAATGGCAACGCATAATAGGGAGCCTAAGGCCTAGGAGTGGCCGGAATACTGCTAGAAGCTGGAAGTGCTGAATGAACTGGGTGACTCACATAGACCCTACCATGACGAGCTGCAACTGGGGCACGAGTCCTACTATATGTGCCAGAATCTCGAGACCTCTTGTCCTCCGTCTCCTCTCTTTTTCGAGTCAACATATCTTCCAATCTCCTAGCGATCCCCACTACCTGCTGGTATGTGATGTTCATCTCCAACCTCGGGCCATGCTAAATCTGATACTAGGGTTGAGCCCCTTGATAAATCGATGGACTCACTCTCTAACAATAGCAACCAAGGCTGGTGCGAGCCTGGTCAAATCACTAAGATGGACCGCATACTCCGATACGGTCTAGAACCCTAACGCAACTGCTCAAACTCTACGTGTCATACATCTCTAAGATTCTAGGGAACATACTCCCTCAAGAACATATCTGAGAATTGAGTCCAAGTGAGTGAAGCTGCCTTGGCTGGACTACCCAACTGATATGCTCGCCATTATTGATAGGTCGCTCCCTTAAGCTGGAACGTAGTGAAAACAACCCCACTAGACTCTACAATACCCATTGTATGGAGGATACGATGACACTCCTCAAGAAAACCCTGGGCATCCTCTGACGCCAAGCCACTGAAAGTAGGAGGGTGGTACTTCTTGTACCTCTCGAGCCTAAGCAGCTCCCCCTAAAAAACTGCTACTAGCCTCGGGCTGAACTGGGGCTACCGGCTATACTGGTATGACCTCTAGAACCTGGTCAACTTGGACTCGCTGCTCTAGGGTACGACCGGCGGGAGTCTGTGCTCCTCTCCCAGCCTGCGATATGGCAGGAGCAAGTGGTATCAACCGTGCTTGAGTTAAAGTGCCGAACATGCTCAAAAACTGGGTGAGAGTCTCCAAGAGGGCTGGTGCAATAACAGGCGTCTCAGGTGCCTGCTCTCCAACTGGAGCTACTGGTGGCTCCTTTGTAGCAGCTTGTGTGGGTGATCTAGATACACAACGTGGACGTCCTCAGCCTACACCCTGACCCCGGCCTCTCGCGACTCTACCAGGAGGCACGGGTGTCTGATCATCTGTCAGCTATACGTGTCCTCGTCATTTGTGAGAGAATAGAAAGACAGAAATTTAGAATCCAAAGTCAAAGATTTCGCATGATAAGGAGTCAAAGAAGTGAAGCTTTTCCTAACAGTTCCATAGCTTCCTGAAGATAAGTAAAGACGTCTCTGTACCGATCCGAGAGACTCTAGTAAACCTGCTTGTGACTCATATCACCTATGAACCTAGAGCTTTAATACCAACTGGTCACAACCCAATTCCCTCTGTAGGATGTCGTAATGGCACCTAGTCTCTAATACTAGGTAAGCCTAAACATGTGGAAATAGTAAATAAAAGCTTAGAATTTCTTAACTCCAACAATATCATAAATAAAATTGTAAACCCAATACGTACAATTCCCAAAACCTGGTAATATATAAGTCACAAGCTCTAGACACAGTACCAAACAATCCTATACATTACTGACTATAAAAAATGTAAAGAAGCAAGGGAGAACAAGGGAGAAGGGGACTCTGAGGCCCACAGACGCAGTCATGTGTACCTTGATGTCTCCAACCGAAGAAACTCAGTACACTAATATCGGGATTGATAAGATGTGCCTGGATCTGCACAAAACATATGCAGAAGCATAGTATGAGTACATCACAACGGTACCCAGTAAGTGAGAAGCCTAACCTCGGTAGAGTAGTGATGAGGTCAGGTCAAGACCCTACTGGAGATAATAAGAAACAAGGCGAAAGATACAATGACATAACGAAAATGATAGGGAAGTGAAACAATAAAGGATTTACAAAAAGTAACAACACATAATCAAGGAAGCTAATACGAAAGAAAAACAAGAATTTTATATGTTAAGGAAACAATAACCAAACAATGCAACAAATAGAGAATGTCAATAGGGGCACTCCCGAGGCACCGCCTCGTAGTCCAAAATCATAAAAATAAATCATAGTTTTTCTTTATATCACTGCGGGAGCCTTTACATTTTGTTTTGAGAATCATTTTCCCGAAATAGCATCTCGTGTTTTAGCCCACCTTATCAAACAACGTGCCTTCTAGTAGTTCCCTTACTAGCCACGCGCATCAAGCCCACCTTATCTCATCGCATGCATTTCAACACCCAGACCTTATACCACCGCATGCGTATCAATAATCACAATGGCACGACAGAAATCTTGTGCAAATAGTAACAACCGTACGGCAGAATTCGCATGAAAATAATAATAACAACACGGCAAAAACCTCGTGCACACAACCAAACAATCACCTCCACAATAACACAAATGCCAAGACATAGTAACTAATTAAAGCGATATTTCACAAATTCCACCTTGCCTCAATAGAAGCTTCGGCCTTTGAAACTCAACAACAAGTTATTTCAAGGTTAGCAATTTCAAGCAGAGAATCCCACAGTTAAATAATGAATACAGAATTAAGAAAACAAGTAATTCAACTAAATATGTAGTACAAGTTGCAAATAAGAGATAAGACAGGTAAACATGTGAATTTAGACTAAACATGATGACTATAACATGCTAAAGTAACTCAATTAAGGCATGAAAAAAAACTACATAGCTAAAAATAGAATTTTAATATTTAGCCCGTGTACGCACTCGTCACCTTGCGTACACGGCCTCTACATATCACAAATTATCACAATAACACCAAATCCTAAGAGGAATTTCCCCCACACAGGTTTAGAAAAGTTACTTACCTCAAACCATGCTAAAACAATCAATTAGAAGGCCTTTCCCTCGATTTTTGAAATTCGAACGGCTCGAATCTAGCCAAAACAATTTCATACTATAAATATATCTATAAAATACTATTTTAAATGAATAAATTATGGTCTATGCAAAGAAGTGAAAAATTGCTCCAAAAGGTCACCCCAGACCCGCGTCTCGTAACCCGACCAAAATTATAAAATCTGAATACTCATTCAATATCGAGTCCAACTATACAAGAGTTATTCAAATTCGATCCCATTTTGCCTTTCAAAACTCAAAATTTAGTGTAAGAACTTCTGCACCTTTGTCCCTAATTTTAAACTCAAAAAACACAAATTAAAAGATGTAACTAACAGTAGATTCATGGGAATTAATCAAAAACGAGTCAACAATCCTTACCCTAACACTTCCTCAGAAAATCCCTCAAAATCTCGCCTCAATCTGAGCTCTCAAAGTCCCAAAATAAAAATGAATCAAAACCCTCGAATAATCCCCTTTTCTGGCCAGTTACATCGCACTTGCGACCATACCGCATCAACGGCTATGCACCTGTGAGAAAACCATCACAGGTGCGAACTTCACTTAAGTCCACAAGATTTGCTTCTGCGAGTCAAGCACGGCACCTGCGCGTGCGCGCCTGCGACAATACGTGTCGCACCTGTAACCATAGTCGCTCCTGCTCTTCTCCTCACAGCAGAACCACATCTACAGCTAAGAGCTCATTTTTGCAAGGCTGCACCTATGGCCAATCCCTCCACAGGTGCGAAGACACCAGAAATAGCCCAGCTTCAGCAAATTTACACAAGTCCAAAATGATCTGATATCAATCTGAATCACACACGGGGCCCCATTTGAGTATACCACCTGGTTCCAAAACACCTAACGGGCCTACTCGAGGCCAAAAACCACACCAAACAACATGAATTCAACAAATCGGAACCCAAATTTAACCTTAAGCAACTATGAACTTCAAAATTCTGGAACCGGTGCCGATTCTTAGAAAACAACTTCGATTGATACCAAATTTTACACAAAAGTCATAATTGATATTACGTACCTATTTCAACTTCCGGAATCGGAATCCGACCCGATATCAAAGAGTCCACCCTATCAAACTTCCCAAAATTCCACCAGTTTCCAACTTTCACCAATTAACGCCAAAACGATCTACAGAACTTTAAATCAACATTCGGACACGCTCCTAAGACCAAAATCACCCTACGGAGCTATTGGAACCATCAAATTTCCATTCCGGGTCATCTTCATGCAAGTCAAACTAGGGTCAACTCCTACGACTTAAACATCTAGTTTAGGGACTATGTGTCCCATTTCACTCCGAAACTCACCTGAAACCAAAACCAAACATCCCGACAAGTCACGTAACCATAGCATAACACAGAGAAGGAAATAAATAGGGTATCGAGGCTAATACACTCAAAACGCCATGTCGGGTCGTTACTGTCACACCTCCTTTTTCTCCCCCGCAAGGGATATATAAGGGAGTTTTTTCCAATTTAAGTGACAATCGAAACGAGATTTATTTATTTATTCAGAGTCGCCACTTGGGATAATTTATGGTGTCCCAAGTCACCGGTTTAGAATCACGAATCGAGAAAGTTTGACTCTGTTTTGCAGTCCGTGAAACACAGAAATCCGGGTAAGGAATTCTATTAACCGGGGAGAAGGTGTTAGGCATTCCTGAGTTCCGCGGTTCTAGCACGGTCGCTAAACTATTAATATTGGCCTAATTATCTGATTAATTACACATTTAAAACCTACGTGCATTTTAATCTTTTAGCCGCTTTTAATATTTCAAGAAAATTTAAAGTTATTTAAAACACAACGTAAGCCACGCTACATGAAATGCACCTGTGGTTCATGACACGTTCTACTTAACCTTATTGGAAATTAGAATCGGGTCACATGAAATATACACCCCGATTTTAGTAATTACAAATCACAACTATGTCACGGGAACCATGCCCGTAGCCATAATAATTATTTAATTACCGCTCCTAAAGCAACCTACAATGTTCATGATTTTCCTTAACTAATTTAGGATTATTGCAAGGCCATAATTTATGAATAAAATATTATTATGGGTAGAAAGGGATGAACTTTTGATGTCCACATTAAAAAAATTAAAAGAAATCCAACACTTTCCCATGTCAAATTAATACTCACGTATGCTAATTTTATCTATAGCCCCAATTCTCTTAATTCAGAGTTTACCAACAAAGACCAACGCCTAACCCAACAAAACCAAAATTTATACGAAACACACACGGACTATTAAAATGCAAAATTATTTGATCAATTGTATTTATGAGTCTAATCAAAATAAAAGCTTAACCAAAAATCTATACAACTCAATATTCACTACTGGTGACATTACTGCTTTTATTCAATATAAGATCCCATTCGAGATTCATCAAACTAAAATATGGTTAACTTCAAACATTAACCCAGGAAATAAAGAAACAAGACCAAGCATCCATAAAACAAAATAAAGCTTTATGTCGTATATTCATTTATACCAACAAATAACGAGACACATAGATGAAATAACCAGTAAAAGATAGAAGAACAGACCTTCTATTGCTGAAATTTTAGAGCGGATACAATGAAAAAAGAAGCCCTAGAACAGTAATCCTCAAGCAATCTACGGACTAGGACCTTGGACCGAAATCGACGTCCCCGAACGAACTCATCTCTACTAAGCTTGGATGGTGGTTTCAAGCTGATTTTTGTTCTGGTTTGGGGCATTTTTGCGACGGTATAAGGCTGGTTTTACGTGATTGAAATGGGGGATTGTTAGGCGGCAATTTCCGATCAAAGAAGGGGTAGTTTCGGGGTTGGTTTATGGGGATGCTTTCAACTACATTTGGGCTTGTTTTACTGGTTCTTCAAGGTCCATTCATGGCTATAAAATGGAGTTCTTAAGTAAAGGTTGGAGAAGATGAGTTGAAGCTATAGATAGCTGCTTCAAGCAGAATCCATGGTGAAGGATAGCGGCTGATTTCTTTGTGAAGAAGGGGTGCTGTTGACGATTAGATGTTAGACGGCAGAAGCTTTTCAAAGGATTTTGGGGTGAAGCTCTATTCGTTCCTTTGTTGGGTCTGTTGGTGTGGCTGCTTTTTTTTGGTTTATTCACGCTAGGTCTCGTTAGGGATTTTGGAGAAGATGGCGATGTGGGGTGGGGGGTCTCCTAAAAACGTGGATCACTCTCCTTGGTCTAGGTCTCTCGGGATTTCTAGACTGGTTTTTGGTTATATGAAAGGTTTTTAGGTTAAAGGGGTATGGGTTCGGTATTATTGGGCCTTAAAATTGGGCCAAAGACTAAAAAAATGGACTACAAGATTAAAATGAGATAAACTAACCCAAAACTAACTCTTCCTTCTAAATATACAATTTATAATATAAAAATATAAAACTAATCTTAATTGATTGAACTAAACTATATTAAACATGAAACTATTTTTGTGTTTTCAAGATTATATAAAAATCAAAATAAGGTACTATTTTTGTAGATTTTTAATTTAAATTTATGAAAGATACGTAAACTAAAATATTTTTGTAATTTTTATTTTTGTGATGAAATAAAGTAAAAGAGTCAAAATTAGTTGAAATAAAGATATTAGGCCTAAAGTAAATATTTACATGCTAAAATATGAAAAATCTTGGGGAGGGTCAAAAATCACATGTCTACAGCTGCCCCTCTTTGACTGGAAATACGAAGTATTTTCAGACAAAGAACGACTAGATAGGTTTTTTGACCCGACCCTTTTTTAAAGAGACCAAAAGCTAAAAGAAAGGAGAATGTGACCGAGCCCTAGTAGCTGAGCTGGCTACATATCCTTGGCTATAAAGGAATCAGGCCACGTGTAGTTCAGAAGTGAGTGAGATGATGGAGTATACCGAGGTGGAGAGCCGGTCAAGGTGTCGTTCCGTAGAGGTTCCGGTCCCGGTCCTGTTATTACATCAAAATTTAAAAAATGAAAAAGACTAAATAAGCCTGTCAACTATGAGTTAATAGATTCCTATCTATAAGTCTTTTGAAGCTTGATCTTGAGTCTTGAATGTTTCTTCATGCAGACTTTAGATATGAACTTTGACGCTTGCTAGCTACAGGTACTAGTTCATTCTTCTTCGGATCAAGACCGGACATGCAATGCTCGTGATTTCAGCCATGTCTTTAGCAGTTCACATCTTTCTCTACTTCTGCATTTTGGATTCACTTCTTTCTTCTTCTTTTTTTATTCTGGATTGTGACTAACTTATGTTGATCATCTCGGACTGTTGACTCGCATTCTTGCCGCGAGCTTCTTTTGTTGCTGACTTGAATTGCATTTTGAAGTGAATTCCCTTGTTTTCCAGGTGGGTGCATGATTGCCAAAACTTGAACTGTCTTCCTTTGAAACTTGAACCGTTTTCTCTTGTTCTCCAGGTGGGCGCCTGATTGCTGAACTTGAACTGTCTTCCTTCAAAACTGCTTTCCCTTGAAACTTGAACTGTCTTCCCTTATTCTCCAAGTGGGCGCCTGATTGCTAAACTTGAATTGTATTACTTTGAAACTGCTTTTCCTTGAAACTTGAACTGTCTTCCCTTGTTCTCCAAGTGGGCGCCTGATTGCTGAAACATTTTGTGTTCCCTTGTTTTCCATGTGGGTGCCTGCAATCAAAAGAAACAAAACAAAGGATTTTTTCTGCCCCAGTTTGCACTAGGAAGATTTGTGAGTTGTTAGCAAAATTGTAAATCACTTATACTATTGATGCAATGATGAGTAAACTAAACTAAAGACTAGACTAGGATGTGCGTCTCCTATGAGTAAAACCAAAAAACTTTGACTAGCAAATGCGTCTGCTAAAAATAAAACCTGAATGAACCAAACTAGGAAGTGTGTCTCCTAGGGGTGAAACTTGAATGAACCAAACTAGGGAGTGCGTCTCAATTTAGGAAGTGCGTCTCCTAAAATAAAATATAACTTGAAAGACCCTGACTAGGAAGTGTGTCTCCTAACGGGTAGAATTTAAATGACTCAAATTAGGATGTGCGTCTCCTAAGAATGAACTTAAAGGAACCAAATAGGAAGTGTGTCTCCTAAAACAAACATATAACCTGAAAACCCAGACTAGAAAGCGCGTCTCCTATGGGTGAAACTTCAATGACTCAAACTAGGAAGTGCGTCTCCTACGAATGAACTCTCAATTTAGGAAGTGCGTCTCCTATGAATGAACTCTCAATTTAGGAAGTGCGTCTCCTATGGGTGAAACTTCAATGACTCAATCTAGGAAGTGTGTATCCTATGAATGAACTCTCAATTTAGGAAGTGTGTCTCCTACAGGTGTATCCTGAAAGACCCAGACTAGGAAGTACTTCTCCTAGGGGTGAAACTTCAATTACTCAAACTAGGAAGTGCGTCTCCTATGAATGAACTCTCAATTTAGGAAGTGCATCTTCTATGGGTGAAACTTCAATTACTCAAACTAGGAAGTGCATCTCCTACGAATGAACTCTCAATTTAGGAAGTGCGTCTCCTATGGGTGAAACTTCAATGACTCAAACTAGGAAGTGTGTCTCCTATGAATGAACTCTCAATTTAGGAAGTGCGTCTCCTACAGGTGTATCCTGAAAGACCTAGACTAGGAAGTGCTTCTCCTAGGGTGAAACTTCAATGACTCAAAATAGGAAGTTCATCTCCTACAAATGAACTCTCAATTTAGGAAGTGTGTCTCCTATGGGTGAAACTTCAATGACTTAAACTAGGAAGTGCGTCTCCTATGAATGAACTCTCAATTTAGGAAGTGCATCTCCTAAAAGTATATCCTGAAAGACCCCTACTAGGAAGTGCGTTTCCTAATGGGTAAAACCTCAATGACTCTGACTAGGACGTACGTCTCCTAGGGATGAATTTTAAATGACCAACATTAGGAAGTGCGTCTCCTAGAGCAAAATATAACTTGAAAGAATTAGACTAGGAAGTGTTTCTCCTATGGGTGATATGTTATCTTCTCGATAGCCTTTAAGTAGGCAGAATTAGGGCATTACACCTGAAAAATTCAAGCTTCCGAGCTTTGATGTGAACATAGCTTTCGTCTATGTTTCAGACAAAGAAAACTTGTGAGTTTAAACATAGTGGTTGGTTTGTGGCCTTGACTTTGAGGGCGATTGCTCCTTCACTTGCCATGATAACTTTGATTTCACCTTGAAACACCTTACTTGTTTATTGACTAACCACTTTCTCTATCAACCCTTATCCATGAAAATACCTCTGATCCATGAAAAACCCAATACCCTTTATTTGTTTCATTGCTCAAAAAGTGACATATACCGAACTTTTGTATTTCACATGAATCCCAAAGCACGCCAAACATCGCCAACTCAGTGTGCATATTGCTCTTTCTTGACTTATACCACTCTGATGTGCTAGCCAGATTCTGTTTTGTGCAATTGGAAAGCTGGTGACAAATTTTAAAGCCATTTCTCACTTGTTCTAACCAAATAGACTCAGGAAGAAGAAATAAACAAAACAAAAGGAACAGAGTAAGGACAATGGAAAGATATGATTCCCAACAAGAAAACTACAAAGTATAAACTTATCAGATGTGGACACCAACTCTAATGACCATGACATGCACCTTTTGATTAAGTGGCCTAATCTGTCAAGCAAGTCTAATCTTCAACTCTTGTTGTACCTCTGAGTTGTGAAACTGGGCTTCAATGCTCCGATTATCCCATTTGATTCACGGTCCTTATTTGACTTGTAGTGCCCGAAGGGTTTTCACCATCAAGACTCTCTCATTTTGTTCTTTCTCTCAACGCACCATCCCCTTATAGTGCCTGTGAAGGTTTTCACCGATAAGACTCTCTCGTTTTTGTTTTCCTTGTGTAGCATAGAGTGTTGCTCCCGATGCGAATCATACCTCTATCTTGATCGACTTGGCACTCTCCAATATTGATCGGAAGGTCTTTCTTTGGACCGTAATGTGGGCTTTGGATGGGGTTAGAAAGAAAGGATAAAGGCTCAAAACATCTTGAATGGGTTCACAATTACAACTTTTGGAATCATATCTTTTACAGAACCACAACTTCTGCCCTAGTTTCTTTGCTTGGAGACTTTTGAATTTTTATTTTGATGGGACCGAACCGTAAGGCTGCCTATGTATCCTTAAAAAGAATCAGGTCAAATGTAGTTTATGACATAGGAATTGCTTTGTTTTTGTGTTTTTCTCTCTTTTTTTTTCTTTTTCTCTTTTTTCTCTTTTCTTTTCTTTTCTTTACTCCTTTTCCATTTTTCTTTCTCTTTTTCTCTTCTTTTTTTCTTTTCTCTCCTTTTTTTTCTGTATCATATTTCTAAACTCTACTTCTAATTCCAAAAGAGGGATATGAAAGAAAATAAATAAGGCTCAAAGGGGTAACAAAGGATAAAGTGTTTAAATAGCAGAATAAAATGCCTTCGTCATTCCAATCTTCAAAGCATACTAAATACAAACAACACAATTAAACAAACCAAAGAAATCATATATAATATCTTTTGAATGCATCAAAATTGATAATCCACATATTTTCCTTCTACATCTGTTAAATACAAAGCACCATTAGACAACACTCTCGTTACCACGAACGGCCCCTGCCAATTTGGGGCAAACTTGCCTTTAGCTTCAACCTGATGTGGCAGGATGCGTTTCAATAGTGTTTCTTTATGTTCTATCTGCCCCAGTTTCACATAATTCGGGCTTGAAGTGATCTCAAAATGCCTTTACTTATTTCCCTCAAATGTTCATATCATCTTCAAAATTGTTTCATTGCTTCATGACTAAACTAACTTTTAAGACCAGGCTGAGAATTACGCGTGCATGTCATGTCACTAGAGTCAGCAGGAAAAGAACTATAAAAGGGAAAGAGAACTAAATAAACACTGACTAGAAATAACAAAAAACAGGAAATTACATTAGACGGATGGTGAAAAGGTTTGAACAACAAAACAAGTAAAATAAGATGGGGTTACAACCATGGAACAAAACCATACAACACTAAACGAGCTACTACGACTAAACAAACTAGGCAAAACAAAAGTATAGAAGGGTTTGAGTCATAAGACAATATCCAGATTACAACCCTAAAAATAACCCGGACAACATAAATGACAACAAAATAAACCACCAAAACTCCTCCCCGTCTAACCAAGAAATGGAGCGTCTTTCCAATTACCAAGCACGACATCTTAGCCACTGGGTTCCACATCAATATTTCCAAGACCATTACCAACTTCCATATCATTAACTTCAGTCAGCAAGTTCCCAAGAGGATTCGCATGCTCCTTGTCACTATCCTTGATCACAATTACCCCTTCTTGAATCATTCTCTATATTTCCCTTTTCAAAGCACGACAATTTTCAATGCAATGCCCTTGGACGTTAGAGTGGTACATTTATCGTACAGTAGGATCAAAACCTTTTGCATATGGGTTTGGAGTATAGCCAATAAGCGGCTCAATCAGTCCAGAATGCTTTAACTTTTCAAACAAGCTTGTATAGGACTCCCGATTGGCGTGAAACTATTTCTTTGCCTTTGTTCCCCTCCCTGCCCCTGTTTTCTAGGGTTGTTTGGTGCTTGAAAATGTTGTGAAGGCAAGAGTGCATTATGCGGTGCTAGAGCTCGCCATAAGGAGTGACCCGGTGGTTGGACAAATGACCAGACATTGTTAGGAGGATAACATTAAGGTGGATTATGTGGAGCTCGAGGATAGGTTTGGGGTTGGGGTTGAGGCTGAGTATATTGGTGAGGCGGACCCTTTGGACCATGTCGTGACTCTGAAACAACCATGGAAACATCATCATGTTCCTTCTGACCCAGCAAGCTTCCCGTGTCGTTCTGAATTGCTTGTGTTGTGGCTTTTAAAGCAGAATAACTCATGATCCTGCTAGACTTCAGCCCATCTTCTACCATTTCTCCCATTTTTACCACATCATTAAAAGGCCTACCCACAGCCGTGATCAAATGCCTAAAGTAAGTTGGCTCTTGAGCCTGAAGAAAGTACTCGACCATCTCGTTTTCTTCCATCGGGGGATTGACTCTAGTAGCTTGTTATCTCCATCTGAGCCTGTATTCCCTAAAGCTTTCTATAGGATTCCTTTCCATATTGGCGAGGGGCATGCGTTCTGGGACAATTTCTATATTGTACTGAAAGTGCTGGGCAAAGGCCTGAGCCATATCGTCATATGTGTACCACCTGCTAGCGTCTTGGCGGGTGTACCACTCCAGAGCTGCCCCACTCAGACTCTAACTGAAATACGCCATCAATAACTTGTCCTTCCCACCGGCGCCTCTCATTTTACTGCAGTAGCTCTCAGATGGGCCACAGGATCTCCATATCCATCATACAAATCAAACATCGGCATTTTAAACCCAACAGACAGTTAGATGTCAGGAAACAAGCACAAGTCTTTGTAAGCCATGCTCATCTAGCTCCCTATCCCTTGCATGTTTCTTAAAGACTGCTCTAAGATTTTCACCTTCTTGTATATCTCATCTTGCTCCACTGTTTTAGCAGGCTTTTCAGTTTCACTGAGAGGCTCAAAATGAGGAGCGTAAGAGTATGGATCCGAGACTTTGAAAGTTGGTTATGGAGCATAGTGTTGGGCATCGGGGACTTTGAACACAGTCTCGTTAGAGGATCGAGGAAAAGTAGCTGGTATAGGAGCTACAAAAGCATGAGTGGCCAAAGGGGCGGGATGTGAGGTGGTTTTGGCGGGTGAAGTGTGAAAAGGTTGCAGGTAGGCATCAGCAGCAGTAGGAAGCTGGATTTGTGACAGTGGCAGAATGGTGACAAAGCTTTCAGTGTAGTTAGTGGGAACTGATGGTGAAGGACGCCCACTAATCCAGGCTTGGTATATTTCGGCCATCTGTCATTTCACCCTTAAGACCTCTTCTTTCAACTCAGATTCTGATTCATCAATTCCCTTAGACAGATCAATAACCCTTCTGTCCAACTCTTTGCTAGTCATGGCTACCTTGCTCTTTGACCTTATGTTATATGGACGAGTTACTTAAAAACCACAAACCAACCCCCTTCTGCTCAATGAAGATAACAAAAAGGAACAAAATGAAGTCATCACGTTAGCGTTAGGGCATTTAACAGCTAGAAATATCACATTACGTGCAATGCACCTAGCAACAATTAACGGTTCAAGAATGACTTCGAGGGTCACAAGGTCACTTGGCATCATCCCAATTTAGTTCATTCCAATCTTATCTTTTCTTTTTTTTCTAGCACTTCTTGGCTTGCTCATTTTCCTTCCCCTTTTTTTCCTAATTATCACTCTTTTCTTTCCTCTCATTTCTCACGTCCCATAATTTCATCTCTTTTTTCTCTCTTTTTATTCCTTTTTTCCCTTTTTTTTCTTTTTATCTTAATAAAAAATGATTCGATCGAACTTTATGAAGGTTGCCTACGTATCATGACGCCGCATGAATCAAATCTTTCCATAGTTCGGAAAGATCGGGAATAAAGTAAATAAACTAACGTTATCTTTATCTTTTTTATTTTTTTCTTTTCTTTTTTACCTTAATGACTACTCTGATGAGAAAAGAAATAAAAGAAGCAAATCCTTTTTTTTTAATTTTCTAGACTTAATGTTCTATAATCTATTCTAAACTCAAGCTTAACAAGCATATTTTTTTTCTTTTTGGAACAAATACTCTATGGGAATTATTAAGGAAAAAGCCCTAGAAGAGAAAAAAAAATTGATTCTTTTTTTAGGAAGAAAATCTAAAGAATAAACCAAAGAAAAATATTTTGAATTTTTATTTGATATCCCTAAAAAAAGATTTCGAAACGAGAAATGAACAAGATAAAAAAAATTGGATTTTAGTTTTGATTACCTAAGGAAGAAACTCTGAAGATAAACCAAATGTAAAGTATGTTGTTTTCTTTTTCCTCTATGTACAATATCCTAAAGTTCTAGTAAAAGTAAAAAGAATTTTTTTATATTCATTTTTCATTAATTTTCCAAATAAGAACCTCAAAAGAAAATCTTTTTGGATTTTAGAATTAATATCTTAAAGAAAACTTTTAAAGAGGCACTAAAAGAAAATTCCCTTCTTTTTTTTGAATTTTCAATCTTAATATACTAAAGGAAATATAAAAATAATTTTTATTTTAAGTTCTAGATATTAATTGCCTAAAGAAAAAATCACCTCAAATGATTTATTTTTTTAATTCCTAGAATTAGTATTCTAAAGAAAACTTCTAACGGAAATATAAAAATGCAAAATTTCTTGTTTTTTCTTTTTTTTGGATTTTTTATTTGTAACACATTTTTCAAATACAAAATAGGTAATACAATAACAAAAGACTCGGAAAACTTAAATAGACTATGACAGACTCTAACATCACCTAACAGACTTGACATAACTGTATAAAACTAAAAGGTAAAAGATGACATAAAAAGAACAACAGACTCAAAACATATAACTAAAAAAAATCTCCTTAAGCAAACTCCTGAATGAGCGACTCTGACTGGATGGTCCTAGGGCGTCTCTCATGCCCAAACTCCAGAAAATAGATCTACACCTATATGAGAAAATTAAGATCAAATAAAGAAAGACCTAGAATGCTATGTGAGACAATAACCCTTCCTGTTGGACACATGCAAGACATGATTGTGACTATTTTTCTAAAATTAACCTATGTGGCTAAAAGTGGCTAAAAATGCAAGATTTGGCTAAGACCCCGCGGAGCCAAGAACCTAAGACTCACTAGGAAGACCGGACCCTATTTGAGTTGCCTACGTATCCCGCCCCAAGAGACGAGAATCAGGTTCGCATAGTTCGGGCATATTGGATACAGGCGAGAAATATAAAAAACAACTAATTTAGAGAAAAAATATTTTTGTCTTTTCCTTGAAAATGATGAAACATGTAAAATCTTTTTGAATTTTCTTTATCCTCTTTTTTTTATTTTTTATTTTCAGAAAATGATGAAAAAGTGCAAAATCTTTTTTGAATTTTTCTTTTTTTTTGTCTTTTTCTAAAAAAATGTGAAAGAAAAAAATAACTGGGCCGTACTTGTTTTTTTTTTTACTTCACCCTCTTTTTTTCTCATTTACCCTCAGCCATCATTGGTCCGCCAAATGGCATTTTACTCTTGAAGAAATGCAACATGTAGCACATAGGATGCATCAGCATGGTCTTTTGATTTTGGGTACAAATATCCTAGACGGACCCAACCCCTGTGTTGAGTCCCCAAAGTCTAATGCATGTGATGCAAACAAGCGTTCCTACTAAGGATACGGCATGAGGCTATATTATACTATGTCTACAACCTAGGTGTATTGTTCTGGAACTGGCTTATCCGAGCGGACAGCTCGAGCCGAGGGGGGTAGCGTACCAGAAATACAGAAGCTTCACCGACTTTGCAACTGTGATGACCAGGTCAGTCGTCTCATGAGTTACCACTTTGTTTCCCCCATTTCTGCTTCTTTATGCTTTGTGTATCCGTGTTATGTGGTATCGGGTTGGTCGGATCGAATCCGGAATGATTTTGGTATGGTTTGAGACACTTAGACTCTTTTGAGAAAGTTTAAGTTGGAAAAGTCAACCGAATATTGACTTATGTGTTAGAGGGCTCAGATGTGAGTTCCGATGGTTCAGATAGCTTCGGGAGGTGATTTGGGACATAGGAGCGTGATCGGAGGAGAGATTTGGAGGTTCGGAATAGATTTAGGCTTGAATTGGTGAAGTTGATATTTTGGTGATTTCTAATTGGTAGGTGAGATTTTGATATATGGGTCGGAATGGAATTCCGAGAAGTGCAGTATCTCCGTTGTGTCATTTGGGATGTGCATGCAAAATTTCAGGTCATTCGGACGTGGTTTGGTTGGGGGTTTTTATCAAAAGCGGAATTCAGAAAATTTTGGAAACTTAGGCTTGAATCCGATGTGTTTTGGTTGATTTGATGTTGTTTGAGGTATTTTTAAGATTTGTAAAAGTTTGAATAAGGTTTGGGGATATGTTGGTGCCTTTGGTTGAGGTCCCGAGGGCCTTGGGGAAGTTTCGGGTGGTCAATTGGATCATTTCTTGATGTTTTGAGTTGCAGATTTTGGTTTCAGCTGTTACATGTATTTTACTCTTCGCGTTCGTGAAGAGTCAGTTGAGGAAGGTGGAATTTAAGACTTCACGTTCGCGAGGAAGGCTACGCGTTCGTGAAGAGCTAAGTGTTTGTGCATCGCGTTCGCGGGGTTGTGTCGCATTTGCAAAGAAGAAAATGGGCAACTGAGCTTCAGTGGATTTTATTCATCGCATTCGCGAGAGGCAGAACGTGATCGCGAAGATTGGTCTGAGAAAAGAATCGCATTCGCGATGGGGATGTACGATCGTGAAAGAGGAAAATTGGTCAAAGTTAATTTGTGCTTCGCGAACGCGATGCTTTGACCGCGCTCGCGAAGAAGGATTTCAGGCCTGGCAGAAGGTTTAAAAGGTCGTCTTGTCCTCGATTTTGGGGTTTATTTCTTCCATTGTTGGTCATTTTTGGAGATTTTTCAAGGGGATTGAAGAGGGATTCAAGGGGAATCACTTGGAGGTAAGATTCTTGGACTTAAAACTCGATTCTAATGTGAATTCCACCCAAATAATCATGGAAATTTAGCCAAAAATTGAAGAACTAGGGCGTGGAAATTTAGACCTTTGATTGAGGATTTGAAGGACCTTTTCAGGTTGGATTTCAGAACTTTTGATATGTATGAACTTGTGGGTAGATAAGGAACCTATTGATGTAAAAATTATTGAATTCTGAGACATGGGCCCGGGGGTCGGGTTTTGGTAATTTCGGGATTTGTGTCGTATTTTGATTATTTTTGCTTGGGCTTCGTTCCCTTAGCATATTTTGACGTCCTCATTTTTTATTTTTGATAGATTCGACACGAGTAGAGGCCGATTCAAGGGGAAAAGGCGTCGTGAGCTAGAGATTTGACCGGTTCGAGGTGAGTAATGATTGTAAATGATGTTCTGAGAGTTTGAAACCCCGGATTGCACATCGTAGTGCTATATTGAGGTGACGCACACGCTTGATGACAAGCGTGGGGTCGTGCACTATTGGGGATTGTGACTTAGTCCGTCCCGAATGACTAATTTACCGCGTAGACTAAAATCCATTTGCTATACTCATTATTTGGATTGAATGCCATATTTGGGCTTCGTGCTAACTATTTGAACTCTTCAGGGGCTTTACTGATATTTCCTCACTGTTTTGATTTTATACTTGAACTCAGTCCGGATATATTTCATTGTTTTGTATTTAGCCATGTTTACTCTGTTTTAACACTAAATGATCTTTTAAATGATATTTTGGGCTGAGAATCATGTTTTACTATTGCCCGAGTGGCTTGTGAGGATTTTGACTGAGTAAGGCCGAGGGCCTATGTTGTGAGGAAATATTTGATATTGATTATGAGGCCGAGGGCCTGAGTTATGTATGCCACGAGGTGGCTTGATTGATATGAGGCCGAGAGCCTAGTGATGATGCCACGAGATGGCTTGATATTGTGTTTGGGCCGTAAGGGGGCCCTCAAAGAGTCTACACACCCCCAGTGAGCGCGGGTACCTATTGTGATCTAAGATTGAGCCCGAAGGGCTGGTACTGTTCTGAGAATGAGCCCGAGGGGCTGGTATTGCTCTGAGATGTTGTCCGAGGGGCGGATTTGTTGATACTGTGCCCGAGGGGCGAACCTTTATGTGTTTATCTTTTTCTTAATTTCCTGTCAATTACCATGCTTAATTGTTGAAAAGGTTTTTCATGAAGTTAAATTTAAGTTAAAGAATTTTTACCTATCTTTCACTGGTTTACTGTTTTAATGGTTTTACTGCTTCATTATAGCATGCTTTTGTGCCTTACGTGATTTCCTGCTTTCAGTCTTTATTTATGATTATTACTCGTTGAGTTGGAGTACTCATTTTACTACTTGTACCCTGTGTGCAGATTCAGGCGTATCTGGTCCCGCACCCGAGTACTGATCATTCCGGCTCAGGCGGATCCGAGGAGTCTCTAGGTAGTTGTTGGCATTCGCATCCCGGAGCTCTTCCCTATCTTACTTCTTCATGTTCTTGGTTTTCTGTATTAAACTCTATAGTTTGATTTGGAGTATTCCGGATTATTTAGATGCTCATGACTAGTGACGCCCCGATATCGGGCTGTGTTGGGTTATTTTCCGCGAATTATGCTATTACCTGTTAACTTTGGATTATCTTATCATGTTTTAGTTTTATTTCTTATGGTTTAACTGTTAATAAGTCGATATGGGAATTGTCGGTTGGCCTTGTCTTCACGAGAGGCGCCATCACGACCGGGTACGGGTTTAGGGTCGTGACAAGTTGGTATCAGAGCCTAGGTTACATAGGTCTCACGAGTCATGAGCAAGTTTAGTAGAGTCTTGCGGATTGGTACAGAAACGTCTGTATTTATCCTCGGGAGGCTGCAGAACCTTTAGGAAAAACTTCATATTCTTGAAATTCTTGTCGTGCGACTTTGTTGATCCAAGTACTAAACTTCTGTTATTCTATTCTCTCACAAATGGTGAGGACACACGCTACCGGTCAGGATGGACGACCACCAGAACCACTAGTTGTGGCCACTAGAGGTCGAGGATGCAGTCGTGGTCGTGGTAGGGGTAGAGCAGCTAAGGCAGCACCTACAGATCCACCAACTGCCCCAGTTCTGGATCAGGTCCCAGTTATGGATGCTCCAGCAGCACCAGCTCAGGCACCAGTTGTGCCCATTGTGATTTTGGGTCTTCAAGAGGCCTTGGCTTAGATCTTATAAGTTTGCACTGGCCTAGCTCAAGTGGTTTCAGCCACTACTGCCGCAGCTACTTCTCAGGCTGGGGGAGGTAATCAGACTCCCACCGCTCACACACCTAAGTAGGTCGTAAAGGGACTTCAGACGCTAGGGGCACATCTAGCCCAACCGGTTGCAGCTACTCAGGACTATGTAGTTCCTGCCATGACAGAGGACGAGCAACGTAGGTTGGAGAGGTTTGGTAGACTTCAGCCTCCGACCTTCAATGGTGCAGAGGGTTTCTTGGATAAGTGTCAGAGGATGCTTCGTACATCGGGTATTATGGAGACCAGCAGGGTCACTTTCACTACTTATCAGTTTTTTGGAGCTGCCTTCACTTGGTGGGAGGCTTTTGAGAGGCGTAGGCCTGTTGGTGAAACACCCCTTACCTGGAAGCAGTTCTCCGTTCTCTTTATGGAGAAGTATGTGCCACAGTCCCGTAGAGAGGAGTTGCATAGGGAGTTTAAGCGGTTGCGTCACGGAGAGATGACTGTGACGCAATACGAGATGAGGTTCTACGAGTTGGCTCGTCATGCTATTTGGATGGTTCCGACATATAGAGAGAGGATTAGGAGGTTTGTTGATGGCCTCACTTATCATCTTCGTATTCTCATGACCAGGGAGAGGGTGATTGGTGCTACCTTTGAGGAGGTTGTAGACATTGCTCGGGAGATTGAGTCTATTCGTCGCTAGGAGCGCGACGAGAGGGAGGCCAAGAGGCCTCGAGAATCTGGTAGTTACAGTGGTACTCCTTCGAGAGGTCAGTTTCAGCAGGGCAGAGGCCATCCATTCAGGCATGCTCAGCCAGCTCGCCCAGGTTATCGTAGGGCGTCATCGGGTCATGGTTCTCACAGTTCTCATTAAGGCAAGTCATCACTTAGTGCCCTTCCAGCTCAGTGTTTGTCCCGAGCTCCATCAGTTCAGGGCTCTTCTATGCCAGGTGCATCTACTAGTCACTCTGGTGCAAGGGGTTCCCTTTAGTCCCTTTTTCCAGCACCTAGGCGTTGTTATGAGTGTGTTGAGATGGTTCATATGTGGAGGCAGTGCCCTCGTTGTCTTGCAAGTTCGTCTCAGCAGAGGGTCAGTCATCGGCTTCAACGCCAGTTACTTCACCACCACCCGCCTAGTCAGCTAGGGGTGGAGGTCAGTCAGCTAGGGGTCGCCTCAAAGGGGGAGATCGATCAGGTGGTGGTCAGGCTCGTTTCTATGCACTTCTAGACAGACCCGATGCTATTACTTTAGATGCTGTTATTACAGGTATTATTTCAGTCTGCCATAGAGATGCCTCTATATTATTTGATCCCGGTTCCACTTTTTCATATGTGTCATCATACTTTGCTCATTATTTGGGTATGCCCCATGAGTTTCTTGCTTCACCTGTTCATGTGTCTACCCCGGTGGGCGATACTGTTGTTGTAGACCGTGTGTACCGATTGTGTGTGGTGACTATTGGGGGTTTAGAGACCCGTGTGGATCTTTTATTATTGTGTAAGGTAGATTTTGATATCATTTTGGGCATGGATTGGCTATCTCCGTGTCGTGCTATTCTGGACTGTCATGCTAAGATAGTTACATTGGCTATACCGGGTGTGCTACGAATTGAGTGGCGAGGTGTGACTGATTATGTTCCCCGAGTGATCTCATTCTTGAAGGCCCAACATATGGTTGGGAAGGGTTGTCTTTCGTATCTAGCCTTTATGAGGGATGTCGGTGCTGAGACTCCCAGTATTGATTCTATTCTAGTTGTAAGGGATTTTCCTGATGTGTTTCCTGCAGACCTGTCGGGCATGCCACCGGATAGGGATATTGATTTCGATATTGACCTGGTGTCGGGAACTCACCCCATTTCTATTCTGTCGTATCGTATGGCACCAACAAAGTTGAAGTAATTAAAGGAGCAACTTCAGGAACTCCTTGATAAAGGGTTCATTCGTCCTAGTGTGTCACCTTGGGGTGCGCCGGTTCAATTTGTGAAGAAGAAGGATGGCACTATAAGAATGTGTATTGATTATAGGCAATTGAACAAGGTAACAATTAAGAACAAGTATCCTTTACCTCGCATTGATTTATTCGACCAGTTTCAGAGAGCGAGAATGTTCTCCTAGATTGATCTCTGTTAAGGTTATCACCAGTTGAAGATCAGGGACTCGGATATTCTTAAGACAACTTTCAGGACCCGATATGGTCATTATGAGTTCTTGGTGATGTCTTTTGGGCTGACCAATGCCCTAGCAGCGTTCATGCATTTGATGAATAGTGTGTTCCTGTCTTATCTTGATTTGTTTGTCATAGTCTTCATTGATGATATTCTGGTATATTTGGGTAGTTAGGAGGAGCACGCGGAGCATTTGAGAGTTGTGTTGCAAAGATTGAGAGAGGAGAAGCTTTATGCAAAATCTCCAAATGTGAGTTTTGGCTCAGTTCAGTGGCTTTCTTGGGGCACGTGGTGTCCAACGTGGGTATTCAGGTTGATCCAAAAAAGATAGAGGCGGTTCAGAGTTGGCTCAGACCATTCTCAGCCACAGAGATTCGCAACTTTCTTGGTTTGGCAGCCTATTATCGTCGGTTTGTTCAGGGATTCTCATCTATCGCATCGCCCTTGACTAGGTTGACTCAGAAAGGTGCTTTATTTGTATGGTCAGACGAGTGTGAGGAGAGCTTTCAGAAGCTCAAGACAGCTTTGACCATAGCTCCAGTGTTAGTTTTGCCATCAGCTTCAGGTTCATATACAGTGTATTGTGATGCTTCGAGAGTTGGCATTGGTTGTGTATTGATGTAGGAGGGTAGAGTTATTGCTTATGCTTCTCTTCAGTTGAAGCCCCATGAGAAGAACTACCCCATTCATGATTTAGAGTTGGTTGCCATAGTTCACGCGTTAAGGATTTGGAGGCATTACTTGTATGGTGTGTCTTGTGAGGTATTTACTGATCGTCGTAGCCTCCAGCACTTGTTCAAACAGAAGGATCTCAATTTGAGGCAGCGGAGGTGGTTGGAGTTGCTTAAGGATTATGATATCACTATATTGTACCATCTGGGAAAGGCCAATGTGGTGGCCGATGCCTTGAGCCGAAAGGCAGTGAGTATGGGGAGTTTGGCATATATTCCAGTTGGGGAGAGACCTCATGCAGTTGATTTTTAGGCCTTGGCCATTCGATTCGTGAGGTTAGATATTTCGAAGCCCAATTGGATATTGGCTTGTGTGGTTTCTCGATCTTCTTTATATGATCGCATCACAGAGCGCCAGTATGATGATCCGCATTTGCTTGTCCTTAAGGATAGAATTCAGCATGATGATGCCAAAGATGTGATCATTGGTGATGATAGGGTGTTGAGGATGTAGGGCCGGATTTGTGTGCCCAATATGGATGGGCTTCGGGAGTTGATTCTGGAGGAGGCCCATAGCTCGCAGTATTCTATTCATCTGGGTACCGCGAAAATGTATCAGGATTTGAGGTAGCACTATTGGTGGAGGAGAATGAAGAAAGACATTATGGGATTTGTAGCTTGGTGTCTCAATTGTCAGCAGGTGAAATATGAGCATCAGAGATCGGGTGGCTTGCTTCAGCGGATAGATATTCCAAAGTGGAAGTGGGAGAGGGTCACTATGGACTTTGTAGTTGGACTTTCACGGACTTTGAGGAAGTTCGATGCTATTTGGGTGATTGTGGATCAGCTGACCAACTCCACGCACTTCATTCCTATGTGTATTACCTATTCTTCAGAGTGGTTGGCAGAGATCTATATTCGGGAGATTGTTCGTTTGCATGGTGTCCTAGTTTCCATCATTTCAGATAGGGGCACTCAGTTTGCATCGCAGTTTTGGAGGTCTGTGCAGCGAGAGTTGGGTACTCAAGTTGATTTGAGCACAGATTTTCACCCTCAGACGGACGGCAGTCCGAGCGCATTATTCAGATATTGGAGGACATGTTGCGTGCTTGTGTCATTGATTTCGGAGGGTCATGGGATCAGTTTCTACCGCTTGTAGAGTTTTCTTATAACAACAGCTACCAGCCGAGTATTTAGATGGCTCCATATGAGGCTTTGTATGGGAGGCGGTGTAGATCTCCAGTTGGTTGGTTCAAGCCCGTGAGGCTAGGCTATTGGGGACAGACTTGGTGTAGGATGCCTTAGAAAAGGTGAAGGTGATTCAGGAGAGGCTTCGTACAACACAGTTAAGGCAAAAGAGTTATGCTGATAGGAAGGTTCGGGATGTGGCCAACATGGTTGGCGAGAAGGTTCTGTTGAAGGTTTCACCCATGAAGGGTTTTATGAGATTTGGGAAGAAAGGGAAATTGAGTCCTCGGTTCATTGGGCCTTTTGAGGTGCTTCAGAGGATTGGGGAGATGGCTTATGAGCTTGCTTTGCCACCCAGCTTATCGAGTGTGCATACGGTATTTCATGTTTCCATGCTCCGAAAGTATATTGGGGATCCGTATCATGTTTTGGATTTCAGCACGGTTCAGTTGGATGATGATTTGACTTATGATGTGGAGCTAGTAGCTATTTTGGGTCATCAGGTTCGAAAGTTGAGGTCAAAAGATATAGCTTCAGTGAAAGTGTAGTAGAGAGGTTGGCCCGTGGAGGAGGTTATCTGGGAGACCGAGTAGGAGATGCGGAGCAGATATCCTCACCTGTTTGAGGCTTTAGGTATGTTTCTTGACTCATTCGAGGACGAACGTTTGTTTAAGTTGGGGAGGATGTGACGACTCGGCCAGTCAACTCATGAGTTACCGCTCTATTTCCCCCATTTCTGCTTCTTTATGCTTTGTGTATCCGTGTTATGTGATATTGGGTTGGTCGGATCGAATCCGGAATGATTTTGGTAAGGTTTGAGATACTTAGTTTCTTTTAAGGAAGCTTAAGTTGGAAAAGTCAACAAGATGTTGGCTTAGCTTGGATGTGAGTTCCGATGGTTCGGATAGCTTCGGGAGGTGATTTGGGACTTAGGAGCGTGATCGGAATGAGTTTTGGAGGTTCGGAGTAGATTTAGGCTTGAATTGGCGAAGTTGATATTTTGGTGATTTCCGGTTGGTAGGAGAGATTTTGATATAGGGGTCGGAATGGAATTTCGATAGTTGTAGTAGCTCCGTTGTGTCATTTGGGATTTGTGTGCAAAATTTCAGGTCATTCGGATGTGGTTTGGTTGGGTTTTTTATCAAAAGCAGAATCGGAAGATTTTGGAAACTTAGGCTTGAATCCGATGTGTTTTGGTTGATTTGATGTTGTTTGTGGTGTTTCGAAGATTTGTACAAGTTTGAATAAGGTTTTGGGATATGTTGGTGCCTTTGGTTGAGGTCCCGAGGGCCTCGGGGAAGTTTCGGGTGGTCAATCGGATCATTTCTTGATGTTTGGAGTTGCATATTTTGGTTTCAACTATTGCAGGTATTTTACTCTTCGCGTTCGCGAGTGGACCCTCGCATTCACGAAGAATCCGTTGAGGAAGGTGGAATTTAAGCCTTCGCGTTCGCGATGAAGGCTACGCGTTTGTGAGGAAGGCTAAGTGTTTCTGCATTGCGTTCGCTGGGTTGTGTCGCGTTCGCATAGAATTAAATGGGCAGCTGAGCTTCAGTGGATTTTATTCATCGCGTTCACGAGAGGTGAAATGCGATCGCGAAGATTGGTCTGAGCAAAGCATCGCATTCGTGATGGGGAAGTCGCGATCGCAAAAGAGGAAAATTGGTCAAAGTTAATTTGTGTTTCGCGAACGCGAGGCTTTGACCGCGTTTGCGAAGAAGGATTTCAGGCCTGGGTAGAAGATTTAAAAGGTCATCTTGTCCGCGATTTTGGGGTTTATTTCTTCCATTGTTGGTCGTTTTTGGAGTTTTTTGAAGGGGATTGAAGAGGGATTAAAGGGGAATCACTTGGAGGTAAGATTCCTGGACTTAAAACTCGATTCTAATGTGAGTTCCACCTAAATAATCATGGACATTTAGCCAAAAATTGAAGAACTAAGGCTTGAAAATTTAGACCTTTGAGTGAGGATTTGAAGGACCATTTCAGGTCAGATTTCAGACCTTTTGATATGTATGAACTCGTGGGGAGATAAAAAACCTATTGATGTAAAAATTATTGAATTCCGAGACGTGGGACCGGGGGGTCGGATTTTGGTAATTTCAGGATTTGTGTCGTATTTTGATTATTTTTGCTTGGGCTTCGTTCCCTTAGCATATTTGGCGTCCTCGTTCTGATTTTGGATAGATTCGACGCGAGTGGAGGCCGATTCGAGGAGCAAAGGCGTCGCGAGCTAGATATTTGACCGGTTCGAGGTGAATAATGATTGTAAATGATGTTCTGAGGGTTTGAAACCCTGGATTGCACATCGTAGTACTATATTGAGGTGACGCACATGCTTGATGACTAGCGTGGAGTCGTGCACTATTGGGGATTGTGACCTAGTCCGTCCCGAATGACTATTTTACTGCATATTTGACTGAAATTCATTTGTTATCATCATTGGGCTGAATGTCATATTTGGGCTTCGTGCCAACTATTTGAACCCTTCGGGGCTTTTACTGATATTTCCTCACTATTTTGACTTTATACTTGAACTCAGTCCTGATATATTTCACTATTTTCGTACTCAGCCATGTTTACTCTGTTTTAACACTTAAATGATCTTTTAAATGATATTTTGGGCTGAGAATCAAGTTTTACTATTGCCCGAGTGGCTTGTGAGGATTTTGACTGAGTAAGGCCGAGGGCTTATGTTGTAAGGAAATATTTGATATTGATTATGAGGCCGAGGGCCTGAGTTATGTATGCCACGAGGTGGCTTGATTGATATGAGGCCGAGAGCCTAGTGAAGATGCCACGAGATGGCTTGATATTGCGTTTGGGCCGTAAGGGGGACCTCAAAGAGTCTACACACCCCCAGTGAGCGCGGGTACCTATTGTGATCTAAGATTGAGCCCGAAGGGCTGGTACTGTTCTGAGAATAAGCCCGAGGGGCTGGTATTGCTCTGAGATGTTGTCCGAGGGGCGGATTTGTTGATACTGTGCCCGAGGGGCGAACCTTTATGTGTTTATCTTTTTCTTAATTTCCTATCAATTACCATGGTTGAAAAGGCTTTTCATGAAGTTAAATTTAAGTTAAAGGATTTTTACCTATCTTTTACTGGTTTACTGTTTTAATGGTTTTACTGCTTCATTATAGCATGTTTTGGTGCCTTACGTGATTTCCTGCTTTCAGTCTTTATTTATGATTATTACTCACTGAGTTGGAGTGCTCACTAAACTCCCTGCACCCTGTGTGCAGATTTAGGCATATCTGGTCGCGCTCACTAGTGCTGATCATTCCGGCTCAGGCGGATCCGAGGAGTCTCTAAGTAGTTGTTGGCGTTCGCAGCCCGGAGCTCTTCCCTATCTTGCTTCTTCATGTTCTTGGTTTTCTATATTAAACTTTGTAGTTTGATTTGGAATATTCCGGATTGTTTAGATTGTTATGACTAGTGACACCCCGGTATCGGGCTGTGTTGGATTATTTTCCGTGAATTATGCTATTACCTATTAACTTTGGATTATCTTATCATGTTTTAGATTTATTTCTTATGGTTTAACTGTTAATAAGTGGATATGGGAAGTGTTGGCTGTCCTTGTCTTCACAAGAGGCGCCATCACGACCGGGTCTGGGTTTAAGGTCGTGACAGTAACTTATTTGAACCTCGTTCTAAAATTGGAATATGACTCTAATAGAAGAGAAGCTACAAGAAGTGCACTCTTCCCAGATGATTTAGAAGACTCAGAGAAAGGAGGGTTTCGTAACAATTTATATACAATCCAAACAATATCAAAGCGGTAAAAAACGACAATTAGCACATTAGGCTCAAACACGTAAAAATTAGATAATAAATAAAGCCAACTATAACAGATATTCTAAGCTCGAATTATGAACCCTGAACCAGAAGTTCTGGGTTCTTATCCCAGCAGAGTCGCCAGAGCTGTCACACCTCCTTTTTCTACCCCGCAAGGGATATATAGGGGAGTTTTTTCCAATTTAAGTGACAATCAAAATGGAATTTATTTATTTATTCAGAGTCCCCACTTGGGATAATTTAAGGTGTACCAAGTCACCGGTTTAGAATCCCGAATCGAGGAACGTTTGACTCTATTTTGCAGTCCGCAAAACACAGAAATTCGGGTAAGGAATTCTGTTAACCCGGGAGAAGGTGTTAGGCATTCTCGGGTTTTGTGGTTCTAGCACGGTCGCTCAACTATTAATATTGGCCTAATTATCTGATTAATTACACATTTAAATCCTACGTGCATTTTATCCTTTTACCCGCTTTTAATATTTCAAGAAAATTCAAAGTTATTTAAAACACATCGTAAGTCACGCTACATGAAATACACTCGTGGTTCACGACACGTTCTATTTAACCTTGTTGGAAATTAGAATCGAGTCACATGAAATGTACACCCGGATTTTAGTAATTACAAATCACAACTACGTCACGGGAACCATGCCCGTAGCCATAATAATTATTTAATTAACGCGCCTAAAGCAATCTACGATGTTCATGATTTTCCTAAACTAATTTAAAATTATTGCAAGGCCATAATTTATGAATAAAATATTATTATGGGTAGAACGGGATGAACTTGTGATGTCCACATTAAAAAAAAAAAAAAAAAAATCCAACACTTTCTAATGTCAAATTAATACTCACGTATGCTAATTTTATCTATGCCCCAATTCTCTTAATTCAGAGTTTACCAACAACGACCAACGCCTAATCCAACAAAACCAAAATTTATACAAAACACACACGGACTATTAAAATGCAAAATTATTTGATCAATTGTATTTATGAGTCTAATCAAAATAAAAGCTTAACCAAAAATCTATACAACTCAATAATCACTACTGGTGACCTTGCTGCTTTTATACAATATAAGATCCCATTCGAGATTCATCAAACTAAAATATGATTAACTTCAAACATTAACCCGGAAAATAAAGAAACAAGACCAAGCATCAATAAAACAAAATAAAGCTTTATGTCGTCTATTCATTTATATCAACAAATAGCGAGACACATAGATGAAATAACCAGTAAAAGATAGAAGAACAGACCTTTTATTGCTGAAATTTTAAAGCGGATACAATAAAAATAGAAGCCCTCGAACAGTAATCCTCAAGTGAGCTACGGACTAGGACCTTGGACCGGAATTGACGTCCCCGAACGAACTCATCTCTACTAAGCTTGGATGGTGGTTTCAAGCTGATTTTCATTCTGGTTTAGGGCGTTTTTGCGATGGTATAAGGCTGGTTTTACGTGATTGAAACAGGGGATTGTTATGCGGCAATTTTTTATCAAAGAAGGGGTGGTTTCGGGGTCGGTTTTTGGGGCTGCTTTCAGCTACATTTGGGTTTGTTTTACTGGTGCTTTAAGGTCCATTCATGGATATAAAATGGAGTTCTTAAGTGAAGGTTGGAGAAGATGAGTTGAAGCTATAGATAATTGCTTCAAGCAGCATCCATGGTGAAGGATAGCGGCTGATTTCTTTGTGAAGATGGGGTGCTGTTGACGATTAGAGGTTAGATGGCAGAAGTTTTTCAAAGGATTTTGGGGTGAAGCTCTGTTCGTTCCTTTCTTGGGTCTGTGCGTGTGGCTGCTGGTTTTTTGGTTGATTCACGCTAGGTCTCGTTAGGGATTTTGGAGAAGATGACGACGTGGAGTGGGGGGGTCTCCTGAAAAACGGCGGATCAGTCTCCTTGGTCTAGGTCTCTTGAGATTTTCTAGACTGGTTTTTGGTTATATAGAAAGGTTTTTAGGTTAAGGGGTATGGGTTTAGTATTATTGGGCCTTAAAATTGGGCCAAAAACTTAAAAAAAAATGGACTGCAAGGTTAAAATGGGATAAACTAACCCAAAACTAATTCTTCTTCTAAATATACAATTTATAATATAAAAATATAAAACTAATCTTAATTGATTAAACTAAACTATATTAAACATGGAACTATTTTTGTGTTTTCAAGATTATATAAAAATAAAAATAAGGTACTATTTTTGTATATTTTTTATTTAAATTTATGAAAGATACGTAAACTAAAATATTTTTATAATTTTCATTTTTTGTGACGAAATAAAGTAAAAGAGTCAAAATTAGTTGAAATAAAGATATTAGGCCTAAACTAAATATTTACATGCTGAAATATGAAAAATCTTGGGGAGGGTCAAAAATCACATGTCTACAGTTACAATTACCAAAAACACAAGAAACCAAATGGGAAAAACTCAAATTTTTTAGCTAGATATTCCTTTGTTCAAATATTATTCCATAGATTATACAAAAAACAAAGATGTAATTTATTAGGATTTATTGATAAGGAAAAAAAAAGAGGTGGCAGATTATGGTACTTTCATGTATTCAATGAAAACACAAAAATAACTCCACATTTATTGAAGTTATATTTGTAATTTAGTTTTGCTTACTCCTAAGAAAAAAAGCAACCGATGCTTACTTGCAAAACTTGTATCCCACAGTATATTCTCAATTGAGTTTTTGGCATAATACTGTACATTAATTTTTGCAATTGCATCATATAAAAAGTAAACTTCAGCTTCTTGTTAAATCAGCGATGAAGAGTAAAACCAATGTTAGAAGAATAACTGAGGGAAATAAAAAATTTAATGTAACGGCAATCCTAAATTTTATTACGGCGCCCTATTAGATATACTTCATCTTTAAAAATTTTATTATTCAAAAATAGACCCCTAATAAACTTTGGTTTGTTATTTATGGTTACCTTAAATAAATTGGTTGTATACACCAGTGTGGTTAAGTTTTTACTGAGTATATACAACTTTTTATATCCCTAAACATCTCTATTAAAATTTTCTCTCATGTTAATTAGTTGTCTTTTCCAACATTCTCATACCCTTGTGCCATTTCTCTCTCATCTTAATATGCCCTTATCTCCATTCTTTTAAATGTGTCGACCATAACAAACTGTGTCATTTATGGTTTGATAGTTCGGGAGAAATTATGCCTTCTTGATTTAGTTTTTCCACAATAGTAATTATGATGAGTCTGTGTCTAAATTCAACATATTAAGAAAAATTAGGAATTGTAAGAGGTAAATGCACAATTAAGCTTTTTATGATTTAAATTTGGAAAAAAAAATACTAAAACGTTTTCTCAGGAATATAATTAGCTATATGAATTTAAATTTTTTTCCCCAGCATTTTCAAATCCTTGTACTTGTTTCAACCATTTTTAAATATACTATCCCATATCATGGGATAAGGCATATAGTATATTTTGAAATACCTTATATATCACTTCTCCATATATATATATATTTGAGCAGTTGACATGCTACTTAATATTATATACCATATATACCTAATATTTCCATTATAAGTATAAAAGATGAAGAACGAATTTGAAAAAATGAATGAACCCCAATTGTAGAATTTGTTATTTAATTATTAGTGGTAGATTATGAAATATTTTATGAATCCATAAGTAATTATGAAAACTTCTTGAAAGAGAAATTTATACATAATGCAACCTATTAGAAATGAGCCGAATCGAAACATATTGGGCCACTAGATGGGTGTAGCCCATGCTGGCACGGGCCCAAGTTCAATATAGAGTTTTATATGGAAGAAATTACATCATATATCACTTGGGCCATACAGCCCATTCGAAAATAGCCCATATTTGAAGCTCTTACCTGGCTTAGCCTAGATTGTATATGTTATGAAATTTAGTTTTAACCCGCTAGCCCACAATTTAAAACAACGGTTTTAATATTTTCAATTTCAATTTCTCTGTTTCTCTTCCTCACGCTTTCTCAGAGCCGACGATAACCGACCTCCATTGTTGGGTTCAAGTACCTTTTCGAGCTTTCAATCTTATTTTCAGGAAATTTTCATTTTATTTTATGCTTTTACCACAGTTTTGGTTTTGAATTTTGTTTTATTTTAGTTTTTTTTTTTTGCTTTTCTGATTATGCCTATTTTCTTACAATATTGTTGTGTTTTTCGTTTGATTTTGTGTTCCTTCTATCTCAGTTATAGTTTAAACTTGATGTTTTCAGTTTGCATGTTTTGTTATTTCGAATTTTAGGGTAGAATTTTTTATTTTTTTGAGTTTTGTTACAATTTGGGAAAATTGGCCTCTACTTTGTGTTCATGGCCTTTATTTTTGGTTCACTTTTGAGTTTTGTTACATTTTGATTTTTGTGTTTTTCTTCAGTTGTCTTCACTTTTGTTAAAGCTTTGTTTGTTTGGTTTATTGTAGACAATGCGTTCAAAAATTCCTGCTTCTAAAAGCAAAATGAAGGTTGCTGGAAAAGGCGTTAAGTTCGATTATGCGAAACGATTGAGGGACTTGCCCTCAAGCCCTAATTCTGAAGCTAATGTAAATGTCCAGCGCCAGATGATAATGATTTTGAGTCTCCTGCTCCTCCTAAAAACTCGCAACAAGAGAGCAGTCGAATGACTCGTTCGCAAACGAGGAATTCTCCCACTCAAGTTAAATCATCGAGGGACTTGCCCTCAACCCCTGCTTCTGAAGCGAATATACATGTCCAGGCTCCCGATGATGATGATTTTGAGTTTCCTGCTCCTACAAAAAAGTTGCAACAAGAGAGCAGTCGAATGACTCGTTCGCAAACAAGTAATACTCCTACTCCGGTTAACATCGTTAGAATAAGGAGTAAGAAATGTGGGAGACCTGAAAAATCAAAAGAAAAGCTGAAAGTTGATTTGGTTAATGAAGATGATGTAGGCCCCAATGTTAAACCGAAAAGGAGAAAGATCAAGGACGATGGTGAGAGTGGTCTTGATTGCATATCGAAAGAACAAAGGTTTGTTATTCGCTGCAAATTGAATGAGTTTAAAGCTAAGTTGAAGGTATTCCCTGTGTTGCTATTAAATTATACATGCTTATACAATTTTATACAAAGTTATACAGGTGTTTATACATCTTTATACAAGTACTACTATACTGATTTATACCTTTTTATAAAACTTTTTAGTATAGTTTTTGTTCCTGATCTATTTCTTGTTATTTTTTCCATATGCAAGGTTGGGGACTTCTATATACAACCAGTTGATCATTTCCACAACAGGATTAGTTCTCATACTGAAACTGATATTGTGAGTATTTTGAAGCAATGTTTGACTGACACGCAGCTTCAAATGTTCCGTGCTAGTTGTTTTGGGTACTTCTTGGACCTCCCTCAATTTAAAATTCAAAATCAACTTATTCATTGTATATTATTGAGGGAAGTCATCCCAGGACGGGAAAGGGAGTTGTAGGCGAAAATTAATGGTTGTTTGCTGCATTTTGGCATTGAAGAGTTTGATGTTATCACTGGTTTGAAGTGTGTAGAAGACGACACCACTTTCTATCACAAACCAGATGTTAATAGGTTGCTAAAAGAGTACTTTCCAGGAGATGAAAAAAAGGCTATAATGAGGGGGCAGCTTCTTGATCGCTTCAAGAAAAAGGACTGGAAGTCGGACGAAGATGCATTCAAGATAGCCTTGATGGTGTTTATCCATCATTTCATATTCTCAGATGCCAATAATCATGGTATCAACAAAGATGATTTTGATATCATTGAAAGTGGTCAATATCAGACGTATGCTTGGGGAAAAAAGTCATTTGAAGATATTTTAAGGACAATGAGGGACAGACAATGTGACTATTTGACAATGTATAGGCTTGGAGGTTTGCCACTTGCATTACAAATATGGTTTTTTGAGTGTTGCTCTATGGTTGACAAGCATCTAGTTGTTCGCGTTGGCACAAATGTGCCACGTATTCTTAATTGGAAAGTGACTGAAACTCCAACATATACAGATTTGACTGGCGGGGTGATCATGTGTAGTATCGACAAGGTAAACATTTTGTACCATAATACTTCTTCATGTATGATTTCAGTTTTTTTTGTATGTATATTTATGAATATGTCACAATTTCCTTTTCTACAATTGTAATCCAATTTTTCTTCTTGTAGTTGAACTATAGGAACATTTCCCTTACTCGTAAAGAGATGTCAACTCTGAATATCGACACGCTTTTTGAAGTTAATGCCGATGATGTTGCATCAGGGGAGGTGCCTGTGGTGCATGCCTTTCACACTAATGATTATGTCACTGCATCTCCACCTTGTCCTCAGAATATAGAGCAACAGTCTAAATGACCTTATCCTCAGAATACGGAACAACAGTCTAAACGACCTTTTCCTCAGAATATGGATCGACAGCCTAACCCGAGTTATGATCCTTTGGTGCGCATTGATCTATTAAATGCTGAAGTTGAGAAGTTGAGGAGTGTTGTTGGAAAGGTATTTGACCTTTAGCTTTTCTGTAGTTTATCAGTACTTTTTGTATATACATGGTGTTTTGGTTATAAACATGGTTGTTGATTTGCTTTTGTTGCTTTTTTTTGTAGTTGACTGATACAGTGACGACACTCAGTAATTATGTAGTTTCTTCCTTTGAAAAAGTGTTCAGTTTTTTAAATATGAAGGAAAACAAGCAAACGAGGGAGGATGTTACTGATTCTAAGGTAATTGTTTACTGATAAAACCAAATCACTCAACAGTTATGCATTCTCTGAATCATCACTCAACATGCCTTCTCTTTCTATTGTTTTTATTAGATTCCTCAGCGCATGTCTGATGACAATACATCTGGTCTCGGCGAATTTGATGGCTATCAATATGATGTTGTTGCTGACTTTGTCAATCAAGTGAATCAAGATAATGTGCTAGCTGACGAGGGAGTTACTGATGGTGTTGATCATGGTATTTGTTCTGCATTTTATCTTTTTTTGTCTGATTTTTCTTTTCTTCATTTTTAAAGTTTTTTATTATTTGTTTTCTCTATCTAAGGGGCAATAGGTGATGTCAAGGGTGGCACATTTTGGGATGACATTGGCGATGAAGATTTAGCTGCGCTACAGATGTCCCAAATTGTGCTTCACAAATAATCCATCATAGACGTAGAAGATGATTACATTTCTCCTGAACAGTCAGTTCGACAGAAAATACCAGAAAAACATGCCAAATCTCCATATTTGCCAGTTTTTGATTCGGGAGCATCAGGATCGGCGCACAAGCTTATTTTTGATATCAAGCATCCTTTCATGATCGAAATTGATGATTTTGATCCATTGTCGCCATTGGCTAAAGAGTTTTGCGCGTTTGTTGATTATGGGATGGATACGAGGCGAAGGTATCTTTACTTTCTTTAATCTTTCATGTTCTGATTTTATACTTGTCAATGAATGTAGTTCTGATTACTTTTTATTTTTTGTGATTTGAAGTGCCAAAAATATATATCCCGATGAAGTAAATAAGCTTGCAGAAGCTTTTACTTTTGGCTCGAGTCATGTGACCACGAAGGATTGGTTTCACTCACTTGCATATTGTGGTCGACCTTTGATTGACACGGTATTTAATCAATTTCTGTTCTAATGCCTTTTTTTATTTGTTGCATATCTTTATTGTTTGAGACCCCCATAGTGTATACATAGCTTTGTATAATCACAGTATAATATTGTATAAGATTGTATAACCTTGTATAAATATGTATATCTCTGTATAATAGTGTATAAATTTCTATATTTAAAAAATCTGGTAGTGATAGTTGTTCTATTTTATTTCTTATCTCAGCACTTGGATTTCCTCTTTTATTATTTGAGGAAGAGGGGAAAATATGGGCCGAGTGTTGCCATGCGGTTTACTACAACAGACTTTGCCTTTGGTAACAAAATCAACTCCATGTATAAAGATTTCAAAGTAAATGAAGATCCTTCAGTGATTCCTAAAGGGCATGAGATAGAAGAGTACATTAGAGGATATTATTGTGATGCAAATGTACTGTGGCACACTGTTGACCACGTCTTATTCCCTATCTATGTGAAGCGCGGAAGAGCAAAATTGGGCCATTGGGTTTTGGGGTTGTTTACGTTCATAGATAGGTGCATCCACATCTATGACTCTAACCGTGGAGCTATTAATGATAGACTTGCTTTGGATGCTGCATTACCTTATGCAATTTTGATACCTTACTTCTTGAAGAGTTCTGATTTTTATGTCGAGAAGAAGGGCATTGATTGGAATAATGGTGCATAAACCGATAAATCTCATTATGATGCTTTGCAGATTAATCTGGTTAATAATGTGCCCCACCAGATCAAATGGTAGGTTAATCTCAATTGTTTTACTATTTTACTATTAGTGTACCTATTTGAATCTGATTTGTTTCTTTTTAATTACAGTGATTGTGGTGCTTTTGTTGCTGGCTTTGCTGAGTATTTCATCCTTGGTAAGGAAATTCGAAAAGATAATTTTGACATTGAGACACTTCGCACCAGGTGGGGATCTTTGTTGTGGGATTATGGAAAGAAAAAATAGCAGTCCGGTGCAATTAGTGGTAATGAAATCACAGGGAGACTTTTCAGGAAGAGGAAGAGGGGACGACCGAGAAAATAGTTCTGTTTTTTCCATTTTACTGTAGTTTTTCTATGTATCAGGAGTTGTTGCATAGTTTTGTCTAAGTACTATTCTGCTACTTGTGAGATAACCTTAAAGGATATTATAGATGTTTTTATTTTTGTGTAATTTGTGGTAGTCATTACACGTTGTGGCTGTGAATGAATTACATTTTAATGAATATTTTCATAAGAGAATGTGCCTTGGCCTAAAGCAATCTCAAAAGCTAGCTATAATTATTCAAGATCATATAAGGAGACCAAATCTCCCATTTCCGAGTTACCAGCGATGGACAATTCAACATATGGCATGACAGACTTACAAATACACACGCACTTGATGAGGAATAGCAAAAATTATCTGCACCTATGGAATAATTTCAGGAAATTTTGAAATTTTTTGGCTTTAAATAATGGACAAATCTAATGTTTCCAGTTCAAAAGCTTAACGAATAGTGAATCTGTCCCGTCACCCTTCAATACTTAATTGCTTGTGAAACTTAACTACTCAACATTTATAACTCTATTGTGTGTGAAACTTAACTACTCAACATGACAACAATTGTAATAGGAAGTGTTATGTTTCCAACTATTTATTTTGGTCGATTTCTACATGTTTTTTTATTGTGATCACCTTGTCCACACACAGAACATGAAAACGCCCTCTTAGACTCTTTTTCTGAAGCAGGTCTGAGTCTTTCCTTTCTTGGCCTTCCTACATTCCTTCTCCCTTTAGGTGGTAGGACCACATCTTCCATCACCTCTATTGGGATTACCCATAAACTCTCATCTGGTATCGGATTCACTGGAAATTCATAAGTTCTAAGGAGTTTATCCTTCTTGTAGTAAAAAGAGCAATACTATCCAGGTTTCAGCTGTTGGTTCTTCAAAACCGCCCAAGCATGCGGACATGGAAGTTCATCCATTTGAAATTTTCCGTAACTGCATGTTCCCTCTTCAAGGCACACTATGTTTCCCCTTACCCCTTCAAACACAGTATATAACTGCTCCGTAGCAGGGCTCACCTGCAAAAGTTTTTTTTTTAAAAAAATTTAAAGAATATTATACATTAATATACAGAGTTATACATACTTATACAAGCAGTAAAATGCAAGTCAGTAGTGCCAAGCATCATTATATTTGATTGATTTTACCGTCATTTGCTCCGATGCAATCAGATTTTCCCGAAGGAGTTTGTCATACTTTTCACCAAGCTCTGTAGATGTCTCCATTGCACTTTTTCTATTTTGTTGTTCCACTATTGTAGAAAATTTGTCATGTACTCCAGCAATCGTATTACTGGTAACTCTCTAGCATCCCTGTTAGCTGCATTAATTGACTCTGCAATATTGGAAGTCATTACCATGACCTTTTCACTTTGGAATATGCCCTAGACCACCTTTCGTAGCCAACTTCGAACAAGTAAGGTTGCACCCTCGGATCAATTTTGCACATCTCTGTCATATGGTACTCAAACTTCTCTATCGTGTAAGCTCTAGCCAAAGCAAAGAAGATATCCTTCAATTGTTTATGATGTTTCTTGAATGTGCACTTTACATTCTGCCACAAGTGAAACATGCAAATACAATGTGGTACTTCTGGGTACACAGCTTTTGTGGCATTGAAGATGCTTTCATTTCTATCTGAAACTATACACATCTCTTCCCTAACTCCAAAAGTACCCTTTATCTGGACAAAGAACCATTCCTAAGATTTGTTATTCTCTGAATCTACAATTGCATATGCAAGTGGAAGGATTTTTCCTGTTTATATAAAATAGATATTAGGGTTCAGACAATTATAGAAATCTTATACACAGTTATACACAATTATACAACTTTATACCAACTGCAAATTTTATAAAAACAACAGCTGTGAAATCCTATACACTTTTATACATGAAACTACAATATTATACAAACTGCAAAAACAAGGTAGATGCAGTCAACTCACCAGCTCCATCCTGTGTGCAAGCATTCATGATGGTACCCTTATATGCTGCTTTAAGGAAACTTCCGTCAACAACCATTATCGGTCTGCAATGCTCCCAGCCCTTGATAGATGCATATAGCGAAACATATGCATAAAGAAAGCATTCATCTTCTGATTTGTGCAACTTTGTAATCGTTCCTGGATTTGTTTGCTCCAACATATAAAAATACTTCGGCAACTCCTTATATGAATCACTCGGACTCCCTCTTATCATTGCCATTGCTATCTCTTTAGCTCTCCATGCTTTCATGTAGCTCACTTCAATCCCGTGTTGCTTTTGTATGTCCTCTATTATATCATTTGCGGTGTAAACTTTTTTGGATTAACATACTTATCCTTGACTATACTAGCAATTACACCCGAAGTAGCTTGACGTTGTGTTAAGTATCTTTCACCATAGCCGTATGTGTGATTATTATTGTAACTTCTCACTTTGAATATGTTTGCCTTGAAAACGACAGAAGATTTGAAACTCCAAGCACAATTGTCATCCACACACATAAGGTGATACCTAGGATTAAAGATCATTCAACTTCTAAATACACTTGTATACAAAAACATAACTACATATATACTAATTTTTATACCTATATACAAATATATACTAATTTATACATATGTATACATATATATAACAGAATATACAATTAATGACATACCTTGTTGCACTAGATCTCTTCACCTTGAATTGGAACCTCTCATGTACAGCCAAGTTCTTCATCACATTCATAACTGTCTCTTTATCTTTATAAACTTGATCCTCCTCAACAAATTCGTTCAACATATTATCTATTATACCCGTATTTTCACTAAGTTTCGTGTTTTCAATTAATTTGATATCAGGCATAATCTCAGTGCTATCAATTATGGATACATCTATAGAATTAGAACTTGTAACAACCAAACAACTTGAACTTGTAGCAACCAAACAACTGGAACTTGTAACAACCAAACGATTATCATAAATCTCTTTCACCGTCACAAACAAGGTATATTCAGTGAAATTCAAGTTTTTCTTCTTTAATTCGATATACACTTTTACACTGTATCATTGTATATCAGAATCGGTTGCAAACCATCATTTGGGAGAAAGTTAATCTCTATTGTGTTTAACTCACTATCGATCCTAATCTGTTCCGAAGTAGCTGCAACTAAATTGTTGTAGCTGAATGTCGACTCGATTATTACACAATCGCTGACGAAATTGATAAACTTGTTTTCTTCCCATTCACCACTATGAAGAACGTAAACTGGAAAAAGCTCCATCGAACAAAAAACTGAAATCAAAATTACAGGAAAAAATGAGAATTGCGCTGATTTGTAGCAAAAAAATTGAAGAAATTCGAGATGAAAAAGAAATTCTAGGGTGTTTGGAGCTGCATTGATCGCAAGATCTCGTTTTTGTAGTATTTGGGGAAGAAGATTGGAAAGAATCAGAGAAAATCCAGCTGAAACAAAGAAAAACCCGCTTCTTACTCCCCAAAAACGAAAATAACGCCCCTTTTTCGGATATGGGCCTCTAATTTTTGGTCTATTCAATTGTAAATTGAAATATGGGCTATAAAGTTGAAAAGAAGGCAGCCCAGTTATTTTAATATGAAATTTTCTCTTTTATATGTAATCTAGTTCATCTGCATATGCAAATATATCCAACAAACATGCAAACAAAAACCAAGTTGCAACATACGAATGACTCGATAAATTATGACTAATTTGTCAAAAGCAACTGTACACAATTACGTAAGAACTATTGACTAAAGTGTAAGAAAAAATGGAGGTCCCTTTAGCATAATAAGCCCAAGAATATATCAATAAAATTTGTGGCATAAAGCCAAATTTTAACAAGGGACCTTTTTTATTTTTTGGCTTATACTGTAGTTATCCTATAAAATGTAATATTAATATTTACATTGATTTTTTTTTCTTCTTTTTGTGTGTAATTTAGTTATCTTATAAAATATAATACGGAGTACTAATATTTACATTGGTAAAAAAATTTAAGTTACTAAGATGATAGCCACGTATTTACAATGTGTTACCATGGATCTTATTGTAAAAAATATTATTTACTAATATGAAAGATTTGAGTAACTTAATTCAAAGTTCTAAAATATTTCTATTATTAAAAATAGACAGTCTTTCTTTTTACTTTTATAAGGAGTTTGTATAAAGTTCAATATTGTCTAAGCAAAATTAAGATAGAAAATCCACTATTAAAAATATTTTTGGGACCCCAAAATTTAGAGGACCTAAAGCAAAGGCTTTACTAGTCTTTCCCTTTAAGCCACCCCGAAAGCCCTTTCCTCTTCAGTTGAGCCTGAGATCACTTTTACAGTTGACAAATTTAAATGTGTTGTTGCAGATGCTCGGATATGAATCATCTAACTTGTTCGATCATTTGATCCTGCATCTTGTGATTAGTGATGAAGTCAGCAGGTTATTAAAATGGTTTAGTAGTTGTACAGTACATATCTATTAGTATAAGAATAATATACCTTTTCCACTTTGAGAGGAACACCCTAATTTACAAACACAAGTTGCTCCTCCACTAATCCATGATATATGACCCTTCAATTTTGTTACTCAAACATCTCTCCAAGCAATTACACACTTGTTTTGTTAATATCGCCATCTCTTAACAGTGGTGTTAATAGGAAGTGCAAGGTAGGATAATCTAGGCCACTAAGTATATATATCTTACACAAATAAAACTGAAGTATCAACGTACGTCGTGTAAAAAGTATAATGAAACTGTAAGTCATAAGTGAAAAACCAGAAGAATAACAAAACTTAGGATGCTTATCTCCAGGAGAAAAAGTACACGTACTGGTACAAACTTTATACAAGAACTCTAATCGTTTCTGCAAGTGCAACCACTTAATATACATTATGAACTACATCTATTCCATGTTACGGGACACTGTTGGTGTAATATAAAACAAATGAGGCAGCACCATATTACCTTACTAACTTGACCAAACACTGGGCAGTTCCAGCCGCAGAAAAGGAATTACAGGTAATAGACGTCAACAAAACACTTGGAACCTGGAAAAGCATATGTAGCGTATCAAAAAAATTATTGCTTCTAAAATAGCATTTCTTTCCTAATTAGGAAATAACACGGCAGCACGTCATAATAGTGGTATTGTGAAATTCCGAAATTACCCTTCGGTGGGCAAGCTCCTCAAACTGTGGCTTATTAATAATTGGATTGGAAAGAAAATACAGAAAGTCCAATTTGAACTTGAAAATGCCAAATCCAACAGTCATCACAAAAGGATTGGATAAGGAAGAGAAGCTACTGTGACGACTGACCAGGTTATACCGTGTGATGATCAGGTAAATCCTTCTTTGTAAGCTCGAACGGTAGAAGAGAACAACTAATATCTACTACTAATATATCTACGACTAATATAAGCAGGCAGCTGATGGTCAACATGCCTGCTTGATTCTCAGGATATTTCTGTAAAAACAAGCAAAGTTATTGGCTAAGAAAGGGGCTGCCAAGTAAAATTTTATGTGCCTTGACCAAATTACCCATTTCTCCCACAGTAGCTTCCTTGCCTAACTTTATACCCCTCACGTCCCCACGTGTTCCCACCTTCACCCAATCATTTATGTGTATAATTTTAGCAGTTCTTAACATGCAATTTGTTTGAATCTATGTGTGGCAAACTTTTTAAAAATTAATTGAAGTTTTAACTCTACCCAACCGTTTTTGGTGTGTGGCAAACTTTTTAAAAATTATGACATGTAATTTGTTTGAATTTTTGTGTGCAGAACTAAACTGTAAAAATTAGTTGAATTTTTCTAACAAGTTTTTGCAGAATAACAATAACTGAGGCAAAGAATTTTAGTACAGTTTATACGGAATGTATTTTGGACTTAACCATATTAAATTATATTTAACTTACTTATTGTTGTTAATAATTTAATATTGAAGGATCTTATATAGTTTAAATTTATGACTTTATAATTTGACATTTAATTATTTACGACATCTATGATCGGTACTAATTAAAAAGGCAATTTTTGACCATTTTTGGTACTTTTGACAAAGGAAAAAAACATTATGCAATACAAACATTATATTTCAGATCAGTACAACATATTTATTCCAAAAAGCAAAAGTATTCTCTTTCAATTGTTTGTGAGTAAGAATAGGATGAACTAGGATACAATAATAATATGAAAAATTGAATTGATAGACGAGGCATAGTTATAAAGAATAACTAAGCCTTTTGGTGAGAATTTTTGAACATGTGGACAGACACAAATGACCATATGTGATAAGGCACTAAAGAGGATAAACAACAGGTAAGACATAGGGAAATACCTAATCATGGATTTTATATATCACTTGTGGTAACATTTGAAAGGCTATAAATACTATTTATTAAGGAAATATTGAAAGGTGTCAATTTTTTAGAAACACACTAATAGGTGTCAACCTTTATGAAACATAGAGAGTATATTATATGGTTATATAAAAATATAGTTTTTTCATAGTTTTCTGATTAATTAAAAGTAATATTTCTTTCCTTCATAATAAAGTAAAATTTATGTAACTTCGGCATATTTATGTAGTAAAATCTTGTAAAAATAATACTAGAGTCCTTTTTCAGGAAAATAAGGGAAGCTCATGTTTTTTTAAAAAAATGATCTTTTATCTCTATCATTGTAAATTAATGTTAATTTAACATTACCAATACCTATTTTTAAAATCTTGTAAAAATAAAGTAGTAGGTAAAATAGAGTGCAACTCAACGTGAAAAAGAAAAGCAAGCAATCTCTTGCTTGTAAAGTTATTTTCTTATTAATATTTAAATAGCTTTAAATAGTATATATGTCACGCCCCGAACCTGGGAGGCGTGGCTGACACCCGGTGTCGCACTGACCTGAGCGAACCACTCTGCAACTTCTTCTTTTTTGTGACTATCATGAGCCAACATGGACACAACTCAAAATGTACAACTATAAGTGGAAAAACGCTGTATCACTGAACCATTTTTCTTAAAACATAAATACATATGGGTCGTCAAGGCCTCTGACATACTGTACAAATTGAACCTCTGTCTACAAAGCCTCTACGATTATTTAAATATCCAATGGGATAGGGTACCGTCCTACCTATATGTTTGTAACAAAACTCTGACATGATGACTTATAAACTCGGCTGCACTCCGAATGAGGTGGAGTCTTACCGATCCTTCATTATATTGAATACCAATCTCGTCTACTATGAGGGCTCGTCAAACTGATTATATATTGTGAGCACGTGATTTTTGCCTTACGAAAAACTACTCCAAAATAAATCAAAAAATAAAATAAATTTCTTTTACTGTGTAATTTTTGAGTTTGCGTGGTGTTAAATATTTGTGTTATGTCCGTAAATGTTTACTTTGTCATAATGAAATGAAAATTAAAATAAAATACATGTTGCATGCATATAGGATTTAATTATGTATTTTAAAAGATAATTTAAACAAAATCACAAAAAATATGCAATAGTTCTATTTTAAATATTCCATTGTGTGATTGATGTTTTGTGTTAAATAATTGTTATAGAATAATTAATATATTTTTTGCGAAGTTAAAATTATTTTATAATTAAAATTAGAAATTTAAATTAGAAAAATGAAAAAATGTATATATATACAAAATCGGACCTGGATTAAAATCCAGGCCCAAATGAATTAATTCCCCCCCCCCCACAGTCCAATCCAGATGACCATGTCCGGTCCAATTCAGCTACGCCAAACGACGTCGTTTGGTGATCATTCATCAAGGGCCGTTAGATTAGATCAATTTAACGGCTGAGATACACTACCCTTACCCGTAACCCGTAACCCGACCCTTTGACCCAATCCAGGCCGACCCTGAACTTAGACCAAACGACGACGTTTGGTTAAGTGGATTGATCTCAACCGTGCATCTTAATTGATCCAACGGATGAGATCAATCCACCCCACCCCTATATAAAGACCAAACCCCTACCCCGGCCCCTAACCAAACACCCCTCCCATCTCACTGTTCATTATCGTTCCCAAACTCACCACTAACCCTAGCCGCCCTAGGATCCCACCGCCTGAAACCCGGCGGCATCAACGCCGCCGGTCACCAAAATAACACCCTAGAATCCCCTGAACATCCTCTACACAGATCTAACATTGGTTTCCTTCGAATCAGGCCCCAACTCTTCGAATCTTAAATCGAAGGTTGGCCTGAAAACCTTATCTTCTCCGATGACCTCCAAAATAACACCACAGTTTCTCCTAAATTCCCTCACCAAGGATCTGTTAGTTGCATGGTTCGAATCATACTGGAACTACTCGAATCTTCATTTGAAGATTCGAGTACAACCTGACCTTATCCCAACCTACTTCAAACTCACACCAGTTACCCCCTGACCTCCCTCGTGCCTAGAACATCTTTGGTTTCCCTCGAATCTAACCAGAAATGAGTAAATCCCAAATCGAACTTTCAAGAACCCTAAAAATACCAGACTTTTGGATTCTGTCCAGATTGAATAAAGATTGAGGTTTAATCGACCTTAGTCGAAGTATTTTCAGTGGAAAATACTTCGACTAAGGTCTGTTTGATTTCAAACAAAGTCCAAATCCAAGTCGAGTTGAGTTCAGTTGAATTTAAAGGTTCAGAGGTAATTTCTGTTTCTTATGTGCATTCTATGTGTATTCTATGTTCGTTTCATTAGTTTGTTTAATTTTTCATAATTTTCTAGTCAAATTTTGTTATATTGTCCCCTACCCGTCAACTTGATTCTAAATGTGAATTGTTTCTGTTGATTGTGATTATGTATAATGTGTGTAATCGACTCGATTAAGTTCGTCGATTAGTTGTATTATGAATCTTGCTTTTGGAAATGTTGACTGAGATAGCCTGTTTTGAATAGATTATTTTGTTATAACCAGTTAATTAGTTATTGTTAAGCAGTTAGTTCTTGTTTAACAAACCAGTAAATTCAAATGAATGCTGTATATGTGTTGATTTCTGAGCATTGAGTTTCAGGGCATTGTCAGTATATTGACAATGCTCCTGTATTTGTTTATTTTTTTGGTTCAGTTTTGAATCTCAGTCGAAATGATCCTGCATATTCTGTGTAATGTTAGTGGGTATTATTCAGGTTCAGTATTCAATTAAGAATCATCTATCTTAATTCAACTCTTGTGCATAAATGTGATGTATTGTCTTTAATACTTGGACTGGTTATAACTGTTAAAGCAGACTTTAAAATCTGTTTTGCAACATATTCTGATTTTAGTTTAAGGGCTGTAATTACAGAAGGATTTCAGGTTTATTTTAGAATGAAACAGTAGGGTAATGTGATAGTGTGCTTTCAATAATATGATAGTGGCTATAATTTAAGTAATAATGGGGAACAAGGGATAATGGGGCTGCTGAAAAACAGGATAAATAGCACTTAGTTTTAAATTATTCAAAAGTAGTTTTAATGGAAAAACTTTCTGATTTTAAAGGAGAAAAGGGTCCATCCAGCACAAAACTGTATAGGACCAGCCCTGTATAAATACAGGGAGCTGGACAGACTGAAAGGGGGAGTTTTTTAGAGAGGGAGTCCTTCAGAAGAAAAATAGGAAGAAGAAAAAATAGGAAGAAGAAAAATAGGAAGAGAAAAATCTGATTTGAAAGGAAAAAGAAATCAAATTTTAACAAGGAGACTTTAGGAAGATTTGAGATTGAAGAAATCTGATTTAGGAGAAAAAAGAAAAAATATGAAAAACAGAAGATTTTAAGAAAGAAAAAGAAAGGAGAAAAAGAGAGTGTGAAATTGAGGAGGAAAAATCAGATTTTAAGATCAGATTGTAAAAAGAAAGAAAAATCAGATTTAGATCAGATTTTAAGAAAGGAAAGAAGAGAAGAAAATAGAAACAGAAAAAATCAGAAATAGGAATCCGAAACAGGAAGAAACTGAAAATCTGAAAAAATGTTATCTTTCTAGAATCTGTCCGTTGTTTGTTTTTTTTGTGTGGATATTATTCAGTCAGAAAATCTGAAATCTTTCTTTCAAGTTTCTGTCACTATTCATCTGGGTTAACGGGTCTTGTTCAGATTTGCTGTGTTATTGGTATATTCTGCTGGTTTTGTTACTGCTGCAACTGCTGAAAATTTACTTCTTCTACCTTCATTTCCAGGTACTTATTTCTTAAATTCTATGTTGGAAAGAGATTCAGCATGACAAATCAATGAAGCTTGAATTGTAGTTCTATTTTTCCATTTATCTAAGTTTGTTATTATAAATTTCAGTTTTCGTTTCATGTTGTTTCATATAGAAGTATGCTTGACATGTTAATTATCAATTGATCATTCTTTTGAAATTCATATAAGTGTTGTAATAATATTACATATTCCAGAATTTTATTAAGGTACAGTTATGGTTGAATTGTTAAGATAGGGAATTTGGCATGAAGTTGGCTATTAATTAAGTCTTACGACATTGTTAGATAGGTATAAAGTATTCTGGAAATATCAAGAAAATGAGTGGTTAGTGTATTTCGATTATTTGGTTGTGGATTAAGGCTAGATGATGATTGGTTGTATTTTATTCATATATGGCGTAGTAATGATTATGGTTAACATCAATAGTTGGAAGTTGCATTAGTATCCTCCGCTATGTTTGCAAACGTCAAAATAGGGCGAATAATGTTGTATGCAATATTACTTTATTAAGTCAATTAGGTAGATTTGTTCTCTTTCTTAAAATAACAAATGGCTTAGGAATTGTTATAATGTGAAAGTTAGTAACAAGGGTTCTCATAAATTGAGAATCCAATCGGTTTGATTATATATATCTTACATTTAATCATAAGCATAATTAATTAAAATAATTTCGCCTATTATATTAAAAACGAGTATATGAGAATAAGTTGAGATGTATAATCATAAATTGCCACACTTTATATCAATGGTAATTAAAAATAGAATTTGCACCTAGTAAATAATGAAAATTCTTGGAAAATATTTCCTTCCTTTATGAATCATTCATTTTCAGTTTCATATGCAATTTATTCTTTGGCATATATATATATGTCATATTTGTTAAAAAAATAGTATTAATCATATTTTTATTCTGTTCTTTGAATTTGAATAGTTGGAATGAATATAATTTATACTCGGAAATTATAATCAACGGGCAACCTTTAATAGATTGCGAATTCTTTTTAAAGAATTTATAGGCCTCTAAAATGGGAGTTCCTCATGATTTTCACATAAAAAATATATGAATATAATAAACAATTTGTGGAAAATCCCTAAACCATTACAAATATTTTGCGCAATTAGGGATGCGTTCGCGTACCCTGATTATATTTTTAAAAGCAAATTCGGATTATGCGTACGCGCAATTTCGAGCGAATATTTAAGAAAAGGATTTTTCCAAAGGCGTTAAATCAATTTCATAAAAAAACCGAGATGTGCGGTTCACTATTAAAAAAAAAAATTCTTGATTCGACACAATTTCGAAAAAATGATTGTTTAATAAATATATTATCAAAAGTTATCGTGTACACGTACGCGTGACACAATTCCGCATTTTTAAATTTATAACACGAATATACGTACGCGTAATTCGATTCAAAGAAGGGTCCTTAATCACAATAAGTATAAGCGGTAGTAAAATTACGTAATAAAAGTATATTTAATAAAAATCAAGATAATTAAGCCAATAATAAAAACAGTTAAGCGACCGTGCTAGAACCACGGAATTCGGAAATGCCTAACACCTTCTTCCGGATTAACAGAATTCCTTACTCAGGATTTCTGGTTCGCAGAATAATAAACAGAGTCATATTCTCCTCGATTCAGGGATTAAAATTGGTGACTTGGGACGCCTTAAAATTCTCAGGTGGCGACTCTTAAATAATTAAATAAATCCCGTTTCGACTGTCCTTCAATTGGAGAAAACTCCCCCACGCGCCCACGCGGGCGCGGTAAAAAGGAGGTGCGACAGCTCTGGCGACTCTGCTGGGGACAACTTCCTATTGTAACCCAGAACCATTGGTTCAGGGTTTAAAGAATTCGAGCTTAAAATATCTGTATTAATTGGCTTTATTTACTATATGATTTTCAATTGTTTATGTGCTAATATGCTAAATGTTGTTTTTTTTATCGCTTTAATATTATTTGAATTGTGAATATATACAACTGCTACGAAACCCCCTTCTTTCTGAGTCTTCTGAATTTATGGTGTACACGTGCGCGTGACCCACCTTTCTGTTAAAGTCATACCAAATAAGACGGAGTTGGGACAAGTAACTAGGCTGGGCAGACTTTCGTGCTCCCGGTACGTTGCCCCCGCTTCGGCTCAAACTGTCCGTTTGGGTAAGCCAGGTTTAGAACAATCAACCTAAGGTTTTACACTTAGAATAACTCAGCCATGTATCGGATCCCTAGTAGGAACGTCTATTTGCATCATACACATTTGGCCTTGGAGACTCAACACAGGGGTTGGGTCTGTCTAGGACAGGTGAACCCGAAATAAAAAGACCATCATGATGCATCCTACTTGCTATTTGTGCATTCATTAGCCTCGAACATGCTTGTTGACCAGCTTAAATGAAATCATGGTGAGAAGAGAGGAATAAAATGGGTTGTTGTTTTTTTTTAAAAAAAAAAAATTCAAAAAAAAAAGAGAAAAATAGTTTTAAATCTTGAAATAAAGGTATTTAATAAATAAAAAAAAATCGAAAATGATTTTTTTTTTTAGTATAAATTTTCAAAATGAATTTTGACTTTATTAAAATTAAATTTCAGATACAAAATGAGCACCACACAAAGCCCCTCGTCAACGAGTACAGAAGAATTTCTATTTCAACTTCAAATGTGGTGGTATGATTTAGGCGAAGACGGTCAAAAATGGGTCGTCAAGCATTTGGGAAATCTCACGGACATTATGAAAGTCAAACCCTGTGATGATCTGATTGCGGCACTAGTAAAATTTTGGGACCCTGCTCACAATGTCTTTCGTTTCTCTGACTTCGAGCTTACTCCTACATTAGAGGAGATAGCTGGATATGCTGGTTTTGACGGAAGTCTAAGAAATCAAAGCTTGATATTCACAAAGGCTCCTTCGGTACATCGATTCTTCGGTCTTCTGAACATCAGCAGTCAAATCAGGAAAAGCAATGTCATCAATGGATGTTGTTCCTTCAACTTTTTATATTCAAGGTTCGGAAAGTCAGATGGGTTCGAAATTCATGAGAAAGGCCTTACCAATAAGCAAAACAAAGACATTTGGCAGATTCACCGTCGCTTTGCTTTCATGGTGGCTTTTCTAGGAGTCATGGTCTTTCCAAACAAAGAGCGAACAATTGATATTCGCACCGCAAAAATTGTGCAAATCCTCACCACCAAAGAAAATCACACCTTTGTCCCCATCATTCTATCAGATATTTATCGGGCTTTAACTTTATGTAAATCAGGAGCAAAGGTCTTCGAAGGATGTAACATTTTGTTGCAAATGTGGGTGATGGAGCATCTCCAACAACAGCCCAAGATCATACAGTATGGGTCAAACAATAATAATTGCATCGAGAGCTATGAGGAAAGAACAAAAAATTATCAAGCTCCAGAAGGGATAGAAGCATGGGTATCTCATCTAAAGGCTTTAACGGCAAATCAAATTGAATGGACTCTGGGATGGCTCCCGATAAGGGAAGTAATACACATGTCAGCCTCAAATAGTTATCTACTACTATTGGGGTTGAGAAGCATTCAGCCATATGCACCACTGAGAGTCCTAAGGCAATTAGGGAGATATCAAATAGTTCCTGATGATGAAGATTTGAGTGTGCAAGTAATCGAATTACACCCAGAAGCCACTATTCCCGAGGCTCTACTTCAGCAGATGTGGAATGGGTGCCGATACTTGAAAAGTGATACTCAAGTCCCAGACGCTACAAAGGGTGAGATAAATCCTGGATATGCAAGGTGGTTTGAAAAACGGTCTCGCGTGGATGATGTACCAGAGCCTGAGCTAAGAAGACCAACAAAAAGACCCCATGTTCAAAACTTCAATGATAAAATCCAAGAACGGTTGATCTGGGGAGAAAAGGAAAAAGGGTACAAAGCAACTATCCATGCCCTAAAAGAAAATCTAAGAAGCCTCAGCTTGGAGAAAGATTTGCAAGCACAAGAAGCCGAAGGCGAGAAAAAGAGTCTAGCTTGTGAAAATGAAAGTCTTCATGCTCGATTCCAAAAAATGAAAAGAGTTTCTGAAACGCCAAAGAGGAGCTGGAAGGATCAAAAAGCCATCGCCAATCTCTTTGAAAGAATGCAAGATTATGATTCCATTCTTGCGGAAAACGAAAGGGCGTTGAGCAAAGCAAAAGAAAGGATCCAACAATTAAACGAAGAAGCCAGATCTAACAAGGAACGCCAAGATAGGCAATTCGAAAAAGACAAGGCACAATTCAAGAAGGAAAAAGACTATTGGATGCTATCAGAAGACCAGCTTCGTGCACAACTAGAAGAGGCAAGAAGATGCAACAGAGAACATCAACAAGCAGACCTCGATAGGGAAAGATCGCAAGCAAGATTAGAGCAGGCCAGACTCCGAGCTTTGTTAGAATCAGCTCTAGATCGTGAAAACCGTGTCAGAGATATAGCCACCACTCGTCAGCAGCAATTGCAAGACCAAGACCAACGTCTCCAAGGTTTCAGGGCACAAATCCACGACTTGGCAGTCTTCACATCTCAAAGTTATGTAAACTGCCAAGGAATGGATTATGAAAGGTTTACAGAGCATGCGCCCACTTTTGCTCGTCATCTAGCAATGGAGTTGGAAAGGATGTATCGTACGCTGGGAGGCCATCCAGGTCAAGCCCCACATTGAGCAGATAATCCAATATTTGACAACAAAAGTGGAAAGTGGGGCATGTTGTGAGGTGTTAAGAATTGTATCTTTTATTTTGATTTAAGTGTGTGTGTTTCAAGCCATTTTCTTAAAGTTTTCAAATGTAATTCCATCTTTGTGTAATGAATAAAAGTGATTGCCTTTAGTCCGAACTACGCAAGGTCTGATTCATGTGAGGCATGATACGTAGGCAATCTCTAAGATTCGACCACCATAATAAAAGATATATATAGTAAATAAAAGTGAATGACAATTTTCAAGAAAGCTGGGACGACACAAGCAACCGAGCAAATGCATAATAGAAAGGGATTATTTGTCTAGGAGCATTGCATCTCAACATGTGATTATATATGTGTTAAACTCTCAAAACTAACAAGTTTGTTCGTTTCCAGAATTCAAGCAGTTAGTTTCTCTAAAGAGTATACTGGCGTATTATCACTATCACACAAGATCAAAAGGACCAATACCCGAAAGTATGTCTATCCCAGATGTTGACACAGGTATGGAGCTAGAGGAGATGGATGTCGGGAAAATGAAAGAAGAGATGTTTAAGCTCAAACAACAAATGGCTGAGATGTACCAAGCATGGTTTACAGGACAGCTACCCCCATCTTACCCAAATAACCCTGCTCCATCAATGACCCAAACTCAGGATAATATCACCACTAAATTATCCCCAAACTTCCCCATTTACCAGCACTACCGAGGCACCACCTCTCAGACACCGCAGTCTCCACCTCCGAAACCCGTTCCATATTTTCCTCCACCTATGACTCCTATTTTCGTAGCACCTCCCCTTGCTACATTCCACAAATCTCCTAGTGAGCCTACATTCCAGGCCCAGGACAACCAATATTGCCCCCGGAGCCCACCCTCAAAGCTTCCGAAATTCATTCAACTACTCCTCGTTTTGATCTCCCAACCGAAATTGACAAGCCAACTAAAAATGTTGAACAAGAAGAGATGTTCAGGAAGGTCAAGAGTCTAGAACAATCGTTCAGAGACATGCGAGGATTAGGCGGGCAAGTCAGTGTAGCATACAAAGACTTATGCTTATTCCCCAATGTACAATTGCCAGTCGGTTTCAAGATGCCCAAATTTGACCTATACAGCGGGCACGGCGACCCAGTAGCCCACTTAAGGGGTTTCTGTAGCAAGATGCGAGGAGCTGGGGGAAAAGATGAATTATTAATGGCTTACTTCAGTCAAAGTTTAAGCGGATCAGCTTTGGAGTGGTATACACGCCAGGACCATGGGAGATGGTACACCTGGGATGACCTGGCACAGGCATTCGCATACCATTTCCAATACAATCTGGAAATCATCCCAGATCGATTATCTTTGACAAAATTTGAGAAGAAACATAATGAAAGTTTCAGAGAGTATGGTTTTCAGTGGAGAGAACAGGCAGCAAGAGTGGATCCTCCTATGAAGGAGAGCGAAATGGTAGACTACTTCCTCCAAGCCTTGGAACCGACTTACCATGCCCATTTGGTTTCAGCGGTTGGGAAATCATTCAACGAAGTAGTCAAGATGGGAGGTATGGTGGAAGAAGGCCTCAAGACAAATAAAATCATGAGCTATTCAGCAATTAAGGTAACTACTCAAGCTATTCAAGACGGGGTAGGAGGAATCGGAAGAAAGAAGAGGGAGGAAGCAGCCGTAGTTGATTCAGGAATTTGGTCGGGACCCAGAGGTTCACCGCTTTACTATAATCAACAACGACCTTGCCAATCAGCTTACCACCATGATTCATCTCAACACTACTATCACCCTTCAGAGCCTCATTTTTCCATTAACCATGCTCAAGCAAACAATCAGCCACTTGTTCACACCAATTGGCGTGCTCCTGTCACACCAAATACTTACCCACGAGCCTATCCAGGACCAGGTTTCAGGCCTAGGCCAGCATTCAGGGGAGAAAGGGAACAGAAAAAGAAAACTTACACTCCATTGGGAGAGTCTTACACTAGTCTGTTCCACAGGCTGAGACAGCTAGACATGCTGAGACCAATACAATCCAAACTACCCAATCCTCCTCCAAAGAATCTGGATTACACCATTAGCTGTGAATATTGCTCCGGTACACCAGGCCATGATACGGAAAAATGCTGGCATTTGAAAAATGCAATACAAGAGCTGATTGATACTAATAAAATTGAGGTTCAAACCCCTGAAGCCCCAAATATCAATAGAAATCCAATGTCAGCCCATCAAGAGGCTAATATGATAGAAATCATACAAGCTGACGGGGAGACAAAGAAGCCGTCACAAACTGTCATGATGATCAAGTCTCATGAAACCAAGCCAGATAAGCAGTTAATGGAGGAGAAGCCGGTGTCTATGCAGAACAAAAATGGTGATGAACCATCTATGATAGTCGATGAGGGATCATCGAGCAAAGTTGTCGCAAAACAAGAAAGGCCGAAAGTGATAGTACCAGGGGTTGCTAACAAACCCATTGTATTCGTGGAAGGAGCCCGTACAGATCGGGTTATTATTGTACCTGTAATGCAGCTGCCGGTCATCAACAACAAAGCCATCTCATGGAACTATGAACGGTTGACTGTAATGTACAAGGGAAAAGAAATCAAGGAAGAAGTGTGTGAGGTGCAAGGCTTGACTCGTTCGGGAAGATGTTTTACTCCCGAAGAGTTAAGAAAAACTAAAAATAATCCAACACCAACAAAGAGAGCTGTGACGGAAGAAGAGGCGGAAGATTTTTTAAGAAAAATGAAACTCCATGATTATTCTGTTGTAGATCAATTAAAGAAGACCCCCGCTCAAATTTCATTATTGTCATTACTGATCCATTCAGAGGAGCACCGTCTGGCTTTGATGAAAATCCTGAATGAGGCTCATGTTCCTGAAAAGATCTCTGTAAATCATTTGGAAAAAATAGCCAACAGAATCTTTGAGACAAACAGAATTACATTTGCTGATGACGAATTACCTGTGGAAGGTATTGAGCACAACAGAGCTCTTTACCTCACCGTGAAATGTGAAAACTTCGTAGTAACCCGGGTATTGGTTGACAATGGGTCAAGTGCAAATATCTGCCCTCTCTCCACTTTAAGCAAATTAAAAATTAAAGAGGAGAGGATCTAGAAAAATAGTATTTGCGTACGGGGATTTGACGGTGGAAACAGAGATTTATTTGGCAACATAGTGTTGGAACAAACAATATGGCCAGTTGAATTCACAATGGAATTCCAAGTGTTGGACATAACTGTTTCTTACAACTTGTTGTTGGGACGACCATGGATCCATGCTGCTAAAGCAGTCCCATCAACACTACATCAGGCTGTCAAGTTTGAATGTGATCATCAAGAAGTAGTCGTGTATGGAGAAGAAAGTTTAAATGCTCAAAGCAGTACCATTGTACCGGTTGAGGGAACAGAAAAGGACCAGGGACCATGGGTATACCAAGTGACCGACACAGTGTCGATAGAGAAAATTCCAGAGGGGAAATACCTTCTAAATCCAAAGATATCCTCTGCATCAGTCATGGTAGCTTATGAAATGTTAAAGAATGGCTTTATACCCGGCAAAGGTCTGGGTTTATCTTTGCAAGGAATTATACAACCAGTATCTCTCCCCGAGAACTAGGGAACATTCGGTTTGGGGTTCATACCCACTGCCAATGACGTGATAAAGGCTAGGAAGCTGAAACACCAAGCATGGGTTCTTCCAAAACCAGTCCCATATCTGTCAAAGTATTTTGTCAAGACCGGTGCTAAAAATCGCCCGATAACAACAATTCCTAAATCCCGGATCAATCCTAAGAAGGAATTAATTGAAAGGTTCGAGAAATTGTTTAGTGATGTGAATATGTTGGAAAGCGGAGAAGGGTGTAGCAACGCAGAAGTTCAATTCGTTGGGCCAGAAACAAAGCTCAATAATTGGAAAGCCACTCTTCTCCCAATTCGAAAGGAGTCTTGGTAGTTTATTTTGATTTTCTTTCAGTTTGTTTGGGTTACTTCAGGGTTGTAATCCCAAAGCTTATCTTACAGTTTGTTTGAAGTGTGCAAAACCTTGTTATCTTTCATTCATCCAATAAAAAAGCAGTTTCCTTTTATCATTCCTGATAGTTTTCTTTTCTTTTTCTTTCCTATACAGTTCCTTTTACGCTGGCTCTAGTGATATGGCATGCATGAGGAATCCTCAGCCCCGTCTTAAAAATCAATCTGGTTCCAAAATATTAATTCAAGAAATATATTGTGATTATGAATCAGAATATGATGAAGATGAGGTTTTTGAAGAGATTAGTAAAGAGTTAATTCACTTTGAGGAAAAAATCAAACCTAACTTGAGTGATACCGAGGACATCAATATAAGGGACACGAGTAATATCCGAGAAACTAAAATAAGTGTCCATCTCGAACCAAAGATCCGAGAGGAGTTAATTAAAGCACTCATAGAATTCAAAGATGTTTTTGCATGGTCGTATGACGACATGCCGGGACTGAGCACTGATTTAGTGGTTCACAAATTGCCCACCGATCCAACGGTGCCTCCTGTCAAGCAGAGGCTGAGAAAATTCAAGCCTGACATGAGTGTGAGAATTAAGGAAGAAATCACCAAATAATTGGAAGCAAAGGTCATTCGAGTCACTCGATATCCTGTTTGGTTGGCTAATATCGTTCCTGTACCAAAGAAAGACGGCAAAATTAGAGTATGCGTCGACTATCGCAATCTCAACAAAGCAAGTCCAAAGGATAATTTCCCATTACCTAATATCCATATTTTGATCGACAATTGTGCCAAGCATGATATAGGGTCTTTCGTGGCTTGTTATGCCGGGTATCATCAAATTCTAATGGATGAAGAAGATGCAGAAAAGACGGCATTCATCACACCATGGGGAACTTATTGCTACCGGGTAATGCCATTCGGTTTAAAGAACGCCGGAGCAACCTATATGAGAGCAATGACCACAGTGTTTCATGATATGATACACAAGGAGATTGAGGTATACGTGGACGATGTGATCATAAAATCAAAGCATCAGGCCAACCACGTTGGGGATTTGAGGAAGTTCTTCTTAAGACTTCGCAGGTACAACCTCAAGCTTAACCCTGCCAAGTGCGCATTTGGAGTTCCATCTGGAAAGTTGCTGGGATTCATAGTCAGTCGACGAGGCATCGAGCTAAACCCATCAAAGATCAAAGGGTACTGCCACCTCCAAGAAACAAAACTGAAGTAATGAGTTTGTTGGGAAGGTTAAATTACATCAGCAGGTTTATTGCTCAGCTCACAACAACCTGTGAGCCAATTTTCAAATTGTTAAAAAGGGATGCTGCGGTCAAATGGACCGATGAGTGTCAAGAAGCGTTCAATAAAATAAAAGGGTACTTGTCAAACCCACCCGTGTTGGTCCCACCAGAGCCAGGAAGACCTTTGATTCTTTACTTGACGGTTTTGGAAAATTCATTTGGTTGTGTATTGGGGCAACATGACCTCACTGGCAGAAAAGAACAGGCCATCTACTACCTTAGCAAGAAGTTCACAGCTTATGAGGTTAAGTATACTCATTTGGAAAAGACATGTTGCGCCCTAACATGGGTAGCTCAAAAATTGAAACACTATTTGTCATCCTACACTACTTACCTCATTTCTCGGTTGGATCCATTGAAATACATTTTTCAAAAGCCTATGCCAACGGGAAGACTTGCAAAGTGGCAGATATTGCTCACAAAATTCGACATCATCTATATGACTCGAACTGCAATGAAGGCTCAAGCACTGGCCGATCATTTAGCCGAAAACCCGGTCGATGAGGAATATGAGCCGTTGAAAACTTATTTTCCTGACGAAGAAACAATGCATATCGACGAGGTGGAGCGAATTGAAAAGCCTGGCTGGAAACTTTTCTTCGATGGAGCCGCTAACATGAAAGGAGTCGGAATAGGAGCTGTAATCATTTCTGAAACAGGGCATCACTATCCTGTTACGGCTTAATTGCGATTTCATTGCACCAATAATATGGTTGAATATGAAGCTTGTATTTTGGGGTTAAGGCTAGCCGCAGACATGGGTATCCGAGAAATCTTAGTCATGGAAGATTCGGATCTTTTGGTACATCAAATTCAAGGAGAATGGGAAACCCGAGACTTGAAGCTCATACCATACCGAGAATGTCTACATGATCTTTGTCAGCGGTTTCAATCAGTGGAATTCCAACATATTCCAAGAATCCATAATAAGGTTGCCGATGCATTGGCTACCCTGGCATCAATGTTGCACCATCCGGACAAAGCTTATGTAGATCCAATACATATTCAAGTCCACGATCAGCACGCTTATTGCAATATGGTTGAAGAAGAATTTGATGGTGAACCATGGTTCCACGACATCAAGGAGTATATCAGGATGGGGATATATCCCGCACAAGCCACAGGAGATCAAAAGAGGACCATTAGGCGATTGGCAAATGGATTCTTCTTAAGCGGAGGAGTTTTGTATAAAAGAACACCAGATCTTGGATTATTAAGATGCATAGATGCCAGACAAGCTGCAGCTGTCATGTCTCAAGTACATTCAGGAGTTTGCGGACCCCACATGAGTGGATATGTATTGGCAAAGAAAATCCTCCGAGCCGGTTACTATTGGCTTACCATGGAGCGAGATTGTATCAGTTTTGTGCGCAAGTGTCATCAATGCCAAATACACGGAGATTTGATTCATTCTCCACCATCCGAGTTGCACACAATGTCGGCATCATGGCCCTTCGTTGCCTGGGGCATGGATGTGATTGGACCAATTGAGCCGACAGCATCCAATGGGCACAGGTTCATTCTGGTAGCTATTGATTATTTTACCAAATGGGTTGAGGCCAAGACATTCAAATCAGTGACCAAGAAAGCTGTGGTCGATTTTGTCCATTCAAATATCATATGTCGATTCGGAATCCCGAAGGTGATCATCACAGATAACGGTGCTAATCTTAACAACAACTTAATGAAGGAAGTATGTCAACAGTTTAAGATTACACATCGTAACTCTACCCCATATCGGCCCAAGGCGAATGGAGCAGTAGAAGCAGCCAACAACAACATAAAGAAGATACTTCGGAAAATGATAGAAGGTTCAAAACAATGGCATGAAAAATTACCATTTGCATTATTGGGATACCGCACTACTGTTCGCACTTCAGTAGGAGCAACTCCTTATTTGTTGGTATACGGCACTGAAGCAGTAATTCCCGCAGAAGTTGAGATTCCTTCCCTTCGGATCATCGTCGAAGCAAAGATTGATGATGATGAATGGGTCAAAACCCGTCTGGAACAGTTAAACTTGATTGATGAAAAACCATTGGCCGCAGTATGTCAAGGTCAATTATATCAAAGAAGAATAGAAAGAGCATACAATAAAAAGGTGCGTCCCCGGAAGTTTGAAGTAGGTCAGCATGTGCTGAAACGTATTCTTCCACATCAGGTCGAGGCAAAAGGCAAATTTGCCCCTAATTGGCAAGGACCATTCATTGTGACCAGAGTATTATCGAATGGTGCACTATGTTTAAAAGATATTGAAGGCAAATGCATAGATATGGCGATCAATTCTGACACGGTAAAGAGATATTATGCATAAAATTTTTGAATGTTTGTATTTAGCATTATTTCGAAGATTGGAATGACAAAGGCCATTTATTCTGCTATCCAAACACTATACCTTTTTTTCCCCCTTTGAGCCATACTTGTTTCTTTCCTACCCCCTCTTGGAAGCAATAAAAAAAAATCACTATCATTGGTGAACTACGTTTGACCTGATTCCTCAAAGAAGGATACGTAGGCGCCTCACGGCTCGGTCATAGGGTGCACAATATACATGATGTGCACAAAAAAGTTATGTCAAGCGACCCCAATCAAAAACTGGGGCAGAGATTGTATTGGAAATAAGAAAAAGATTCCAAGAGTTGTAATTTTAAACCCATACCAGAACTGTTTAGCTTTTAATACCTTTTTCATTTCTAACCCCATACCAGAAAGACCTTTCGACCAATCTTAGAAAAATGCTGAATCAAGCAAATGAAGATGGTTCATAACACTCTGATACAAACAAGAAAAGAAAGTAAAAATGAGAGAGTCTTATAGGTGAAAACCCACACGGGCACCATAAGGCGACGGAAGTTGAGAGAAAAGTAAAATGAGAGAGTCTTATTGGTGAAAACCTTCATAGGCACCCTAAGGCAAAAAGGAAGTGAAAAAATGAGGAAAGTTTATCGATGAAAACTCTTTGAGACAATTGAAAGGAGATTGATTAAAAGACTGGGTTGATTAATCCGAAATGCATACCCTGATCATTGGTGCCGGTAACTCCAATCAGATAAGTTTTTATTCTTTCTCCAACAGTCATCCAAACTTGGATTTTTCTTTTCATTCTATAATTGTCGAAATCAGCGTTATTTTGTCACTAATAATCTTACTTTTCTAAAAACTTTGGGATAAGTTTATTTCCAAACAAATAAGAAGGAATGTCAAGGTATACTACCAAGATCCAAGGTTACAAAATACGGCCACGAAAGGTGGGAGATAAAAGATATGGGTGTAAGAAAGGTGAAATCAAAAGTGGATCAGCAAAGTCAGAAAGGACATATGATTACAGTTAAAAAGGTTTGAAGGAAAACATACAGAGGGGAATCCTATAGTCAAGGATCAATTACAAGGACAAAATAGTCTTTTCAACCATTCTAAGGCAATAAAAAGAGACGAAGAGAAGCATCACCATCGGCAAGAATACCCCAGCCAACCACCCTGCTTTAAACTAACGAAGTTTTCTTTGATTTAAAACAGGGGCAAGTACAATATTTGTGTCAGGAAATACCTGGTAAAGAAGAATTAAAGAAGTCAGGCATCCACTTGGAGAATAAGGATGAAGAAAAGAAGAAGTCAGGTATCCACCTGAAGAATGAGGATGAGAATTAAAGAAGTCAGACGTCCACCTGGAGAATGAGGATGAGAAAAAGAAGTCAGGAGTCCACCTGGAGAATGAGGATGAGAAAAAGAAGTCAGGCGTCCACCTGGAGAATGAGGATGAGAATTGAAGAAGTCAGGCGTCCACCTGGAGAATGAGGATGAGAAAAGAAGAAGTCAGGCGTCCACCTGGAGAATGAGGATGAAGAAATTAAAGAAGTCAGGCGTCCACCTGGAGAATGAGGATGAGAATTAAAGAAGTCAGGCGTCCACCTGGAGAATGAGGATGAGAATTGAAGAAGTCAGGCGTCCACCTGGAGAATGAGGATGAGAATTGAAGAAGTCAGGCGTCCACCTGGAGAATGAGGATGAGAATTAAAGAAGTCAGGCGTCCACCTGGAGAATGAGGATGAGAATTAAAGAAGTCAGGCGTCCACCTGGAGAATGAGGATGAGAATTAAAGAAGTCAGGCGTCCACCTGGAGAATGAGGATGAGAATTAAAGAAGTCAGGCGTCCACCTGGAGAATGAGGATGAGAATTAAAGAAATCAGGCGTCCACCTGGAGAATGAGGATGAGAAAAGAAGAAGTCAGGCGTCCACCTGGAGAATGAGGATGAGAAAAGAAGAAGTCAGGCGTCCACCTGGAGAATGAGGATGAGAATTAAAGAAGTCAGGCGTCCACCTGGAGAATGAGGATGAGAATTAAAGAAGTCAGGCGTCCACCTGGAGAATGAGGATGAGAATTAAAGAAGTCAGGCGTCCACCTGGAGAATGAGGATGAGAATTAAAGAAGTCAGGCGTCCACCTGGAGAATGAGGATGAGAATTAAAGAAGTCAGGCGTCCACCTGGAGAATGAGGATGAGAAAAGAAGAAGTCAGGCGTCCACCTGGAGAATGAGGATGAGAAAAGAAGAAGTCAGGCGTCCACCTGGAGAATGAGGATGAGAATTAAAGAAGTCAGGCGTCCACCTGGAGAATGAGGATGAGAATTAAAGAAGTCAGGCGTCCACCTGGAGAATGAGGATGAGAATTAAAGAAGTCAGGCGTCCACCTGGAGAATGAGGATGAGAATTAAAGAAGTCAGGCGTCCACCTGGAGAATGAGGATGAGAAAAGAAGAAGTCAGGCGTCCACCTGGAGAATGAGGATGAGAAAAGAAGAAGTCAGGCGTCCACCTGGAGAATGAGGATGAGAATTAAAGAAGTCAGGCGTCCACCTGGAGAATGAGGATGAGAATTAAAGAAGTCAGGCGTCCACCTGGAGAATGAGGATGAGAATTAAAGAAGTCAGGCGTCCACCTGGAGAATGAGGATGAGAATTAAAGAAGTCAGGCGTCCACCTGGAGAATGAGGATGAGAAAAGAAGAAGTCAGGCGTCCACCTGGAGAATGAGGATGAGGAAAGAAGAAGTCAGGCGTCCACCTGGGGAATGAGGATGAGAGAAGAAGAAGTCAGGCGTCCACCTGGAGAATGAGGATGAGAAAAGAAGAAGTCAGGCGTCCACCTGGAGAATGAGGATGAAGAAAAGAAAGAAGTCAGGCGTCCACCTGGAGAACGAGGATGAAGAAGTTAAAAAGAAGTCAGGCGTCCACCTGGAGAATGAGGATGAAGAAAGAAAAGAAACAGTCAAGGCACCCACCTGGAGAACGAGGGAATACAATTGAAGTGTTGAAATCAAAAGCCCGCTCATATGATAAAGGAGCACACTTAGAATCAATAAAGCAGAGGAGTCCAACAAAATCCCCAGCAAGAAACAACAAGAGTCCCAAAAGAAAATATGGGACACAATGAAAAGGAATACGGAATAAGCCAAATGCCCAAGAGTCACCAAGATATCAAGACAACAAGAAACACAAGGGCATGATCTAGATAAGATCTTTTATAATTCATGTACCATAGTCTAGTTTAGCTTTATGTATTTCCTTTAAAGTAAGGTGTAATAAGGAGGTCAGCAAGCAGTAAAAACAGCACGAAGCAGCAGTAACATCACAGTCCCACGGTAGTCCCAGCTACCCAAAATTCTCGAACTACATTGACCTGATTCCTTTATAGCCAAGGATATGTAGGAAACCTTTGAAGCAGAGGTTCGGTCAAATCTTTCTAAAAATGCTTCCCACGGAGTATTCGAACGGGCAAAAATCGCTCGTATCCGCTCACTTTATCTTTGCACGAAAACTCTTCGAGTTTCCGCACAAAGAGGGGCAGCTGTGAGCACGTGATTTTTGCCTTACGAAAAACTACTCCAAAATAAATAAAAAAAAAAATTTCTTTTACTGTGTAATTTTTGAGTTTGCGTGGTGTTAAATATTTGTGTTATGTCCGTAAATGTTTACTTTTTCATAATGAAATGAAAATTAAAATAAAATACATGTTGCATGCATATAGGATTTAATTATGTATTTTAAAAGATAATTTAAACAAAATCACAAAAAATATGCAATAGTTCTATTTTAAATATTCCATTGTGTGATTGATGTTTTGTGTTAAATAATTGTTATAGAATAATTAATATATTTTTTGCGAAGTTACCACCGCCTGAAACCCGGCGGCATCAACGCCGCCGGTCACCAAAATAACACCCTAGAATCCCCTGAACATCCTCTACACAGATCTAACATTGGTTTCCTTCGAATCAGGCCCCAACTCTTCGAATCTTAAATCGAAGGTTGGCCTGAAAACCTTCTCTTCTCCGATGACCTCCAAAATAACACCACAGTTTCTCCTAAATTCCCTCACCAAGGATCTGTTAGTTGCATGGTTCGAATCATACTGGAACTACTTGAATCTTCATTTGAAGATTCGAGTACAACCTGACCTTATCCCAACCTACTTCAAACTCACACCAGTTACCCCCTGACCTCCCTCGTGCCTAGAACATCTTTGGTTTCCCTCGAATCTAACCAGAAATGAGTAAATCCCAAATCGAACTTTCAAGAACCCTAAAAATACCAGACTTTTGGATTCTGTCCAGATTGAATAAAGATTGAGGTTTAATCGACCTTAGTCGAAGTATTTTCAGTGGAAAATACTTCGACTAAGGTCTGTTTGATTTCAAACAAAGTCCAAATCCAAGTCGAGTTGAGTTCAGTTGAATTTAAAGGTTCAGAGGTAATTTCTGTTTCTTATGTGCATTCTATGTGTATTCTATGTTCGTTTCATTAGTTTGTTTAATTTTTCATAATTTTCTAGTCAAATTTTGTTATACTGTCCCCTACCCGTCAACTTGATTCTAAATGTGAATTATTTCTGTTGATTGTGATTATGTACAATGTGTGTAATCGACTCGATTAAGTTCGTCGATTAGTTGTATTATGAATCTTGCTTTTGGAAATGTTGACTGAGATAGCCTATTTTGAATAGATTATTTTGTTATAACCAGTTAATTAGTTATTGTTAAGCAGTTAGTTCTTGTTTAACAAACCAGTAAATTCAAATGAATGCTGTATATGTGTTGATTTCTGAGCATTGAGTTTCAGGGCATTGTCAGTATATTGACAATGCTCCTATATTTGTTTATTCTTTTGGTTCAGTTTTGAATCTCAGTCGAAATGATCCTGCATATTCTGTGTAATGTTAGTGGGTATTATTCAGGTTCAGTATTCAATTGAGAATCATCTATCTTAATTCAACTCTTGTGCATAAATGTGATGTACTGTCTTTAATACTAGGACTGGTTATAACTGTTAAAGCAGACTTTAAAATCTGTTTTGCAACATATTCTGATTTTAGTTTAAGGGCTGTAATTACAGAAGGATTTCAGGTTTATTTTAGAATGAAACAGTAGGGTAATGTGATAGTGTGCTTTCAATAATATGATAGTGGCTATAATTTAAGTAATAATGGGGAACAAGGGATAATGGGGCTGCTGAAAAACAGGATAAATAGCACTTAGTTTTAAATTATTCAAAAGTAGTTTTAATGGAAAAACTTTCTGATTTTAAAGGAGAAAAGGGTCCATCCAGCACAAAACTGTATAGGACCAGCCTGTATAAATACAGGGAGCTGGACAGACTGAAAGGAGGAGTTTTTTAGAGAGGGAGTCCTTCAGAAGAAAAATAGGAAGAAGAAAAAATAGGAAGAAGAAAAATAGGAAGAGAAAAATCTGATTTGAAAGGAAAAAGAAATCAGATTTTAACAAGGAGACTTTAGGAAGATTTGAGATTGAAGAAATCTGATTTAGGAGAAAAAAGAAAAAATCTGAAAAACAGAAGATTTTAAGAAAGAAAAAGAAAGGAGAAAAAGAGAGTGTGAAATTGAGGAGGAAAAATCAGATTTTAAGATCAGATTGTAAAAAGAAGGAAAAATCAGATTTAGATCAGATTTTAAGAAAGGAAAGAAGAGAAGAAAACAGAAACAGAAAAAATCAGAAATAGGAATCCGAAACAGGAAGAAACTGAAAATCTGAAAAAATGTTATCTTTCTAGAATCTGTCCGTTGTTTTTTTTTTGGTGGATATTATTCAGTCAGAAAATCTGAAATCTTTCCTTCAAGTTTCTGTCACTATTCATCTGGGTTAACGGGTCTTGTTCAGACTTGTTGTGTTATTGGTATATTCTGCTGGTTTTGTTACTGCTGCAACTGCTGAAAATTTACTTCTTCTACCTTCATTTCCAGGTACTTATTTCTTAAATTCTATGTTGGAAAGAGATTCAGCATGACAAATCAATGAAGCTTGAATTGTAGTTCTATTTTTCCATTTATCTAAGTTTGTTATTATAAATTTCAGTTTTCGTTTCATGTTGTTTCATATAGAAGTATGCTTGACATGTTAATTATCAGTTGATCATTCTTTTGAAATTCATATAAGTGTTGTAATAATATTACCTATTCCAGAATTTCATTAAGGTACAGTTATGGTTGAATTGTTAAGATAGGGAATTTGGCATGAAGTTGGCTATTAATTAAGTCTTACGACATTGTTAGATAGGTATAAAGTATTCTGAAAATATCAAGAAAATGAGTGGTTAGTGTATTTCGATTATTTGGTTGTGGATTAAGGCTAGATAATGATTGGTTGTATTTTATTCATATATGGCGTAGTAATGATTATGGTTAACATCAATAGTTGGAAGTTGCATTAGTATCCTCCGCTATGTTTGCAAACGTCAAAATAGGGCGAATAATGTTGTATGCAATATTACTTTATTAAGTCAATTAGGTAGATTTGTTCTCTTTCTTAAAATAACAAATGGCCTAGGAATTGTTATAATGTGAAAGTTAGTAACAAGGGTTCTCATAAATTGAGAATCCAATCGGTTTGATTATATATATCTTACATTTAATCATAAGCATAATTAATTAAAATAATTTCGCCTATTATATTAAAAACGAGTATATGAGAATAAGTTGAGATGTATAATCATAAATTGCCACACTTTATATCAATGGTAATTAAAAATAGAATTTGCACCTAGTAAATAATGAAAATTCTTGGAAAATATTTCCTTCCTTTATGAATCATTCATTTTCAGTTTCATATGCAATTTATTCTTTGGCATATATATATATGTCATATTTGTTAAAAAAATAGTATTAATCATATTTTTATTCTGTTCTTTGAATTTGAATAGTTGGAATGAATATAATTTATACTCGGAAATTATAATCAACGGGCAACCTTTAATAGATTGCGAATTCTTTTCAAAGAATTTATAGGCCTCTAAAATGGGAGTTTCTCATGATTTTCACATAAAAAATATATGAATATAATAAACAATTTGTGGAAAATCCCTAAACCATTACAAATATTTTGCGCAATTAGGGATGCGTTCGCGTACCCTGATTATATTTTTAAAAGCAAATTCGGATTATGCGTACGCGCAATTTCGAGCGAATATTTAAGAAAAGGATTTTTCCAAAGGCGTTAAATCAATTTCATAAAAAAACCGAGATGTGCGGTTCACTATTAAAAAAAAAAAATTCTTGATTCGACACAATTTCGAAAAAATGATTGTTTAATAAATATATTATCAAAAGTTATCGTGTACACGTACGCGTGACATAATTTCGTATTTTTAAATTTATAACACGAATATACGTACGCGTAATTCGATTCAAAGAAGGGTCCTTAATCACAATAAGTATAAGCGGTAGTAAAATTACGTAATAAAAGTATATTTAATAAAAATCAAGATAATTAAGCCAATAATAAAAACAGTTAAGCGACCGTGCTAGAACCACGAAATTCGGAAATGCCTAACACCTTCTTCCGGATTAACAGAATTCCTTACTCAGGATTTCTGGTTCGCAGAATAATAAACAGAGTCATATTCTCCTCGATTCAGGGATTAAAATTGGTGATTTGGGATGCCTTAAAATTCTCAGGTGGCGACTCTTAAATAATTAAATAAATCCCGTTTCGACTGTCCTTCAATTGGAGAAAACTCCCCCACGCGCCCACGCGGGCGCGGTAAAAAGGAGGTGCGACAGCTCTGGCGACTCTGCTGGGGACAACTTCCTATTGTAACCCAGGTACTGAGTATGTAAGACATGTAAATAAATATATAAAGAGCATGGAAGAAACATGGAGTAAAGGACTCAGCCTGTAAGTCTGGATAGCTCTGTAAATTATGAAATACTTATAGTATCATGCATATGCGTATAAATGTCATGTAATGCATAGGTCTGTACGTACATAATATCATAAAAGCATCCCATCATATCATCTCAGCCACTGTGGGCAAAATCATCATCTATACCAGTTGACCAGGTGGTGGTGCGCATATAACACCATAACCTTTCCCATATCCCATACACATACATACATATATATATATATATAGGCGTATATAACACCATAACATCATCACGCCTCTGAGGGCATCCCATCATACCATCTCGACCACTGTGGGCAAATCATCAACGTATACCAGCTGATCAGGTGGTGGTGCGTATATAACGCCAAAACCTTTTCCCATATCCCATATACATATATATATATATACGCGTATATAACATCATCTGGTCATGGGTCAATGTGCATGTATAAATGCATGAAATGCATATGAAATACGTTAATAAAATCTCTTGGTACGTCATAAGACCATTATGCCTCTAATTAATATCATGAAATAAACTTTATCAACTTACGTATTTTCTGAGACCCATGAACAGACGATAGAATAATAAGACATACGGGAGTTCAAGAACGTAGGCATTTTTAATATTTCTACGAATAGAGTCATTTATGAAAGTAGCGCATTTATTCGTTTCGTTTGTATCGTACGGATCATGCCAAAAAAAAGAAGGAAGGGATAGCCTTAATATACCTGAGCCGGTTCTCTGAACAATTCCTCTAACACACGACAATTGCGACAAAACACGTAACGGCAAGATCGGTATTGGGAAAAATCTATATAATATTCTTGAAAAAGATTGCACCGTACTCCCTTAGAATCACAATATCCCATTGCTATTATGCTAAGAAGTCTCGTATGAATTTTGTTTCAAGAAAAATCAAGTTACTACCATTCATAAATCCTATCAAAACCATGTGTACAAAAAGTTTGTTGTGACAAACATATGATTAAACTGTCAGGTAGTGTCTTGTTCTCAAAAATAAATTTTACTTGAAGACCTCAAAGGTTGAGCAGCATATATAGGCTCAGAATCAACTTTATGCTAATCTTCATTTGGTAAATTTTATGCCTATTCCAAAATAATGGGAACAACTATAATACTACGTGAAAAGGATATTGTTTCCTTCAACATCGATGTTCTGAAATCCTGTTGTTGTTAAATGGAGTATTTATGATCCAAGAAAATCAAAATGTAGACTTCTTAAAATCAGTAGTTGAAGAGCAAATATCTTTTTCTGCAGAATTTTTTGAAGAAAATGGGTGCAACCCTCTCGTTTACTTTATATGATGCTAGTAATATGTCAAACTTATTTCCTCATCATGCTTTTTCTTTAACACTTTCATATCTTATGTACAGTCTCACGAGACAAACCATCTGCAGCAACATTTTTGGAATTTATTCAACCAAAGAATATTTCACGTGTAATCAAGGCACCATTTGTGTTATGACTCATCATGCACATTGGTGTCACCTTAGCCTAGCTTAATGCCATGTGGCACCTTATAAAAAATTCTTTATCCACTTAATCCTATTTAATATCATAGTTATCCCCACAATTAATCAATTATCTACATAATTAAGAATTATCTCAAATTACTTAAAATACTACTCACTTTTAACACGCTTTATATATCTTACTATCATGTTCATGTGTACCATATAAAATCAATACATACACTATTATTTCATTAAAAAAATCTATGTAAAGATATGTATTTTCTCAACTTATAATTTTTCTAATCTTTTATAAATAATACAAATTTTCGTACGCTTAATTTTTAAAATGGTAAAATAATAACCTTCTTTTCTTGTGAGAAAATAATTTCTATCTTTACAATAAAGAAAATTTTATAAACTTTCTCAGATTATGTGTATAATTTAAAACATATACGAAAGTAGTAAAATTAATAACTATATAAAATCATATTTTTCAATTTTTTTTATATTTTTATATATATTTATAATCGTATCAAATAATTAGGATAAATCTTTTATTTTATAAAACAAATTAAAGGCATACTTCCTTCTATATGAATAAGGCTGTACAATTTCATTTATTATAGCACCAAGTGTGTGCTCAAATACAGTAAAACGGTAGATTTAGAATCTTTTAGTATAGAAGAGCATATGAAATCCAATAGAACCCAAGTTATATACATTTTTCACATTACACCAAAATGTCATTTCAAGAAACTACAGTTGCTATACCTCCTAGCAATTATTCTCTTTACGGTATAACTAGAAGTAATGATATATCATTTGTAGATGCTATTTCTTGTTTACTATTACTAAAGATACCACCAAGTTCCAGTTTGGGACCTTAATTCTTTAAGTACACGCTATATGCTTTTTTCACATTTTCCTGCGCAACCCTAGGAACACTTAACCAAGATATTATCATATATATTCATAATAAAGTACAAAATTTATGTAACTTCAGCATATTTATGTAGTACATATATGCTTTCGAGGCATTACATGGTGTCTTACTAGTAACATAGTAGTTTTCATGGACTTCCCTATGATCGAAAATATGATTTATTTTAGCTAAATTAATTTGGCAAAAGTAATTATGGCTTTGAAAAATCAAAAAGGCACTAATTAATATATTCCTAAATCTATCCTTGATCCAATAAATGATCTACAAAATATGAGGATATTCAAAGAGTAATTTAAGAAGATATAAAGGATAATGCTATTAAATGCTTCTCTTAATAAGTTTGTCAAAAACTTAGAATCACTTATTTTGAACGAGAGATAGCATCATCTAAGAAACTATCCATTACTATTTTAAAAACTTGACATTTTAAATAAAATTTATATTACAAATGTAAATAAATTAAGAAGAAAATTTACATATACTAATTCGAACAACCTAAACATAGTATTATTGGGCCCATGCACAGCATGGGCTATCTCATACTAGTTAGATCAAATAAAAGTTAACATAGCTTGAACGGGGCATTGTATCTATACCCGCTTTTTGTGTCACGTTTTAACTTGTGTTCGCTTTGTAAAAAAAATTGCAAGCGTACCCGCTTTTTCGCATAACTTCAGCATACGGGGCTGAAGTAGCAAAGGCAATCACGCAAAACTTCAGCATTATAGTAGACGGGCCTGAAGTAGCAAGTGTGTTGAACCAAGTGTGTTGAAGTTTTTGTTTTTGTAACTAGCGAACTTCAGCTCTAGAGCTGAAGTTTTTGTTTTGTAACTCGCGAACTTCAGAGTTTTTGTTTTTGTAACTGGCGAGCTTCAACTCTAGAGCTGAAGTTTTTGTTTTGTAACTGGCGAACTTCAGCTCTAGAGCTGAAGTATTTGTTTTGTAATTGGCGAACTTCAGCGCTGAAGTTTTTGTTTTGTAATTTTGGTCTTTGGCCAATATTCATCTTCTAGAATGATGAAATTTTACCGAAAGATGGTTCCAGTTTAGTGTTATATATAATTCGACACGCAACAGTTTCAAGCGTTCTAAGGTCCAGGTCGAGTTTTGTTTTAGACGTGAACTTTATATGTATGTTGAAAGCCTCGTTTCGCCATATTCACTGGTGGAAATTTAAAGAACTGAGGATCAATGAGTGAAGGATCACTTTGCAATAGTCAAATTCACTACATTAAAACAATTCAAAGAATCGCAAATCCATAGTGTTGGTAAAACTTGGACTCCTCTATTCCAACAGTCTTTACTGGACTTTCTTTTTAGTTTCTATTGTCAATTTCTGCAGAGTTATTTGATTCTATTCCTAGTTAATAGGATGAATGGTTATCATTTGAAAACGAACAGTGAATAAACCATTTAAAGTTGTTAAATAAGAGATGTGAAATCTCCATTGGAATCTCTCCTACTAAGTTATAATGGGAATGGGAAAGAAGAAATTGCCATTAAAAGTACGGAATTTAAAAAGAAGAAAAAAACGAAGGAGGAGAAAAGGAGCTGAAATTATTTAAAAAGTGGGTACAAGTTAAAAGTTTTAAAAAAGTAGGTATAGGTTAAATGGAAGCGACCAAATAGAAGCCCTGTGCAATTTCCTCTGCATGGACTAACTAACCAAATATAACGAATACCATAATGGACCTTAAAATAGGACCAATGGAGCAAGCATTTCCCTAGTTTTTTTTTGGTCTTCTTTTTAGACAATAAGTTAACTTCAACCACTTTAAGTACATAAAAGAGATAAGATCTGTCCAAGTACATGGAGAATTAATTAGCCAATTGAATCAAGAAAAAAAAAATTCCACAACCGGAACAAAATTCAACCCCTCTTCTAACAGCCTAAAAATGTGTAACAATATGCTTTTGGGTCCAAATGCGCAATAATATTAATTACAAAACAATGGATATCAAGGAGGTGGGAGGAAAGGCAGCTGGGGAAGCAGCTATCACTGAGTTTTGTTTTTCTGCTAGATGTTTACAAGAGATATATATAGTTACACATCCAAAGAAAGAAGAAAATCGTCTACATTTTCGAACACTTTGCCTGCACAAATCCTTTCAAGCTGTTACGTATTAACTGCTAGAAGTACTGGAGACTATTTTGTCACCTTCTGTTGTTGCCGAGGCAGCTACTACAGGGCTGCTACTTGCAGAGATTCTCTCCTCCGTGGATCCACCGTCCTGTTTGACCAAATCAGCATCAGCCACAACTATTGTGGATGCTATATTAGGTGTACTGGAACCAAAGGCATGATCATCAAGTTGCTTAGGCCTATTAAGGGCATTGCAATGAGGGCAATAGTAGGTTACATAGGAGAAGTCTTCCTTCCTAGCAAGTCCTGCAAACAACGGAAGAAGTTTTATTATACACCTTTTTCCGTTTTCTTTCAGTGACTACGTATTAGTTATTCACTATTTGTTATGTGAAACCCACACTGCTATATATGGGCCAATGGTCATATCCTCGGATCTTACCATTGTGCATATGGCAATTTCCGCAGATAAGAGCATAAGATTGGGTTGGATCCTCTCCCACAAGCAATGCCGCAATTCGTGCAAGCCATCCCCCGTCTTGTGTGCTTGAACCTGTTGGACTGTAATGGTCGACAACCATTTGCTGATGTTGGTTCATACTAGAACCTTCAAGCTGTACATCATGAATCATTTCTCCTTCAGGTTGATATAATACAGCACTCTCTGCGCTACCAGATCTGGCTTGCTTCCTATTTCTCAGTCCAGCAGACTGCACGATTTCTACATCATTGCTCTTTCCAACAGGGGCATTAGGCTTAGACTCATCTCCCAAATACACTTTCAAGCCAGTATCTGTGCCGAGCTTGGATGCAAGCACCGTGGCTGCAGCTGCCTTAGATTCTGGGTCAGGGTCATATCTCTGCATAAAACATCTGAACAATGAAATCCCAAGCATCTCATACCGAGTTAGGACATAAAGGCACTTTGTAAAACAGGTGAAGACTAAAGAGTGATAAAAGGTTATAAACATGTCTTCCCTAATGTACCTGTATGGTTAACTTATCTGTTAATAGCTTAGCACAAGCCCTAAAACTCGCATATTGCTATCACCTGGATGAGCTGCCTAATGCAATTGCAAGGTTTAACTTATCCATGAAGAGCTTAGCATAAGCCCAAAAACTCGCATATTGTTATCACCTGAATGAGCTGCAGTATTGTGTAGTAATTTGACTTCTCTTTGAGTTCATCAATCTTGACTTGCCTTTCAGCTCGAAGCCTTTCCAAAGCTTTCTGATCCTTGCGTTCATCTGCAAGGCCACGCATGAAGGGTTCAAAATTGAAAATCAAAGAAATATAATCCATTCTAAGGCAAAACCATCAATAGGGTTAATCAGATTGTTGTCAAAAGCGAAAAGCGCAAAAAAGCGCTAAAGCCCTGCTGGAGCTTAAAGCGCAAAGCGCACTTAAAGCGTGGGCTTCACTGGAAAAAAACGCACTATAAAGAATTTTATATATATATAATATTTAGAGAACATAATGGGCACATAAATAATAAATATATATTGCTAATAATGAAGTAAAACTTCATCAAATCATCAACTTAAGTCTTAATAAGGAAATATAAACTCATTATAATATTTAGAGAACATAATGGGCACATAAATAATAAATATATATTGCTTATAATGAAGTAAAACTTCGTCAAATCATCAACTTAAGTCTTAATAAGGAAAGATAAACTCATTCTAGATTCCACTTCTAATCACTAAAATAATATTCCTCCATATAATCTTCCTCAATAGGGTGATTCTCATTGGTGTCACTAGAACTATAGCCTCCAATCTCCTCTTCCCCTGACTCGTCGGAATCAATCTCATCTTCTATGTCAACAGACTCAATACGTGGAGCTCGGGAGCTTGAGGCATTGGTTGCAATAACTCCTGACTGTCTCTTTTGTCGCCTTGTGTATGTCAACACGTCCTCACTACCCGACGCTCTTGCAACATCACCCCAAGTCAAGCTATCATCACCAAACACCAACTCATCTTCTGCTTCCGCATTAACACCCATCTTCCCACTCATTGCTATGATCAATGTTATCCAATGAGATTGGATCAATAACACTCCGCAAGTCATAACGGGCTTTTAAAGCACGATTATACTTGACATACACTAGGTCATTAAATCTTTGATGCTCCAATCTGTTTCTTTTTTTGGTATGGATCTGTTGCATGGAATATCTTAATATTAGTGATATAGTCTAATTGATTAACTAAGCAAAGAAAATAAATAAAAAGTATACATTACGAGTACTTACATGCTCAAATACGCTCCAATTACGCTCACACCCAGCAGCACTAGCCGTTAAACCCAAAATTCTAATGGCTAATTTTTGGAGATGAGGAGCTAAATTACCATATAAATTCCACCATTCAACTGTAAAAAGTGTTATGTTGACCATCGTTATTTCTAAGTTGATGTAACTATGTAAGTATTAAGTAAAATTTTAAACATAAACTAATAGAAGAAAAAAATGGAGAAAAAGTCACAAGAAAGAGAGAGGCATACAAAAAACTTAGTCAAATACTCATCTTTTAATGGAGAATTCTTTTGTCTGTATCTCTTATTACAAAGAAAGAATAAAAGAAGAAAAAAATGAGTAGAAGAGAGAGAGAGGCATACAAAAGGCATAAGAGATAAAGAAACCGAGAAGAGAAGAAGACCTGTTATAGAGGCTTGTTCTGCTGCAGTAGTTCGATTTTGTCTTTTTCTGTTGCATTCCTTCGACTCCTCTGGTTTTCTTATGATTCCATCATCTTCTCTTTTTTAAATTTTTGGGAAATCTGATTTGCTCCCTTAATTAGTTTTTCCATATTTCCCTGGCTATTTGCCATAAATATGGTCTAGGGAACTGTGACAGACTAACTTACTATGATTTTAAAAAAGGAAGTAAAGGTCCTCTGACACACGCGCCTCGCTTGAGGTCATGCGGAGCGGCAAAGTGTTTGTGCGCCTCGCTTTTGCGCTTAGGCGCGCTTTAAGCGTGCTTTTAATTTCACTGGTTAATCTTCAGCAACTTCAGAAACTTTGTTTACAATTTTTTATTATTTGAGGTGATCAAAAGGACTTGGTCGAAGACCTTTGACCTTCACATGCTCTGCAGTACCTAGTCATCCGATTGCCAAAACGAAGTTACTCCTAACAGGTTGATCTGCACGCCCTCAAGAGAAACACAGAAAAGAGAAAAGCTCAATGATGAGTAGTTGTTGTATCATGTATGTTGTTGGAGCTTTATTGTTTTTTTGAGAATGTATTGGAGCTTTATTGTTATAAGCAGGGATTTGTCCTGATTTTCAACATAGCCTTTTGCTTTCTAATTTTCCAGAGAAGAAAATGCAAACTAGACATTCCATCTTCTATCACCACTAACTTTCAATTAAAAGTCCATGTTCTCTTTTCTATCTTCTCATAGGCTCTGAACCACCACTGCCAACAAGTAGCATCAAGCATTTTCAGTCTTCCCACCATACTTAGCCATAGGAGTCCATTCTATCAGAAATATCTAATCAAACTCCTTTTCAGTAGGCTATTTGTTTAGGATAGGTAAAGTTTAAAATTTTGCAGAGGGTTCCAACCCCTTGTACTATAAAAAATGACATACAAAATAGACAGCAAAAAAGGCCATGAGCTATACAGAGTCACAAAGTCAGCTTACCACATATTCTACAAACTAGAATAAGATGAGAGCATGCTCTCTGTGCTCCAAAGTAGAAGGTGAACATGAAGATCCATTTATACTTATTAAGGATCCTCTCGACCAGGAAATTCCCTTTGAACCAAATACACCAGATCCAAAATTACTAATCAAAAGAAGGCACCGGATCAAAGTTGTTACAGCACACAAACCCCAACTTTTCCATGTCTATGATAGGAAACTTTTGTGTAATATTCTTTACTCAAGCTCAGTGAATCTAGAAATATTGTGAAGTTAGACATACTTTAACATATAACTTCATTAATGCTTTTGACCTTCAGAACTTCTCAAATGTAAAATCACGAGAATCAAGTTTATTTTATCTTTAAGATACAACTTGAGCTTAGAAGAAATTTTATGAAATGCTAGAATAAAAATCTCAATGCATTTACCAAAGTAAAAGTATTGTTTTTATATATTTATTATTTATCTGTTTACTTATTTATTAGCGTATATATTCTCCACTACAGATAGTTCATTCCCCAGCAATATTAATCAAACACCTTCAGCAGGTGAAACCAACGAAGGTTATAAGTTAAAAAAAGACATGGCTTGATAGACATATTTCATCAATCTTTCTGATACAAGAACCAGCTGAGAGAGAGAGAGAGAAAGCGAGAGAACGGAATTCAATAGGTGACAGCCTAGTAATGTCAATCTGTTAAATAAAACGAGCAACGTTACTCATTCAAAGGAGCAGTAAAAAACAAAAGTGTGTTTGACCCAACTATCTAAAAACTTAATAAAGCTACCTAATGAAGATAGAAGTTCAACGCACCTAATACTGAACACAAATGTTCCTAGGCAGTTGACATTACAACTTCATATCATTTCTGAACCTCACCAGTCCTCTTGTAACTCTACTTAGTGAATCCATTGGAGTCTGCACTCCACAGTCAATCTACCTAGGTTTGTCATTTATTACATCAACTCATACAGGCATAGATAACAAAGGATGCTCTTCCATGGATTAAAGCACCGAAAAATGCTAAAAGAAATAAGCTCGAAAAAAGGATAACAAGAGACTGAGAAATGAGTTGTGAACCGTATGTTCCAGAGTCTCTTAGTTATTTACTAATTATCCACTAAAATCCAACTGTAGTTCATTATCAGCATTAGCAACAAAAGAAAGACATGAAAAAAGGGCAAATTATATCTGTCCGTTATTTACTAATTTTGTCCACTAAAATCCAACTGTAGTTAATTATCAGCATTAGAAACGACAAATTGTATCTTCTAATGTGAGAAGTTAGTCAAACTGAAAAAAAAAGTAAAGGACAAAATGGAAGGAACTACGACAGAATTTGGAAAAATGAATTGTTTGAGAACTTTGGTAGCAGAGAACCATGAACTACTTACTCATACTCGTAAAGCTTTTGAGAGCTGAATATGTAATGAAGGATAAGCCAGGCAACAGAAACATTGGTAAAACTCGAAATGCCCTCATTTTCCAGCTTAGCGCAAGTGATCTTGTCGTCATGATAGCGTAAGCCACTGCAATAACCTGAATTGAAAAAACCTCAATACTACACACATAAGTAAATATGTAATATAACAAATGGTGAAAGGATAAGAAACTCGAGCAGACTGTATAACATCAACACATTGACCACAACATGTAAAATATGTGTCTTCATATGTCATATGTGCAATTTCAATATACTTTACATACTTAAGTGTTGTTATAGACTCAGGTACAGTTAACAGCACAAGCTGGGTACTTCACCTCACTTAGGTGCCGCTTAAATGCGTGCACTAAAGTGCTACTGTGTGCAACAAGGCACTACAATCTGCACCTTGTAGCTAATAAGCACTGTTTTGAAGAGGGCATCACCAAATATACAAAACAATATTAATTGTTAAAGCAATTTTATGACTTAATATGCTAGAAAATAGGAACAAAAACTTGAAATTTTATTTTAAAAAAATTAGTTGTTATGTCTGAATGACAAATTTGAATGTGCTCAATTTTATAACTAGTTTTCAACATGAGCATGATTATTTTAGTTTAATTAATGTCACCTAAGTGTAGTGTTGTCAAATCCATTGTCCATATAATTGTTATTTGTATTTATGATTATTTTCCCTTCAGTTGCGCCTTTCTTCACTAAAAGCCAAATCATAATTGTGGTTCCACTAAATGTCCCAGCTGACGATGGCAATTTTTGCCTTTAAATGTTGCATGACTTGGGTGCCTGATAAAATTTATATAAGAAGAAACGAAACAGACATCATCAAACACTTTACTGACTGAAAATGTGTAATTTTGTTGGAAATTTTCACTAGTTAATTTCTTCGTTCTCCTCATCTTAGTATAAAATAAAAAGGTAAAGAAGTGGATTTTCACTTTCTAACATATTTGTCATTGTCCATAATTCGAATGGACCTAATGATATAGTACATACATAACTGTAATTTTATGGTCAGTGCATGGTTAAATTCAAAAGACAATCATACTACTAAACTATATAAAGAAACATGCTAATCAATAAAGTTCAAAGAATGATGGAAATAAAAAAGAGGAAAAAAAAAAGAAGAATATGATCTTTTAAAGAGTTGAAGACAAAAAAGAATGTCTCTGACAACTTAACAGGGTCGATAACTTCTGAACAAACCTCCTTCATACAATTCTTGGAAGTATCTCAAAGTTCGCCATAATGCTGCAAATAATTTGATAATAGGAAGAAATGACATGCACATCTCTGAAGAACATCCCTTAAAAATTTACCCTAAAGGCTGAGTGACATTTTCCTAAGAAATGAATCTTTCCGCCTCCATAAAACCCCCTAAGTAGGCAGAGAAAAAGGAAAAGGTGTGTGGCCAAGGTGCTCCCTAGTAAGGTAGAGATATCGTGATAGCACCAGTTAGTCTTTCTGCTACATGCGGTGGAAGAAAGGAGAATCTTTTCTCTAATTTTCAGCTTTTCCTGAACAATCTTTCCATTTCATTTTTAGGTTTATTTTTAACTTTTGTCAGTTACACATCACATTTAAGTCATTCTTTTTAGCTTATAGAGTTCATATCATTTAAGATACTTTAGTATCTTCTAGTGAGTTCCCGCAAATTCTGGGCAATGGGCCTCTAATTTGAACATTCATGTCCCAAACTTCATCTTGATTCACGCAATATTAGAGGTCAAGTTATGACTCATGAGTAGTTACCCAAATATTTAGTCATCATTGTCAAAGTGTAGGAAAGTGAGCTGCTCAGGTCTACCCCCTTAAGTTCTAAAGCAGTGTTTGAGAAATATAAGATGATTTCTATGGTTTCTTAAACAGAAGGATGTCTTGCTTTGGATGCTCAACCACCCTCACCCTAGGGGTTCATCTGAGGAAATATTAGGTGGGAGATTATTCCTCTTCCGTCATTCTCTTCTACTTGCTTTGTGCACTTAACATATTTCATTCCATCACATTCTGCCGCCATTTAAGAGTCCCTTCACTTTACCCAGCACTTAACATCATAAACCAGCTTCCATCCTTAGAACAACAGAGTAATGTTCTAAGTAACTTTTCAGTTTTCACAAACCAGAACAGTCTCAAATTGGCAACCAAATGCCGTTATTCTTAACCCACAAAAGGACCATTTTTCTCCAATATTTCAGCCTCAAGAAAAGCCTCAAACCAGCCGTAAAATCTCATTCCTTCTACTAAATCTAGAAGAGCTATTACATCATCTCATAGTTTATATCTGTTATCTAGAATTCTTTTAGCACTTCCGCTGTCCCAAAACAACAGTAACATTTTTCTTCCAAGAGTTAAGAGGATTTGTATTTGACTAAATCTACTGATTCTATTCTTTTTAAATATTTATATAGAGAAGCTAGCAACTTCGCTTGTGATTTCTTAGTTGCTAAATATGCTGTTCTCTGAAAGACGAATCCATCCATATTCAATCACACCAAATTTAGGAAACAACTTTCCTCTGTAAAAGCAGACAAAAATGAATACATCAAATGTAGCGTGATTAATACTCCGGATAGATAGGTAAACAGAAAGAAGCAATTCAAAGGCTTTGGAAAACTAGAGATTTTTCAGGATAAAGAATTTCAGGCTCTTATTTATGTTATTCAGGACGCACTAGAACAGTAGAGTACAAAATGGTAGCATTACCTCGAAAAGTACAGAAAGTATAATGAGATGCCTGGTCATCCTTCTCCAACGATGAGATCGTCTAGTTATTCTGGCAATAACAGTAGCCTCCTCCTTGGAAATATGTTGCAATCTCTTCTCAAAGTCATCTTTATGTGAACCAAATAGACCATTCCATATTCTTGATAATAATCCCTTTTTCTTTTTCTCTTTTGTCTTTTCTTCATTATCTGTAGATGTGAAAGGTGCAGTGCCGGCAGTATCACCAAGATCTTTTTCAGATTCCGCAGCCATTTCCTGCGCGTTAAAATGAAGATCACCGCCATGAATCGTTTTTCACATAAATGTTTATTTTTATAGTACGAGGGAGGAGCTACACATTGAGCGGGAAACGGTAGGCCGTAGGAGCATTTAGGTTAATGAATAATGACTTATTAGTATTCATAAAATTAATATTAACGATACCAACAAAGTTACAGAAACAGATTATGCCTACTCCTTGATTGACAATAGATGCACCGCACCGTTTAGTCAGCTTTACCATTTAAAGATATTATCCCTCCGTTCCAATTTATGTGAACCTGTTTGACTGGGCACGGAATTAAGAAAAAAATGAAGACTTTTAGAATTTGTGGTCCTAAACAAGTGAAAACGGAGTCTAGAGTATTTGTGTGGTTATAAAAGCTTCTAATTAAGGGTATAATTGGAAGTTTATGTTATATTATTTCCGAATTTAGAAAGGGGTCATTCTTTTTGGAACAGAGTAAAAAGGAAATAGGTCACATAAACTGGAATGGAGGGAATATTAAAATATATTGAACCCCCTTTTTCCTTCCTTTCTTTCATACCTCCTCTCCTTCCCACTGCCACTATAGAGACATTTGAAACATTTGAGAAAGCTTCATTCATTTGCCAACGACATTCAGCTGAATTCTTCACTGTCACTTAAATATGACTACAATTATCATTCCAAATGATGCATATTCCCAACAACATAACGTAATTCCACATAAAACATCTTACCTGAACCACCATAAACCTTTAGAGTCTATATGATAAGATTATTTAACCGGAAAAAAAAAGAACAGTCTTACGATTTAAAACCAGGCATTAGGCAGATTAATTTACTCTAATCATAGAACTCCTTCTTTATTTATCCACTACAGAAACTTCGAGAGATCAACTAGCATTTCTGAATACCGAATTTGATCAGCAAAATAAGGAGCTCCGGAAAAAAACCAAAAGGAAAGAGATGGACGATCCAACAGAAAACAAACACGTTAAATAAATGTTAGGCTAACAGTGAAACGCAGTCATCAAATTAGGGAGATTCTGCGGGAAGGCTATTACCTGGTTCCAGAGTCGATCGGCAAAGGAGATCAATTACAGAGCTGTAGTGTGTTAATGCTGAATTCAAAAGGAGGAGGCGTCCGCATTGATATGCGGTGTGGTTGCCAACTGTCCAGTAATAATAAATCGGAAGAGGAAAGAATTAAAGAAGGGGGCGCCGGAAATGATGACGATGACGGCTGATTTGGCGCAGTCCCTTTCTCTCTCAACATATTACAAACGGAGAAATGGATAGAATCAGAGAACAGATACTAGCCTGACGCCTCATAAATATTTTTAACCAATTTCGGGTTCCTTCTTAGCTATGAGGTCATCAATTCAACTTGTATGAGCCTGTTTGGATGAGCCCGAAAGAGTAACTTTTAATTATTTGTGCTATTTTTTTTAAGTGCTGAAATTGATTTTTAAATAATTATTGATGCATTTTTATGTGTTGAAATTTATTTTAAAAATAAGTATTTACACATCAATTTATTTGGTAAACAAGTACTCGTAAATACTTTTAAATATCCTTAAATCACTATAAAAGAGCCGACTACTACAAGATTTTTAATTCCAAATATAAAAAATTATAATTCTCTATTAATTTAAATTGATTACCTAAAATAATTCTTATAAATATAAGTTATTTTTAATTTTTAAATGTAAAAAATGACAAGTGAAGCTTCTTCTAGTGCCTAATACGGATTTGTGGTTGAAACCAAGTCATATCTCATAAGTGGAAACTTATTAATTTATAGATTTCTTCTCAATTCTTGGCTTTAACGAATCAGTTAATTAGCTATACAGATTAACTTGTCAATTATAACTTCATTTATGGTCTTGTCTCCTGGAACGTAAAGCTAGAGATCATTGGTCCAACAAAGCTGAGAAAACATACCATAATAAAAGCTGCTAGACAGGTGAAAATAAGAATAATATTTAAAACTAAAATTTTAAATAAGTTTTCTAAGCATTTAAGCTCATCCCTCGTTGCAAATAGATTTTCTTCTCAATTCTTGTCTTTGGCATAAAGAGGAAGAACTACCGTCACTGAAAAGGCTGAGCAAAAGGAGAAAAAAAAAAGGAGGAGAAATACAAAGATGGAGGAAAGGAAGAGGATATGAGAGAGTGGAGAAGAACATCTATGGAGAAAAAATAAGAATAATAATCTAGGGCTTTTGGTTACCGAAGGTAAAGTTGAAATTAGAAAATTTATAAGGGATAAGAAAATAAGTTTGTTAGTCAAATTAGAATAGCTTTTAACTGAAAAGGTCACAAGTTGACAATCTCAACTCATGACGGTTGGTTTGTTTTAAATACTTTTTAATTTTTTTTAAGTATTTTTATTTTGTCAAACACACAAAAAAGCTAAAAAAAAATAAAAATAAAGTAGATTTAACCAACTTTTAAGACAATCCAAACATTATCTGCAATCGAAAAAGGCCGAATTAACCATGTATTATTGTAAATCGATCTAATATTACATAGCAATTAAGATAAAATTATCTTAACCTTCTACCAGAACTTCAACTTGAACATAATATAAACTATAATTGTAAAGCTGAAATTTTATTAATAACAAAAGTAAATATGATATGATTTGCTAATAGAAAATGTATAAATCACAAAGGTGTAACGGAGGTAAATTAAATAATTTCAAATAGTACATAAGCAAATTCAAATCGATTCCCATGTTTTTACTAAATCATTTGGCTGCTATAAATTGAAGCATATGTTTGAGATTGTTTGGTGTGTATCAATAAAGTACCACACGAAAGTAGAAAAGAAATGTAATTTACTTATAAAGAGTTAGATACTCTTAATGGTGTGAAGTTTTTGGGAAAAATTGTGCGAGCAAGCGTTTGGCCATAGATTCTCAAATTTATTTTAAAAAATTCGATTTTGGTGAAGTTTGGTTTGAAGATGAAAATATGTTTGAACATAATTTTTTAAAACATATTCACTTTTTTTTTTGAAAAAACATGAAATGTGACTTATACCCATAAGTTTTAAAAACTATCAAAAATATCCAACAATTCTGAAGAAAATTCATACAAAATAAGCAAAACAAATCTGAAGAAAATTTATACAAACATTAGTTGATTTTAGCAAATTACCTTCAAGTTTTGTTTTTGTGGTAGATTGCCACAAATTGGCACAACAACTTTGGCGAAAGTTTTCTTCTATTTACAGAGAAGGGCAAAGACGCGTGAGTTTAATGAGGAAAAAGTGGGTATGGATTAGTTGGGTCATAATAACAGAAAGTGGACTTTTTTATAAAATACATTTGGGGCAATTTTTGAAACTTTTTAAAAAACTAAACGGTAATATTTGGGCCAAAACAGCTCTTGAGCTAGTTTTGAGATTTGGGTTTTGGGATTTGAAAATTTGCCAAAATATGGATAAAATCTATAAACAAACAAGTATTTGCCAAAAAAAAATGGAAAAAATTTGGCAAAATCTATGGCCAAACAGGTGCTTAATGGTGTGACGCCTTTTGGGAAAAACTGTACGGGTTTGGTTCAAATTGGACAATATAACACTATTTTAAAAGTATCTTTGGACCATTTTAATCCAACAACTGATATCAGAGCTAATAATTTGGCGGAACGAGTATAGAGATGGCATAGTGATGACATAGGGCCAGGCTTTAATGCCTTTGCTCGTATATGGGCCTGTTTAAACCACCTATACTCATAGCTTCAAAGACGCATACACAACCTCTTCTCTGGGCTTCGATGACCATAATACTCGGTCATGTGGGTCGCACACAGTTAATCTCCAAATTTGTTCATGAATGGTGATGAGTCATATGGAACTTAGTTCAAATGGGAGATTGCTTGTCACGACCCAAAATCCATTAAAGATTGTGATGGCGCCGGACACATACTATCAGGCAAGCCAACAATAAATACTTAATTTGGTTCTCATTTCAATATTTTAGAAATCATATTTTCCTTCAATTAAATAGTAAAAGATGAGATTTACAGAATAAATAATAATACTTTTAACAATTTCAGTACAGGACAATCCATAATCACCCTAAAATCCGGTGTCACGAGTGCATAAACATCAACTAAGAATATAAAATAAAATACAACCTTTGTCCGGAATACAAATTGGACAGGAGAAATATAAATACTCTTAAGGAGACTATGTTGGCTGTGTGTCGTAATATTTAGTGCAGCTCACCTAGGTCCCCCTATGTATACACGTCTCTGCTCTCACAAGGCCACGAAATATATATGTACCTGCACAAAATGTGCAGCAAGTGTAGTATGAGTACGTAAATCCACGTGTACCTCGTAAGTATCTAGCCTAACCCCGGAGGAGTAGTGACGAGGGGTCGACATCGATACTCACTATAGGTCTAATAATATCAAGTACAATAAAAGGGTAAATAAACATGAGCCATAGTAAATAAATGAAACAAACAAGCATAAAATATGTGATACAAATTCCCCTCTTTACAATGAACTCAAGCTTTCCATTAAAAATTCCCTCCTTAACCGGAGCACACATATCGGTGTAGTAGATCTCATCAAATAAATTGTCATAATTCAAATTAGGAAAAACTCATGGATACACTGGCTTCTTGTCAAATATTATGCATGATTCCATGAGGATACGATATAGGAAATGCTGAGGCGTACGGCCCGATCCAACATAAATATTTAAACTGTGCACTGCCAAAGGTCGAACGGCACGAACCATAGATGGATTTATTAACCTGCCAAGGCGAACGGCCCGCTCCCATGAGAGTGTGGTACATAAATCCTACTGAGGCAAACGGCCTGATCCCATAAGATATGAAATACATAATCTTGGCGAACGGCCCGATCCCATTAGAATAAGAAGCTTTGACGGGTCCTTGACCCCACTCACGAATAAACATGTGAGTTGTAATTTTTTTAACAAAAACCTTTCAATAAAACATATATATCACAGAAACATGCCGTAAGAGGAGTAAAATTATTCGGTGACTAATCATGAACTCGTGAAATCTCTACAATAACAAGCCCATTCTCAAGTAGAAATGTAAAACAGAGGAATTTAATAAGCGAGAGACTGCTCAAATAGTACAGCTATAGCATGATGTGAACCTAAGCCTACCCCGACAATAACATGAATGTAGCTACGCATGGGCTCTCGTCACCTCACGCGTATGTAGCCCCCACAATAAGTAGCACACATCAATATACAACACCTAGGGGTAATTTTCCCCTCATAGGATTAGACAGGAGACTTACCTCGCTCCGAAGTTCCATAACTGGCTCCAACATCGCTCTAACACCTCAAACCGGTGCCCGTCGCTCCAAAACTAGTCAAGCAATGTGCAAACAATAAAAATATACTCTAATACTCATAATAAATCAATTTATAACAACTCTCAACTCCGTTCGAAAAGTCAATAAAGTCAACCTTCGGGCCCACATGCTCGTATTTCAAAAATTATTGAAAATAAATATTACCCATAATTCATATGGTCTATATCCAAAAATTCATCCAATTTCGTCCATGAATCGACCCTCAAATCAAGGATTTACCATTTTTCAACTTTGGGGCTCAAAATTCCAATTTCTACAATTCAAATACTGATAAAATGGAAACCAATAGAAATAATCATGGATAAACATCAAAATAAAGGTCATATATTTACCCCCTTGTTAAGACGAGAACAAACGCCGCAAAAATCACCTCAAACAGAGCTCTAGAACTCAAGATATACCCGAAATACTAAAATTCTCGGTTTAAAACACTATCCAGGCGATTTTTCTTCATCGCCTTCGCGGGAGAGATTCGCGTTCGCGAAGAGAAATTTTTTGCGTTGGCCGATCAACCCAGAATTCCTTCTTCGCGTTTGCGAAGAACAAATCTTCGCACCAGAAACCAGCAATTCTGTCTGACACAGAAATGGGCATAACTCTCTCATACTAAATCGAAATTCAACGATTATTATTGCTATGGCTCCATAATTACGATACAGATCTAATGGTTCAATACAATCACAAACAAAAGGTCGTTTGCTCAATATAGTTCCCTTTACGCCCTAAGAAACGATGCTGAAACATCAAATAAGAGCGCGACCCAACCCAAATACCTCTAAAACACACCCCGAGACCCCCGGGACCCTGTCCAATTATACAAACCAGTCCCATAATATAACACGAACCTACTTGAGGCCTCAAATCACATCAAACAACATCAAAATCATGAATCACATTTTAGATTCTGCCGATTTTTCACTTTCCCTAAAATTAGGGTTTGAAATTTTTCTCTTTTCCTTACTGGCTTTCGATTGCATGTGATGTTCTTTCCTTTCTCATGTTTGATTGATGATTTTCCTTGTTTAGGTGTTTAATTTCTACTACTATATAAACCCCTCCCCATTCCTCTTTTTGAACAGACTTTAATCACTATTTTCTCACTAAAAAACTGAGGTTTTCTACTCTGTGCTTGTTTACTATTATATTCTGTTTGGCTCTTGGCCAGCTAAAAGCCAAGGCCACTGGACTTCACTTTTCTAGTGTGAACACTGCCTGGGTTCTTGAAACCCTTGGAACTTGACACATTCAGGGCTCTGGGTCCATACTGCAATCCTTTTCTTTGTGTATCAAACAATCACTGGTTGGTCTCTAAGTCTTTGTAGAGTTTACTCTATTATGTTAAGCATGTTCTTTGAAACTGGATGATTTAGTGAGTTTCTTTGACTCTTTTCTGCCTAATTCTGCCTATGATTGTTAGTCTAAATATGTCTCTGCACCTAGCTTATTTAGTTTGGAAAGTATGAAGCATGCTTAGTTTAGTATTGTTGATAGTTCAAATGTTCTGCTTTGACTATATGGTTCAATCCATGTTTCTCTGCCCTAATCCAGAACTTCTAATGGCCAACTGATGTTATTAGCATGCCCTAACTTGTTTAAGACCTTACTCTGAATGTTGTATGCTTTTATGGCTATTACGACGACTATATGTTCTTGTCATAACCAATCTGTATCCCTAATGACTTGTGATCCTTTGAAACCAGTCTGCCTTGACCGGTACTCTCTATGTTGCCTGATCCTGTTTGTATTATGATGTTTAACTCCCGTGTTTGGTACAATATGATCCTTTAAGCCCTAAACTGGTTTCACTACTTTGTTTTTACTAGCCTAAGGCCCTTACCTATTAACTTATAATCCTGGGTTTCTTGTTTCTTATCATATGTTACTCTGCCCAATATGTTAGTTCATGTTCATTATGTAATTATCTTATGAGTTCACAAAAACTTTTCCAAACCTATTACTTTACTAGTTATTTCCTATTATGAGTTTAATTCTGGGGCTGGATGAAAGCCAAAGCCCTTCCCTCTAAGTTCCTCTATCAACCTCCCTAGTTTGAGCACTACCCTAGGTTCTTGAAGCCCTTGGGAACTCTGACACACAAGGGTCTAAGGTTCCTTGGCACTATGTCCTAAATGCTCCATCATACCCTCTTTTCACCTATTGATTGAGCCAATGGGCTTGTGCATGGCTGATTTCTGAATCTTTGATGGCTAGTGGATTTTGGCCGTTTTATGTAAATAAGGGATGTTTTCTGATTGGCTATGACTTCTAGGCTGTGATGAAGCCTGTTGGATGTGAAATTGAAGGCCTAGCCTGGCCAAGTATGCTTTGGGCCTGTCTAAGGCCTACTATATGTATTTTATAACTTTGTAATTTATTTCATTCATTGGGCCTGTAATAATTCTGTAATAACAATTAGGGTGTTAATAAAATTGGGGAAATGCGTCAATTCTAATGCTTGCATGAAACGGGTAGAATTCCCGCCTATAGGTGTTTAATTCGCTCGAACATATTCTGCTTCTATGTGTGTTAGATAACCTACCTATAGGACTTCGATGTTCAATTTGTTCAACATATTCTGCTTCTACATGATTGCTATATATCATGCCTATAGGAAATAAAATGACCAATCTTTCAATTGCAGCATGTTCACTAGATACCATGATCATAAGATTATATTAGTTTATTTCTGAAAATTTGCATTTTATATAATCATGCCCATAAGGTCTTAATTGGTTAATGTGTTGTTATTATAATTACTCACTTAGGAGATATGCATATAGGAGATAAAACCAGTTTCAATCGCTAATTGTAGAAATCCTGCCTATAGGATAATTCCACTCGCTTTTAAGTGCTAATATTGAACTTTCAAATACTGTTTCGTTGCCACTATTAGAAAGAATGTCTATAGGATCAAACTGAGTATTTCTGAATATCTTCCATGGTTATCACTACCAATTACTGCACCTAGATATCATGTCTATAGGTTTGAACACTTATAATCTGTAATAATCAGTATATAATATCAGGTTCCCCAAACTATGTAGTTATTTAGAAGTCATGCCTCTAAAATAACACCTTGCATCTGAAACTGGCTGCATGTTTGAACTCCAAATTACATAGAAATCATGTCTATAGGGCTTAATGGCTTTAACTCGTCTCAATTCTGAAACTGTCAAATGCCTGATTTGTTTGCGTGCATTTGTTGTCTAAATATGGAGGCTAACTTGAGACCTTAACTGCTTTTATATGAAGTCCAACTTATTTTGTATGTCGCCTAGTTTTCTCATTTTGAGCAACCTCAGATAAGTCTAGAACCACCCAAAATAGAAGTCCAAACACCTCCTAGACCATAGACATGGGATGGGTAGTGCACGCATAAGGCTCGGTTTAGAATCAACTAGTGCGCTTTTGGTAACAACTTAAAGATAGTAATCGGGTAGCAGGAGATGATAGTCTGTGCCCGCTGGATAATAAGAGTAACACCCCATCTTAAGGGAGTTACGAAGTATTATTTATGTTGCACGAGGTGATCCTTTAGGCTAAAAAACTTAGCTCCCCCCCCCCATTTTCTTTCTTTTTCTTCTAGAATCAAAAATAGTTGTACCCTCTATTTAAAAATCCGTTTATAATAAACTTCTTAAATTTTGTGCTCTCTCTTTGTTTATTTGATCACATAGACTAATTCATATAATTCGAGTTCGGCCGAGACCCACAGTTGTGGACCTCGAAGAGTGCCTAACACCTTCTTTTCGAGGTAATTTGAGCCCTTACCCGATCTTTGGTGACACAAACTAGTCAAACACAGTTATTTTCAAATAGGTGCCCAAACGCACCTCAAACCCGTTAGGTGGCAATTCTCTCTTTTAACACTCTTCTATTAAAAGAGTTGTCATGTGTCGAAACCCGATTTCGCGAGAAAAAAGGGCGCAACAGCATGACGACTCTGTTGAGATATTTTTAGGCTCTTACCATAAGCAAACTTGGTCTATATGAATTAGTCTTCTATGATAAACGTGTTTTTATTATTTTTGTTGTTACATGAATATTCCGATCCCGTTTCCCTTTTCATTGCTACCTGTACACAATTTTCCCCGTTTTCCCTTTATTTGAATTCACATCACTGCTCAATTTGGTCATAACATGCATTTTAAGAATTGTTACAGCATGTCTCTCCCTACCATCATTCCCTTGTCTACTTTATTACAATTTCCACATTACACGAACTAATTCTTCATTGTTTTTCTTTCCTTTTATGTCTTTACGTCTCATTCAATACTGCATTTACTATTTTCATCATGCAAAATATTTAACAATGTGTTGTTTTATCTTTGCATAAAGCATGCTCTACATCATATTTTACTCGTGCATAATTAATAACATAGCGACAATTGATGAGTGTCTGCGCTCTTCCTAAATCACCCTTTAAATTTGGAAATGCTTATTTGTGGTAAAACTAGTGGATCAGCGGTGCAGTCGATGGTTCCGTGCCTTTCTCTCTCAAGTTGTCTGCTTGAGGGTACCGGTCTAGACTCTTCTAGAAACCCCCACTCTAATATTAATTGTGCATGCATCATGTCCAAACCTAGTATGGGTTAGAACACAGTCCGCGTAATAACTCGCTAAGACAATCCTTGTCCAAAGTCCGCCGGGTTTTTCCATAATCCCAATGGGCACAATCACAATATATGCATTATTTGGAGAAAACATGCCAATATGTTGATTATTAACGTGTAAATAGCCAAATCTAGAGGAGGAAGGGGCTAACTCTATTTGTTTTGCAGAAATGAGGCACGAATTCCCCAGGTTCGGCATGGTTCGAAATATCCCACCTTTGCTGCTAGATTGGTGGAAAAATCTCCCTCCAAGTGACAAAAATCATGTGAAAAGAGTCCTCGGGAATTTACCCTCTATGTTAGACATTCAGCCGAACAATGCATTAATTGAGGCCACCACCATGATCTGGGATGAAAATAGAGCCGTTTTATGTTTTGGTGAAATAGAAATGACTCCCTTTTTAGAAGAAATAGGAGGTTACACGGGGCTCCCATAGGATAGCCCTGGTTTTTTGGTACTGAAAAACCGCACTCCTTGAGGTTTCTTGAAAATGATGGGTTTGAGGAAAAATAATGATATAGTCTGTTTGAAGAAGTCTTACATACCATTCGATTTTCTTTATGAGTGTTATGGGCACAATAAGTCATACTGCCTTTACCATGATGAGTTTACCATCACTTCTTTGGGTTGGACTCACTGCCGAGTTTTCGTATTCATTGTCTGTTTTCTGGGGATGCTGGTATTTACAATATAAGGAGAAATGATCCATACTCGCCTAGCTATGGTCACTAAGACTTCAATGGAGAGGATTGAGGGGCAAACTTACACTATTGTCCCTATAATTCTGGCTTATATGTACCGGGACTTAGACCATTGCAAAAAGGGGTATAGGCATTTCGAGGGTTACAATCTGTTGCTACAAATATGATTGTTGGAACACCTTCAGAGAGGAGAATACCGTCAAGAACTTCCGCGAAGACCATGGAACGACCACATAGCCTATCACCATCCAAAGAGAATGACTTTTATCCCAAACAGGTTTAAATCGCTACTAAATCAACAGAGAGGTTGGAATATTTGGAGCAGGGGTTGATGGAGCTTGAGGGAAAGATGAGGAGAAGGGTCTTAGACCATCAGAATGCAGAGGGCAACAAAGGAGGGCATCTAGCAAGGGCGTATATGCTGATGGACATGCGCGACCTGGGAAATTTGATCGATGGAGCAAAGAAGTCCAAGAATGGAGAAGGTCCCTCTGGGACCAAATAGATTAGGAATTATGCTTTACTTGCTTTGATGCTAAGCAACCGGAGGGGTTGCTCTGATGGTAAGCAACCCCCACTTCCAACCAAGAGGTTGTGAGTTCGAGTCACCCTAAGAGCAAGGTGAGGAGTTCTTGGTGGGAAGGATGCTGAGGGTCTATTGGAAACAGCCTCTCTACCCATGGTAGGGGTAAGGTCTGTGTACACACACCCTCCCCAGACCCTACTAGTGGGATTATACTAGGTTGTTATTGTTGTTGCTTTACTTACTTTCTAGACTCATTTTAGACTTTGGTTGTAATAAGGCAAATGCCATTAGTGACTCTGTATAATTATTGTCATTTTAGTAGAGATTTGGTTTATTTATCATATTAATGAAATGACGCAGTTATTGGCATCGATTTTCTCTAAATCTATATGTCGCGTAGGCCTACCTTGGGAATAATGAGGTCCCCAAATTAAGACACGAATTTATAGTTCCACAATATGTGTTTAAATACTGTAAACATCCTTTTAATACTCCTTACTGACTTGTTTACCTTTTTTTATTTTCTTTATTTGTTTATTCCCAATCCCTTAAGGTTGGTTCGTGCATACTGGCATCATCAGCATATCACACCAGATCTAGAAGTCATCCACCCCCTCTTCCTCCAAGTGATCCTAAAAGCAAAGGAAAAGCCAGAATGGATGATACAAGCAATATCAAGAAAGACAACGCTACGCATGAGGAGAATGTCGAAACTTCAGATGGTCGAAGCACTCCAGCACAGAGTGACTTGGTTTTACGGTTGGAACAAAAAGTACTGGAGCTACAAGGGGAACTTGAGCATGTCCGGAACTTGGCAAACCTTTCCCTTACCCTGAACGTCCCCGACGTCAACCAACAAAACACTAAAAACCTAGCACCTCCCCAGAACACACAAAACCAACAAAATCCTCCCGCACCTTATCAGTATGCCTCACCTCTTCAAAATCCTAATCCTCCACCAGTACCGACCCCTCCACAACATCATCATCATCCAACCCAGTATCCACAAACCACCACTTATCACACTCCTCAAAATGCACCACAACCTACCCATGATCCCCAAAACTCAACCAACGACCACCACTACTCCCAAATTCCCGGAGTCCATCAAAGTAACCCTATATATGTGAAAACCTTACCCCATACTCGATAACAGACCCTGTACACAACAGAGTCCGCTGAAAAGGACCTGCTCATCAAGAACATAGCAGAGGAACTCAAGAACCTTACTAGTCGAGTCCAAAGTGTTGAAGGTGGTAAAGGCATCAAAGGTTTGAATTATGAGGATTTGTGTATTCAGCCGGACGTAGAACTACCAGAGGGTTAAAAACCTCCTAAGTTCAAAATGTTCGACGGGATAGGTGATCCAAAGGTACACTTGAGAACATATTGTGACAAGCTCGTAGGGGTTGGTAAAAATGAAAGAATCTGCATGAAGATGTTCATGAGGAGCCTCATTGGAGAAGCCCTATCCTGTTACATCAGTCAAAACTCGACGAAATGGGTTAACTAGGTAAGCATGCTGTCAGATTTTATGGATTGGTTCAGGTTCAATACAAAAAATATGCCAGACATCTTTCACATTCAGAATCTTAAGAAGAAACCAACAGAAACTTTCCGTGAGTATGCTACTCGATGGAGATCAGAAGCTATGAAAGTAAGGCCAACACTGGAAGAAGAACAAATGAATAAGTTCTTTGTCCAAGCTCAGGATCCGCAATATTACGAAAGGTTGATGGTTATTGAAAACCATAAATTTTCCGACATCATCAAATTGGGAGAAAGAATAGAAGAGGGAATTAAAAGCGGAATGATAATAAATTTTGAGGCACTATAGGCTATAAACAAAGCCTTGCAGTCAGGTGATATTTCTAAAAAGAATGAAGTAGGCGTAGTGATTGTAGTCCAAGGTCTGAAGCCTCCCCTCACATACCAACACCACCACCCACATATCAGCCTTCACCTCCCAGATACCAATAACCTACCGCCACTTACCATACTTATAATACTTAGCCAGCATACTACCACTCACCTCTAGCCCTCCAAAACTACCAAAAACCCAAACCAAATTTCGACCATAGACCGCCCAGACAATACCCTCTTATTGCTGAATCCATCGATCAGTTGTATGAGAGGATGAAGCCTGCCAGTTATATCATTCCCATTCCCACTGTTGTTATGGAAAACTCTTCCTAGTGGGTTAACCCAAACAAGACATGCGTCTATCACTAGGGCATGAAGGGTCATACTATTGATGAATGCCTCACTTTGAAGGATAAGATCCAGATATTGATTGACACCAAGGTTATACAAGCTAAAGAGGCCGCACCAAATGTCCGTAATAACCCTCCCGGATCACATAGGCGAAGGGGTAAATATGATAGAAACTGATGAAGAATGGGATCTAGAAGGATCAATCGGGCTCATTCGTGAAGGGGATGAACCTAAAATGTCTCCAGTCATTCTTACACCTATTGTGGTGCATATTCAGTCACCAATTGAGGTCAAAGTAGCCACGCCAACTTCAATTGGGGTTGAAGTAACAACGCCCTTAGCCACGCCAACTCCGTTTGAGGTAGAAGTGACCACACCCTTCACCGCCACAGTAGCACCTACACCGTCCTTTAAGTCCAATGCCATACCATGGGACTATGCTGCAGAGGCAAGAAGGAAAGGAAAGGGGAAAATGGAAGAAATAGGTGTCGCACAAGGCATGGCAGAAACTGGTAGGGTTAACACGCTCGAACATTTGAGAGGAACAAGTAAAGAAGCCGCTCCCAAGCAGCCCACTATTGAAACTGTCCCGGATGATCTTTGGAGAAAGGTGCAAGCAAGAAAGTATTCTGTGGTCGATCATCTGAACAAAACCCCTTCCTAAATATCCATTCTATCACTACTACAGAATTTTGAGGCACATAGGAATGTATTAATGAAAGTGTTGAAAGAAGCCTATGTACCCAATAATATTACTAGAGGAGAAATGACTAATATGGTAGGGCAAGTATTGGAGAGCCATAATATTACTTTTCACGAAGACGAACTGCCACTGGAAGGACTAAGTCACAACATGGAACTACATATCACAATGTAGTTTGAGGATAAATTCATCGCTAGGGTCCTTATAGATGGGGGTTCAAGTCTCAACATTTGTCCATTGACTACTTTGAAGAGATTGGGTAAAGGTTTGCATGAAATACAAGCAGGAACTATGAACGTGAAAGCATTTGATGGGTCCTAAAGGGCCATGATTGGGGAAATCAACCTATGCTTACAGATGGGCCCGACTTGGTTTGACGTTGAATTTCAAGTATTGAACATATTCGCCAAATACAATTTGTTGTTGGGACGACCGTAGATTCATGTTGCTGGGGCCGTAGCCTCCATGCTACACCAGGCCGTGAAGTTCCAATAGAATTATCAGGAAGTAATCATCTACGGGGACGAAAGTAATCCCATTTTTACTAATCAAATTGTTCCAGTCGTCGAAAATAGAAGGAAATTGGGTGGAGAAACGTACCATCGCATCGAGCGCCAATGCAATTGAGAAAGATAAATGGTGGAGTAATAAGACTGAAAGCATATTATCATGGACAGGTTATGAACCCGACAAGGATCTCGGCAAAAATCTCCAATAGATCACCAAATCGATATAACTAAAGCGTCACGGCACATATTTTGGGCTTGGGTATGAATACACCTGGCACGAGTATCAAAATTGGTCGCCACTATGGCGTGGTCCTTATTACCCTCTTGAACAGCCAATACCGCATCTGCACCAGACATTTCAACAGTCTGACATGATATGGGGATCTGAAGAGAATGAGGCTTTAGCTGGCCTGAGGAATCTATTTCTGGATGATGAAGACATGGACTGCAATGCAATAGTTGAGGAGGAGGAGGAGGAGGAAGACCTTACAATTCAGACCGTGGGAAAGGGAGTTGTTCTAAAGAACTGGACTGCTGCACCATCCTGGGCCCGTCTAGTTCGTGGGTAGCCTGGCAATTAGTAAGATCTATTTTCAACATTTAAGACATTTTTAGTATTTTGTTTTAGACGTATCTTGTTTTGAAATAATTGCTCGATTCATCGAGTCATACTTGTTTTAATATTTTCAAGATTTATCTAATGCATTGCTATTTTAGTATTTATTATTATCCTTTACATTTTCTACAACTATAATGACCCAAAAGGTCATCACTTGTGTTGCAAGTGAATTCAGCATTCCGAGGCCTAAAAACCTCCTTTTACCCCACCTTGATTTACGTGCATGGTTCGGACCTATATCCAGAAAGCCTTCTATGTGAAAATATGAGAAATAGAAATTTTAGAGTTAAAAATTTGATTATGGTTGACTTTGGTCAATATTTTTAGCAAACGGACCTGGATCCATATTCCGACGATCCTAGGAGGTCCGCAGTAAAATATGGGACTTGGGCGTATGCCCAGAAATGAATTCCAAGGTCCCAAGCCTTAGAAATCAATTTTTGAAAGAAATTATTTTACTAAATTATCTAAGAAATAAAAAAAAGAATTAATATTTGAAACCATTGTTATCAGGCCCGTGTTTTGGTTCCGGAGCCCGGTACAAACTTGTTATAATATTTGAAAGATAACTGTGAATTTTGGTGAAAAACGGAGTTTATTTGACGTGAGTTGGACTTTCGATTGAAGAGCTATGATCTTTGAGAGTTCTTGATAAAAATATTGAGTTTTGAGGTTTAATTCATGATTTTATAGGTTATTTTGATGATGTGATCATACGAGTAGGTCCATATGATGTTTTTGAGTTAGTATGCACACTTGGTTTGGAGTTCCGAGGGCTCGAGTGAGTTTCGGGTAGGTTCCGGGATGTCTTAGGCCTAAAAACATAGTTGTTGCAAGTTCAGAGAAGTGGAAGGCCTCTGAACAAACCAATGCGGTCCGCATAAAAAGGAATGCTGCCGCGGAGGGGCTTGTGCGGCCACACAAGATTTTGTGCGGACCGCGGTGAGGACTTTGCGGCCGCACTAGATTCTGTGCGGTCCGCAGTGAAGAACATTTCACTAGTCCGAATTCGGAAGCCTATATCTTTTAATATACAAGGAATTTTGAGATAATTTAAAAACAAACGTTGTAGCACTTCGTGTCTAGTTTCCAGAAAGCTAATGAAATAACAATTTGGACATATGTAGAGAAAGTTATGGCCAAATTACTAAAGCATGTCTCTGCAGTCCACATGGGAGCTGTGCAGCCGCAGTTGATTTTGTGCGGTTCGCACAGGGCAGCTGAAAGTAGTATATTAAGACGAGATTTTCAGTTATTTTTCATTTTTCAAAACCCCAAAATTATAAGAGGCGATTTTTTCAGATAATCTTTCTTCTCCAAAACATTGGTAAGTGATTTTTAACTCGTTTTCTTCAATCATTAACATCTTTTAACATGATTTTCAACTCAAAATCAATGATTTTCACGGGGGAAATTGGGTGCTTTGTGTAGAACCTAGGTTTTTCAAAACAATTGGAGATTTGGACCTCGATTTGAGGTCCGATTTCAAAACAAATTATTTATTTAGGTTCGTAGTGGAATAGGTAATCGGGTTTTGGTTCGAACCTCGGGTTTTGACCATGCGGGCCCGGGGGCGATTTTTGACTTTTTGAGTAAAACTTTAGAAAATTCATTTTCATGCATCGGGGTTGATTCATTTAGCGTTTATTGACGAAATTAAGTAACTTGTGACTAGATACGAGCGAATTGGTGATGGAATCAAGGGGTAAAGCTATAGTTGAATCGTGAATTGTGTTCGTGGCTTCGAGGTAAGTGTTTGGTCTAACCTTAGCTTGAGGGATTAGGAGTTGCGTCTTATTTGCTACATATTAATTGTGGAGTACGACGTATAGGCATGGTGACGAGTATCTATACGTTGGTGTCAAGTATGCCCGTGAGTCTTGTATTATAATTGTTATGACTCCGTTGTGGTTTATTGCGCTTCCTATGTTATTATCACAATTGTTCCCTTGCCGGGATATTTGTTTGTTATTAATGATCCCTTGACGGGATGTTTGTTTTGATAGTATTGTTCCCTTACCGGGATGTTGTTGAAATATCATTGTTCCCTTATCGGGAAATTGTTATGTTGCTCTTGTTCCCTTGCCGGGTTTCCTTGTGATTATTGTTGGCTTATAACTGGGAGCGGGTGGTACGCCTACCACAAGATATAATGAAATAGGAGTGTGTGGTACGCCTACCACATAGGAGCGAGTGGTACGCCTACCACAAGAGATAATGAAATGGGAGCACGTGGTACGCCTATCACTAGATATAATGAAATGGGAGCGGGTGGTACACCTACCACATGATATAATGAAATGGGAGCGGGTGGTACACCTACCATAAGATATAATGAAATGGGAATGGGCGGTACGCCTACCACAAGATAAATGAAATGGGAGCGGGTGGTATGCCTACCACAAGATATAATGAAATGGAAGCGGGTGGTATGCCTACCACGAGATAAATAAAATGGGAGCAGGTGGCACGCCTGCCACGAGATATAGGAAATGGGATCGTGTTGCACGCCTGCAACAAGATATGAAAAGAAAGTGAAATCTGCCTTTGTTTTCCTTATTCTTATTAGTGGTTGAATTTTGATTCCTTTATAGTCTCTCTTGATATTTTGTTTTACTTGTTTTCCCTAAAGCATGTTCCCCTTCCCATCTTTATTTGTTTATTCTGCTTTACTTTCCGTTGTATATTATATAACTGCACAGGTTTATTTGGTAGTTTGGTTCTAGCCTCGTCACTACTTCGTCGAGGTTAGGCTAGACACTTACCAGCACATGGGGTCGGTTGTGTTGATACTACACTCTGCACTATGTGCAGATCCCGGAGCAACTTTCGGACCGTAGTGTGGAGGCTACCTTCAGTCCACGCGGAGATCCAAGGTAGACCTGCAAGCGTCCGCAGACCTTGGCGTCTCCTCTATTCCTATTTCCTGTTTCATTTTCCTTTTATTCAGAAACAGTGTATTGACATTTTCTTCAGACTTTGTATGTAGTAATATCCTAGACAGTCTATGACACTGTGACACCAGGTTTTGGGTGGTAATGCTTAAGTATTTGTAATAGATGCATTTTTCATACATCTTATTGTTATCTTCCGCTTAAATTTTAATTTTCGCTATTACCACGTTATCGTCTTATATTTGTTAAAAGAAAATAATTGGTTAATGAAGTAATTAGACTAAATGTTTGGCTTGCCTAGCTCATATTAGTAGGCATCATCACGACTCCCGAGGGTAGAAAATCTGGGTCGTGACAAGTTGGTATCAGAGCTCTAGGTTACATGAGTCTCACAGTTCACAGACAAGCTTAGTAGAGTCTGAGGGATCGGTACGGAGATGTCTGTATTTATCCCTCAAAGACTACAGAGTTAGGAAAAACTTCACATTCATTCTTTCCTGTAGTGCGATTTTGTTCTCTCAGCGCTAAATTGAAACCCCTACTCTTGTCCTTTAGCGAATGGCGAAGTCATGTACCGCTTCTTCAGCCGAACAACAACGTATACCGGTGATAGATCAGATACGTCTTCGGAAGCTTTGTGCAGGTTGGATAGGTTTCACCAAGCTCTTCACTCACTACCAGAAAATGGGCCTATGGCAACAGTTATTTTCGCAACGGTTTAACAACCGTTGCCATAGAACCTATATAGTAACGGTTACAACCGTTACAATAGCATTTAAGTGATATCAGCACACTTTAACTGTACAACCGTTGCAATTGTAAAAAAAACCGTTGCCATAGATTCATTTGGCGCAACGGTTATATAAACCGTCCCAATAAAATAAGGCGAAATACATACGGAGACACTTAAAGTTGGCACGATCTTTCATTTAGACACTTGAACTTAAGAGAGTTCCTATTGAGCACTTATACTACCCGAAACTTATTCCAATTAAGCACTTCTTGTTGAGTTGGCACAAAAAATGAATTTCACCCGATATAGGCGCGTGAAGACCCAAAAAAATAGATTTTTTCTTTTTTATTTCCTTCATTTTCTCCCTCAAAAACAAAACAAATCTGCGTCTCTTCACTGCCAGAATTCGGCAAGAGAAACTGGCGACCTCATCCTCTCCAAAAAAACAACGAGTTCCCCTCTTCTTCTCCCGTGCTGGTCACAGAAAAGATTCCAAAACCCTAGGAAAACGATCTGGGTTCCAACGAGCTCCCCTCTTAACAAGAGTTCAATGTTCTTCAATTTTTGATTTTTTAATTTTTATTATTGGATTTTAATTTTTCTTGTAAATCTTGGATTTGATTTAAGGTTGGAGAAGTCAAGAGCAGCAGCCGCATCCCTTTGTTGCAGAGAACTGCAATTAAATGAAATCCACCATTAATGGGTCTTTAAAAAGCTTGAAGGTTTAAAATGGGTTACTTGATTTGATGAAAGTTTGAGAAATTAATATTGGGGTTGTCTTCGGGTCGTCGTGGGAATGTTTAGCTGAAGTTATAACAAATTTGGTGGAGTTTCTCTTAAAAATTTGGATTAAAATCGTGCTTGGAACAAGAACATACATGAAAATTATGAAGAACACTAAGACCACTAATTATTTTATTTATTAAATAGATTTAACATAGTTTTTCCTTTTTTTTTTACTCAAAATAATATATGTCCTTTTATTATTCTTCATTCGCCACGTCAGCGGCGGATGCATTTCACAAACTTTGTAAGTTTGGGTGATTGTCAAATAAGTGCTCAATTGAAATAAGTTTCGGGTAGTATAAGTGCTCAATAGGAACTCTCTTAAGTTCAGGTGTCTAAATGAAAGATCATGCCAACTTTAAGTGTCTCCGTATGTATTCCGCCATAAAATAATCTACTAGAATGCGTTTATTATAAAAATTTCTATTGGAACAGTTATTTCCCCCCCCCCCCCATATTTTCCCCCTAATTTTGTTAAACCCGTCAAAACAACCCCTATTTATTTTATTTTTTAATAATTTTAATAATCAAAATATTTAATAAAATTTTTTTTTGCCCTTTCCATATGGGATACCCAATATCGTCGATACCTCCAATGCAATTAAACCCTCTTCTTCACTGACCCATCCCCATCTCACCGTTCCAAAAATCTTCTTCTTCTTCAAAAATGCCGATGCACTCATCTCTCTCTCTAAAAACTCCGATACAGCCATCTCTCTCTCCGATGCCATGAAAAACCCTCAATCCTCCATAGCAAAAAAACGCTCCAGAGCTCTTCTTTTCTTCAACAAAAAGCAGACCCCTCCTCCCACACCCAAAAAACTTAGCCATCATCCTCCATCGCACCAACTCTCTCACTTGCATCACACTCATACAAATATGAAGACTTACCCACTCATGTTTTTGAATATACATAGCTGAAACAAAAATTGGAAAAATTCATATGAAGATCTGAAAATCGCTAGCCTCAAAAAAATTTCAAAAGCTGTCAAAATTTGAGCTTGAGGCCTGAAATTTTCAGCTTTGGAATTCAAAGGAAAAAACACAAAAAAAAAATGGTTCTAAAAAGTGCATTCATTGCTGCTGATTTAAGGAGTTTTTCTTCACTATTTTCTGGGTTTCAATTTGGTTTTTCTGACTGAGAATCGGAGTCGAGTGCTGCTAATTCTGTGTTTAGTAGCTGAGCTCCAGCTTTCCCTTCACTTTATTTGGTTATTCAAGTTTGTCTCTATTGTTGTTTAGAGGTATTTATCTCGATCTTGAAAGGTAATGGTTGTTTGGATATCCGTGTGCTATAAATTTGCTGAAATTGCAATGATATGGTATGATGTTTGGTTAAAATCTGGTTCTCTGTTTCTTTTTTTTTCGGAATTAAACTTCTCTGCTGCATAGTTAACAAAGGATAAATTTAAGGTAAACAAGACTTATGAGTGTTGGTATACATGGGGAATATCTAAAGTGCACATATATGAAGATGTTCAACTTTTGAGATGTTTATTCGCTATTAAATCTTGTGAGTATTATTACTTGAGCAAAATGTTGTTTTTGTTCCTTTTTCTTTAATGTGTTCATAAAGTGATTAAAATATTCACCCAAATGTTAATATAATCAAGTAATAGTTCTCAAAAATTCTGGAGTTTTGTCTGTTGCCTCCTGGATCGTCTTTCTTGATGTGGAATCTTCTTATTGTTATAATATTACTTGACATCGTTTGCTAATCTGTTTTTATGTTGTTCGCACCACCCATACTGCTCCTTTTGAGGATCAAAGCCTAATATCAAGCAAATTGGCTGAGTCTCTACGATCTGCTTAGTGCTAAATAAGTAAACCCGGACCTTTTAAGAGTGCTATTTGCCCAAAGAACATGTACTAGTACATTCAAGTTTGTTGATATCATTTGTCTATACATGGTAGTCAATCACAAAAAATAATCAAGATTGAAGTTGTGTTTCACCAAAAGACTCAGAGACTTCTCCTCGTACACCTTCGATGCGTGTATTCAAAACGATCAAACTTGTGGTCCTAAACATTTTATTAGTTGAACTTCACAACTGACTTCTGTGAAGCTATCATTTCCAATTCGTATGTCAATTTGATGAAATTTTCTTTAGCATTTTGGAAGATCACTTGGAGGAGGTAGGATTGATTGATTAGAGCCTCTTCCATTTTCCACCAAAAATGCCATCTTTAATCCCCATGTTGTATGAACCTCCAAATGACAATGCAAAAACCAAACACCTACATATCAAAATTACATATTACAAACAAATGAAAGCCACTCTAAAAGGACAAAAAATTAACCATAAAATAAAAAGTAAAAAAGGAAAATTTACCAGGATTATCTGCTCGGAATCTAATGGCAGCCTATCCTGCAGTTGGTACACTCATAGTGTTTCTCTCAACAGGATCCACTAGGTTGAACTTATTTGGATCATTTTAGGATCATAATTTCCAACTCCTTTCCCAACTACAAAGAAATTAAATCCGTGTAGATGTGTTGGATGGCTCTCTGGTGCTATGATAGAAGGTCCTTGGAGCACTACCTGGGCAGTTGAATTAAATTCAACTTTGTAAACTTTTGTACCATTTTGAGTCTGCAAATTTGTTGGTGGAGTGCCAGTATAGTTGAAAGGTATTGTTGGATTTCCAGGGAAATCCGCGGTGTAGACACCACTTATGTTATAGTAATGTGCTTGGAGGATAGCAGTAGTAGGCATGACGAAGCTAACGTTATTGATAGCTGCCACAACTCTGCTTCCATTTTGCCATGTAGAACAAGGATTAACACCAATACCCATAGTTTGAAGCAACGAATGATCGATTGTCAATGGGACATTAGCAGGGTATTTTTTCGAGTTCAGGCTCCTTAGGGAGTCTACAAAAATGTTGGTTACTGGGGTATCATTTCGAGATGGAATGGTAGTGAGAGCAGTAGGGGAAAGTGCATCGGTTCCTTGCTAGTGGACCGTTCCGGTTGCAGTTAGATTATCAGTGGCTACTATGGTGTCCATAAAAGGAGAAACGGCTATTAAATACTTGTCAGCACTCTGATCAGCATTCAGTATGGCGTTTGTCGTCTGTCCTGGAGCGATGAAAATGGTGTCGGTCTTGAAGGGTTTAACGCACAATGCATCGACATCAACAGCAGTCAAATTGTGCCCTGCAATCTTGAAAAAGAGCTCTTCATTCAACGCTGCATTAATAATACGGAGCAAGTAGGTCTTGCCACTCTCCACATGTAGGGTGTAACCTGCATCTTACCCATAATCCCGATCAGCAGATATCATTTTGATCCTTCATCAGGCCATTAACTGCATATAATATTTTATTTTTGGTACATAATAACATCATAGTTTGATCTTGATACAATGGAAAGCTGCCTGAATAGTTTGTATGTTCTCCAGTATGATTTTCCTGAATTTTCTTGCATGGCATTATTTGAAAAGAGGAATATCTCTAAATTTATTTGATTAGCATAAACAAGACTAGGTAAAGTACCCTTTGAAGAACAATTTGGTGCAGGTCCAGGATGACCATTGATGGTGTGAGCATCTGATACATTGGGAGCCACTCCCATTTTCATGGCTTGATTGATTACTGCCTCAACATCTGAATTCCACCATTCTCCTGCAATTCAAGACTTCCATTAGAAAAAACAACTACATTGTCTCTGATGTTTAAATCTATAGCATGGATCTTCCCCTTTGCCAGTTGATATGTGCATGCCAAAGTAGGGTACATCATTCCATGCCTGCAATTTCCCCATTATGAATTTAGCATCACATTACGACCTTCTTGTTTGTTTATGTCATATTTATATGATCCACGATAAAGTCAGTTGTTTTTTCCCATCTAAGTTGGCTAAAATAGTTGATTTATCATACCAATGGATGGTAACATTGTCTTGGACATCGTTGACAATCCTTACAAGCACTGTATCATCTTCTCTAGCATAGAGAGTTGGCCCCGGAAATTTTCCATTTACAGTTATAATGGGCTTAGTTGCACACAATCTTGTTGCAGTTTTCTTCACCACCTACATAAAGTAGAGCATAATGATGAAAATTTATCTTTATGCCCAAATTTTAAGTTTGAATTTCCTAGTTTAACAGAGTATGGTAATTAGTAAGATACATTAATAATATGTTATATAGTGCACTTACAGTGAACTTGTAATGACGAACAATCGACTCCACAAATGCAGGAAAAAATGAAGTTGCAAGAGCCACCAGAACAACAGCTCGAATCAAAGATGCCATGTTTTCTTCTGTGTTTCTCTAAGTGTCACACAGAAAATTGACCAAGATTACATTATAAAGGAATAGAGTATATTGATGCTACGTCATTTTACCTGATTAGGTGAGTGAACAAGTCCAGGTATGCACATTTTGCCTCAAATTTTTCTTGCATATTACATAAAGTAGTCTTTTGATCTTTGAATCCATGCTCCTTTGGCATATACGGGATCACTTATTCTTCTTTGAAATCATACCATCACAGAGTACGTATTCCGGCACATATCATTTGTCTGTTCTTAGTTATTGACTCAATTTTTTATATTTTCTAATTTAAAATTGACTCAATTTGGTCTTGTAGGTTGAAATGGAAAGAATACAATCAACACAAGAAAGTACTGAAAATGGCAGTCAATCAGTTGACGCGTATACATCAGTCATGGGACCTGAGCATCCAGGTCGCCTAAGATTGTATGGACGTGGGGTTACCAAAATGGCCTTAAAAAGAAAAGTGGGAGATTTTGGACCATCTTCAAGTTCTACTGATGAGATGCAGCAAAAATTGGAGGAAATGGAGGAAAGGATGCAGCAAAGAATGCAAGAAAAGGTCAACACACATGATTGGGTTAGCAGATTCATATACATTTTTAGAGGTAAAGGCAGTTGGTGCGCCCGCAACTGACTTCTCCTCACATGTCCACCTCTAGCCAAATGTATGCCTTTTCTGCTCATGATTGTTTTTACTGTTTTTTTTGTAGAAATTTATGGAAGATGAATTGTTACTTGGAGAGAAATTTCAAAGAAGAGTCCTTGTTATTTTGGCTTTCACACCCTAATCTGCAAAAAAAAACCTTTTGATCGTAATATAGAGCAGCTATTGTCCAAACTTAAGGTGAAATGGATAGTCATAAGTGTGCGAAATAAGGCGTTACCTCTGTTTTGGAGTCTACTGTTTTCTTCAAATGGAAATGCATTTCCAACTTAATATATCATCTGTAAAGGATTCAAGTCAAATTTTCTCCTGTTAACATTAAATGTTTCCTTTTCTTTGTTTGCTCCATGCTGTTTTGATACAAAAGTAACTTGTTCCAGGTACACGTGAGACTCGACTAAATTGTGCAAGCCAAAATCTTCTGTTTCTAGTGTAAATGCAGTGTGGTTTAGGAGATGAGGTATGGATTTCTGTCATTGTCTAAATCACACAAGTAATTTCATATTCTGCTTGACACTACCGACTTGTCCAGATTGCAGGAAGCCCATACTTAATGGACTCTATTCCCAGCAGCAGTGATAAGAAAACTTTGAAGAGGTGGTTTTTCATTGACAAAAGGGTCGGTTAAAAGATTCGGTACTCTTATACATCCAATAGTAAAAAGTCCCAACTGTATAGCTGTCAATAGCAAAGTCAATATCAGCCAAATCCATATTGTTTCAATGGACTTGAATTGGACAAACGCCTCTCCAGTTCTAACAGATCCTTCGCCATTGAACAAGTCCAGATTGGGGATCCATTCTAGTTTGTTGCCTTACTCACAATCTGGGCCCTCATTCTCCACTAGCGTGCTAACAATTCCTAGAAAAAAGCCAGCGAAGCTTGATGATGTTCGGTCCAACGGTTGGCTCGACGCAATGATGTCTTCTTCACCTCCTAGGAAGAAGATTTTGAAGGAAGTAAACATTGGTGTTTCTTCCGATGATGCTGATGTTACTTACCTCTCTTGGGAGGTATGTTGGGAGCCGGCGCGCGCCATTGCGGGCGAACCGGAGGCTGAGTGTATGTCTGGGCTTGGTGTATGGAGAAATGTGGTTCTCGAGGTGGATAGTAGTGTTGTGATGGGCTGTATGGGTAGTTTTGCCTGTGGGCCTGGGTTGGTTGTAGTGGGGTTTGCCAGACCTGGGCCAACTGCTTGCCTCAATCGTGGCAATTTCTTCTTTCTTCCTTCTTCCCAGCGCACCTCCTGTGCCGCTCTGAATAGCCTGGGTCGTGGCCTTGAGTGCCGAGTAATTCAGGATTTTGTCAGACCTTAGACCCTCCTCTATCATGACCCCTATCTTTACTACCTCGTTGAAGGATTTTCCAACCGTCGTCCCCAAGTGACCAAAGTAGGTTGGATCCAGTGTTTGCAAGAAGTAGTCCACTATTTCTCCCTCTCTCATGGGAGGATCCACTCTAGCTGCTTGTTCTCTCCAGCGGAACCCGTACTCGCGAAAACTTTCCCCGGGCTTCTTCCCGGTCCTCAATAATGTGAGACGGTCAGGGACTATCTCGAGATTGTATTGGAAATGACCTGCGAAAGCCTGCGCCAGGTCATCCCAAGTGTACCATCTGCTGGAATCCTGCCTGGTATACCATTCTAGCGCAGATCCGCTCAGACTTTGGCCGAAATAAGCTATCAGCAGCTCATCTTTGCCGCCTGCCCCTCTCATTTTGCTACAGAATCCCCGCAAATGCGCCATGGGATCACCGTGCCCTTCATATAAATCAAACTTAGGCATCTTGAACCCAGCCGAGAGTTGGACGTCCGGGAAAGGGCATAGATCTTTGTAGGCCACGCTGACCTGGTTGCCCAATTCGTGCAGGTTCCTGAAGGACTGCTCCAGGCTTTTGAACTTCCTTAATACCTCATCTTGTTCTGGTGCTTTAACCGGCTTTTCAATCTCTGCCGGTACCTCCAAGTGTGGATTGTAGGTGTGTGGTTCGGGGGCATGGAATGTAGGCTCAGGGGGGTAGTATTGCGTATCGGGAGCCTGAAACAATGGCTCGCTGGTCGTTCTCTGCAGGGTGGATAATGTGGGTCCTGCAAAAGTGGGAACATTTGGTGTTGGGAGAGGTTGATGCGGTGGTGGAGCTTGGGAATCGTGGGGGCTTCTTTCTTGATGATAACGGGGATTTGTGAGGCTTGTTGAAGGACCGGAGTGATGGTATTCCGGCATGCGCCCCAGTGGCTCAGGGTTCTTTTGTGCTTTGGCTAAAGCTAGCTGCATTGCATTCATCTCTAGTCCCATCCTTTCAATCTTTTCCATCGCTTCTTTTAACAATTGGCTCATCGGCCTTTCTCTCTCGGTACTATTCTCTGAAGTAGTCATGCTTGTTGCTACTGGTCCTTTGGATCTGGTTTGGTAAGGGTGTGTTGCCAGAATTCTTTAACAACTAACTGTCTGGATGCAGACAACAACAAACTTTGTTAGCGTTAGAGGTTAACAGATTTGATAACAACACATCGAGGATGCAATGCTCCTAGGCAGTTAACCGTTTCTAACATGCTTTGCTTCAAACAACATGCGTCATCCCGACTTGCTCATTTGTCCTTTTAAAGCACTTTGGGAAACCCTGTATTTTATTTTATTCTTGTATTCTTTTTTTCTTCCTTTCTTTCTTTATTAAAGGCGGTCGAATCTTATGGGGATTGCCTACGTATCACGTCCCCGCGCGAATCAGACCAGGCGTAGTTCTGCCATAAAGTAAAGAAACACAAAATTCTTTTGGAATTATTAAATTCATTCTCAAAATTTTGCTATTACAAATTACTTCAAACAAGGAACAACAATAGTACAGACTCCACAGTTCTTAACCCGATTTGACTAAAAGAAAAGAAAACAACATATGGGAAAGCAACAAAGCCAAATAAACAGGACTTGACCAAAGATTAATTTTCCAACTTAGGGGCCCGCGAGGCATCATTCGGCCCTTCCGCGGACCTTGGTGTGAGGTCTCTCTGCAAGCTTTTCAACTAGTTCATAATCCGGTGGACGCAGCCCATGATGGAAACAAGGAGTGTCTTCCGAGGTATTTGCTCACATGCTAGACATTTCATGTAGATATAATGCCCAATTTCGTCGATCCTTCCTCGAATGTTGTCCCTTTCAACAAACAATTGCCTGATTCGTCGGTTCTTCAATCCCAGTGCTTGAGCATTGTCGGCAAGTGGATCCTGGAACATCTCCATTTGTCTTTCCATGCAGGCCATTGCATCATAACAATGTCTTCTGTCGGCCTGGGCATCTCGTGCTTGTTTGAGGACCCGATCATGAAGAGTGGAGTTTGTTTTCCTTAGTATCCCGATGCTCATTTCATAATCCCTTGTGACCTGTCGCAGACGCTGCCTCCGGGCCATTGTGCATTTTGCCCATCTGACCTTCATCCTTGCTACGCAAGCTTCTGATTGTTCTAATTTTTCTTGGCTTTGGATGACCTGATTTCTCAAACTTGCTATCAATCTTTCGTCGGAGCGACGTTTCTGTCGGTCGATGTTACTCTTACTGGCTTGGCGGATGCGGGCCTTTAGTATCTGCTTTTCTCGGGCTAACTTGTTCTTCTCAACCCGCTCGGAGGCGATTTGCACGTTGTTCTCAAATACAAGCCTTTCAACTTGTTGTTTTAGCTTCCCGATTTCAGCCCGGTAGCCTTCCTCTCTTTTTAACCAGCCCCATTGTGCATGTGATGATTCCTCAAAGTCTTGGATGTGAGCTCTCTTAGTTGGTCTCTGGTGCTCAAGCTCTCTTCGGTACCACGTGAGGTATTTTGGCGACACTTCGCCCTTGGCCCTGTCTCGTACACAAGTATCTACCTTCAGGGTTTGACATTCATTCCAGATTCGCCGAACGACCGCCTCAGGGAACTGCCCACCAGGCCCGATTTCGATCACCTGACTACTGAGATCCTCTTCTTTTGGGATTATTTGGTATCGTCCCAACTGTCTCAATACTTTGTATGGTGCGTAGGGCTGGATACTTTGGAGACCCATCAACAGTAAATAAGATTTGGTGGCTGACATGTGTATGACTTCCTCTACGGGTAGCCATTCGAATGCCCACTCTATCTGGTTTGCTGAAATAGAGCGCAGTAGCGTGACCCATTCGGCGACCCCTTCCGGTAATCTGAAACCGTCGATCCTGGTGGGAAACTCTTCTATACAAGTCTTTTGTGATGACCCATATTTCAGCAATTGAGGGCGATGACATAGATGCTCTATCATCCATATTTGCACTAGTATGTTACATCCTTCGAAGAAAACCCCTCCGGTTTTGCAAATAGTGAGTGAGCGGAAAATATCTGCTATTATCATTGGTGCTAGAGTGCTGTTTTCTTGCTTGAGCAAAGTGCTGACGACCCCAGCGATTTGTATGTTAATTTTCCCATCCTTTCTAGGGAATACCAGAAAACCTAGAAAGGCTATCATGAAAGCAATACATCTATTCCATTCCCATTTCAAACGGCTTTCCCCACTGCAAATCTTATTCTCGGGATCGTTGAACCCTCCCAGATGACCGTACCTGTCGTACAGAAATGCAAAACTACAAAACCCTTTTGATAACTCTGGGTTATGTACCGTTCTACGGATCTTTACGATGTCCAGGAATTTGTGTATGGTTACGGTCCTTGGTGCAATGAGATACTGCTCTTTCATAGGGATGTTAGGACATCCAATGTACCCTGCCAACTCCTCCAGTGTCGGGGTGAGTTCGAAATCTGAGAAGTGAAATACGTTGTGAGCCGAGTCCCAAAATGAAATTAGAGCCCTGATAACGTCCCCTCGTGGATCGATGTCCAGCAATCCAACCAAATTTCCCAATTATATTTTGTCCGTATCTTGCCCTGATCGTCCCAAGTCGTTCCACCACATGCGTAAGCCCAGAGGAACTTTGTTTATAATGGCCTCAGATGAACTCCTACTTGTGCTCATTCTGCACATTTATTAAGGTGATTTTAGACAAGGAATTTTTTTTTATTTTTTTATTTTGACTCCAAATATTTTTTTTTTGAAAGAAATAATATGTGTATATACATACATGGGTATATATATTTTTTGAAAGAAATAATATGTGTATATACATACATGGGTATATATATATATATATAATTATTGGTAAAACAAAATCGGGGAGTTGGACCCGATAAGGGTTGCCTACGTATCCCACATCCGGTGGGAATCAAACCGACGTAGTTCGGGTAAGAAATTTATCTAAATCACGGGTTTTCTCAAAAATGAAAAATATTTGGACACTGTTTTTTGAAAATTCTTTTTTTTTTTCATTTTTTTGTTTTTTTTTATTTGTTTTCAAAATTCCTGTTATCACCCGCCAGTCAACATGCAAATTCGAAGCAAATTAAATGCGATAACAGGCAAAATGCCACATGATGGTCTCCCCTTTTTTGTTTCAGGTTGCTATTCCTAGACGGGCCCAACCCCTGTGTTGAGCCCCCTAAGTCAAATGCAACGTGATGCAAATAAGCGTTTTCCTACTAGGGATCCGGCATAAAGTTATGTTTTACTAAGCTTCAAACTGGGCTTTGTTCTAGACTTGACTTACACGAGCGGACAACTCGAGTCGAGGAGGGGGCTACATACCGGGGACCCGCGAGGTCGTCCGGCTTTGTAACTTATCCGAGCCTCTTTCTACTTGGGTATGACACTAACAGAATAAGGAGTCTCGACCAGCGAGCTTCTCCCCGGAGGTAAGAAGAGAAAGGTTTCGACACAATTTATATATACAGTCAAATAATATCAAAGAGGTAACACACATTATTTTGCACATGAAGCACATATCACATAAAAAATATCAGATAATAAATAAAGCCAAATAGAACAATTGTTCTAAGCTCGAATCTCTAACCCTGAACAAGAGGTTCTGGGTTATAATATAGGAATCCCCAGCGGAGTCGCCAGAGCTGTCACACCTCCTTTTTCCGTACCCGCGAGGGACAAGGGAGTTTTTCCAATTAAAGGACAATCGAAACGGGATTTATTTATTTATTTCAGAGTCGCCACTTGGGAGATTTAGGGTGTCCCAAGTCACCAATTTTAATCCCGAATCGAGGAAAATAATGACTCCATATTACAGTCTGCGTACCAGAAATCCGGATAAGGAATTCTGTTAACCCGGGAGAAAGTGTTAGGCATTCCCGAGTTCCGTGGTTCTAGCACGGTCGCTCAACTGTTATATTTGGCTTGATTATCTGATTTTTATACAAATATGAACTTATGTGCAAATTTTATCTTTTAACCGCTCTTATCATTAACTGTTATTTTTATCAAGAATTGCAACATCGGGGAAACACATCTCGACCCACGTCACAATCAATATACCCGTGGTTAGAGCTACGTTTTAACTCTGTTGAGATTGGAATTTGGGTCACATAAATGTGCACCCTAGTTTAGGAAGATAAATTATTAAAGGGCGTGCCTAACGTAACTAGCGTATTGTTATTTTGGGGAAGGCCGTAAAATTCGCTAAACGGCCCGTCCCGAATTCTAAGTGTTTTAATATATATACATTTAGAGGGCCCCTCAGCTTGTGCGTTCTTATTTGTCGAGGCTCATCTCGTCTTTATTTTAAAAGGATATCCTATAGCAGCTACATTTTCCTATTAAGTTTTGTCTCTAAAAAAAAAACAAAAGAAAATACCTCGATTAATTACATGCTGAAAAGGCGTAACTTATTAGTTATTGGTTTACGACTGACACAAACAAGGAATTGCAGCAGTGTTCTTACAAAGAGGGATTGCTTTTGTTCTCTATTATATTATTCAAGAAAAATTGAAACATGAGATTAACGCACAATAATATCGAAGCGGATTATTTTAGGTGAAGAGATTAGACATATTCGGCCTTATTCATTGAAGGGCATACGTATGAGGTTCAGTTAATTATTCCTTACATGCTTGATACTTGAAAACGAAGCAACTGAAACGAACCTATCTAACTTAATGTGATATTACTACATGTTTGACTACACGATTTTTCCTTTTTGCTATAACCCAGATTGCCTAGTGCATTCGAATTATGCATTACCAACTGATGAGTTAAGTTGAAGCTAATGCGATTACTGTATTTCATTTCAACAGACCCTATGTGAAACCATTGTTGGCCGAGTATCATTACTATCCAGCTAGCTTCTTTCTGATTTATATACAACAATAGATTACCACACTAAACTCCTTATGGACTGAAAACTGTTTTAATACATAGTTTGAAAGCCAGACTTTACATGTTGAACACACAAATATTCTAAACTACAAGCAACAAAATAAAGGTAACCATGCTAATGTTTAGACTACAACACTCCTTGTGCCCTTATTCAGCTCCAAACTCATCATTACATCAGTGAATTTAGAATGTGTACCTGGATGTTAGGACAATAAGAAGGGGAAGAGAAAAAGTATCAGCAGCAGGCAACCAAACAGCAACAACACAGCCACAACAATCAACAACAATGTCGCCAATAGTCCACAAACAACCAACAACAGTTTCAAACGACGAAACCCACAGTGGTCGAGCACCAAACAATCAATCCCAGAAACAGAGTAGTGATACAGTCGAGAAAACCAGAATATTTGATGCAATAGCAACAGAAATTCAATAACCACAAAAGCTCAGCAAACAACCAACACAGCTTCGATAATCAGTGAGACCAAGACTCAATCCACAACATATAGAAGCTCAGAATAGTAGTAATCCCAGTAGAAAACAAACAGAATCTCCTAATGGAATAGTAACAGCCCCAGTTAGAACAACTGACTTGGCCAAGACAGCTTAACCAACTTAATTTCTTATGCAGTTTTGGACAGTGTTTAGTTACAGTGTTCTGAAAATTTCTTTCTGTTTTTTTCTTTCAGTTTTTCTAACTCACAAAACCTCTCTCCAGACTAAAAATCCCCCCCTTTCTAATGGAAGGTCTGCCTCTTTTATAGCCTAACATCAGCACTTTACAGTCTGTTGGACAACTCAGAACCCCCCCTTTTCTGCTGTTTTTCCACTCATTTTTAAAAGTAGAAACCTCCCATGATATTCCCTGACAGCTCCTTTTAATCCACTTATTAAACTAAACAAAGGTTTGGGCAGGCTGCCAATGGCCTGACAGCCCATGCTGTCCCATTTGCTCTAATTATTAAAGCACTATGGTGCACATGCTATCCATTCAGAACTCAAACTGAACTGAAATCACAAACTAAACTATAAATGTTGCTGATTCAAACCAAACAAACATAGACAACACTCAGTTTCTAATTTGACTCAAACAAAGTTTCAGCAGGAAACAAATCAAATTGTTATCATTCAAACAGCCGAACTAATCAGTGACGTAAAACGAACTCGACTGTACTAATTGTGACACAGGACAAGCAATCAACCAAACAAAACAACACAAAACAAAGTGTAACAACGTTCTTGGCAATTTGCAACGATACAGGAAAACAAACGGGCATTATTGGTTTGACGAATACCAACTGAATTGAAATAAGCACACTACCATATGAACTTAACATAACAGAATAAACTAAACAAAAGGTCTTGTATAGATGGGGAGACAAACTGATAACAGAAATCCCAAGATCGGACAAACAAACCAAACATGCCAACAAATTAAACTAAAAATGGACAACAACAGGGACGAATGAGCAAACCTGAAAAGCCTCAAACATAGCTGACCCTAGGCCCGACTTGATTTGCCCGTTTGAAGTCGAACAAATCCTAACCGAGGTGTTCTCGACCAAGAACACTTCGATTAGGGTTCACTAGACCCCAAACTTGTCTAAATTCAAACAGACCCCACGAAATCTTTATGTTCTAGGGTTTGACTTTTCCAGATTTGTTTTTTTTTGGGATTTGTGGGTGGATTCGGACCAAACCAAGCATGGTTTGGTCACGAGGGATGTCAGGGGAGTATCTAGTGTGAATTTGGGGTAGATCGGTGTAGATCGAAGTCCTGCTCGAATCTTCAAATGAAGATTCGAGAACCTAGGGACTGATTCGAAGCAAAAGGACAACAAATCTATGTTCAGGGTGGTGAGGCGGTCCTATGGTGTTAAGGTGGGAGTCATCGGCGTCCATGCCGCCGGGATTAATGGTGAGGGGAAATGGGGCGGCTAGGGTTCCTAATGGGAGGTCTGGGTTCGTGTTTGGGGACGATGGAAGGGGGGGTGGGGGGGGTGTTCGTATAGGGGGCTGGGTAATAGGTTAGGCTTATATATGTAATGGGCAATTAGATCCTGGCCGTTGGATGAATCAAGATTGATGGCCAGGATCTTTCACTTAATACGGAACGACACCGTTTGGCCTTGGTTGGGGGTCGGTTCGAACTGGTTACTGGGTCGGGTTTGGAAACGGGTTACTGAAAGGGATCCTGGGCCGTTGGATTGGCCTGGATGGATGGCTCAGATCAGATGGCCCATACGGCGTCGTTTTGGGGTTGTGCCTGGGTAGGCCTGGTTTGGACTGGATCTTTGTTTTGATTTTGGGCCTCATTTTGGAGCCCAATCTGATTTTCCACAGCTTTTTTTTCTTCAATTAACAAAATTAAACTAAAACTCCTAAATAAATTGCAAAAATTAAATACAATTACACCATATTGGTTATCACCTATAGTAATTAGCACACAATTTTAACATTAAATAAAAATCACTCAATGACAAAACACTTACGCATATATTTTTGAGTTTCTTATTTTTTCTTTTTGGAGTAATTCCCATGAAGTAAAAATCACATGCTTACACTACCAAGCTATTCTATTTCTTTGATTCCTTTCCGAATTACCCTCAAGTCGACACTATTACTTGACGTACACCATGAACGTTACCCAAAGCTAACTACTAGAGTTCCCAACATAAAACCACATGACCCTAAGGCCCATAAGCCACTGTATTCTTCTTAAGCACCCCCGCAAATATCGCAACTGAAACGCGCACTTTGAAAGTACCTTATGTGAATTTAAAATCGTTCTCTTACCTCCCTTACACTGGAATGTAGAACCCGGAGTCGTAGAGAATTACCACAAGTTTCAATACCATCAAATACAAATAATTGATTCTAGCAGTATACGAATCCGAAAATTTTTCTATTGCTACATATACATTTCTGAATCCATAAGAATTCTTTCAAGAGTCATCTACTCAGCTCAAATCTAAATTGCACTGCCTAAACAAGCCAAATGACACATGTCCTATTAGTACAACAACACTCAAGGGAGTAACCCTTCCTTAATGCCACTAGTCGCATTCATGTTCCATGCGCATTACATTCTTCACAATTAATAACTTAATCATCCCATGATTTTAATATACTCATAAAGCGCAATATGACTCGTATTTAGGAATTTCATTATTCTAGTCTTCCCCGGTCTCAACCTCTGCAGGTCATAACTAACCCACGAGTATGTTTCGAACCAAAACCTAAATTTAATATATAACTATCAAAATCGAATTGTCAATAGCAAGCTCCCCCACTTGGCTCAAAGCCATAGATCAAAACATTAAATAATTTTCTATACCCATATTCATTTACTGTCATAACACCGTAGTGAGACTTAACTAAATTCTTCACAAGCTCATGCAACACAACCTAAATGGTTTCTCAAATCGTCCATAAAGCTCACCTTCATTCTAGTGACAGTCAGGTCAACTTTCTTGACTAATTCAAATTCAAATCCCAATACCACTACCCTACCGGTAGTAAAGAAAAAACAATTCTCCACACAATATTGTAAGGATCACACATATGTAGTTTACCTCGCAGGTGATAACCCACCTGTTTAGCTTCAAGCTGGTACCTCTCTATGACCTTTCACAGCCACAACTATTAGGCCATTAATTAATCTTTATGAGTTTGGACTCATCAACAAGACATGAAAATTTTAATTTGTCCCACAATTTCACAACATTAAAGATCCTTCAACACATTCATAACTCGAGACTCTACGTCAAAATCGAGACAGGAGTCATATACTCAAAAGTCCCCTTTTTTTCTTTCACTTTCAAACCATCTAAACACATCCCGTAGTCATCTCGTACTCATTATATCGCAATTCAACCGCTCATCGAGCCACATATTTCAACTCATAAGGACACCACCGGACATATAAGCTTAATACACATGTTGTTACAACTGAAACTACCAAGCGTAAGCTGCGGTCTACACCTGGCCTCAAGTCCTCCATACTGGACCATTACCGAAACACAAATTACACATCTCGAATCTCATTCATGGAATTACAAGCCTTCAATGCACAATTGATACCGAGCACTCACATGCACACATGCATGCATGTAAGGAATTCAAAGAATTACATTTCAAAGCTGAATCAATTCCGCACGATAAGGAAAGAAAGATGGGAAGTTTATCCTAAATGCCCTGTAGCCTCTCGAAGATAGGTATGGACGTCATCATACCGATCCCAAGACTCTAATAGACACTTGGTCATGACTTGTAGAACCTATGAACCTAGAGCTCTGATACCAATCCGTCATGACCCAAAATCCAACTAGTCGTGATGGCGCCTAACCCATCCTGCTAGGTAAGCCAACTCATCAAGTCCAATACAAATATAACATACTGAGAAAAAATAAATGATATCTTATACACTTCCCAAGGACTGGTAGTACAAATCATGAGCTTCTAAGAGTAGAATTTACAAAACTGATATAAAACAAATGCATCTTCTGTTTGAAAAGTTACATAAATAAAGTTTAATGAATCTAAGGCTACCATGAACAAGAGGCAGCTACAACAGGGACGCCGGTACATTTTTCCAAGTCAGCTCCCATCGAACACAGCAATGTCGACATCCAAAATCTGCACGCAATGTGTAGGAAGTGTAGTATGAGTACAATCGACCACATGTACTCAAAAAGTAACAAACCTAAACTTAGGTTGAAAGTAGTGACAAGCTTGTACCAAGGTCAGAGTCCACACCAATATCCAGTAACATCTTATAACAATATAATTAAGCAGCACAAAGAATAATTTAATAATAAAATGCTCAAGCTCATTCACAGTTCAAGAAAAATAAACCTTTTCTTTTCAAGTATAACAGTAAAGCTCAATTCTTTTCACTGAAATTACCAAAATATAAGTAAGTCTGAAAATTGTGAATTTTTCCATAAAACCTTTCAACAAGTAAACATTTAATTTTCAGATAGCATGAGGAAAGTACATCTCTATGCCTACATGTCAAGATACATGCAAAATCATGAATGTCACCAAAATCAGGCGGCAAAAAGAAATGCAACTCTAAGCATATATCTCAAGTACACATGCCAAAATGCAATGCCTCTCAATAATGAACTCACGTACTCACACTCTCAATCACTCAGCACCGAAGAGTACTTGTCCAAATTCTCTCTCTAAACTTGGGCGCCTCTCTTGTTCTTGGCAGCCATGGCTGCGTTGAGCTCTCCCCAGCCTTTGGCTGTGGGAGAGACAAATCAAAACACTACTGAAACTATAACAAATTCCAAATCAACACAGTCCTATGCAACACAACTTCAACAAAACAGTGTATCCAGAGTTGAGTTAATTCTTGTTGCTGTTGTGCATGGAGATCCAACGATTGAGTTCACCATGGACCAGGTTAATGAATTTACAAGAGAAGAGGGACTACATCAGGCTGTCGTGATGAAATTTTCATACGGTAAACCAAAATTACAAGATATCAGAAAGAATCTGCCAGCGCAATTCGATATTCAAGGTTGATGTAATATTGGACTGTTGGAATATCGTCATCTGCTGATCCGTTTTGATTTATTCAACGACTTTGTTAAATTCTTGTCAAGGTCGACTGGATATATGAAATCAAAAGGTGATGAATTTTTCTTTAGAACTTTTCCATGGTCACTAGGATTTAATCCGAGGGAAGAAACTTCAATGGCAGTCGTGTGGATTTCCTTCCCAGGTTTGCCTCCAAATCTCTTTGCTAAGACCTAGTGCAGCTAGAGTTAAAGTGATCCTTGATCTTATGGACAAACATCCAAAAAAAGTTAAAATTGTTATGACAGATAGAGTTACTGGAAAATCCATTGTGCATGAACAAGAAATTGTTTATGATAATCTTCCAAGCTATTGCACGTACTGCAAACATCAAGGGCACAAAGAAATTTCGTGTCGAGTGAGGCAGAGACAAATTGAAGAGGAGGCTGCTGAAGTAGATACAACAGATGAGATTACTCTGCCTGCAACTGCCACAAGACTTCATGAAGCTGTATCAAACAGTGGGGCAAGACAAATTCAATCTACTGTTGCCAATGATTCTCATGATGTAGCTGTAGATGCGCATGGTGGTGTACATAATCCAGTTGTAGCAACAATGGTGGAAAAGGAAAGAATTGGCATCGACAGAGATGATACAGCTGGAAAGGAATACCATAATATTGTTGTGGGTTCACTTGGTCATGATGGTAGCTTTGTGCACCACATGGGACAAGGGGGTCGTGTTTTTGAAGAATCTGCTTTTAATGAGGGCTCATCAAGTCAAAAAAGTTACGGTATTGGTGTGCAACAAAGAAATAACAAGCATGTGGGTCAGTATAGGCGTGTAATTGATATTGTGGGATCACTTGCACATGATGATAATGGTAACACTCAGCAAATATTTGAAATGAATAAGGACATGGCCGAAATAATTGACAAACAAGAGGGCCATGGTAACATGGAAAAAGAAAAGGTGAAAGGCAAAAGTGACGTTAATTTGAACATGCCTGTGGGCCATTTGGATTTGCTAATTGAAAAGCAAGATGGAATGGATCTGCTACATGTTCTATGGGAAAGAATGCTGCCGAAAAATTCAAACATGTGGGCCATTTTGGTCTTGAGAAAGAAAAGGATCAAGAACAATTAAAGGAAAAGTGTGTGGGCCATGATGGCCGAAATATTGATAAAATGGAAAAGCTGGTCGGAAAAATTGACAAACATGAGGGACATGAGGGCCATGATGCGGGCCAAGGTGATTTTGAAAAAAAGAAGCATTTTGCAGCTGTTTCAACGTTGAATGAGGCAGCTGGAAATATTCACGCGGCTACAGGATGTAACGCACAGTTTCAAAAGGTCCACTCAAAGGAGTTAATAATACAATTCCTACAGTTTCAACTGATGAAGTGCAAAATGCTTCTGCTATTGCTACTACACATGGAGTACAACAAAAAAAAAACTACTGCTATTGCAAAAAGCTTCTGCTATTGCAAAATGATCGTGCAACTGATGGAAATGATGTGCAATTCCAATCAAATTTCCAGCACAATTCTGGAACTGATGTGCAACATGCCAATCAACAAGGTATGTCAAGTGTAATAGTTGCTAAAAGCAAGTCATGGGCTGATCGAGTTGAAGAGCAGGAAGATGATCCTGCTATTGTTCATTCCAACCAGCAGCAAATTGTAGGAACTATTGATCCAAACAATGAAGTGCATTTTCATACCAGTGCAATCATCTCAGTAGAAGAAAGAAAACTATTGGATTCTATGGAGGGAAACAATGTGGTGTCTCGAGACGATCGAGGTTACGAAAGTAATGAAGAATTGAGCACACTAGAGGAAGTAGGATCCAGTAGTAACCTTAATGTCACAAATAATGTTTTTATCCATAACTCTAGGCAGCTACTCATCAATTCTGGGCAGAAACAAATGAGATTGAGCAGTACAACAGATTTGTTATCTCATGATAGACAACTGTTGGATGCAATGCTAAATGCAGATCCTTTTGACATCTTGGGTCGTGATCCTTATAGCGTTAACCGTGGGAATAGAAGCAGGAATGAGGTATATAGACAACAACAAAGCAAGCCAAGCTATGTTAAATCACAAGATGAACCAAACTTGGATGCACAAGGTGTTGTAGACATGCCAAATCAACGAACATCAGACAACGATACAGTTGTAGAAGGTGAAGTAATTGAAGGGCCGCCACAAAGCGTCAAAACAATCCCAATTAATGCTACAGAGGAACAAAAGTCACATACAAAGGAAAAGAGCAGGGACGACAATGTTAGGCGACCTCCAATGAGAAATGCCAAGCTTAAGCAGGCCGCCCCAACTACATCAACAAAGTCCAAACGATCTAAAAAGAAATCATGAATTTTGAATACTTCTTGAAGAATTGGGACAGTGTTGATAAAGAATTACAAATTGAAGAAATTACAAGGATCGACAAAAAGGGACATCATTTTAACTCTTTCATCATTTTAATCTGCCACTTTATTAGTATCCTCATATGTAATCTCATCACAGAGTATGTTATAAACTCTGTGATGATCATAGCTTATTTGGTCCTTTCAAGTTCTTGCTAGTAGTGAGGTTTAGAAGCCTCAATAGGATTAGTACGGTAAGGTTAGCCCGATTTTTTTTGTTATATGGGTAACAACTCCGGTGCTATTGTCCCCCTTATTTGTATTTCTCCTAATTGTTGTAATTTTCTTTTCTGTTATTAATGAAAAACTAGCCCTAGGCTCTGCCTAGTGGATTTCCAAAAAAAAAAAATCACTCAGCACTGTACTATACTCGTTGCGGCGTGCAACCTGATCTATTTATTTATAGTCGACTGCGCTCGCTGGGGGTGTGCAGACTCCGGAGGGGCTCCTACAGCCCAAGCGCTAAAATCTGCACGGACAACTCACGTGCTAAAGTATCAATATCAATATTTGCACGGACAACTCACGTGCTGCACGGACAACTCACGTGCTATAGTATCAATATCTCACAAACCGGCCCTCGGCCTCACTCAGTCATCAATCTCTCCAGTCTCACTCACGGGTTCACAATGTCATGAAACTAGCCCGACAACAATGATATGATGTGCCAATAAATAACAACTGAGACTGAGATATGATATGAATGCATGAATGTGACTGAGTACGGTATATCATGAATTCAATGAGATGACAGCAAGAAACAACCACTATGGGTCCCAACAATATCGGCATAAAGCCTAGACATGATATCTAGCATGATGTACAGCTCAATTTACTTATCACATGGTGAAAACATAGATATCAATAAGGTAGGACCACTACACAATGTCCTAGAAACAACAGAGTTTCACAAGGTGCACGCCCACACGCCCGTCACCTAGCATGTGCGTCACCTCAACATCAATCACATAACACATAATTCGGGGTTTCATACCCTCAGCACTAAGTTTAAAAGAGTTACTTATCTTGAGCAAGCCGACTCCAACGCCGAGTAAGCTAACAATACTCCAGAAATTCCATTATATGTGTATCAACCTTTGAACGCCTTCCAATCTCCTCAATTCCAAGACAAACGATTCAAAACTAGTCAAACATCGTGCAAAATTAATCAAAACATACTCCAATCTTACAATTTAACAATTTATGAAAATTCTCAACTCCGCTCAAAAATTTGATAGTGGGGCCCACGTCTCAAAATTCGACAAACTTACAAAATCCGACAACCCATTCGATTACGAGTCCAACCATACTAATTTTACTTAAATCCGACTATGGATCGATATTCAAATCTTGAAAATTCATTTTATGAAATTTTAGAAAATTCCTCCATTTCTGTTGAAATATCAATAATCTAATCCCAGAAATGAAGATTAATTCATGGAATATAATTACAAGGGAGTTAAGAATACTTACCCCAAGTTTTGTGGTGAAGTTTGCCTCTGAAAATCGCCCAAACCGAGCTCCATAGCTCCAAATGTGTAAAAATAACCGAAACCCCCATTTTATAGCATTTTGCTATTCGGGCGCCACAGGTGGCGCCGGGCACTGCCTGTGGCGCTGGTTCCAGTAGCTAAAACAATCCCGACGCTAGGGATAGCGCCCAACGCTACCCTGGGCGCTGGCGATGGGAAATTATTTTTTTCCGACACGAAAATGGGCATAACTCTCTCATACGATGTCCGAATTCGACGATTCTTTTTGCTATGGCTCCGAAATTTCGATACGGATCTAACGCTTCAGTCAAAACAGAATTTGAAACTTATTTGCTTAATGTGATACCACTTATTCTTGAAGAAACGCATTGAAACGTTCTTGAAATGCCCAAATCCAACTCCGTTACCCATCCGAAATTCACCCGAGATCCTCCGGACCTCAACCAATTATACCAACAAGTCCTAAGACATCATACGAACTTAGTTAATGTATCAAATCACAACAAACCCCAATAAAACACAGATCACACTCCAAATTCAAGCTTCACAGAAACTATTCCAACTTCTACATTTGATGCCAAAACCTATCAAATCAATCCGGAATGGCATCAAATTTTGCACACAAGTCATAAATGACATAACAAAGCTATTCCAATTTTTAGAATTGAATTTCGATCCCGATATCAAAAAGTCAACTCTCGGTCAAACTTCCGAATTTCATTTTTTTCTAACTTTTGCCAAAATGCTTCAATTTATTCTACGTTCTTCGAAATAAATATCCAAACACACTCCTAAGTCCAAAATCATCATATAGAGCCATTTAAACCATTAAAACTCCATTCCGGAGTCGTTTACACAAAAGTCAAACTCCGGTCAACTCTTTAAACTTAAGCTTTGAACTCTAAATTTCATTCTTTCAAAACTAACTCCGAAATAACTGAAAATCAAAACTGACAATTCACACAAGTCATAATACATCATAGGAGGATATTTAAGGCTAAAAATAGTTGAAAGGAGTGTAAATGTCCGAAACGACCGGTGGGGTCGTTACAATATAGTTCTTCTCCTACACGGATTAAGGATCCGTTCTTACCTCTAGAAGAGGATGATGGGTTCTTTGGTCCTAATATACCCAAGTCTCTGTATTGTACTCTTTTTCCCTTGCTTAGGTTTTTTCCCACTGGGTTTTTCCTGGTAAGGTTTTTAATGAGGCAACTTGCAATGTATATTATTAGTGTACTCTTTTTTCTTGACTAGGATTTTTTCCCACGGGGTTTTCCTAGTAAGGTTTTAACGAGGCACATAATAATGAACATCCAGGGGGGAATGTTTTGAAAATATTATTGTGGATGTTCATTTATTACTCCGCTGTAGATAATCTTCCTAAAGAAGATTATCCATTTAGTACTCCATTGAAGCTGTCTACAAGCAGCTGATGCAGGCACGTTGCAAGCAACTCAATGAAATGACTTCTAGCAGCTTCTTGATTTGATGAGATTAATTTAAATCGATATGAAATAGTAGTGGATAATATTCTCTACAAATTCAACTTTTGAGAAGATGGTATAAAAGATTGGAATGCGGAGACTCAAATATTTGAAACAAGGTTTTCATCAGGGGGAGTAAATTACGCGATACACTCTTTTTTTCTTACTAGGGTTTTTTCCCAAGGGGTTTTCCTTACAGGTTTTTAATGAGGCACCTAGCAATGCGTATTACGAAATATGTGTACTATTTTTCCTTCACTAGGATTCTTTCCATGGGATTTTTTCCTAGCAAAGTTTTAATGAGGCACATTATCTTTTAATGAACATCCAAAGGGGGAGTATTATAAATATATATTATGGATGTTCATTTAGTACTCCATTGTAAATAAGCTTCCTGAAGAAACTTTTCCATATGGGACTCCGCCGTAAGTATGTTTATCTATTTGGTACTCTATTGGAAATAAGCCTCTTGAAGAAGCTTATCATTTCGGTACTCCATTATGGATAAATACTACCCTCGGTAGAAGATTATCTATATCTGGTACAGTAGCAGCTAACAAGCAACTTACAAGCAGCTTACATAGCAGTTTGCAGTAGCAGCTTACACAGCAACTTGCAGTAGCAGCTTACACGGCAGCTTGTAGTAGTCATTTACACAACAACTTCCTTTCTTCTATAAATAGAGGAGATTTCAGTTCATTATGTACATGAGTTTGGAAGTTGAATAATAAATCTCTCTCTCTCTCTCTTCTTGTCTTCAGTTTCTTTACTTTAAAGTCTTACGCTAAGCTGATATTGCTAGGAGTGTGTTCCTGAAAGGGAAGAAACTGCAAGAAAAATGAATAGGGTAACAAACACATATACATTTGTTTTCTCTGGGAAGAATAACAAGTTTTCTTCATCGAAAATAGAATGGAAAGTTTAGCAACATAACGCATGAATACACATATTCATCAGCGTGTTATAAAATAAAGACTTTAAAGTAAAGAAATCAAAGACAAGTAGAGAGAGAGATTTATTATTCAACTTCAAATTCATGTACATACTGAACTGAAATCTCCTCTATTTATAGAAGAAAGGAAGTTGTTGTGTAAGCTGCTACTGCAAGCTGCTGTGTAAGCTGCTACTGTACCAGATATAGATAATCTTCTACCAGGGGTAATATTTATCCTTAACGAAGTACTAAATGAACATCCATAATATATATTTATAACACTCCCCCTTGGATGTTCATTTAAAGGAAAATGTGGCTCATTAAAACCTTACTAGAAAAATCCCGTGGGAAAAAATCCTAGTAAAGCAAAAAGAGTACACATATTTAGTAATACGCATTGCTACGTGCCTCATTAAAAACCTTATAAGAAAAACCCTGTGGGAAAAAACCTTAGTAAGGAAAAAAGAGTGCATCGCGTATGAAAACCTTGTTTCAAATATTTGAGTCTCCGCATTCCAATCTTATATACCATCTTCTCAAAAGTTGAACTTGTAGAGAATATTATCCATCACTATTTCAGATCGATTTAAATTAATCTCATCAAATCAAGAAGCTGCTACAAGTAATTTCATTGAGTTGCTTGCAACCTGCCTGCATCTGTCACACCTCCTTTTTCTGTCCCCGCGAGGGGCGAAGGAGTTTTTTCCAATTAAAGGACAATCGAAACGGGATTTATTTATTTATATCAGAGTCGCCACTTGGGAGATTTAGAGTGTCCCAAGTCACCAATTTTAATCCCGAATCGAGGAAAAGAATGACTCTGTATTACAGTCTGCGAACCAGAAATCCGGATAACGAATTCTGTTAACCCGGGAGAAGGTATTAGGCATTCCCGAGTTCCGTGGTTCTAGCACGGTCGCTCAACTATTATATTTGGCTTATTTATCTGATTTTTCAAATATTTAAGAACTTATATGCAAATTTAGCTTTTAAAACCGCTTTATTATTTTATAAAGCCATTTTTACGTTATTTTCTTCTATTTTAATTATTTGACAATTTAATCAGTAATGAACATGCTTAAATATATACTACCTAATAATCAGGTTAAAGCAAAGCATTATTTAATACATCGCTACAATATGCCTAATTATGAAAAACGACGACGATTTACAGAATAATAATACATGAAATAACCTAAATGCAATTAATAAAAAACTAAATTAAAAATTAAAAATTCCATTCTTCATTTCAGCTTACAAAAGGCCAAAATTACAGTTGTGTACCTGGTATTGTCAATATAAGAAGAAGAAAGTCAGCCACGTAGTACGTAACACAACAACAATAATAATAACCAGCTATCCAGTCAACAGAAATCCCAGTGACAGATTTGAAAATCGAAATAAAATCCAGAAACACCGACAACAAACAACGGACAGAGACCAAGGAAATTTTCAGATTTGAAAGACTAACTAATGTTTAGGCCTTAATTTCTAAACCCGTATATCAGAATATTTATCAGGTGTGTACTACTCTCTCTTCTAATTTCCAGCTCTTTTTTTTTATTTGTTTTTTTTTCTTTTCTTTTTCTTTCATGAAAGTTTTAATATTTTTCGGAATTTTTCTTTCTCTCTTCAATATTCAGCTCTTTTTTTTTCTCTATGTCTCCTCCTTTTAAATCTGATCAAGCCTCTCCCTTTTATCCCCATCTTTCAACATTTTTAAAACATAAAAATCCATTATCTTCCCACTCAACCCCCTTTTAATCCCACTATCTAATGTTTTGTCCCCCACCTTATTAAACAAATACCCCATTATATCTTGTCCCCCATGCTTATATTAAATAAATGCATTAATCCCCACCATTATATCTTGTCCCCCCATTATTAATTACTTTAATATTATCTTAATTTTAATGGAAAGAACACTCAAAATAAATAATTATTCAGAATTTAAATTCCAAAAATACCCCTCTGCCCTTACCGAAAATAACCTTTTACCCCTGAACGTACTGCAAATTACCAAACTACCCCTATCAGCTATAACCAATTTACTTAATCAATTTCAACCAAAATATAGCAAATATGACCAATTTCTAACAATGTTCAACAACAAATTCAAACTAAATGATGAACAACAAAGAAACAACTAAAATTATCTTGATTGAACAACATTTTTAACAACAAACAAACCTACTTTCAGATTCAACAACAACAACAACAAACAAGTATATTCAGATTTCTAAATTCAATAATCATTTGAACTTAAAATTAAATCTAACAACATTACAACCAATAATTTCTATATTAAAACTAAACAAGATCATGAAGCAAACTGAAGAAATAATCATAAATGATAAACAACACACAAGAAAATCAAACTTATACTAATTTCGGATTCAAGAACAATCAAACAAAGTATGGACATAAATGAAAAGATTCAACAACAATAACAAGCAAGTTTTATTCAAATTCGAATTAAACTTGTATTAAGCTTAAACAAAACAAACAAACTTATTCAAATCACTAAACTTCAAATAATCAATTGATCTTTTAAAATTAAATCCAACAAAATTATAACAAAGATACATGATTCCAAAAAAATTAAAAACCAAAACATAACTTCACATTAAATTACTGAATTAAAAACGAACTTCAAACAAGATGAACACGAACTAAATCTATATTAACAACAAACAACGGATTCAAACGATTTAAACTAATACCTTTCTATATTAAACTAAATCCTCTTAAAATTAATAAAAACAAACTGAAAAATAATTTAATTGAATCTTTAACTTAAATCTATCAACAATATAATTAATCAAACTAACAATTTCTACAAAAAATAAACAAGAAAAACAAAACAACTGAATAAAAATCAAGAACAAGAATCAAACATCTAATGGTTTCATATCCGAAAAATATCAAACGAATTACGGACGGGAACGAAACTTAAACCAACTAACTGGATCGGAACGATGATGAACTCGAACGAAAACAAATCTGCCCGGAAACAAATATCGCACCAAAACATTTGACGCCGAAGACGATCACGAACGGACAAACGAAGAACTTGAAGGACAGGTAGCAGACAACAGCAATCAACGAGCTGGAGCTTGCGTCGCAGCAGCAGTACGAGCTGCCATGGATGATGCAACAGAAGGAGCAGAAGAAGCAGCAGCGGCGCAGGCAGCAGCGCGAACGGAGAAACTGCAGCAGCAGCCATGGGAGCTCGAGTTCGAGCTCGATGAAGCTCGTCCATAGCTGGTCGTAGCAAAAGCAAGCAGCAGCATAACGGAGCAGCAGCGGGCAGCAGCAAACGTAGCAGTGGCGGAGCAGCAGCACGACGGGCAGCAATGGATGTCGTTGGTTGTTTAGATGGTTTTGACGTGAGGGTGAGGGGGAAAGCAGCCATGGCTGCTCGTGTTGGGGTCGATGGGACGATGGAGAATGACGTGTGTGTGTGTGTGTTGAGGTGGTTGAGGCGTGAGGAAGGGCAGCCATGGATGGGGTGTTTGGGATTTTGGAGAAGAAGAAGAGAGGGTGGGGGGGCGGATGGTTAGTTTTTAGGGTTTTTCTTTTTTTTTTTGTTTTGTTTTCTGTTGTTTTATGAAATGTAAGATAATAGGGGTCTTATGTTATGGACTGGGTCGACCCGGTTTAAAATGGACCGGGTCATGGGGAAGGTTGGGCAATTTTTTGGGCCTGTGGTTTGAAATTGAAGAAGAGGCCCAGTTCCGATTTTCTTTATATTTTTGCTCTCTTTTCTTCTTTTATTTTTCTAAAACTAAATTATAAAAATACTTAAATTATTATTTAAGAACTAAATTAAGTTATAAAAGCGCAAATTAACTCCCAATAACAATTAACGCACACTTAAGTAATAATTAAGCATAAAATTGTATATTTGGACATTAAATGCTAAAAATGCAAAAGATGCCTATTTTTGTAATTTTTAATTTTTGTAAAACAAACTCAATTACTAACAATTGTAGAATTAAATCCTACATGAAAAATGCGACATATTTTTGTATTTTTTTATTAATTTAACAAATAAACATGCACAGATAAACACAAATAATTATCCGAAAATGTCACAAAAATTCTCAAAATTGCACACCAAGGAAAATCAATTTATTTTGAATTTTTGGGAGTAATTCTCATATAGGGCAAAAATCACGTGCTTACAACAGCCCCTCTTTGCCCGAAGACACGAAGGGTTTTCGTGCAAAGATAAAGTGAGCGATTTTTGCCCATCTGAGTACTCCGTGTGAAGCATTTTTTGAAAAAGATTTAACCGAACCTTTGCTTCAAAGGTTTTCTACATATCCCTGGCTTAAGGGGAATCAGGTTAATGTAGTTCGGGAAGTTTTGGTAGCTGGGACTACCATGGGACTGCAATGTTACTGCTGTTGCATGCTACTTTTACTGTTTGCTGACCTCCTTATTACACCATGCTTAAAAGAAAAATCAAGAAGTTAGGTTAGACTACAGATTACAAGATCTTATTTGTCTTCCTCTTGCTCTGGTTTCCTTACTTTCTTGTCGGCTTGTGTTTCCTCTTGTGCCTTTCTTTCGAAAACTTCCGGGGATGACACTGGCCTTTTGCCTTTTTAAGTATAAGTTTTATTATTCCATTCTGTCTGCTGGGGACGCTGCTTTCTGCATTAAAGCTTGTTATGCTGAGGATTTTTGTTGTAACCCTCCTCATTACTGCCTTCTGCTTGATCTTGACAGTTCTGCAGGCGGGCTCCTGACTTCAGCAACAACTTAAATGTAACACCTCCATTCTCCAAGCGGGCTCCTGACTTCAACAAATCCTTAAAAATAACACCTCCATTCTCCAGGCGGGCTCCTGACTTCTTCAATCTTTAAAAATAACACCTCCATTCTCCAGGCGGGCTCCTGACTTCTTCAATCCTTGAAAATAACACCTCCATTCTCCAGGCGGGATCCTGACTTCAACAACTTAAAAAAAATATAACAACCTCTGTTCTCCAGGCGGGCTCCTGACTTCTTCAACTTAAAATATATTAACTTCCGTTCTCCAGGCGGGCTCCTGACTTCAACAACTTCTTAAATTCTATCACCTCTATTCTCCAGGCGGGCTCCTGACTTCTTCAACTTCTTGCATTTTATCACCTCTATTCTCCAGGCGGGCTCCTGACTTCTTCAACTTTCTCAAAATTTTAACACCTCCATTCTCCAGGCGGGCTCCTGACTTCAATAACTTCTTAAATTTTATCACCTCCATTCTCCAGGCGGGCTCCTGACTTCAATAACTTCTTAAATTTTATCACCTCCATTCTCCAGGCGGCTCCTGACTTCTTCAATTCCTTAAAAATAACACATCCATTCTCTAGGCGGGCTCCTGACTTCTTCAATTCCTTAAAAATAACACCTCCATTCTCCAGGCGGGCTCCTGACTTCAATAACTTCTTAAATTTTATCACCTCCATTCTCCAGGCGGGCTCCTGACTTCTTCAACTTCTTACATTTTATCACCTCCATTCTCCAGGCGAGCTCCTAACTTCTTCAACTCCTTCCTTCAAAATTGGTGTTTTATTCCTCTGAAAATTGCTGGGGATAACACCGATATTTTATTTCTTCAATGTGTCATTTTCCTTCCTTAAAGACTATTTCCTTTAAAGCTGGTGCTTTCACTTCCCTGAAACCTGCCGGGAAGAACACTGCTGGGGAATTATCTTTCTCCTTTTAACAATGGTGGGGATGATACCGATTATCTTGCTTCTTCAAAGATTGCTTTTCTCTTAAAACTTGTATCTCCCTTCTCGTTTACTGCTGGGGCTTTTTCTTCCTTCAACACTTGTGTTATTGTTTCTCTTTCCCAAATGACTATCTGATTTTAAGAAAATTTTCGTAATGAGAGAAAATTTTCTGCCCCAGTTTGATGATCTTCTCTGTGACCCTGTCTTCCTGCGGTCAATAATATTTCTTTTCCCTGTTTCAAATCAAAGAAAAATTTATTAGTTTAAAATGGGGGCGAGTGATCGTGCCACTTCTGCTGAGGATGGTTTTTCCCTTTTATTTTCCTTTCATTGCTATAAAACTTGCTAGGGAGAATATTGATTGTTGGGGCTGATATTCCTGCTGGGGATGGTTATCGTTCCTCTTCCTTCCCCGCTCCGTGTCGTCCGACCATTGTGGAGCTTGGTCGAGAATCTGTCGGAGTTGTCCCTGTATCTCGCAAATCTGCTGAGGATCATCTTGGAATTTGATCCATAACTTCCCTTGGAAATTTGGGCCTCTTAAGATCTAGACTCATTCATCATTTGGTCTTGCGACAAACTTCTTTTCGCTTTGTCGCCTTATCTTTGGCTTGGTGTTTTCGCATTTTGCCTTGCACCATTTTGGCAATTGGAAGTAAACTCTGAAAATCCTTTTCAAAAATAAACTACTAGGGAAATAAAATCTTTTAAACCAAGAAATGAAAGAGTGATAATTTTAAAGATAGAAAAAGAAGTCTTTCTGAATAAACGCTGGGGAAAAAGAAAAGAACAGAACTTATCTGAATGATATAACCAATCCCAACGATCATGTCGTGCATTCCGGATTGATCAACCCAGTCTATTTGTATCAATCAATTTTTCGGATGGCCTCATCTCGCTGGGGATAAATAAATACTCAACTTTTGACAAAGGTGGACCTTCTCCGCCAATCTCGCCTTGTCGCCTCATAGTGCCTTTCGAGGGGTTTTCACGAATAAGACTCTCTCATTTCTCTTAACTCCCGTCGCCTCATGGTGCCTGTGAAGGTTTTCACCAATAAGACTCTCATTTTATTTTATTTTTCAGTTGGGGACTGGAGCATTTGTCGATATGACGCTCTTTGTTGGGGATTCTTTCGGCTATCAGTTCATTTCCAGTTTATGATCCTCTTCTCTGCTGGGGATCAGAGTGTTGTTCCCGACTTCCACATGCATGAACTTGGCACTTCTCGGATACTGATCGGGAGGTCTTTTTTGGACATCAATAGGGATTTTTGTGTGGGGTTAAAAGAAAAGGCTATCAAAAAGCTCAGAATAATTTTGACGGGTAAAACATTACAACTCTTGGAATCAAACTTTCTTTCCCAAAATTATAAACACAACTTCTGCCCCAGTTTTTCTTGCTTGGGGATTCTTATTTTTTTGTTACACTATGACCGAGCCGTGAGGCGCCTACGTATCCTTCTTTGAGGAATCAGGTCAAACGTAGTTCCCATTTTCTTTGTTTTATTCTTGTGATTTTTCTTTTGTCTTTATTATTGTTTTTCTCTCTTTTTATCTTTTGTTTTGATTACTGATTCCAAAAGAGGGATATAAAAGAATAAATAAGGCTCAAAAGGGTAAGCAAAGGTTAAAGTGTTTTGATAGAAGAAAGAATTGCCTCCGTCATTTCATTCTCTGATAAATGCCAACCACAAACAAATGACAATTACAATCAAAAAAAGATCATACATAATATCTCTTAACTGCGTCGGAATTGATAGCCATGTCGACGCATTTTCCTTCGACATCTATTAAACATAAGGCGCCATTGGACAATACTCTGGTTATAATGAATGGTCCTTGCCAATTTGGGACGAACTTGCCCTTTGCTTCACCCAACACTTGTTGCCCCACTTCAAATTTTCTGGGGCGCACCCTCTTGTTGTAGGGTCTTGCCATTCTCCTTTGATATAACTGGCCATGACACACAGCTGCCAATCTCTTTTCATCAATCAAGCTCAACTGATCCAAACGGGTTTTGACCCACTCATCATCATCAATCTCAGCCTCGGTGACAATCCGAAGGGATGGAATTTCCACTTCCGCAGGTATTACTGCTTCAGTTCCATATACCAACAAATAAGGGGTTGCACCTACTGATGTCCGAACGGTAGTGCGATAACCCAACAATGCAAATGGTAATTTTTCGTACCATTGCCTGGATCCTTCTACCATCTTTCTTAGTATCTTCTTGATGTTCTTGTTGGCCACTTCAACAGCTCCATTTGCCTTGGGACGATAAGGTGTGGAATTACGGTTTGTAATCTTAAACTGTTCACATACTTCTCTCATCAAATTGCTGTTAAGATTAGCACCATTGTCCGTGATTATCACTTTGGGGATCCCAAATCTACAGATGATATGGGAATGGATAAAATCCACAACTGCCTTCTTGGTTACTGACTTGAAAGTTTCGGCTTCAACCCACTTAGTAAAATAGTCGATGGCCACCAGAATGAACATGTGACTGTTCGAAGCTGCCCGCTCAATAGGCCCAATGACATCCATGTCCCATGCCATAAATGGCCATGATGCTGACATTGTGTGCAATTCCGTTGGTGGAGAATGAATCAGATCTCCGTGTATCTGACACTGATGGCATTTTCGTACGAAACTGATACAATCATGCTCCATAGTGAGCCAATAATACCCTGCTCGAAGAATCTTCTTTGCCAATATATATCCGCTCATATGTGGCCCACAAACTCCAGCATGTACCTCGGTCATAACTGTCGTGGCTTGACTGGCATCTATACATCTCAGCAATCCCAAATCTGGGGTTCTTTTGTACAACACTCCCCCACTGAGGAAGAAACCATTTGATAATCGCCGAATGGCTCTTTTTTGATCTTCGGTGGCCTACTCCGGGTATATCCCCATCCTGAGGTATTCTTTGACGTCATAAAACCATGGCTCGCCATCCAAGTCTTCCTCTATCATGTTGCAATAAGCATGCTGATCACGAACCTGGATGTGCAACGGGTTAACATGAATTTTTTCTGGGTAATGCAACATTGATGCTAAAGTGGCCAATGCATCGGCAACCTCATTGTGAACTCTTGGGATGTGTCTGAACTCCACTAATCGAAATCGCTTGCTCAGATCGTGCAAACATTGTCGACATGCTATGAGCTTCAAATCCCGTGTTTCCCATTCACCCTGAATTTGATGCACCAGGAGGTCCGAGTCCCCCAAGACCAAGACGTCCTGGACATCCATGTCTGCCGCTAATCGCAAACCCAAAATGCATGCCTCTTACTCAGCCATGTTGTTGGTACAATAGAAACGCAGTTGAGCTGTAACATGATAATGATGTCTTGTTTTAGAAATAAGCACTGCTCCTACTCCAACTCCCTTCGCATTTGCGGCTCCATCAAAGAAAAGATTCCAACCTGGTTCCTCAGGTAAGTCCAATTCATCTATATTCATTACTTCCTCATCAGGAAAATACGTCCTCAACGGCTCGTATTTCTCGTCAACAGGATTCTCAGCCAAGTGATCTGCCAACGCTTGGGCCTTCATGGCTGTCCTCGTCACGTAGACGATGTCAAACTCCGTGAGTAATATTTTCCATTTTGCTAACCTTCCTATGGGCATAGGTTTCTGGAAAATATACTTTAATGGATCCAGACAGGAAATGAGATAAGTAGTATATGAGGATAAATAATGTTTCAACTTCTGGGCTACCCAGGTTAGGGCACAACATGTCTTCTCGAGTTGAGTGTACTTAACCTCATATACTGTAAACTTCTTGCTGAGATAATAGATGGCTTGCTCTTTTCTTCCTGTAATGTCGTGTTGCCCCAACACACAACCAAAAGAATTCTCCAAGACCGTTAGATAAAGAATTAACGGTCTTCCCGGCTCAAGGGGAACCAATACAGGTGGATTTGATAAATATTCTTTGATCTGGTCGAATGCCTCCTGACATTCCGCCGTCCATCCTATTACAGCATCCTTCTTTAACAGCCGAAAAATGGGTTCATAGGTTGCTGTGAGTTGAGCAATAAATCTGCTGATGTAATTCAATCTTCCCAACAGACTCATTACTTCTGTCTTGTTCTTCGGCGGTGGCAACTCTTGGATAGATTTAATTTTTGATGGATCCAGTTCAATACCTCGCCGACTGACAATGAATCCCAAAAGCTTCCCAGATGGAACACCAAATGCACATTTAGCCGGGTTGAGCTTAATATCATACCTTCGAAGTATTTGAAAGAACTTCCTTAGGTCTGCTATGTGGTCTTCCTGATGCTTGGACTTTATGATTACGTCGTCTACGTACACTTCAATTTCTTTGTGGATCATATCATGAAACACAGTGGTCATTGCTCTCATGTACGTTGCCCCAGCATTCTTCAAACCAAATGGCATTACCCGGTAACAATAAGTTCCCCATGGCGTAATGAAGGCTGTCTTTTCCGCATCTTTCTCATCCATCAGAATCTGATGATACCCAGCATAGCAATCCACAAAAGATCCGATCTCACGTCCGGCACAATTGTCGATCAAGATATGGATGTTGGGTAAAGGAAAATTGTCTTTAGGGCTTGCCCTATTCAGATTGCGGTAATCGACACACACCCTGATCTTTCCATCTTTCTTTGGTACCGGCACCACATTAGCCAACCAATCAGGATATCGAGTGACATGAATAACCTTTGCTTGCAGCTGCTTGGTTACTTCTTCTTTAATCTTCACACTCATATCCGTTTTGAACTTCCTCAATTTTTGCTTGACGGGAGGGCATGCCGGGTCAGTGAGCAATTTATGAACCACTAAATCTGTGCTTAATCCCGGCATGTCATCATATGATAATGCAAAAACATCTTTGAATTCAATAAGTGTTTTGATCAATTCCTCCCTGATATTTGGTGCAATGTGGATGCTTATTTTAGTTTCTCTGATATCGCCGGCATCCCCTAAATTGATGGCTTCTGTATCATTTAAGTTGGGTTTGTATTTTTCTTCAAACTGGCTCAACTCCCTGTTTATCTCCTCGAATGCTTCATCCTCATCGTATTCCGATTCATTATCATAATCGACCTCTTGTATGGTTAGCTCGGAATCAGATTGATTTTTTAGACTAGGTTGAAGATCCGTTGTGCATGCCATGTCATTAGAACCAGTATGAAAAGAACTGTTCAGAAAAAGAAACGAAAGAAACAAAAATTAAAATAATAAAGAAGAAACTTTTCGTTTTATTTATGAGATAACAAGGTTTCACACTATATTCGATATAATAAAAAGAAATCTGAATTACAACCCTGGAATAATCCAGAAAATAGAAAAGGAAAATCAGAATCAACTACCAAGACTCCCTCCAAGTAGGAAGAGGAGTAGCCGTCCAATTGTTGACCTTGACTTTGGGACCCACAAACTGTATGTCTGCCTTACTGGAGCCCTTTCCAGCTTCTATCATGTTGACGTCGGCAAACACTCTTCCAAAGCATTCATTCAAATCTCCGTTTGGCCCCATCAGAGGTCCAAGAACTTCCGGGACTGGCAACTTTCTGCATCCTGCTCTGACAAATGATCTGGACAGGCGTGGGATTGGTTTAGGAAGGACCCAAACTCTTTTCTTCAATTTGTGGGATCGCTTCACATCCGCTGCGGTAGGCTTGAATCCTAACCCAAAAGTTTCCAGGTTCTTGGGCAAAGAAAATGGCTGGATCATTCCCTGCAAATCAACCCCCAGACCTTTCCCTGGTACAAACCCATTATTCAACATTTCTACTGCTATCATGAAGGCTGTAACTATGATTCTGGGAAGTGGAAGGCCCTCGCCCTCAGGAATTTTGTCTACCGAGACTGCATCAAAAACCTGATAAACCCACGGGCCCTTATCATCGTCGGTTTCTATGAAGGGCACAATAGCATCACTGATGGCGTGTGTGCCATCATCCCCGTGTATCACAATCTCTTGTCTATCCCATTCAAATTTGACCACTTGATGCAGTGTAGAAGGTACTGCCTTAGCTGCATGGATCCATGGTCGACCCAACAAAAGATTGTACGACACTGCCACATCTATTACTTGAAATTCCATGGTGAACTCGACTGGACCAATGGTTAGTTCCAGTACGATATCACCTACTGTGTTAATGCCGCCTCCATCAAAACCTCGGACACAGACACTGTTCTGGTGAATCCTGTCATCAGCAACCTTTAGCTTGTTGAGAGTGGCCAAAGGACAGATATTGGCACTTGACCCGTTATCAATTAATGCTCGAGTGACCACCGATTCTTCGCATTTTACCGTCAGATAGAGTGCTTTGTTGTGCTCAGTACCCTCTACTGGTAACTCATCGTCAGAGAATGTCACTCGGTTTACTTCAAAGATCTTGTGTGCTACTTTCTCCAAGTTGTTCACTGAGAGTTTTTCCGGGACATAGGCCTCGTTCAGAATCTTCATTAAGGCCTGACAGTGATCGTTTGAATGGATTAACAAGGATAGCAGTGAAATCTGGGCTGGGGTCTTTCTTAATTGCTCTATAATTGAGTAATCCTGCGCCTTCATCTTCTTCAAAAATTCCTCTGCCTCTTCCTCTGTTACAGGTTTCTTTATTGTTTCAGGATTGACTCTTCTCAACTCTGCGGGAGCAAAACACCTTCCCGATCGAGTTAGCCCTTGTGCCTCGCATACGTCTTCTACAACCTCCTTCCCCTTATGCGTCACCGTCACTTGACTGTAGCTCCACAGCACAGCCTTCTCACTTGTTATTGGCAACTGTATGACCGGCTTGATAATAACTGGTCCCACATGGACCCCTTTTACTACCAACCTGGGTTTGTTTGCTACTCCCTACAACACTGTTCTGACTGACTTTGGCCTCTCCGCAGTAATAGATGACCCTTTCCCTGCTATCACAAAGGGCTTGTCATATACCTTTCCCGACTGTACCACTGCCTTTCCACTGGTTGACTCTTCATTAGTACTGGCGCGAATCATTATTACCGTTTGTGAGGGTGTTTTTGGTTTCCCTCCCTCGTGCACTAATTCGATCATGTGGGCTTCATGGTGCACCGATAATGGATTTTCATTGATGTTGGGGGCCCCTGGTGCCTGAACCTCGATCCTATTTGTGTCAATAAGATCTTGTATGGCAGTCTTTAACTTCCAACATTTCTCAGTATCGTGCCCGAGAGCACCCAAACAATATTCGCAGCTCACTGAATGGTCCAGATTTCTGGGAAGGGGATTTGGCAATTTGGTTTCAACAGGACTTAGTAGGCCTATCTGCTTCAACTTGTGAAATAGAGTAGTATAGGTTTCTCCCAACGGAGTGAATGTTCTTGGCTTCTGCATCCTTTCGTTTCTGAAAGCCTGATTTCCGCGGAAGTTTGGCCCTGAAGGATTCCTGTAGGCCCTCGGTGGTGGATATGTGCTTTGTGGAGGTAGATATGTATGTTGGTGAGTCGGTACACGCCATTGCGGACGAGCCGGAGGCTGGGTGTAAGTTTGGGCGTGATGTATGGAAAAATGTTGTTCTTGTGGTGAGTAGTAGGGTTGTGGAGGGTTGTATGGATTGTGTGGGTAGTTTAGATGATGGGGTTTGGGTTGGTAATGAGGGGAAGGGCCTTTAGATCTGGACCAATTGCCTGCCTCTATTGTCGTGACCTCCTCTCTTCTTTTCTTTCCGAGCGCACCTCCCGTGCCGCTCTGAATGGCCTGAGTTGTTGCCTTAATTGCCGAGTAACTCAGGATCTTATTGGACTTAAGTCCCTCTTCTATCATACTTCCCTTTTTCACCACTTCATTGAAGGATTTGCCAACTGACGTCACCAAGTGACCGAAGTAAGTCGGCTCTAGAGTTTGTAGAAAGTAATCTACCATTTCTCATTCTCTCATTGGAGGATCAACTCTGGCTGCCTGCTCTCTCCATCGGAACCCAAATTCTCGGAAGCTCTCTACGGGTTTCTTCTCAAGATTTAGCAATGTGAGACGGTCTGGGACTATCTCAAGGTTGTATTGGAAGTGTCCAGCGAAAGCCTGTGCCAAGTCATCCCAGGTGTACCACCTGCTCGGATCTTGTCTTGTATACCACTCCAGTGCCGACCCACTCAAACTCTGGCCAAAGTAAGCTATCAGTAGCTCATCTTTGCCCCCTGCTCCCCTCATTTTGCTACAAAAGCCCCGTAGATGTGCCATAGGATCGCCATGCCCTTCGTACAAATCGAACTTGGGCATTTTGAACCCTGCTGGTAATTGAACGTCAGGGAAAGGGCATAGATCCTTGTAGGCTACGCTGACCTGGTTGCCTAACCCGTGTATGTTCCTGAAGGACTGCTCCAGGCTTTTAAATTTCCGCATCACCTCGTCCTGCTCTGGGCTCTTAGCCGGCTTTTCAATCTCCGCCGGGACCTCAAAGTGGGGATTATAGGTATGTGGCTCGGGTGCTTTGAATGTGAGTTCAGGGGGTAATATTGTGTGTCGTGAGCCTGAAACAGCGGCTCACTGGATGATCTGTGCAATGGGGCTGGGGGAGGTGCCACAAAGATGGGAACATTTGGTGGAGGAGGGTTTTGACTGGGTGGTGGAGCTTGGGGATCATATGCCTCTCTTCCCTGATAGTAGTGATGGCTTGGGAAACTTGTTGAAGGACCGGGAGAGGGATATTCTGACGTGTGTCCTGGTTGGAGAGTAGGAGTAACAGGTAGTTCCTGCCCTTTTTGGGCTCTGGCCAAGGCTATCTGCATTTCATTCATTTCCAGCCTCATTTTTTCCATTTTTTCCATGGCTTCCTTCAGCATCTGATTTGCCGTTTTTTCCGACTCAACACTGTTGTCTGATCCAGTCATGCTTTCTGGTATAGGACCTTTCGATCTTTTTTGATAATGGTATGGTGCCAGTACGCTCTAACAACTAACTGGTATTGATTGGAAAAACAACAAACTTATCAGTGTTAGAGTCTTAACAGATATTGTAATTGCACGTTGGGGGGATGCAATGCTCCTAGGCAGTTAATCATTTCTAACATGCTTTTGCTTTGACCGCATGCATCATCCCGGCTTATTTTTGCTCCGACAAATATATATACATATATATATATATATATAATTATTTATTTTTCCTTCTTTTTTTCATAATTACGGTCGAATCCTATAGAGATTGCCTACGTATCGTGACCCCGCACGAATCAGACTAAGCGTAGTTCGTGCCATAAAAATAAAGACTCAATTTTAACTTTTATTATTCAAATATGTGATTACAAGCCATCATAAAAAAAACAAACAAAAATACAGACTCCATACTTTTCTTTTTAAGAACGTTTGAAGAGAACATAAGGGTAAACAACAGACTCAAACAAGTGCAAGATTGAGCTAGGGATACATTAAAGCTTTGAATTTTGGTGCCCGCGAGGCATCGTTCGGCCTTTCCGCGGGCTTTGGTGCCAGTCCTCTTTGCAAGCTTTTTAGTTCCTCCATGATCTAGTGGACATAACCCATGACTGAGGCAAAAGGATATAACGGGGCATCTCTTCACATGTTAGGCACTTCGTGGTGATATAGCACCCTAACTCATTGATCCTACCCCTGATTCTATCCCTCTCTATGCACAACTGTTCTATCCGTTGATTCTTTAATCCCAATATTCGAGTATTGTCAATGAGTTGATCTTGGAACCTCTCCATTTGTTCTTCCATCTGGGCTATTGACTCATAGCAGTGTTCTCTATCTATTCTAGCATCCCGGGTTTGTTTAAGGACCCGATCATTGAGAATGGAGTTTATCTCTCTCATTGCCGCAACACTCATTTCATAGTCCCTTTTTACTTGCCATAGATGCTCTCTCCGTGCTGCTGTAACTTTGGCCCACCTGACCCGCATTCTTGTTATACAAGCCTTGGATCTCTCCAAGTCTTCGCGGCTTTTGTTGACCTGACTCCTCAACTCTGCTATCAACCTTTCACTGGACCGAATTTTCTGTTGGTCGCCGGCATTCTTTCTGTTTTGGCGGATTCGGGCTCTCAAGGCCTTGTTCTCTTGAATCAACTTGCTTTTCTCTCCTGTATCAGCATTAATTTGCAAGCTGCTTTGGTATTTTAGCCCATCAATTTGTTGTTTTAACTTGCCAATCTCGTCCCGATATTCCTTCTCTTTTGCTAGCCAACCCAATTGTGCTCGCGATGATTCTGCGAAGTCTTGGACGTGAGCTCTCTTAGTTGGTCTCTGGTACTCAAGCTCTCTTCTGTACCATGTGAGGTATTTTGGCGATACTTCACCTTTGACCCGGTCTTGTACACGAGTATCTACTTTCAGGGTTTGGCATTCATTCCAGATTCTCCGAACGACTGCTTCAGGGAACTTCCCACCAGGCCCGATTTCGATTACCTGGCCACTGAGATCCTCTTCCTTTGGGACTATTTGGTATCGCCCCAACTGTCTCAAAACTCTGTATGGTGCGTAAGGCTGGATACCTTGGAGGCCCATCAATAACAAATGAGATTCGATGGCTGACATGTGTATGATTTCATCTATGGGTAGCCACCCAAATGCCCATTCTATCTGGTTTGCTGAGACTGAACGAAACAAAGTGACCCACTCGGCAACCCCTTCTGGAAGGCTAAACCCATTGACCCTTGTGGAAAACTCTTCTATACAAGTATTTTGTGACGACTCATATTTCAGGAACTGTGGGCGATGACATAGGTGTTCTATCATCCACATTTGCAGTAGTACATTGCAACCCTCAAAGAAACCTCCTCCGATTTTGCAAACAGTGAGAGCGCGGAAGATGTCTGCTATAATCATTGGCGCCAGAGTGTTGTTGTTCTGCTTGAGCAAAGTGCTGACGACCCCAGCGACTTGTATGTTAATTTTCGCGTCTTTTCTAGGGAATATCAGAAGGCCCATAAAGGCTACCATGAAAGCAATACACCTATGTCCTTCCCATTTCAGCTGGTTTTCCCCGCTGCAAATCTTTCCCTCGGGATCGTTGAACCCTCCAAAATGACCGTATCTGTCGTACAAGAATGCAAAACTACAAAAACCTTCAGATAATTCTGGGTTGTGTATAACTCTGCGGATCTTCACGGTGTCTAAAAATTTGTGTATGGTCACGGTCCTTGGTGCAATAAGATACTGCTCTCTCATAGGGACTTTGGGACTCCCGATGTACCCTGCCAGCTCTTCCAGTGTCGGTGTGAGCTCAAAGTCTGAGAAATGAAATACATTGTGTGCTGGGTCCCAGAATGAGATTAGCGCCCTTATAATGTCCCCTCTTGGAACAATGTCCAGTAACCCAACTAAGTTTCCTAAGTACATCTTGACTGTATCTCGCCCTGATTCTTCTAAGTTGTTCCACCACATGCGTAAGCCTGAAGGGATCCCATTTACAATGGCCTCAGATGAATTCCTACTTGTGCTCATTCTGCACATTTATTAAGGGATTTAGACAGAAAGCAAAATCTTTATTTGACTCAAAAACTAATTTTCCTATTTCCTAATTTTGAGGAAAAAAATTGATTCTTTAAATACGACCTTTTGACTCTTTAGGGATGAAGATTTTAAGGCTGTAGGGATTTTACCAGCCGAAAGGTAAAGAAAAAACAAAGGTGGCTGCTTATGCAAAGTCAGCCTTCCAGCGCCCCTTTAGGGAATGTTCGACTATTTTTGCAACATGGCATAGCCTGACTCCTTATTATTTATTTTTTGGCATTTTTGTAGATAAATAAACAAATAAAAAAAATCATTTTATAAAAAAAACAAAACTTTTTTTTTTCTCATGGTAATACAAACTATTATTTTTTAAAAAAACAATATAGGCAATTAATTCTCTACACTGTTACTTCGTCCCTTTTTTTTTCACAATTTCAAAATTTCTGATTTTCCAAAGCCGGTCAGCATGCAAGTCTAAAGCAAATAAATGCATAAAGCAAACAGGATGCAGCAGGATGGTCTTTACATTTCAGGTTGCTAGTCCTAGACGGACCCAACTCCTGTGTTGAGTCCCCTAAGTCAGATGCAGCGTGATGCAAATAAGCGTTTTCCTACTAGGGATCCGGCATGAAGTCATGTTTTACTAAGTTTCAAACTGGGCTTTGTTCTAGACCTGGCTTACCCGAGCGAACAACTCGAGTCGAGGAGGGGGCTACGTACCGGGGACCCGCGGGGTCATCCGGCTTTGTAACTTATCCGAGCCTCTTTCTTATTTCAGGTATTGACACTAACAGAATAGGGAGTCTCGACCAGCGAGCTTCTCCCCGGAGGTAAGAAGAGAAGGATTTCGGCACAGTTTATATACAGTTCACATAATATCAAAGCGGTAAAGGCAATTAATTAGCACATTTAAGCCAAAATATGTAAATAAAATAAAATAAATAAATAAAGCCAAATAATAACAATTATTCTAAGCTCGAATTCTTGAACCCTGAACCAGAGATTCTGGGTTCGTTCCCCAGCAGAGTCGCCAGAGCTGTCACACCTCCTTTTTCCGTCCCCGCGAGGGGTGAAGGAGTTTTTTCCAATTAAAGGACAATCGAAACGGGATTTATTTATTTATATCAGAGTCGCCACTTGGGAGATTTAGGGTGTCCCAAGTCACCAATTTTAATCCCGAATCGAGGAAAAGAATGACTCTGTATTACAGTCTGCGAACCAGAAATCCGGATAAGGAATTCTGTTAACCCGGGAGAAGGTATTAGGCATTCCCGAGTTCCGTGGTTCTAGCACGGTCGCTCAACTATTATATTTGGCTTATTTATCTGATTTTTTAAATAATTAAGAACTTATATGCAAATTTAGCTTTTAAAACCGCTTTTATCATTATTCCTCTTATTATTTTATACAAGAATTGCAACGTCGTGAAAACGCATCTCGAACCACGTCACAACCAGTGTACACGTGATTTGTTGACGCATTTTGACTCTGCCGAGATTGGGATTTGGGTTACATAAATGCACACCCATGTTTAAGAAAATACCCTTATTAAATATGTGCCAAAATACTACGCGTTATTATACTATTAGGTAGGACTGTGAAATTTACTAAATGGCCCATCCCGGAATCTAAATATTTTTTAAGAAAAATAAATAAGATTGGAGGACCCTGTAAAACTTGTATTGTTTATATTTATTTATTTTTAGCGAAATCCTCCCTTATTTTATGAATATCTTAAAATGACTACATTTCTTTTTATTAAACTTGTTTATAAATACAAAAATCAATTTTTTACATACTTAAAATAACGTATTAAATACTAGTTTAAGACAAATATTTAACGAAATGAAATATCACTAAAAATGTAATTATAAAAACTATATGAAATTGTCAAATAATATTTTAAAAGAACCTAATTATCCCATCTAGATTAAATTCACATTGTTAGATGACTTGAGCTATTGAAATTAATTATTTACAATTACGGAGAATTAGAAACAATCTTGACTATTAATGCGTATTTCTAAAAAATTAAATAATTTAACCTTAACTAACCTTGTTTTAATTCAAATCATGTCCTAATACTTGATTCGCAAAATTAATTCATGTTTTAACTGAATTTAGCTATATGATTCCGATTAACTTAACGTTGGTGATACTAAAACCCTTATGGATAAGGAACTTAATCAATTTTGCCAAACTGATTTAATAAAGCCATTTTTACGTTATTTTCTTCTATTTTAATTATTTGACAATTTAATCAGTAATGAACATGCTTAAATATATACTACCTAATAATCAGGTTAAAGCAAAGCATTATTTAATACATCGCTACAATATGCCTAATTATGAAAAACGACGACGATTTACAGAATAATAATACATGAAATAACCTAAATGCAATTAATAAAAAACTAAATTAAAAATTAAAAATTCCATTCTTCATTTCAGCTTACAAAAGGCCAAAATTACAGTTGTGTACCTGGTATTGTCAATATAAGAAGAAGAAAGTCAGCCACGTAGTACGTAACACAACAACAATAATAATAACCAGCTATCCAGTCAACAGAAATCCCAGTGACAGATTTGAAAATCGAAATAAAATCCAGAAACACCGACAACAAACAACGGACAGAGACCAAGGAAATTTTCAGATTTGAAAGACTAACTAATGTTTAGGCCTTAATTTCTAAACCCGTATATCAGAATATTTATCAGGTGTGTACTACTCTCTCTTCTAATTTCCAGCTCTTTTTTTTTATTTGTTTTTTTTTCTTTTCTTTTTCTTTCTTGAAAGTTTTAATATTTTTCGGAATTTTTCTTTCTCTCTTCAATATTCAGCTCTTTTTTTTTTCTCTATATGTCTCCTCCTTTTAAATATGATCAAGCCTCTCCCTTTTATCCCCATCTTTCAACATTTTTAAAACATAAAAATCCATTATCTTCCCACTCAACCCCCTTTTAATCCCACTATCTAATGTTTTGTCCCCCACCTTATTAAACAAATATCCCATTATATCTTGTCCCCATGCTTATATTAAATAAATGCATTAATCCCCACCATTATATCTTGTCCCCCCATTATTAATTACTTTAATATTATCTTAATTTTAATGGAAAGAACACTCAAAATAAATAATTATTCAGAATTTAAATTCCAAAAATACCCCTCTGCCCTTACCGAAATTAACCTTTTACCCCTGAACGTACTGCAAATTACCAAACTACCCCTATCAGCTATAACCAATTTACTTAATCAATTTCAACAAAAATATAGCAAATATGACCAATTTCTAACAATGTTCAACAACAAATTCAAACTAAATGATGAACAACAAAGAAACAACTAAAATTATCTTGATTGAACAACATTTTTAACAACAAACAAACCTACTTTCAGATTCAACAACAACAACAACAAACAGGTATATTCAGATTTCTAAATTCAATAATCATTTGAACTTAAAATTAAATCTAACAACATTACAACCAACAATTTCTATATTAAAACTAAACAAGATCATGAAGCAAACTGAAGAAATAATCATAAATGATAAACAACACACAAGAAAATCAAACTTATACTAATTTCGGATTCAAGAACAATCAAACAAAGTATGGACATAAATGAAAAGATTCAACAACAATAACAAGCAAGTTTTATTCAAATTCGAATTAAACTTGTTTTAAGCTTAAACAAAACAAACAAACTTATTCAAATCACTAAACTTCAAATAATCAATTGATCTTTTAAAATTAAATCCAACAAAATTATAACAAAGATACATGATTCAAAAAAAAATTAAAAACCAAAACATAACTTCACATTAAATTACTGAATTAAAAACGAACATCAAACAAGATGAACACGAACTAAATCTATATTAACAACAAACAACGGATTCAAACGATTTAAACTAATACCTTTCTATATTAAACTAAATCCTCTTAAAATTAATAAAAACAAACTGAAAAATAATTTAATTGAATCTTCAACTTAAATCTATCAACAATATAATTAATCAAACTAACAATTTCTACAAAAAATAAACAAGAAAAACAAAACAACTGAATAAAAATCAAGAACAAGAATCAAACATTTAATGGTTTCATATCCGAAAAATATCAAACAAATTACGAATGAGAACGAAACTTAAACCAACTAACCGGATCAGAACGATGATGAACTCGAACGAAAACAAATCTGCCTGAAAACAAATATCGCACCAAAACATTTGACGCCGAAGACGATCACGAACGGACAAACGAAGAACTTGAAGGAGAGGTAGCGGAAAGCAGCAATCAACGAGATGGAGCTTGCGTCGCAGCAGTAGCACAAGCTGCCATGGACGACGCAACAAAAGGAGCAGAAGAAGCAGCCGTGACAGCAGCGGCGCAGGCAACAGCGCGAACAGAGAATCTGCAGCAGCAGCCATGGGAGCTCGAGTTCGAGCTCGATGAAGCTCGTCCATGGCTGGTCGTAGCAAAAGCAAGAAGCAGCATGACGAAGCAGCAGCGAGCAGCAGCAAACGCAGCAGTGGCGGAGCAGCAACACGACGGGCAGCAATGGATGTCGTTGGTTGTTTGGATGGTTTTGATGTGAGGGTGAGGGGGAAAGCAGCCATGGCTGCTCGTGTTGGGGTCGATGGGACGATGGGGAATGACGTGTGTGTGTGTGTGTTGAGGTGGTAGAGGCGTGAGGAAGGGCAGCCATGGATGGGGTGTTTGGGATTTTGGAGAAGAAGAAGAGAGGGTGGGGGGGCGGATGGTTTTTAGGGTTTTTCCTCTTCTTTTTTTTTTGTTTTGTGTTGTTTTATGAAATGTAAGATAATAGGGGTGTTGGGTTATGGACTGGGTCGACCCGGTTTAAAATGGACCGGGTCATGGGGAAGGTTGGGCAATTTTTTGGGCCTGTGGTTTGAAATTGAAGAAGAGGCCCAATTCAGATTTTCTTTATATTTTTGCTCTCTTTTCTTCTTTTATTTTTCTAAAACTAAATTATAAAAATACTTAAATTAAGTTATAAAAGCGCAAATTAACTCCCAATAACAATTAACGCACAATTAAGTAATAATTAAGCATAAAATTGTATATTTAGACATTAAATGCTAAAAATGCAAAAGATGCCTATTTTTGTAATTTTTAATTTTTGTAAAACAAACTCAATTACTAAAAATTGTAGAATTAAATCCTACATGAAAAATGCGACATATTTTTGTATTTTTTATTAATTTAACAAATAAACATGCACAGATAACCACAAATAATTATCCGAAAATGTCATAAAAATTCTCAAAATTGCACACCAAGGAAAATCATTTTATTTTGAATTTTTGGGAGTAATTCTCATATAGGGCAAAAATCATGTGCTTACAGCATCAACTGCTTATAGAAAACTTCAATGGAGTACTAATGAAGAAGATTATCTACAGCGGAGTAATAAATGAACACCCACAATAATATTTTCATTACACTCCTCTTTGGATGTTCATTATTATGTGCCTCGCTCAAGTTTCGACATGTCTGCTTCATATCATTTAAACCAAAAGTGAGGGTAGTTTTGACATTTTGCTAACCTTTATGAGTTGTTTGCTCTCCTTCGATGACGCATAGCCTCTATTTTTCCTCCTAATAACTGTCGCTCCCTTTCGTTGACACAGATCCTCTTCCAAAATTTTCTCCTTGACGCTTTCGCTTCTGATTTCTTATTCAAATTTCTACATATTCATTCCATCTTCTCTTTGCAGCATATGAGATCTATGATTGTTGCTTGATTATTTCTTGGTTTGGTGAACCGTCTTTGCTTAGTAATGGGACTTTGGTAGGTATTAGTTTGGGAATCAAATTGAAGAAGATTACTTGAGCTAAAACCCAATAATTGAAGCCTTTATATAGATGGTGCAAAAACTCGAATCTCGTTCCTGTTATTCAGACTTAGATAGTGACAAAGCCATGAAAGAGCAAAACAGAGGAGATGAAATTGAAGAAAAGGAACATTGGAAGAGAACCAAAGAAGATAAAGAACTCCAAACTTTATTAAGCAATGTAAAGCTATACCCAAAATTTTCTTCTTCTTAAGTAGGCTTATCAGCCAGATTAGTGTAAGTATCGAGCTGAGATAGACAAGCATTTAGGCTCTAAAAAAGAGAAGATCAACAATGGGAAACTATTTAGCTTCTGGTAAAAGGAAAAAAAAAGAGATAAAGCGAGATACAAAAGATGAAATTTGAGGTTGAAGATGAGTGAATTCTACAACCATTGAATAGAAAAACTAAAAAGGTTGGAGAGAACTCAAAAGGAAAAGAATTAAGGAAAAAGAAGAAGATCTGTGCAAAATAAATTGCAGAAAGAACACAAACAATAGATCTTGAGAGCAAGAAGAAGACGGTAGAAACATAAGGTATACTCTTTGAATTGAAAAAAAAGCAAGTTGTCAGACAGCTGTAATGAAATCAAATTCGCACATAGGGTTTGTGGAAACTTCCAGCGACACGTATATAAGGAGATATTTAAATTGATTAAAACGCCCTGGTAAGCTGTTACTGCAAGCTGCTGTGTAAGCTGCAACTATACTTGATATGGATAATCTTCTACTGATAGTAGTGTTTATCCATAATGGAGTACTGAAAGGATAAGTTCATTGTACCAGTTATAGATAATCTTCTACTGGGGATAATATTTATCCATAACGGAGTACTGAAAGGATAAACTCATTGTACCCCGTATGGATAATCTTCTACCGGAGGTAATGTTTATCCATAACGGAGTATCGAAAGGATAAGCTTATTATACCTGGTATGGATAATCTTCTACCGGGGGTAATAGTTATCCATAACCGGGTACAATCTTCTACAGGGGGTAATATTTATCCATAACCGGGTACCGAAAGGATAAGCTTATTATACCCGATATAGATAATTATCTATCGGGGATAATGTTTATCCATAATCGGGTACCGAAGTGATAAGCTTCTTCAGGAGGCTTATTTCGTACATAGCAGCTTGTAGTAGCAGCTTACATAGCAGCTGTGACCACTTGTTTTAAAATGAAATTCTGTGTTCTAAGGCCCTGAAAAGCTCATTTAGCATCACCTCGATTTGCGTGCATAGTATGGGTGCGTAGCCGGAAAACTTATATGTGAAAATCTATGAAAATTGATAAAATTTGGCTATAAAATGAGTTAAATTGACTTCGGTCAACGTTTTGGGTATACGAACCCGGACCCGGACCCGTGATTCGATGGTCCCAGAGGGTCCGTAGGAAAATATGGGACTTGAGAGTATGCCCGAAATCGAATTTCGAGGTCTCACGCCCGAGAAATGAATTTTTAAAGAAAATTATTTAAAGAAATTTGAAATGAAATTTGATTAGAACATGATGGTATCGGGCCCGTATATTGGTTCCGGTGCCCAGTATAGGTCTTATATATGATCTAAGACATTTCTGTAAAATTTGGTAAAATAACGGATGTCATTTGATGTGATTTGGACTTAAATTGCTAAAGTTGATGTTTTATGAAGTTTGAGAAATCCTTTGATTTTGAGGTTTAATTCGTTGTTATTGAGGTTATTTTGGTGATTTGATCGTACGAATAAGTTCGTATGATATTGTTGAGTTAGTATGTATGTTTGGTTAGGAGACCCAAGGGCTCGGGTGTGTTTCGGATGTGTTTCGGAAGGTTTCAGACTTAAGAAAAATTGCAGGTTTTCAGCTGTTGGGTTTCTGGTATTTCCTTCTTCGCATTTGCGGGAGTACCCACGCGAACCCGATGGGTTAATTGTTGCTGAAGGAATTTCCTACTATGCGAACGTGTAGCTCAGGTCGCGAATGCGAGGCTTTGGGGGGATATCCCTTCGCGAACGCGGTCTTGGCCACGCGAACGCGAAGGCCAAATGGGCCTGGGCAGGGGGTGGGGTAATTACCCCACGCGAACGCGACCCATTGGACGCGAACGCGAGGGATCGAGGGGACCTTTCTCCGCGAATACGAGCCCGTTTACGCGAACGCGAAGGCTTAACCAGCCTGACCCATCGCGAACGCGAAGGGTCTATCGCGATCGCGGAGGGCATTTTTGCCCAGTGATTTTTAAAAGCCAAAAACAGAACACTTTCGGGATTTTATAAAAATTTCACAAACCTCTTCTTCTCCAAAGCTCTTAGGCGATTTTCGAAGCATTTCTTCACCATAATCTCTTGGGTAAGTAATCTTTAACTTGTTTTCTTCCATTTTTATCAACACCCATTAGATTTCTAGGCCTAAAACATGTGATTAAGGGTAGAAAATTAGGAATTTGGGTAGAATTAGGGCTTTTTGATTAATTGTGGTTTAGACCTCGTTTTGGGGTCGGATTTGAAAATAAATTATATATTCGGGCTTGTGGGTGAATGAGTAATCGGGTTTTGGTCTGAACCTCGTGTTTTGACCAAGCGGGCCCGGGATCAATTTTTGGTTTTTTGGGAAGAATGATTGGAAAGCTATAATTAGGTATTGGAATTAAATTGTTTAGCATTTATTGATGTTATTAAGTCGATTATGTATAGATACGATTGTCTTGGAGCCAAATTCGAAAGGAAAGGTGGTGTTTGGGACTTGAGTTGGCCGTGGAAGTTCGAGGTAAGTATTTGGTCTAACCTTAGCTTGAGGGATTAGGAGTTGTGTCCTATTTTCTATTTGCTTCTTGTCGAGTACGACGTATAGGTATGGTGACGAGTATCTATACGTTGGTGTCAAGCATGACCGTGGGTCTTATATTGTGATTTTCATGATTTCGTTGTATTATTCATGCCTTGGTGAAGATTTCTAATTGTTGTATAAAGTTTGTGGAAAGAATTGTGACCTATGAACATTGAGGAGCGTTGGCTCAAGCTGCATAGCGAAATTATGAAAGTATAAGTGACAATTGAACTTTTAGAGCATTGGCTCGAGTTGTGAAATGAGTTGTGAAAGTATAAGTGATAATCGAACCTCTAGAGCATTGGCTCGAGTTGTAAAGTGAATTGTGAAGTAAAATTTAGAAAGAGAAGAGATCATTATGTTGTCACTACTCGATGTTTCCCCGCAACATGTTTTCCCCCTCCATTACTTGACTGTATATGACTGTTTCTTTCTATACTTCTTTTCTGCTATATTTAGTTAAATTGCACAGGTTTATGTGGTAGTCTGGTTCTAGCCTCGTCACTACTTCGCCGAGGTTATGCTAGGTACTTACCAGCACATGGGGTCGGTTGTGCTGATACTACACTCTGCACTATGTGCAGATCCCAAAGCAGCTTTTAGACAGTAGTTGGAGGGCTTCCTTTAGTCCACTCGGAGACCCAGGGTAGACCTGTAGGAGTCTGCATACCCTGGCGTCTCCCTCTATCTTTATTTCCTTTTTCTTTTTCTTTTGTTCAGAAACAGTGTATTGTATTTCTTCAGACCTTGTATATAGTAACTCTTAGACAGTCTGTGATATTTTGACACCGGGTTTTGGGTATTTGAGGTTTTAAAAGTTGTAATGGACGTAGCCTTAAGATATATAATTGTTGACTTCCGCTTATTTATTAAAATTCTGCTGTTATCATGTTATCGCCTTGTGTTTGTTATAAAAAAGCAATATGAAAGTGTAGTAAGTAGTTAAGGTTTGGCTTGCCTAGCTCCTATTAGTAGGCGCCATCACGACTCCCGGGGGTGGAAAATCCGGGTCGTGATAAGTTGGTATCAGAGCTCTAGGTTGCATGTGTCTCATAGTTCACAGACAAGCTTAGTAGAGTCTGAGGGATCGATACGGAGACGTCTATATTTATCCCCCAGAGGCTACAGAGTTAGGAAAAACTTCACATTTATTCTTTCATGTCGCGCGATTTTGATCTCTCAATGCTAAATTGAAACCTCTACTCTTGTCTTTTCGTGAATGGCGAGGTCATGTACCGCTTTTTCAGCCAAGCAGCAGCATAGATCGGTGATAGATCAGCTACGTCTTCAGAGGCTTTGTGGAGGTTGGATAGGTTTCACCAAGCTCTTCACTACTAATTTCAGCGATGCTCTTATGAGGATCCCCAAGATTATTTAGACAACCTTCATGAGGTTCTCAGAAACATGGGGATAGTTGAGACCAATGGGATCGATTTTGCTACTTTTCGCTTGTCTGGATCCGCTAAGACTTGGTGGAGAGATTATTGCTTGGCTAGACCAGTCGGATCGCCAGCTTCGACTTTAGAGCAGTTCACGCAGCTATTTCTGGAGAAGTTTCTCCCATCACTCAGAGAGAGATATTAGAGGGGGAGGTAGAGGTATTAGAGGTGGATGTAGAGATCATAGAGGTGGAGTTCAGGCCGCCAGAGGTGGAGGCCAGCTAGCAACAGGCCGTCCCAGAGAGGTAGTTCAGGGTGGTGGGGCCCATCCCCGATGTTACACCCTTCCAGCTAGGCCCGAGGCTGAGGCTTCAAATGCAGTCATTACAGGTACCATTCTGGTTTGTGATAGAGATGCTTCAATGCTATTTGATCTAGGGTCTACATATTCGTATGTGTCATCTTATTTTGCACCGTACCTGGTCATGCCTAGTGATTCATTGAGTATTCCTGTTTATGTATCTACACCGGTGGGTGATTCTATTGTGGTCAATCGAGTCCATTGTTCTTGTATTGTGGTGATTGGGGGTCTTGAGACTCGCGTGGATTTGTTGCTTCTAGACATGGTCGACTTCGATATTATATTGGGGATGGAATGGTTATCCCCGTACCACGCTACCTTGGATTGCCATGCTAAGACTGTGACCTTAGAATTACCTGATTTTCCACGTTTAGAGTGGAGAGGGACTCCTGGCCATTCTACCTGCAGTGTTATTTCGTATGTGAAGGCTCGGCGTATGGTCGAGAAGGGGTGTTTGTCCTATTTGGCTTATGTTCGTGATTCCAGTGCTGAGGTTCCCTCTATTGATTCTGTGCCCGTGGTTCGTAAGTTTCCTAAGGTTTTCCCTCTATTGATTTGGCTATGGGCACTCAGCCCATTTCTATTCTGCCATATCGCATGGCCCCGCCAAAGTTGAAAGAGTTGAAAGAGAAGTTGCAAGACTTGCTTGAGAAAGGTTTAATTAGGCCCAGTGTTTCGCCTTGGGGTGCACCAGTGCTGTTCGTTAAGAAAAAGGATGGTTCGATGAGAATGTTCATTGATTACCAGCAGTTGAACAAGGTTACAATCAAGAATAAGTATCCACTATCAAGGATTGATGATTTGTTCGATCAGCTTCAAGGTGCCAAGGTATTTTCAAAGATTGACTTGAGATCTGGCTACCATCAGTTGAGGATTAGGGCATCCGATGTCCCTAAGACAACATTCCACACTCGGTACGGGCATTATGAGTTCTTGGTTATGTCATTCGGGTTGACAAATGCCCCAGCAACTTTTATGGATTTGATGAACCGAGTGTTCAAGTCTTATTTGGACTTGTTCGTGATAGTCTTCATTGATGATATTCTGATATATTCCCGCAGCCAGGAGGAGCACGAGCCGCATCTCAGGTTAGTTCTTCAGACTCTGAATGATAGTCAACTATATGCGAAGTTTTCGAAGTGTGAGTTCTGGTTAAGTTCAGTTTCATCCTGGGTCATGTCGTATCAGTAGAGGGTATTCGGGTTGACCCGAAGAAGATTGAGGCAGTCAAGAACTGGCCTAGACCAGCATCAGCTACAGAGATTCAGAGTTTCTTAGGATTGGCAGGCTACTATCATCGGTTCGTAGAGGGGTTCTCATCTATCGCAGCCCCGATGACTAAGTTGACCCAGAAGGGTGCCCAGTTAAGATGGTTGGACGAGTATGAAGCGAGCTTTCAAAGGCTTAAGACAGCTCTGACTACGGCACCGGTGTTAGTTTTGCCCACAGGTTCAGGGCCTTATACCATTTATTGTGATGCATCTTGCATTGGGCTTGATGCAATGTTGATGCAGGATGGCAAGGTAATTGCCTATGCTTCGCAGCAGTTGAAGATTCATGAGAAGAACTATCCGGTGCATGATTTAGAGTTGGCAGCCATTGTTCACGCACTGAAGATTTGGAGGCATTATCTGTATGGCGTGGCATGTGAGGTGTTCACTAATCACAAGAGTCTTCAGTATTTGTTCAAGCAAAAAGAGTTGAATTTGAGGCAGAGGAGGTGGTTGGAATTGTTGAAGGATTATGATATCACTATCTTATATCACCCGGGATAGGCCAATGTGGTAGCCGATACTTTGAGTAGAAAGTCAACCAGTATGGGCAGTCTTGCTTATATTCCAGTCGGTGGGAGGCTGCTTGCTTTGGATGTTCAGGATTTGGCCAATCGATTTGTGAGGTTGGATATTTCTGAGCCTAGTCGAGTATTAGTTTACACAGTTGCTCGTTCTTCGTTATTGGAGCGTATCCGTGATCAGCAGTTTGATGATCCCCATTTGTGTGTCCTTAGAGACACGGTGCAGCGTGGAGGTGACAAGCAGGTTACCTTTGATGCTGATGGAGTTGTGAGATTGCAGGGTCGAGTTTGTGTGCCTAATGTGGATGGGCTTCAGGATTTGATTTTAGAGGAGGCCCATAGTTCCCGGTACTCTATTCATCCGGGCGCCGCGAAGATGTATCAGGATTTGCGGCAGCATTATTGGTGGCGTAGAATGAAGAAGGATATTGTAGCATATGTAGCTCGGTGTTTGAATTGTCAGCAGTTTAAGTATGGGCATTAGAGGCTTGGTGGATTGTTTCAGAGGATTGAGCTTCCCGAGTGGAAGTGGGAGCGGATGACTATGGACTTCGTTACTGGACGTCCGCTGACTCGGAAGAAGTTCGACGCAGTTTGGGTCATTGTTGATAGGCTGACCAAGTCAACGCATTTCATTCCTATGGCAGTCTCCTATTCATCCGAGAGATTAGCTAGATCTATATCCGGGAGATTGTTCGCCTACATGGTGTGCCAGTATCTATAATTTCGGACCAAGGTACGCAGTTTACTTCGCGTTTCTGGAGAGCTGTTCAGCGAGAGTTGGGCACCCAGGTCGAGTTGAGTACAATATTTCATCCTTAGACGGACGGGCAGTCCGAGCGAACTATTCAGATTTTGGAGGATATGCTCCGAGCTTGTGTCATTGACTTTGGAGGCTCGTGGGATCAGTTATTGCTTTTAGCAGAGTTTACCTGCAACAACAGATACCAGTCAAGTATCCAGATGGATCCTTATGAGGCTTTATATGTTACGGATCTGAGCCAAGGGAGGCTCGGTTGTTGGGTACGGATCTGGTTTAGGAGGCCTTGGACAAGGTCAGGATTATTCAGGATAGGCTTCGTACAGGCCAGTCCAGGCAAAAGAGTTATGTAGACTGCAAGGTTCGAGATGTGGCTTTTATGGTCGGTGAGCGGGTGTTGCTCCGAGTGCCGCCTATGAAGGGCGTGATGAGATTTGGGAAGAAGGGCAAGCTTAGCCCTATGTTCATTGGTCCGTTTGAGATTATTGATAGAGTGGGAGAGGTGGCTTATAGACTTGCATTGCTTCCGAGCTTATCAGCCGGCATCGAGTGTTTCATGTGTCCATGCTTCGAAAATATCACGGCGATCCATCCCACGCATTAGATTTTAGCACTGTCCAGTTGGACAAGGACTTGTCTTACGAGGAGGAGCTGGTGGCTATTCTAGACCGGTAGGTTCGTCAGTTGAGGTCGAAGAGTTTTCCTTCTGTTTGTGTTTAGTGGAGAGGTCATCCTCCTAAGGCATCGACCTGGGAGTCCGAGTCTGATATGCGGAGCCGTTATCCCCATCTTTTTCCCGAATTAGGTACTTCCTTCTTCTGTCCGTTCGAGGACGACCGATTGTTTTAGAGGTGGAGAATGTGATGACCTAATTTAAAATGAAATTCTGTGTTCTGATGCCTTGAAAAACTCATTTAGCATCACCTCGATTTGCGTGCACAGTGCGGGTGCGTAGCGGGAAAGCTTATATGTGAAAATTTGTGAAAAATAATAAAATTTGGCTATAAAATGAGTTAAATTGACTTCGGTCAACGTTTTGGGTAAACGGACCCGGACCCATGATTCGACGGTCCCGGAGGGTCCGTAGGAAAATATGAGACTTGGGCATATGCCCAGAATCGAATTCTGAGGTCCCAAGCCCGAGAAATGAATTTTTAAAGAAAATTATTTTCTGAAATTGTTTAATGAAATTTGATTAGAACATGATGGTATCGGGCCCGTATTTTGGTTTTGGCGCCTGGTACAGGTCTTATATATGATTTAAGACATTTCTGTAAAATTTGGTAAAAAACGGATGTCATTTGACGTGATTCGGACTTAAATTGCTAAAGTTGATGTTTTATGAAGTTTGAGAAAAATCCTTTAATTTTTAGGTTTAATTCGTTGTTATTGAGGTTATTTTGGCGATTTGATCGCACAGATAAGTTTGTATGATGTTGTTGAGTTAGTACGTATATTTTGTTAGGAGACCCGAGGGCTAGGGTGTGTTTCGGAAGGTTTCGGACTTAAGAAAAATTGCAGGTTTTCAGCTGTTGGATTTCTGGTATTTCCTTCTTCTCGTTCGCGGGAGTACCCACGCGAACACGATGGGTTAATTGTTGCTGAAGGAATTTCCTACTATGCGAACGTGTAGCTCAGGTCGCGAATGCGAGGCTTTAGGGGGATATCCCTTCGCGAACGCGGTCTTGGCCACGCGAACGCGAAGGCCAAATGGGCCTGGGCAGGGGGTGGGGTAATTACCCCCACGCGAACGCGACCCATTGGACGCGAATGTGAGGGCTCAAGGGGATCCTTCTCCGCGAATGCGAGCTCGTTTACGCGAACGCGAAGGCTTAACCAACCTGACCCATCGCGAACGCAAAGGGTCTGTTGCGATCGCGAAGGGCATTTTCGCCCAGTGATTTTTAAAAGCCAAAAACAGAACACTTTCGGGATTTTATAAAAAATTCACAAACCACTTCTTCTCCAAAGCTCTTAGGCGATTTTAAAGCATTTCTTCACCATAATCTCTTGGCTAAGTAATCTTTAACTTGTTTTCTTCCATTTTTATCAACACCCATTAGATTTCTAGGCCTAAAACATGTGATTAATGGTAGAAAATTAGGGATTTGGGTAGAATTAGGGCTTTTTGATTAATTGTGATTTAGACCTCGTTTTGGGGTCGGATTTGAAAACAAATTATATATTCGGGCTTGTGGGTGAATGGGTAATCGGGTTTTGGTCCGAACCTCGTGTTTTGACCAAGCGGGCCTGGGGTCGATTTTTGGATTTTTGGGAAGAATGATTGGAAAGCTATAATTAGGTATTGTAATTAAATTGTTTAGTATTTATTGTTGTTATTAAGTCGATTATGTATAGATACGATTGTCTTGGAGCCAAATTTGAAAGGAAAGGCGATGTTTGAGGCTTGAGTTGGCCATGAAAGTTCGAGGTAAGTGTTTGGTCTAACCCTAGCTTGAGGGATTAGGAGTTATGTCCTATTTGCTGTTTGCTTCTTGTCGAGTACGACGTATAAGCATGGTGACGAGTATCTATACGTTGGTGTCAAGCATGACCGTGGGTCTTATATTGTGATTTTCATGGTTTCGTTGTATTATTCATGCCTTGGTGAAGATTTCTAATTGTTGTATAAAGTTTGTGGAAAGAATTGTGACCTATGAACATTGAGGAGCGTTGGCTCAAGTTATATAGCGAAATTGTGAAAGTATAAGTGACAATTGAACTTTTAGAGCATTGGATCGAGTTGTGAAATGAGTTGTGAAAGTATAAGTGATAATCGAACCTTTAGAGCGTTGCTCGAGTTGTAAAGTGAATTGTAAAGTAAAATTGAGAAAGTGAAGAGATCATTATGTTGTCACCCTTGCCGGTCTATTGTTGATTTATTTGTTGTTCCCTTGTTGAGATTTAATTGTTTAATTGTTGTTCCCTTGACGGGATTTAATTGTTTAATTGTTGTTCCCTTGCCGGAATTTAATTGGTGACTTGTTGTTCTCTTGCCGGGATTATTATTGCAAATTTCCTTTATTTCCTTACCCTATTGTTTGTGATTATTGTTTGGGTGAGGAAGAGAGTTAAAGCACGAAGGATGATGTCGTGCATTGTTTGTTATTGTGAGGAAAGAGAGTAAAACACGAAAGGTGATGCCGTGCCGCACGATGTACCATTCCGTGCCGATTTTATTGATTATATGGTGAGGAAAGAGAGTAAAAGCACGAAGGGTGATACCGTGCATATTTTTATTATATGATTGCTTTGGTGAGGATGAGAGTAAAAGCACGAAGGGTGATGCCGTGCATTTGTTAATTTCTGATTTTTTGTTGATATCCGAGTTATGTTGTTTCTTTCATTACTTGTTGTTATTTGATTTACTTCGAGGTTATAGATTCCCTTACCCTATTTGCCTTGTGATTGTTGTTTGGGTGAGGAAGAGCGTAAAGCACGAAGGGTGATGCCGTGTATTGTTTTGGTGAGAGAGAGTAAAAACACGAAGGGTGATGCCGTGCACTTGTTTTTGATTTCCTAATTTTTATTGATAACTGTGTTATGTTTCTCTACACTAAATTGTTGATTTCCGGTTGATACTTGTTGTACCCCGCAACATGATTTCCCCTTCCTATTTCCAATTGAACTGTGGAGATCCTCATATTTATTTATTGCCCTTCTGTTACTACTCGATGTTTCCCCGCAACATGTTTCCCCCCTCCCATACTTGACTGTATATGACTGTTCCTTTCTGTACTTCTTTTCTGCTGTATTAAGTTAAATTGCATAGGTTTATGTGGTAGTCTGGTCCTAGCCTCGTCACTACTTCACCGAGGTTAGGCTAGGCACTTACCAGCACATGGAGTCGGTTGTGCTAATACTACACTCTGTACTATGTGCAGATCTCGAAGAAGCTTTTGGACAGTAGTTGGAGGGCTACCTTCAGTCCACTCGGAGACCCAAGGTAGACTTGCAGGCGTCCGCAAGCTCTGGCATCTCCCTCTATCTCTATTTCCTGTTTCTTTTTCTTTTATTCAGAAACAGTGTATTGTATTTCTTCAGACCTTGTATATAGTAACTCTTAGACAGTCTGTGACACCCGGTTTTGGGTATTTGAGGTTTTAAAAGTTGTAATGGATGTAGCCTTAAGATATATAATTGTTGCCTTCTGCTTATTTATTAAAATTTCGCTGTTATCATGTTATCGCCTTGTGTTTGTTAAAAAAAAGCAATATGAAAGTGTAGTAAGTAGTTAAGGTTTGGCTTGCCTAGCTCCCATTAGTAGACGCCATCACGACTCCCGAGGGTGGAAAATCCGGGTCGTGACAGCAACTTACACAGCAACTTGCAGTAGCAACTTACACAACAACTTCCTTTCTTCTATAAATAGAGGAGATTTCAGTTCATTATATACATGAATTTGAAGTTGAATAATAAATCTCTCTCTCTCTCTACTTGTCTATGATTTCTTTACTTTAAAGTCTTTATTTTATAACACGTTATCAGCACGAGATTTTGCCATCTCGAGCAAATATTTGGAAAGTATCACAGTGCCTGCCTTTGAGTCTAGTGCGCGCGGTATGGAGATTTAGCAATAGGCTTTAATGCAGGTCACGAACCTGATGTTATTCCTAGCCTTTACAGCTTCCTGAAGAAGCTTATCATTTCGGTACTCCGTTATGGATAAATATTACCCCCGACAGAAGATTATCTATATGTGGTACAGTAGCAGCTTAAAAGCAACTTACAAGAAGCTTACACATCAGCTTGCAGTAGTAGCTTACACAGCAGCTTGCAGTAGCAGCTTACATAGAATTTGCAGTAGCAGCTTACACATCAGCTTTCTTTCTTCTATAAATAGAGAAAATTTCAGTTCATTATGTACATGAATTTGAAGTTGAATAATAAATCTCACTCTACTTGTCTTCAGTTAAAGAGTGTCTTCTATAAAAAAAAAAGAATATATTAACAAAATAAGCAAGAGTGCCATATGGGCTTGTGATTTATACCAGTTAGTGTTGTTATTTTGTTTGCCTATATGTATACTACTTAAATGTAAGAAAGGAGATTGTTCTCTTGCTACTTTATTGTAGTTTGTGTTTTATTGCTCTTTTGGACGCTATACATGAACGGGAAAAATCTCTTCTAGACACACTATATACAAAATGGAAAAAAGTTTACTGGTGTTTTATGTTAGACGGAGGTATTGCTTGAGCTTGTGTTTTTGACCTTGGAGGTAGTTGAATTTTATCCTAGTGGGTGTGTTTCCAGCAGATATGGAATTGATTTATCATCTTAAATGTGCGTTAATCAAATCACATGAACTTTCTAGTCGAATTGGTATTCTAGATTAAAATATGATAAATGACCTCCACATCCATCTGCGACTAAGCTCACATTCTTGTTCAAGCTCGAGTTTTGAAATTATTGTTTGCTTGGAGATCAAGCTAAGAAGGGTTTGTATAAACTTAGTTTGTGTAATTTTAAGCTGCAGCTAAACACCCTATACTCTGCAGTTGAATAGTATGTGGGTCAAGTTAGATTCTTTTAGTGGGAAAGTCCGGTATTTGTTTGGTCAGGATGAGAGAAATCAGTGCCACAGAGAAGAAAACCATTCTAAGAAAGATATTTGACAAGATATGTTGTCAATCTGAAGGTGTTCGTTGCGTTGAAAATATTAGAGAAGTTTGAGTGTTGCATATGCTGGAATGTGGGTATTGCTTTAACTTCCTCATCATGTAATGTTTCAAATAATTTATTCTTCTTATTATATTTTCTTTTTGATATAGGGAGAGGAAAAATGCATTCAAGAAATTGTTGACAAGATTTGGCAGGTTCGAAGCATTGTGGGAATCGAATCTCGTGTAAAGGAAATAAAATCGTTGTTGAGGATTGGATTTGGTGGTGTTTATTTTGTTGGAGTATGTGGGATTAGTGGTTCAGGGAAGACAACTGTTGCAAGAGCAATTTTTGACGAAATCTCTTGTCAATTTGAAGGGTCGTGTTTTCTTGCAACTGTTGGGGAAGTTTCAGAGAAACATGGACTGAGCCATTTGAAACAAAAGCTTCTTTCACAAATCTCGATGCAAGCTTTTGTGGATGTGGAAAGTGTTGCCCAAAGAGTCTTTAAGCTAAGACAAATTCCTAGTCTCAAAAAAGGTTATAATTGTTCTTGATGATGTGGATAACCCCCATCAATTGGAATATTTAGTTGGGGAACGCGATTGGATTGGTTTGGTGATGGCAGTAGAATCATTACAACAACTAGAAACACTGATTTACTTTGCAAGCATGATGAGCTATATCCTGTCCCTCAGCTCGCTAGCCATGAGGCTTTAGAACTTTTTAGCTGGCATGCCTTTCAACAAAGGGCTCCTGTTAAAGAGTTTGAGGAGCTCTCAAATTGTGTAGTAGATTGTGCTAAAGGCTTACCCTTAGCTCTGGAGGTCATGGGTTCTTTTCTATATAAACGAGGCATGGAAGAACTGAGAAGTGGATTACATAGATTCAAAGATCTTGGAAATGGAAAAATTGTTAAGCTACTAAGTTTAAGTCTAGATGCATGGGGCAGCAAACGTATTTCTTCATATTGCATGTTTCTTTAGAAGTAAAAGGAAAGATGATGTGATAACTTACTGAATAGATTAGGCGTCAAATCAGAGATAGGAATAAACGTCCTTACTAAAAGATCACTTTTATATATGTCAAAAGGAATGATTGAGATGCATGATTCAATAGCACAAATGGGTCAGCAAGTGGCACGTGCTGCTGACCAGAGCAAGCCGTGGAACTGTGCAATAGTTGCCTATGGCTAGAGAAAGATATTAAGACTGTTTTATCTGCAAGTCAGGTATGTATGTCCTCTAATGGTTGAGAATGCTGAAGATTTTCCATTTTTCTCTTGGACATTACTTTGGCCACACGAAAAGGTAGACGTCGAGTTCTACTACAATACTTGAAGTGCTAGTTCATTTTTTAAACTTAAACTGCAAGTCATGGGATATTTTTCATATTCAATTCTGCTGTAACATCTTGGCAATAAATTTACCCTCATCTTTGGATATGCACTTCCATACTACTTTGCAAGCATACATGTCTCATATAGTTATAATGAGAACAGGTTAATCACACATCTATTTGTTAGAACATGCGCAGCGAAAGCAAACATACAATCCAGGCATCAAATACATATAAACTAGACAACGTAATAATAACGAGATTAGAAGCACTAACCTCTTGAAGTAGTTGCACAAACCTTCCAAACAACAAGAATCCAGGACTGCAGTCTTCTAATATTTTACCTAGTAAAACCTTGGACGATTTTGCTATTGGGTGGGCAAGAACAATACAACTGAAAGGTAAGTTATTAGGTGAAACTAGCCTTCCTTTAGTGGACTCGAAATTAAGCCACAATAGAGGCTCAAAAACGTGTAGTATTCTGCAAGTAGAATTCTGCTCTAACTCAAAAGGATAACTTTTCTCCCAAGTTACTTTTTACCCAGGTATGTTCAGGTTTTTACTAGGTATAGCAGGGACCACATAAATAATAAGAGGCTACTAATTATAGTATTAATTCGAAATTAGCATGAATTAATTCTTACTATAATTAATTGCAATTTATTCCACTAAAAACTGCAATTGAACTCCTCAATATGAATTTCGAAATTCATTAACACTTATTTTACCATTTTAAGATTTCAAATACAAGTTAATTAAATTAAATCACTGAAAATTTACTTCAACTAACTAATTAAATCCTTTATAATTCCGTTTAAACTATTTCATGTGGCGGATACAAAATTCACCGGCCGAGTTTTCGCACGAAAACTTATAAGCTTACATAAAGGGGTATCATCAAACCCAAAAACGAGTCATGGATTCTATCGACTAATTATTATTCACAAATGTTATTCGTTATTGTCCAACCTATTAGGCATATACTAACTCTAAATAGAGTCTACCTTTTGATAAATCAAAACAATAAACAAATTACATTGATCATAATAATTATATCAAGATTAGGAGTATAAGCTCATTTAATGAATTAGAGAAAATATTTTATATATTCAGTACAAAAACACCATTTCTCTACTTGGTCCGTTCAATATACACTGAGTATACTAGCACAAGAAGTTGGAGTAAAACCACTCCCACAATCAAGACAAATTATATGATAATCTTGTGCTACAATCATCAAGATATTTTGTCCAATAATATCTTTCATTGTGAACATAGTTTATTAATTATGAGAACCAACAATTTAATCTTCGGTGCATGAGCTAAGACTCCATACACTATATTGTCTACTACATAACTAAAAGGACACACATGTAACAAATGATCTATTTAAAATAGTAATTTATTGAATTGAATAAGTTAAATAAACAATTATTCCCTAAAGAATAAAATATAATACTATGTCTAAACCGCATGGCTAATAGTATATCCCAACAATCTCCCACTTAGACTCATAACCATGCGTCTACTACTTTAACACCCATTCCTTCTACATGCTTGTCAAAAATCTTCTGTATCAAGCTATTTGTAAACGAGTCTGCCAAATTGTCCTCTGACGCAATCTTCAACACTCTTGCGTCACCTCTCTGAGTTATGTCTCAAACTAAGTGATATTTATGCTCAATATGCTTACTCCTTTTATGTCTTCTTGGTTCATTCGAGTTTGCATCTGCATCACTATTGTCACAATAAAGTACAATTGGTGTTTGAATCGAAGGAACCACATTAAGCTCTTTCAGAAAGTTCCTGAGCCAAACAGCCTCTTTAGCTGCCTCAGATGCAGCCACATATTCGGCTTCCATGGTGGAATCAGCAACACATGATTGCTTGATGCTCCTCCAACTTATGGCTCCACCTCCTAAGGTAAAAACATATCCTGAGGTAGATTTTCTAGAGTCTCTATCTGACTGGAAATCTGAATCAGTATAGCCAATGGGTGCAAGATCACCTGAGTGATACACCAACATATAATCCCTAGTCCTCTTCAAATACTTGATTATATGCTTAACAACAATCCAGTGTTCTTGACCAGGGTTAGACTGAAATCTACTAACCATGGCAACAGCAAAACAGATGCCAGGTCTAGTACATAACATAACATACATAAAACTCCCTACAGCAGAAGCATAAGGGACCACCTTCATCTTTTCTATCTCATCAGTCATTTTTGGGGACTGATCTTTTGATGGAGAGATTCCATGTCTAAAGGGGAGAAACCCTTTCTTGGAATCTTGCATGCTAAACCTGGTGAGAATAGTACCAATATAAAGTGATTGGGACAAGCCTAATATCCTTTGCTTGCGATCTCGCATAAGCTTGATCCCAAGGATATGTGCTGCCTGTCCCAAGTCGTTCATATCGAAACGTAAGGACAACCACTCCTTTACTGAATTCAACATGCTTACATTTCCTATGAGCAAAATATCATCTACGTACAAAACTAAAAATGTAACTTTATCTCCATTCCACTTCTTATAGACACAAGACTCATTTTCACATTGATCAAAATCGAAGGTCTTAATCAATGCGTCATAACAAGTGTTCCATGCTCTAGAAGCTTGTTTCAATCCATAAATGAATTTCTTTAATTTACACAACAAGTGCTCATTGCCACTTTTTATGAAACCAACTGGTTGTACCATATAGATGCACTCATCAAGACTTCCATTTTGAAAAGTGGTCTTGACATCCATTTTCCAGATCTCATAATCGTAATAAGCAGCAATGGATAAGAGAATCCTAACGGATTTAAGCATGGCTACCGGTGAAAAAGTTTCCTCATAATCGATCCCTTCTTTTTGAGTAAACCCTTTTCCAACAAGCCTAGCTTTAAAAGTTTGCACTTTTCCATCCACTCCTCTCTTTTTCTTATAGATCCATCTACAACCTATGGGTTTGACTCGAGTAGGTGGTTCTACAAGATCCCATACTTGATTGGAGTATATGGACTCCATTTCAGATTTCATAGCATCAACACATTTATCAGCTTTTGTATGATGTAGTACTTTGTCATAATTAATAGGTTCTGTATTAGGCTCTTCAAGGATTCTATCATAAGATTTTCCCAATAATGCAAACCGGAGAGGTTTTCTAATAATTCTCCCACTACGACTAGTCACTACAGGTGGAGGCTGATTTTGTTGTTTAATTACAACATCATTTTCTGGAACTGAAGCCTCAATGTTATCCTCCACACCTTGCGGTGCTGGGATATCATTAACTTCTTCCTAGAGTGCAGGTTGCATAACAATTTCAAGTTGTTCAACAATCTGAGGTTGCTCAACATTACTCCCACTACTTTGGGGTAGTGAGATGTCAGGCAATTGCTATTGTGCAATCTGCTGCCTATTGACATTTCTCCCACTACGATAATGCAGTGGTATGTCAATACTGGCTTCCGGGATATGTTCTAGAGATGAGTCTTTAGTTACTCCATTGTTTAATTCCTGTAAAACTAGTTTATTTCTAGGAATATGGTTCGTTAGATAGTCCTCTTCTAAAAATCTGGCATTTGTCGTAACAATTACCTTCTTTTCTTTGGGACAATAAAACAAACCGCCTTTTGTTCCTTTTGGATATCCAATAAAAATGCATACTTTTGTCCTTGATTTCAATTTATCCGTTTTCCCTTTCAGCACATGTGCTGGACAATCCCAAACCTGAATATGCCGTAAACTTGGCTTGTGCCCAGTTCACAATTCTACTAGTGTTGAAGGTACCGATTTTGAAGGAACCAAATTTAGGATGTAGTTTGTTGTTTCTAAAGCATATCCCCAAAAGGAAGGAGGAAAATCGGAATAACTTAACATTGATCTAACCATTTCCATTATGGTCCTATTTCTTCTTTCTACCACACCATTTTGTTGTGGTATTCCTGGGGCAGATAATTGAGATGTAATTCCATTATCTGATAAGTATTTTATGAATTCCACAGATAGGTATTCACCACCACGATCAGATCGCAATGTTTTGATATATTTATCATGTCGTTTCTCTGTTTCCATCTTAAATTCTTTGAATTTCTCAAAACATTCAGACTGACATCGCAACAGATAAATATATTCATATTTTGAGTAATCATCTGTGAAAATTACAAAATAATCAAAACCACCTCTTACTTGTATATTCATAGGACCACACAAATCAGAGTGAATTAATTCTAGCTTATCACTGGCTCTATTTCCTTTTGAGGGGAAATGTCTCTTGGTTATTTTGCCTTCTAAACAGGATTCACATGTTGGTAGTGACTCCACTTTCAATGAACTCAAAGGTCCATCAGAGACCAATCTCGAAATCCTATTTAGATTTATATGACCTAGACGTAAGTGCCACAAATAAGTTTGACTCAATTCAGAAATACGTTTTCTTTTATGTGGTAGATTAATGTTATTTAGTTCTTTTGATTGTTGTAGCACATGAGGAGATATATCAAGAATAAAAAGGTCATGTACTCTAGTAGCAATGTAGATAAAATGTTTATTAAACTTAATAACAGCAGAGTTATTAGCAAAATAAACATTATAACCAACATCCATTATTTTTGAAACCGAAATCAAATTCCTTCTAATAGAAGGTACATAGAGAACATCTTTTAAAACTAAAACTCTATCACTACTAAACGAAACTCTAATATCTCCTAAAGCTAAAGCCGGTGCTGGCTCTCCATTGGCTTGAAAAACGCAAACTTCATTCTTGCTTAGCCGCCGCGTTTCCTGAAACCCATGCAAAGTAGTGTAGATGTGATTAGTGGCTCCCGAATCTACACACCAAAATATGGTAGAAATAGCCGCTAAACAAGTTTCAACGATATTTAAATTTGAATTACCTTGCTTATTCAACTTTGCTAGATAGGCAGGGCATTGCTTTTTGTGATGCCCAGGTTGCTTGCAATGGTAGCACTTGCCTTTGGGCTTTTTCACACCAGCCGCACCACCAGGTGCCAGAATCTTTTGAGCCTTCTTCTTTTTCTTATTGCTTTTCGACTTAGAAACCGAAGCTTTCTCAACATTGAGTGACACAACTGGAGCTTGTTGTTTGATAATAGATTCTGCCGCTTGCAGCTCATTCAACAATTTCGCTAGTGACAAATCTATTTTGTTCATATTATAGTTCAAGCGAAACTGTTAAAAACCGCCAAGCAGAGTCTGCAAGACCACCTCAACGTGAGACTCCTTATCAATCATAGCTCCAAGGACCTCCAGTTCATTCAGAAGACTCATCATCTTCAGAACATGGTCCCTGACCGATGATCCTTTAGCCATCTTGGTGTTCAAAAGGACTTTCATGGATGTCTGCTTAGCTGCACGATTTTGCTCACCAAACATCTCTTTGAGACTTTCGAGCATATCATAAGCAGACCCCATAGAATGATGCTGATGTTGCAAAACATCCACCATAGAGGCAAAAATGTAATATCGCGCCATCTCATCAGCCTTAACCCATTTGTCATAGGCCTTAACCTGATCATCAATAGCATTTTCAGGTTTTTCTAGGCACTCCTCAATGATTACAAATTTGTAACCTTCAGCAGTTAGGACAATATCAAGGTTCCTTTTCCAGCCAACATAATTCGGTCCTTCTAACTTGTTTTGGTTCAAAATTGAGGTAAGTGGGTTGAATGAAGACATGGTTAATCTAAGAGATATTCATATTAAATAGATCATTAGATATGTATTTAGAATAATTAAATTAAAAACAACACATTACACATATAACCATGCTCATTGAATAGTTAGATTAGTTAGGGAAACTTAACTATTCATGCAAAATATATGAGTGATGTAAGATATTAACCCCATAAATTTAAACAGGACCAACTCAGATGGAGAGTAAACTGTTAATTTAAGATAGGTAAATATCACTTTTATAAACTCTAGTTTCATTCAATCAACATGTAACTCAGTTGGAGAGTTAATACAAGTAATGAATTAACTAGAGGCAAAACTACAGTAATCATCTATAATGAATTTATCCAATGTGTAAGAAGACCTATGTCACCATATAAATTTATTATATTATTGTAAAACATGATTGGAAACAATGGGAATTGAACCCTACCATCATAGATTTCTATTTTCTGGATTTTTTTTAATCCAGGAAACAGAAAAAAGGCCAAAACTCCATCTAAACGACCCCGAATGCCCAAAAAATGACATAGTTCATTAGCAAGCTGATGAGTTTTTTAAGTTGGGCCGTTTTCGACGAACCTACCAAATTTGAGGTCAATCGGAGTTCGATAGAAATTCAGAATTCTAAAATTTCTAGAATTTTGTTTTTGGCGTTTTAAGGGTTTTTAATAATTTTGATTTGTTCAAATCACATAATATACTCATGTTTGTTAACACATGATTTCAGAACTCAAAATGATTTTTTTATTTAATAAAAACGTGTTTAGACAGAATTGTAAAACAATATGTTTTTCACTAGTCAAAAACGGTACTGTTCATAATTCTGTATATTAATCCAAAATTACAGAACTAATATCATACAAAAAAGTCAAGTTTTTATTAATATAACACTGTGATTATGGATAGAACGCAAATAAAACAGATTAATGGTATTAATTCACTGTTTATGCATATGTATATTAACCCATAATTACAGAATTAATAGCATTCAAAAACACAGTCACGTTTTTATCAAAAAAATGTTATTAAGCAAAAAACATAATTTAAACATACTGTTATTTAAAAATAACACCACTATTTATACATGTGTATATTAATTCATAATTTCAGAATTACAGAATTAAGATACTAATAAATACAATCATGTTTTTGACATAGAATAATCATCCCAAACATGTATCAATAAATAACACGTTTTAATATTACTCTATGCATGCAATATTACATCATCTAGTTAGATGTAAGACGGCGTCTGATACCAATTGTTAGAACATGCGCAACGGAAGCAAGCATACAATCTAGGCATCAAATACATGTAAACTAGACAACGTAATAATAACGAGATTAGAAGCACTAACCTCTTGAAGTAGTTGCACAAACCTTCCAAACAATAAGAATCCAGGGCTGTAGTCTTCTGCTATTTTGCCTAGTAAAACCTTGGACGATTTTGTTATTGGGTGGGCAAGAACAATACAATTGAAAGGTAAGTTATTAGGTGAAACTAGTCTTCCTTTAATAGACCCGAAATTAAGCCACAATAGGGGCTCAAAAACGTGTAGTATTCTGCAAGTAGAATTCTGCTCTAACTCAAAAGGATAATTTTTCTCCCAAGCTACTTTTTACCCAAGTCTGTCCAGGTTTTTACTAGGTATAGCAGGGACCACATAAATAATAAGAGGCTACTAATTATAGTATTAATTCGAAATTAGCATGAATTAATTCTTACTATAATTAATTGCAATTTATTCCACTAAAAACTGCAATTGAACTCCTCAATATGAATTTCGAAAATTCATTAACACTTATTTTAACTCCCCATGTTAAGATTTCAAATACCAGTTAATTAAATTAAATCACTGAAAATTTAATTCAATTAACTAATTAAATCCTTTATAATTCCGCTTAACTATTTCATGTGACGGATACAAAATCCACCGGCCGGGTTCTCACACGAAAATTTATAAGCTTACATAAAGGGGCATCATCAAACCCAAAACCAAGTCATGGATTCTATCAACTAATTATTATTCACAAATGTTATTCGTTATTGTCCAATCTATTAGGCATATACTAACTCTAAATAGAGTCGTACCTCTTGATAAATCAAAACAATAAACAAATTACATTGATCATAATAATTATATCAAGATTAGGAGTATAAGCTCATTTAATGAATTAGAGAAAATATTATATAATATTCAGTACAAAAACATCTTTTCTCTACTTGGTCTGTTCAATATACATTGAGTATACTAGCACAAGAAGTTGGAGTAAAACTACTCCCATAATCAAGACAAATTATACGATAATCTTGTGCTACAATCATCAAGATATTTTGTCCAACAATATCTTTGATTGTGAACATAGTTTATTAATTATGAGAACCAACAATTTAATCTTCTGTGCATGAGCTAAGACTCCATACACTAAATTGTCTACTACATAACTAAAAGGACACACATGTAACAAATGATCTATTTAAAATAATACTTTATTGAATTTAATAAATTAAATAAATAATTGTTCCATAAAGAATAAAATATAATACTATGTCTAAACCGCATGGTTAATAATATATCCCAACACTATTTTCATACTACTTGTGGCTTACTTATCCTAGAACAAAAAAGGGGAAGGTTGCACTCAAGGGTGTGACTTATTGGTCAATGAAATAGGTGTAAAACTTGGAGACCAGGGTTCAAATCCCAGCAGAGACTAAAAAATGCTAGGTGAGTTTTTACCATCTATCTAATCCATGTTGGACAGAGTTACTCGATATCTGTGCTGATGGGAGTAGTAGGTACCCGGTGGAATAATCGAGGTGTACGGAAGCCGACTCGAACACCACCGTTATTACCCACACACAAAAAGGGAGATTACTATATGTGCCTTTGGAAGGTGCTGGTTGGAATAGCTTACTTAATTATCATTTTATAGAGTTTAGCTTTAGTTATTGTTAAGAATTAAGAGATTGTTAGTATGACAAGATTCTATTCCTTGTAAATAAGGTAAAGGTTTAGAACAGTATTTTGAAAGACGTGGGCGTGAGGCGAGACATTGTACATATGCCTCAGCGGGGCGTAAGCCCTGAGGCACGGGGCGTAAGCCCAATAGGTATTTAATTTTAAATATTTTATAAAATAATATAATTAAAGTAAATATTTATAAATAGATAAAATTGCATAAAATTAAAGAGAACTATATATATATATATATATATATATATATATATATATATATATATATATATATATGCTCCATCTCCACAAAAAACTAGTCAAAATAATCTATTATACGCTACTTAGAAGAACAATTAACTTGAGTGGAAAAGAATAAAGTTTTCTACATGGAGGAACAAAAAGGATGACTAACCTGCAAGTTCTCTTTGTATTTGTAAAAAAAAAAATATTCATTACTTTTAGGAGATATTAGCAGATCAACGGACACGATAAAGGATAGGGAAAGACCATGAATTAGGGCTTCAATCAATAAAAAAGGTCTTGACTTTTAAATTTAATACTTTTTAGTTTCTTTTTAAAACTTTTGAGTAATTACCAAGCAGTCTTTTGAGAATTTGGGTATTATATGAAGGGCTTATTCAACAAATTTTGTTTTTATTTGAAAAGTCTCTGGGGCTTACGCCTCACTAAAAAAATGTGCCTTAAACACCCCAAATTGCTGGGAGTACGCCTTTTGAGACTTTCGCCCCACACCATCGCCTCAGGGTGTTTTTGGTGCGCCTCGCCCCGAAAACGCCTTTTAAAATACTGGTTCAGAATCCTTGTAAATTAGGAATACGCATTGCTTTCTTTTCTTCAATTAGATTACTTGTATACACTATTTAAACCCCAACATGCTTGAAGGAATAATCTAGCAATTTTTTTTATCAAGGGCAAAATTTTAATAAAAGAACAGTACCAAGAGGGTACTGTGTGATAGGGTGGTATCAAAGATAGGGTGCTACGTAGAAAGATGTACAATCTAACGAGGCTACCTCACGATTTTTAAAGTTGACGGATTTTCTAGACTCTTCCTACCATATTCGTTCTGCTCGCTTTTATTTCCCCTTTCAATCTCTTCTTTGTCCATTTCACAAAATCGTAACACAGTTTCACCAACTCAACTCTCTTGTAATGGATAGTGGCTGAGCTAACCGTTTCCTCAGATGAGCAAATACAATTATTCTTAGCCAGTGATTTAGTCCAAAAGTATTGAGTATACAGTTAAGACACATCAAATTTCAAGGACAACTGAATTTAATACTACGCTTTAAGGACTAAAGGACAAATTTATCTAAAAATATAAGAGTAGGTAACTAAAAAGAAGAGTGAAGGTAAAAGGGACAAGAAGAAGGAGGGCGGGAGGAAGGTTGATGAATTAAAGGAAATGGTGTATCGTAATTCAACCGTTATACGCCACTTTCTTTTAATGTTCCGGGAGATTTTCCATCTCTTCTTCATCCCACTCTTTTCCCTTCTGCTGTTAATCCCAAAATATTTAGCTCTCCTTATTTTTGTATTCTTTTTTTTTTTGCAGATCACCAGAAGTCCAACAATCCTCATGGTTTCCCAAAATGCATCCATCCAAAAATGGAAATCTGATGCTTTCTTGAGTTTTAGAGGGGAAGATACTCGCAATAACTTTGTCGCCCATCTTTACAAACGATTAGAAGACTGAGGAATCAACACATTCAAAGACGATATGAAACTTGAAAGAGGAAAATTCATTTCACTAAAACTCTTGGAAGCAATTGAGGAGTCAAGAACTGCCATTATCATCTTCTCTAAGAACTATGCTTCATCCACGTGGTGCTTGGAGGAACTCACAAAGATCATGGAGCGTGCAGACAAGAAGGGACAGGAAGCCATCCCAGTCTTCTATAACATTGAGCCATCAGATGTACGCATGCACAGAAATAGCTTTGCTAAAGTGCTGGCCAAACACGAGGCAGATCTCAAGGGTACTGATCTGGAGAAGGTGCAGAGGTGGAAGGACACTCTAAATAAAGAGGCCAATATAGCAGGATGGGATGTTCGTAAAACTGCCAATGGGTGAGTAGTAGATTCACGGAACCCTTGAGTCTGAGTCAATTTTTGTGAGACTTGTTCATCATTACCAATTATGCTATCTGAACTGTCAAATGTTGCATACTTCCCCCCCTTTTTTTGAAATAAACAAGCTTTTTGAGATATCATTTAAAAGGATTTTCTTCCCTGATAAGTTGTGACGACCTTTAAGAATTTTCGCCCCGATCTCCCATTAACTACTTTCCCCAAGTTTATTTCTGCTATTTTGATTTATCGGGATGTTCGGTTTTGAGTTTCGGAGAGTTTTGGGACACTTAGTCCCTAAATGGAAGCTTAAGTGTTGGAAAGTTGACTGTAGTCAGAATAGTGTGAAGACGGCCTCGGAATGGAAATTTGATGGTCCCGTTAGCTCTGTTGGTCGATTTTGGGCTTAAAGGCGTGTTCAGATTGTGTTTTGGAGGTCCGTAGCAAATTTAGACTTGAAATGCCGAAAGTTGAATTTTTGAAGTTTCCGGTCTGATAGTGAGATTTTGATCCGAGGGTCGGAATGGAATTCTTAAAGTTAGAGTAGCTCCGTAGTATTGAATGTGACGTGTGTGCAAAATTTTAAGTCATTCAAACGAGGTTTGATAGAATTTTTGATCGAAAGCGTATTTTTAGAATTTTTAAAATTCTTAGGCTTGAATCCGATGAAAAATAGGTGTTTTGATGTTGTTTTGAGCGTTCCTAAGATTGGAACAAGTTTTAATGATGTTTTAGGATTGGTTGGCAGGGTTGGTTGAGGTTCTGGGGACCTCGGGTGTGTTTCAGATGCTCAACGGGTCATTTTGGAACTTAGAGAAATTGCAGATTTTTGTTTCAGCTGTTGCAGGTATTTTACTCTTCATGCTGGCGAGTGGACCCTCGCGTTCGCGAAGAGACAGTTGATGAAGGTGGAATTTAAGCTTTCGTGTTCACGGTGAAGGCTCTGCCTTCGCGAAGGGGTAAGTGTATGTGTATCGCGTTCTCGTGGGTGGTGTCACGTTCGCATAGAAGAAAATGTGCGGCTGAGCTTCAATGGATTTAATTCATCGCGTTTGCGTTAGATGGAACGCAATCGCTAAGGCCTGTTGAGTAAAGCATCGCGTTTGTGAAGGGTTGATCGCGATTGCATAAGAGGAAAAATGGCCAAAGTTATTTTGTGCTTCGCGGAAGCGAGGTTTTGTCCGCGTTCGCGAACAAGGAATTACCTAGGCAGATATAAGATTTCAAAATCGAAGGTTTAGCCATTTTTATCAAAATTTAAGCTTGGGAGCTCGGATTTGAGCGAGATTTTGAGGGATTTTTAGAGATATCGATTGGGTAAATGATTCTTAACTCCTCTTTGCTTGTAACCCATTAATCTAAACATGAATTCATCCTTTAATTTCGGAATTTGTACGAAAATTGGAGGAAAGTTCTTAGACCAAGAATTTGAGTTTTAATTGGAGATTTGACATTGGATTGAGATAATTTTTATATGGTTAGACTCGTGAGGGTGTGAGAATTCTGGAAATATAAATTTTACCCGATTCCGAGATGTGGGCCCGAGGGGCGTTTTGGTCATTTTACCGAATTTCGCTTATTAGCTTAGAATTTAATTGTATAATCAGTTACTTGAAGTGTTATTTACATTATGAAATTTAATTGAATAGATTTGGGCTATTTGGAGTTGATTACTCGTGGCAAGAACATGGTCTCGGGTTGATTTTGAGCCGGTTCGATGTAAGTGGCTTGTCTAACCTTGTGGGGGGGACCTTCCCCTTAGGATTGGTATATTTGGTAATTGAAATGCCTTGTACGTGAGGTGACAAGTGCGTACTTGTGCTAATTGTTGAAAATCTAGTTTTCTTTAAGTAATTACTAGTATGTTTCCTTTCCTGTTTCTATTACTTGCACTATTAAACTTGTTGTTAGCTTATGAAAGCATGTCTAAGTGACTTAACTACTTTACTTGCTCAAACTGCCTTACCTGAATTTTGTGCAACATGCTAGGCTAGAATCACTTGTTACCTTGATATGAAATTTTGCTATTTCTGTATATTTTCCTGTTGCTGCTGTGTATTCATTTTGGGACTACGGATGTGGGATTCCAGTAGCTCCCCCTTGTTTGTTTATTTTGGGACTACAGATGTGGGATTTCGGTAGATCCCCCTGCAAAATTATATGGAACTACGAGAATGCACCCGGTAAATTCCCCCAGTATTGGGTATTTATATTTGGGAGTACGGAACGGGATTCCGGTAAATCCCCGCGCACTATGAGTTGGACTACGGGACGAGATCCCGAGAGATCCATTGGATATGTACATATGGTACTACATGACGGTATCCTGGGAGATCTCCGATTGTTATTATTGGTGCTGAGCTGTATTTCCTTTCCGTGTTTACCTTGCTTCTGCATAGTTATTGTTGTCCTGTACATCTTGTGTTATTTTACTGTTGTACTTATTTATACTATTATGTTTTATACTGTTGATCTTTAAATTTTATTTAATCTCAGTAGGGCCTTGACCTTCCTCGTCACTACCTGACCGAGGTTAGGCTTGGCACATACAGAGTACCGGTGTGGTGTACTCATGCCCTTTCTGTGCATGTTTTTCATGTGCAGATCCAGGTACTGTGACTCAGTCCTATCACCCTTGAGGCGAAGTGACTGCTCCAACAACTTCGAGGTATATCTGCATCGTCCGTAGACCGAGGAGTCCCTTTATATTCTAGCTTTTAAACATTTGCCCTTCTGTATTTCTTTCCCTTGTTAGATATTCTGGAGTTAGACTGTGTGGTGATCCTTAGCTTGTGATTCATGGATTTCTGGGTCTTGGAAGTATGTTAAATATTTTGTATGCCGAGCGGAACTTTTAAACACTGTTTTAGCATTCTTCATTCTGTCTTAATTTGTTTTTATTCCGCACATAGTTTATCTTCTGCAATTTAGGCTTACCTAGTCTTAGAGGACTAGGTGTCGTCACGATGTTTCACTGAGGGCGAACCGGGGTCATGACAAGTTGGTATTAGAGCTCTAGGTTCATAGGAGTCATGGATCACAAGCCGGTTTATTAGAGTTTCGCTGATCGGTATGGAGACGTCTGTAGTTATCTACGAGAGGCTATGTAACTGTTAGGAAAAATTTACTTCACTTGATTTCCTTGTCGTGCGATATTTTTGACATCACAATTCTAAACTTCTATCTTCTATTCTCTCACAAATGGTGAGGACACGCGCTACCCGAGATGATCAGGCACTTGCGCCCCCTACTGCAGCCGTCAGAGGCTAGGGCCAGGGTAGAGGCCGAGGATGCGCACGTGGTGCAGCCAGAGTACCTGCGCGAGCTGCCGCCGAGGTACCACCAGCAGTTCCAGCCAGAGTCCAGGCACCTGACACACCTATTGTTGCTACTACTTCAGCTCTTCAGGAGACTCTGGCACAGTTCATGAGCATATACCCCACTCTAGCTCAGGCAAGGTTGCTTCCCCTTGCTGTAGCTACTTCTCAGGCCGGGAGGAGCACAGACTCCCACCATCCGCACTCCTGAGCAGCGTGTGCATGTTGAGCAGGTCCCTGAGATTATTTCTGTACTGCCTGCAGTATCAGTTCAGATCGATGATAGGGCAGTGGCTTCCGAGGAGGAGTAACTGTGGCTTGAGAGGTTCAAGAGGTACAAGCCTCCTATATTCAGCAGTTTAGCATCAGAGGATACTTTGGGATTTTTAGATGAGAGTTACCGCATTCTCCGTACCATGGGTATATCAGGATCGAGCGAGGTTTCTTTCACTACCTTCCAGCTTTGAGGAGCCGCCTAAGAGTAGTGGCGCGCCTATAAGTTAGACAGTCCGAATAAGGATGCTTCACTGACTTGGACTCAGTTTTTAGATCTATTCTTGAGAGAGTATGTTCCTTAAAGCCTTAGGGATGCATGGCGCGCCGAGTTTGAGCATTTGCACCAGGGTGCTATAACTATCTCAGAGTATGTTGTCCGTTACACCAGTTTGGCTAGGCATGCACCACCCTTGATTTCTACTGCTTGCGAGAGGGTTCGCCGGTTTATTAAGGGCCTTATTCCCAACATCAGGTCTAGCATGGCTCATGAGTTGGAGATGGATATTTCTTATCAGTAGGTGGTGAGCATTGCTTGGAGGATAGAGGTTATACATGCTAGGGAGAGAGAGGAGAGGGAGGCCAAGAGGTCTCGAGAGTCGGGCCATTTCTCTGGTACCCGTGCCCCAACAACAGTTCGTCATGGTAGGGGTTGTGTGAGTCACCCTGTTCATTCAGCTCTTCTAGCAGCCACTGGTATTCTAGCTCCTCCTAGACCTCAGGAGCCTTATTATGCACATCCGGTATCTAGCACGCCTCCTGCGCGGGGTGCTTTCAGAGGTCAGTTCAGCAGACCTGGCCCGAGCTAGTCACAGCCACCACGTCCTCCTAGAGGTTGTTTTGAGTGTGGTGACACCCATCATATGGTGAGGGATTGCCCAGACTTGGAAGGGGTGCAACTCGACAGATTTCACAACCACAGCGTGCCTCGCAAAGTTCTTAGGCTATGGTTACAGCTCCAGTTGCTACCCCACCTGCTCAGCCAGCTAGAGGTGGAGGTCGGGGGTAGAGGTCGCCCTAGAGGGAGAAGGCCAGGTCCGATACTGTGCCCTTCCTGCTCGTACCAAGGTTGTTGCCTCTGATTCTGTCATCACAAGTGTTATACTGGTTTGTCACAAAGATGCATCAGTTCTATTCGATCGAGGCTCCACTTATTCTTATGTGTCTTCTTATTTTGCTCCATATTTGGGTGTATCTCGGGATTCTTTGAGTTCTCGTGTTTATGTTTCTACTCCTATGTGAGATTCTCTTATTGTGGACCGCGTTTATCGGTCGTGTTTTGCTCTTAGTGGTTTTGAGACCAGAGTTGATTTATTATTGCTAAGCATGGTAAATTTTGATATTATCTTGGGCATGGATCAATTGTCACCCCATTATGCTATTGTTGATTGTCACGCCAAAACCGTGACGCTGGCTATGCCAGGTGTACCGCGTGTTGAGTGCAAGGGTACTTTAGATCACACTCACAGTAAAATTATTTCTTTTCTTAAGGCTCAGCGTATGGTTGAGAATGGGTGTGATATGTATTTAGCTTATGTGAGAGATGTCAGTATTGATACCCCTTCAGTTGATTCAGTTCCAGTAGTATAGGATTTTCCTAATGTGTTTCTAGCTGATCTTCCAGGCATGCCGCCTGATAGAGATATTGATTTTGGCATTGATCTGTTATCGGGCACTCAGCCCATTTCTATTCCTCCATATTGTATGGCTCCTCCTGAGTTGAAGGAGTTGAAGGATCAGTTATAGGAATTGCTTAATAAGGGTTTTATTTGGCCTAATGTATCACCTTGGGGTGCTCCTGTCTTGCTTGTGAAGAAAAAAGGATGGTTCTATGCGTATGTGTATTGATTATCGCCAGTTGAACAAGCCTATAGTGAAGAACCGTTATCCTTTGCCTCATATTGATGATCTGTTTGACTAGCTTCAGGGCGCACGGGTGTTTTCTAAGATTCATTTGCGCTCAGGTTACCATAAGTTGAAGATTCAGGAGCCAGATATCTCGAAGACTGCTTTCAGGACTCGGTTTGGACACTACGAGTTCCTTGTTATGTCATTTGTGCTGACCAATGCCCCAACATCCTTTATGCATTTGATGCACAATGTGTTCCGACCATATCTTGACTCTCATCATTGTCTTTATAGATGATATTCTGGTGTATTCCCGGAGTTGGGAAGATCATGAGCAACACCTAAGGACTGTGCTTCAGACTCTGAGAGAGAAGAAGTTATATGCTAAGTTCTTGAAATGTGAGTTTTGGTTGAATTCAGTGGCATTCTTAGGCCACGTGGTATCGAGTGAGGGTATTCAGGTGGATCCAAAGAAGATAGAGGCCGTGCAGAGTTGGCCTAGACCATCCTCAGCTATCGAGATCTATAGTTTCCTTGGCTTGGCGGGCCACTACCGTCGTTTTGTGGAGGGGTTTTCATCGATTGCAGCCCCTATGACCAGGTTGACTCAGAAGGGTGCTCCGTTTTAGTGGACGGAGGAGTGTGAGGAGAGCTTTCAGAAGCTTAAGATAGCTTTGACTACAGCCCCGGTTTTGATATTACCTATAGGTTCGGGGTCTTATATGGTCTATTGTGATGCCTTGAGGATTGGCCTTAGAGCGGTGTTGATGCAGGATGGTAGGGTGATTGCCTACGCATCCAAGTAGTTGAAAATACATGAGAAGAACTACCTTGTTCATGACCTTGAGTTAGTTGCCATTGTTCATGCCCTGAAGATCTGGCACCATTATTTATACGGGGTACCTTGTGAGATTTATACTGACCATCGGAGCTTGCAGCACTTGTTCAAGCAAAAGGATCTAAATTTGCAACAGAGGAGGTGGTTAGAGTTGCTGAAGGACTATGACATCACTATTTCGTATCATTCGGGCAAAACCAATGTGGTGTCCGACGCTTTGAGTCACAGGGCAGAGAGTTTGGGGAGTTTGGCGTATTTACCGACATCGGAGAGGCCTATGGCGATGGATGTTCAGGTCTTAGCCAGCCAGTTTGTGATATTGGATCTTTCGGAGCCTAGTTGGATTCTAGCTTGCGTGGTTTCTGTCTTCTTTATTTGATCGTATCAGGGAGCGGCAATATGATGACCCTCATTTGCTTGTCCTCAAGGACAAGGTTCAACATGGTGATGCCAGAGATGTGACTATTGGTGATGATGGGGTATTGAGGATGCAGGGTCGGATTTGTGTATCCAATGTTGATGGACTTCGAGAATTGATTCTAGAGGAGGCCCATAGCTCGCGGTATTCCATTCATCCGGGTGTCGCAGAGATGTATCAGGATTTGAGGCAGCACTACTGATGGAGACGAATGAAGAAAGATATAGTTGGATTCGTATCTCGGTGTCTCAACTGTCAGCAGGTGAAGTATGAGAACCAGAGGCTGGGTGGGTTGCTTTAGCAGATAGAGATTCCGGAGTGGAAGTGGGAGAGAATCACCATGGACTTTGTAGTTGGGCTCCCACGGACTTTGAGAAAGTTTGATGCTATTTGGGTGATTGTGGTTTGGCTGACCAAGCTCGCTCACTTTATTCTTGTGTGTACTACTTATTCCTCGGAGCGGTTGGCGTAGATCTATATTCGGGAGATTGTTCGTCTGCATGGTATTCCGATTTCCATCATTTCAGATAGAGGTACTCAGTTCACATCACGGTTCTGGAGAGCCGTTCAACATTAGTTGGGTACTCGGGTGGAGTTGAGTACAACATTTCACCCGCAGACGGATGGACAGTCCGAGCTCACTATTCAAATTTTTGAGGATATGCTCTGTGCGTGTGTATTGAGTTTGGAGGTTCTTGGGATTAGTTCTTGCCATTGGCGGAGTTTGCTTACAACAACAGCTATCAGTCCAACATTCAGATGGCACCATATGAGACTTTATATGGTAGGCGGTGTAGATCCCCGGTGGGTTGGTTTGAGCTGAGTGAAGCTAGACTATTGGGCACAGACTTGGTTTAGGATGCTTTAGAGAAGGTTAAGGTGATTCAGGATAGACTATGTACAGCCCAGTCCAGACAGAAGAGTTACGCGAATCGGAAGGTTCGTGATGTTTCCTATATGGTTGGAGAGCGGGTTCTGCTTCGGGTTTCGCCTATGAAGGGCGTTATGAGATTTGGGAAGAAAGGGAAGTTGAGTCCGAGGTTTATTGTCCCTTTTGAGATATTGAGGCATGCTGGGGAGGTTGCTTATGAGCTTGCTTTACCTCCCAGCTTGGCAGGAGTTCATCTGGTATTTCATGTTTCGATGCTCCGGAGGTAACACGGTGATTGGTCACACGTGTTGGATTTCAGTTCAGTCCAGTTGGACAAGGATCTATCCTATGTTGAGGAGCCAGTGGCAATATTGGATAGGCAGGTTAGAAAGCTGAGGTCAAAGAACATTGCATCAGTAATGGTTCAGTGGCGAGGCCAGTAGGTCGAGGAGGCGACTTGGGAGACCGAGCAGGATATGCGCTGCCGTTACCCTCATCTTTTCACTTCTTCAGGTATGTCTCTATGCTCGTTCGAGGACGAACAAATGTTTAAGTGTAGGAGGATGTGACGACCCGACCGGTCGTTTTAAGAATTTATGCCACAATCCCCCATTAACTGCTTTCCCCAAGTTTATTTCTGCTATTTTAATTTGCCGGGATGTTCGATTTTGAGTTTCAGAGAGTTTTGGGACACTTAGTCCCTAAATGAGAGCTTAAATGTTGGAAAGTTGACCGTAGTTGGAACAGTGCAAAGATGACCTCAGAATAGAAATTTGATGGTTCCATTAGCTTCATTGGGTGATTTCGGGCTTAGGGGCATATTTGGATTGTGTTTTGGAGGTCCGTAGCAAATATAGGCTTAAAATGCCGAAAGTTGAATTTTTGAAGTTTTCGGTCTGATAGTGAGATTTTGATCCGAGGGTCGGAATGAAATTTTGGAAGTTGGAGTAGTTCCATAGTGTTAAATGTGATATGTGTTCAAAATTTCAGGTCATTCAGACGAGGTTTGATAGACTTTTTGATCAAAAGCGTATTTTTAGAATTTTTGGAATTCTTCGATTTGAATCCGATGAAAAATAGGTGTTTTAATGTTGTTTAGAGCGTTCCGAAGGTTGGAACAAGTTTGAATGATGTTTTGGAATTGGTTGGCAGGGTTGGTTGAGGTCCCAGGGACCTCGGGTGTGTTTCGGATGCTCAACGGGTCATTTTGGAACTTAGAGAAATTGCAGATTTTTGTTCTAGGTGTTACAGGTATTTTACTCTTCGCGTTCGCGAAGAGTCAGTTGAGGAAGGTGGAATTTAAGCTTTCGCGTTCACGAGGAAGGCTCTGCCTTCGCAAAGGGGTAAGTGTATGTGTATCGCGTTCGCGTAGGTGGTGTCACGTTCGCATAGAAGAAAATGAGCGTCTGAGCTTCAATGGATTTAATTCATCGCGTTTGCGTTAGATGGAACGCGATCGCGAAGGCCTGTCTAAGTAAAGCATCACGTTCGCGAGGAGTTGATCGCGATCGCATAAGTAGAAAAATGGTCAAAGTTATTTTGTGCTTCGCGGACGCGAGGCTTTGACCGCGTTCGCGAAGAAGGAATTACCTGGGCAGATATAAGATTTCAAAATCGAGGGTTTAGCCATTTTTATCAAAACTTAAGCTTGGGAGCTCAGATTTGAGCGATATTTTGAGGGATTTTCAGAGATATCAATTGGGTAACGATTCTTAACTCCTCTTTGCTTGTAACCCATTAATCTAAATATGAATTCATCCTTTAATTTCGAAATTTGTACGAAAATTGGAGGAAAGTTCTTAGACCAATAATTTGAGTTTTAATTGGATATTTGACATTGGATTGGGATAATTTTTATATGGTTAGACTCGTGAGGGTGTGAGAATTTTGGAAATATAAATTTTACTCGATTCCGAGATGTGGGCCCGAGGGGCATTTTGGTTATTTTACCTAATTTCGCTTATTAGCTTAGAATTTAATTGTTGAATTGGTTACTTGAAGTGTTATTTACATTATGAAATTTAATTGAAAAGATTTGGGCCATTTGGAGTCGAGTACTCGTGGCAAGAACGTAATCTCAGGTTGATTTTGAGCCGGTTCGATGTAAGTGACTTGTCTAACCTTGTGTGGGAGACCTTCCCCTTAGGATTGGTATATTTGGTAACTGAAATGCCTTGTACGTGAGGTGACAAGTGCGTACTTGTGCTAATTGTTGGAAACCCAATTTTCTTTAAGCATGTCTAAGTGACTTAATTGCTTCATTTGATTTAACCGCCTTACTTGAATTCTGTACAGCATGCTAGGCTAGAATCACTTATTTCCTTAATATAAATTTTGCTATTTCTATTTATCTTCCTGCTGCTGTGTTTATTTATTTTAGGACTACGGATGTGGGATTCCGGTAGCTCTCCCTTGTCTGTTTACTTTGGGACTACGGGTTAGATTCTCGGTAGATCTCCCTGCACATTTACTTTGGGACTACGAGTTAGATTACCGGTAGATCCCACTGCACAGTTATATGGAACTACATTTGGGACTACAGAACGGGATTCCGGTAGATCCCCGTGCACTATGAGTTGGACTACGGGACGGGATCCCGGGAGATCCATTGGATATGTACATATAGTACTACAGGACGGTATGCTGGGAGATCCCCGATTGTTATTATTGGTGTTGACCTGTATTCATTTCCATGTTTACCTTGCTTCTGCATAGTTGTTGTTGTCCTATACATCCTGTGTTATTTTACTGCTATACTTACTTATACTATTCTGTTCTATACTGTTGATCTTTATATTTTATTTAATCTCAGTAGGGCCCTGACCTTCCTCGTCACTACCCAACCGAGATTAGGCTTGGCACTTACTAAGTACTGCTGTGGTATACTCATGCCCTTTTACGCATGTTTTTCATGTGCAGATCTAGGTACTGTGACTCAGTCTTATCACCTTTGAGGCGAGGTGACTGCTCCAGCGTCTTCGAGGTATATCTGTCATATCCGTAGATCGAGGAGTCCCTTTCTATTCTAGCTTTTAAATATTTGCCCTTATGTATTTCTTTCCCTTGTTAGATTTTCTGGAGTTAGAAGTATGTATTGGTTTGAGAGTTAAATATTGTGTATGCCGAGCGGCACTTTTAAACACTGTTTTAGCATTCTTCATTCTATTTTAATTTGTTTTTATTCCTTGGTTTATCTTCCGCAATTTAGGCTTACCTAGTCGTAGAGGACTAGGTGTCGTCACGATGGTTCACGCAGGGCGAACCTGAGTTGTGACAAGTTGGTATCAGAGCTCTAGGTTCATAGGATTCATAGATCACAAGCCGATTTATTAGAGTGTCACTGATCGGTACAGAGATGTCTGTACTTATCTACGAGAGACTATGTAACTGTTAGGAAAATTTCACTTCATTTGATTTTCTTGTCGGGCGATATTTTTGACATCACAATTCTAAAATTCTGTCTTCTATTCTCTCATAGATGGTGAGGATATGCGCTACACGAGATGATCAGGCACCTGTGCCCCTTACTGCAGCCGTCAGAGGCCGGGGCCGGGGTAGAGGCCGAGGACACGCACGTGGTGCAACCAGAGTACCTACGCGAGCTGCCGTCGAGGTATCACCAGCAGTTCTAGCCGGAGTCTAGGCACCTTACACGCCTACTGCTACTACTACTCCAACTCTTTAGGATACTCTAGCTTAGTCATGAGCATGTACACCACTATGGCTCAGGCAGGGTTGCTTCCCCTTGCTGCAGCTACATCTCAGGTCGGGGGAGGAGTACAAACTCCCGCCGCCCGCAATCATGAGCAGTGAGTGCATGTTGAGCAGGTCTTTGAGATTATTCCTGTACTGCTTGCAGTGCCAGTTCAGCCCGAGGAGAGGGCAACGGCTTCCGAGGAGGAGCAGCTGAGGCTTGAGATGTTCAAGAGGTACAAGCCTCCTGTATTCAGTGGTTTAGCATCGGAGGATGCTCTGGGATTTTTAGATGAGAGTCACCATATTCTATGTACCATGGGTATATCAGGATCGAGCATAGTTTCCTTCACTACCTTCCAGCTTCGAGAAGCCGCCTATGAGTGGTGGCGCACCTATGAGTTAGACAGTCTGGATTAGGCTGCTTCACTGACTTGGACTCAGTTTTCAGATCTGTTCCTGAGAGAGTATGTTCCTCAGAGCCTCAGGGACGCATGGTGCGCAAAGTTTGAGCATTTGCGCCAGGGTGCTATGACTGTCTTAGAGTATGTTGTCTGTTACACCAGTTTGGCTAGGCATGCACCAGCCTTGGTTTCTACTGTTCGCGAGAGGATTCGCCGGTTTATTGAGGGCCTTATTCCCAGCATCAGGTCTAGCATGGCTCGTGAGTTGGAGATAGATATTTCTTATCTGCAGGTGATGGGCATTGCTAGGAGGATTGAGGTATGCATGCTAGGGAGAGAGAGGAGAGGGAGGCCAAGAGGTCTCGAGAGTCGGGCCATTTCTCTGGTGCCCGTGCCCCAGCAGCAGGTCGTCATGGCAGGGGTTGTATGAGTCGCCCTGTTCATTCAGCTCTTCCAGCAGCCAGTGGTATTCCAGCTCCTTCTAGACCTCAGGAGCCTTATTATGCACATCCGGTATCTAGCGCTCCTCCTGCGTGGGGTGCTTTCAGAGGTTAGTCCAGCAGACCTAGCTCCATCCAGTCACAGCCACCACATCCTCCCAGAGCTTGTTTTGAGTGTGGTGACACCCGTCCTATTTTGAGGGATTACCCCAGACTTGGGAGGGGTGAACCTCCACAGACTTCTCAGCCACAACGTTCCCCACAGAGTTCTCAGGCTATGGTTACAGCTCCAGTTGTTATCCCACCTAATCGGCCAGCTAGAGGTGGAGGTCGGGGAGGTAGAGGTCGCCCTAAAGGGGGAGGACAGACCCGATACTATGCCCTTCCTACCCGTACCAAAGGTGCTGCCTCTAATTCTGTCATCACAGGTATTATACTGGTTTGTCACAGAGATGCATCAGTTCTATTTGATCCAGGCTCCACTTATTCTTATGTGTCTTTTTATTTTGCTCCGCATTTGGGTGTATCTCGCGATTCTTTGAGTTCCCATGTTTATGTTTCTACTCCTGTAGGAGATTCTCTTATTGTGGACCGCGTTTATCGGTCGTGTTTGGTTGCTCTTAGTGGTTTTCAGACCAAAGCCGATTTATTATTGCTCATCATGATAGATTTTGATATTATCTTTGGCATGGATTGGTTGTCTCCCCATTATGCTATTCTTGATTGTCACGCCAAAACTGTGACGCTAGCTATGCCAGGTGTACCGCGTGTTGAGTGGAGGGGTACTTTAGATCCCACTCCCAGTAGAGTTATTTTTTTCCTTAAGGATCATCATATGGTTTAGAAGGGGTGTGATGCGTATTTAGCTTATGTGAGAGATGTCAGTATTGATGCCCCTTTAGTTGATTTAGTTCCAGTAGTACGGGATTTTCCTGATGTATTTCCGGCTAATCTTCCAGGCATGCCGCCTGATAGAGATATTGATTTTGGCATTGATCTGTTGCTGGGCACTCAACTCATTTCTATTCCTCCGTATCATATGGCTCCTCCTGAGTTGAAGGGGCTGAAGGATCAGTTACAGGAATTGCATGACGTCACGACCCCAGTTCGCCCTCAGTGAAACGTCGTGACGGCACCTAGTCCTATACGACTAGGTAAGACTAAATTACGGAAGATAAACCAAGTGCGGAAAAAAAACAAATTAAGACAGAATGAAGAATGCTAAAACAACGTTTAAAAGTGCCGCTCGGCATACACAATATTTAACTCTCAAACCAATACATACTTCCAAGACCCGAAAACCCATGAATCACAAGCTAAGGATCGCTACACAGTCTAACTCCAGAATATCTAACAAGGGAAAGAAATACAAAAGGGCAAATGTTTAAAAGTTAGAATAGAAAGGGACTCCTCGGTCTGCGAACGCGGCAGATATACCTCGAAGTCGCTGGAGCAGTCGCCTCGCCTCAAAGGTGATAGGACTGAGTCGCAGTACCTGGATTTGCTCATGAAAAACATGCGCAGAAAGGGCATGAGTACACCACAATGATACTCAGTAAGTGCCAAGCCTAACCTCGGTCGGGTAGTGACGAGGAAGGTCAGGGCCCTACTGCGATTAAACAAAATATAAAGATCAACAGAATAGAACAGAACAATATAAATAAGTACAACAGTAAAATAACACAGGATGTACAAGACATCAACAACTATGCAGAAGCAAGGTAAACACGAAAAGGAGTACAGCTCAACACTAATAATAACAATCGGGGATCTCCCAGGATACCGTCCTATAGTCCCATATGTACATATCCAATGGATCTCCTAGGATCCCGTCCCGTAGTCCAACTCATAGTGCGAGAAGATCTACCAAAATCCCGTTTTGTAGTCCTAAATGTAAATACCCAGTACTGGGGGAATCTACCAGGTGCATTCCCGTAGTTCCATATAACTGTGCAGGGAGATCTACCGGAATCCCACATCCGTAGTCCTAAATTAAACAGACAAGAGGTAGCTACCAGAATTCCACATCCGTAGTCCCAAAATGAATACACAACAGCAACAGGAAAATATACAAAAATAGCAAAATTTCATATCAATACAACAAGTGATTCTAGCCTAGCATACTGCACAGAATTCAGGTAAGGCAGTTTGAGCAAGTAAAGCAGTTAAGTCACTTAGACATGCTTTCCTAAGCTAACAACAGTCTTAATAGTGCTAGTAATAGAAACATCAAAGGAAACATACTAGTTATTACTTTAAAAAATCGGATTTCCAACAATTAGTACAAGTACGCGCTCGTCACCTCACGTACAAGGCATTTCAATCACGTTCTTGCCACGAGTACTCGACTCCAAATGGCCTAAATCTATTCAATTAAATTTCATAATATAAATAACACTTCAAGTAACTGATTCTACAATTAAATTCTAAGCTAATACGCGAAATTAGGTAAAATGACCGAAATGCCCTTCGGGCCCACGTCTCGAAATTAGGTAAAATTTACATTTCTAGAATTCTCACAGCCTCACGAGTCTAACCATATAAAAATTATCCTAATCCAATGTCAAATCCCAAATCAAAACTAAAATTCTTGATCTAAGAACTTTCTCCCAATTTTCATACAAACTCCGAAATTAAAGGATGAATTCATGTTTAGATTAATGGGTTACAAGCAAAGAGGAGTTAAGAATCGTTACCCAATCGATATCTCTGAAAATCCCTCAAAATCTCGCTCAAATATGAGCTCCCAAGCTTAAGTTTTGATAAAAATAGCTAAACTCTCGATTTTGAAATCTTATATCTGCCCAGGTAATTCCTTCTTCGCGAACGCGGTCGAAGCCTCGCGTTCGCGAAGCAGAAAATAACTTTGACCATTTTTCCTCTTACGCGATCGTGATCAACCCCTCACAAACGCGATTCTTTACTCAAACATGCCTTTTCGATCGCGTTCCACCTATCGCGAACGCGATGAATTAAATTCACTGAAGCTCAGCCGCTCATTTTCTTCTATGCGAACGAGACACCAGCCACACGAACGCGATGCACAAATACTTACCCCTTCACGAACGTGGAGCCTTCCTCGCGAACACGAACGCTTAAATTCCACCTTCCTCAACTGACTCTTCGCGAACGCGAGGGTCCACTCGCGAACGCGAAGAGTAAAATATCTGCAACAGCTAAAACAAAAATCTGCAATTTCTCTAAGTTCCAAAATGATCCGTTGAGCATTCGAAACACACCCGAGGCCCCCGGGACCTCAACCAACCCTGCCAACCAATCCTAAAACATCATTCAAACTTGTTACAACCTTCGGAATGCTCAAAACAACATCAAAACACTTATTTTTCATCAGATTCAAGCCTAAGAATTTCAAAAATTCTAAAAATACGCTTTCGATCGAAAAGTCTATCAAACCTCGTCCGAATGACCTGAAATTTTGCGCACACGTCACATGCAACACTACGGAGCTACTCCAACTTTCAAAATTTCATTCTGACCCTCGGATCAAAATCTCACTATCGGAACGGAAACTTCAAAAATTCAATTTTCGGTATTTCAAGCCTAAATTTTCTACGAACCTCCAAAACACAATCCGAACACGCCCCTAAGCCCAGAATCACGCAACGGAGCTAACGGAACCATTGGTTTTCCATTCTGAGGCCATCTTCATACTGTTCCAACTACGGTCAACTTTCCAACACTTAAGCTCTCATTTAGGGACTAAGTGTCCCAAAACTCTCTGAAACTCAAAATCGAACATCCCGACAAATCAAAATAGCAAAAATAAACTTGGGGAAAGTAATTAATGGGGGATCGGGGCGTAAATTCTTAAAACGACCGGTCTGGTCGTCACATAAGTAAAACTCTAACTTTAAATGGAGAATATTTCAAGATCCTCCATCTACTTTGAAATTTAAAAGGTTAAATTACATCATGTGGATAGAATTCAGATGGATGGTGTTATTAAAGCTTTTGGACTAGAACACACTTTAGATGAACCCCTAATAGGTTGGTGGTGGTTGGAATGTGAGTAAGAGAAAAGGTAAAGCAGGGAACATCACTTTTGCTAGCTAAATTTTTGATGAGATTTCTTGTAAATGTGAAGGTCTTGTTTCCTTTCACATGTTATACTAGTTTAAAATAAGCATTGGATGGAGTATAGGAACTGCTTTGGCATCTTTAGCATGCATATATGTTTCACTACCTTATTGTACTTCTATTTGGCAGGAACGAAGCAGAATGTATAAACGAGAATTTTCAAAATATTCAATGCACAGTTTCAGCTACCGAAAAATATTTAGTGGGAATTGAATCTCGGGTTGGTGGAGTGGAGGAGTTGCTAAAAGTTGGATCAGGTGGTGTTAGTTTTGTTGGAATATGGGCATGGGAGGCGTGGGGAAGACAACTGTTGCAAGAAAAATATTTGACAGGATTTCTCATCAATTTCAAAGGTCTTGTTTTCTTGAAAAAGTTAGAGACGAGTCAAAGATGCGCGGGCTGAAGCACTTGCAGAAAGTGCTCCTTTCAAGAATCTTAAATGAAAAATCTATTGAAATAACATGTGTTTGTGAAGGAGCGAGCTTGATAAAAAAGAAACTTTGTCTCAGGAAAGTTCTGATTGTTTTTGATGATGAGAACCAATTGGAGAATTTAATTGGAATGCCTGACTTGTTTGGTGATGGCAGTAGAATCATTTTAACAACTAGAGACAGTGATTTATTTCGTAAGCACAACCAATTATATCCTGTCCCTGAATTGCCTAAGCGTGAGGCTCTTGAACTTTTTAGTTTGCATGCCTTTCAGAAGCCGATTCTGGATAAAGAGTTTCTCAAACTCTCCAAGTGTGTGGTAGATTATGCTAAAGGTTTACTCTTAGCTCTTAAGGTCTTGGGATCTTTTCTCTACAAACGAAGCATAAATGAGTGGAGAAGTACATTCGTTAGACTCAAAAGTACTGGAAAAAAAGATGTTGTGGAGCAGCTCAGCTTGAATCTAGATGGATTAACCCTTGAAGACAAGAATATATTTCTTGATATTGCATGCTTCTTTAGAGGAAAAGGGGAAGATTATGTGAAAGATATCTTAAAAAGTTTTGGTATGAATACAAAAATAGGAATAGATATCCTTTCCAAAAGATCACTTTTATATATTTCAGAAGGAATGGTGGAGATGCATGATTTGATAGAACAAATGGGTCAACAAGTGGCACGTGATGGTGAGCGGGACAAGCCTTGGAATCACACTAGACTATGGCTTGAAAAAGATATAAAAACTATTTTTTCTGCAAATCAGGTATGTGTTCCTCTAATGGTTGAAAATGTTGGAGATTTTCCATTTTCTCTTTGGATGGGTTTCATAAAAAAGTAGATATCCAATTATGGGATATTTTCTTACTTAATTCATTGCAATGTTCTGGCAACAAGTATTCCCCTGTAATTTTGCAGTACACTTATGGCAGCATGTATGTTTCGTATAGTCATCAAGGCAAACAAGTTAATCACATACTCAGTTTTCATAGATTACCAGGGGGCTTTAGGAAATATTTATGGGAATAGCTTGCTCAATATTTGTTTACTAGAGTTCTAGTTTTAAATATGACTACCTGTTAGATTCATATGCTCTTATTATTTTTTATATTGTTGGGAATAACCCCCCTACAAAGTAATATTTACGGTAATAAAAGCGGAATAATAAGGTAGCACCGAGATACGGTAATTAACAAGAATAAGAGAGTAACAACGACACCAAGATTTTACGTAGTAAACCCTTTTGAATAAGGGAAAATCACGGCCCTAAGAAGAGCAACTGATATCACTATAGCAAGAAATTTTACACTTTGTAGGTCCGAGTAAAATACTTAAAAGACACTCAAAAGAAATAACCCTCTTTTGATATTCTCACCTCACTACAATATCACTCACTCTCTATTTTTCTCACGGACTATTTTCTTATACTCTGTTTGTGAAACCTCACTCTTTCTTTCTAACTCTCAGATATATTTTTCCTCTGAGATTGGTGTGTCAAAAATGAGAGGCGAAGCTCTCCTTTTATAGGCAAAACCTCGCCTACTACGCTTGACATTTTTCTTCTGCATGCCTGCCATATTTGACAAATGCAGAAGGGAAACATGGGTTGTTAATCAAGGAAAAAAAATTTCTTCCTTGATTTATGGGATGGACCCCACAAACCTCCCCCTCCAGTCCCATTCACCTGAAGGAGGTAACACCGGAGGTTCTAGTTTGAGTGTATACCGACAAGTTCTTTGCATAGCTCAAACTTGTCTCTTGATACCACTTTGGTCAGCATATCTGAAGGATTCTCACTTGTATGGATCTTCTTTACCTGCATAGACCCATCCTCTATCCTTTCTCGAATCCAATGATATCTCACGTCGATATGCTTCGTCTTTGCATGATACATGGAGTTCTTGCTCAAGTCTATTGCACTTTGACTGTCACAATAAATGACATACTCTTTTTGATGCAATTTCAGCTCTTGAAGAAACCACTTAAGCCATATCATCTCCTTGCCAGTTTCTATAGGGGCAATGTACTCTATTTCAGTTATTGAAAGTGCAACACACTTCTGTAACTTAGACTGCCATGATATATCTCCCCCTGAAAATGTAAACAAATATCCAGTAGTGAATTTTCTATTATCAATGTCACCTGCCATATCAGCATCTGTATAGCCCTTCAAGATTGGATCAGATCCTCCAAAGCACAAACAATCTCCCGTAGTACCTCTCAAGTACCTGAGTGTCCACTTGACTGCTTCCCAATGTTCCTTTACAGGATTTTCAAGAAACCTGTTGATAACACCAACTGCGTGAGCATATCAGATCTAGTACATACCATTGCATACATCAAGCTTCCGATTGCTGAAGAATAAGGAACTCTAGCCATGTTCCCTTTCTCCTCCTCTTTTGTAGGACACATCTTTTTACTCAACTTTAGATGACTAGCAAGAGGTGTGCTGACTGACTTAGAATTTTTCATGTTGAAACGTTCTAGTACATGTTCAATATACTTCTCCTGAGATAGCCACAACTTTCTACTTGTTCTCTTAGGAACTATCTTCATCCCTAGAGTTTGTTGTGCTGGGCCCAAGTCCTTCATATCAAATGACTTGGACAAATCTCTCTTCAACTTTGCGATCAGCCCCTTGTCTTTTCCTACAATTAACATGTCATCCACATACAACAACAATATAAAAAAGTTATTCTCAGAAAATCTCTTGAAGTATACACATGGATTAGAATAAGTCTTTAGGTATGTTTGACTTTTCATGAATGAGTCAAATTTCATGTACCACTGCCTTAGTGTCTGCTTCAATCCATAAAGACTTTTATTCAATTTGCACACCATGTGTTTCTTTCCAGCTACTTCAAATCCTTCTGGCTGCTCCATATAAATCTCCTCTTCCAAATCTCCATGAAGAAATGCAATTTTCACATCCAACTGCTCCACTTCAAGATCTAGGCTAGCTGCTAAGCTCAAAATTGTTCGAATAGAAGTCATTTTGACAACAGGTGAGAAAATTTCGTCAAAATCAATACCTTTCTTCTGTTCGAAGCCTTTAACCACCAATCGAGCTTTGTATCTGACCAGCTTGTCATTTCTATCTTTCTTGAGTTTAAAGACCCATTTACATTTGAGTGGTCTTTTACCCTTTGAAAGTTCAATCAACTTGTACGTGCCATTTTTCTGTAGAGATTCCATTTCTTCTTGCATGACTTTTATCCACTGGTTCTTTTCTGGATGGGACAACACCTCCTTAAGACTTTCTAGCTCCCCCTCACCACTAATGAGGACATACTCTGTGGAAGGGTACCTGCATGACTCTACCCTTGGCCTCTCTGATCTCCTCAGAGGTTGAGGTTGTTCTTCTTCCTGAGTGGGGTGCTCCACTTCCTCGACACTTTCATCAAGTTGCTCCCCCTGCTCAATAACCTCACCAGGTTGCTCCCCCTGCTCGACAACCTCGTTGGTCGTACTTTCTGCACTTGTAGGATTGTTAGAAGTAGAAGGAATAGTAACAAGGTTAGAAATTATACCATTTTTCGCCTTTTCTGACATATCAGCAGCAGTTCCAACTTCACTTTCTCGGAAGACTACATCTTTGCTTTTGATGACCTTCTTTTTTACAAGATCCCACAATCTGTACCCGAACTCTTCATCTCCATATTCGATAAATATGCAGGGAACAGATTTATCATCCAGCTTTGTTCTCTGCTTTTTTGGTACATGTGCAAAAGCTCTGCAACCGAACACCTTCAGATGCGTGTAGGACACCTCCTTGTTGGTCCAAACTCTCTCTGGGATGTCAAATGCCAACGGAACTAATAGACTCCTATTGATCAGGTAACAGGCTGTCTGAACTGCATTACCCCAGAATGACTTAGATAGTTTAGCCATTCTGAGCATGCTTCTCACTTTCTCCACAATGGTGCAGTTCATCCTCTTGGCTACGCCATTGTGTCGTGGGGTTCCAGGAACTGTCTTTTCATGTCTTATCCCATGACTGGAACAGTACTCTTCAAATTCCCTTGAAGTGTACTCACCTTAATTGTCACTTCGGAGACGCTTTAGCTTTCGACTCGTCTCCCTTTCTACTAGAGCATGAAACTTCTGGAAAACTTGAAACACCTGATCTTTAGTTTATAAAATATAAACCCATAATTTTCGTGAAGCATCATCAATAAAAGTAACAAAATATTTGTTACCGCCCATTGATTAAATTTCCATTGGGCCACAAATATCAGAATATACTAAATCAAGTATATTCAACTTTTTTTCAGACGATGTCTGAAATGAGACTCTATGCTGCTTACCAAATAAACAGTAGTCACAAGGTTTTACCGTTGTACCTTTGGCATAAAAAATGAGTGATTTCTTAGCAAGAATCTGCAATCCTTTCTCGCTTATATGACCTATTCTTTTGTGCTACAAATCTGCAGAAATCTCATCTTGTGCAGCGTTCAATTCACCTTGGCATATTTCTGCATTTGTCCCGTACAACGTGCCACGAGCAACTCCCTTTGCAATCACCAATGATCCCTTAGTGAGTCTCCACTTTTGATTTGCAAAATAGTTCTCGTATCTATCTCGGTCTAAAGCAATTCCCGAGATCAAGTTCATCCGCAAATCAGGTACATGACGCACATCCTTTAGAACCAATGTGCATCCGACACAAATATCACCAATCCCCGTAATCTTTGAGTAACTTGTGTTACCCATTCTCACTGTGCTAAAATCACCTGCTACATATATGTAAAAAAAATCTCTTACCGGTGTGGCATGGTAAGATGTCGCTGTGTCAACCACCCAATCTTACTCTGGACCTGACAGGTGCATGTATTCCTCTTCCTCATTTATAAAGAGGACAACATTATCATTGTTTTGCACCATGGCGGCTGTGTTGTCGTCATTCTTCTTGCCACTGGTTTCATCTTTGCCCTTCCTTGGATTTGGGAAATCTCTTTTGAAGTGACCTGGTTGATCACAGTTGCAGCAATTTTTGGCTCTTGATTTGGATCGGTTCTTTGACTTCCCACGAGCTCCGGATCTACCATAGTTGCTCGAACTCTTTTGATAACTCCTGCCTCTACCTTCTGTGATGAGAGCATGTCCTTGATTTTCAGGCTTTTTTCTCATCTTCTCATTGAGTAGAAGAGCCGATGTGACATCTTTCAACTCAATAGTAGTCTTACCGTGTAGGATGGTTGTTGCCAAATTATCGTACGAAGATGGCAACGAGTTAAATAGCAAGATGGATTTATCTTCTTCCTCGATTTTCACTCTGAGGTTGGCAAGCTGTGGGATTAGTCCGTTAAACACATTTAAATGTGACAAAAAATTCGTACCTTCACCCATGTGTAGGGCGTATAACTGCTTCTTCAGGTACAATTTATTTGTCAGCGTTTTGGACATGTATAGGCTTTCCAACCTTGTCCAAATTCCACGTGCAGTGTCTTCATCAATGATGTTATTTACCACATCATCTGATAAGTGCAACCTGATTGCACTAGCAGCTCTTTCATCCAAGTCAGCCCAATCCTCAGCTTTCATGGTATCAGGCTTTTTGGCATCAACATCTAGTACCTTGTGTAATCCTTGTTGGATGAGCAGATCTCACATCCTTCTTTGCCATGTTGAGAAACCGTTATCTCGGTTGAATTTTACTACCTCGTACTTTACTCCGAGCATTTTTATTTTTCACCGAGTATAGTACTATCGACAGTGAATAGTATTTCAGTGAACGAACAAAACCTGTGCTCTAATACCAGTTGTTGGGAATAAACCCCCTACAAAATAATATTCACGGTAATAAAAGCGGAATAATAACGTAGTGCCGAGATACGGTAATTAACAAGAATAAAAGAGTAACAACGACACCAAGATTTTTACGTGGAAAACCCTTTTGAATAAGGGAAAACCACGGCCCTGAGAAGAGCAACTGATATCACTATAGCAAGAAATTTTACACTTTGTAGGTCCGAGTAAAATACTTAAAAGACACTCAAAAGAAATAACCCTCTTTTGATATTCCCACCTCACTACAATATCACTCACTCTCTATTTTTCTCACAGACTATTTTCTTATACTCTGTTTGTGAAACCTCACTCTTTCTTTCTAACTTTCAGATATATTTTTCCTCTGAGATTGGTGTGTCAAAAATGAGAGCCGAAGCTCTCCTTTTATAGGGAGAACCTCGCCTACTACGACATTTTTCTTCTGCACGCCTGCCATATCGACAAATACAGAAGGAAGAAAAATTGCTTTCTTGATTTATGGGATGGACCCCACATATATTGCTTATTTTTATACTAAAAAATTATTTTATTTTATGTTAACTTTCTAAATAACTTGTTTACTTTAATTTTGTTGTTATTTCTTGTTTCCTTTTGAAAATAATTTGACTGGTGGCGCTTGGTACTATTTGAGAAGGACATTTATCTAGTTAAAGAATTTCTAGCAAAGTTTTCTCCTTACAGAAGAATTTTATGGGAAAATACGAGTTTGAACATGATATCTGAATTCTAGAGTTAGAAAGTATTTTATTTTAATAATTATGATGCCATTATGGAAACCTATTGTTTGGCAAGTAACAATCTTAGTTTTGCTTTCATTGTAGTTTAAGTAAAGACATCATAAAACAGTTCCTAAATGCTACACTCTATGGAAAGAACTTTTTGTATGGGAATATAATGCCACTTTTATTAATTCATAATAAGAAAATTTGATTAAACTCCTAATTGGAAGGCAAATATAAATCTTATACTGGTAATATAGTTATGTTTCTAACCCCACTATGCTCTACTAAGTCTAATATCCCCCCCCCCTCTCCCCAAAAAAAAAAAAATTAAAAAAGAACAAAAAAGAAGTAAGATATAGATTAAGATTTGTATGTTAAAGGAGAATAGGATCTACGCTCGGATGTGAATTTTGGTTTAGTCAAGTTACTTTCTTTTCCTTCAGAGGGCAGAGTCAATTAAAGGCATATTGGTACCAACTGGCTCAGACCGACATATATATAAGTGGAGCAAAGGTTTCAGAAACATGCCTTGTCTTAGGTTACTCATGGTAAAAGGGGAGGAGGTCCGACATCATGACTCTGTTCCTGATTCTATTTAGTATCTCCCCAGTAGCTTGAAATGGCTTGATTGAGATACTACACTTGTAAATCTCTTCCATCAAATTTTGAACCAGGAAACCTTGTTGCGCTCAAAACGACTTTTAGTTCTCTTGTTGAAATTTTCGAGGAGCCAAAGGTATTTATTAATCTGTTTTATGAAAGAGTTTAAAGTATTGAATAAAAAATTATTTTTTAAATAAAAGTCAGTTAATGCTAACGGTCCTTTTCTTTCGCTTTTCATAAACAGGAATTTGACAAGTTGGGAATCCTTAATTTAAGTTTTTCTGAGAGTTTGCTCAGAACACCCAATTTCTCGGACACCCCACATCTGCAGAGAATTGTCCTTAAAGGTTGTGTAAGTTTGATAGAGGTTCATCCATCCATAGGGAATCTCAAAAAGCTTAGTATTTTTCTGGACATGGAAAACTGCAAAAATCTTGAGTCGTTACCAAGCAGTATTCAGATGGAATCACTTGAAAGCTTTAACCTCTCTGGTTGTGAGAAATTAGGAAGATTTCCAGAAATTAAGGGGAAAATGAACTTGCTGTCAGAGCTCTTTTTGGGCCATACCGCAATATGGGAACTGCCCTCATCAATAGGACGGCTAACGCCTAACTGGGATCAGTTTGCTTGATTTGCGTTCGTGCAAGAACCTTGTAACACTCCCAACAAGCGTTTCTGAGATGAGAAAGCTGAGAATTTTGAATCTTAAAGGCTGCTCGAAGCTTGAAATCTTTCCAGAAAACCTAGGTGATCTACAACAGTTGGAGGAATTCTATACTGGCAACACTGCCATTCGGCAATTACCAGATTCTGTTTGGAACTTCAGCAAACTTAAAGTCCTGTCATTAAGAAGGGGACATAAGTGCCAATTCACCGGGAGTTTGATACTCCCATCTTCATTTGGTGATTTGCAGAAATTGAAAAGCTTAGATCTCAGCGGGTGCCATTTAGCTGATGACGAAGTTAGTGCTCTTATACCCTTGCCCTCTTTTTACTGGAATTAAACCTGAGTAGAAACCCGTTTACTTCTTTACCTAACGGCATCAGTCAGCGTCGTCGACTTCAATATCTCAACATAACACGCTGTCAGAAGCTTAAGGAACTTCCTAAACTTCCTTCAAGTATAAAGGAATTATATGCAGATGATTTTCTGGCCAGACAAAGTACTTTAAAGCTACTGATGTATCTAAGATTGAATTTGGTATCATTCACCAGTTACAGATTTGATCAGCCATCTTGTACAGAGAAGAGAGGTGGCTGCTCAGTTTTGGATGAGATCTGTTTGTTTCTCTCGAACAATATGGATGATGTGGTCATCCCTTCTCTAATTAACTCTAATCACCGAGTAAGTTACTCTATTGTCTTTCCTGGTCTTGCAATTTCTGTCGGGAATAAATCCCGTAAAAATAATATTCACGGTATTAGTAATAAATGCAGACCACTAAGTTATGGTTAAATCAACAAGAATAAAAATGCAACAAAAATGACACCAAGATTTTACGTGGAACTCCTTCTAAATAAGAGAAAAACCACGGCCAAGAAGAGCAACTGATATCACTATAGCGAGGATTTTACACTGTGTAGTAACGAGTACAAATACTCCTAAAACCTCTACACCCTCAAAAGAAAAAAAAATACTCTTTTGCTTTTTCCACCCTACTACAATATCTCTCACACTCTATTTTTTTCTTCATGGACTATTTTCCTATAGTCTATGGAATACCTTGCTCTCTCTCTTTTCTCTCTTTATTGGTGTGTGGAAATGAGAGTTAAAGCTCTTCATTTATAGCCAAAACCTCACTCTCTAAAGCCTACAATAATATTTGACAAATTGCACACCCCTTTTCACAATTTCAACAAGTTTGGCTACCAAACCAAACCAAGTCAATAAAATTTGATACCAAATCATTTGAATGAGATGGACACCATATCAATCTTCTCATCCAGTCTTATTCATCTAGAGGAGGTAGCACTATCTTCTAGTCTGAGTGTATGCCGACAAGTTCTTTGCATAGCTCGAACTTGTCTCTTGGTACCACCTTGGTCAACATATCAGCAGGATTTTCACTTGTGTGAATCTTTTTGACCTGAAGTGATTCGATCTCCACTTGCTCGCGAATCCAATGATATCTGACATCGATGTGTTTTGTTCTCGCATGGTACATGGAGTTTTTGCTTAGGTCTATTGCACTCTGATTGTCGCAATTGACAACATACTCCATCTGTCGCAATCCAAGTTCTTGAAAAAATCTCTTGAGCCATATCATCTCTTTGCCTGCTTTAGTAGCCGCAATATACTCCGTTTCAGTTGTAGACAGTGCGACACACTTCTGCAACTTCGATTGCTATGATGTAGCTCCCCCTGAAAAAGTAAACAAATATCCTGTAGTGGATTTTCTATTATCAAGGTCACCTGCGATATCAGAATCTATATAGCCCTTTAAAATTGGATTTGATCCTCCAAAACATAAGCATTCATGTGAGCTTCCTCTTAGATACTTGAGTATCCACGTTACAGCTTCCCAATGCTCTTTTCCTGGATTTTCGAGAAATCTGCTAACAACACCGGCTGCATGAGCAATATCTGGTCGAGTGTATACCATTACATACATCAAACTTTCGACGACAAAGGAATAAGGAATCTTGGTCATTCTCTCTTTTTCCTCCGTTGTTGTAGGACACATCTTCTTACTCAACTTCAGATGACCAGGAAGGGGTGTGTGAACTAACTTAGCATTTTTCATATTGAAGCGCTCCGGTACACGTTCTATGTACTTCTCCTGTGACAAGTAAATCTTCCTTTCATTTCTCCAACGAGTAATTCTCATGCCCAAAATCTGCTTAGCATGACCGAAGTCTTTCATTGCAAAAGATTTATTCAACTGTTTTTTCAACTCGTCAATCTTGGAAGCATTTCTGCCCACAATCAACATATCATCCACATATAGCAAGAGGATGATAAAGTCATCATCAGAAAATCTTTGTACAAACACACAGTGATCTAAAGAAGTTTTCTTGTAGCCTTGCTCCTTCATAACAAACTCAAACTTCTTATACCACTGTCTGGGAGCTTGCTTCAATCCGTATAGACTCTTCTTAAGTTTGCATACAAGATTTTCTTTACCTTTTGCCTTGAAGCCTTCAGGTTGTTCCATATAAATCTCCTCTTCTAAGTCACCGTGAAGAAAAGCAGTCTTCACATCCATTTGCTCAATCTCCAAATCAAGACTAGCAGTCAAACCAAGAACTGTCCGAATGGAGGACATTTTCACGACAGGAGAAAATATTTCGTCAAAGTCAATACCTTTCCTTTGACCAAATCCCTTGACAACTAATCTAGCTTTGTATCTAGGTTTCAAACTATGTTCTTCAGCTTTAACTTTGAACACCCACTTGTTCTTCAAAGCTCTCATGCCCTTAGGCAATTTCACCAACTCATAAGTATAGTTCTCATGCAGAGATTTCATCTCATCTTGCATGGCTTCAATTCATTGATCCTTGTACTCATCTTCTATGGTCTCCGCATAACATTCAGGTTCTCCCCCATCAGTGAGTAATACATACTCATTGGATGAATAATGGAAGGAAGGGGTACGAGGTCTAGAAGACCTCCTGAGTGGAATATCTAACTCGCCCACAGCTTTGTGAGTATAAGCATCTACCTCATCAACATTAGCATTGTTATCACCATCACCATCAATATGTTGATCTGGAATATGGTTCTGGGCATCACCATCATCATTGAGCCCACCAACGTCATCCACATTTGTATGAGGAACTTGATCAAGATTAACTAAACCTTCAAAACTTGGAGATTTTAGCTTCTCCGCTTTGTTAATATCTTCAATAGTTTGATCCTCCACGAAGATAACATCACGGCTTCTCACGACCTTCTTCTCAATTGGATCATATAGCCTGTAACCAAACTCATCAAGGCCATAACCAATGAAGATGCACTGCCTTGTCTTAGCAGTTAATTTTGACCTCTCATTTTTAGGCACATGTACAAAAGCTTTGCAACCAAACACTTTCAAGTGGTCATAGGAGACATCCTTTCCATACCAAACTTTGTTTGGAACATCACTTTTCAAAGCAACCGCAGGGGATAGATTAATAATATGTGCGGCGATCAACAAAGCCTCACCCCAAAAGGAATTCAGTAACTTTGCTTCAGAAAGCAAACATCTGACTCTTTCCATCAAGGTATTATTCATCCTTTCTGCTAAACCATTAAGCTGAGGAGTCTTAGGAGGAGTCTTCTGGTGTCTGATACCCTGTTGTTTGCAGTATTCATCAAACGGTCCACAATATTCACCACCATTATCAGTACGAATACACTTCAGCTTCTTTCCAATTTCTCTTTCAACTGAAGCCTGAAACTGCTTAAAGACACCCAACACTTGGTTTTTAGTCTTCAAGATGTAGACCCAAAGTTTCCTTGAACAATCATCAATAAAGGTAGCAAAATAAAGTGCACCACCCAAAGTCCTTGTCTTCATTGGAACACATAAATCTGAATGCACTAACTCAAGCAACTCTGACATTCTTGAAGGAGGATGAGACTGGAAAGAAACTCTTTTTTGTTTTTCAGCCAAGCAATGCTCACATTTTTCTAATTTTTCACTTTCAAAATTTGACAACAATTTCTTCTTAGCCAGAACATTTAGTCCTTTCTCGCTAATGTGGCTAATCCTCTTATGCCATAACGTTGAAGAGCTATTGCTCTCAACGGCATTCACCATATCAATACAGGTAGAGTCCGTATTCCAGTATAGACCACGATGCTTTTCCCCACGAGCCATAATCATGGGACCCTTAATGAGCTTCCACTTTCAGCACCGTTGGTACTAACATATCACTCATCATCCAAAACACGAACAGAGGTAAAATGCAAACAAACATCAGGTGCATGCTTTACATTGCTTAAAACTAGTTTAGTTCTAATACTAGTTTCCAAACAAATTGTTCCAACACCAGCCACCCTAGATACAGTCTCATTACCCATACTCAAAGTTCCATAGTCACCCTGAGTATAGGATGAGAAAAATTCCTTCCTTGATGTCACATGAGATGAGGCACCACTGTCCACAATCCAGCTTGACTCATCACAAACAATATTTATCAGATCCGCATCAAGGACAGTAACAAGATCTTCTGTAGTGATGGTGGCCACACGATTTCCATCTTCTTTCTATTCTTCCTTGTCTCTATTCTCCTTTTTCAAAATCCGGCAGAACTTCTTTGTGTACCCTTTCTTCCTGCAATGATAGCAGTCAATATCTTTAAGTCTGCTTCTGGATTTGCTTCTATTATGTTCTCTATTTTGAGAATCCCGATTCTTGCTTCTCCCCCTAGAGTAAGTCACCAAGACATCTGATAGCATCCTAGGAAGCTCAACTTTATTCTAGGACAAGGATGAAGCTTTCGAATCTCAAAGATGGCTTTAACAAAATGTCATGCTAAAGAATTACAAAACAAGGTCATTAGACTACAAGTGCAAATAAAGAAGTTATTAATTGAGAGGAAGAGCTCAAGGATAAAAGATGTGAATTGGCTAGGTGATAGCATCAAGGACAAGGATAGAGTCTTGGAAGCTCCAAGGCCATATCCAAGATCTCAAGCTAAAGAGTTGCAAATTAAGGTTGGTAGACTTCAATGGCAAATAAAGAAGTTTTTAATTGTAGAGAAAGAGCTCAAGACCAAAGGAGATAAATTGTCCAAATTTTATAATTATATGGTGGTCCAAATTGAAGTCCAAGAGGAGGAAGATTGGGTCACCAAATCAGCCTTTGAAGTCCACCAAAAAGGGCTCAAAATAAGTTTAAAAGAGGTCCAAAAGGGGGTGTTTCAAAAGGAGCCCAATTGAAGGCCAAACCAATGGCCCAAACTAGTTGTTTTAAGGCCCAAATCTGCCCCAAAGGGTCTTGGCCGCCCCTCACCTAATTTTGATGGCTTTTGTTACCCCTTAGGAGCCCCCTACCTAAGTTTGATGGCTATTGTGACCCCTTAGCAGCCCCTACCTAATTTATATGACTTTTTAGCAACCCCCTACATTATTTTAAGGGTTTTTTACTCCTATAAATAAGGAGTTCTTCTCATTCATAAGGACTACAATATTGATTAAGTATATCATACTTTGAGAGTTCTTTTGAACCTTTGTTACTTATGCTTTAAGATTTATCTTTCAACCTTTACTAGTTCATAGTTCAAGGTAGTAAGATTACTTCTCTTTTGTGATATCTTTGATTCCTTTGTGATATTCTTAGAAGGCGATTAATACTAGTTATTAATTGTTGTCTCAGGTTACTCATAAAGCGATCAAGATCTGAATCTATTGTTTTGATTTGCTTTTAAGTAAAGGCGTTTGATTTCTTCCATAAATCAAGACGTTGTTACTTTGATCTTGTCAAGGCTATAGAACTTGCGTTCTTGGAAATTCTTTCCTTGAATTTTTCCATATCCTTTATTTCTTCTCTTTAATTCTAGTTGTTCAATTCCTTGTTGTTATTGCTTCCGCATTTAATTCTCAAATTTTTTCTCTAGTTTGAATTCCCAACCTAGTTGTTATCAACATCTGATGAGGAGGAACCCTGAAATTTTCTTCTCATCTCTTCATTTAAAAGGCTGCTCTTGGCAAGATCCATAGAGATCACACCATCCGGAGAAAAATTGGATAATAAAGTTCTAAGAATTTCCCAAGAATCTGGTAGGGAACCAAGTAGAAACAAGCCTTGAATTTCTTCATCAAATTTAATGTCCATAGCAGATAACTGGTTCATGATCCCCTAAAAATTATTCAGATGATCTGTCATCGCGGAACCATCATGGTATTTTAAACCCAACATCTGCTTTATCAGAAACATCTTGTTGTTTCCAGTTTTTCGAGCATACAAACTTTTAAGGTGCTCTCATAGGGTCCGAGCATGTGTCTCCCCAGAAATATGGTTCAAAACATTATCGTTAACCCACTATCTAATAAAGCCACAAACCTGCCTGTGTAACAAACTCCACTCTTCATCTGATTTATTATGAGACTTTATAGTGGTGAAGGTAGGTTGATGAAAATTCTTGACATAGAGCAAATCTTCCATTTTGCCCTTCCAAATGACATAATTTGTGTCATTCAAAGTAACCATTCTACTAGTATTGGCTTTCATCGTTTATCACAAATACAAATACTATTTATTAGGAGACCAAAGTAATTCTTTTCTGATATGGAAGTTCAGATTGTGCAGCAACCACAAAGCATACTTAGACAGAACCTTGGCTCTAATACCACTTGTTGGGAATAAACGCCGTAAAAATAATATTCACGGTATTAGTGATAAACGTGGACCACCAAGTTATGGTTAAATCAGTAAGAACAAAAATGCAGTAAATATGACATCAAGATTTTACGTGGAAACCCTTCTGAATAAGGGAAAAACCACGGCCAAGAAGAGCAACTGATATCACTATAGCGAGGATTTTACACTGTGTAGTAACGAGTACAAATACTCCTAAGACCACTATACCCTCAAAAGAAAAAACTACTCTTTTGCTTTTTCCACCTTACTATAATATCTCTTACACTCTATTTTTCTTCACAGACTATTTTCTTATAGTCTATGGAATACCTTGCTCTCTCTCTTTCCTCTCTTTGTTGGGGTGTGGAAATGAGAGTTAAAGCTGTCCATTTATAGCCAAAAGCTCATTCTCTAAAGCCTACAATATTTGACAATTTGCACACCCTTTTCACAATTTCAACAAGGTTGACTACCAAACCAAACCAAGTCAATAAAATTGGCTACCAAATCATTTAAATGAGATGGACACCATATCAATTCCCACGTGGTTTAAGCATCAAAATTCTAAGCAAACGATCTCATTTGAACTGCCCAATGATTGGTACAATGATAAGTTTGAGGGCTTTGCTATATGCTGTGTGACTCTCATGGGAGCAGCCATTTGTGATCCTGATTCGGGGTTATCTGGAAAGTATGACTATACATCATTCATCAAAGCCAAATTGATATGCAATAAAACAGTGCTAGAGAAAGAATGTAAACTTATGGCTGGTGTGTTTGCTTTACCTGCATACCATTTTATTCTTCGCTGAAGGCATTTGGTACGGATGTTAAGGACCTTAACCAGTATGGCCTATTTGAGGCATCTATCCATGGGCGCATTGTGAGACAATGGGGAGTTCAATTGATCTATAAGGGTAATAGACAGTTTTATAGAAGCAGTCTACAGAAGTGGAATGGAATTCAATCAAACTTTGCTGCAGTATGAAGCCAGGCCGTAATAAACCGGGCTTAAGGCAGGCTGAATTAGCTCCTGTGTTGGGATCTTTAGGGAAACTACCAAGAATTCGAGAGTAAGTCAGGTAACTTATTGATACCTGTTATTTGAAATTAAAAACTAATAATTTGGATATTATGAGATGAACAATTTATTTTCAATGTATTTAGATTTAGGTTAAATTCATGTAGAGAATATATTTAACGAGTTACTTAAGGATTGTTTTAATTGTTAAGTTAAATTAGAAAAAAGTTTATGACAATTAATGCAAGTATATATGCATTTAATATTTTAAGCAAAATTCAAATTGAATCAAATTATGCCAACATAGTAATTTATGAATTTAATATTCCATTCCAATTTGTTTCATGTTTGGCACTTTTTATACTTATTTATTCCATAGGAATCAACTAAGGGTCTGTTTGGAAAGCCACCGGATAATTGAAATTGGTATAGTTACTAGGGTAGTAATTACACAATATAGTTGATCACGCCCAACTATGCCTTATAAAAAGGACAATGCAGATGTTGCAAATATAACCTGAGTATTCTGCCCAGAGTCGAATCCACAGAGAATTAAGCTATCAATCACTATCTTTAGAACAACTAAACTCTTGAGAGCCAATTTCCCCAAACGTTTGAATCATAGTTGATGGTGTCTTCAATAACTAAAATTGCACGTAAATAAACAGCTGTAAACTAGGGATGCTAAGGTTGTAAAAAATGGTGAGAAAAAGCTAAGGTAAAGATTTCCCCTATTGATGGAATCCCTTCTGTTTATGCGTCATACAAATTTACCAACACACCTCTATCAATCATGAACACTTTTCTTACCGTAAATCTCTCCCGAGTAATCACAGTAATATACTATTGCACTCTCCCGAGATATACTAGCTAACTTTAATTAACACAGTTCACTTAAGATTGCACCCAAGGCTTCGTTATCCCTAATCCCGCCTTTAAACCCGCAGTTATAGATCCCTCTTATACTTTGGGAGTGGTGTTGCTCAACAATAACCTAAATATGCACTCTCTCCCGAGTTATGCACACTAAATAGGCACAGCTAATTGAGGATCCTGTCAATTAACTACAACAAGAACATAGTTGAATAAATAAAGATTGAAACTAGCAATTTGTATTCACATAAACAAGAAGTTCATCCCCCAATAGGTTCCATCAAAACCTTAGACAAGGGATTTAGCTATTCATAACTATGGGTAAACAAGATAAGATAATATTCATCATAAAAAACTAGCAATAAAAATCAAAGAAAAGAAGAAAGATGTTTTGGGTGATCTCTCACAATTATTTTTCTTGCCAAGATACTCTAAAATTCAATACATGCCTCTCTTGGGCGAAGTCTAGTGTTTAAAATAGGGTTTTGGGCTGAAAATCCCGTGTTTTACACTTTAGTCCCTGAACTTCCCGCCTCCTGCCGCGGTTCTGCCGCGGTAGCACCGCGGCCAAACATGGCCTCTGATCTTCCTTCTATCCGCGAACATCCTTCACCGCGGTTCTACCGCGGTCGCGGTGGAACCGCGGTAGACTCAGTTTTCTGATTCTTCAGCCTGTTTTGCGTGGTTCACTTGGGATATTTCATGGTTGGCCTTTCTTTCTTCATTTTTTTCACTCCAAAAGTGCTCCCTAGCCTTCCGTAGTCATATATAACCTGCAAATCATTAAAAGCACTAATAAGAGTATTTTGTTATCACTTTTATTATCAAAACTATGCAAGAAGGCAGTTATTTAGGGTCTGAATAAAGTTAAATTCACCTATTATCAACACCCCACACTTAAACCTTTGCTCATCCTCGAGCAAGCTAAACCACACTTCTAGGCCTAACCATTTGACGCATTACCCCATGTATGTCACACCTTCCATTTTGACAGAACAGCCTAAGAAATGTGCCGGTCACACCCCAGTTGCAGACTCTACTGCCATGACACACTTGCGCTCACTCTAGTTACTCTAACAGAGGTGAAGACTTACTTTTTCTTCCTGAGTCACATTCCCTCACATTAAAAAATCTGAGAGCAGTTCCAAACGCATAAAATTTAAACACAAGGAATCGAAGATATCAAGAATTCACTCACTCTCAGAAATAACATTCATATTCCAAAAAAGATGCACCATAAGCTTGCCCGTAGTGTACTACTCTACTAATGGAGCTCATTCAATCTAGGATCAATTAGGACTTTATTTGGTTGTAATGTAGGCTGAGGGACGGGTAGGATACATTTAGATATAAGAGTGACTACAACTCCCTTATCACTTTAATACTTATACTTTAACATTCAAACCTCATACTTATGTCAAGCCAAACTCCACCTTCACATCAATATACATCAACTCCTAAATTATTTAAGCACAATTATATCAAAAGTCACCACTCTCAAAGAATATTGTTTTTTTTTCAATTCAAGTGGCTCTTGCTTTTCAAATCAATGCACCCTTTCTCATTATTTCATTAGTTCCACTCAAAAGCCAAACCAACCACCCCACACTTTAACTTTTAGAAAGTTCATAAATAATTCAAGTGCTCATGAGAGGTTATAATGGTTCAAATAGATGGTTAATTCAAACAAATAGGTAAGGCTTGTAATGTGGTTGCCAAAGAAATGAGATTATAGGCTCAAAGGGGTTACTACGATACATAACAATTAGGTGGGTAAAATATACATATCTGGCTCAACAAAGAAATGCCTATATCACTTCTAAGACTGAACAAACTACTATTTCGCTTTACAAACACACCGGGCAAGTTCTAGGCACCAAATGCAATGCACAGAATACCACAAACCTCACACACACACATCATGTAACTCATTCTGAATCAGTTTATCAACACACTCATACAAGCGTTCGAGCAAGGCAAGATGTGCAATATTAAGGCATAGATTTATAAGTCCACAACTGAGCCCAGACTTCACACTCTCAAGTTCGTTTTAGTTGTTTGCAGGTGTGTACATCACAGGTAGAATTCTAGCCTTTATCTATCTCAGTTCTAACTACAAACGGAAAATCTACCTAACCCGGTTCAAGCAAAACCCTTGGAAAAGAACCGTGGCCAAAAGAAAAACCAAGGGAGACTTGCTACACTACCTAAAAAGAAAAAGAAAAAGAAATAAATAACAAAATTTTTATGGACTACTTCCCTCAAGAGTACTGTCCAAGTGGTCCGTCCTCAGGAAGAGTCCCTTTTTTTATATATACGACTTGGACCCTCAAGAGACCCGTCGACAAATGTACGTCGTTGGGTCAAATCAGACTCCTCATATAAGAAGAGTTACTTATGTACAACAACATCAATTTCATGCTACAATACACACAATGCCTATGTACAGTACACATATAACTAGAGCAAGTCTCCCACCCCACACTTAAAAATAATGGCATGTCCTCATGTCATATCAAGAAAGTAAAAAGCAGAAGGGTAAGAAGACTTCCCTGAGACTCAATCAGAGTCGGAGACGGTGTTGGGGTCCATATGGCAAGCTCTCCCCAAAGCACGGAACCAGGCCATGAACTTGTTCTCAGACCGGGCCTGCCTCTGAGACATTGCATCCATTCGTGTGTGTAGGCCATCCACTGAGGCGCGGAGATCCGCGACCTCTTCCTCCATGGAACACAACATAGGCATGGTAGACTGAGATCTAGCGAAGCCTGCCCCAGTATGGGGGCGCCGAGAGGGTCCCGCACTGTCAGTCGATCTCCTGGACGGTGCACTCGAAAATGGGTCAGCATCCTCATCATCTATCACAATTGTTGCACGTGTACCCCTGCCCACTCTGATGCGTGAAGCTCGGAATGGTGCCTCAGGTGCCAACTCTCCATCGGCAGGACCTGTGGGGACCCCCCTCCGCAAGCATAGTGCAGTCACCAAGGAAGGGAAGTAAAACCCCTTTGACAGCAGCGGTCCCCGCAGGACCATTTCGTCACTAATTACCCGGGCTGCATCAAAGTCCTTCTTCGTCACGAAGCACCATGTCAATAATGCTCTGTTGAAGTTCACATCAGTGGTATTGCCGGAGGGCATGAACCGGCTGCAGATAACAGTCAACCAACACTTAGCCAAATGCGTGAAAGAATTGGAGTTCAAGGTGCTTTGGTCTTTGATCCAGGTGGGGTGCCCCCCAGCACAAAGTACAACCGTCATAGCCTCCCACGTGACACCTGGTCTGTCATGGTAGAAATCAATGTCGCCCGTGAACTGGGGCAGCTGCAATACCTATTGGACAGTCACAATAGAGGCATCCAGCACTATGCCTCGCACAATCACCTCCCGCAGCATATGTGCAGGGCAGTTCGCGTAAAACTCCCTAACAATCATCCAGTTCACCGGGCCGGGCAGATCAAAGAGGAATTCCATTTCCCTCCTCCGAATTTCTTCATACATGTCCTCCTGTTCCACGCGGAGGGCTGCCCGATCAATTTGAATCTCGTGAATGAAGTTCTTTCCAGCCTTCGCATTAAAATCGTCCTCAGCTCGTTCCGATTCAAACCGGGACTCGTCAAATGTCGGCTGGAGGGATGTGCCCGCCCCTCTCCTTTGCCTTTTACGTTCCATAGTACCTGCAGGGAGTCAGGAAAAAAAAATCAACTTCATCCTAATTAGTGCCAGTCAGATGGGTACGCAGACATCGCCACCGTATGGCACCAAAACAATGCCCCCATATAATTCTTCATGACAACTAGCCGCACAAGCGGGGTGGTGAAGGTCATAACCTCCATAGGCCTCACAACAGAACTACTTACCACATTCTGCCAACACCACCCCACACTTACTCCTGTGCATATCTTTCCAAACATAAACAACACCCCCTATCATCGAGTACAACACTCCACAATTAGGGGTGTGTAGAACCCGCCCCGCAATATCACAACAACTCCAAAATTGTGGCCCACATGGTGCCTAACAACAACTATTCCCAAAAGATTAGATTTTTAGACCAAAACATCACAAATACCATGAAGGCCCAAGCACCTTAACACCAACCAAGTTCACAACATTATCATACAACAACGAAAATCAAGAACAAAGCGAAAATTGACAAAAATTATACGAAGCCTACCTAGGTTGAAACTAAGTAAAAGTATTCTAGATTACACAAAAATAGAAGATTAAGTAGAGAGAGAAAAATAAAAACTTACTAGTGTGGTTGAGTAGAAGTGGGTGATGAAGGTGGATGGCAAGGGAGTGTGATAATGGGGTTTTGGGAGGAGAAGAGTGGAAAAGAGAAGATATAGAGAAGATAGAGAAGAAGAGAATGAGAAAAGAAAGGGGGGTTGTGTTTTATTGTGATGGGCAGATGGGGGGATTAGTGGTAGGTGGGGGTGGGGTATTTTAGGTAAAAGGGAAAGAAAAAAAAAACTTTTAAAAAAAAATCAGACCTGGACCCGATCTGTGTCTGTCGCGGTTCTACCGCGATCGCGGTGGAAATGCGGTAGACCAAGTTCAGAGGGTCGTACTTGCCGCGGTTCTACCGCGACCGCAGTGGAAATGCGATGACCTGGGTTCAGAGAGGGGTCAGTACCGCGGTTTGACCGTGTTCGCGGTGGAACCGCGGTCTGACCGCGTCTCTGATTCTGACGTCTTTTTTTTTATGTTATACTTACAACAATTTCGTGAGTTGCCTCCCACGGAGCGCCTGATTTAACGTCGCGGCACGATGCAGGATCAGCGCATTTAAGGCTCGCTCGACCTCTGTGGTTCAGTCAGGTGTAGTTCAGACCCTTCCTTAAGCTCGCTCATACCCACATACAACTTCAATCTCTGACCATTGACTCTAAATGTACGAGAGTCATTCTCAGTGGCAACTTCAACTGCTCCTGACGGGAAAACTTCAACTACTCGAAATGGTCCCGACCATCGTGACTTTAGCTTGCTCGGGAACAACCTTAGTCTTTAGTTGTATAGCAATACCATGTCCCCAGGTTTGAAATTTTGCTCAACAATGTTTTGATCGTGTAGTTTCTTCATTCTCTCTTTGTACAGCCTTGTATTCTCAAAAGCAAGATACCTGAATTCCTCAAGCTCAAGCAATTCTATGACTCTTGATGTGCCCGCAGCTTCCATATCTAAGTTTAGTTGCTTCAGTGCCCACCACGCTTTATGCTCAAGTTCTACAGGTAGGTGACAGGCCTTCCCAAACACTAACTTGTATGGTGACATACCAATTGGTGTCTTGAAAGCTGTTATGTAAGCCCAGAGTGCATCATCTAGCTTCCTTGCCCAATTAGTTCTTGTGGCGTTTACAGTTTTCGTTAACACACTCTTGATTTCCCTGTTGGATACCTCAACCTGTCCACTAGTCTGCGGGTGGTAAGGAGTAGCTACCTTGTGGCGCACATCGTATTTCATAAGCAACTTCTCGAAGGCTCTATTGCAGAAGTGAGTGCCTCCGTCGCTAATAATCGCCCGTGGTGTCCCAAAGCGGGTGAATATGTTCTTCTTTAGAAATCTCACCACCACTTTCGCATCATTTGTGGGTAATGCTACAGCTTCCACCCACTTGGACACATAGTCCACAGCAACAAGGATGTATTTATTGCCATAGGAGCTGACGAAGGGACCCATGAAATCAATCCCCCAGACGTCGAACACTTCTATCTGCTGAGTTGGGTTCATGGGCATTTTGTGGCGCCGGGAAATGTTCCCGGTGCGTTGACATTCATTACAATCCTTCACCCATGAGTGCGCATCTTTAAACACAGTCGGCCAGAAAAATCCGGCCTCTAGCACCTTCGCTGCTGTCCTGATCCCTCCAAAGTGTCCACCATAAGCCGATGCATGACAAGCCTGCAAAATAGAAGATTGTTCTATCTCGGAGACACATCTTTGGATCATGTTATCCAGGCATATTCTAAAGAGATAGGGCTCACCCCAATAGTACAAGCGGCTTTCACGAAAAAATCATTTCCTCTGGACCGATGAAAGGTCGTGAGGGACTATACCACTGGCTAGGTAATTGGCCAAGTCCGCATACCATGGCGCTTCCTGATGAGTGGTGGCGAGCAGTTGCTCGTCTAGAAAAGTTTCCAGAATTTCCTCAACTTCAATTGCATTTTCAGATCCCTCAAGTCGTGATAGGTGATCAACGACTTGATTCTCAGTGCCCTTGCGGTTACGTATTTCAAGATCAAACTCTTGCAGAAGCAGCACCCAACGAATCAGGCGTGGCTTAGAGTCTTTCTTTTCTATTAAGTATCTGAGAGCAGCATGGTCAGTGTATACAATTACCTTTGATCCTATCAGGTAGGACCGGAACTTGTCGAATGCGAACACCATAGCTAGCATCTCCTTTTTAGTCACCGTATAGTTCAACTGGGCTCCACTCAGCGTTTTACTAGCATAGTAGATTGGGTGCATCAATTTATCTTTTCGCTGGCCCAGCACTTCCCCCACTGCGTAGTCACTAGCGTCACACATTAGTTCGAACGGTTGCTCCCAGTTGGGGGCAACAATGATGGGTGCTGTGACCAGCCTCTACTTCATCTCCTCAAACGATACCCTGCAATCATCAGAAAATACAAACGGGTGATCTTTCTCTAATAACTTACAGAGAGGATTGGCGATTTTGGAGAAGTCTTTTATGAACCGCCGGTAGAAACCAGCATGTCCAAGGAAACTCCTGATTGCTTTGACCGAAGTTGGTGGAGGCAACTTTGCTATTACATCAACCTTTGCTCGATCTACCTCTATTCCCTTGCTTGACACCCGACGCCCCAAGACTATGCCTTCTTGTACCATGAAATGGCACTTTTCCCAATTCAGCACCAGATTAGTCTCGATGCACCTTTTCAGCACACGCGTCAGATTCACCAGGCACTAATCAAATGAATTCCCCACCACTGAGAAGTCATCCATGAACACCTCCATTATATCCTCAACCATGTCAGTGAATATGGCCATCATGCACCGTTGGAATGTGGCGGGTGCATTGCATAGGCCAAAGGGCATCCTCCTAAAGGCATAGATGCCATAAGGGCATGTGAAGGAGGTTTTCTCTCGATCCTCAGGTGCAATGGAAATTTGATTGTACCCTGAGTACCCGTCCAGAAAACAAAAGTGTGACCTCCCTGCTAATCTATCCAGCATTTAATCAATGAAGGGAAGTGGGAAGTGGTCTTTCCGGGTGGCTAGATTCAACTTTCGATAATCCATGCAAATTCTCCAGCCTGTGACGGTTCTCGTTGAGATTAGTTCATTGTTTTCATTCTTCACAACCGTCATGCCACCCTTCTTAGGCACATATTGAACTGGGCTAACCCAGCTGCTGTCAGAGATTGGGAAAATAATTCCCGCATCTAGCCACTTTATCACTTCCTTCTTCACCACCTCCTTCATATTCGGGTTCAGCCTCCTCTGATGTTCCCTGGAAGGTTTGTGCCCCTCTTCCAGCAGAATCTTATGCATGCAGTACGCGGGGCTGATCCCCTTGATGTCTGCCATGGTCCACCCAATGGCAGTTTTGCACTCCTTCAATACCTGTAGAAGCTGTTGGACCTGCACATCTAACAAACCAGATGAGATAATAACAGGTAGAGTGGAGTTAGGTCCAAGAAATTCATACCTGAGGTGTCCTGGCAGTGGCTTTAGTTCCAGCTTCGGTAGTTCTTCAATGGATGGCTTAGCTGGAGGAGTCTCCCTCTTTTCTAAGTGTAGGGGCTCAAACTCTAGATTTCTTTCCCAAAACCCTCTACCTTCTAATGTCAACACCCATTCTGCCAAGTCCTCACCGTTCACTTCCTCCAAATTCGTCAAACATGCAGCGAGGGGATCCTCAATCGTCAACACTTCATCATCAGACTGAACGATTACATCCACGGCATCAATAAGAGAGCAACTTGCAAACTCACTTGGGCGCCTCATAGATTTCTGCACATTGAATATAATCTCTTCGTCATTGAGCCTCATCTTAAGCTCTCCGGTATCACAATCAATAAGAGCTCTCCCTGTGGCTAAGAATGGTCTTCCTAAGATGATAGGAATTTCTTCATCTACTTTGCAATCCAATATCACAAAGTCAGCAGGGAACACGAACTTCCCCACCTGAATAAGTACATCATCAAGGATCCCAAATGGACGCTTCACAGTCCTGTCAGCCAGCTGCAATAGCATAGAGGTGGGTCTAGCTCTCCCAATGCCCAACCTCTTGTAAATGACCAGGGGCATAAGATTAATGCTGGCCCCTAAATCACAGAGTGATTTCGCAAAAGCAAAGTTTCCAATAGTACATGGAATAGTAAAACTCCCGGGATCTGAGAGCTTTTCAGCAACAGGTCTAGTTACCACTGCACTGCACGTCTGAGTAAGTGTCACCGTAGCCAAGTCTTGGAAGTCAAATTTCCGGGACATTAAGTCTTTCATCATTTTTGTGTATCCAGGCATCTCCTTTAAAGCTTCGATCAATGGAATATTTACCTGAATTTGCTTGAGCATCTCAAAGAACTTTTTGTATTGCTCCTCCTTTTGGTGTTTAGCCAACCTCTGTGGAAATGGTGCAAGAGGTCTTTTCTTCCCAATCACTTGGGACTTTTCTTTCTCAGCTACTATCTCTACTACTGGCTCTTCAACTGCTTCAACAACTTTCTCGGTCTCCTGCTGAGTATTCTTTTCTTCCTGAGCAGGCTGGACTGTCACATCTGTCAGCCTTATGGATTCATCCAGCTCAATGGGTACTTGAATAAGTGTCTCAGCCTGTATATTGTCACGAACTCTCTCCTGCTCTTCATCGAGATCCCTGCCATTATGGAGACTCACCGCCATCAGCTGCTTCAGGCCCTAATCTTTAGGATTGATTTGGGTATCTGCAGGTAGCGTTCCTTGAGGACGATTATTCAGAGACATTGAAATTTGGCCCACCTCTTCAATATTTTTGATAGATGCGTCATGTGCATCTACTCTCTCATTTATCTTCGCAGTGGACCCAATAACCTGCTGCATCATTGCTTCCAGTCTAGCAAACCCATCGTCCTGTCTTCCACTATGCTGCTGCTGAGGCGGGTGGTACCCCTACTGCTGATTGTTATACCCCTGGGATCTAGGATACGGAGCCATGTTGTTGGGGGGTCTCATACCTCCCATGTTTCCAGCGTTATATTGTGGCGGAGGTGGTCTGTACTGTTTTTGAGTTTGCTGACCCCAGTTATGATTTCCCTGTCTCTGACCCCCATAGTTAGCTACATAGTTCATATCTTCAGGGTGCTGATGATGATGATCAAGCTCTGTATTCCAAGGATTACCAACTGGTTGACTAATGCAAGATGTGCACAAGCCCCCATTGGTAGTGTCTACTATGTGTACCTGCTGCTTCTGTCCTGATTCCTCCACCTTTTTGGTGAGGATGCTCATTTGTGTCAGGAGGGTCGCCATATTTTCAGCCATAGTGTTTGAAGGATCAAGGGGCACTGAGTGTACTACTGGAGTGATGGGTGCATTCCTGGATGTCCATCCCGAATTCTGTGCCATTTTATCAAGTAAACTCTGACCTTCTCTCCATGTCTTGCTCAAGAATGCCCCACCAGCTGAAGCATCCACAATATTCTTCAACCCATCTGACAGTCCCATATAAAATCGTTGTCCCAACATCTGTTCTGGAATACCATGATGTGGACACATAACCAACATTCCTTTGAACCTGCTCCATGTTTCATGCAGTGTCTCCATTGGTTTTTGCTTGAAGCTCACGATCTCATCAATTTGTTGGGCAGTTTTGTTGGGTGGATGAAACTTGTTATGAAACTGCTTGACTAACTCATCCCACGTTGCTATAGAATTTATGGGGAGTGAGTTTAGCCAAACCTGTGCAGCTCCTGTCACCGAGAATGGGAACAATAATAACCTGATAGCCTCTGGAGTGACATTGGGCTGCCTTTGGGTCTTGCAGATCGACAGGAAGTTCTTCAAGTGTTGCTGAGGATCTTCAAGTTGTGTCCCAGAAAAAAGTCCCTTGTTTTGCAATAAGTGCAGCATATTATTTGTGATCTGGAACGACTCAGCTTGTATTGCAGGCACAACTATGGCAGTAGCTAATTTGTCAGCTGTGGGCTGTGCCCAGTCATACAGTGCACCAGAGGTGCTGCGTCTCTTGACATTCAAGTTGACTTGCTCATACCTGCCGTTTCCGTTAGGGTTGATTGCGTCTCCCATGTCAGTTTCGAATTTGTCTGTTTGTTGAGGTGGTTGAAGTCTTCTATTGGCACGGTTAAATGCCCTGAATATTTTCTCAGGGTCTGCGAGTCCTTCAAGTAATTCTCCAGTCCTCGTAGAGTTTCTAGGCATACACCTGTGCAACCAAGTCAACAACCGTAAAAAATTTCAATCAAAAATTGGGTGTAGAGAAACTGCCTACGCGAAGAATTTTTGTATTTCTAGCAATGGTAATTGATAATTCCGTTAATTCCCCGGCAACGGCGCCAAAATTTGATCACGCTCAAATATGCCTTATAAAAAGGACAATGCGGACGTTGCAAATATAACCTGAGTATTCTGCCCAGAGTCGAATCCACAGAGAATTAACCTATCAATCACTATCTTTAGAACTACTAAACTCTTGAGAGCCAATTTCCCCAAACGTTTGAATCACAGTTGATGGTGTCTTCAATAACTAAAATTGCACGTAAATAAACAGCTGTAAACTAGGGATGCTAAGGTTGTAAACAATGGTGAGAAAAAGCTAAGGTAAAGATTTCCCCTATTGATGGAATCCCTTCTGTTTATGCGTCATACAAATTTACCAACACACCTCTATCAATAATGAACACTTTTCTTACCGTAAATCTCTCTCGAGTAATCACAGTAATATACTATTGCACTCTCCCGAGATACACTAGCTAGCTTTAATTAACACAATTCACTTAAGATTACACCAAGGTTTCGTTATCCCTAATCCCGCCTTTAAACCCGCAGTTATAGATCCCTCTTATACTTTGGGAGTGGTGTTGCTCAACAATAACCTAAATATGCACTCTCTCCCGAGTTATGCACACTAAATAGGCACAGCTAATTGAGGATCCTGTCAATTAACTACAACAAGAACATAGTTGAATAAATAAAGATTGAAACTAGCAATTTGTATTCACATAAACCAGAAGTTCATCCCCCAATAGGTTCCATCAAAACCTTAGACAAGGGATTTAGCTACTCATAACTATGGGTAAACAAGATAAGATAATATTCATCATCAAAAACTAGCAATAAAAATCAAAGAAAAGAAGAAAGATGTTTTGGGTGATCTCTCACAATTGTTTTTCTTGCCAAGATACTCTAAAATTCAATACATGCCTCTCTTGGGCAAAGTCTAGTGTTTAAAATAGGGTTTTGGGCTGAAAATCCCGTATTTTGCACTTTAGTCCCTGAACTTCCCGCCTCCTGCCGCGGTTCTGCCGCGGTCGCGGTAGAACCGCGGCCAAACATGGCCTCTGATCTTCCTTCTATCCGCGAACATCCTTCACCGCGGTTCTACCGCGGTAGACTCAGTTTTCTGATTCTTCAGCCTGTTTTGCGTGGTTCACTTGGGATATTTCATGGTTGGCCTTTTTTTCTTCATTTTTTTCACTCCAAAAGTGCTCCCTATCCTTCCTTAGTCATATATAACCTGCAAATCATTAAAAGCACTAATAAGAGCATTTTGTTATCACTTTTATTATCAAAACTATGCAAGAAGGCAGTTATTTAGGGTCTGAATAAAGTTAAATTCACCTATTATCAATAGTAATTATGAAGACCTGTTTGTTTGTCATAATGTAATTACAGTGTAATTGCAAGCGTACTATTTGATTGCATAAGTGTAATTGCACAGTTAAATTAAATTTTAAATGAAGTAACTATCAAAACTTAAAAATTAATATAATAAATATATGCAATATAAATAATTTTTATAAGTATAAATGATATTAGATTTAGTATTTAAGATGCATATTTTTTCTTGAATATACACTAATTAGCAATCATATATTTCTAACTAATACTGTAAAAATAATTGATATATATTTTTCAAATTAATAATATTTAATTTAATTAATTATAAAAACAAAAAATGTATGTTTTATAAGAATATCATGGAATACATGTTTGATAAAATAAATTAATATTTATAAATATAATTTCATAATATTATTCAAATATTTGACGAAACTAATCTATCAATTCTAACTAAAAAATGAGCACATGCAATGTGAAATAACAAGCCAATACTACTAAAACAAGTAAATTGGAACCATAAATATAACACAATTTCAAAATCCCCAAAAAAAACTGTTTAACATATGTCAAATTCCAAGTTAATAACATAAGTTCCAATATAACTTAAGATTATGAAACATAAAAGTTGATAATCTCATTCAACAACAAAATTCTACTTTAATGACATCGCCCACTATATGCCAAGTTTGTTAATGACTCATTATTTCTAATATTAGGTGTAGTTTCAAAAACTAGAATAATAATACAGCTACACTAAATAAAGAAAATTAAATAAATAAGAAATAAATTATACGAGCAATAACATGGATTCACGAGAAATAAAGCTAGAGAAATAAAAGATAAATATGTACAAAGAAAAATATATTTTAAAATTAAAAAAAAAAAGAAATTTAAAAGTAAAAAAAAGAAATTTAAAAGTAAAAATAAAATAATGAAAATAAAAAGTTATAAAGAAAATAAAAACAAAAGGAAAGAAATTAAAAAGTAACATTGTAATTACACAGTGTAATTACCACCAATTCCTCCCTCTTCCCCTCCCCCGACAATTGGAGAGTGTAATTACGTCTCTCCAATTATACCCAATTCCATGCTGACCAAGTAAACAAACACGCCAAACTGTGTGATTATACCCAATTACACCCAAATCGTATACCTAGGTGACTTTCCAAACAAGCTCTAAAGATTCCCCAAAGATTAGAGTTTTATCCTCGACCAGGAAAAAAGACATGTCGTTCTTAACCGGTCCAAGTGTTATTGTGTTGCATTTCTTTTTGTCATATTCCGGACTGAAATTTTAGACTCTCAACTTTCTTAAGAGTTTCTTAGTGTATTCTCCTAGAATGTCAGAAAAGCAAATCTTTAAGCAACATTGTCAGCAATGGAGACGGTGCACCCAGTGCTTTTGACTCGCACATTCAATTAATACTTAGTATATTGAATTCCTAGCCATTATCACAGAGTAGTAATCCGATTTTGATTTAAACTCCTGAATTTGACTCAGAAAATAGCACAACAGAGTACACAATGTATCTAGTGACGAGAGGTTTGGAAGATAATTTTAGGACAAGACAGAGAGACTTTCATCTATATATCTTATGGGGAGTTAGATACATGTGCAAATTTATGTACTCTAAGATTGTCATCGAGTCCTTTTTGGGTTGGTCATGGCTAACGATGAATAGTTCAAAATGAGGAGCTTACAATTATATTAATTTTAGTGTTCTTGTCGACTTTGCAAGTTAGTGACCATAATACATAGTATATAGTTTAGATAAATCTTTTGTCAAATTACAGAAATCATTTTCAAGATTTATATATTCTGGGTATACACAGCAAAGATGTAGTGTTTTACACTGCAATCAAAATATCAACACTAAATCTCCGATCCTTGACATGAGTGTCAAGTCTTTGGTATCTTGGAAGCAATACAAACACCAAGGAAAATATCCACATAAAGACTCATTGTATTAATCTGCGCGCACCTATAAATAACTAGCCTAGAACTCATGTCGTCTCCTCATCCCAACACCTTCGAAAACTCAATTGAAATTTTCATCAACATGAAAGACATTTCAATGGTTTCGCTTGTACTATGTTGCTTTTTAAAGAGGAAAAGGAAGAGCAAGACAACAATGGTTGAAGAAAAAGAAGTTAAACATATAGATGAGCATCTGAGAGTTAAGGAAGCCATTGTTGAAGGTCCACATGGACGACCGGAGACTGTGGTGCTATCAATGGAGGAAGATTTGCATGTAGATGATGACATTATTAGGAAAAAGAAAGAGTTAGAAGCTCAAAATCTGCATGCTAAATCTTCAGAAACAATCCCTTCTGCGCTTGAAGTTGGACAGTCTTCTTCTTCTTCCGGTTATGGTCACAGCTAGACATGTTATAACATCAATTCATGAATTTAATACTTCTAAAATAAAGAGAACTCGTGATAATAATTATCATGTCAAATTATTGTTTTTATTTATTTTATTGTCAATTTGTTACTTGTGTAGGAATTTAAGATCTGTATTAATGATGATTTACAAATACGTAGAAGTATGGGTGTACAAACCGAACCGGGAAACCGCACCAAACCGAAAAGTCAAACCAAACCGATTAAAAAATCCGACTAGATTTGGTTTGGTATTGAGTAAAAAAATCCAAACCAAACCGACATATAAATATATAATTTTAAGACTTTATATAGAATTTTATTTAAAAATGTCTAGAAATATTTGAGATCATCTCATGTGATATAATATTTAATACAACTGTAAAGTGCATCATTTTTATTTACTTTAAATAATAGATTGTATCACTTTCTTATTATGTGTTATTGAAATGCGTCAATCATCTCTATGTTCTTTCATATTCATATGTCAAGATTTATTATTTTTTTTTGGGTAAATTTTTTTTTTATTGATCTCCACCTGGCAAAGATATTTACACCATACTATAAACTATAAGCTATTCTACTTTAGCTTACCTGTAATTGTATTTTCCTTTTATGCATCCCTACTAGGTAGGTCTACTCTATAGTATACTATCTGTACAAAAGATTTATCCATTCATTTTCTTTCCTATTCTTCCTATTGTCTACTATCAACTGTATTCTATGTTTACTATCCTCTTTAATACTCTTCCACATCTTTGCTGGAATTGGCACTGCTTGATTCCATATAGCTTCATTTCTTGCTTTCCATATTCCATACATGATTGCTGCAATGATTGAAGTCACAAATCCTCTGCATATTCTTCCTTTTGTACATCTTCTTATCTTTCTTCATATGTTTTGCTGATCTGGTTGGTTGATCTTTATTCTCAGCCAGCTGCCAAGTTCTTCAATACTTCTTCTTGAAAATTGGCACTCAAAGTATAAATGTTGAACGGTTTCATCATGCATACCACATAGAAGACATGTCTTCTCCTGGCTTACTCCTATCATGTACAGTCGATCTCTTGTAAGCAGTCTTTGTCTCATAATCAGCCAACCTATGAAGCAATGGATTGGCACATTTAATCTGTTCTAGATCCATCTAGCATATGGTCATTTAGGTGCTTCTCCTCTTCTCCATTTATATCCATCATTAACTGTGTATTGTTTATTCTTTCCCTTCCATCCTTGTTTCTCAAAACCAGTTTCAAAGCTAGTTTTAATGTCATAAATCTTCTTCCAATACCATGCATAATCCTGTGGTGGTTCATATTATCACTAGTCTTTCCTCTTTATATAAATGTGATTCACCCATCTGACCCATAAAGTGTTACTTTTTTGTTCAATATTCATACATACTTTGCTACTCCTGCTTCATTCCATGCCACACATTCTTGTACCCCTAATCGCCCCTCTTCTTTTGGTCTGCAAAATGTATCCCATGATACCAAAGGAGGTTTGCTAGTAATCACTTTTCCATCCCATAAGTAATTCCTGCATATAGCTACTATTGTTTTCATCACTTTCTTTGGCATTATGAAAATAGATGCCCAATATATGTGCAAATGCAATAGTACAGTATTTACCAGCTGAGTTCTCCCTGCATATGATAGGTTTCTGGACCCCCAACCTTTAATTCTTATTAGGATCTTGTCTATTAAACTTTCACAATCTACTGCATTCAACTTCTTTGGGGATATAGGTATTCATAGGTATTTGAGTGGTAGTTTACGTCTTTTTGTAGTCAGTCATCTCACTTATATCTTCAATATCCCTTAAATTCATGTTTGCACATAAAATATTGACTTATCAGCATTTAGTGTCATCCCTGATGCATTTGAGAAGGACATGAGACCCCTTAACATAAGCATTACAGAAGCATACTCCCATTTACTAAATAATATCATGCCATCTGCAAAACATAAATGTGTCAGTTTTAATCCTTTACGCTTACTATGAAATCTGAATTCTTTTTGTTGAGCTACATGCCCCATCACTCTTGTAAATACTCCATACAAATCACAAACACTAGGGGTGAAATTGGGTCCCCTTGCCTAAGTCCTCTCTTCCCTTTTATACTTCCATAGCATCCTCCATTCAAGTTGATGCTATAATTGATTGTAGTTATGCATTCCATAATCCATCTTATAAACCTTCCAGGAAAATTCAGTGCATGTAACATCTCCTTTACAAACTTTCATTCTATAGAATCATAAGCTTTCTTCAAATCCACCTTTATCAAGCAGCTTTTTGTAGTATTCTTTCTGTTGTAGAGTCTTACTAGGTCTTGACATATTAAGATATTCTGTACTATTGTCCTTCCTGCCACAAATGAACTCTGATTTTGTGAAATGATATCTGGTAGAGTGATCGGTGCCAACTCGACGCTACACTAAGGTAGGAAGAGCGGGTCGCAATAGCTTTTACCCGATATGAAGGTCGGGATCAATTTTCTCAGGGAGCTAGTAGTGGAGTTGGGTTGTCTGTCTAGCCTAGAGATGTGTTTGTACTCCTAATGTTACTTCAAACATTTTTGGGTTTTCGAATTATAACTATTTTATAAAACTATTGATTAACAATAAATTATGCTACGAGAACATTGCTAAGTTGTATCTAATGGGAAGAATGGCACTAGGGTCGTGACACTACCTAGGTGGTTAATTGACGGGTAGATGTTACTAAGGTTCGATTGATATAATTGGGGCTTATGCTATAACCGTTGCATAATTTTACCCACTCTTACTCCTCTCGATAGAGAAAGTGACTTTGCCCAATTGACTCTCTCGAGACCAAATGGGTAGGCAAATTAGACCAAGCAACTAGAGTTCAAGTAGGGTAATTACTCTCTCGAGGTTTAACCCGTTAGTTGGGACTATCATTTCTCATGAGTCCATTCCAATTCCTTGTTGGGTCAATTTTTGGGGTCATAGGCTCTCTTTCTCAAGAAGAGTTAAACCCACAAAGCTTGAATCAGTGTTTGCAACCACCAATTCTAGATTAAAACATAAAATCAACCCAAATAGCAAACACCCATAGTCAATTTAACACTAGATGACAACACCCATCAATTACCCACACTAGGATTGAGCCACAACCCTAGCTAATGAGTTTAGCTACTCATGCTAGATAAAGAAATTGAAAAAATAGATGAAGAACTAAGCATATTAACTAATTGCTAAAATTAAATTACAAGAATCTATCGTATATATAAAGCAGAAGTGCCAAAAATGGCTACAAAATACGTTCTCACGAGCGTAGCTCTCCACTGATGTATCTGATAACCTAAAAAATGGTAAAATGTTCTATTTATACTAGGCTGAAAAAATGGACAAAAATACACCTGCGGGGTCAGTGAGGGCCGCATTAAATGAACCACGGCCGCACTGGGCTCACTTCTGCTTCTCTGAACTTGGATCCGCGGACCGCGTAGAACGGACCGCAGCCGCGGAGGGAGCTGGCACGGTCTGCGCAACCACGACTGCGGACCGCATGGCACTGGCTTTGCAAACTTCATCTCTCTGAACCTCATGATCGCACAAAAGAGTAGTGCAACCGCAGAGCCTTCACCGCGGACCGCAAGATGTGTACCGCAGCCGCACTTCTTCTAGCCTGATTCACCAACTCTCTGAACCACCTAGTGCGGTCTTTTCTTAAATTTCTTGGTCTTTGATAATTGAGCAAGTTTCACTCCTTTTTGAGCCGATCTTTGACATTTCGTCACTTTGTCGATCAAACCTGCGATCAAGCACAACTTGTGAGCCTTTTAGGACTATTTTGTAACAATATATGATCAAAGCATAGGCAAGTAGGGGCATAAAACATGTTAAAATACGAACTTATCAACTCCCCCAAACTTAAACCTTTGTTTGTCCTCAAGCAAACAAAATAAGACCCACCCCTTAAAGGAAAATCCAAGTAATTCCAGCTGTCCTAAAGTAACCTCAACAAGCATCAATTGGGACTAACAATTGCCCTCAATACGAATGGATCATTAACAAAATTTGAACTTTGAAAAACTATGGATCAAGTGTGACACAAGAGCATCAAGAATTGACTCATTACATCAAAGAACTCTCTCAATTACTTTGGTCGCTGTGGAACTCAAACTCACACATCATCAACTCTCCCTAAGCAAACCTCACCTTTTATAGTAGAAGCATGCAAACCAAGGTTAATGGGGATTCACTCGTCTCTCTCAAGAAAAGGTCACAAGTCCGGCTCTAAGTACCATATGCTTGACCCTCATGTAAGTATCCACTAATGCGAGCGTCATCCAACTCAAGATCATATAGGGCTTTTGTGGAGTCAATGTGAAGGCTTTTGGATCAGGGTAGAAAAAGTTGTTAGTCTATATGAGTTCCATCTTCCCTTAAGCACTTCTTTTGATTCAATCTGGCACAATTCTCTTTGACTCTTTGAGTATTTCACTTCTTTTCAAGGGGTTAGAGAGACACATTGTCACTCTTTCTTATACAATTCAAAGCATTTCTTCTTTTTATACTTTTTTCCACACCTTTTTTCATTTTTTTTTCTTAAATCCCGTTTTATTCTTTGCACATTGGGCTTTCTTTTTGTCTTTTCCTTTTCTTTCTTTTTCATCGCCTTCCTTTCCTTTTGCTTTTGTTCCTTTTATCACTTTGTTTCCTTTCTTGTCTCTCCCCCCAAACTTAGACTTTTGCCATTACTTAAGGGACGATTTGGGTGCCAAGGGAGGGTATAATTTAGAACGGGCATAGGCTTGTAGCATTGGTTCTTAAAAGAAAAAAAAAGGTTTAAGGCTCAAAAAGGTTAGCTAGGGATTATATCATTGGTAGGCTATGGAATTGTTCGACTATTGTTTGGATCAAGGAGAGCCTATAATAACTTCTCAAGTCGAATTTCACTCAAAATTTTGCCTCAACAAACATTCAGGGCAAGTTCTAGACCATTGGCTTGGGACATGGACTCACAATTCGATTTCTCACCACACACACTCAAGGATTGCTTAAGACATAGAGTCGGGGGCCCACAACAACCTTAGACACGATTGTGCACACAATAGTTGAGAAAGACCACATGATGTTTGTTTGGTCAAAACTAGAGTCTCAAGGTCACTACTTTTACCATCCTAAACACAACCACTTGTCTTTGACCATGGGATCAAAGGCAAATATGTTAGGCCCAAGTGAAGCTTTGCTTGAGGTACCTTTAACTATAAACTACTAAAAACGAGAGAAAAATCAAAAACGGACTCAAACCCTTAAGAAGGTTGTCATGCCATCCATCATCGGGAAGAGCCACCCGGTTCGCACAGTACTCCACACTTGGAAAGAACCATGGTATTAAGAAAACCAAGGGTTTATTGAAAGCGCCAAAACTGAAACAAAAAGGCTACGAGCCTATCTACTAAGCTAAGAATGAAAAATTTGTACAAAAATAGAAAATAGAATGAATATTTACAATAGGAGATTAGAATATACAATGGGGGATGAATATATATACAAAAATGTAACTTTATATACAAACCAAAGAGAAGATAAAAAGTGCGATAAAAGTAACTAAATGTAAAATTATATACAGACCAAATAAAAAAAATCAACAGAAACATAAACTAAGTCAACTAAACAAATAAAAAGTATATACAATCGTCCAGATAAAAAGTAGGGCGCACCCCCACAAATAAAAGCTGGCATTTTCCCCAATGCCAACTAAACAAATAAGCATCAAGAAATCAAAAGGAAAGGATATAGGAGCTCCCTAAGCCTCGTATGTCTGCATGGGAACATGAGTAGTCCCCTGGTCCTCTGTATGTACGGGAACCTCAGACTGGTTTCCGGTCTCTTGCTGCTCAGCTGCTGGGACTGGGGCCTGGACTTGTATGGGCTGAATATCTGGAACATCCCGTGGTTGACTGGGGAAACCTCCGGTGGGTCGGCCAACTGGATGATCGCCTCATCTGCACTAGGGAGCTTCCTCTTCTTCTTTGGAAGCCTCTATGTCTACTCAGGCTGTGGCTCTGCTACTGGTGGTGCTGCTGGGGCTGGATCCTCAAATAGCAAGTCTAAAGGCAGCTGGTCTGCCTTCAGTTTGTCAACATCCTCCCTTAGCGCCTTCACAGACTCCTTGGAAGCCCGTGTTTTGCGCAGCTTCTTGTGCTCCCTGGCAAGCTCCTTCAGGGCCTTGCCATGTGAATCCACTGCCTTAGCCAAGGCAGCCAGAGAATCAAGGATCTTTTGCTGGTTGGCTTGAATCTCCTTAAGTGAATCCTCGATAGACTGAGGCACCTGCACTGGCTGTGGTGCCGACTGAGCCGCAATGTTAGAAGTCAAGGTGGACAACTTGGATGAAGCAACCGCCATCCAGTTGTTCAAGCTATGAAGTGTCTGGCTCAGCTGGTGGACGGTGATAGGATGGGCCCGGGAAGATGGAATACTCGGGCCAGCTGAAGTCGAGGGACCAGCAGAAGTGGAAGGTCCGGGAGGCATGTCAGTAACTGTGGAAGTAGGCTCAGTGGAGGGCTCTAGCGCAACCGGCTCTTCAGACTGGCCGGTTGGGGTAGAAGCAGGCGGCTTGTAATTTTTGTCCTTGGGGTTGTCTGACCCCTTCAAACTGTAATATGAAAACACAGCCACAGGTTTGACCTTTACGTCAAAAGGTCTCTTCTCCACCTCCAGGTCCCGGAAATACATAGTGAGGGTGCTGGGAAAAGGGTAGTTCCAGTTATACTCAACTCCCACTGCAGAAATGACGTGGGACATCACATTGCCCACGTTGATAGGATCTCCCGCCATAATAGAAGTAATAAGAATAGCCCGGGTAAGTGGAATAGTTTGATCATGGGTAGTGGGGTCGAGACAACTGCACACAAAAGTCAACCACCCTCTAGCCTCAAAGTTAAAGGTTCTCCAAAGTATTTTGGTCCCTGCTTGTAACCACTCTGGAACCGTACCCTGGATTGCTAGGTATGAAGCTAACCACAGACGAACCTCCTCGCCCATTGCCAACTTTTCATTGTAAAGGGACTCATCTTCATCATTGAACCCCAGGTATTCATTTATTGCCTTCCCGGTAAATACCATATTTTTGTTTCTCACTTTGGTCACCTTAGTGCCCTTCAAGATGTGGGCCACATTGCTATATAACTCCTTGACCATATGCTCATTTGCCTTCACACAACTATATTTAAAGAACTCCCAACCCACTCAAGCCTGAAACTATCTATGTACATTGGGGTGAAGGGGTAGAAGGTCTTTGTCAATGATACTCCTTTCGAGAATCAACTTTCCTGCCGGCCACTATTCCCTAAACTTGTGAAACGCCACCTGGCTGAAAAATATATCCTCCCAAATAGCGGGATTCCTAGTACGATCAACACCCCCAACCTGCGGCACACCACCCTCCGGTAACTCCCTATCTCCCTCATTACCCCTAACACCCTTTCCTGATGAAGACACTGTGGGAGAGGTAGAGTATTCATCCCCACTACCTGCCGCTGAGCCCTCAGACGACCCAGAAGAAATGTTGATTGAAGCTCGAGCATCGGGGGAAAATGGAGGAGTATCTCTATGTATGGCGTTCTCCAGATACAGGATGTAAAGAGGGACTGAATCTGAAGAGATCTCCTGGGAGGGCTCGTACTCACTCCCCGAGGTGTCAAGGGCTCTATCAGCTGCTTTGATTGCTTTCCTCATGTCCTTTATATTTTGTCTAGCCTGGGGAGTTAGTTTTACCATCCGTTGCTTCCCTCCACGGGAGGAATTACCTCGGCCGAGTTGTTTGGCACCTTTACCTCATTGTTTGACCATTATCTGCAAGCAAACACATCTAATATGGTTAGTATCAGCACAGGCAGTGAAACAAGTCTTGAAATTTAAGACAGCAGGTTAAATGTTGCAGAAACAGTTGCAGAACATGGAACCGCGGCCCGTAAAAACAAGAGTGCGGCCGCACTGGGGGCACCGCGGACAACGCAAAGGCGACCGCGGTCCTCATTGGGACAAGGACCTGGAAAACATCTCTCTGAATCTCCCTACCGCGGTCCGCACAAAAAGTATTGTGGCCGCATTGGGGGCATCGTGGACCGCATAAAAGCAACCGCGGTCTACACTAAGGTGAGGTCTGTAACACTACATCTCTGAATCCAACCACCGCAGCCCGCACAAAGAAGCACTGCGGTCGCGGTGGGCCAACGCGGACCGCATAAAGTGCAATGCGGCCACTCTAGGCATAGGTTCAATTTCAGTAACTTGGGCACCGCGGTCTGTGCAAAATGGTAATGCGGACTGCGTCAGGGCACCGCGGACCGCGGAGAATAATTTGCACAGGCACTAAGTTAGGGTTTCATTTTTTTTTGCACAATTGTTCAAATTTGTTCACCTACTTTGTCCCTACTCACTTGCCCAAACATTATGCATATTTAGCACACAAATCCAGCATTTAAAACTACCCTAAGCTAACAACTAAAATAAAGAAGAAGAAACTAACGAGAAGAAAAAGAAGTTATGAGCTAATGATAATAAAATAAAACAAAATTAATCAAGTAAATGTACAAGGACAGAGTGAAACATTACCAGATGAGAAATTAAAATGTAATTAGTCAATCTTAAGCAAGAATCACGGTCAAAAGAGGTTATGAACAGTACTTTTATTTCTCTAAGGTAAAAAGTTCGAAAAAGGTAAATAGTGACCCATGAGTTCTATTTATAGAAAATAGTGGGACCCAACATTACCTACCAGCGCGGCCGCACAAAACCGACCGCGGACTGCGCTGGGTTTGTTCAAAATGAAGCTTGAGTAGGCAACCTCCGCGGTCCGCACAAAGCAGACCGCGGCCGCGGAGGTCTACCGCGGACTGCACTAAATGGAATGCGGCCATGGTGGCAAACTTCAGAGAGCACTACTTTTGACCATCACCATTGCGGACCGCACAAAAGCAACCACGGTCACACTGGCAAACTTCAGAGACTGTTCAACTCTTTTTTCAAATTATTTTGCACTGCATCAACTCAATCCCTGCAACATCTCACAATCAGTTAGCTCAAAAATCAAACCTACACTACCAAGAAAACAACAAAAAGGGAAAAAGATATGGGTTGCCTCCCAAGTAGCGCCTAATTTAATATCGCGGCATGATGCATGTAACCAGCACATCACTTTAGATGGAGAAGTGACCCCATGTGGCTATCATTAACTTTCCCAAGATAATGCTTGACCCGATGTCCATTGACTCTGAATACTTCACCATTATTATTCCTTAGATCAAGAGCACCAAATGGGGTCACGAACACAACTTCAAACGGCCCACTCCACTTTGACTTGAGCTTACCCAGAAACAGACGTAACCGAGAATTGAACAAGAGAACCATATCTCCAACCTTGAACTCTTTTCCCCGAGAATATTTGTCGTGAAGGTACTTCATTTTGTACTTGTACAAGAACAAGCTGGAGTAGGCATGGAATCTAAACTCATCAAGCTCATTAAGTTGTTCAACCCACAGATTTGCCGCAACATCCCATTCTAAGTTCAACTTCATTAAAGCCCACATGGCCTTGTGCTCTAATTCCACCGGAAGATGACAAGCTTTCCTAAACACTAACCGGTACGGTGACATACCAATCGGAGTTTTGTAGGTCGTCCGATAAGCCCAAAGAGCATCATCCAACTTTTTCGACCAATCAATCCTATTAGCATTGACAGTTTTAGACAAGATACTCTTAATTTCTCTGTTGGAGACTTCCACTTGGCCACTAGCTTGAGGATGATAGGGGGTCGAAACCTTATGATTGACACCGTACTTAGAAAGTAATGTGTCGAAAGCCTTATTGCAAAAGTGAGACCCCCCATCACTAATGATAGCACGAGGAGTGCCAAACCTTGTGAAGATACTCTTTTTCAAAAATGCCACAACACTCCGGGCTTTATTGTTGGGCAAAGCCACGACTTCAACCCATTTTGAGACATAGTCCACCGCCACGAGAATGTAAGTGTTACCACAAGAGCTCACAAAAGGATCCATGAAATCGATGCCCCAAACATAAAAAATATCCACTTCGAGAATTGTATTGAGGGGCATCTCATCCCTTTTAGAAATTCTGCCAGCTCTTTGGCACTCATCACATCTCTTCACCAAATCTCCCGCATCTTTAAACAGGGTAGGCCAGTAAAATCCACAACTAAGCACTTTAGAAGCCATTCTCGCCCCGCCATGATGGCCACCATAGGGAGAGGAATGACAAGCCTCCAAAATACCTAATTGTTCCTCCTCCAGGACACATCGTCGAATCACACCATCCGTGCAAATCTTGAACAAGTATGGCTCATCCAAATAGAAATTTAAACTATCCCGCTTGAGCTTCTTCCTTTGGTTAGAAGAGAGCTCACACGGGATTATTCCATTCACAAGGTAATTGGCAACATCGGCAAACCATGGCATATCCTTCATTGACACCGCAAGGAGTTGTTCATCGGAAAATGAATCATTGATCTCAAGGCCATCACAAGGCCTCCCTCCTCTTCCAAACGGGACAAGTGGTCCGCCACTTGATTCTCACTGCCCTTCCAGTCAACAATTTCTAGATCAAACTCTTGAAGAATTAGCACTCATCTCATCAATCTTGCCTTGGAGTCCATCTTGGTCATCAAATACCTAAGGGCGGCGTGATTGGTGTGCACTATAACTTTGGCCCCCATAAGGTAAGGTCGAAAATTTTCCATAGCAAACACAATAGCCAACAATTCTTTCTCGGTGACTGTATAGTTTCTTTGAGCCTCATTCATGGTCTTGCTTGCGTAGTACACCGAATGAAACATCTGGTTGACTTTTTTGCCCAAAATAGCCCCAACCGCAACGTCACTAGCATCACACATGAGCTCAAAAGGCAAGATCCAATTTGGTGCGGTAATGATGGGGGTAGAAGTCAACTTGAGCTTAAGAAGCTCGAATGCTTGCATACAACTCTCATCGAACAAGAACTTTGCATCTTTCTCTAGCAACTTGCACAACGGATGTACCACTTTAGAAAAATCCTTTATGAACGTCCGGTAGAAACCCGCGTGCCCAAGGAAACTCCTCACCCCTTTGACAGAAGTAGGGGGAGGGAGCCCCGAAATAACCTCAATCTTGGCCTTATCAACTTCAATTCCTCGCTTTGAGATTTTGTGACCCAACACTATACCTTCTTCTACTATAAAATGGCACTTTTCCCAATTGAGAACAAGGTTGGTGTCTTCACATCAGGCCAACACTCTATCCAAGTATACCAAGCACTCCTCAAAAGAATCCCCAACCACGCTGAAATCATCCATGAAGACCTCCAAGATATCCTCCACCATGTTGGTAAAAATAGCCATCATGCAACGTTGGAAGGTCGCCGGAGCATTACACAATCCAAATGGCATTCTAGAGAAAGCGAATGTGCCATAAGGACATGTAAAAGTGGTCTTCTCTTGGTCCTCTGGGGCAATTAGAATTTGATTGCACCTCGAGTAACCATCCAGAAAATAATAGAAAGCACGGCCCGCAAGACGATCAAGCATTTGGTTAAGGAATGGCAATAGGAAATGATCTTTTCTAGTCACCTTGTTCAGCTTCCGGTAATCCATACAAACTCTCTACCCAGTGACCGTTCTAGTGAGAATGAGCTCATTGTTTTCATTGATCACCATGGTTATACCACCCTTTTTCGGCACACATTGCATCGAAGAAGACCACAAACTGTCAGAAATAGGATAAACCACCCCAGCATCTAACCACTTGTTAACTTTTTTTGTTTACCACCTCTTGCATCGCCTCATTTAGTCTTCTTTGATGCTCCAAGGAAGGCTTTGCATCCTCCTCCAAGATGATTTTGTGCATGCAAAATGAGGGGCTTATTCCCTGAATATCAGCTAGAGTCCATCCGATTGCCCTTTTCCTCTTTTGAAAAACCACCAAGGTGGCCTCAACCTGCATGTTAGTAAGGCAAGAAGAAAGAATAACAGGTAAAGTAGAATTTGAACCCAAGAATTCATCCCTGAGGTGTGGAGGAAATGGCTTCAACTCCAACACTGGTGGCTCCTTAATAGATGGCTTTGTTGGTGGAGTTTTGCGGTTTTCAAGATTCAAAGATAGCCTCCTAGGCTCATATGAATATGAATCCATACCATGCAATGCATTCACACACTCCACTCTACTAGCATCATCATTGACATCCATATTAAGAAGCATGGCCTCAAGGGGATCTTCAACATGGATCATGAAACTTGTGTCATCCACTATCATAGTTGTGACAATGTCTACAAATGAACACACCTCCGTGCTATTAGGTTGTCTCATTGATTTGCAAACATGGAATACCACCTTCTCATCCCCCACTCGGAAAGTCAACTCACCCACTTCAACATCAACCAATGCCTTCCCCGTAGCTAGGAAAGGCCTACCATGAATAATCGACACTTCAAAGTCCACCTCACAATCCAATATGACAAAGTCGGCTGGTAGTATAAACTTATCCACCCGGACAAGTACATCATCGATTATACCCAAAGGTCGCCTCACCGATCGAGCCACCATTTGAAGTCTCATTGAGGTGGGTCGAGGTTGTCCAATTCCCAAAGTCTTGAAGACTGAGTACGACATCAAATTTATGCTAGCCTCCAAGTTACAAAGGGCCTTGGCAAAATCCGCACTTCCGATAGTACAAGGTATAGTAAAAGCTCCGGGATCCTCAAGCTTGAGTACCATTGAATGCACTATGGCACTTACTTGATGAGTCATTTTAATTGTTTCACACTCCATCGACCTCTTCTTTGTTACCAAATCTTTCATGAACTTAGCGTGCCTTGGCATTTGCTCAAGTGCCTCCACCAAAGGCACATTGATTGTGAGGCTCTTCATCATGTCAATGAACTTTTTGAATTGATTGTCACTCTTTTGCTTTGCTAACCGTTGAGGATAAGGTATAGGTGGCCTAGGCAAAGATGCCTTGGCCTTTGGTACAACCGGCTTGGGCATGTCAATCACGTGCTCCCTAGACGGGTTCATGGCATCTTGAGTCTCTACCTCGGCTTCATCATCAATATCAATCCGCACATCATTGTTCACATTTTGGTTAACCATATCATCAACAATCAAAGGTACGTCATTATCCCGCAACTCAACATCTTCATCCATAACTTGCTTTTGCTTTGAGGCATTCACATCACCGCCTCTCCCACTTCTTATTGTAACCGCCATCACATGATTATTATTCCCACCCTTCAGATTCACTACCGTATCACTTGGTAGCGCACCCTTGGGAAGACTATTCAACGCTTGAGAGATTTGGCCTAATTGCACCTCTAAGTTCTGGATAGATGTATTATGAGAAGCTAATTGGGCATCAGAATCTTGGTTCTTTTTCATCATTTACTCGAACATGCTTTCAATTCGCCCCATATCACTCCCGGAAGAACTAGGACCTTGAGAAGGAAATGAGGGTGGATTGTTTGGTTGTTGGTATACGGGGGGGCCTTTGAAAGCCTTGCCCCCGGTTGCCTTGGTTCCCGCTATTGTTCCACCCTCCTTGATTGTTGTTGTTTCCCTAATTATTGTTATTACCATTCCAATTCCCTTGGTTGCTTTGATTACTCCAATTGTTGTTTTGGTTGTTATTATTCCAATTTCTGCCACCTTGTTGTTGATTGTTGTTATTCCAATTACCTCTACCCTTGTTAATTGCCCCAATTTCCTTGATGATGCCATTATTGATTCAAAGAGTTGCCTCTATTCCCTTGGTAGTTATTGACATATTGGACCTCTTCACTTTGATCATCATAGCACTCATTTGAATAACTACCACCATTATTGTTGTTGTCATATTGTTCACAATTACCTTGAGGATGTTGCCCTCTTTGCCTCCTTTTCATCATAGAAACACCTTCCATTGCATTGACTTGGCATGGGTTTTGGACTTGCTGCAATTGCGCCTTTGTCAATTGATTCATAGTTGTTGTAAGCTCGGCAATAGCTTGGCCATGATCATGCAATTCCTTGTGTAAATGGATGACCGTAGGGTCACCTTGGGGCACATTTGCTCATCTTTTCCATGCCGAAGAGGTGTCGGCCATTTCATCAAGTACATCACATGCCTCTTGGTAAGAAAGTTTCATAAAGTTCCCTCCGACCAATTGGTTCACAATGCATTGATTCGTGGTGTTGATGTCCCGATAAAAGGTTTGTTGAATCATAGCCTTGGTCATGTCGTTATTAGGGCACTCTTTCACCATTGTTCTATATCTTTCCCATATCTCGTGCAAAGGTTCCGTTGGCTCTTGCTTGAAGGCTAGAATTTCATCCCGAAGATCCGCCATATGACTTGGAGAAAAGAACTTAGCAATAAATTTGTCTGCCAATTCATCCCATGTTGTAATAGAATGATGGGGGAGCCTTTCTAACCAATCCAATGCTTTACCCCGAAGAGAGAACGGGAAAAACCTCAATCTCAACGCATCCTCGGACACGTTTGTCTGCGTGCTACCCCAGCATGTATCCACGAACCCCTTCAAGTGCTTGCATTTTGATCGGAGGCGTCCGTGAAATACCCTCTTTGCTCGAGCAAGGTCAACATAACATTTGTGATTTAAAAGTTCCCCGCCTGGATTCGGGGAGGCACAATAGCACTGGTGTATCCTTGATTTGGTAAAACTTTGGGAGCCACTCTCGGCGGTTGCGGAGGAAGGTCTGGAATATTATTGTTCTCATTTGCATTTATATTAGCATTTCGGCCCCTCCGTGGAACTTGAGGTAAGACCTCCTCCCCCGCTATCACATTGCCGAAAGGGTCATTTGCATTAAGAGCCATTTGTACCTGATTGATCGACAAAAACAGAATTAGTAAACAAGAAGGAAAGAGAAGCAAAACACAAAACTAACTAAACAGATAGTCAACACCGTAAGCTTCCCGGCAAGGGCGCCAAAAAGTGATCGCTGCCAACTCGACGCTACACTAAGGTAGGAAGAGCAGGTCGCAATAGCTTTTACCCGATATGAAGGTCGGGATCGATTTCCTCAGGGAGCTAGTAGTGGATTTGGGTTGTCTGTCTAGCCTAGAGATGTGTTTGTACTCCTAATATCACTTCAAACATTTTTGGGTTTTCGAATTATAACTATTTTTATAAAACTATTGATTAACACTAAATTATGCTACGAGAATATTGCTAAGTTGTATCTAGCGGGAAGAAGGGCACTAGGGTCGTGACATTACCTAGGTGGCTAATTGACGGGTAGATATTTCTAAGGTTCGATTGACATAATTGGGGCTTATGCTATAACCGTTGCACAATTTTACCCACTCTCACACCTCTCGGTAGAGAAAGTGACTTTGCCCAATTGACTCTCTTGAGACCAAATCGGCAGGCAAATTAGACCAAGCAACTAGGGTTCGAGTAGGGTAATTACTCTCTCGAGGTTTAACCCGTTATTTGGGACTATCATTTCTCATGAGTCCATCCCAATTCCTTGTTGGGTCAATTTTTGTGGTCATAGACTCTCTTTCTCAAGAAGAGTTAAACCCGCAAAGCTTGAATCAGTGTTTGCAACCACCAATTCTAGATTAAAACATAAAATCAACCCAAATAGCAAACACCCATAGTCAATCTAACACTAGATGACAACACCGATCAATTACCCACACTAGGGTTGAGCCACAACCCTAGATAATGGGTTTAGATACTCATGCTAGATAAAGAAATTGAAGAAATAGATGAAGAACTAAGCATATTAATTAATTGCTAAAATTAAATTACAAGAATCTATCATAAATGTAAAGCAAAAGTGCCAAAAATGGCTACAAAATACGTTCTCACGAGAGCAGCTCTCCACTGATGTATCTGATAACGTAAAAAATGGCAAAATGTTCTATTTATACTAGGCTGGAAAAATTGGACAAAAATACCCCTGCGGGGTCAGTGCGGGCTGCATTAAATGGATCGCGGCCGCACTGGTCTCACTTCTGCTTCTCCGAAATTCGACTCCACGGACCGCGTAGAACAGATAGTGGCCACGAAGAGAGCTGGTGCGGTCCGCGCAACCACGACCGCAACCGCATGGCACTGGCTTTGCAAACTTCATCTCTCTGATCCTCATGACTGCGGATAACACAAAAGAGTAGTGTGGCCGCGGAGCCTTCACCATGGACCGCGAGATGTGTACCACGGCCGCGCTTCTTCTAGCCTGATTCACCAACTCTCTAAACCACCTAGTGCAGCCGTATTCCACTTTGCGCGGTCCGCACTAGGCCTTCTTTTCTTAAATTTCTTGGTCTTTGATACTTGAGCAAGTTTCACTCCTTTTTGAGCCGATCTTTGACATTTCGTCACTTTGTCGATCAAACTTGCAATCAAGCACAACTTGTGAGCCTTTTAGGACTATTTTGTAACAATATATGATCAAAGCATAGGCAAGTAGGGGCATAAAACATGTTAAAATCTTAACTTATCATAGAACCAGTTTCAATCTATTACACAACATCTTAGAAATGATCTTGTATATCACATTGCAGCATGCTATAGGCCTGTAGTCCCCCACTGTTGCAACATGAGAAGACTTAGGTATGAGTGTTATTACTGTGCTATTCATAGCACTAAGCATTCTTCCAGATTAGAAAAATTCCAATATTGCATCAGTGATATCCTCTACAATAATAGTCCAGCTATCTTTAAAAAATTGGCTTCCATACCCATCTGGTCCTGGTGCTTTTGTCCCATCTATGTCCCACAGTGCCTCTTTGACATCCTTCTATGTAAAGCCTTTGGTCAGTTGTGCTCTTTGTTCTTCTAAGACAATTGGTCCTTCTTGCACTATTCTGCTTACTACATGGTCTCTGTTCTTCTTATCTGTGCCCAGTAAATTCATATAGAACTCCTTAAAAGCATCAACGACTTCCTTTGTTATTTGAACTGTTTCCCCATGGATGTTTTGAATGGTGAATACTCTAGTTGCTGCTCTCTTTGCCTTGATCGCCGAGTGGAAATACCTAGTATTCATGTCTCTATACTTAAGTCATTGCACCTTACTTCTTTGTTGTAGATATTTTCCTTTTGCCTCTTTCCAATATATATACTTCTTGGTCAGTTCCATCTCTTTTTTGCTTAGTCTTTCATTTCTTGAGTCTATTCAGTTTTCCAACCACCTGATATATTTTTGATCCTTGTCTTTGTTGTCTCCAGCTTCCTTCCACCCTGCTCATAAAAGATCTATCCATACTTCACATGTTATAATACCTGAATATCTTCCTTTTGGGACCACCTATCCCCTCCCATTGAATGATTGCAAGACTATGATTGTCACGACCCGGATTTTTCACCCTCGGAAATCGTGATGGTGCCTACTCGTGTAAGCTAGGCAAGCCAACAGTTACAATTTTACTACCATTATTATTACTTCAAACAAGAATAGATATTAATTAAAACAAGATAATTAAGAAATGTGGAAATGATATAACAGTGCAACTTAAGTACATAACTACCCCACAGATCTGGTGTCACAATCCATGAATGACCAAGTTACTACAAATATAAGGCTGAAAGATGTACAACGGTTCTCAAAATAGAAAAGACAACAGAAAATTAAAGTGGGGCAAGGGGGACTTCAGGCTCTGCGAACGCCAGCAGATCTACCTTGGTCTCCTGGACTGAAGGCAGCTTCCTCAAGCTACTCACAGGATCCGTCACCGAAATCTGCACAGAAAGTGCAGAGTGCAGTATCAGTACAACCGACCCCATGTACTGGTAAGTGTCGTGCCTAACCTCGACGAAGTAGTGACGAGGCTAAGACAAGGCACTTACAAATCAACTTGTACAATTTAACATATACGAGCAGAACAATAATAACAGGAAATAACAGATAAAGTTGGGAAGGGGAACATGCTGCGGGGAATAACAAATTCTAACAGTAATTCAATAAAGAAGCATAATGAACACCATATTTGTATCAACAAGAATAACGAAACAATAACACGTGCACGACATCACCCTTTGTGCTTTTACTCTCTTTCTCACCATAAGAAATAACAGAAACGACACAGCATCACCCTTCGTGCATTAACTCTCATAATCATGGCATGGCATCACCCTTCGTGCATTAACTCTCACAATATCGGCACGACATCATCCTTTGTGCATTAACTCTCACAATATCGGTACGACATCACCATTCGTGCATAGCACTCACAATATCGTGCACGACAACACCCTTCATGTTTTACACTCTTCCTTACCCAAACAATAGAAATAATACATCCCGGCAAGGGAATCAACAATAGAAACAAATACATCTCGGCAAGGGAATCAGCTATAACCAATCTCATTCCGATGGTTACTTCACAAAATAAATCTCAACTTGAGCCAACACTCAACAATGGTCAATTACCAAGAAATCATCATAAGTCTTGTTCAACAGTGATAATTATCAATTTAAACATGGACAGTACATAATAAGAGTCACAACAATCATGTATAAGACTCACGAGCATGCTTGCCACCAATGTATAGATACTCGTCACCACACCTATACATCGTACTCAATACTAACACGTAGCAAATAAGACCACAACATATATTCACTCAAGCTAAGGTTAGACCAATACTTACCTCAATTCCACAGACAAAACCAAGCCTTAATTACCGCTTTACCTCTCGGTTCTACTTCCAATCCGCTTGTATCTAGTCATAATTTACTTAATAACATCAATATGTGCTAAATAAACCAATTTTAATGCATGAATATAGATTTCCCAATGTTTTTCCCAAAAAATCAAAAATCGACCCCGGGCCCGCTTGGTCCAAACCCGAAATTCGGACCAAAATCCGATTACCTATTCACCCCCGAGCCCGGATATAAAATTGGTTTTGGAATCCGACCTTAATTTGAGGTTTAAATCCCCAAATTTCAATGTTCCTAAGTTCTACCCAAAATTTTCAATTCCACCATGAAAACCGTAGTTTCTAGGATGAAATCTTGTAAAAACAAAAGTTAAAGAGTGAAAGAAATGAATTTAAATTACTTACTTATGATTTAGGGAAGAAAGAGTATTTGAAAAATCGTCTCTTATGCTTTAGGGTTTTGAAAAACATGACAATCGATGAAAAGTCTCGTTTATATAGCCCTCACAGATCCTCAAAACGTTGATTGCGGAAAAAGGGCCGCGCCCGCGAGACTCACTGCTGATAGCGAAATAACGGGCGCGACCGCGGAAGCTTTGGCCTTGCCCACCGCTGACCGCGAAATCCCACCACGGCAGCAGAATCCCCCGCGCGGCCGCGAAATTCCACCGCAGACCGCGAAACCTCAGGTTTAGAGACCTGCAATTTTCTTGAACTATGCAGCACAGGTCTTTTCCTAAGTCTATACACCCCGAAACCTATCTGTAACTCACCCGAGCGCTCGGAGCTCCAAACCGTAGATGCACGCAGGTTTAAAAACATCATACGAACTTGCTCGTGTGATCAAATCGCCAAAACAACATCAACAACTACGAATTTAACCTCAAACTCATGATTTTCCTCAAGAACATTTCAAATTTACTATTTTCACCACCGGACGTCCGAATCACGTCAAATCAACTCCGATTCTTACCAAATTTCACAAATACGACTTAAATATTATATTAAACATGTACCGAGTTCCAAAACCAAAATACGGGCTCAATACCATCAAGATCACACATCATTTTATTTCCAAAAGTCCTTATATTTTCCAATAAATAATTTTCTATAAAAATTCTTTTCTCGGGCTAGGGCCCTCGGAATTCGATTCCGGGTATACGCCCAAGTCCCATATTTTACTACGGACCCTCTGGGACCGTCAAATCACGAGTCTGGGTCCGTTTACCCAAAACATTGACCAAAGTCAACTTTAATTAATTTTAAAGAACAAATTCAATATTTTTTTTAAATTTCACATAAAAACTTTTCGGAAACGTGCCCGGACTGCGCACACAATTCGAGGTGAAGGAAAATGAGGTTTTCAAGGCCTCGAAACCCGGATTCGGATTCTAAAACACAAGATGACCCTTTGGGTCATCATATTCTCCACCTCTAGAATAACCGTTTAGCCTCGAACGGACATAGAAAAGTACCTGAATCGGTGAAAAGATGGGGATATCGGCTCCACATATCAGAATCGGACTCCTAGGTCACTGCTTCAGCAGGTTGACCTCTCCACTGCACACGAAATGATGGGAAATTCTTCAATCTCAATTGACGAACCTTCCGGTATAGGATAGCTACCGGCTCCTCCTCGTATGTCAAATCCTTGTCCAACTGGATAGTGCTGAAGTCTAATACGTGGGATGGATCGTCGTGATACTTCTGAAGCATGAACACATGAAACACTAGATGCACTACTGATAAACCTGGTGGCAACGCTAGCTCGTAAGCCACCTCACCCACTCTCCAAAAGATCTCAAAAGGCTCAGTGAACCTAGGGCTTAACTTGCTCTTCTTCCCAAATCTTATCACGCCCTTCATGGGCGACACCCGAAGCAACACTCGCTCCCCGACCATGAATGCCACATCACGAACCTTACGGTCGGCATAACTTTTTTGCCTGGACAGAGCTGTATGAAGTCTATCCTGAATGATCTTAACCTTATCCAAGGCATCCTATACTAAATCTGTACCCAACAACCGAGCCTCTCCCGGCTCAAACCATCCAACTGGCGACCGACACCGTTTACTATATAATGCCTCATATGGAGCCATCTGGATGCTTGACTGATAACTGTTGTTGTACGCAAACTCTGCTAATAGCAAGAACTGATCCCAAGAACCTCCAAAGTCAATAACACATGCGCGGAGCATATTCCCCAAAATCTGAATAGTATGCTCGGACTGTCCGTCTGTCTGAGGATGAAATGTTGTGCTCAACTCGACCCATGTACCCAACTCACGTTGTACTGCCCTCCAAAAATGCGAGGTAAACTGTGCACCTCGGTCAAAAATGATAGACACGGGAACACCATGAAGACGAACGATCTCACGGATGTAAATCTCTGCCAACCGCTCAGAAGAATAAGAAACTGTCACAAAAATGAAATGCGCTGACTTGGTCAGCTTATCCACAATAACCCATACTGCGTCGAACTTCCTCTCAGTTCGCGGGAGTCCAATAACAAAATCCATAGTGATACGCTCCCACTTCTACTCGGGAATCTCAATCTTCTGAAGCAAACCACTAGGTCTTTAATGCTCATAGTTTACCTGCTGACAATTCAAACACCGAGCTACATATGCAACCATATCCCTCTTCATCCTCCTCCACTAATAATGCTGCTGCAAGTCCTGATACATCTTAGCGGCACTCGGATGAATAGAGTACCGGGAACTATAGGCCTCCTCTAGAATCAACTCACGAAGTCCATCCACATTAGGCACACATATATGACCCTGCATCCGCAACACTCCATCGTCTCCCAATGTAACCTTCTTGGCACCTGCATGTTGCACCGTGTCTCTAAGGACAAGCAAATAAGGATCATCATACTGCCGATCTTTGATACGCTCAAATAGTGAAGGATGAGCGACTGAGCAGGCTAGAACATGACTGGGTTGAGAAACATCCAACCTCACGAACTGATTGGCTAAAGCCTGAACATCCAAAACAAGCGGCCTCTCACCGATTGGAATATATGTAAGGCTGCCCATACATGTTGACTTCCTACTCAAAGCATTTGCCACTACATTGGACTTCCCAGGAAGATACAAGATGGTGATATCATAGTCTTTCAATAGCTCCAACCACCTCCTTTGCCTCAAATTTAGCTCCTTTTGCTTGAACAAGTATTGCAAATTCTTGTGATCCATGAACACCTCACACGACACGCCGTATAAATAATGTCTCCAGATCTTCAACGCGTGAACAATGGCTGCTAGCTCCAAATCATGAACTGGATAATTCTTCTCATGGATTTTCAACTGACGCGAAGCATATGCAATAACCTTACCATTCTGCATCAACACCGCACCAAGTCCTATACGAGATGCATCACAATATATTGTATATGGCCATGAACCCGTGGGTAATACCAACACTGGCACCGTAGTCAAAGCTGACTTGAGCTTTTGAAAGCTCGCCTCTTACTCGTCCGACCACCTAAACTGGGCACCCTTCTGGGTCAACCTAGTCATCAGGCTGCTATAGATGAAACCCCTCCACAAACCGACGGTAATAACCCTCCAAACCCAAGAAACTCCAAATCTCTGTAGCTGATATGGGTCTAGGCCAATCCTTGACTGCCTCTATCTTCTTCGGATCCATTTGGATACCCTCTTCTGATACAATATGACCCAAGAATGCAACTGAACTCAACCAAAACTTATATTTCGAAAACTTAGCATATAACTGGTTGTCCCTCAGACTCTGGAGAACGACTCGAAGATGCTGCTCATGCTCCTCTCGGCTGCGAGAGTAGATTAAGATATCATCAATGAAAACAATCACGAAGGAATCCAAGTAGGTCTTGAACACTCGGTTCATCAAATCCATAAATGTTGTTGGGGCATTTTTCAACCGAAATGACATTACTAAGAACTTGTAATGCCCATATCAAGCCCGAAAGTTGTCTTAGGGACATCAGATGCCCTAATCCTCAACTGATGGTAGCCAGATCTCAAATCAATCTTCGAAAACACTTTGGCACCTTGAAGCTGATCAAATAAATTATCAATCCTCGGCAATGGATATTTGTTCTTGATGGTGACTTTGTTCAACTGTCGATAATCTATACACATCCTCATCGATCCATCCTTCTTCTTAACAAACAATACTGGCGCACCCTAACGCGAGACACTAGGTCTAATAAAGCCCTTATCAAGCAAATCCTGCAACTGCTCCTTCAATTCCTTCATTTCTGGGGGGGTATGCGATACGATGTGATAGAAATAGGCTGAGTGCCCAGAGCCAAATCAATACAAAACTCAATATCCCTATCGGGAGGCATCCCCGGCAGGTCTGTAGGGAAATACCTCTAGAAACTCCCGAACAACTGGCACAAAATCCATAGAAGGAACCTCAACACTAGAATCATGAACATAAGCCAAATAAGCCAAACACCCCTTCTCGACCATATGTCGAGCATTCATATAGGAGATAACCCTGCTGGTAGAATGACTAGGAGTCCCTCTGCACTCCAACCGAGGCAACCCTGGCAAGGCTAAGGTTACGGTCTTGGCGTGACAGTCCAATATGCATGATAAGGTGACAACCAATCCATAACCAAAATGGCATCAAAATCAACCATATCAAGAAGTAGGAGATCTACACGGGTCTCAAGACCCCCAATAATAACCACACGCGAGCGATAGACACGATTTACGACAATAGAATCACCCACCGGTGTGGACACATATATAAGAGCACTCAAAGAATCACGAGGCACAACCAAATACGTAGCAAAATAAGATGGCACATATGAGTATATAGACCCTGGATCAAATAGAACTGAAGCATCTCTACTGCAAACTGAAACCGTACCTGTGATAACGGTATCAGATGCCTCAGCCTCAGGCCTGGCTGAGAAAGCATAACATCTGGGCTAGGCCCCACCACTCTGAACTACCTCCCTAGGATGACCTCCTGCTGGCTGGCCTCCACCTCTAGCAGCCTAACCTCTACCTCTAACACCTCGACCTCCACCTCAAGTTTCCTGACCCCTACCTCTAGCTGGCCGAGTGGGGGGTGGAAAGCTCGGTGTCGGAACCATAGCACGAGAACCCTGATGCTGAGAACTACTCAATGCTCGAGGGCAAAATCTAGCAATATGCCTCGAATCACCACATGCATAAAAAGACATCAACTTCTGAGATTGCTGACCCTGAAACTGACCCTGACGGCCTGAGTAACCACCCTGAAAACTCTGGAGTGGAGGTGTACTGGTAGGAGCTGGAGATTCACTGTAGGGTAGCTGATCAGAATACTGCATATGAGAACCGTAGCCACCTGGAGCACCGTGAGAAGTCTGAAGTGCTGAATGAAATTGCCTGGGAGGATGGCCTCTACCAAAAGAATCCCTACCTCCAGACGAGGCACCACTGAACCTGCCAGAATGACGAGGCTTCTTGTCAGACCCTTGACCACTCCCCTATAATAGAACCATCTCAACTTGCCTGGCCACATTGGTTGCATCCTGGAAAGAAATCTCACTCCCTGTCTCTTTAGCCATCTACAATTTGATAGGCTGAGCTAGTCCCTCAATAAACCTCCTCACCCTCTCTCTCTTGATGGGAAGTAGAAAAAGAGCATCATGGGCCAAGGCAATAAATCTGGTCTCGTACTAAGTGACTGTCATAGAACCCTACTAGAGACGCTCAAACTGCCTCCAATAGTCCTCCCTCTGAGTGATAGAAAGAAATTTCTCTAGAAATAGCTGAGAGAACAGGTCCCAAGTCAAAGCCGGTGACCCAGCTGGTCTGGCCAAACAATAATTCATCCACCAAGTCTTAGTGGAACATGACATACGAAAAGCAGCAAAGTCGACCCCATTGGTCTCCACTATCCCCATGTTCCGTAAAACCTCATGACAGCTGTCCAAATAGTCTTGGGGATCCTCTGACGATGTACTACCATAGGTAGTAATGAAAAGCTTGGTGAACCTGTCCAACCTCCACAAAACATCAGAAGACATAGTTGCTCCATCAATGGTCTGGGCTACAACACCCGGTTGAACTACTCCAACTAGCTGAGCTGCTGGAGTCTGAAATTGAGGAGCCATCTGCTCCGGAGTATGAGTAGCGGGAGTCTGTGCTCCTCCCCCAGCCTGAGAGATGGCTGATGCTATAGGGAGTATGCCTAGCTGAGTGACACTCTCCATAAGGCCCACTAGACGGACCAATGCGTCCTGAAGTACTAAGGTAGCAATGAACCCTTCTGGAACCTAAGCTGGTCCTACTGGAATGGTCTGGGCTGGGACCTCAGCATCAAACTCTACCGAGGCTCCGCCGCTGGTGCTGCTGCTCTAGGCTGAGCCCTGCCCCTGCCTCGACTTCTAGCACGGCCTCAGCCTCGTCTTCTACCCCTCGTAGGAGCTGCCAATAGGGGATCAGGCTACTGATAAACAGATGAAAAGGCATGCGTTCTCTCCATCTGCGAAAGAATAGAGTAGAAGTTCAATTAGCATTAAAAAGTCAAATCGCACGACAAAGAAGAATAGATGTGAAGTTATTCCTTAACTCTGTAGCCTCTGGGGGATAAGAACAGACGTCTCTGTACCGATCCCTCAGACTCTACTTATCTTGTTTGTGAATTACGATACCTAGACAACCTAGTGCTCTGATATCAACTTGTCACGACCCGGATTCTCACCCTCGGGAATCGTGATGCCGCCTACTCGTGAAAGCTAGGAAAGCCAACAGTTACAGTTTTACTACCATTATTATTACTTCAAACAGGAACAGATATTAATTAAAACAAGATAATTAAAAAATGCGGAAGTGATATAACAGTACCACAACTCAAGTACATAACTACCCCATAGATCTGGTGTCACAATCCACGAACGACTAAGATTTACTACAAATATATGTTTGAAAGAAGTACAACTATTCTCAAAATAAAAGAGACAGCAGGGCAAGGGGGACTTCAGGCTCTTCGAACGCCAACATATCTATCTTGGTCTCCTTGGACTGAAGGCAGCTACCTCAAGCTACTCACAAGATCCAGCACTGAAATCTGCACAAAAGTGCAGAGTGCAGTGTTAGTACAACCGACCCCATGTACTGGTAAGTGTCGAGCCTAACCTCGGTGAAGTAGTGACGAGGCTAGGAGACCACAACCATATAAACATGTGTAGTTACATATACGAGTAGTGACGAGGAAATAACATATAAAGTTGGGAAGGAGAACATGCTGCGGGGAATATCAAATTCTAATAGTAATTCAATGAGAAGCATAATGAACACCATATTTGTATCAACAGGAATAAGGAAACACAAACACGTGCATGGAATCACCCTCCGTGCTTTTACTCTCGTTCTCACCATAAGAAACAATAGAAATGACACAGCATCACCCTTCGTGCATTAACTCTCATAATCATGGCACGACATCACCCTTCGTGCATTAACTCTCATAATCATGGCATGGCATCACCCTTCATGCATTAACTCTCACAATATTGGCACGTCATCACCCTTCGTGCATTAACACTCATAATATCATGCACGACATCACTCTTCGTGCTTTACACTCTTCCTCACCCAAACAATAGAAACAATACATCCTGGCAAGGGAATCAACAATAGAAACAAATATATCACGGCAAGGGAATCAGCTATAACCAATCTCGTTCCGACGGTTACTTCACAAAATAAATCTCAACTTGAGCCAACACTCAACAATGGTCAATTACCAAGAAATTATCATAAGTCTTGTTCAACAGTGATAATTATCAATTTAAACATGGACAATACATAATAAGAGTCACAACAATCATGTATAAGACTCATGAGCATGCTTGACACCAATGTATAGATACTCGTCACCACACCTATACATAGTACTCAATAATAACACGTAGCAAATAAGACCACAACATATATTTACTCAAGCTAAGGTTAGACCAACACTTACCTCAATTCCACAGACAAAATCAAGCCTTAATTACCGCTTTACCTCTCGGTTCCACTTCCAATCCGCTTGTATCTAGTCATAATTTACTCAATAACATCACTATATGCTAAATAAACCAATTTTAATGCATGAATATAGATTTTCCAATGTTTTTCCCAAAAAATCAAAAATCAACCTCGGGTCCGCTTGGTTCAAACCCGAAATTCAAACCAAAATCCGATTATCCATTCACCCCCAAGCACCGGATATACAATTGGTTTTTGGAATCCGACCTCAATTTGAGGTCTAAATCTCCAAATTTCAATATTCCTAAGTTCTACCCAAAATTTCCAATTCCACCATGAAAACCCTAGATTCTAGGATGAAATCTTGTAAAAAGAAATTAAAGAGTGAAAGAAATGAGTTTAAAATCACTTACTTATGATTTAGGGAAGAAAGAGTATTTGAAAAATCACCTCTTATACTTTAGGGTTTTGAAAAACATGAAAAGTCCCATTTATATAGCCCTCACAGATCCTCAAAACGCTGACCGCAGAAAAAGGGCAGCGGCCGCGAGACTCACCATGCACTGATAGCGAAATAACGAAAGCGGCCGTGGAATCTTTGGCCTTGCCCACTGCTAACCACGAAATCTCAACGCGGCAGCGGAATCCCCTGCGTGGCCTCGAAATCCCACCGCGGAACGCGAAACCCCAGGTTCAGATACCTGCAATTTTCTGGAACTATGCAGCATAGGTCTTTTCCTAAGTCTATACACCCCAAAGCCTATCTGTAACTCACCCGAGCCCTTGGGGCTCCCAATCAAACATGCACACAAGTCTAAAAATATCATACGGACTTGATCGTGCGATCAAACTGCTAAAATAACATCAACAACTACGAATTTAACCTCAAACTCATGATTTTCCTCGAGAACACTTCAAATTTACTATTTTCACCACCGGACATCTGAATCACATTAAATCAACTCTGATCCTTACCAAATTTTACAGATACGACTTAAATATTATATTAAACCTGTACCGGGTTCCGAAACTAAAATACGGGTCTGATACCCTCAAGATCACACATCATTTCATTTCCAAAAGTCCTTATATTTTTCAGTAAATAATTTTCTTTAAAAATTCTTTTCTCGGGCTAGGCACCCCGGAATTCGATTCCGGGCATACGCCCAAGTTCTATATTTTACTACAGACCCTCCAGGTCCGTTAAATCATGGGTCTGGATCCGTTTACCCAAAACGTTAACCAAAGTCATTTTTAATCAATTTAAAGGCCAAATTTAATATTTTTCTTAAATTTCACATAAAAGCTTTTCGAAAACGCACCCGGACTGCGCACGCAAATTGAAGAGTTAAAACACAAGATGACCCTTTGGGTCATCACAATCATACTCCATGCTGGCATATAGTGTACTTCAGCAGCTGGCAGTTTATTTCCCCATTCATTGTTGATGAATACCCTGTCAATTCTGTTAAGTTCTCTGTCCTGACCTTCTTGCTTGTTACTCCTTGTATAAAAGCAGCCTGATGATTTCATCTCTTGTAATCTACAATATTCCACACATTCTTTAAATTCTTTAATTTCTACATATGTAACCTTACTTCCCACTCTATCCTCTTGACTGAGTACTATAGATTTAAAGTCTCCCATTATTGCCCATGCCTCTCTAACTTGGTCAGTTATCCTTCTTTTATCTCTCCATAGCTCATTCCTTAATGCTTGATCATTAAACCAATAGATCATTGTAACATTCATCTTCTTTCCTGTACTGCTATGTGTGATTATACTATGTATTAACTATTCTGTCACTATTTCTACCTTTATAGTGAAGATTTGAGGACTCCACAATATTCATACTCTCCCTGCATTATGTTTTAAGTGATTAGTTGTATAAGACCATCCTGTGCAAAGATTAAGAGTAGCTTTGTTAGCCTTAGATCTCTTAATCTTTGTTTCCAAGAGCCCAAATATTCCAACCTGCTGTCTGTGAAGGAATAATTTAACTTCCTTCTGTTTAGTTTGTCTATTTAGGCCCCTGCTATTCCAGAAGCTAATCCTATCCATTAGGGAGGTGGGGTTGAGGCCCCCCAACCTGCCCTATTTTGCTAATGTTTCCTTGGTTTTCATTTGTTTTCTCCTTTGCTTGCTCCTCTCCTTCTTGGCTTCCATTGTTCCTGTTGCTCACATGTGTACCCACATCATAATTATTCTCATTACTTCCTCTATTTCTCCATGCTTTCTTGCCTTGCACCACATGCCATTTTTCCTGTTCCATATTGTTTCTGCCTGCACCTATTTCCTTCTCCTGCCTTTCCTGCTGCTTTCCTGCATTCTGCTCAATTGGATTTTTGTCACTTGCTTCAATTTGCTGTTGTTTCTCTAGTATTCCCCTCTGATCTGTTTGGTTATTGTTCTCTATTTCTTTGATGCTTCTCTCCATTCCCTTATCCTCTCTTATCTATTTCCTACATTCTTTAATGTCATGACCATAATTGCCACATGTTATACAATAGGTTGGCTTCCATTCATATCTCACCTCCTGCTCGATAATTGCACCACATTCATTCTCAAACATGACTACTTCTGGGTAATTCTGGTCTGTTCCCACTTCCACCAAAATCCTTGCAAATTGTAGTCTCTGTTTTTGTGTAGTACCTCTATCTGCTTTCAATGGATTTCCTATCATTCCTGCTATTTTAGTTAGTGCATTTTGCCTCCAATACTTGATATCTAAGTTCATTAAGCAAATCCACACAGGAAGTTTATCAACCACCTGTTTGTTAAACTTCATGTCCGGTTTCCATGGCTTCACCACCATTGGTTTTTTATCAAACATTCTAATCCCTTCTTCCACCACCTTCTCCTTACTATCCAATGAGTGAAATCTTACTATGAATACACCCCGATTCACCTGAGCAATTTGATCAATTCCCAGCGATCCCCATACACATTTAAAGTATCCTTCTGTTACTGTTTATGTGGGATTTGACCCTAGAACATAGCAAATTACAGCCGATTTCCAGTAAATTATCTTATCCTTAATATCATCCATCGTAATTTTCACATTCCCTTTAACTTGTTCCTCTCTTTTCCCAGTTAGATCATATCCTTCACTAGTTTCCCTTTCTCCTACAATTTTACTCCAGTTTTCCCCTGTTTTAGGAGTTTTTGCATGGCTGTGTTTATCAAGTAATTCCGATTCACTTACCTCATCTTCCGTTTGATTTGGGCAGGATTTCGTAATCGACGTGTTCTCCGCCATTGTTGATGATGTGTCCATTGTTTTCTCCAAATCTAGTGGTGCTATTCCTTGAATTGTATTAACATTCCGAAATTTCTTTACTTCTGATGACTGTGACACTCTTTTTAGGTCTCTTCCAGTTGTATCTAGTTGTACGGTACTCCTCCCTCCTCCAGATTTAGCTTTCCTTGCCATATCAGTTGCCTGAGAGGAGAGCTCACATTCTAGAGAGAGAAAGTTTTCTCCTCATTTGTATTTTCGGTCAGTATGTCAAGATTTATTATATGTTTTTCAATTTTAAAGTGGTATTTCGATAATTTAAAATTACATAGAACATATCATTATTTAGGTATCATATTGATTTTTATGTTTAATTATTAAATTTGGTTAACCCTGAAAGCGTACATCAACCAAAAATTATTGGTAGACGACTAAGAAAATAAACTATTATGGTTGCTAAAAAAAATTCTCCCATAAGATCACTTTAATAGATCATATGTTTGTTATTATTTTTTAATTTTTAGTAAACATATATTCATTTATCAAAAAAATTTCTATAACTTTAATAATGCAAGATTGAAATAATATTTATGTAACAAAAAAAACCCGAAAAATCCGACAAAATCGAACCAATCCAAACCGATATAATTGATTTGATTTGGTTTTGATAAAATCCGAATCAACCCGGTCCATGTACACCCCTACGTAGAAGTATTCTTTCATTAATACTCCAGTTAGCATGTATATCATGTTTCCTCCATCCCAATTCATTATCCTGTTTTGCATTTTCAGGGTTATTTTATTAGTGAACGATTTAAGATCATATGCATATTTGTTTTACCTTTAACCGCAAAAAGTATAGGGTAATAGAAACTGTATGACTAATAGTAAGAAAAGATAATTTCAAAGTATATGCGTATCAAATCGAAAGTTACAAAAAGGAAACAGAAGAAGAGAGGTCCTAAGCTTTGGCGTAAACGTATTTTTTCCCCGAATGGCTTAATGTGGTAGGTATTCCTCCTTATTGGCATTGATAGTATTACGAACTGGTATTATTATAACATCTCACTCTAGCTTTTAGGTCTGATTGTATATTATTTTTTAGAGGCTTAAGTTCCAAAGTTTCATGTGACGTAGTAGTGAGAACATAGATATTAACGTCATTCATATTAATGGATGATTTGGTATGCCAACTAAGTTAGAAAAGCAGATAAAATTTCGTCTCCCTAGTCTAGTTTCTGTTAAGTCCAGTTAACCATAAGTAGAAGAAGAAACTCCAGCTAACCTTTTTTATACTCTTGCGTGTACTTGGAAGAAATCATTTATGCCCACGTTGAAAGTGTAAGTTTTAAACAAAACATGTGGTTGATTTGCGGCAACATTAGGGACTCACGCTTCATTGAATGCTTGCTATGGAAATTGGCGATCGTTAGGGATTTTGAAAATATGATCAAAAGCAAATATCCAAAAGTCAAAAGGTGAGGAGATTTGGGCCTGTTTGGCCATAATTTTTTTTTTTTACTTTTTTCTCGAAATAAATGTTTGACTCCGAAATTTTTAAATTTTACTTGAAGTTGAATTTCGAATTTTTTTTAAAATTTGAAAAACTCCAGAAAGTTATTTTTCAAAATTTTCACTTCAAATAATTTACAAAAATTTTAAAACTGTTCTAAATTGTATTCATGTCCAAACATAACTCTAATTTTCAAATACCATTTTTACTTGAAAAAAAAAATCATTTTTTTTTAGAATTTCACAATTCTTATGTCCAAACTCACATTTGTGGAACCATTGCAGTTGACGGGATGCACCATGAGAAAGTTTAAAGTGTTAGCCTCCTTATAAGTAGCTTCCTCTTTTCTACTTTCCACGATGAGACTTTGTTACATCCAATAGTCTGGGGGAAGTGCACAGTTGGCCACTAATAATATATGTATTTACTTTTAAGCCACCGTTTAAAATATCTTTAGTCTTTAGCCACTGCTTTAATAAACTTTAACTGCCCTGACGAAAATATCCTTCTGCGCATGTCCTTAACTTCAGGACTTCAGGACTACAAGTCCTTAACTTTTGAACTTGGAACTCTAAGTTCAGGACTACATGTCCTTAACTTTTGAACTTGGAACTCTAAGTTCAGGACTACATGTCCTTAACTTTTGAACTTGGAACTCTAAGTTCAAGACTTCAAGGCTACATGTCCTTAACTTTTGAACTTGGAACTCAAACTTCAGGACCAAGCGTCCTTAACTTTTGAACTTGTAAGTCAAAGTTAAGGACCTATTATCCTTAACTATTGAACTTGTAACTGTAAGTTAAGAACTGTTTGTCCTTAACTTTTGAACTTGAAAATCAAAGTTAAGGACCTATTGTCCGTAACTTTTGAACTTGTAACTGTAAGTTAAGGACTGTCTGTCCTTAACTTTTGAACTTGTAACTATAAATTAAGAACTGCATGTCCTTAACTTTAGAACTTGTAACTGTAAGTTAAGGACTGCCTGTCCTTAACTTTTGAACTTGGAACTCGAAGTTCAGGACCACATGTCCTTAAGTTCTGTGTTTGTAACTCTAAGTTAAGGAGCACTTGTCCTTAACTTTTGAACTTGTAAGTCTAAGTTCAGGACCTATTGTCCTTAACTTTTGAGTTTGTTAATCTAAGTTCAGAACCAATTTTCCTTAACTTTTGAACTTGTAACTGTAAGTTTAGGATCCATAGCGTAGCAGAAAACAAAAATTTATTTGTATCTTTTCACAATAAATAATAATAATAATAATAATAATTGCAATTTACATATAAGATTGATGTCAAATTATACAACAGAAAGCTAATAACAAAAAGAAACAACTAAAAAAATAAAAGACTACAGAATCTAACCATTTAAAAGAAAAATAAAAATAAATAAAACTCGGAAAGTTTTCTAAAGTTTTGTGTTCTAGTTTCCTGCTAAAATCCTGAAGAGTTCTTCTTTGTTCCACATCAGGATGTCAAGACTTATTTTGTCAAATAGTTGGCAATACATTTGATCGACCTGCTAACTGCCGAAAGATTTGAGGATTAGAAGAAGTATTGAAAAAGAAGAACAAGTGGCGATGGAAAATATTCTTGGCGGAACAGATCAGCTAGGGTTTGGGAAGGAAAAGAGATAGAAGAAGGGTAACACCGTCTTTTCATATTATTTTTAGTAGATTAGTGGCTACTTTTGTTCAGCAATAAAATTGCTGGATAAAAAGTAAATACCACTTAAAAAAGTGGCTACCTCACGCAATTTTTACCAATAGTCTCCCCATTGAGCTAAGGTTCACATGTCCTATTATCATTTATGGGCCAATTTGGAGATTCACTATATGCCACCCACATGATATTGAGGAGTATTTACGATCACCGAAGCTCAAAGGTTGTGTATACATTTTTAAAGCTACGAGTAAAGGTCATAAGTTATCCCGTATACAGCAAAGACAGTAAGTCTAGCCACTACGCCACACTCTGCCATCTCTATAGTCCCTCCAAGCCATTGGCTCTAAACCAATTGTTAGGATAAAACAATCCAAAAATATTTTTAATATACTGTGATATTATCCTCTTTGGACCAAACCCATACGGCTTTTCCCAAAAAGTTTCACACTATTAAGAGTAACCAATTACACCTTATTGTAGTTTTTTTTTTAACTTTTCATGTGTGACTTTGCTCACACACACCCAACATAAAGCACATAGAGAAGTCGCAAAAAATGAACGCAAACCAGGAGCGGCCCTTCCATAAAGCAAGTAAAGCAACCGCTTTAGGCCTCATATTTGTGGGGGTCCTATTTTTTGTTACACCTACTATGTATAAGTTTAAAAAAGACTTCTGTAAAATAAAAAAGTTTGATTTCTTTCTTTAACAAATATAGAGAAAAAGAATTTGCAACTGCTATGATTTCTACCAAGGAAATTGCACTTGAAATGAATATCGAACTCAAATTTCATAAGAAACGTGTGATATATAAGAAGTAACAATTTGATGCGAATATTGATAATGAAATATCAAAATCTTTCAAAGAGTCCCTTAGAGTTGATTACTTTTATACATAATAGACAAGACTATTTTTTCACTTCAAAATAGATTTGAACAATTCGAAGCATATGAAAATATTTTTGATTTTCTATTTTGGCAATAAAAACTAAGATCACTAGATGTTGGAAATTTGAAAAAATATTGCCTTAATCTTGAATGTTCCCTAAAGCATAATAATCAATTCGATACTGATGGTTTAGATTTATTTTCCGAATTAAAAGTATTAAGAAAAATAGTACAATTAGAAGATAACAGTCTAATTGATACACTTAATCAAATAAAAAGATTTAATTTTTTCCAAATGCCTAAATTGCTTATGGAATAATGTTCATAACTCATGTTACCGTTGCTTCAGCGGAAAAAGTTTTCAAAACTAAAGTTGATAAAATCTTACCTAAGAATAATAATGTCACAAGAAAGGTTAAATGGTTTAGCTATATTGTAAATTGAGAAATGCTTATTAGGAGTTATTGATTATAAGAAAATTATTAATGACTTTGTATCTAAGAAAAGCTAAAAATATATATAGACTTCAAATAAATAAAATAAAATAATTAAAAAAGTTAAGGCCCCTCATAAAGTTTGGCTTTAGGCCACAAAATTCGTCGGGCCGCCCCTGACGCAAACGGGACTTGTGTGTGGCGACTTCCGTTTTGAAGTAGTTTGGTTTAAACAAGTCACTCGTTATAACACAAAGATAGTAATGCATGAATTTGTAATACATGAATTAAACTGTAGAGATTATTTTTTATTGGGCATATTTATTTCTGATTAATTTTTGGTTTTCTAAAGTGTCAAGCTACGGTTAGGAATAAACTTAAAGTTTGTAGTATGCTATTTATTTCATCCTTAAGTAAATAGCCATGGACCATTTTATTTACATCTCAATTAGCTCCATTCTTTATTAGAAATTAAATGTCTCTCTTTATGATATAGTTAAATCCAATGATTTTCAATAGGATAAGCTGTTGAACCTAAATAAATAAATAAAAATAGGATAAGCCGCTGTTGCTTAGGCTTAAACTAGTGTTGCCAAAATTTAGTGTGTTCTATTTCTAAGAAGTAATCACCATAGCTAGCCGCGTTTTTGTTGATTTACTTGAATTGGAGGACGGAAGAACCAGCATGCTATGACTTTAGAGTGTATCTTATTTAATTGGAAAAGGAGATGTCACGACCCGGATTTCCTACCATTTGGAGTTGTGATGGCGCCTATTAGTGAAAGCTAGGCAAGCCGGCCATTTGAATTATTTACCTTTTTCCCAATTTTAATCCTTTAACAATTTAAGAACCAACATTATATAATCAGCGGAATTTAATAAGCGAAAGACTGATATGTAATATTTTAATAAAGATGTCAGTACCAATTCATACATACACTACCCAAGACTGGTGTCACAATTTCACAGACTATCTAAGAGTTCTACAAACAAGGTCCGAAAGATTTATTATAACATTGTCTCTGAAATGTATAAAAGAAACAGAATGAAAGGATAGAAGGAGACGTCAAGGCCTGCAGACGCCTGCAACCTCGAATCTCCGAATGGATTGAAGGCAGCCACCCAAAGCTAAGGTCTGTAAGCTCCAGTACCGGGATTTGCATGTGTGCAGATACTGATATCGGAGCGTTTGGACCGCAGTGAGGGTGCTGTCTTCAGTCCACTTAGGCGACCCGAGGTAGTCCTGCAGACGTCCGCGGGTCTTGGCGTCTCCTCCTATCACTTCTCTTTCTGTTTTTACTTATTCAGAGACAGATTTGTGTATTTTCATTCAGACCTTATTTGTAGTATTCTTAGATAGTCCGTGACTCGTGATACCAAATTCTGGGTAGTATTGTATTTCATATTATGTAGCAAATGTTCGGTTAATGATTAAGTTTTTGTCTTCCGCATTTCTGGTTATTTAGTTTATTCCGCTGTTTAAATCACTTATTACTTTGAATTAATATGCTTAATAAAAAGGGTAATGAATTTATAATACTCGGCTTGCCTAGCTTTCATGAGTAGGCGCCATCATGACTTTCGAGGGTGGAAAATCCATGTCGTGACAGGAGACAAGACTATTTATCAATAGACTATTTATCAATATGTTAGATTAACTAGGGAGGACGGAGCTAGACTAGATGGTTAATTAGAAGAAATCAAATAGTATAATTTTCTGCACCAGTTCTGAACTATGCAAAGTCGCTAAACTTTCTGGTCAAATAATCAAGAAATTGTCCTTATAAATAAGATCTCTTTGTAAACAATATTGGTCACCCATCTAAACGCTGTTTATAACTTTCGTTAGTCATGCAACCCATAGCTTTCTCTCAATTCACCATTCAATCGATTGCATGGATGTCACCTCAACCCATAACCACCATCCTCCGTCGCAAAACCACCTCATTACGGAGGTTACAGCCGATCTTCGCAGTGGCTTCACCCGCACGTCACCAGACTACTCACTCAATGCCACCAGAAAAACTGGAAATCTTCAAGTCTATAGAATCTTGGGTTTCCGAAAGCGTTCTCCCTCTTCTCAAGCCCGTAGAGAAATGCTGGCAGCCCAGTGAGTTTCTCCCTAACAAATCTCAAGGGCCCGAACAATTCGCCGAAGAGGTTCGGGCCCTAAGACAACGAGTTTTAGGGCTTTCTGACGAGTACCACTACTAAAAATCACCTGTTTACCGATGCAATTTATCGACGGATGTCCGTCAGTAACAAGGCTTTACCGACGGAAACTCATCGGTAAGTGGTTGGTAGGTAAATCCTTCCTCGTTAAAATATACCGACGGACCCCATCGGAAAGTCATCGGTCAAATAATTTTACTTACCGATGGATATCTGTCGGTATATTATAAAATAATATAATAATATCAATACCGACGAATATCCGACGATAAATTACCGACGGACACCATCCTTAAGTTTAGAATTTTAATTTAGTAATATAAAAATTAAAAATATGAATAAATTCATGTTCCGATGGCTATCCGTCGGTATTTTCAACAAAATCTGAAAATTTGGTTCAAGAATATCGACGGACTCTGTCGGTAAGTCCCTCGGTAAATCTGGTACATTTTTGGCAGGCAAGGCCTATTTTTTGTTGCACCACCTGCCAGCAGAATATTACAATACAAACTAAAATGCAACCACAATAAAACTCAACTTAACAACAAAAAAAACTTTATAAACTATATCTAGACATCCAAATTATCCCATCAAACATCCAAATATCCAAATTATCCTATCAATCATCAAAATTATCTAACCAAACATCAAAATGTAACATTCAAAGTTAACATCCAACTAAACAACATCCAGCCAAACATAAAATCACTCATCTTTGGATTCCCCCTCATCTTCTTCATCATTTGTATTATTTCCATCACTTTCATCCTCTTCCTAAATGTGGATTTTTGGTGGAGAGCGGGGCAAGCCGATTAAGTGATTCACTTGAGCCTTGAGGGACTCGATGTCATTCCTAAGCGAATCTCTATTCTTCTCTTCATGCTTCCGCACAATTCCTAGAAAGTTGTTGAATTGTTCGCTGCATCTCCTCAAGGTCCTCATTTTGCATGGTGGCGGATGTCCCAATACCTTGTAATCCCCAAAAGAGAAGTGAAAAAAATACACGAAGAGTTAGAATTGAATAATTCAACACCTAACTTCATAAACTTCAACTAGGTAAATATAAACTTCAAAAGGCAACAGCAAAAGAAGATGTTTACAGCTTTGAAATTGTTTTACTGGAGCTTCTAACTGGGAGAAAGCCAACAGATGAATCATTTTTGGAGGAAGGAACCAAGCTTGTAACCTCGGTAAACTTTTAGTTCACTTTTTTTCCTTTTACATGCTAGCTGACTTTACTCCTTTTACATAGGAATATTTCAAAGTATTTACACTCTCAGAATTGTAATGTACAATGTGCTTATCAGTGAGGTGCAAATAGCTAAAGTGGACATAAGCCTCTGAACTTAATAGGGAAACAAAAATTCCCAAGTCAAACCTCAATTTTTCTCAAACAATCTTATGTCACTTGACTCACTTGACAAGGCACCAGTTGAACAAAAAAACTTACAGATTAAGTTTTCTAACCTTTTATTCTTATGGTGATTAATGATTAGTGAGGCATTAGAGAAAATAGAAGAACCATATGCAAAGGAGCATGTCAAGACCGACTAGAAGCCTTTTACCAAGAAATAATTTCGAATCCACCTACAATTTGTGATAATATTCAAACTGGACCTAATGCTCCACTAAAGCATGTTACTTGTGCCAAAAGAAGATCACTGAATGAGAGGACCAGAGAAATAGGGAAGAGAAACCATGCAATAGCCTCAACCTCCCATTTGAACAAGACTAACAACTAGTCTTAGCAAAAATGAAACCTTGTTGAATTTAAACCTTAATGTGGACCTTGGACTTGGAACGCGATGTTATTATGTCTTTGAGGATAAAGAAAGAATGTAGGGAACTTAAAAGAACCAGCCAAGACCAACACCACAAAAGATATAATAATCAAAATGTCATGTTGTTTTTCTTTTTATCTAATCACCAAAAGTTTATGTTGTCATCATCTGCTTAAAAATTTCAATAATTCAAATAGAAGATTAAGGATATCTATTTGAATATCTCTAAGGGTTCTTACAGAAGACTTAAAACATTTAGTTGGAAAGGATAGCCTATAAAGTAGTATTTGCAAGCCTTAGAATTTCTTAACAAAAAGAAGAGCTTATTTACCAAAAAAGTATATACCTTGTAGTCCTCTAGTTTCAACCATTTTCTGCACTTGCATTTCGCATAAGGGTACCTAATCATCTCCTTATTTTGGCTAAATGACTTAGCATGATTAATAAACTCATCAACACCTTGTACAAATTCATTTCTTAAACTCCGCCGATTAGAAAGATTCTTATCGTACATCCACATACGATATTCCATCTACATATACAAACAACAAATTTATTATTCTTACTCATTTAATTTTATAACAATTACAACATAAGAAACATAGTTATTCTAAGCTAAATAGAAGACTGTTGAATGGATTTATCATGTCATGATTGTAAAGTAAAGGGAAACGGGATATGAGGAGCTTGGAGAATATGTAGTCCAAGGCAAAAAGCTATTTTTACTATGAAATCTAGAAAAAGGAACAGCTATCACAGAATTTCCATCTAAAACTTATCTTGTGAAGGAGAAGCACAAAACAGCTCGTGTACAGTGTACACTTCTCCAAGGAGAGAACAATAAGTTACTTTCTTTACCAAGCAAAATATTAAAGAAAGATATGTATGAAAAGACAAATTATCATAAATTGCAACAAGATAGAGTAGAGATAGACGTCTGGTCAGGAAAAACATAGTCGAAGAAAAATAGCGTACCACTTCCACAAACAGAGAAATATCTCATAATTAATTCTACTATTACTATATTAATGTCACGATCCGGATTTTCCCACCATCGGGAGTCGTGATGGCGCTTACTAACGAAGCTAGGCCAACCAAACTTTAAACATTCTCTGATAACTTCTCAACAATTACCATATACGAAAGCAATTAAATAAAAAAAACGGAAGACTTTAAGTTTATAAAACTGAAATTCAAATGCGGAAGTTTAAGACAAATCTCAACCCAAAATCTGGTGTCACTAACTCACGGACTGCTAAAGAGTGCTACAAACAAGTCTGAATGGAAATACAAAATATCTGTCTCGGTACAATGAAGACAAACTAAATAAGGAGAAGGACTTCGGCTTGTGAACGTCAGCTAGGCTACCTTGAAGTCTCTCGACTGAAGTCAGCTCCCGATCAATACGCTACTGCTGCGTTCCTAAAGCTGCTCCGGTACCGTAATCTGTGCAAAAAGCACAGAAGTGCAGCATCAGCACAACCGACCCCATGTGCTGGTAAGTGCCTGGCCTAACCCCGGCGATGTAGTGACGAGGCTAGGACCAAACTCCAGATAAACCTGAGCAGATATATAATATGTTGCGGAAAATAAACAGGAATAAGCAGTTTAAAATGAAAGGGGTACATGCTTCACGGAAACATATCAAGACCAACAAAAGAAACTTGTTAAAACATGAAAGGACAGCTCAATACCTACAACGATACAATAACAATACTGTTGCGGCGCACAACCCGATCCCTTATCATTTAACATTGTTGCGGCGTGCAACCCGATCCACATATATATATAGCTGTTGCGGCGCACAACCCGATCCAATATAATATCTGTTGCGGCGTGCAACCCGATCCAATTCATTATCTTGTGGTAGGCGTACCACCCGCTCCCATTTCATCATATCCTGTGGTAGGCGTACCACCCGCTCCCATTTTATTATCTTGTGGTAGGCGTACCACCCGCTCCCATTTCATTATCTTGTGGTAGGCGTACCACCCGCTCCCATTTCATTATCTTGTGGTAGGCGTACCACCCGCTCCCATTTTAGTTCATCAATATCGTCGATGAAAACAATCACGAACAAATCCAAATAGGGAACATAAGGAATATACTAACTTCCCGGCAAGGGAGAAACAACTATAACCAAACTTGTTACCACCTAACTTCCTCAGCTACATCTAGACTTGTTACAACACCGAACTACCTCAGCTATATCTAAACTTGTTACAACACCTAACTACCTCAGCTATAACCAAACTCGTTACAACATCTAACTACTTCAGCTATAACTAAACTTATTACAACACCTAACACAAAGAATCATCAACCTAAGCATCCGCAATATCAAATAAGAACATAATACAAGGGAACCACAACTCAACAATAGCCCGGCAAGGGTGCAACGTGATAATCTCTTCCCTTTCTCACTTTTATTTCACAACTCCCTTCACCACTCGAGCCAATACTCTAGAGTTTCAATTATCACTTATACTTTCACAATTCGTTACACAACTGGAGTCAACGCTCCTTAATGTTCATAGGTCACAATTCTTTCCACAACTTTACACAACAAAAATAGAAATCTTTATCAAGGCATGAATAATACAACAAAATCATGAAAATCACAATATAAGACTCACGGTCATGCTTGTCACCAACGTATAGATACTCGTCACCTTGCCTATACGTCGTACTCAACAAGAAGCAAGTAGCAGATATGACTCAACTCCTAATCCCTCAAGCTAAGGTTAGACCGAACACTTACCTCGAATGCTCCAACTCAAGTCTCGATTATAGCTTTACCTCTCGAATTCACCACCCAACCGCTCGAATCTAGTCACAAATTGCTTGAATGCATTAATAATTACTATTGGAACTAACCCCAATGCATAAAAATAGGTTTTTACAAGGTTTTTCCCAAAAAGGTCAAAAATACCCCCGTACCCACGTGGTCGAAACTCGAGGTTCGGACCAAAACCCGGTTATCCATTCTCCCACGAATCCAAATATATGTTTTGTTTTGAAATCGGACCCCAAATTGAGGTCCAACTTCTCAATTTGTAGAAAACCTAGGTTCTACCCAAAACACCCAATTTCCCCATGAAAATCTTTGATTTGAAGTTGAAATCATGTTAAAAGATGTTAAGAAGTGAAGAAATTAAGTTAGAAATCACTTACCAATGGTTTTGGAGAAGAAACGTTGTTTGGAAAATCGCCTCTTAGGTTTTGGGTTTTTAAAAAGTGGAACAATGACTGAAAGTCCCGAATATATATATTTTTGCTGGGGGCTGGCACGGACCTCGCAGAAATGTACCGCGGTCGCGCCGAGGGAGGGAAGAAGTGGGCTTTCTTTGAACCCACCCAGCGCGGACCGCACTGATTTGGTGCGCGGTCGCGCTGGTCGACCCTCTGAACTCCACCACGCGGACCGCACAGAAAAGCACCGTGGTCGCGTGGCAGCTAGCGCGGACCGCGCGGAAATGACCGCGGCCACACTGGGGCCTGCAACATCTGAAGCTGCATTTTTAAGCCTAAGACCTCCCGGGCCCCACTCAAAACTCACCCGAGCTCTCGGGTCTCCAAACCAAACATTCATATGATCTCGAAAATACTTTACAAACTTACTCGTGTGATCAAATCGCCAAAATAACATCATATACATAGGATCAAGCCTCAAAACTCATGATTTTCTTTCAACTTTCATATAACTCAAATTCCCCATTTTAAGTTCGAAACACGTCATATGACGTCCGTTTTTAGCCAAACTTTACAGATAGTGCTTAAAACATATTTAAGACTCGTACCGGGCGTCAGAACCAAAATACGAGCCCAATACCACAGTTTTCTGATAAATTTTCTTCTTCATTTTCCTTAATAAATTTCAGGAAACAATTTCACACAAAAATTCATTTCTCGGGCTTGGGACCTCGGAATTTGATTCCGGGCACACGCCCAAGTCCCATATTTTCTACGGACCCTCCGGGACCGTCGAATCCAAGTCCGAGTCTGTTTACCTAAAATATTGACCGAAGTCAATATTATGCATATTAATATCAAAATTCATCAAATTTCTCACATAATTCGCATATTTCAACATAAAAGCTTTTCGGCTACGCGTCCGGACTGTGCACGCAAATCGAGGCAACTAAAAGCGAGGTTTTCAAGGCCTCGGAAGCACGGAACAAGGAAGAATTACGGTGATGACCCTTTGGGGCGTCACATTCTCCACCTCTAAAACAACCGTTCATCCTCGAACGGACAAAAGAAAGAAGTACCTGAGTCGGGAAATAAATGAGGATAACGGCTCCGCATATCGGACTCGGACTCCCAGGTCGATGCCTCAGGAGGCTGACCTCTCCACTGAACACGCACCGAAGGAAAACTCTTCGACCTCAACTGTCGAACCTGCTGGTCTAGAATAGCCACCGGCTCCTCCTCATATGACAGATCCTTGTCCAATTAGACAGTGCTGAAATCTAACACGAGCAATTGATCGCCGTGATACTTCCAGAACATAGATACATGAAACACTGGATGCACAGCTGCCAAGCTAGGCGGCAAAGCAAGTCTATAGGCCACCTCTCCCACACGCTCAAGGATCTCAAATGGGCCAATGAACCTAGGGCTAAGCTTGCCTTTCTTCCCAAATCGCATCACGCCCTTCATAGAAGACACACGGAGCAACACTCGTTCACCAACCATGAAAGCAATATCTCAGACCTTGCGGTCTGCATAACTCTTCTGCCTAGACTGAGCTGTCCGAAGTCTATCCTGAATGATCTTGACCTTATCCAAAGCCTCCTGAACTAGGTCTGTACCCAATAACCGAGCCTCTCCCAGCTCAAACCATCCGACTAGGGACCGACACCGCCTACCATACAATGCCTCATACGGAGCCATCTGAATGCTGGACTGGTAGCTGTTGTTGTAGGAAAACTCTGCTAAAGGCAAGAACTGGTCCCACGAGCCTCCGAAATCAATGACACAGGCTCTGAGCATATCCTCTAATATCTGAATAGCCCTCTTGGACTGACCGTCCATCTGGGGATGAAATGTTGTGCTCAACTGAACCTGGGTGCCCAACTCTTGTTGAACCACTCTCCAGAAATATGAGGTAAACTGCGGACCTCGGTCCGAGATAATAGACATAGGCACCCCATGAAGGCGAACGATCTCCCTGATATAAATCTCAGCTAATCTCTCAGACGAATAGGTGGTGGCAACCAATAACAAAATGCGCTGGTCAGCCTATCTACAATAACCCAAACCGCATCAAACTTCTTCCGAGTCATCGGAAGTCCAGTAACAAAATCCATAGTAATCCTCTCCCACTTCCACTCAGGAAGCTCAATCCTCTGAAATAAACAACCGGGCCTTTGATGCTCGTACTTAACCTGCTGACAGTTCAAACAACGAGCCACATATGCAACAATGTCTTTCTTAATTCTGCCCCACCAATAGTGCTGCCTCAAATCCTGATACATCTTTGCGGCGCCCGGATGAATAGAATACCGAGAACTGTGGGCCTCCGCTAAGATCAACTCTCGAATCCCATCAACATTGGGCACACAAACTCGCCTCTACAATCTCAATACACTATCGTCATCTAAGGTTACTTTCTTGGCACCTCCACGCTGTACTGTGTCTCTCAAGACACACAAATAGGGATCTTCGAACTGCCGATCGCGGATACGCTCCAATAACGAAGAATGAGCGACCGTGCAAGCTAATACTCGACTAGGCTCAGAAATGTCCAACCTCACAAACTGATTAGCCAAAGCCTGAACGTCCAAAGCAAGCGGTCTCTCACTGACCGGAATATAAGCAAGACTATCCATGTTGGCTGACTTCCTACTCAAGGCATCGGCCACCACATTGGCCTTTCCCGGGTGATATAAGATAGTGACGTCGTAATCTTTCAACAATTCCAACCACCTCCTCTGCCTCAAATTCAACTCCTTTTGCTTGAACAAATACTGAAGACTCTTATGATCCGTGAACACCTCACACGTCACACCATATAAATAATGCCCCCAAATCTTCAAAGCATGAACGATGGCTGCCAACTCAAATCATGCACTGGATAGTTCTTCTCATGAACCTTCAACTGCCTCGAAGCATAGGCAATGACCTTGCCATCCTGCATCAACACTGCACCAAGTCCAATATGAGATGCATCACAATAGACTATATAGGGCCCTGAACCTGTGGGCAAAACCAGCACCGGTATCGTAGTTAGAGCTGTCTTGAGCCTCTGAAAGCTCGCCTCACACTCGTTTGACCATCTGAACAGGGAACCTTTCTGGGTCAACCTGGTCATCGGGGCTGCAATAGATGAGAACCCCTCCATGAACCGACGATAATAAACTGCCATTCCCAAGAAACTCCGAATCTCTATGGCTGATACTGGTCTAGGACAGTTCTTGACTGCCTCAATCTTGTTCGGATCAACCTGAATACCTTCTGCTGAAACAACGTGACCCAGGAATGCAACAGAACTCAACCAGAACTCGCACTTCGAAAATATGGCATATAACTGACTATCCTTCCGAGTCTGAAGAACCACTCTGAGGTGCTGCTCATGCTCCTCCTTACTGTGGGAGTATATCAGAATATCATCAATGAAGACTATCACGAATGACTCCAAGTAAGGCCTGAACACTCGGTTCATCAAATCCATAAAGGCTGCTGGGGCATTGGTCAACTCAAATGACATAACCAAGAACTCATAATGCCCGTACCGAGTGCGGAATGCTGTCTTAGGGACATCGGATGCCCTAATCCTCAACTGATGGTAGCCAGATCTCAAGTCAATTTTTGAGAATACCTTCGCACCCTGAAGCTGATCGAACAAATCATCAATCCTCGACAGTGGATACTTATTCTTAATTGTAACCTTGTTCAGTTGCCGGTAATCAATGCACATTCTCATTGAACCATCTTTTTTCTTAACAAACAACACCAGCGCACCCCAAGGCGAAACACTAGGTCTAATGAAACCTTTCTCAAGCAAACCTTGCAACTATTCCTTTAACTCTTTCAACTCCGGCGGGGCCATACGATATGGCGGGATAGAAATGGGCTGAGTGCCCAGAGCCAAATCAATACAAAAGTCGATATCCCTGTCGAGCGGCATACCCGGCAGGTCTGAAGGGAAAACCTCAGGAAACTCCCGAACAACGGGCACAGAATCAATAGAAAGGACCTTCGCGCTAGAATCGCGAATGTACGCCAAATAGGCCAAACATCCCTTCTTGACCATACACCGAGCCTTCACATATGAGATAACACTACGGGAACAATGACCAGAAGTCCCTCTCCACTCTAAACGAGGTAAATTTGGTAAGGCTAAGGTCACGGTCTTGGCATGGCAATCCAAGATAGCATGGTACGGGGACAACCAATCCATCCCCAATATAACATCGAAGTCCACCGTATCTAAGAGCAATAAGTACACACGGGTCTCAAGACCCTCAAATACTACTACACAGGAACGATGCACTCGGTCGACCACTATAGAATCACCCACCGGTGTAGATACATATACAGGAACATCCAAGGCATCGCTAGGCATAACCAAGTAGGGTGTAAAATAGGATGACACATACGAATACGTAGACCCAGGGTCAAATAGCACTGAAGCACCTCTATCACAGACCAGAATAGTACCTGTGATGACATCATCGGAAGACTCAGCCTCTGGCCTGGCTGGCAAAGCATAACACCGGAGCTGAGCCCCACCACCCTGAACTGCCTCTCTAGGACGGCCTGCTGCTGGTTGGCCTCCACCTCTAGGACCTCTACCTCCACCTCTAGCACCTCTGCCCCCGCCTCTAGCTGGCTGGGCGGCCTGCGGAGCCACTAGTGCCTGAATCATAACTCGAGGACCCTGCTGCTGCGGTTGTGCACCCCTCAATCTCGGGCAAGCTCTCCTGATGTGACCATACTCACCACACTCGTAGCACCCACCTGACTGCTGCAGCTGAGAGGGCTGAGGCTGACCCTGTCGACCTGAATGACCTCCTCGAAAGCTCTGAAGTGGTGGTGCACTAATAGGTTGCTGATCCAAATAATGCGTCTGAGAACCATGACCACCTGAGATACCATGTGATACCTGGAGAGCTGACTGAAAGGGCCTAGAAGGATGGCCTCTACCATATGAATCTCTACCTCCAAACGAGGTACCACTGAATCTTCCTGAATGACGGGGCCTCTTATCCGACCCATGACCACCTCCCTGTGACAGAACCATCTCAACTCTGCGGGCCACATTGGCCGCCTCCTGAAATGTGATCTCGCTCCCGGCCTCCTTGGCCATCTGAAGACGAATCGGCTGAATAAGACCATCAATAAACCTCCTCACCCTCTCTCTCTCAGTGGGAAGTATGAATGAGAGCATGGCGAGCTAGATCGATGAACCTGGTCTCATACTGGGTAACAGTCATGGAACCCTGCTGGAGGCGCTCAAACTGCCTCCGATAGGCCTCTCTCTAGGTAACGGTGAGAAACTTCTCCAGAAACAATACCGTAAACTGCTCCCAAGTCAAAGATGGCGATCTGGCTAGTCTCGCTAAGCAATAATCCCTCCACCAAGTCTTGGCGGATCTAGACAAACGAAATGTAGCAAAATCAACCCCATTGGTCTCAACAATACCCATGTTCCTAAGAACCTCGTGGCAGCTGTCTAGATAATCCTGGGGATCCTCAGTAGATGCTCCGCTAAAAGTAGAAGTGAATAGCTTGGTGAATCTGTCCAGTCTCCACAAAGCATCGGCGGACATAGCCGCTCCATCGCCGGTCCGAGCTATGACACCCGACTGAACTACTCCAACTGGCTGAACCGCTGGAGTTTGAGTCTGGGGAGCTACCTGCTCCGGAGTGCGTATAGTAGGAGTCTGAGCCCCTCCTCCAACCTGAGAAGTGGCTGGCTCTACTGGAAGAAAACCGCTCGGGTGACACTCTCCATGAGGCCTACCAATCGGACCAGAGCATCTTAAAGAACTGGAGTGGCAATGAAGCCCTCTAGGACCTGATCTAGGCCTACAGGAGCTGCTGGAGCTGGAACCCCCTCATCATAGTCAACATGAGGCTCCACCTCTGGGACTGCTGCTCGGGGATGGGCTCTGCCCCGGCCTCGGCCTTTGGCACGGCCTCGGCCTCGCCCTCTGCCCCTAATAGGAGCTGCTGCTGGGGGCTCGGGCTGCTGCGCGGTAGAAGGGGAAACACGTGTTCTCGCCATCTGCGAAAGAACAGAGTAGAACGGCAATCAATATTGAGAAACAGAATCGCACGACAAGAAAGAAAAAGGTGAAATTTTTCCAAAATCTGTAGCCTCTAGGGATAAATACAGACTTCTCCGTACAGATCCCTCAGACTCTACCGAGTTTGTCCGCGAGTTGTGAGACCTACGCAACCTAGAGCTCTAATACCAACTTGTCACGACCCGAATTTACCCACCATCGGGAGTCGTGATGGCGCCTACTAACGGAGCTAGGCCAGCCAAACTTTAAACATTCTCTGATAACTTCTCGACAATAACCATATACGAAAGCAATTAAATAAAAAAAATGGAAGACTTTAAGTTTATAAAACTGAAATTCAAATGCGGAAGTTTAAGACAAATCTCAACCCAAAATCTGGTGTCACTAACTCACGGACTGCTAAAGAGTGCTACAAACAAGTCTGAATGGAAATACAAAATATCTGTCTCGGTACAATGAAGACAAACTAAATAAGGAGAAGGACTTCGGCCTGCAAACGTCAGCTAGGCTTCCTTGAAGTCTCTCGACTGAAGTCAGCTCCCGATCAATACGCTACTGCTGCGTTCCTAAAGCTGCTCCGGTACCGTAATCTGTGCAAAAAGCACAGAAGTGCAGCATCAGCACAACCGACCCCATGTGCTGGTAAGTGCCTGGCCTAACCCCGGCGATGTAGTGACGAGGCTAGGACCAAACTCCAGATAAACCTGAGCAGATATATAATATGTTGCGGAAAATAAACAGGAATAAGCAGTTTAAAATGAAAGGGGTACATGCTTCACGGAAACATATCAAGACCAACAAAAGAAACTTGTTAAAACATGAAAGGACAGCTCAATACCTACAACGATACAATAACAATACTGTTGCGGCGCACAACCCGATCCCTTATCATTTAACATTGTTGCGGCGTGCAACCCGATCCACATATATATATAGCTGTTGCGGCGCACAACCCGATCCAATATAATATCTGTTGCGGCGTGCAACCCGATCCAATTCATTATCTTGTGGTAGGCGTACCACCCGCTCCCATTTCATCATATCCTGTGGTAGGCGTACCACCCGCTCCCATTTTATTATCTTGTGGTAGGCGTACCACCCGCTCCCATTTCATTATCTTGTGGTAGGCGTACCACCCGCTCCCATTTCATTATCTTGTGGTAGGCGTACCACCCGCTCCCATTTTAGTTCATCAATATCGTCGATGAAAACAATCACGAACAAATCCAAATAGGGAACATAAGGAATATACTAACTTCCCGGCAAGGGAGAAACAACTATAACCAAACTTGTTACCACCTAACTTCCTCAGCTACATCTAGACTTGTTACAACACCGAACTACCTCAGCTATATCTAAACTTGTTACAACACCTAACTACCTCAGCTATAACCAAACTCGTTACAACATCTAACTACTTCAGCTATAACTAAACTTATTACAACACCTAACACAAAGAATCATCAACCTAAGCATCCGTAATATCAAATAAGAACATAATACAAGGGAACCACAACTCAACAATAGCCCGGCAAGGGTGCAACGTGATAATCTCTTCCCTTTCTCACTTTTATTTCACAACTCCCTTCACCACTCGAGCCAATACTCTAGAGTTTCAATTATCACTTATACTTTCACAATTCGTTACACAACTAGAGTCAATGCTCCTCAATGTTCATAGGTCACAATTCTTTCCACAACTTTACACAACAAAAATAGAAATCTTCATCAAGGCATGAATAATACAACAAAATCATGAAAATCACAATATAAGACTCACGGTCATGCTTGTCACCAACGTATAGATACTCGTCACCTTGCCTATACGTCGTACTCAACAAGAAGCAAGTAGCAGATATGACTCAACTCCTAATCCCTCAAGCTAAGGTTAGACCGAACACTTACCTCGAATGCTCCAACTCAAGTCTCGATTATAGCTTTACCTCTCGAATTCACCACCCAACCGCTCGAATCTAGTCACAAATTGCTTGAATGCATTAATAATTACTATTGGAACTAACCCCAATGCATAAAAATAGGTTTTTACAAGGTTTTTCCCAAAAAGGTCAAAAATACCCCCGTACCCACGTGGTCGAAACTCGAGGTTCGGACCAAAACCCGGTTATCCATTCTCCCACGAATCCAAATATATGTTTTGTTTTGAAATCGGACCCCAAATTGAGGTCCAACTTCTCAATTTGTAGAAAACCTAGGTTCTACCCAAAACACCCAATTTTCCCATGAAAATCTTTGATTTGAAGTTGAAATCATGTTAAAAGATGTTAAGAAGTGAAGAAATTAAGTTAGAAATCACTTACCAATGGTTTTGGAGAAGAAAAGTTGTTTTGAAAATCGCCTATTAGGTTTTGGGTTTTTGAAAAGTGGAACAATGACTGAAAGTCCCGAATATATATACTTTTGCTGGGGGCTGGCGCGGACCGCGCAGAAATGTACCGCGGTCGCGCCGAGGGAGGGAAGAAGTGGGCTTTCTCTGAACCCACCCAGCGCGGACCGCACTGATTTGGTGCGTGGCCGCGCTGGTCGACCCTCTAAACTCCACCACGCGAACCGCACAGAAAAGCACCGCGGCTGCGTTGCTGCCAGCGCGGATCGCGCGGAAATGACCGCGGCCGCACTGGGGCCTGCAACATCTGAACCTGCACTTTTAAGCCTAAGACCTTCCGGGCCCCACTCAAAACTCACCCGAGCCCTCGGGGCTCCATACCAAACATTCATATAATCTCGAAAACACTTTACAAACTTACTCGTGCGATCAAATTGCCAAAATAACATCATATACATAGGATCAAGCCTCAAAACGCATGATTTTCTTTCAACTTTCATAAAACTCAAATTCCCTATTTTAAGTCCGAAACACGTCATATGACGTCCGTTTTTAGCCAAACTTTACAGATAGTGCTTAAAACATATTTAAGACTCGTACTGGGCGTCGGAACCAAAATACGAGCCCGATACCACAGTTTTCTGATAAATTTTCTTCTTTATTTTCCTTAATAAATTTCAGGAAACAATTTCACACAAAAATTCATTTCTCGGGCTTGGGACCTCGGAATTTGATTCCGAGCACACGCCTAAGTCCCATATTTTTCTACGGACCCTCCGGGACCGTCGAATCACAGGTCCGGATCCGTTTACCCAAAATGTTGACCGAAGTCAATATTATGCATATTAATATCAAAATTCATCAAATTTCTCACATAATTCGCATATTTCAACATAAAAGCTTTTCGGCTACGTGCCCGGACTGCGCACGCAAATTGAGGCAACTAAAAAAGATGTTTTCAAGGCCTCGGAAGCACGAAACAAGGAAGAATTATGGTGATGACCCTTTGGATCATCACAATTAAACTGCAGAACTTAGCTTCCATACATAGAGTTTCACACAAAACTCATTCAAAGCAAATATAAAACCCAAAACACCTTCATAATCAACATATATTCTGTATATAGAATTTATAAGACAAAAGTATCACAAAATAATTGCTCACTCATCAAAACCAACCTCAAACCACCCCTCAAAACCAGCCCTCTTCCACCTTAAAACAATCCCAAACCACCAGCAAAAGTAAACTGAAACAGCCCCAAAAATAGCCCTAAAAACTCGGCTAACAATTCTCTAAAATCAGTTAGAGAGGTGGAAAAAAAAGAAAACTTACGGGAGATGAAGAGGAGCCTGAGTGCTGACGATTGCCGCTTGGATTGCCGATAATGACGACGCCGCTTGGATTGAGTGCCGACGACGCTGGTGAAGCCTGGGATTCGCCGCAGAAGCAGTGAGGTGGAGAAAGAGAAGAAGAAAATGGCTAAGTTAGAGCTTTTGCCTGACATAACATTATTCAAGAGGAAACTTATTTTAAAAAGATATTTGTGAAACTTAATGATTAAATTCTAAAATAATTCTCTCACTTATAAATATTATATATTGTATGACAGAAATTATAATTCACAATTAATAAAATTCTTAACTAACAAATTACCATGAATTAATATAAAACTTATAATTATTTACAATCTAACATGTAATTATATAAACCAAAATTAATGACCCATAATTTTGGTATAATTATTAATTTATAAGATAATTAATTATCGATGTTACACTTCTACGTAATGTAATTATCAATTTACAGTCTAATCGAACCTAACATTACTTAAGAATACTACTAATGCACTTATACTTAGTGTAATGTCAATTTATAAGCTAATTATAACTAATACACTTACTAATTACAAATAATACAATTCCACTTAGTGTATTATCAATGTATAGGCTAATTAATTATTAACATTAGTTAAGCATATCACTACTACACTTCTACTTACTGTTATCAACTTATAAGATAAACAATCACTAATATTTCTTGTCGATACCATGAATACACTTATATTAACGTATAATTATTAATGAATAGGCTAATCAATAACCACTATTATTTAAGAATACCACTAATCTACTTCTACTTAGAGTAATTATCAATTTACAAGCTAATCACCAGTACTATATTATTATTTAGTATAATTATTACAAAATACAATTTCACTTAGTGTAATTATTAATAGTTATTATAAGCTGCAAAATAATCTTAAGGTTATTTCTATGAAATAGCATCTACATAGTGTGATTATCAATTTAGAATAGATCATCAGCCAATCCACTTATACTTAGTGTAATTATCAATTTATGAGCTAATTGTCATTAATACACTTCTACTTTATGTAATTATCAATTTATAAGTAATCAATCGCTAACATTTCTTACTGATACTACTAATACACTTCTACTTAGTGTAATTCTCAATGCATAAGCTAATCAATCAGTAATAGTTCTTAAGACTATACTAATACACTTCTACTTAATTAGTATAATTATCAATGTATAGGCTAATGAATCACTAGCATTACGTCAGGATACCACTAATATTACTTAACGATACTACTAATAAACCTCTACTTACTTTAATTATCAAACGAAAGATAAAAATCACAAACATTTCTCACAAATAACATTAATACACTTCCATTTAGTGTATAATTATCAATATATAGGCCAATCAATCACTAAAGTTACTTATATAAGGATGCCATTAGTTCACTAATATTTAGTACTATCAATGTATATAGGCTAATCAATCACCAACATTACTTACAGGTATATTATAAATACACTTATATTTCGTGTAATTATCAATCTACAAGATAAATACAACTAATATACTTTTGCTTAGTATATTATCAGTGTGTATGATAATCAATTATTAACGTTATTTAAGGATACCATTAATACACTTTTACTTACAGTAATTATTAATTTATAAGATAAACCATCACTAATATTTCTTATTGAAACGACTAATATCATTCTTCTTAGTGTGTAATTATTAATGTATAGGTTAATCAATGTAGTTAAGGATACTACAAATTTACTTTTACTTTGTGTAATTATAAATTACTAAGCTAATTACCACTAATGTATTTTTAAGTAGTGTAAGTACCTCCACTTAATGTAAATTTCAATAAATAGGCTAATCAAGAACTAAGATAATTAAGTAAATACTTACCGAGGGACTTACCGACGGCCTCCTCGGTATTGTGTAATAAAAAATTAAAAAATAATTATGTATTATATTATATATTTAAATTACCGACGGAAGTCCATCGGTACTATAAGAACAAAATTCAAAATATTATGTAATTGAGAAGGGGAATAGTGCATGAGGAAGAGGAACCCAAGAAGCCATCACAAACTGTCATGATCGAAATAGTGCATGAGGAAGAGGAACCCAAGAAGCCATCACAAACTGTCATGATGATTCGGTCCAGTGGAGTCAAGATAGATGAACAATCAGCAGGTGAGGAGTCGGTGCTCAAGTCGAGCAAATAGAGTGTTGGGCCATCTGTAGCAGTTGAGAAGGGGTCTTTAAGCAAAGTTGTAATGAAACAGGAAGAGATGAAGGTGGTTGTACCCGGAGTGGCCAGCAAACCCGTCATAATCGTGGAAGATGCCCGCGCAAATCGGGTTATTATCAAACCGGTAACCCAGTTACCAATAATCAACAGCAAGGCTATTCCATGGAATTACGAACGGGTAACAGTGATGTACAAAGGGAAGGAAGTCAAAGAAGAAATCTATGAAGTACAAGGTTTGACTCGCTCGGGAAGGTGTTTTACTCTTGAGGATTTAAGAAGAGCTAAAGATACTCCAGCGCTAGTAAAGAAAGTCCTAACTGAAGAAGAGGCAGAAGAATTCTTGAGGAAGATGAAGCTACAGGACTACTCTATCGTGGAACAATTAAGAAAAATGCTTGCTCAAATTTCCCTATTGTCATTATTGATCCATTCGGATGAACACCATCAAGCTTTAATGAAGATCTTGAATGAGGCGCACGTTCCCGATAAGATCTTCTTGAATCACTTGGAAAAAATAGCCAGCAAAATCTTCGAAGTAAACAGAATCACGTTTTTCAATGATGAATTGCTTGTAGAAGGTACTGAGCACAACAGAGCTCTTTACCTCACAGTAAAATATGAGAACTCTGTGGTGACCTAGGTATAGGTTGACAACGGGTCAAGCGCAAACATATGTCCTCTCTCCACTCTAAGCAAGTTGAAAATAGAAGATGAGAGGATCCATAAGAACAGTATTTGTGTGCGGGAATTTGACGGTGGAGGTAAAGATTCAGTTGGGGACATAGTGATGGAGCTGATGATAGGGCCAGTTGAGTTCACAATGGAGTTTCAGGTGCTGGATATAGCTGTTTCCTATAATTTGCTATTGGGTCGACCATGGATCTACGCCGCTAAAGCAGTCCCATTAACACTACACCAGGTAGTCAAATTTGAATGGGATAGACAAGAAATAGTTGTGCATGGGGAAGACAATTTATGCGCTCGCAGCAATGCCATTGTACCGGTCATTGAAGTGGAAGATGACCAGGGACCATGGGTCTTCCAGGTTTCTAACACGATGTTGGTAGAGAAAGTTCCGGAGGGGAAATACACTCCAAATCTAAAGATAACCACCGCATCAGTCATGGTAGCCTATGAGAAGTTGAAGAATGGTTTTGTACTCGGTAAAGGTTTGGGCTCATCTTTGCAAGGCATCATACAGCCGGTGTCCCTTCCTGAAAACTTGGGAATATTTGGTATGGGATTCAAGCCCATTGCCGCAGACATAAGAAAGGCCAGAAAGCTAAAACAGAAGGCATGGGTCCTTCCAAAGCTAGTCCCACATCTTTCCAAATCATTTGTCATGTCCGGTACCAAAGGTCGCCCAGTAACAACAATTCCCAGTTCTGTGATTGATCCTGACAAGGAGTTAATTGAAAGATTTGAGAAGTTGTTTGACAGTGTGAACATGGTGGAAATTGGAAAGGGTTCTAGCAACGCGGAAGTGCAATTTGTCGGGCAAAAAACAAAGCTTAACAATTGGAAGGCTACTCCTCTCCCCACTCGGAAGGAGTCTTGGTAGTTTATTTTGAGTTTCCTTCAGTTTGTCTGGGTTATTCCAGGGTTGTAATCCAGATTTTTTATCTTTCAGTCTGTTTGAAGTGTGCAAACCTTGTTATCTTTCATCATTCAATGAAATGCAGTTTCCCTTTCTTTATCATTCCTGATAGTTTTTCTTTTGTTTTTCTTTTCTTTTTTGTACTGTTCTTTTTACGCCAGTTCTAATGACATGGCATGCATGAGGAATCCTCAGCCCAGTCTTAAAAATCAATCTGATTCCAAAATAATAGTTCAAGAAGTAGATTGTGACTACGAATCAGAATACGATGAAGACGAAGACTTCGAAGAGATTAGTAAGGAGCTAATTCACTTCGAAGAAAAACCCAAACCCAACCTGAATGAAACAAAAGCCGTCAATTTAGGGGACACAGATAATATCAGAGAGACTAAAATAAGTGTTCATCTCGAGCCAAAGATCTGGGAAGAGTTAATCAAAGCACTCATCGAATACAAAGATGTTTTTGCATGGTCGTATGATGACATGCCGGGTTTGAGCATTTATTTAGTGGTCCACAAATTGACCACTGATCCAGCATTTCCTCCCGTCAAGCAAAAGTTGAGGAAATTCAAAACTGATATGAGTGTGAATATTAAAGAAGAAATCACCAAGCAGTTGGATGCAAAGGTTATTCGGGTCACTCGATATCCTGTTTGGTTGGGTAATGTCGTGCCTGTGCCGAAAAAAGATGGCAAGATCAGAGTATGCGTCGATTACCACAATCTCAACAAAGCAAGTCCGAAGGATAACTTTCCACTACCCAATATCCATATTTTGATCGATAATTATGCCAAGCGTGAGATTGGATCTTTTGTGGATTGCTATACCGGGTATCATCAGATTCTAATGGATTAAGAAGATGCAGAAAAGACGACATTCATCACACCATGGGGAACTTATTGCTACCGGGTAATGCCATTTGGTTTGAAGAACGCCGGGGCAACTTACATAAGAGCGATGACTACTGTGTTTCATGATATGATACACAAAGAAATTGAATATATGTGGATGATGTGATCATAAAATCAAAGCATCAGGCCGACCATGTTGGGGATTTGAGGAAATTTTTTTAGAGGCTTCGCAGGTACAACCTCAAGCTCAACCCTGCCAAGTGCGCATTTGGTGTTCCATCCGGAAAATTGTTGGGATTCATAGTCAGCCGTCGAGGCATTGAGTTGGACCCGTCAAAGATCAAAGCTATCCAAGAATTGCCACCTCTGAGGAACAAGACTGAGGTGATGAGTCTGTTAGGGAGGTTGAACTATATCAGCAGGTTTATTGCTCAGCTCACGACAACTTGTGAGCCTATTTTCAAGTTGCTGAAGAAGGATGATGTGGTCAAGTAGACTGATAAGTGTCAAAAATCATTTGATAAGATAAAAGGATACTTGTCAAAGCCACCCATGATGGTTCCGCCAGAACCAGGGAGACCTTTGATTCTTTACTTGACAATCCTGGAAAATTCATTTGGTTGTGTACTGAGGCAACATGACATCACCGGCAGAAAGGAACATGTCATCTACTATCTTAGCAAGAAGTTCATGACTTATGAGGTTAAGTACACTCACCTGGAAAGGACATGTTGCACCCTAACTTGGGTAGCACAGAAATTGAAATATTATTTGTCGTCCTACACTACCTACCTCATTTTGTGCTTGGATCCGTTGAAGTATATCTTTCAAAAGCCTATGCCGACAGGAAGACTTGTGAAGTGGCAAATTTTGCTCACGGAATTTGACATCATCTATGTGACTAAGACTGCGATGAAAGCCCAAACATTGGCCGATCAGTGGAGTTCAGGCATAATCCAAGGGTTCATAATGAGGTCGCCGATGCTTTGGCTACGCTGGCGTCAATGTTGCACTATCCGGACAAAGTTTATGTCGATCCTCTACATATTCAAGTCCGAGATCAGCATGCTTATTGTAACATGATTGAAGAAGAACTTGATGGCGAACCATGGTTCCATGATATCAAAGAGAACATCAGAATGGGAATATATCCAGTGCAAGCCACGGGGGATCAAAAGAGAACAATTCGACAATTGGCAAGTGGATTTTTCTTAAGTAGAGGAGTTTTGTATAAAAGAACTCCAGACCTTGGATTATTAAAATGCATAGATGCTAGACAAGCTACAACTATTATATCCGAAGTACATTCGGGTGTCTGTGGACCACATATGAGCGGATATGTGCTGGCAAAGAAAATTCTCCAAGCAGGTTATTATTGGCTCACCATGGAGCGAGATTGTATCAGTTTTGTGCGCAAATGTCATCAGTGCCAAGTACATGGAGATTTAATTCATTCTCCGCCATCCGAGTTGCACACAATGTTCGCACCATGGCCCTTCGTTGCTTGGGGTATGGATGTCATTGTACCAATTGAGCCATCACCATCCAATGGGCGCAAATTCATTCTGGTAGCCATTGATTATTTCACCAAGTGGGTTAAGGCCAAAACTTTCAAATCGGTGACCAAGAAAGCAGTGGTCGATTTTGTTCACTCAAATATCATCTGTCGATTCGGAATCCCAAAAGTGATCATCACAGATAATGGTGCTAATCTTAACAGTAATTTGATAAAAGAGGTATGTCAACAGTTTAAGATTACACATCGCAATCTACCTCATATCGTCCCAAAGCGAATGAAGCAGTTGAGGCAGCCAACAAAAATATAAATAAGATACTTCGGAAAATGGTAGAAGGTTCCAGGCAATGGCATGAAAAATTACCATTTGCGTTGCTGGGTTATCGCACTACTATCCGTAATTCGGTAGGTGCAACTCCTTATTTGTTAGTATATGGCACTGAAGCAGTAATACCTGCAGAAGTTGAAATCCCTTCCTTTCGGATTGTCGCTGAAGCTGAGATTGATGATGATGAGTGGGTCAAAACCCATTTGGAGCAGTTGAACTTGATTGATGAAAACGGATTGGCAGCAGTGTGTCATGGCAGTTGTATCAAAAGAGAATGGCAAGAGCATACAACAAAAAGGTGTGTCCCCGGAAGTTTGAAGTGGGCCAGCAAGTGCTGAAACGTATCCTTCCACATTAGGCTAAAGCAAAAGGCAAGTTCGCACTAAATTGGCAATGGCCATTCATTATGACCAGAGTACTGTCCAATGGTGCTTTATATTTAACAGATATCAAAGGAAAATGCATAGACATGGCTATCAATTCTGATGCAGTCAAGAGATATTATGTATGATTTCTTTGGTATATTTGTTGATTGTTTGTATTTGGCATTGTTTCGAAGATTGGAATGACATAGGCAATTTGTTCCGCTATCTAAACACTTTACCCTTTGTTTCCTCTTTTTGATCCTTATGTATTTCTTTCATACCCTTCTTTTGGAATCAATAACTAAAAGAGAAAAAAAAAAGAAGCGAAAAGAGAAAGTACAAGAAAACAAAGAAATTCAGGTGTGAACTACATTTAACCTGATTCCTGTTAAGGATACGTAGGCAGCCTCACAGCTCGGTCATAGTAAAATAAAAGTCAAAAGATCCCCAAGCAAGAAACTGGGGCAGAAGTTGTGATTGTAATAAGAAATGTGATTCCAAAAGTTGTAGTTCTAACCCATTTTGAAGTTGTTTTGAGCCCGTTTTATACCCTTTTCTTTCCAAACATATCCAAGAACCCACATTGCTGTCCAAAGAAAGACCTCTCGATCAGTCTTCGAGAGATGCCAAGTCAAGCAATGTAAAGAGAATTCATATCAGGGGCAACACTCCGGTTTAAGCAAGAGCCATCAAAAAATGAGAGAGTCTTATTGGTGAAAACCCTCATAGGCACCATGAGGCGACCAAAGCCGAGAGAAAATAAAAATGAGAGTCTTATTGGTGAAAACTTTCGCGGGCACCATAAGGCGACAAGGAAGTGAGGAACAAACAAATGAGAGAGGTTTGTCGGTGAAAACCCTTCAGGGCACTACAAGTCGAACAAGGTCTGTAAGTTGGCGGAAAGTAAATGGGGTTGTGGAGATCTTGGAGCACAAAGTAAAACAATTGGAAAAGATATTGGTTAAATCAATCCAAAATGCGTACCATGATCATTGGCGCCAGTGAATCTACTCAGATAAGTTTCTTTTCCTATCTCCAACAGTCATCCAAATTTGAATTTTCTTCTTTATTCTTAATTCTCAAAATCGTTGCATTTCATTATTGTTAAGTTTACTCCTCTAAAGCTTTTCCAAGGTTAGCTTTGTTCCAACAAATAAGAAGAAATGTCAAAGGGTACTACCAGATTAAAAATTGCACAAAGCAAAATACGGCTAGGACATGCTGGAGATAGTATGATGAAAAGTGGGACATAGGGTGTAAGTAGAGGTTAAATTGGTGGAATGATTCAGTAATATCATGGGAGATGTATGGTTACGAATAAAAGGGTCAGAAGTGAAAAACAACAGTTGAGGATCCTGTAGTTAAGGATCAGTCGGGAGGTCAAAACAATTCTCGACCAGTTCAAGGCAGTCGGTGGAAGCAAAGCATGGCAAGGAGAAAACCATCCCCAGCAAGAATGCCACAACTAACCACCACGTTTTAAACTGACAAGATTTTTCTTTGATTTGAAACAGGGGCAAAGATGGCATTGTTTTAGGAAGCACTCGGTAAGGAAAAACAAGTACCATGCAGGTTTGATCGCAGAATTCTCAGGACCCTCCTGGAAAATGGGACGTAGTTTAAAATTCAAAATAATCATGAGTAGCGGAATTTGGCATAAATGCACCCCAAAGGATTATAAGTGGAGCTACGAAGTTTGCATGATTGAGGTACACTTTGGACATTACCCCACAGGCCTCGGATTTCAAAGTAATTTGGGGTGACTCTCATAGCCTCTATCCCTCGGGTTGGCCAACAAAGGGACCAAAAAGAACCCGTTTCCACTTTACTTCCTCAAGAAAGAAGAAACACCATCTTTTTTCACCTTTTACCCCATGAGAACAAAGATTCTGACTTCTCTTCTTTTCCCAGATTGATGATTATGATTTTCTGCTTCCTCAACTTTTTCCCCAAGAAGAAACACCATCATTTTCCACCTTTTCTCCCCAATATTAATTGAACATTTTCAGGACTCTCCTGGATAATGAGATTTAATTTGAAATTTTCAGGACCCTCCTGGATAATGGGACTTAGCTTTAATTCGAAATATTCATGAGTACAATATCTAGCATAAGCTCTACTTTGTGAAAATGTAAGTTGTTTTGAATTTTTCATTTTTTAAGACAAGACTCAATTCGAAACTTCAGGACCCTCCTGGAAAATGGGACCTAGGTTAAAATCCAAAACAATCATAAGTAGTAAATATAGGACAAATGTGCACCAAAAGGAATATAAATTGACTTCAAAGTTCGCATAAGAGTTTTTAGGACCTACCTGAATAATGGGACGTAACTTTAAGCATTCCATTAGATAAGTAAGTGTTGTTATAAGAGAGTACAACTTAGCGTTGAAATTGTCATTCGTAAGATGAGCTTTAATTCGAAATTTCAGGACCCACATGGATAATGGGATGTAGCTTTAAGATTGTTGCTAGATAACAAGATGTAGCGGAAATAATACCTTTATAAGATATAACTTAGGTTTAAAATTGTCGTTTAGTTAAGAGTCGTCAGGACCCTCATGAATAATGAGACCTAGTTTTGAGATTTCCATTAGATAATAAGAGTTCTGTTGTAGGGTAATATAATTTAGCCATAAAATTGTCACTCTTAAGATAAAACTTGATTTAAGAGTTGTCAGGACCCTCCTGGATAATGGGACGTAGTTTAAAACTGGCTTCGATAACAAGATTTAGCATAAGACATACCTTCAGTAGATATAATTTAGCTTTAAAATTGTCGTTTAATTAAGAGTTGTCGAGACCCTCCTGGATAATGGGTAGTAGTTTAAGATATAGCTTAGATTTAAAATTGTCATTTACTTAAGAGTTGTCAGGAAACCCCTGGATAATGGGACCTAGCTTTCAAATTCTTAGTAATATTTGGTAATATGGTTCAGTTTAACACTCACAGATGCGCCCAACTACCAAATTGGGGCAGAAAATTTTCTTTGGTTTTGTCTATTTTTGTCGAAGTCAGGTGCCCATCTAAAGAACAGGGAGAACAACAGGGATGTTAAAGATAAGAGCATGACCAAGTACTAGCAATCAGGCGTCCATCTGGAGAACAAGGAAAAACAGTTGAAATATCAGCAATCATGCGTCCACTTGGAGAACAAGGAACAACAGTTGAAGTATCAGCAATCAGGCGTCCACCTGGAGAACAAGGAACAACAATTGAAATATCAGCAATCAGGCATCCACCTGGAGAACAAGGAACAACAGTTGAAGTATCAGCAATCAGGCGTCCACCTGGAGAACAAGGAACAACAATTGAAGTATCAGCAATCAGGCGTCCACCTGGAGAACAAGGAACAACAGTCGAAGTATCAGCAATCAGGCGTCCACCTGGAGAACAAGGAAAAGCAGTTGAAGATTCAGTAATCAGGCATCCACCAGGAGAACAAGGAATAACAATTCAAGTTTCAACAATCAGGCGCCCACCTAGAGAGCAAGGGCGTACGGTTCAAGTTTCAGCTTTCAAGTTCTTACTGATATTTGGTAACATGATTTAGTTTACACTCACATATGTGCCCAGCCACCAAACTGGGGCAGAAAAATTTCTTTGTTTTGTCTATTTTTGTTGAAATCAGGAGCCCACCTGGAGAACAAGGGAATACATTTCAAGTTTCAGTAGTCTGGAGCCCACCTAAAGAACAAGGGAATGCAATTCAAGCTTCAGCAATCAGGCGCCCACCTGGAGAGCAAGAGAATACACTTCAAGTTTCGGCTATCAGGCGCCCACCTGGAGAGCAAGGGAATACAATTCAAATTTCAAATAATTATGAGCCCGCCCGGAGAAAAGAGTAAAGGAAACAATAGTTAAAGGAATGCATTAAAAAGGTTCAGCAATCAGGTACCCGCCTGGAGAAAAGGGAAAGCATCTCAAAATACAATTCAAGTCAACAACAAAGGAACTTCGAAGGAAAATACAAGTCAACGAGGCAACATCAGTCACAAGATCAAGTTTGAAAATAAATCTTTGTAAAGCATAGATTATAGCTTAGTCTAGCTTCTTTATTTTTGTCATGGTGTAATAAGGAGGTCAGTAAGTAGTATCAGCAGCAGTAATAGTGAAACCACAGCTTCATGGTAGTCCCAGCTACCGAAACTTCCCGAACTACATTGACCTATATCCTTTATAGCCAACGATATGTAGGAAACCTTTGAAGCAGAGGTTCGGTCAAATCTTTCAAAAAATGCTTCCCACGGAGTATTCAAATGGGCAAAAATCGCTCGTATCCACTCACTTTATCTTTGCACGAAAACTCTTCGTGTTTCCAGGCAAAGAGGGGCAGTTGTGAGCACGTGATTTTTGCCTCACACGAATTACTCCAAAGAGAATTCCCAAAATTAGGTCTTTTTTTTAATTATGTGTTATTTTTAGAAATTGTTACGCTATTTCCTGATTATTTGCATATGTTTGTGTACATGTTTAATTTTATTAACGCACTAAAAAATACAAAAATATAGTATTTACATTTAGGATTTGATTCTATATTTTTGGATTAATTAATAATTAGGTGTTTTACAAAAATGAAAAAGCAAAAAATAATAACATATTTTTAGTCAAATTGTGTGCTTTTCTTTTAATTTAATATTTAATTATTCGTGATAATTATAATTTAGAGTGAATTCGTATTTTTAAGATTAATTTTTGGTTTTATAACTTAATTTAGGATTTTAATTTTGGAAAAAATAAAACAAGAAAAAGAGGGAATTAATTTGAAAAGTAAAGAAATGAAAAATCCAAGTTTGGGCTGTTCTTTAAACCCAAATTTACAGGCCCAAAATTATCCTCAAAACCCAACAAAACCGGTCCAAACCCACCCTAATACCCAATCCATCACCGTACTAAACCAAACGACGTCGTTTGGACATACGTTAATCTGAGCCGTTAAAGATCGTTCATCAAATGGTCTAGAACGCTCCCCATCGCCCGTATCCGACCCTGACCCATTTTTCAGAGACCGATCCGGTCTCAAAAATATCTAAAACGTTGTCGTTCTAATTTTGTCAGATGATCCAAGCCGTTGATCTCGTTTGATCGAATGGCCTGGATCTAATTCCACCCCCAGTATATAATTGCCCAAACGGACCCCGCCCCCTCAGAACCCCCTCCCCCATCTCATCTCTCATCTCCTTCACCCAAACCCTAGAGACCAGCCGCCACCATACCCTCACCGCCCTAGGGTGGCGGCACCGGCTCCTTTCACTACCAGATTTACACCCCGGAACCCCCAGACCCCCCTCTGCCCAAATACCCGCTCAGTTTCCTTCGAATCCGCCTACAACTCTTCGAATATCAAATCTGAGTTCGAGCCTTAGAACCCTAAATTCTGACCAGTGCATGAAAGGTCATTTTGCTAGATTTCTTGGCTTATTCGAGCCTATTTCATCACAAAATAATGACGCTCGTTTTTTCTCCACCAAGAACAAACGTTTGATATTATTTTGGGTTGATTCAGAGTGTCAATTCTAAGTTCGAGCCTGGCCGGTGAGTTATTTCATAGTTTGTGTTTATTCTCGTTAGTATTATTCTATTGTTCGTCTTTCCCCATCTCTTTTTCTTTTCTCTGGTCGATTTCAATTGAAAACTCGACCAGTCTTCTGATATAAACTTTTTTCTGTTCGTTGTTTTGTTTTTCAGAATGTTTGGTGAATTTGTTCTTGGTTTCATAAGTTTGTGTGGTCAGTATGTTTAGAATTTGGAAATCATATCTTGTTTAATAATTTAGTCAGTTAAGTTAAGGATTAGCTTGAGTTTCGTTAAATGTGTATAATAATCGACTGATTAATGTAAGTTTAATTCAAGTGTTTACCTACTTAAGAAGTTTCTAGTGGATGGTAGGGTTAGGATTGCACTAATTGAGTGGATGATTAAAGAAATGAAAAGTTGAATTGATAGTGGTAAATGCACTAAGTTGAATGCCTATATATAGATACTAAGTTCATACAAAGGGGGGGGGGGACTGAGTGCTGAATACTTTGAAAAGGAGTGAGGAGAAAAGAAGAAAGATAGGCACTGAGTTCATAGACACAACAGTCTAATACTCTGAAATACTAAAAAAAAGATAGAGTACACACATACACACACTGAGTTCAAAGACCAGGAGATCCAGAAATACTGAAAGAGTTAAAAGAACATTTTGAGAACTCTAAAGAATAAAACTGTTTCATTGAGTTACTGGTGATTTCTGAAGTTTCCTTAGTGCTGAAACAATTTCTGGATAGCTGATAGTTGAAATGAGTTGAAATCAAGTCAGCTTTAGGTCTTCTGGTTCATTTGCTTGGATTGAAACTGTTTTCCTGGGCTGTTATTTCATTTTTTCTGGGTTTGAAACTGGTTGAAAACTGTTGTTGATTGTTGTTCTTTGGGCTGCTGATTCCTCACCCTTCTTCCTCTGTTTTTCTACATGCAGGTACTTCCTTAGTTCACGATTGAGGCCTGATTGTTAAGCATGTAAAAGGTTTGAAGTTTTTTTTAAATGAAGACTCCACTTGAAGCTGACTTCCCCATTTCTTTTTACTATTTCTATGTTCCATAATTAGATCTCAAGTTATATATGTTAGTTAGGGTCTTTTCCTTTGAAATTGGGTATGTGAAAGTGACTTGATGTGGTATTTTGCATCTGTATTGATGAGTAAACAATGGACTCTAATTATTTATTCTCATGTTTGATGTCGTATGTCATTTTTATTTGAAGTCAAACCTGTTTAAGTGTAATAACTTAGGCTGTTTGGACTGTTAAATGGATCACCTGATTATGAAATCGTTTGGCAGATTTGTTCTTTCATGGTTTGAAGTATAGTGTTTGGAGATTATGTGTTACTATGCTTTGTGAAAAATCATTGATGGTTTTGAGGTCATGTGTTAATTTACAGTCACTTGATTAAAATAGCTTGGCTAATGACCTTAATGGTCCAGCCATGTACAAAAATTACTTTGACATAGTTGTGAGCATGTTTAGGTTAATTTTAATGTTAAATTGTCCACTTGAAAATCCCTAAAGTTTGGTTCTACTGTTGTATGCATGGAAAAGGGAATGTAATTGAATTTGGAGACTCATGCAAATACTAGTTGAATTGTTTCAAATTTGAAGGGATGTATAACTGGCCTTGTTGCAATTAGCCAGTCTTGATGTTGGCATCCCTCTTAATGTTTCTACACAAAAATGTGCGCCTGGACTCGAACGTGAGTCTCGTCCGTGTGTTCCCTTTGGTTCGCCAAAGGTGAAGGCCAGCTTTGGGCCTGGGCCTTGTAAATTGCTTTTCCTGGTGTCCAAGGGTTTGATCCCTGGGTAAGACCCGTTGCTTCTTTGATTCTGCCCGGTCTGGGCCTAATATAGGCCCAAAACTTTGAAAGCCTTGCCCTGTTCGTTATTTTCCTTTGGTTTAATAGTTTAAAAATGAAATGGGAGCGAGTGACTTCCGAATTGAGTTGTGAAGTCGAGCGAAGGACCTCTTCATTGTTTGAAACAATCCTTGTTTGAGTTTGGACTTGACATTGGGCTCAGGCATCACTGTTTCCCCTTTAAATGAGACTAGGGTCGTTTCCTCTCTCGTTGGACCCAAAATTCATTTTGATTGTTGTGACCAATTGAGTAAAAAACAAACTTGCCTCAAGGAAATTAAAATGCAAGAAAAAGCTCAGTTATTGAATTGTACTCAATTAGTTAAGACTCAGATTTAAGAATATTGATTTGATGCTATGCTTCTTGAGCCTTAGCTGATTTGGTGTTTTAATTGATTTTATATAGCTTATTTGTTCAATGAATTAGTTTGACTTGGGCCTAGTCAGTGGGAGGTTTTTAAACACTTGGGTTGCCGTCACTCAATATTTCTCTTGGGCTTATTCTAGTCCAGAAGCCCAGCAGTTTTTTTAAAATAACAGTCATGCGATCAGCAGCTTTTAGTGAAGGATCTAGAAAGGATATTTTGTTCATTTAGATGAAAGTGAGTCATGTTAGTAACACAAGTAGTTTATAGCCCTCCGGGTTTTAGTTTTGAATACCCTTTTAAAATGGAATTAAGGTGCACCACGCCAAACAAAAAATGACAATTGCATGGCCCTCATTTTAATTAATCTCATATTGATCCTTAGAATTCGAAGTACGCCATTTAGAAAATTTTCATGGCCCTCGCAAACTTGAAAGCGCATAGGTGTTTCAGGCGCGTAATATTAAATTAACTTCCTTAAACTCGGGTGTGCATTTATGTGACCCAAATCAAAATCTCAACAATGTTAAAATATGTCGAAGACCGCGAGTGCATTTATGTGACGTGGTTCAAGACGTGTTTTAGGTGACGTTGAATCTTTCCTAAAAAATAATTAAATAAAAGTGGTTTAAAAAGGATAAAATTCACATAGGCTAGAACATGTATTAAAATCAAGTAAATAGGCCAAATATAACAGTTGAGCGACCGTGCTAGAACCTCGAAATCCGGGAATGCCTAACACCTTCTTCCGGGTTAACAGAATTCCTTACCCGGATTTCTGTGTTCGCGGACTATAAAACAGAGTCAATCTTTCCTCAATTCGAGATTTGAACCGGTGACTTGGGACACCATAATTATCCCAAGTGGCGACTCTGAATCTTTTAATAAACAATTCCGTTTCGATTGTCCTTTAATTCGAAAAACTCCCTTATACCCTTCCGGGGTGTAGGTAAAAAGGAGGTTTGACAATATATAATAGTCAACTTTATTAATATTTTAGTTCTTTGAATATAATATAATTTATATTTAATAATAAATTGCTTTTTTTTTTTACTTTTACATTTTTTTTATTTCATTTATAGTTTAGTACTAATACACAATAGTCAACTTAATTAATTTTATTCCTTCTCTTCCCATAGCACCCATTCTGCGAAAATCTCTCTCTCTCTCTCTCTCTATATATATATATATATATATATATATGTGTGTGTGTGTGTGTGTGTGTATGTGTATGTGGTGAAATCAGGGAGATCTATTTCCCGCATTTAAGGTATAATTTGGAAAATCATGTCAGCACCTCGAGGCTGTGGGATCACGATCGAGCTCCCTATCTCGAGGATCATCCGCGATTCTGCGGAGACTCCAAGGTTAGGGGGACTGTCCGCGACCTAGCAAAGGTTAAGAAGATGGGGGACTCCCGAGGCAAACAACTAGAGTCAATAGGCACTTGTACCATGCCTAGCCGTCCCATCCCCGTGTCTTTACATTCAATACACCATGTACTATATGGTATTCCCTCTCCTATATAAGGGGAATCCATGACTCTTTGTAAGGGACTGATGTTGCTCCATTTCTCCTCAAGTGCAATAATCTCTCTCTCTCTCCCTCTCTCTCTCTCTCTCTCTCTCTCTCTCTCTTTCTAACTTGTTCGTTCTCACTAGCCCGAGGCACCCTCGATATTTATCGTGTTCTTACTCGTTCTTCATCGTATGCCTTAGTATTGGCCATAAAGAGCTATATCGTCAACTATTATCGCATCCCCGACTATCCCCGATAGCTCGAGCTCGACCCCGATGTTGACCCCGAGGTCCTTCATTGATCAGACCTATACCCGGGCAGCAGGCCCTACGGTTCAATTACTATCTCGTTTTAGCTAATTTTTCATCATTAGATTCCATATTATTAGCATCAACTGCTCTAACAACTAGCTCGGGAATAGATAACGTATTTTTAGAATCTCATTTACAAATATAATTATTGTTACCATTTTCACGGTAAACAGTTTGGCGCCCACCGTGGGGCTAAAAATAATAGTGATTATTTTCTTTCTAGTTTCATTACACAAACGCACATTATCTTTCACACTTTTTCTTGTCCAAGATCTCTTGATTTCATGTCAAAATGTCTGACTCGGTAAGAAAAGTCGAGAGCGACCACCCCGAAAAGCACGGCGGAAACAACGAGGCTGTTTCGATGGCTGGCACGGCGCCGCAAAACCCCGATAAAACATCTGGGCCAATTTCAGTGGACACGACTTCATAGGACGCACAGCAAGTAGACGAAACTTCTCACACATACAGGAGCATTCAACATATCGACCAACAGGAAGCCCGACAAACCCCGGCTCGTGAAAACAAGAAGTTAGCCTTCACGATATTTTTGAAATGTTGCAGGCATAGCAGTCGGCTATCGCTCAGCTACAGAGCCATCCGAAGACTCCCAGCACAGCAATGCCAAAAATAGCCCCTTACGCCGAACGAGTACCCAAAAGACCAAGCAACGACGGATTGATAACAGACCCCGCTATAGAGAAGATTGCTCGGTGATCTCTCCAAAAGGATCGAGTCAGGTTCGTGGAGGCTCGTGCAATAGTTCTCCCAGGGGAAGCGGTCCCGAAACCCGCATCACAGAAATTCAGAACTCCAGAACTCCACAGGCGCGACAGGACCTCGGATCGTGACGAGCGCACCACCGCTTACACATGCGTGGGGAAGGGCAGTGACCTTCAAGATGATAAGTTAGATCCCACCTCGTTGAAGAAATTCGGAGAAACACTCTCGAAAGAAACCATGATGTGGCACCGCAGCCTAGCGCCCGACCTCACATACTTGCTTACCGTACCGACAGATTCCTCCGCAGAATCGCTCGCCGATGCCATTGAAGCAGTAACAGAAGAGCCCAATACATTGGAGGCCGAAGAAAAAGAGAATGAAACACCACAGAGAGTCACGCCTCATCTCCCGATAGGACGAGTGACATCGTCCCCGGGTTCGGATGACTAGGCAACGCAGGTCTTCGCCCAAAGTTTAAATGAGTCACTCTCGACGACTCCATATCTTTTCAAACGACGCCTAGTCAGATACCCAGCCCAGACCCGGCCGTATGACCGTACCCGGCATCGACCACAAATCAGGGCCACGGACAACTATTTGGGAACCTCTACTGTCCCGATATACCCAAGCAAGCCCCCAGTGAAGAAACTAATGCCAAATAAGTAGAGATACCATCCGTGCGCCGCGAATGGGAAGAATGCCATAAGATGCGACCTACCTCACAACGGTAGGGAAATATTTTGAGGGAAACGTCCTCGAGGAACTTTCAGTAGAACCGGATCTGACGAGGCGCAACTAGCAGAATACAGTTTCAACATTGTTATGCCAAACATCATAATCACCATAAGCGGAAATAGGGACGTTGAGCGACTCAGGCCTATTCGACCAAGACCCTTTCAAAAGAACCACAACCCGACACAGGAACCACAGGGCGTGCGCGGCCATGGGGTCGGAAATGACCCCCCATCTCGGAAAGACGACAGCTGTGTTACTCAATGAAAATCATCGTCGAGTACCATCGAGCAGTCCATTTCGGATCGAGCCCCAAGGAAAGAAGACAACCGGGAAGGATGGAGTGAATAAGCCACGACATATTACCACGACAGTGAAAGAGCTATGGCACCCTTCGTGGACTCATAAAATGGAAAGTGAAAATGTTCGTCGCCAAGGAAAGACGGGTCGAGTAAAGTGTTTCGGAGGACACCCTTACATCCAAGGAAAAGGACATCGAGACTTCACCTCGGCATCACACTGACGCATTGGTAACCATCTCCCTTATTTGATCTATATCAAATAAAACATGTGTTCATGAATTCAGGTGGTCCAATCACGTACAATAACAATGTCGGACTAGAGTGAATAGGGCGGCCCGGGCTAACAGACCAAATCACTCCCACATCCCGAAACCCTAGAAAATTCATAATGACGAATCACCACAAAGACTATTCTTTTAATACGACCCGCGTGAGCTCGGGCCAGAGAATCAAGCTCTACACCATCGAAGGAGGCGCAAAACACGAATTCTCCAGGGATAACATCGGTCGTCCGGATTCGAACGAACCGATTCATCCATCCATAGTCCTCACCTTCCTCGACGCTGATCATGGGAGCTCGGGTGGATCTACGTTGAAGAGCAATCAGCCCCCAATAGTGCAATGGCTACAGCCTCATAAGGTGGCTGAGGGTGCATTCTATCCCGGCCTTGTCAGCAAAATATCTCATCAACTGCACTATTCTCCAAAGAAAGGGATGAACCTGCGCCAACGTTACTTGATATTTCCTACAGAAATCAAGCACGACCTGGTCTGGGGAACCCAGCGCAAGAACGTGAATATACACACTCAAGAACCCCTCAATGTATGTCATGATACTCTCCTCGGGCGAAGGTGCTCGCAAAATCACGCCTACACCCCATTCGCATTCTTTCCTGATCATCTCGAGGTTTTCCTCCCTCACCGATGAAATAATTCTCGACACATGCTCTTGATGTCTTGGAACGTTAGGAGGACTCCCCGATGTGGCAGCCATCTTCGAGGCAGGGTGACCCAAATCTCGCCCTCCCGATATCGAGGGTGAGTCGCTGTCACACCTCTTTTTTACCTACACCCCCGAGAAGGAAGTATATCAGAGTTTTTCCAACTTAAAGTGACAATCGAAATGGGATTATTTTATTAAAAATTTAGAGTCGCCACTTGGGATAATTTTATGGTGTCCCAAGTCACCGGTTCAAATCTTGAATCGAGGAAAAGATTGACTCTGTTTAACAGTCCGCGAATCAGAAATTCGAGTAAGGAATTCTGTTAACCTAGGAGAAGGTGTTAGGCATTCCCGAGTTTCGTGGTTCTAGCATGGTCGCTCAACTGTAATATTCGGCTTAATTATCTGATTTAAACAATTATCAACCTATGTGCAAATTTTAGTTTTAATCGCTTTTATTCATTCTTAAAGAAAATTGCAACGTTATTAAAACACGTTTCGAACCGCGTCACATAAATGCACCCGCGGTTTTTGACATATTTTAACATCGTTGAGATTTGGATTTGGGTCACATAAATGCGCACCCGAATTTAGGAAGGTAAATTATTAAAATAAAGCGCCTAAAGCATGCTAGGGTGTTCCATACTTGTTGAAGCCATTTAATAAATATATACAACTTGAAAAATCTGCAGCTCAAAACAAGAACAGATTTATCTCAAATACAAGTGACCATTAGAACATGAACAAAAAATCAAAGTATCGGCTTTATTGAACACATTGTCTCCGATTACTTTTCCTGCAAAGGAAATACAAAATCAACCTTTGGTAGGACACAAAAGGATTGACTCCCAAACCTGAGATTGATTTTGAATTTCCCAAGTCTTCAGTTAATCTTGAACCTTTAAAGTCCTTTGGTGGAATAACAAGTTAATTGAAACAAATTAAAAATCCTTTTCCTTTACTTTTCCTCTCTAAATCACCAATATACTGAAGAACGGGTAACTTTTTTAAATGGTTTTCTAAACCTTTAAATAAGACTTAAACTTCAAAATATTGTGACTAGTAGATCAACGCCATGTATTTGAAGCCAGCTATTTCAATTGTACAAATCCAATTATCACCCCATCTTTAAAACATCTGATAATATCAAAGAATATTTTATTTAGCTGTTAGAAGTCAAATTAAAAGCGAATACTAAGGAGTATAGAGTCAAAACTAAAACATGAGTAGCCACAAATAAACTGAGGTACAATCTAATGCTCATTTGAACAATAATTATACACATAGGCGAGTGGAGTGAAGAAATAAGCAACTATAGAATATTCCAAATTAAATAAATGAGATAAGAAAAATTACAGAAGGGGACCATGGTAGATTCAACATAACACACACAAAAATGGTATCTAAATCGTGCTCCCAATCCATGAAATTTAAGAATAGAATAAGAAAACTAGTGATCCAAAATGCTAAAGCATTGATCGAGAACAGAAATTCAGAGCCGAACAAGACTAATTCCAATAATTTCACAACTCATATACATCTTCCATCAGAGACACATTTCCTATTCAATTGAAAATCCAAATTTCAAGAGAAATACCTGGAAATAACAGATTACTTGAATAGACTGAACCAAAAGGAGAAAAAGAAAAGCCGAGACGAACTCAACTGAAGCTCAGTAGAAATTCAGCATCAACATCAACAAAACTTCAAGCGGGCATTATTGCAACCCAGTAATATGAAAGACTCTATCCTCTGTTCTTTTTTTCTTTTTATAAACCACCGTATTTCAGATCTGAACCCGATTTTTATTGATGAGTTTCGAATTTTTTTTTTGTATTTTCATGTGTGTGTGTATGTGGTGTTCGATGATGGTAGAAGGTGAAATTGAGAGGAAAAGGAAAATGGGAAGAGGCTCTCTATCGCTTAGGTCTTTGGTAGTGAGGGATTTTATTGTTGAGTTTGGAAAAATGAAGAAGAAGCTAGAAACAGGGAGCCCTGCGCCGTTTTGCTTGGGAGGGGATTCATAAAATCTGATCCTCTTTTATTTTTAGGTATAGTTACTGTTATATAGGGGTAGGGATTAGGTTAGGGGTATGGGCCTAGGAGTTATGGGCTTGAAAATTATAGGCTAGGGAATTGGGCCAAAGACTAAAAAATGGACTACAAAATTCATAAAGACGGGATAAACCAACCCAAAACTAATTCCTCCTTCTAAAATTATATACAATTATAATAAAAATATAAAACTAATTTTAATTAATTGAACTAAACTATATTAAAATATGAAACTTTTTTTGTATTTTTAAGATTATATATAAAAATAAAAACAAGCTACTATTTTTGTATATTTTTTATTTAAATTTATGAAAGATGCGTAAACTAAAATATTTTTGTAATTTTTATTTTTTGTGACGAAATAAAGTAAAAAAAGTCAAAATTAGTTGAAATAGCTATATTAGGTCTAAACTAAATATTTACGTGCTAAAATATGAAAAATCTTGGGGAGGGTCAAAAATCACGTGTCTACAGCTGCCCCTCTTTGACTGGAAAGACAAAGTATTTTCAAACAAAGAACGACTAGACAGGTTTTTTTTTACCCGACCCTTATTTGGAGAGACTAAAATTAAGATAGAGGGGAATGTGACCGAGCTTTGGTATCTGAGCTGCCTACATATCCTTGGCTATAAAGGAATCAGACCACATGTAGTTTAGGGGTGAGTGAGGTGATGGAGTGTCCCGAGGTTGAGAGCCAGTCGAGGTGTCGTTCCGCTGAGGTTCCGGTCTACGGTCCCGTTAGTACATCAAAATCAAAATTGAAAAAGACTAACTAAGTCTATCAGCTACGAGTTACAAGATTCCTATCTATGAGTCTTCTGAAGCTTGATCTTGAGTCTTGGTTGGTTCTTCATGCGGACCCTGATCTGAATCTTGATGCTTGTCAGCCGCAAGTGTTGGTCAATCTTCTTCAGCTTTTTCAAATCAAGACGGGACATGCAGATCTTGTGACCTCAGACATATCTTGAGCAGCTCACATCTTTTATTAACTTCTGCATTTGGATTCACTTCTTGTCTTTCTTTTTTTGTTTTGTTTTTTTTTTTGTTTTTTTATTCTAGATAATGACTAACTTCTGTTGATCATCTAGGACTGCTGACTCACATTCTTGACGCGAGCTTCTTTTGTTGCTGACCTGAATTGCATTTTGAATTGAATTCCCCCTCTTTTTTTTCCAGGTGGGTGCCTGATTGCTGAACCTGAACCGTCTTCTCTTGTTACTTGACACTGTTTTCCCTTGCACCTTAAACCATTTTCCCTCGAAACTTGAATTGTCTTCCTTCAAAACTACTTTTCCTTGAAACTTGAACTATCTTCCCTTGTTCTCCAGGTGGGCGCCTGATTACAATAAAACAGACAAAACAAAAGAAATTTTTTCTGCCCCAGTTTGCACTAGGAAGATTTGTGAGTTGTTAGCAAATTTGTAAACCACATGTACTATTGATGCAATGATGAGAGTAAACTAAAGAATAGACTAGGAAAACTATAAACTAAGCTTGACTAAAGTAAAGACTGACCCTATTCTCCAGGCGGAGCCCCCTGATTTCAGGAAAACTAAACATTGATAATCTTAAGAAAACTAAAAAAATGACCCCTTTTTTCAAATCCAGACTTTTTTATCTTAGGAAAAAATTCATCGGACTAGGTTTTCTATCTTTGGAGAAAGATTCATCATACTAAGATTTTGATCCTAGGAGAAAATTCATCAGACGAGGTTTTCTTTTTTGTTATCTTAGGAGAAAGATTCATCAGACTAAGATTTATATACTAGGAGAAAATTCATTAGACTAGGTTTCCTATCTTAGGAGAAAGATTCGTCAGACTAAGATTTCTATCCTAGGAAAAAGTTCATCAGACTAGGTCTTCTATCTTAGGAGAAAGATTCCTCAGACTAAGATGTTTATTCTAGGAGAAAATTCATCAGACTAGGTTTCCTATCTTAGGAGAAAGATTCATCAGACTAAGATTTTGATGCACAATAGCAGGACAAATAAAGGCAAAGATTTGAGAAACTTCCCTTTGTCGGCTCCTCTCGTCTTCCCTTTTCTTCTTTTTTTTTTTTTTTGTTTTTTTTTCTTTTTCATTTTTTTCTCTTTTTGAATCACTTTCCTTACACCATTGTGTTCCTGTTTCATACAAAGAAAAATTTATCAGTTTTGAAAATGGTGGTCGGTTTGTGGCCTTGAGTCTTAGGCAGCTTGGCTTCTACTCAATCAGCTTGAGTCGGCCTCAAAAGACTTTTGTTTTGCACCAACTCTAATTGTTTCACACCAGTACCATTTGTATTTGCAGCTCAAACAGCATTATCCCAACTGGAGATCTTTTATTAGATGACCTTTTCTGATATCTTGAATGACTTCCTGCTTTGAGCAATTTGTCTGTCAGAGAGAATCACAAGTTATCTTTGTTTGGGCCAAGCAGGCTGACAAAAGTCTTTTGGGGGAGCCTTTGTATGAATCCTCAAGGCATGTTAACATTAATAACTGAGTTTGCTGGCCAAATTTACTTTGTACAATTGAAAAACTGGTAGCAGATTTTGACATCTTTTCTTGTTTGTTTTGACAAGGACCGACTTAGAGTGAAGGACAAAATGATGCAAAGAAACAATTATTAACAAAAAATGCCCCTGTCGGAAGGACAGAATGAAGATTTTTCCTTTTTTTCTTTTGTTTCACTTTTTTTTCCTTTTTCACTAACTAGCCTTAATGGTCATGACATGCATTTTGGACTTAGTGGCCGATCTATCAAACTAATTCAGTCTTCCCTTTTCTATTCTTATGACCTTTGAAGTCGGGCTTGTTTATGCCAATTCTTCACATCAGCTTTATGACTCACTTTCGACTAGTGGTGCCCCGAGGAGTTTTCACCAACAAGTCTCTCTCATTTATTCATCTCTACTTACCGTCGCCTTACAGTGCCCGTGAGGGTTTTCACCAGTAAGACTCTCTCATTTCTTCTCTATTTTCTTTTTCTTTTTTCTTTCTTGCGCGAGCATCCTAACAGTGTTCTATGTCGCGTGACCGTCGTTGCTCATTACATGATTCTCTTGGCATTCTTGAAGGCGTATCGGGAGGTCTTTATTTGGAAGGTTTTTGGGTAGGGTTGGACGAAAAGGTCGGCATGAAGGCTCAAAATAAACTCAGAATGAGGGGTTGTAGACTTACAACTCTTGGAATCGACTCTTTCAAAAAAATCTCTGCCCCAGTTTCAGATGCTGGGAATTTTTTGGATTTTTCTATTTTTTCTTTTCTTTTTTTTGGACCGAATCATGAGGCTGCCTACGTATCCTTATTTTCAAGGAATCAGGTCTAACGTAGTTCAAACATTTGACCTAAACTATTTTTCATCTTTCTTTCTATTCCTTTCTTCTTTTTCTATTTTCTCTTTTTTTCTTTTCTTTTTCTTCTCTTTTTTTTTTCTTTTCTTTTTCCCTTTTTATTTGCCCCAGCTTCTATTTTTTAGGGCATGGACCTTCGACAGTTATTTTTTCTTCTTCTTTCTTCTTTTTTTTTTCACTTGAACTTTCAAAGAGCTGCCCCAGTTTGTACTCTTGGGGCATGGACTTTTACTTCTTTTTTTTGACTCTAAACTTGATTCCAAAAGAGGGTAGTCAAAGAAAATAACACAGACTCAAAAAGGGTGACAAAGGGTATAAAGTGTTTGGGTAGCAAAAAAAAAGAAGGCCTCCCAGCCTTGAGAACGCTAAACATAGTATCCTTTCGCAATCACGGCATTGATGAACATGACTGTCTTCATGGTGTGCCGTGGTCACAAGATATTCCTTCATACCTTAGTGACAAACTTTCCAACAAATTTCAATTGATTAAACATCCTCAAGACCGATCTTCATAATAATTTGAAGGTGAATTTTACTCGACCTTAGTTCCAAAGTATTCCAACTCTTTATTCATTCTCAAAAGTATTTTTTTTTAGTTATCAAATTCCAGATTAAATCAGTTCCTAAGATCTGGCCAAAATTTCCGCATGCATGTCATGTCATTAAGACTAGCGGAAACGAACTAAGCATGGAATGACACAAAAGGACAAACTGTATTTCATTGAGTAAACAACAAGACAAACAACCTAAAATCCAAGTTACAGCCCTAAATAACCCAGCTAATAAAAATAGCAACAGAACAGAAAAATAAGACTCACACAAACAGAATAGAGGGATAGAAGAGTTTGACTCAATAAAACAAATAAAATCTGGATCACAACCCTGAAGTAACCCAGATAATAGAAAAAACATCAAAACAAACTACCAAGATTCCTTCCTAGTGAGGAGGGAATGACTTTTCAATTGCTAAGCTTGACATTTAGCCACAAATTTGCTCATCAGGATCAGCAGAGCCTTCTCCAATTTCAAAATCATTAACTTCAGTTAGCAAATAGGATTCTCATACTCCCTGTCACCACGCATCATCCCCACAAAGTGTGCATCATCATGTGCAGGTAAAGGATTCTGCACGATATTCTGGACGCCACTGTCTTGGATCACAATCAGTTTTTCCTGGATCATCCTTTCTATTTCTCTTTTTAAATCCCGACAGCTTTCAACATTGTGCCCCTGAGCATTGGAATGGTATTCACACCTTTTAGAAGGGTCAAAGATTCTTGAACGTGGGTCCACATGATTTGGAGGAATAGGTGCAATCATGTCATAATGCTTTAATTTCTCAAACAAGCTTGCATAGGACTCTCCTATTGGTGTAAAATTATCTCTCAACTTTCGTTCCCCTCTATACCTCTGGCCTGGATGTGGGTTATAGGGTACCTGAAAATTTTGTGGAAGATGGTGGAGATTTTGTGATGCTCGTGCTTGCCTTCTGGGGAGTTTTGGTGGCTGGACAACATACTGATGTGGAGCGACAGAGTATCGTGGGTTGTGATATGGATATCAATGCTCAGGGGAGTCATGGAAAACCTGAGGAGGCTGCTCACACCTTCGAGATGTTCTCCTGGGACCTCTTCTCGACCATGATGTCATCATGATTTCTTCAACCTTCTCATTTGTGTTGCTAAAATTGTCAGATTCAACCCGGGCAGCCTGAGTTGCGGGTTTAAAAACTGCTTGATTTTTAATTTTGCCTGTCTTAAGACCATTCTCTACCATTTTTCCCATTTTGATTGCTTTCGAGAAGGATTTGCCAACTGCGGACATCATGTTTTGAAAGTAATCTAGATCTTGCTCTTGAAGGAAGACAGTGATTAGCTCGTGGTCATCCATGGGTGGCTTAACTCGAGCTGTTTGCTCTCTCCATTTAATGGCATATTCCCTGAAACTTTCACTTGGTTTCTTCTTCAGGTTTGAAAGGGAAATGCGGTCTGGGGAAATGTCGATGTTGTATTGGAACTGTTTGACAAAGGCATGTGCCATGTCATCCCAGACATACCAGCAAGACGTGTCTTGATCCATAAACCATTCGTAGGCTACTCCCGTAAGGCTTTCCACAAAATAAGCCATCAACAATTCTGCATTTCTTCCCGCACCTCTCAGTTGATTGCAATACCTTTTCAGGTGGGCTATGGGATCTCCATGTCCATCATACTTTTCAAATTTGGGAGTCTTGAAATCAGGCGGCAAGTGGACATCGGGGAACATACATAGATCTTTGAAGGCAACACTCTTTTGACCTGCCAACCCTTGCACGTTTTTCACCCGTTGTTCTAAGCTTTTCACTCTTTGGGTAATTTCTTCCTGTACCATCTTTCAGGCAGGCTTCTCAATCTTTACAGGAAGATCAAACGAGTACGAGTGGTACTAAGAAGAGTGGTACTGCTCTTGCTGTGTCACAAATTATGACTCATGACGAGGCTGTCCTTGACCACTGGCCCATGCTTGACACATTTCGGTCATTTGTTGTTTCGGTATTCTATTTTTCTCAAACATAGTAGACTCTTGTTGAACCCTCTGACCCTGAGTCTCTTGAGCACTTGTAACAGCTTCGATGTCAGTTATCATTTTTCCTTGGATCTTGTGTTTCCAGCTTACTACAAACCGACAACCTCCACTTTCTTCACAATTCAAAACAAAACATGTTAGAATGTACTCAGTCAATCCTTATTATTATCATTCTTCCTCTCTTTTTTTTACCTTCTTTTTTTTCTTTTTTTCTTTCAAAATTATTTGATCGAACCTAATGTGGGTTGCCTACGTATCATGTGGGAACATGAATCAGATCTTGTGCAGTTCGGGAAGATCATGAATAAAGTAATTAAACTAACTTTTTTTTTGAATTTTTTTATTTTATTTTTTCGAAAGAAAGACTTATAATGAAGAAAGGGAACGTTTTTGGATTTTGATTTTTCTTCAGCATTTTTGCAAAGAAAGACTTCTAAAGAAGAAAGATTTTTTTTTTGAAATATGTTTTTTCTGGAATTTCGAAACAAAAACTTCTAAAAAAGAAAGAAAATATTTTTGGAATTTTATTTTGAATTTATGAAAGAAATGCTTCTAAAAAAAATATTTTTGAATTTTAAATTTTCTTTTCAATTTTGAAAGAAGAATGAAAATATTTTTGGATTTTTGGAAGAAATTAAAAGAAAATATTTTTGTATATATATATATATTTTAAAATAATTAGGGTCTAAAGAAGCAGTAAAAGAAAATATTTTTGTATATATTGTTTTTAAATTAGGGTCTAAAAGAAAGGCTTTCTAAAGAAGCAAGTAATGAAAAATATTTTTGATTTTTTTTGAAAATTGGGGTCTAAAAAAAAGACTTTTCTAGAGAGGAAGTAAAGGAAAATATTTTTGGATTTTTTTTTGAAAATTATGGGCCGGAACCGATGAAGTTTGCCTACGTATCTCACATCCGGTGAGAATCAAACCCGCGTAGTTCGTCCAGTTTTGATGGAACAGGAAAACATGAATTATTTTGAAATGACTTTTTCTCTATTTTTTGAAAATTTCGACAGAGTTTCAGGATAATCCAAATACTTGCCTCTCACTCTCGTTTCTTCTTTTTTTTCCTTTTTGATTTTTTTTCCTTTTTTTCATTTTCTTTCCCTTTTCTTGAATCCAGTCAACATGCAAGCCGAAACAGACAGATATGCAAGTAGCACGTAAAATGCATCAAGATGGTCTTTTGATTTTTGGGTACACCTGTCCTAGAAAGACCCAACCCCTGTGTTGAGTCTCCAAAGTCAAATGCACGTGATGCAAACAAACGTTCCTACTAGGGATCCAGCATGAGGCTGAGTTATTCTAGGTTTAAAACCTGGGTGTATTGTTCTGGACCTGGCTTACCCGAGCAGACAACTTAAGCCAGGGGGGCTTCGTACCAGTAATCAAAAGATCATCCGGTTTTGCAACTTGTCCGAACCTCGTTCTATTTGGGATATGACACTAACAGAAAGAAGTCACGACCAGCGTGCACTCCTCAGGAGAGAGAAGAGATGTGTTTCATAGCAGTTTATATATACAGTTCAGATAATATCAAAGTGGTAAAAAGCAACATTTAGCACATTAGGCCCAACCATGTAATAAAATCAGATAATAGATAAAGCCAAATACAACAATTCATCTAAGCTTGAATTCTGAACCTTGAACCAGAGATTCTAGGTTTTATCCCTAACAGAGTCGTCAGAGCTGTCACACCTCTTTTACCTACACCCCCGAGAAGGAAGTATATAGGAGTTTTTCAAACTTAAAGTGACAATTGAAACGGGATTATTTTATTAAAAATTCAGAGTCGCCACTTAGGATAATTTTATGGTGTCCCAAGTCACCGGTTCAAATCCCGAATCGAGGAAAAGATTGACTCTATTTAACAGTCCGCGAACCAGAAATCCGAGTAAGGAATTTTGTTAACCCGGGAGAAGGTGTTAGGCATTCCGAGTTCTGTGGTTCTAGCACGGTCGCTCAACTGTTATATTCGGCTTAATTATCTGATTTAAACAATTATCAACCTATGTGCAAATTTTAGTTTTAATCGCTTTTATTCATTCTTAAAGAAAATTGCAACGTTATTAAAACACGTTTCGAACCGCGTCACATAAATGCACCCGCGGTTTTTGACATATTTTAACATCGTTGAGATTTGGATTTGGGTCACATAAATGCGCACCCGAATTTAGGAAGGTAAATTATTAAAATAAAGCGCCTAAAGCATGCTAGGGTGTTCCATACTTGTTGAAGCCATTTAATAAATATATACAACTTGAAAAATCTGCAGCTCAAAACAAGAACAGATTTGGGCCATACAATCTCAAATACAAGTGACCATTAGAACATGAACAAAAAATCAAAGTATCGGCTTCATTGAACACATTGTCTCCGATTACTTTTCCTGCAAAGGAAATACAAAATCAACCTTTGGTAGGACACAAAAGGATTGACTCCCAAACCTGAGATTGATTTTGAATTTCCCAAGTCTTCAGTTAATCTTGAACCTTTAAAGTCCTTTGGTGGAATAACAAGTTAATTGAAACAAATTAAAAATCCTTTCCTTTACTTTTCCTCTCTAAATCACCAATATACTGAAGAACGGGTAACTTTTTAAAATGGTTTTCTAAACCTTTAAATAAGACTTAAACTTCAAAATATTGTGACTAGTAGATCAACGCCATGTATTTGAAGCCAGCTATTTCAATTGTACAAATCCAATTATCACCCCATCTTTAAAACATCTGATAATATCAAAGAATATTTTATTTAGCGGTTAGAAGTCAAATTAAAAGCGAAAACTAAGGAGTATAGAGTCAAAACTAAAACATGAGTAGCCACAAATAAACTGAGGTACAATCTAATGCTCATTTGACCAATAATTATACACATAGGCGAGTGGAGTGAAGAAATAAGCAACTATAGAATATTCCAAATTAAATAAATGAGATAAGAAAAATTACAGAAGGGGACCATGGCAGATTCAACATAACACACACAAAAATGGTATCTAAATCGTGCTCCCATTCCATGAAATTTAAGAATAGAATAAGAAAACTAGTGATCCAAAATGCTAAAGCATTGATCGAGAACAGAAATTGAGAGCCGAACAAGACTAATTCTAATAATTTCACAACTCATATACATCTTCCATCAGAGACACATTTCCTATTCAATTGGCAATCCAAATTTCAAGAGAAATACCTGGAAATAACAGATTACTTGAATAAACTGAACCAAAAGTAGAAAAAGAAAAGCCGAGACGGACCCAACCGAAGCTCAGTAGAAATTCGGCATCAACAACAACAAAACTTCAAGCGGACATTATTGCAACCCAGAAATATGAAAGACTCTATAATCTGTTCTTTCTTTCTTTTTACAAACCACCGTATTTCAGATCTGAACCCGATTTTTATTATTGAGTTTCGGAATTTTTGTGTATTTTCTCGTGTGTGTGTATGTGGTGTTCGATGATGGTAGAAGGTGAAATTGAGAGGAAAAGGAAAATGGGAAGGGTCTCTCTATCGCTTAGGTTTTTGGTAGTGAGGGATTTTATTGTTGAGTTTAGAAAAATGAAGAAGAAGCTAGAAATAGGGAGCCATGCGCCGTTTTGCTTGGGAGGGGATTCATAAAATCTGATCCTCTCTTTTATTTTTAGGTGTAGTTACAATTATATAGGGGTAGGGATTAGGTTAGGGGTATGGGCCTAGGAGTTATGGGCTTGAAAATTATAGGCTAGGGAATTGGGCCAAAGACTAAAAAATGGACTACAAAATTCATAAAGACGGGATAAACCAACCCAAAACTAATTCCTCCTTCTAAAATTATATACAATTATAATAAAAATATAAAACTAATTTTAATTAATTGAACTAAACTATATTAAAATATGAAACTATTTTTGTATTTTTAAGATTATATATAAAAATAAAAACAGACTACTATTTTTGTATATTTTTTATTTAAATTTATGAAAGATGCGTAAACTAAAATATTTTTGTATTTTTTATTTTTTGTGACGAAATAAAGTAAAAAAAAGTCAAAATTTGTTGAAATAGCTATATTAGGTCTAAACTAAATATTTACGTGCTAAAATATGAAAAATCTTGGGGAGGGTGAAAAATCACATGTCTACAGTTGCTGGTACCAACCAAGGGCAGAACACAGCGGGATTCCCCTCCGTCCGAGGATCAGCCGTCGAAGCGACGGCCATGATTACAGCAGAATAAGGGGAAGAAGATGAGAATCCAGGCAAAAACTTTCTGAAGCATGGGAGCGGAAGGACTCGCACAAAGCGCCAGGGTCTGCAGAGGAGATAGGCTTGTTAAAAAACTACAAAATCGCTGCTTGAAGGGTGGATGAACAAATATATAGAGGCTAAGCGACAACTTCTTGTTTTCCCAAGAGGGACAATTAATTTTGGCCGCGTTAGAGTTCACTGGAAGAATCATTCCAAGATCCCACATAACCCATAAAACCGAAGGACCTCGGGAGATCCCCGACTTCATAAATATTGGTTCGGGAGGAACTATTGATCCCATCTCGGGACGTGGCTAGTCTCGAGGCCCCTAGTCTGCCCCACGAAAAGGCCTCGAAGGGCCGGCATCGGAACACGAAAACAAAGAAGCAAAGAGAAAGACTGACAGGATAAAAGCTCCTTTTTATACATTGGCAAAGAGAGAAAGCATCTTTACACTATTTGTTTCCCAGGAAGGGGACACATGAAGCAAAGATAAAGGCATACAAAAAAGGGCTCGGAGATTACTCCTCGCCATTATCATCTTCACCCCTATCAGGGGTGATCAAGAGTGCCAGTCTTCCTTCTACCACACGAGCCTCCTCTAGATCGGCAGACAAATCGAAGCCTCTGGCCTCGAGTTCTTCTAGGGTCTCCCTCTTCGCCTCCGCTTTGGCGTGCTCAATAGCTCGAATTAGTCTTTGCTCAGCTGCCGTGGACATGTTGCGAACCACTGTATGTGCCATGGTCGCATCCTCCTTATAAGCGGCAGCATCTCGTTTGGACTCAAACTTAGCCGCGGCCAAAGTAACAATCTCCCTGCGAGCGTTCGTGAGAAGATCCCGGGATGTCGTCAATTCCCCGGCGACAATCTCATTTCGCTCTTTCAGCTCAGAGACCTCCGCTTTCAACTAAATAATGTGCGAGTTACTCTGCTCGACCTACGAAGAAGGGCAAGTCGACGAATACATGAATCCAAAACATGTGCAGATACAAGGTAGAAAGGCGGGCATGGGTAAGGCAGAAAACCTGAGCAGCAAGAGCGGCCTTCTCCTGGAGCGCCGCCTCCAAGGCAGTCCGAAGTTCTCCCAACTCTCTGTCTCCTTGGGCACAACGGACCTCCGAGTCCTGCAGCTTTGAAGCAATGTTATTATGCTCCTTCTCATGGCAGAAAAGATCCCCTCGGAGACTAATAATGGCACGATCATACATCTCCTTACACTGCCGCACAATGAGAAAGTTAAGAAAGACAACGGATAACGCCCAAGAATGAAAATGAATATGCAAGGAAAAACTATCACATGTTGCATGGACTTCTCCACTGCTTTAACGACGCTAGAAATATTGAGATCGGCCCTATCGATCACGCCGTCAAAAATATTGGCAATAATATATCCCCCTTTTGGAGGAGTCCCGGTTGTGACGCCGACCATCCTTTCGGCATCCCTCAGCTCTCCTGACGAAATCAGAAATCTCGAAAAGAGGTCGTTCGGTTCGCCAATTTCTTCAAATAGCGACCCACGCTCCTGGAAGGCCCCAAGCTCCGGACGCTCAGGATCGACGCCAGTGGTCCTCCTAGCAGAAGTTGCATCAGCGTCCTCTTCAAGGACCCTCTGCTCACCAGCCCGACCGGAGCCAACCATCCCGGAATCAGCAGCCTCCGGTCAGGGCGCCTGCAAATCTCTCGCACTGGACCTTGTTATCCTCCTCGACGGACTTCCATCATCATCCTCCCTCTCGATGTCAAGATCCGATCCGGAGGTTACGGCAGCAGTCCTATCAGATCTGGCAATGGCTTCCCTGCTCTTCCTTTTCTTATTCGTATCAGGCTCCAAGGCCTCTGCTTCACCGACAGGGGGCAGCCTCATCTGCATATTCTCACCAAGGCCTGTACCAGCACAATAACTGCGATATGTTTTTGCTAAAGGCTCGGAAGGAAACACAAAATGCGAAGCACAGGCGGTAAAGGAACCTCACCGTGGTTCTTGGCCACCCAACGCTCCTTAGCCAAGACCGAATGCGGTACAGGAACCTTTTGTCCAAATACCTGATCCATCCCAACAAATCTGGGACCACCTCTGGATGCCAAGCAACGGCTGGAGAAAGCACAAAGAGATTATTATATCAAATAGCAGAGTAATCGAGAAGTGGTTAAAGGGAAATTCACTTACGTCGATCGTTCCGCTGCTCTAGAAACGGCATCCTCTGGGCCGGGATGATATCTGAGGTCCTCACTCGGACAAACCTGCTCATCTATCCTTGGTCCTTCCCATCATCAACGCTCGTGAAGAAAGACTTTTTTGACCGATGTCGAAGCTTGATTAAGCCTTGATACAGCCGAGGGCGGTACAGTTTGATCAAATGGCTAACGGTGAAAACTTCAATTCTAACCCCTTCGGTGAAATGCCTAAGCATTAGCACTATCCTCAAAATGACGGGTAGATCTGACTGAGGGTTACCTGATATCGGGCGCAGAAGTCAAGAATGACCGGGTCGATCTCCAAGGGGGGAGATTCGACGAATTTATCAGGGCCCAGGGTGAATGGGTAAGTGTATATGTAAAGGAAACCAGCCTTGAAGTCGGTAATGCTATCGTTGGGGTTGGGAATCTCTACCTCCACTGCCCTGCTCCATCGGCATTCCTTTCTCACTTTGCTAACATCGGTGATGACGCTAACATGTCGAGACACGTGCTCACACCGACCCGGCGTAGATGAGGGAGTCTTGATGTCGAAATCCTGCGATGTGTCAAGATTAGGAGGAGTCCATTGCTCTAAGGTAATCAGGACGACGACGCAGCATCGTTCCATCGGGGGACCGTCCTGGAAGTCCTAGCCATGAAAGATAAAAACCCTTCTGTGAGAAGAGGGAAGGATGTCAAATAGCAAAATTCTGATTCGCGGGCTCGCAAGAAATTGAAGATGGGAAGTATCTAGCAACTGGTGCATTTATAGGAATCACTGGGGAAGCAGAAGAGACGAGCCTACGACAGTTCGTGGGTTTCTCGATTATCGCATTTGACGGCGGCTCTGCACGGTTCTCTAGGGCATGGCATTTAATGTTCTTAGACGGTTGACGTCATGGAAATAATGATCTCGAGACGACCATTAAATATCCTTACCTATTACTTCGTTCTAGAAAACACAGAGACTATCTGTATACAGTGAAAGCAAGGGGATATATTTCCCGCCTTTAAGGTATAATTTGGAAAATCATGTCAGCACCTCGAGGCTATGGATCATGATTGAGCTCCCTATCTCGAGGATCATCCGCGATTCTACAGAGACTCCGAGGTTAAGGGGACTGTCCGCGACCCAGCAAAGGTTACGAAGATGGGGGACTCCCGAGTCAAACGACTAGAATCAATAGGCACTAGTACCATGCCTAGTCGTCCCACCCCTGTGTCTTTACATTCAATACACCCTGTACTATATGGTATTCCCTCTCCTATATAAGGGGAATCCATGCCTCTTTGTAAGAGACTCATGTTGCTCCATTTCTCCTCAAGTGCAATAATATCTTTCTCTCTTTCTTTCTAACTTTTTCGTTCTCACTAGCCCGAGGCCACCTCGATATTCATCGTGTTCTTACTTGTTCTTCATCATATGCCTTAGTATTGGCCATAAAGAGCCTTGTTTAATTATATCGTCAACTGTTATCCCATCCCCGACTATCCCCGATAGCTCGAGCTCGACCCCGACATCGACCCCAAGGTCCTTCATCAATCAGACCTATACCCGGGCAGCAGGCCCTACGGTTCAATTACTATCTCGTTTTAGCTAAATTTTCATCATTAGATTCCATATTATTAGCATCAACTGCTCTAACAACTAGCTCGAGAATAGATCACGTATTTTTAGAATCCCATTTACAAATTTAATTGTTGTTACCATTTTCATGGTAAACAATTTGTTCGGTGTTTCTTTTTCTTCTTTATAATTTTATCGCTGGTGATTAACATACAATGGTGCCCCCGTCGTGCTCAAATCTTGGGTCCGCCTCTACTCATGGCTGTTTATTATATTGCCACTTGGCATACTATGATGTCTTTGCCTCTTTTATTATATATAGATAGATATTGTTTCACCATTTCATAACATGGTTTTTAAGGAAATATGTATTAATTGACAAGGACCATATTGCGATTAAGACTGTTGACGTTGATGTTCAAATTATTTATGATCCCCTAATCTTACCTCTTGTATAGAAAATCATCCAACTTCATTGATTTATTAATTGACCATCTAATAAGTAATTTTTGAATTTGGAAATACTAAAATTCTATAAGATAATTGTGAGCACCTAATTTTTGACAATATTTAATTTTTTTTCACTTCTTCTATGTAAATATTTTAGGGGATTTTAACCTACAATTTTTAGATTTGTTACACGTTTTATTATAGGGTAAAAATACCAAATTTTAAAAGGTGAATTATTACTATTAATATTATTTTATTTTTATTTTTGTTTTAAAATAATAAAAAAATCCGAAAAATATTAAATTTTATTTTAAATTTTCGGGAGAGATTTAAAAAATAAGAAAAAGGGAAGTATGGAATTAAAAATAAAAAAAGTAAAAGTAAAAGTAGGTGGAATTCTCTTTTAAAAAGTAAAAGAAAATGAAAAATTAAAAAAATAAAAGTAAAGCTTTGTTGAAATTTTAAAAAATAAATATAAAGGCAACTGAAAATTAAAAAAAATTAAAGTAAAAGAAAGTAGAATTTTTAAAAGAAAAGCAAAAGAAAGTGGATTATTTTTTTTAAGAAAAGGTAAAATAAGTGGAATTCTCTTTTAAAAAGTAAAAAAGAGGGATTTTAAATAAGATAAAAGTAATAAAAGTTGGAATTTAAAAATTAAAAGTAAAGAAAGGTGGGAATTCCTTTTATAAAAAAATAAAAGCAATTTGTAAGTGGGAATTCTTTTAATTATAAAATAATAAAATAATAAAATATTTTTAAAAAAAATCTGAAAATTTCGAAATTTTTTGCTATAAATAGAAGAGAAAATTTGAGAAAAAAGAAGAAGAACGGAGAGAAAAGAGAGGAGAGAATTGAGAGAAACAAATTGTTTATTCTTCTACGCTACGATAATTTCTACTCGTGTCATTCTTTCTTCCTCTTTCTTTCAAAAATTTCCAGCAATTCAACACCCCAAAACCCAACAAAAATATTTCAAAACATCCCTTTTTACACGCCAAAGAGTGGTGTTAACTGTCAAGGTCGAGGATTCCGTTGGAGCTCTGTTCACCGGCTTTGATGATCATCTTCGCTTATGCTTGTTCGGTGTTCGTCTGAGTTATTATACATATTCTTGGAGAGTCATTTAATTGGAAATCTTGCATTAAAAGGTTTATTTTTCCCTCTGTTTTTTATCTTATTTTATGTGATTTTTTTTATTTATCTTTAAGTTTTATAAATAATAATATAAATCAATCCTTAAATATTATAAGCTTAATCATGTTTCTGAAAATATAGTATTTAAACTTGCTAAAAGTATGGAAGATTTGGACACTAATAAGTTTAGGCTTCAATTGTTGGGATGTAGGGTATTGGTGTATGATAGTTTATTTACTCAAATATCTAAAATCATACACTTTTTCCACAAACAATTCCATAACTTTTGGCCTTACAATAATCTTAAATTAGTTTAGGAAAATAATTCAAGTGCGCTAGTTTATTTAGGTGCGCTTTAAATAATTAAATATCATGGCTATGTGTATGATCTCCGTGGCATAATTATGATACGTAACAAAATAAGTATTAGTACACGGAACTTATTTCAAGATAACATTTTTCATAATTTTAATCAAGCAATAAAAGTAGACATAAGTAAAAGATGAGATCCAATAAAACACAAGTTATCCAAAATAATATAAGCCAAATATAGTCAATAAAGAGACCGTACTAGAACCACGAGACTCGGGGAATGCCTTACACCTTCTCCCCAGTCAACAGAATTCCTTACCCGACTTTGTTTTCGCAGACCAATAATAATATAGTCAAACCTTCCTTTGAATAGAGATTCAAATAAAAGGTGACTTGGAGCACCGGCAAAAATCAATTTCAAGTGGCGACTTTGTAAATAAAATAATCCCTATTTCAAATTTGTCACTTTAATTGAAAAAGTTCTTTAGTCCACAATCTATAACACACATTATCTTTTGGGGGGTAAAAATGGGTGTGACAGCTCTGGAGACTCTGTTGGGGAACTATTAATAAGAATTCGAACTTTGTATATTGATTTTTGTTCGGCTTTTATCATGTCTTGGATATTATTGTGTTTGGGAGCATAATGTGCTATTTGTTTCTTATTTACCGTTTTAATATTTATTTGAACTGTGATATAAATTGTATCCTCTCTCGCACTCCTCTGAGTCTTCTGATAGGTAGTTATGTTGTGTTTGCCTACTAGCATCACAAAATTTCTATCTTGAGATAAAGTCAGTTAGCCTACCAGCTTCTGGTGAAGGATTTAATCACACATGTTTAGGCGGGAGAGTCGTTAGCTAGCCAGTGTTGTTCTCCTACTGGTGATGCTTGACGCTCCTCGGCTCGAGTTGTCCACCCGGGTAAGCCAGGTCTAGATACCATCTCCTTTAGGATTTAAAAACTTAGAAGAACAACGCAATGAATATCCCTAGTAGGCTACACTTTATTTGCGTCATGTGCATTGCACTTAGCAGAACTCGGCACAGGGGTCGGGCCCATCTAGACATGTACCAATTTTTCGGACCAACATGTTCATCTTTATGTGCTATATGTAACATTATTTGGTAGGCTTCACTCAAATGTTGACCGACTTTAGGATAGATTGATTGAACAGAGGAGAGAGGAAAAGAAAATTTCCCCCAAGTTTTCATAAAGTACCCATTTTTTTATATAAAATTTTGAAGGGTTTTTAAAATTATAATTTTTAAAATAGTTTTTCTTAGTTATATTGACCGAACTATGCGGGTTTGATTTCTCACCGGATGTGAGATACGTACGCAAACCTTATCGGTTCCGGCCCCCAATTTTCCAAAAAAAAAAGAAGAAGAAGAAGAAGAAAAATCCAAACATATTCTCCTCTTCCTTAATTCCTTCTTAGAAATCTTTCCTTAGAAAATGATAAAAAAATTAAAAAATAAATAACTAATAATTTCTTTCAAAAATAAATTTAAAAAAATACTTCTTTCAAAAATTCCAAAAAAAAGGATTGAATTCAAAAGTATTTTTTTTTTCTTTCACAATTGAAAGGAAAAATTTTCAAAAATGTTTTATTTCTTCTTTAGAAGTCTTTCTTTCAAAAATTTCAAAAATATAAATAAAAAAAACTTTTTAAAAAAGAAAAATATCTTTTTTTAGCAGTCTTTCTTTCAATAATTCAATAAAAAAATTAAATCAAAAAAATAAATTCTTTCTTTTGAAGCCTTTCTTTCTACAAAAAACAAATTCCAAAATATTTTCCTTGTTAGGAGCCTTCTTTGGAGTTATTTGTATATGAGTAAAAAATAAAACGAGAGTAAATTTGTTTACTTTATTTCTAATTTTCCCGAACTACGCAAGATCTGATTCATGCAACATCATGATACGTAGACAATCCCCATCGGATTCGATCATAGCCATAGAATTAATTGAGTGAAAAATAAACTGAAAAAAAAAAGAAAAGAAAAATTGAGTGAAAAAAAAAGAAAAAAAAAAGAGAGTGACAAAAAAAAGAAAAAAAAAGAGAGTGCCAAAAAATAAAAAGCGGCAAAAATAGAATGATAAAAAAAATCAAGAGTGATTCAAGAGAGGCAGAAATAAAAGAAAAGAGGTACATACTGAAAGAGTTAGTTAAGGCCGGGATGAAACATGCAACCGTTCAAACACATGGTAGAAGCGTTTAACTGTTAGGTGCATTGCATCCCAACATGTGATTTTCTATATGTTAAATGTCTCAAAACTAACAAGGTTGTGGTGTGAGCAAATTAGCCAGGTTCTGTTCAGGTGGTTGGTTTTGTTGGTATGCGGCGATGAACGCACAACCTTACACGCAGCCACAACATTATACACAAAACCGAACTCCACCTCCCAAAAATGCTCATCCTTACCAAACTCCATATAATCCCCAATCAAATGTTCCCCAGTACAATCCTCACCTAAGAGAGCCTTTCAAAAGGAATCAGTTCACTCCTATTGGTGAATCATACTCGGGCTTGTTCCAAAAGCTAGTCAGGTGAGGTCTGTTGTAGCCAGGGGATCCAAACCGGCCAAACCCCGAGTCCCCCCTCGCACCGAGCTGATGCTAGATGTGAATACCACTCTGGAGCAATGGGACACAATACAGAGGACTATTGGACCCTCAAAAAGGCAAGTAAAGATTTGATTGAAGCTGAAAGAATTATTTTCCAGGACGAAGAAGTTCCTGATGTGATGAAAAATTTGTTGCCTGCTCACAACGCAGGGCCAATAGTCGGAATGATTTGTGAAGATGAGGAATTTGATCCGGCATTGAAGGCCGTTGCAGCCATTGCCGGGACAGAAGGAAAGCCAAAAAATGGTCGCCAAGCCTGAAAGTTTCCCATCAGACGGGAGTCTCGGTAGCCAGTCTTGCTATCCTTTCTGAGTCCAGATTATCTCAGGGTGTGATCCGGATGTTTTACTTTATTATCTTACTTTCTAACGTAGACCTTTCTATCTTTAAAATTAAAAAAAAAATCAAATGCAATTAATATTTCATTGTCAAGGAATGTCTCTTTTCTTAATCTTGTCACTTTTCTTATTCTCTTTTGAGTTCTATTAATGCAGATTTTAATGATATGACATGCTTGCGGACTTCATGCCCAAATCCTAAAATGTTGTCAGACCCCGAAATAATGAATCACGAAGCAGAATGTATTGAAGATAAGGCTTGTAATGAAATATACAGAGAATTGGAATAGTAAGCCTAAACAAAGTCTAAATGAAACCGGCCTTACGTGATTGGTTTATAGCATTGAAGCCATAATACCAGCAGGAGTTGAAATTTCCTCTTTTTGGATCTTTGTTGAAACCGAGATCAAGGATCAAGATTGTGTCAAAATTCGGTTAAAATGGTTGATTTGAATAGCTGAAAAAATGGTTAGATGCGGTTTGCCACAAGTAGTTATACCGACAAAGAATGACTCATGCCTATAACAAGAAAGTGTGTTTCAGAAAATTTGAAGTAGGGCAACTCATGCTTAGATGTATCCTCCCGTATCATGAAGAAGCTGAAGAAATGTTTGCTCTAAAATTGGAAAAGGTCCACATATTATAACAAGAGTCTTGCCAAAATGAGCATTGTATTTAGGATACATCAAAGAAAATGTCCTTGAAACAACTGCCAATGCAAATGCAGTCAAAAGGTACTATGTTGGATTCTCTATATAGCATTAATGTTCTCCGATTGGGATAAAGAAGACTTTCTTTCTCACTATCCAAACACTTAACCCTTTGCAAACTCATTTGAGATGGTTACTCTTCTTTGATTATCCTCTTTGGAACATGAAAGTGTTATTGAAAACAAAATTGGAAAAAATGAAATTAAAAAAAAAGAAAAAAAAGAAGAAGAAAAAGAAATGAAAAAAAAAGAAAAGAGGAAAAGGAAAGGAAAAAGAAAGAGAAAACAAAACAAAACAAAATGGAAAAACAAAAGAAAAAATAAAAAACAAATTTCCTGAACTACGTTCGACTTGATTCCGAAAGGATACGTAGGCAGCTTCTCTTTGGGGTTCCGTCACACAAAAATAAAAATTCAAATTTCCCCAAAAGTGAAATTTGGGAAGGTGTTATAATGGTTCGGCGATGGTTCACTTCCAAAGTTGTAATTCAGTCCAAACTCTTTTTATCCCAAATCCTGTTCAAGTCCTTCCGATCAATCGGTAAAGATGTCCAAAATTGGAGGATACAACTACTTGGATCCGATGCAATCAAATGAGAGAAATAAAATGAGAGAGTCTTATTAGTGAAAACTCACACCGGCACCGTGAGGTGACAGTAAGCAAAGAAATAATGAGAGAGTCTTATTGGTGAAAACCCACACATGCACCGTGAGGCGACAGTAAGCAAAGAAATCAAAATGAGAGAGTCTTGTTAGTGAAAACTCCCAAAGAGCACTATAAGGCGATGGTGAGTAGAGAAATGAGAGAGGTCAGCTCGTGAAAACCCGCAAAGTGGTGCCCCTGATTGAAAAGAGGATTCTCACAGCCATCGGCATCGACAGAGTCCTGTCTAGGTTTCTCAATTTTGAGGCAAAAGTTGTGATGAATTTCTGAGAGTCGGACAGTTTACACAGATCAGGTATCCAGTCCAAAAGGCATGACATGTTCATTGAAGTCCGCTGTACTCCAGATAACTTCCTTCTTTCCTTTCCCTGAAAGGAACACTTCTTGTTTTAAACTCATTCTCCATTCCATTGTTTGTTTTCTCTGAATCCATTTCGGTTTAACTCTGTTCCGAAACTAAGACAAAGAAAGGATGGTAAGACTGATTTACAGAGTTTTCATTTGATACAAGCTAATATGCAAAAAGGCACCCTGCCTCGTTAGGGGGCATAAGTCGGCATTGACTGGCCATGGCGGCTGATGCTTCGAAATCGAAACTCTGGGAAGGAGAAAATCAAATTGAAGTGCCTATAAAGGAAAACGAAGTTGAAAAGGTTGAGTCTCACGTGGCCAACCATCTCGGCAAAAGTTTTGAAAGCTAAGGTATCCAGAAAATAATATAGAGCAGTCAAGCATCTCGATGCCGTGCTGACAGAATCGGTTCTTCGACAGCAGTGGACGTGAATCAAACTACTCAGGGCATCAAGGCCACAAACCAACAACCACTTTGAAAACTCACAAATTTTTCTTTGTTTGAAGTAGGAACTGTGAGCACGTGACTTTTGCCCTATATATGAATTATTCCCAAAATTCAAAAATGATTTTCTCTTTCATTATTTGGCAATTTTGTGCATTTTTGTGTTATTTTCGGTTAATTGTTGTATTTTATCTGTGCATTATAATTCATATTAAAAACACAAAAAATATTCATTTGCATTTAGGATTTAATTTCATAGTTTAGTATTAATTAGGAGATTAATTTGTTTTAGAACGAAATATAAAGAAAATAACAAAATGGTCTGTTTTGCATTTTTAGTTTAAATTTGTATTAGTTTGCATTTTTGATTAAGGAATTAATTAAGAAATATATTTTTTAATGTAATTTGATTGTGAGTTTTTATTTCAGCATTTTTGATAAAAATCAGAAAAATATATAAAATGAAAAAAGGAAATAAATACAAAACAAGGAAAAGATAAAAGAAAATAAGTCAAATAAAAGAAATGAAAACAATGAAAGAGGCCAGCCCAAATCCTTTAATTCCCAATCCGGCCCAAATCACCTCTCCTTACCCACGACCCGACCCGTCCACATATACACACGCAAATACAATCATACGGAGACCCCCAGATCCCTAGTCCCAAACCGCGACTGTTCTTCTTCTTTGAAGAACACGCGAGTCAAGCCTCAAATCCGTCCCAAAAAATCGCCAAAATTTACGCGAGTGAGCATCAAGCCCTAACCCACGCGTGCCTCTATCTATCCTCTTGTTGTTGCTAACGGATTTTCTGATGCCAAGATTCGCTTTTTGTTCACTCGCTCGATTATGAGAGAAGGCACGCTATTGGAAGGTCCTAGAGACGATTCGTTGGATGAATGTGAGGCATTGGATTGATTTCATTCAATCTGAGCCCCACATTCATCAGGGGTTCGTTTTCATAAAAGGACTTAATCCGATTTTTAAGGGGAGAAGATTTTGGGGGGGAGGAGAAAAAGTTCAGAGGTTTGATTTCTAATTTCTATTTTGGTTTTCTGATTCTCGACGTTTGTTTGATTGATACCCAACCCTCGTTGTTTTGGATTTTCTTTTAGTTTCAATCCCAGAAAATACAGAAACGATCCCAGATTTCTATTTCTTTTCGTTAGAGTAAAAACAAATGAAAAAAAAATAAAAAAGAGTTTCGATTTCTTTGCATATCATCTCTGGTTTAATCGTGCGTGTGATGGAGTTGGTTTACAAATGGAGCTCGTTTGAGAATTGCTGAGTTCGTCACTGTATAAACTTCTGATTTCTGCTCGCCTTTGCTACTGATTTGGCTGTGTTTCGAACTTTCTGTTATTTTACTGCTGAAAGTTTGGAGTCGAAACCGTGTAATCTCCTTCGATTCTGTTATCAAAAGAAGTTCGAAATTTCAGGTTCAATCTTCATCTCTCTGTTCTTGCGATTCTATTTCGTTTTAGTGCTTTGAACTATGTGTTTTTGTCTCGAGTGCTCTGTTTGTGCTGGGATCGAATTTCGTGTCGAATGAATTCATTCTCAGTAGTATGATGTATTTGAGTATTTTCAGTTAGTAGAAGTCGATTTGAATAGTCGTCTTTCATTCCCTACATGTCTTGACGGTTATTCAAGCTTGAAGAATATTCTGAATCAAGTGTGGTCGACTTCAAATGAACAATGTGTTCATGTTTATTCTGGTTCTGTTTAGTTCAGTTTACATATGAATTGAACTCTAAAATTGTCTGCCCTGCAATACTGGTACGAATCTGATCGTTTGACAAATGCATTTGATCAAAGTCAGATTTGATTCTTGGTCATTTGCTGTTAGAATCAGTTTGATTAACTATTTGATAAAAAAATTTATTATTGTTCAAATGATCCATAGTTCAGTAATGTGTTCTTTTGAGCTTGTTGTAAGTGTTTGGATTCAGTTTGCTCGTATAAGCTCGAGACGAGTTCCATAAGCCCTGTTTGATATGTCTATTTCCCTTTCATCCTGTCATTCTTCCAGAATAGGACTATATTCTCTGGGTTCTTCTTTTCAGTTTTAGGTTTTGTTGATATATGCTACTGATTTAGCTAAAGACCAGCTTGAACTCGTGGTAGTTTCGCGTTAAGTGATCTTTTTTAATGGTCCAGGTCTGTTTGTTTCAATTGTTTGGACTTAAAATTTAAGTTTGAGGTTCAGTTGTGTGAGTTGTTCTTCGGTGGTTCTGTTTTGCTAAGCTACAGCTTTCCTCTCGCCTTTCTTTGGCTATTCAAGTTTTTCTCGAATGATGTTTAGAGGTATTTATATCAATCTCGAAATGTAAATGTTGTTCAGGAATCCATGTGCTGTGAATTTGCTGAAATTTGTTCGTGTATACATGGTGGAGTTTGTTCTCTGATGTTTTCTGTTGTTCATGGTATGGTTTTGTTGATTTTAGTTTTAGTTTCAACGCAAAATTGGATATGGTCTACGTTAATATCGATTCATGTTTATTCCCTGATGGATCCGTTTGGTATTGTTGTTTGCATATTGATTAATTTGATTCATTGGCCCACTGCATCTTAAGGTACATGAATTGCTTTTTCTTTTTTTTCTTTTCAGATATTTATTATGTCTTCTCCGTTAGGATTAAAATGGCATGCTTGATTTTAGAGCAGTTGGTTTGTTTTTGGATCTCATTATTTGTAGCTAGAATGTTTTTACCTGTGGCTCAACTTTTACGAATTGAAAATATATAAAGGGGAATCATGATTTGTTACCCTACTGTTTGTTCCTAAAATTTTCTCCACGAGGATGAATATGACAAGTCAATGTCTATTCCTGTCCAACAATTGTTTCCGTTCGTCTTATTAGTATTAATTAATACCTCGTTTCGTGCTTGCCAATGGTTAGAGGTAATAGGCTAGAGACAATCTGTTCGTAAAATGCTTGGGCAATTCCGTATGATTGGAAATAAATTTTTTTAGTATGTTTCCTACCATTTCAGCTTCTATAAATCACACTTTACAATAAATTTCAAAGCAAAAGAGAAGAACAATTCATGAACATTCATAGGCTGCTTTAATTGAGTACAACCCTTTGGGACAATTTGAGGTGTGCCATGTCGAACAAAAGGACAATTGCATGGCCCTCACTTAATTAATTTTAATCCTTTAGAAATCGAGGTGTGCCATTTAGTTAAAATTTCATGGCCCTCGCAAAGTGCAAATACGTAGTTGCTTTAAACGCGCTCTTAATAAAATTACCTTCCTAAACTCGGGTGCGCATTGATGCGACCCAAATCCAAATCTCGATGAAGTCAAAATGTGTTGACAATCACGGGCGCATTGATTGCGACGGGGTTCGAAACGCGTTTTCACGACATCGTAATTCTTTAAAATAAATAATGATAAAAAGCGGTTTACGAATAAAAGGCACATAAGCTAGCAGGTATTAAAATCAGATAAAATCAAATACTACAGTTAAGCGACCGTGCTAGAACCACGGATCCCGGGAATGCCTAACACATTCTCCCGGGTTAACAGGATTCCTTACTCGGATTTCTGATTCGCGGACTGTTAACAGAGTCATAAATTTCCTCGGTTCGGAATTCAACCGGTGACTTGGGACACCATTAATATCCCAAGTGGCGACTCTGAATAATTAATAATTAAATCCCGTTCCGATTGTCCTTTAATTGGAAAACTCCTCTACGCCCTCGCGGGTGTAGTTAAAAAAATGAGGTGTGACAGCTCTGGCGACTCTGCTGGGGATCGAACCCAGAATCTCTGGTTCAGGGTTCAGAATTCGAGCTTAGATAAATTGTTGTATTTGGTTGTATCTGATTTTCCTACATGTTTTGTGTTGAATGTGCTAAATGTTACCGTTTTGATATTATCTGAACTGTATATAAACTATGTCGACACCCCTCTCTCTTCACCTCTGGGGATGTGCTTACTGGTTGAGACTCCCTATTCTGTTAGTGTCATACCTTGAAATAAGAAAGAGGCCGGACAAGTTACTAAGTCGGATGGCCTTTTGGTTCTCGGAAAGTTGCCCCCTCCTCGACTCGAGTCGTCCGCTCGGGTACACAGTCTAGAACACCGACCCAGGTTTTGAATATAGAATAACGTGACTTCATGCCGGATCCCTAGTAGGAACGATTATTTGCATCATGCTGCATTTGACTTAGGGGACTCAACACAGGGGTTGGGTCCGTCTAGGGCTAGCAACCTGAAATGAAAGGACCATCCTGATGCATCCTACTTGCTCTGTACATATATTTGTTTCGAACCTGCATGTTGACCGGTCTCTGAATCTCGAAAAAAAAGAAGAAAAAAAAGAAGAGAGAAATAACAGAAAAACCAAGTACTGTCGAAACTCTGCCGAAATTTTGAGAAAACGAAAAAAGGAAAATAGGAAAAAAGAGTCTTTTATTTTCGGACAGTTGTCTGTTGAAAAGAAAATGGAAAAGAGTCTTTATTTTAGTTTGGAAAAATAGGTTGTTTTATTGTTTGTTGAAAATGAAAAAAAAGAAGTCGTTATTTTGTCTTGTTTTCAAAAAATAGAAAAGGAAAATAGTTTGTCTTGCCATGAAAAATGAAAATCAAAAAGAGTCTTGTTTTAAAATGGTTTGGTTAATTCGCCCGAACTACGCCGGTTTGATTCTCACAGGGTGTGGGATACATAGGCAACCCTCATTGGGTCCAACCTTTCCTTTGCAAAAATAGCCAAAAAATGTCAAAATTTTTATTTTCGTCGTAAATAAGTTGGGTGATGCCGTTTTATCAAAAATAGCCAAATGTTCCCAAACGGAACGCCGGAAGGCTGACCTTGCATAAATAGCCACCTTTGGTCATGTTTTCATTTTTTGACCCTCGCAGCCTTAAGTTTTCGTCCTCGAGGCGTTGAAAGGCCGTGTTGCAATACCGGGTCTTTTATCTTAATTTGACAAAAAAAACAAGTAAAGAGTTGTAAATAAGTCAAGTAAGGTCGTCTTGTCATAAATTGCCGAATGTCCCCAAAAGGAACGCTGGAAGGCTGACTTTGCAAAACGGTCATCTTGGTCAATTTTTGATTTTTGACCGGTTGACTTTCGCAGCCTTAAAATCTTTGTTCCCGAAGTGCTGAAAGGCCGCGTTTGAGAATCGAGCTATTCATTTTTAAAATCTGAAAATATATAGGTAATTTTATTTTGAGTCAAAAATATAGATAGTTTTTTTTTCTTGAGTCGAATAACAGTTTTTCTTTTGCTTAATCTCCTTAATAAATGTGCAGGATGAGCACGATGCTAAATGAGCCCTTTTCAATAATGACCAAAATCCCTTTTGAGTTGCGATTATGGTGGAACGATTTAGGCAAAGAAGGGCAAGACGAAGTGAAAAAGTATTTGAAAGATCTCCCGGATTTATTAGACATCCAGCCTCGGGGGGATATTATCAGGGCATTGGTCTCTTGTTGGGATTCGACACATAATGTATTTCATTTCTCGGACTTTGAGCTCGCCCCGACATTGGAAGAAATAGCGGGGTACATCGGAAGTGATCAAGCTCCGTTGAGGTTCAAATACTTAATTGCTCCCAGGGCCGTTACCGTACACCGGTTTTTAGATTCCTTGAAAATACCCCGAACAATTCATCATCCAGATTTTGCAAAGGGTTTCTGCAGTTTCCGCTTCATATATGATAGATATGGCCATGTGGCGGGTTCAATAATCCAGACTTTAAGCTATGCAGTAGAAGTAACCGACAAAAATGGGAGGAACACAGACGGGTGACTTTTATGATAGCCTTTTTGGGCCTCATAGTATTCCCAAGGAAAGACGGAAATATTGATTTGAAAGTAGTTGGGGTCGTCAGTACCTTGCAAACCATGGAAAAAAGCACTTTAGCACCTATGATCATAGCTGACATCTTCCGGGCTCTCACTGCTTGCAAAACTGGGGGCAATTTTTTTGAGAGATGTAACTTGTTGTTACAAATGTGGATGACTGAGCATTTATGCCACCGCTCTCAGCTCTTGAGTTATGGTTCGTTTGAGAAAACTTGTATAGGAGAATTTTACATAAGAATCAAAGGGGCTAGTCAACCTGAAGGAGTCACGGCTTGGATATCATTATTTCGGACCCTCACTGCCAGCTAGATACAGTGGGTGCTCGGATGGTTGCCTGTCGAAGAAGTCATATATATGCCAGCAGCCAGGCCGCATTTTCTGTTGATGGGACTCAAAAGCATCCAGCCCTATGCGCCATATCGGGTTCTGAGGCAACTCGGGAGGTATCAAGTAGTACCGAGAGATGAAGATCTGAGTACCCAAGTGGTCGAAATTAGTCCTGACGGTCGGTTCCCCGAAGAAGAAGTTCGCCAAATCTGGAGTGAGTGTCAACATTTGATGGCGAACACTTGTGTGTCAGATAAGGCTAAAGGGGAAGTTGCCCCGGGGTATCATGATTGGTTCAGAGGTGACGTGGCGTGCGGGAGACCATCTAAAAGACCTCATCTCGAAGATTTCGCCGAGTCGTCCCAAGAGTAGTGCGACTGGTTAGCAAAGGAAGAAGGCTATCGAGTTGAGATTGGTAAGCTGAAGCAGCAAGTTGAGAGTCTGAAATTCGAGAACAGTGTACAGGTTGCCGCGGATCAAGGTGAGAAGAACAGACTGGCTCGAGAAAACGAGGCGCTTAGGTCCCAAATCCGGCAATTGAGGATAACCGTCGATAAGCAACCAAGGAGCCGATCAGATGAGCAATTAATAAAAAGGCTGGAAAATGAAGTCAGGGAATGGCGGGATGAATTAGAAAAATCTGAGAATATCATGGCAGAGCTTAAAGCGCAGTGGGCTACAAGAACAGAGGAGCGTCGCCAGTACTTGAATCAGTTGAAAAGGGACCATGAGAAAATTGTTGACAATTTAAAGAGAAAAGTGGTTGCCCTTGAGAGTAAAGCGGTTAGGTAGGCTAGAGATTTTGGAATTGAAAGTGGACATTGTTACGACTTGTTGGCCCAAATGGAGGTAGAAGTGCAGCAGTTGCAAGATCAACACCTGCAGGACTCTCGAGCTTTAAAGACGTGCAGCGATCAGATAAGACGATTGCTTATAGAAAAGAAGCAAACAAAAGACAGGATTAGAGCCATTGCTCATGCCATTTTCAGGAGATGCCGGGTTTGTGAAGACATGACCTATACTACTTTTGTCTCAGCAATAATGATCTATGTGAATCGAACCATGAATGAATTAGAGCAGCTTGAAAGGGATTTGGATCCTAAGCCCATGGCGAGGACGAACGACAACCCGCGGACACCTAAGTTTGAAGCACTAGAGTATGCATAGTCCGTGTCTGTAGTTTTCTACCTTTTGAGTCTGTCTTTTGTCTGACCGTTGTCTTTTCATGTCAAGTATGTTTGCAGTCTTAGAGTATGTGTTTGCTTTTAATTTGCGTCTGTTAGTTTCATTCCGAAAAGTGTTTAGTTTGTAATAGTTTGTTTTAGTAATGAAAATTGAAAATTTCAAAAAAAAAATCTTATTTCCACCCTTTATTTTTGCATTTATTTTCATGAACTACGCTTGGTCTGATTCATGCGGGGCCATGATACGTAGGCAATCTCCATAGGATTCGACCGTAATCGTAAGAAAAGAAAAAAAGAAAAAACAAAGAAAGAGAGAAAGAAAGAAAAGAGCGAAAAAACAAAAAGAGAAAGAGAAAGCAAGAAATGAGCGGGAACACAAAAGAGAAAGAAATAGAAGAAAGAAAAGAGCACAAGAGAGAGTTAAGGTGAGAAATTTGAAAGAAAGGTAAAAAGAAACAAGGAACGAGATGCTGGGAAGACGCATGCGATCGGGCAAATGCATAATAGAAACGAATAACTGTGTAAGTGCATTCATACCAACGTGCGGTTATCGAATCTGTTAAAACTTAATCGCTAGCAAAGTGGTTGTCTAAATGTGTGAGTTCAGGCAGGAGGTGGTTAGTTGATTGGCAGTTCTGGCAACTCACCCGTACAACACCCGGTCGAAAGATAAAGTAAACATGACAGGACAGGACTCGGAAATCAGCGTCGTGGACCCTTCAAATGAAGTTGAGGTAACAGATGTGGGTGCTATGAAAGAAGAGATGAGGAAGCTAAAAGTGCAAATGGCCGAAATGCATCGGGCATGGTCTCAGGGACATCCGGCACCACTATACCCCGCTAATCCATCTTACATCCCACCTCTGGCTCTGGCTCAGGAGCCCACTACTCCCCATGCATCTTCAGCCTTTCCCTATCACACCCAGGGCTATGGTACCACTTCATACGCACCTCCAGCTCTACCACCCAAACAGAACCCTCCCCCACCTATGGTTCCAGTCTTCGTGGCACCTCCCCCAGCCGCATTACATAGATCGTCTAGTGAGCCGCTATTCCAAGCTCACGACACCCAAATTTACCCTCCCGAACCCACTTTTAAAGCACCTGAACCATATACCTATACACCCTATTTTGAAATCCCGGGAGAAGTTGAGAAACCGGTTAAGAATGCATAACAGGAGGAAGTGATTCGTAAAGTCAAAAGCTTAGAGCAATCCTTCAGGAACATGCATGGTTTAGGCAACCAAGTCAGCGTTTCATACAAAGATTTGTGCCCTTTCCCTGATGTCCAGTTGACTGCAGGTTTCAAAATGCCCAAGTTTGATTTGTACGAGGGACATGGCGACCCGGTAGCCCACCTCCGAGGTTTCTGCAGTAAAATAAGAGGAGCTGGGGGGGAAGGATGAATTGCTGATAGCCTATTTTGGTCAAAGTTTGAGCGGGTCCGCACTGGAATGGTACACGAGACAGGACCCTAGCCGATGGTATACATGGGATGATTTGGCACAAGCATTCATTGGCCATTTTTAGTATAATCTTGAGATAGTCCCCGACAGTCTGTCATTGTTGAAGCTGGAAAAGAAGCCTGGGGAAAGTTTTAGAGAATTTGGTTTCCGCTGGAGGGAACAAGCAGCAAGGGTTGATCCTCCGATGAGGGAGAGTGAGATGGTAGATTACTTCTTGCAAACATTGGAGCCTACCTATTTTGGTCATCTAGTGACATCTGTCGGAAAGTCGTTTAATGAAGTGGTAAAGATGGGAGCCATGATTGAAGAGGGATTGAAGTCTAACAAAATCTTGAGCTACTCGGCATTGAAAGCAACCACCCAGGCCATCCAAAGCGGTATTGGTGGTGTGCTTGGAAAGAAGAAGAAGGAAGAAGTTGCTACGGTTGAAACTAGTACTTGGTCCAGGCCCAATAACCCTCCACCCTACTACAACCAACCCAGACCCCACCATCTAAATTATCTATATACCCCATATGGCCCACCACAACATTACTACCCACCACCAGAACCACACTTTTCTGTTCACCACGCCCAGACGTATACTCAATCCCCGACGCACCCGCAATGGCGTGCACCGGTTCTCCAAAACACATATCCACCTCCACAAAACACCTATCCACCTCCCAGGGCTAGTAGACTAGGAACTGGCTTTCGCCCAAACCAAGCTTTTAGAAATGAGAAGGCCCCGAAAAAAAAACATTTACTCCGTTGGGAGAATCTTACAACTCTCTTTTCCACAGATTGAAACAGTTGGGAATGTTGACCCCAATTGAGCCCAAAGTACGAAATCCCCCTCCCAGAAACCTGGACCATTCTGTTAGTTGTGAGTATTACTCAGGGATGTCGGGGCATGATACTGAGAAGTGTTGGAAATTGAAGAACGCGGTGCAGGAACTTATTGATAATCGCCGTATTGAGGTACAGGCTCTGGAGGCACCAAACATTAACCAAAACCCGTTGCCAGCACATCATGAGACTAACATGATTGAACTGATACATAAGGGAGCAGAGCCTAAAAAGCCCTCGCAGACGGTCATGATGATATGTTCTATTGAAGCCAATGGAAAGGCAGTTGAGGTAAAGCCAGCAATTCAGCCGGAAGATATAAAAGACGAGCTGGTGGTAGTACTGGGGAAAGGGCCATTTGTCGATGCAAAAAAGCCAGAGCTAACCAAGTTAGTGGTAACAGGGGCATCATCTGCGCCTGTGGTTGTTGTGAAAGGGACCTACATAGAACCAGTTGTCATAAAACCGGTAGTCCAATTACCCGTGGTTGATAGCAAAGTCGTGTCGTGGAAATATGACAAGGTAGTGGTGACATACAAAGGAAAGGAAATTGAGGAAGAGAGTTGTGAAGCACAGGTATTAACTCAGTCGGGACGTTGTTTTGCTCCCGAAGAGTTGAGAAAGGCTAGGGGTGCTAAAAACAATCCAGTGCTAGTCAAGAAGGCGGTGACGGAAGAAGAGGAAGAGGAATTTCTGAAAAAGATGAAAGTGCAAGATTATTCCATTGTTGAACAATTGAGAAAAACACCGGCCCAGATCTCGTTGTTGTCATTATTGATCCACTCTGACGAGCATTGTCGAGCTTTGATGAAGATATTGAATGAAACTCATGTTCCCGACAGAATTTCAGTGAACCATCTGGAGACAATTGCCAACAAGATCTTTGAGGTAAACAGGGTAACATTTTCTGATGATGAATTGCCTGTGGAAGGCACAGAACACAATAAAGCTCTCTACTTGATGGTCAAGTGTGAAGATTCAATGGTTACTCGGGTGTTGATCGATAACGGGTCAAGTGCTAATATTTGTACGTTGCCCACATTGAACAAGTTGAAGATTGACGATGATAGAATCCGCAAAAATAGTGTTTGTGTTCGAGGGTTCGACGGAGGGGGAACAAACACAGTGGGGGATATTATACTCGAATTGACTATTGGCCCAGTTGAGTTCACTATGGAATTTCAGGTGTTGGATGCTGCAGTGTCCTACAATCTTTTGTTGGGTCGACCATGGATCCACGCGGCCAAAGCAGTGCCTTCCACACTGCACCAAATGGTCAAGTTCGAGTGGGACAAACAAGAAATTGTGTTATATGGGGAAGATCCCACATGCGCCATGAATGATGCCATTGTGCCCTTTATAGAAACTGAAGATGATAACGGACCATGGGTTTATCAGGTCTTCGACAAGGTCCCGGTGAACAGAGTGCCCGAGGGTAAAAGCATTCCATGTCCCAGGGTGGCAGCTGCGACCGTCACGGTAGTATCAGAAATGCTGAGTAATGGGTTCGTGCCAGGAAAAGGTCTGGGGGCTGAGCTTCAGGGCATTGTTCAACCTGTTTCTCTACCCAAAAACCTGGACACCTTTGGACTGGGGTTCAAACCAACAGCGGCAGAGGTTAGAAGAGCTCGTAAGTTGAAAAAGAAAGCTTGGGTTCTTCCCAAACCGATTCCACGCTTGTCCAGGTCCTTCATCAGGCCGGGTGTCAAGAAGCAGTCATTGGCAAAGGTGTCGGGTCCACTGATTGGTGCAGAGGGGAACTTGGATAAGGTGTTCGTGAGGGTATTTGCTGAAGTGAACATGGTTGAGGCTGGGGAAGGGTCAAGCAAAGCAGATATACAGTACATCGGAACATGTGCTAATGTCAACAATTGGGAAGTTACTCCTCTTCCAATTCGAAAGGAGTCATGGTAGTGGGTTTTATTTTCCTTTTATTCACCTGGATTATTCTAGGGTTTGTAATTCAGTTGCTATGTTCCGTCCGTTTGGATGAGTTAAAACCCTGTTATCTTTACATTCAACGAAATGCAATTTTCTTCTTTCTTCATTCCTAATTTTGTTTCCATTTTTCTTTTATTTTCTGTACAGTTCTTTTTATGTTGATATCAATGACATGACATGCATGAGGAATCTTCGGCCCAGTTTTAAAAGTCAATCTAACTCAGAAAAAATAATACAAGAAATCGAGTGTGATGATGAGGTGGAATGTGACGATGATGAGGCCTATGAGGAAATTAGTAAAGAATTAAGTCACTTTGAAGGAAAACCCAAACCTAACCTAAGTGACACAGAAGCAGTTAATCTAGAGGACCAAGATAATGTTCGCGAACTTAAAATAAGTGTTTATCTGGAGCCACGACTCAAGGAGGAGATAATTAAAGCATTGTTCGAATACAAAGATGTTTTTGCGTGGTCGTATGATGATATGCCAGGTCTAAGTACTGATTTAGTGGTTCACAAACTGCCCACTGATCCAGCACTCCCTCCTGTCAAGCAGAAGTTGAGAAAGTTCAAAACGGACATAAGTGTAAAGATCAAAGAAGAAATTACCAAGCAATTTGATGCAAAGGTCATTCGGGTTACACGGTATCCCACTTGGTTAGCTAATGTCGTGCCTGTGCCGAAGAAAGATGGCAAGACCAGGGTGTGTGTCGATTATCGAGATCTTAACAAGGCGAGTCCAAAAGACAATTTCCCACTGCCCAACATCCATATACTGATTGACAATTGTGCCAAACATGATATTGGTTCTTTTGTGGATTGTTACGCGGGTTATCATCAAATTCTAATGGACAAGGAAGATGCAGAAAAGACGGCATTCATCACGCCGTGGGGAACGTACTGTTATCGGGTCATGCCGTTCGGTTTGAAAAACGTTGGGGCAACTTATATGAGGGTCATGACAACAATATTCCATGATATGATACATAATGAAATCGAGGTTTACGTGGATGATGTGATCGTGAAGTCTAGACAGCAGTCCGACCATGTCAAAGATTTGAGAAAGTTCTTTCAAAGGCTTCGCAGGTACAATCTTAAGCTCAATCCTGCAAAGTGTGCTTTCGGGGTGCCATCTGGGAAGTTGTTGGGGTTTATAGTCAGCCGGCAGGGTATTAAATTAGACCCGTCGAAGATCAAAGCTATTCAGGAATTGCCACCTCCAAGAAACAAAACTGAGGTGATGAGTTTGTTAGGAAGACTGAATTATATTAGTAGGTTCATTGCTCAGCTCACGACAACTTGTGAGCCGATTTTCAAGCTGTAAAAGAAAGATGTTGCAGTCAAATGGACTGATGAATGTCAAGAGGCTTTTGATAAGATAAAGGGGTATTTGTCGAACCCACCCGTGTTGGTCCCGCAAGAACCAGGAAGACCTTTGATTTTATATCTGACGGTTTTAGATAATTCCTTCGGCTGTGTACTGGGGCAGCATGATGTTACGGGTAGAAAGGAGCAGGCTATCTACTATCTCAGCAAGAAGTTCACATCTTACGAGGTTAAGTATACTCATCTGGAGAGGACATGTTGCGCCCTAACTTGGGTGGCACAGAAGTTGAAACATTATTTGTCATCCTACAACAATTACCTCATATCTCGGTTGGACCCATTGAAGTATATTTTTCAGAAGCCTATGCCCACAGGGAGGCTTGCAAGGTGGCAGATCCTGCTTACAGAGTTTGACATTATCTATGTGACATGGACTACAATGAAAGCATAGGCACTAGCTGATCATTTGGCTGAGAACCCCGCCGATGAAGATTACGAACCTTTGAAAACTTATTTCCCTGATGAAGAGGTGATGCACATTGATGAATTGGAACAAGCTGAGAAGCCGGGATGGAAACTTTTCTCTGATGGGGCTGCAAATATGAAAGGCGTGGGAATAGGAGCTGTACTTATTTCTGAAACAGGTCAGCATTACCCTGTTACAGCTCGGCTTCGTTTTTACTGTACGAACAACATGGCAGAATATGAGGCGTGTATATTGGGATTGAGATTATCTGTAGATATGGGTGTATGGGAAGTCTTGGTCATGGGTGACACGGGATTTAAAGCTTATACTGTACCGGCAATGTCTGCATGAGCTTTGTCAGCGGTTTCAGTCTATAGAGTTCAGGCACATTCCAAGGATTCATAATGAGGTTGCCGACGCTTTGGCTACTTTGGCGTCGATGTTGCATCATCTAGATAAGGCTTATGTTGACCCGTTGCAGATTAAGGTCCGTGATCAGCATGCTTACTGTAATATGATAGAAGAGGAATTCGACGGCGAGTCGTGGTTCCATGATATCATAGAGTACATCAGGATGGGAGTATATCTAATACAGGCCACCGGTGATCAGAAAAGAACGATTCGGCAATTGGCAAGCGGGTTTTTCTTTAGTGTAGGAGTATTATACAAAAGAACTCCAGACCTTGGGTTGTTGAGATGCATGGACGCAAGACAGGCCACATCTATCATGACTGAGGTACATTCCGGAGTTTGTAGACCGCATATGAGTGGGTACATTCTGGCAAAAAAGATTTTCTGAGCAGGTTATTATTGGCTCACTATGGAGTGAGATTGTATCAGTTTTGTGCGTAAATGTCATCAATGCCAAGTGCATGGAGATTTGATTCATTCTCCACCATCAGAACTACATACGATGTCCGTACCATGGCCTTTTGTTGCATGGGGCATGGATGTTATTGGGCCAATTGATCCAGCAGCATCAAATGGGCACAGGTTTATTCTGGTAGCTATAGACTATTTTACCAAATGGGTGGAAGCTAAGACGTTTAAGTCTGTGACTAAGAAAGCTGTGGTCGACTTTGTGCACTCAAATATCATCTGTCGGTTTGGGATTCCGAAGGTGATCATCACGGATAATGGGGCTAATCTTAATAGTCATTTGATAAAGGAGACATGTGAGCAGTTTAAGATTACCCATAGGCATTCTACTCCATACCGTCCCAAGGCAAATGGTGCGGTTGAAGCAGCCAATAAGAATATCAAGAAAATACTCCGGAAGATAGTTAAAGGGTCTAGACAGTGGCATGAGAAGTTACCTTTTGCATTGTTAGGGTACAGCACCACCATTCGTACCTCGGTGGGGGTGACTCCTTATTCATTGGTGTATGGCACCGAGGCAGTAATACCTCCAGAGGTCGAAATCCCGTCTCTGCGAATCATCACGGAGGCTAAGATCGATGATGATGAATGGGTGAAAAGCCGCCTCGAGCAGTTGAGTTTGATTGACAAGAAGAGATTGGCATCAGTGTGTCATGGTCAACTGTACCAGCAAAGAATGGCAAGAGCGTACAACAAGAAAGTGCGTCCGAGGAAGTTTGAAGTCGGACAGTTAGTGCTAAGACGTATTCTGCCTCATTGGGCTGAAGCAAAAGGAAAATTCGCCCCAAATTGGCAGGGGCCATTTGTTGTAGCCAGAGTGTTGTCTAGTAGTGCACTATATCTGACAGACATAGAAGGAAAATGTGTAGAAATGGCCATCAATTCCGATGCGATCAAGAGATACTATGTATGATTCTTTATTCTGAATGTACTTGTTTGTATTTGGCCCTTATAAAGATTGAAATGACAAAGGCGTTTTGTTCTGCTATCCAAACACTTTATCCATTGTTATCCCCTTTGAGCCTTACTTATTTTTCATACCCCTCTTTCGGAATCAATGGCACTATCAAGGAACACAGGTGCCGAACATAAAAGAAAGAAAAGAAAAGTAAAGAGAAAAGGAAAGAAAAGGAAAAAAAATAAGAAGAAGAAAAAAAAATAGAAAAAGAGGAGAAAATAAAGGAAAAGAAGATGAAAAGAAAGAAAAGGAAAGAAAAAACACAACAACAAAGGTAATTATGATGCCGTGAACTACGTTTGACTTGATCCCGAAAGGGTACGTAGGCAGCCTCTCTGAGGTTCAGTCATACCCAAAATAAAAATCCAAAAGTCCCCAAGCAAGAAACTGGGGCAGAAGTTGTGATTGTTGTGAGAAGTTGGATTCCTAAAGTTGTAATTTGAACCCATTTGAATTGTTTTGAGCCTTTTATACCTTTCTTTCTAACCTAATCCAAAAGCTTACATTACTGTCCAAAGAAAGACCTTCTAATCAGTTTTTGAGAAATGCCAAGTTGAGCAGGTAGAAGTAACTCATGATAGGGGCAACATTCGGGTTCAAGCAAGAAAAACAAAGTAAAAAATGAGAGAGTCTTATTGGTGAAAACCTTCACAGGCACCATAAGGCGATGGGAGTTGAGAGAAAAATAAATGAGAGAGTCTTATTGGTGAAAACCCTTGCGGGAGTTGAAAATGGTTATTTGGCAAAAGGCCTATGGGTGGAAAACTAATTCGAGGCACCGCAGGATGAACAAAGTTAAGATTTAGGTAAAGTAATCAAGTGATGGAAATTCTGGGGCAACAAAGTATGGCAATTGAAAGTTGGTTAGCTGGATAGATTGGGCCGATTAATCCAAAATGCATGTCATGACCATTGGTACCAGCTGTTCCGCTCAGATAAGTTTCTTTTCCTTCTCTTTTTAAACAGTCATCTGGATTTGGATTCTTCTTATCCTCAACCAAAAAAAATCATTGCATTTCATTTTCTTTTGAGGGTTTTATCTAGCTAAGATGTTTCAGTGCCAGTTTTGTTCAATGCAAGCAAAAAGGACTTCAAAGCTCACTACCATCTTCCGAAAATGGTAAAGCATAATGTTGTTAGAGCATGTCAACAGCAACATGATGTAAAAATGGAATATGGGAGGTCGGAGGAAGTTTCATCGGCGGAGTAATTGGGAAATGTTGTGGGAAATGTAAAGGTTCTGACAAAGGGGTCGGAGGTATGAAACAACAGCACGGGTACAAAACATTCGGGTTGTCAGAGGTTGGGGAATTCGAAAGTCAGTTAGAAAGTCAAACGGTTCAGGGTCAGTTCAAGGAAGTCAGTCAACACAAAGCAAGGCAGTGGAAGGATTTTTCAGCAAGAATGCCATCAACTAACCACCGTTTTAAACTAACGAAATTTTCTTTGATTGAAACAGGGGCAGAAAAGTTAGTTGTTGAGGAGGAATTCTCCAGGAGGGAAAAACAAGCAGTAATCAGGTTTGACCGCAAAGTGCGGTTTGATTAAATACAAGATAATCATGAATAGCCTAGGGGAATATAATTTGGTTGCAAAGTTTGCATGTTTAGGATAAAATTCAAGTTGTCAGGACCTTCCTGGATAATAGGACGTAATTCAAATACCCGGGTAAGATAACATGGTATAGTGAGAAGTAACACCTTAGGTTCATAATTGTTTGGAGTTGTCAGGATCTTCCTGGATAAAAGGATGTAGTTTAAAACCTTGTAGATAACATGATGTAGTGAGAGTAATACCTTAGGTTTGTAATTATGAGGAGTTGTCAGGACCTCCCTGGAAAATAGGATTTAGCTTTCAATTCTTAGTAATATATGATAATATGATTCAGTTTAACACTCACCCATACACCCAGCTTCCAAACTGGGGCAGAAAATTTTCGTTAGTTGATTATTTTATTGAAGTCAGGAGTCCGCCTAGAGAACAGAGACATACTTTTCAAGTTTGATGTCAGGAGGCCGCCTGAAGAACGTAGACATATAGTTTAAATTTTTAAAAGTCAGGAGTCCGCCTGGAGAATAGAGACCTTCAATTTCAAAATTCAGAAGTCAGGAGTCCGCCTGGAGAATAGAGACATACCGTTCAAATTTTAAGCAATCAGGAGCCCGCTTGAAGAACAGAGATGATACAATTCGAATTTTAGTTATCAATCAATTTCTTGTCTAATTTGAAATCAGGAGTCCGCCTGGAGAATAAAGACATTGAATTTCCAAATTCAGAAGTCAGGAGTCCGCCTGGAGAATAGAGACATTCAACTTCAAAATTCAGAAGTCAGGAGTCCGCTCGGAGAATAGAGACATACAGTTCACGTTTCAGCAATCAGGAGCCCTCCTGGATAACAGAGGAGTACATTCAAGTTCAAGTTCAGCAGTCAGGAACCTGCCTGGATAACAGAGGAATACATTCAAGTCCAAGATTATTCAAGTTCAGAAATTTGGAAGGGAAGGAACAACATCTCAGTTAGCAATTTGAAATGACGACAAGGGATTTCACCAAGAGAACACAAGACAACAAAGAAACAAGAAATACAAAAGCAAGTTTGAAGATTTAGATAGGACTTTGTAATTCGTAGCTTAGGCTAGCTTCTTTTTATTTTGACATGGTGTAATAAGGAAGGTCAGAAAGCAGCAACAACAACAGTCGCAGTGAAATCACAGCTCCTGGTAGTCCCAGCTACCAGACACTCCCGAACTACACTGACCTGATTCCTGTTTAGCCTAGGATATGTAGGCAACCTCTGAAGTAGGGTGCGGTCAATTTTCAAAAATGCTTCACAACGGAATATTTGAACGGGCAAAAATTGCTCGTATTTGCTCTCTTATCTTTGCACGAAAACTCCTCACGTTTCCGAGCAAAGAGGGGAAGCTGTGAGCACGTGACTTTTGCCCTATATATGAATTATTCCCAAAATTCAAACAAAATGATTTTTTCTTTCATTATTTGGCAATTTTGTGCGTTTTTGTGTTATTTTCGGTTAATTGTTGAATTTTATCTGTGCATTATAATTCATATGAAAAACACAAAAAATATTCATTTGCATTTAGGATTTAATTTCATAGTTTAGTATTAATTAGGAGATTAATTTGTTTTAGAACGAAATATAAAGAAAATAACAAAATGGTCCGTTTTGCATTTTTAGTAATTAGTTTGCATTTTTGATTAAGGAATTAATTAAGAAATATATTTTTTAATGTAATTTGATTGTGAGTTTTATTTCAGCATTTTTGATAAAAATCAGAAAAATATATAAAATGAAAAAAGGAAATAAATACAAAACAAGGAAAAGAGAAAAGAAAATAAGTCAAATAAAAGAAATGAAAACAATGAAAGAGGCCAGCCCAAATCCTTTAATTTCCAATACGGCCCAAATCACCCCTCCTTGCCCACGACCCGACCCGTCCACATATACACACGCAAATACAATCATACGGAGACCCCAGATCCCTAGTCCCAAACCGCAACTGTTCTTCTTCTTTGAAGAACACGCGAGTCAAGCCTCAAATCCGTCCCAAAAAATCGCCAAAATTTACGCGAGTGAGCAGCAAGCCCTAACCTACAAGTCCCTCTATCTATCCTCTTGCTGTTGCTAATGGATTTTCTGATGCCAAGATTCGCTTTTTGTTCACTCGCTCGATTTTGAGAGAAGGCACGCGATTGGAAGGTCCTAGAGACGATTCGTTGGATGAATGTGAGGCATTGGATTGATTTCGTTCAATCCGAGCCCCACATTCATCAGGGGTTCGTTTTCATAAAAGGACTTAATCCGATTTTTGAGGGGAGAAGATTTTGGGGGGGAGGAGAAAAAGTTCGGAGGTTCGATTTCTAATTTCTATTTTGGTTTTCTGATTCTCGGCGTTTATTTGATTGATACCGAACCCTCGTTGTTTTGGGTTTTCTATTAGTTTCAATCCCAGAAAATACAGAAACGATCCCAGATTTTTATTTCTCTTCGTTAGAGTAAAAACAAATGAAAAAAAAATAATAAAGAGTTTCGATTTCTTTGCATATCATCTCTGGTTTAATCGTGCGTGTGATGGAGTTGGTTTACAAATGGAGCTTGTTTGAGAATTGCTGAGTTCGTCGCTGTATAAACTTCTGATTTCTGCTCGCCTTTGCTAATGATTTGGTTGTGTTTCGAACCTTCTGTTATTTACTACTGAAAGTTTGGAGTCGAAACCGTGTAATCTCCTTCGATTCTGTTATCAAAAGAAGTTCGAAATTTCATGTTCAATCTTCATCTCTCTGTTCTTGCGATTCTATTTCGTTTTAGTGCTTTGAACTATGTGTTTCTGTCTCGAGTGCTCTGTTTGTGCTGGGATCGAATCTCGTGTTGAATGAATTCATTCTCAGTAGTATGATGTATTTGAGTATTTTCAGTTAGTAGAAGTCGATTTGAATAGTCGTCTTTCATTCCCTACATGTCTTGACGGTTATTCAAGCTTGAAGAATATTCTGAATCAAGTGTCGTCGACTTCAAATGAACAATGTGTTCATGTTTATTCTGGTTCTGTTTAGTTTAGTTTACATATGAATTGAACTCTGAAATTGTCTGCCCTGCAATACTGGTACGAATCTGATCGTTTGACAAATGCGTTTGATCAAAGTCAGATTTGATTCTTGGTCGTTTGAGTTAGTGAAACACGTCATTTGGTGTTAGAATCAGTTTGATTAACTATTTGATAAAGAAATTTATTATTGTTCAAATGATCCATAGTTCAGTAATGTGTTCTTTTGAGCTTGTTGTAAGTGTTTGGATTCAGTTTGCTCGTATAAGCTCGAGACGAGTTCCATAAGCCCTGTTTGATATGTCTATTTCCCTTCATCCTGTCATTCTGCCAGAATAGGACTATATTCTCTGGATTCTTCTTTTTGGTTTTAGGTTTTGTTGATATATGCTACTGATTTAGCTAAAGACCAGCTTGAACTCATGGTAGTTTCGCGTTAAGTGATCTTTTTTAATGGTCCAAGTCTGTTTGTTTCAATTGTTTGGACTTAAAATTTAAGTTTGAGGTTCAGTTGTGTGAGTTGTTCTTCGGTGGTTTTGTTTTGCTAAGCTACAGCTTTCCTCTCGCCTTTCTTTGGCTATTCAAGTTTGTCTCGAATGATGTTTAGAGGTATTTATCTCAATCTCGAAATGTAAATGTTGTTCAGGAATCCATGTGCTATGAATTTGCTGAAATTTGTTCGTGTATACATGGTGGAGTTTGTTCTCTGATGTTTTCTGTTGTTCATGGTATGGTTTTGTTGATTTTAGTTTTAGTTTCAACGCAAGGTCTACGTTAATATCGATTCATGTTTATTCCCTGATGGATCCGTTTGGTATTGTTGTTTGCATATTGATTAATTTGATTCATTGGCCCACTGCATCTTAAGGTACCAGAATTGCTTTTTCTTTTTTTTCTTTTCGGATATTTATTATGTCTTCTCCGTTAGGATTAAAATGGTATGCTTGATTTTAGAGCAGCTGGTTTGTTTTTGGATCTCATTATCTGTAGCTAGAATGTTTTTACCTGTGGCTCAACTTTTACGAATTCAAAATATATAAATGGGAATCATGATTTGTTACCCTACTGTTTGTTCCTAAAATTTTCTCCACTAGGATGAATATGACAAGTCAATGTCTATTCCTGTCCAACAATTGTTTCCGTTCGTCTTATTAGTATTAATTAATACCTCGTTTCGTGCTTTCCAATGGTTAGAGGTAATAGGCTAGAGACAATCTGTTCGTAAAATGCTTGGGCAATTCCGTATGATTGGAAATAATTTTTTTTAATATGGTTTCCCACCATTTCAGCTTCTATAAATCACGCTTTACAATAAATTTCAAAGCAAAAGAGAAGAACAATTCATGAACATTTATAGGCTGCTTTAATTGAGTACAACCCTTTGGGACAATTTGAGGTGTGCCATGTCGAACAAAAGGACAATTGCATGGCCCTCACTTAATTAATTTTAATCCTTTAGAAATCGAGGTGTGTCATTTAGTTGAAATTCCATGGCCCTCGCAAAGTGCAAACGCGTAGTTGCTTTAAACGCGCTCTTAATAAAATTACCTTCCTAAACTCGGGTGCGCATTGATGCGACCCAAATCCAAATCTCGATGAAGTCGAAATGTGTTGACAATCACGGGCGCATTGATTGCGACGGGGTTCGAAACGCGTTTTCACGACATCGTAATTCTTTAAAATAAATAATGATAAAAAGCGGTTTACGAATAAAAGGCACATAAGCTAGCAGGTATTAAAATCAGATAAAATCAAATACTACAGTTAAGCGACCGTGCTAGAACACGGAGCCCGGGAATGCCTAACACCTTCTCCCGGATTAACAGGATTCCTTACTCGGATTTCTGATTCGCGGACTGTTAACAGAGTCATAAATTTCCTCGGTTCGGGATTCAACCGGTGACTTGGGACACCATTAATATCCCAAGTGGCGACTCTGAATAATTAATAATTAAATCCCGTTCCGATTGTCCTTTAATTGGAAAAACTCCTTTACGCCCTCGCGGGTGTAGGTAAAAAAAGGAGGTGTGACAGGAACAAAGCATGCAGAATGGTGATTCTAAAAGAACGAATGTCACCAAACGTAAGCTCCTTAAAATCTCCATTTTTCTTTTACTTTCGACATACATCACTATTGTTCACACCTCCTATTTTTACGTAGCTTAACCCATGTAGAACCTTTTTGCCTAGGGGAATCCATCTCAGATTTTTGGGTAGAAGTACTCTTCACCTAGGCTTAGTTTTTGTAGCTTAACTCAGGTAGAACCTTTTCGCCTAGAGGATCCAGCTCCTATTTTCGGGTAGAAGTACTCTTTGCTCAGGTTTAGTTTTTGTAGCTTAACCCAGGTGGAACCTCTTCGCCTAGGGGGATCCACCTCATATTTCCGGGTAGAATTACTTTTTGCCCAGGTTTAGTTTTCGTAGCTTAACCCAGGTAGAACCTTTTCGCCTAGGGGGATCCAGCTCCTATTTTTGGGTAGAAGTACTCTTCACCCAGGCTTAGTTTTCGTAGCTTAACCCAAGTAGAACCTTTTCGCCTAGTGGGATCCAGCTCCTATTTCCGGGTAGAAGTACTCTTCGCTCAGGCTTAGTTTTCATAGCTTAACCCTGGTCGAACCTTTTCGCCTAGGGGGATCCAGCTCATAATTCTGGATAGAAGTACTCTTCGCTCAGGTTGTTTTTATGTAGCTTAACCCATGTAGAACCTTTTTCGCCTAGGGGGATCCAACTCATACTTTCCGGGTAGAAGTATTATTTTCCCAGGCTTAGTTTTCATAGCTTAACCCAGGTAGAACCTTTTCGCCTAGGGGGATCCAGCTCTTATTTTCGGGTAGAAGTACTTTTTACCCAGGCTTAGTTTCATATCTTAACCCAGGTATAACCTTTTTCGCCTAGGGGGATCCAGCTCATATTTCCAGGTAGAAGTACTTTTCGCCCAGGTTTAGTTTTCATAGCTTAACCCAGGTAGAACATTTTCGCCTAGGGGGATCCAGCTCTTATTTTCAAGTAGAAGTATTCTTCGCCCAGGCTTAGTTTCATAGCTTAACCTAGGTAGAACCTTTTCGCCTAAGGGGATCCAGATCATATTTCCGGGTAGAAGTCTTCTTCGCACAGGCTTAATTTTAATAGCTTAACTCAGGTAGAACTTTTCGCCTAGGGGATCCATATCATTTTTCGGGTAGAAGTCTTCTTCGCCCAGGCTTAGTTTTCATAGCTTAACTCATGTAGAACTATTTCGCCTAGGGGGATCCAGCACATAGTTTCGGGTATAAGTACTCTTCACTCAGGTTGTTTTTACGCAGCTTAACCCAGGTAGAACCATTTCGCCTAGGGGGATCAAGCTCATAGTTCCGAGTAGAAGTACTCTTCTCTGAGATTGTTTTTTATGCTGCTTAACCTAGGTAGAACCATTTCGCCTAGGGGAATGAAGCTCATAGTTACGAGTAGAAGTACTCTTCTCTGAGATTGTTTTTATGCAACTTAACTCAGGTAGAATCTTTTCGCCTAGGGGAATCCAGATCATATTTTCGCGTAAAAGAATTCTTCGCCTAGGCTTAGTTTTGATAGCTTAATCCAGGTAGAATCGTTTCGCCTAGGGGTATTCAGCTCCTATTTTTGGGTAGAAGTACTTTTCGCTCAAGCTTTCTTTTCGTAGTTTATCGCATGTAGAACTTTTTCACCTAGAGGGATTCAATATTTTTTTCGTAATACAGGGTGCCAACCCCTGGTTACATTCCTTTTCCGTCATATAGTGTACCAACACCTAGTTACATTTCCTTACCAGTATATGGTACACCAATCCCTAGCTGTATTTTCCAACATATGATCTCCACTCCCTAATTGAGTTTATTTTAGACACAGGGTATCCACTCCCTAATCTCTTTCTCCAGCATAGGGTCTCCATTCCCTAGTTGATTTTATTTTAGACATAGGGCCACCACTCCCTAATCTCTTTACTAGTATAGGGTACACCAATCCCTAACTGTTTTCTTTTTCCAACATAGGGTTCCCCACTCCTTAGTTGAGTCGAGCTTAAATGCAAGGTACACCACTCCCTGGTATCTTTGTTAATATGGGTACACCATTCTCTAGCCATGTTTTCCAACATAAGGTACACTAATCCTTAGTTGAGATAATATTTAGACAATCAGGATACACCATTCCCGAAGCTGATAGGCTTGTTTAGTTTTTAACAATATTTAATTTTTTGTCACTTCTTCTATGTAAATATTTTAGGGGTTTTTAACCTACAATTTTTAGATTTGTTACACTTTTTATTATAGGGTAAATATACAAAATTTTAAAAGGAGAATTATTACTATTAATATTATTTTATTTTTATTTTAAAATAAAAAAAAACGAAAAATATTAATTTCTTTTTAAATTTTCGGGAGAGATTTAAAAAATAAGAAAAAGGGAAGTATGGAATTAAAAATAAAAATAAATAAAAGTAAAAGTAGGTGGAATTCTCTTTTAAAAAGTAAAAGAAAGTGAAAGATTAAAAAAATAAAAGTAAAGTTTTGTGAAAATTTTAAAAGATAAAAAGTAAAAGAAAGTTGGAATTAAAAAATAAATATTAAGGCAGCTGAAAATTAAAAAAAATTAAAGTAAAAGAAAGTAGAATTTTTAAAAGAAAAGCAAAAGAAAGTGGATTGTTTTTTTAAGAAAAAGTAAAATAAGTGGAATTCTCTTTTAAAAGGTATAAAATGTGGGATTTTAAATAAGATAAAAGTAATTAAAGTTGGAATTTAAAAAATAAAAGTAAAGAAAGGTGGGAATTCTTTTTATAAAAAAAGAAAAATAATTTGTAAGGGGGATTTTTTTTAATTAAAAAATAATAAAATATTTTTAAAAAAAAATCTGAAAAATTTCGAAATTTTTTGCTATAAATAGAAGAGAAAATTTGAGAAAAAAGAAGAAGAAAGGAGAGAAAAGAGAGGAGAGAATTGAGAGAAACAAATTGTTTCTTCTCCTACGCTACGACAATTTCTACTCGTGTCATTCTTTCTTCCTCTTTCTTTCGAAAATTTCCAGCAATTCAACAACCCAAAACCCAACAAAAATACTTCAAAACATCCTTTTTTACACGCCAAAGAGTGGTGTTAACAGTCGAGGTCGAGGATTCCGTTGGAGCTCTGTTCACCGGCTTTGATGATCATCTTCGCTTATGCTTGTTCGGTATTCATCTGAGTTATTGTACATATTCTTGGAGAGTCGTTTAATTGGAAATCTTACATTAAAAGGTTTATTTTTCCCTCTGTTTTTTATCTTATTTTATGTGATTTTATTTATTTATCTTTAAGCTTTATAAATAATAATATAAATCAATCCTTAAATGTTATATGCTTAATCATATTTCTGAAAATATAGTATTTAAACTTGCTAAAAGTTTGAAAGATTTGGACACTAATAAGTTTAGGCTTCAATTGTTGGGATGTAGGGTATTGGTATATGATAGTTTATTTATTCAAATATCTAAAATCATACACTTTTTCCACAAACAATTCCATAACTCTTGGCCTTACAATAATCTTAAATTAGTTTAGGAAAATAATTCAAGTGCGCTAGTTTATTTAGGTGCGCTTTAAATAATTAAATATCATGGCTATGTGTATGGTCTCCGTGGCATAATTGTGATACGTAACAAAATAAGTATTAATACGCGTAAATTATTTCAAGATAACTTTTTTCATAATTTTAATCAAGCAATAAAAGCAGACATAGGTACAAGATGAGATCCAATAAACACAAGTTATCCAAAATAATATAAGCCAAATGTAGTCAATAAAGTGAACGGAGCCTCGACGGGACTCGGGGAATGCCTTACACCTTCTCCCCAGTCAACAGAATTCCTTACCCGACTTTGTTTTCGCATATCAATAATAATAGCGTCAAACCTTCCTTTGAATAGGGATTCAAATAAAAGGTGACTTGGAGCACCGGCAAAAATCAATTCCAAGTGACGACTCTGTAAATAAAATAATCCCTATTTCAAATTTGTCACTTTAATTGAAAAAGCTCTTTAACTCACAATCCATAACACACATTATCTTTTGGGGGTAAAAAAGGGTGTGACAATAATCATATAAGAAGCAATTGCATACAACTTTTTTTGTTTTAATTTTTTTAAATATATTTTATTAATATAAGTTGTTCGTTTTGAATTCTTGCAACTTAGGATAATGGAACAAAGAACAATCCCAGATTTGGGGTTTGTGTACACATCCTTTCAAGAACGAGCCACGTTTTTGTCGCATGGCAAGATGGCTAGGTTAGCCAAAGAAGGCGGGGACCCCGTGCTAGCGCGTATATGTGGAACCATTGCAGCGACGAGAAGCGGCACGAAAATGCTTACACTAAAATTATTGAGAAGTTGCTTGAAGTGGATCCGAACGTGACTATGCTAGCTATTGCAAACATGATGAAGAAGAAAATCACGATGCCAATGCACCTCATGTACGATGGCCGAGATCCGAATATATTTGAGCACTTCTCTGCCATGTCCCAAAGGCTGGGGATTTATACAAGTCGCGATTATGCTGAAATCATAGAGTTTTTTATAGCGCGATGGAAATTAGAAAAGCTTGAAGGCTTAGAGGGAGAAGCAAGGCGTGCACGGGATTTTGTGTGCGGACTTCCACCTAAGATTAGGAGGTTGCAAAACCGAGCAGATGAGCGAGCCAAGAAATTAGAGTCGCGTCGAGTGAAGTTTAGCTGGATTTTCAACAAAGAAGTGAGTGTTTAGAAAAGCGTAAAGCCACAAATGAAATCTTTTTCCTTCACTAAGAAAGGGGAAAGGATGAAATTGGTGGTGGCAAATTAAAAGGGGCGAATTTATCGAGGCACCCGGAAAGGTTTTGTTGGAGTTATAATAAAGTATTTGGTCAACCAATAAAATTGTATATTTGCAATTATAAGTATACCCCAGGATCAGATTACAAAATATAGGATATCTTGGCATTTTAACAAAATATGCTTGGTCCTTTCAGCTCTAGAAATCCAAGACCAAACTTATAGCACAAGCAGACAATGTAATAACATTAGTACAATGACTAATTAAGTTGCCTTAAACACTCAGTAATTTTAACGACAAGAAGCAACCATGAGTTGCTTGTTTAATTACCGTTCTAACTAATAGAAATACGCAGTTTTAAATTTCTTAAATTAAACATTTGAACGAGCGTTCCATAATCATTGCACACGGCATAATCAAGCCATTCAAAGACAGAGACAATATAAACGAGATCAAAAGATTCCTTTTCTTCTCTTTTTTCTCAGGTCAAATATTGCTTATTTTGTAACACTATAAATTATGACAAGAAATTAAAGTCAGTTCCCAACTGCAATGATATGTCGTAATAATAATATTTTATTCCCTTTCGGTTGCCACTAACAGATATTGCACTAAAGAAAAGAGTAATTTTCGTAGCCAAAAAGATCTTTTACATAATTTTGGTATCACTATCTAAATCGACACTAATAATGGGTAATGGAGACTAAATAAATAATGTCGGTTTCTAAGTCAATCTTCCAAATAGCTTTTACATAATCAAAACCCAAGAAAAGGTACTTGATGTATGAGTACTCTAATTAATTATTACTTGTCAAAGTGCTGGTTAGGTCAAAGTAATACACAATCTGGACCAAATTACTATCCGCATGGGGGGCAAAGATTATCTGTAAATTTTTCTTCATAGCCCTAAAAGTATATAATAAAGGAGGGTTACTGGTAATGAAACCAGCATCCCAAATATAACCCTGCAAAAGAAGAGAATAAACTCATTTCAAAAAGATCTTGTTGGAAATGCAAAAAGAAGGAAAAAAAAGAAGTAAATATATCCCTTTATTTCCAAAGAAATTACTTATCACTTTTTGATTCCCCAATTCCCCAAATATAGTTTCCAAAGGATGAATTCAAATTTACAGGGAAAATAATTTCAAATCTACCACAAAAAACGAGACACGACAATTAACTAGGTTAGGAGAAAATGAACGAAGAATGATATGTCAAAAGTGTTTCATTAAGTAGTATGAAATTTAAGATCAATTTATTGTTAATATTTTTTTTTGTTTCTTTTAATTACTTTTGTAAATTATAAATTGAGATCAACTTACCCAGTACTTAGTATGTCGGGATGCAATCCATATTCTCTTGCGAAGACAAATGGAACAATTCCTTGGGGAAGAGCTGCCTGAATTTGGCAGAAGATTGACTTTATATTAGCATTTTATATGCAATAATGGTTACCTTAATTTATTTATACCTATGGTATTAACAAAGTAGTTAAACTACTCTCAGCCTGCTTATGCAAATAAGGGAGAGATAATATAACATATACATATTTTTAAGGAACAAAGGCGACATAATAAATTATATATTTTTTCAGGGAAAAATGTTGCAATTGAAGGAGCTGCACTACAAATATAAAGAGTGAAAATTCCCTACAATTTGCTTTGGGTTCTTGTTCTGATCTGAAATATTATACTCCTCCGGTCCATAATAAGTGACCAATTTGCTTCTAGCACACCCATTAAGGAAATGCTAAATTCTAGATAAACATAGTTAGTGTGACTAAACTACCCTTAATTAAATGTTGCAGCATAATTTAATGTGAGGAGCAAAAGACTTTTTAGGAATACGTACATAAGGGTAATTTTAGAAAAAAAATTAAATATTTTTTTAATTATATAAATAAACACTTATTTTGGACCAAAATAAAAAAACAAATCGGTTACTTATTGTGGACCAGAGAGTAACAAAGTTAACAATTAACAAGTGAAAGTCATCAACGTTCCTCCCTATGATTGTGATCATAGAAACAACCACCTAGCGCGTGCCACTACATATAAAGTGTATATGTCCAAACTCTTATGTCATAATTGTTTAAATTTTGATAACGCAATTATCATGGTTCAACTAACTTAGAGAAGGGAATTACACTTACCCGCACTAAGCTTTTATCCAAAATTAAGTAATTTTAGTTTTAGCAGTTAAAAATTTGAGTGAATATACATATATATCATTTAATCATGGTTAAGTGATAAACATATATTATATAAAAGATAAATAATTTGCATTCATTAGTTTGATGTACGTAGTACTAGATATAAATAAGATTTTATCCTACCCATATCATCATGTATTAAAGGGAAGTCGGTATGTCCTAGGTCCTGGACCATGTTATTAAGAAGAAAAATTGATCCAAAAAAAAAAAAAGAAATTTCATGTTGGGATACTCTTCGGAGATCTCCCTTTATAATACAGTTAGTTACCTGTACAATTGCAGTGTGAAGTTGAACTCCTCTAAGCCCAACAACAACAGAAGCAGCTGACATTACTAGAGGTCCACCTATAAATTTGATGGCCATTCCTATGGCTGCCATCTTCGTGCCACACGCAATTATTCGAGGTTGAAGTGCCATGAACAACCCTACAATGTACCATTGCCATATTAAAAATAATATTTATTCATCACAACATTTTATCCAATAGTTATTCAAATATGTAATTAAGTTCCAAGTTTTAATCACAAAAAGAGTGGGGATATATATTCATGTAAATTTTTGTAATCTCACGTACCTAAACTGAACATGGCCATCCCAAGACCTGCATCTGAAATTATTTTAATGGAATATTTCACCAAACTGGGCATCCCCACATTCCATCTGCTCAAAAAGTTAGGAAACTTTGGTATGATTCACTAGAAAATAAAATTGTTTAACTCAAAAGATGTTAAGACCTTTTTGAACAAATCAATCAAAGATGAAGGGGTAAATCGTAGCTAAAGATAATAATCTCTAGAATAATAATAGGTAAAAGGAAGAGAGTTGCAAAGTTTTTTTTCATTCAAGTTAGCTAAGTTTCCTAGAGTCTCTCTCTTACAAGGTCTTTTTTCCCCCTTATATACTAGTGAAAAACCCTTTGGAACTGTAAGCAAACAAATACAGGGAATATTCGGCGGAATATTCTTAATGGCCCCTAATGGGATTACACTACTACATGGGGCGTGCAGTTTCTTCTTTCGCCCTAAGGTCGTCTTCCTTGGGACGCTGGTTCGAAGGTACTTGGTTGTTTGTCGGGCTCGTCATAGGTCGAGGTCGGTCAAATTTGGACCCATACAGTTAGTCCCTCCGCTTGTCAGGGTAGCGACCGCATGTGTCCTCGATGAGCGGACTTCATGCCTTCTTCTGGAGAAATTTGACCTGTAGGAGCGTTACGACATGGCCAATGGGAGATGGTCATCATGCTCGGCAAAACATCGTGTGGTATACTTCTCCGGGAAGTGATGTCAACTTTACGTGCGTCATCATTACGCAGGTTTTTGAGGCAGGACTGACGGCTTGGTGCTTCGATTCTTACGCTGCTTTGAAGCCTACCGCCTCGATTCTGGCGCCTCCCAATCCTATAAATAGGTGAAGGATTTGATTTTTTGAAAAACTTTAGCCAATCCTGAAGCCACCCCGTCATCCACGATGCCTCTTTCTGACAGCGGAGATGTGGTGGTAGAAGAGAGTAATAGCCCTCCTACAGTGGAGGAGCTACTGCCGAGGTACCCCTTATCCCGGAGTGACTTCCTCAAAGATCTACCTCCTACCCCGAACCCCGTATTTTCTGAGATGGAGCAGGTCCACATCGATGCCCTTCGTATTAAAGTTTGGCATTCCTGCTCATATAGAAATGGTTCTAGTAGGGAGAGACTATGTGGATGTCCACAGACCTGGGTACTGTGCTTTCTATGAGTACCCTTTTTTGATCGGCTATACCCTTCTTCTCTTCCCCTTAGCGGAAGAATTCTGTAGATTTTACCAAGTTTGCCCAGCGCAACTTTCACCATACACGCTCAAGGTGCTTCTGCTATTGACTAAGTATGCATAGTTGGCGTATTATAGCGTTTTTGTCCACCACTTTTTGCACCTGTTCACACCTGGTTTCCTCAGGGGTACCATGGTGCATTTGAGGCTTCGTGGTATGAAAGGGCTGGTGGTCGGGACGGATGACCAGTTTAGCTGCAAGTTTTGGCACAAGTACTTCTTCATCAAGACCGAGCACGTCGTTTTGACTCCGCCAGATTCCCGGAGCGGTGGAACGGGGCTCGTAAGTGCCGTCCTTCGTCATGTTCTTCTTTCTTCTTTATTTACTGTAAAACTTATTTGCTTGCCGTTTTACAACTATGGGCCGTCCACCTCGCCCCATTGTGGGTATCAGAGATTGGGTGGTCCGCCTATTGCCTTATGCAGAAGAAACTCAAACTTGGCCCGCCTTCGTGCAGCGTTATGGCCCTAAGGTTTCCTCAGGTAAATGTCTTGCTTACTATTTCGTTAGCCATGTGACCTTACTTAATGGTACGACCTTCTGTGATGATAGTTCGAGGTGCTTCCAGGCGGAGGGCACCGGTCCCCTCTTTTCGACAAGTCGTTGCCACTGCAGATCCATAGTTTGTCTTGAGTGAGTCTGTTCTAGAGGGTCGTCCTCAACCTATCCAATTGGGAGATCTGTGTCGAGTCGTGGACGCAAGGGAAGAGGTTTCTTCGGTACCGGCCTCACATCTTTTGGATGAATCCTCTAACGTGGACGAGCCGTTATCGAGGAAAAGGAGGAGGCTTGATCTGGGGAAAGGCGTTATCGTAGCGGGGCATCTCGGATAGCCCCTGTGCCTGTGTTCATAGCCAATGCCATTTTTTCGGGGAGATCTCTCCAAGTGGAAGGAGTTGGCCCAGGAGTTGGTTCAGTGCGCTCTGTTGAGGGTGGTACGTCGTCCAACATCGGGGGGCATCATGTTGAGGGTGGCGACTCAGGTTTGGATATCGACCCAGAGGATGTTAATGAATTTATGGGTCGCCATACCCATGTGGAGGTTAGGATGGACGGATTCGACCACCATGTGGTCGTTCCGGGGAACTACAACTTGCTGCTGAACAACGAGCAAGTAGCATCGGCCCTAGCTCCTCTATGTGCCGCTCCTGAAAGCGAGATACTTAGGGCGATGAGCGACGTGGAGTTCTCTCAGAAGGTCGCTGGTATGGCCCTGCAGTTAGGTGCCTTTCCTTCTCTTTTCGTCGTTGGGTTGGTGCAATAATCGTCGTTTTATACTTTGTTTTTGACTTCTTCCCTTCTTTTTTGTTAGACCCTCATCATGGAGGTAGAGAGAGGAGAAGGACGGGCCTTTATGAGAAGATGTCGTCCAAATATCATCAGTATCGGGCTAAGCACCGGGCGATGGCCGATATTTATCATCAGGACCCTGAGTTTCAAGTTTTCCTTGAGAGGCTCAAGCAGCTAAAGGACCTGTTGGAGCACAAGATTGAGGAGATGAGGAGAGGGACGAAGAGCTTATGTAGGTTGTCGCCCGTAATAGTGAGTTAGAGGTCTCCCTTAAGGCGAAGGAGGACAAGCTTGAGTTGAGCAGGGGGGTGACAACTGAGAATGCCGACTTACAGGCGAAAGTGGCTGACTTGACTGCTGAGTTGAGTACTAAGTAGCAGAGATTGAGGGGCTTAAGAGCGAGCTGAACGTTAGCACTGATAAGCTGGCGACAGCTATTTCTGAATCGGTATCTTTGGAAGATACCCTCCGTATTTCTAGGTCGGGGTTGAACTTACATTGTCATCGATGGCCTTGGCATTGGGATGTTGCTTCAAACTTTCTTCGAAGTAGAATCCTGTTGTAGTTCAAACGAGGTCTAACTTACATTGTCGTCGATGGCCTTGGCCATTGGGATATTACTTCGAACTGTCGTCGAAGTAGAATCCCGTTGTAGTTCTAACGAGGTCGAACTTACATTGCGTTAATGTCCTTGGCCATTGGGATGTTGCTTCGAACTATCGTCGAAGTAGAATCCCGTTGTAGTTCGAACAAGGTCGAACTTACATTTTCGTCGATAGCCTTGGCCATTGGGATGTTGATTCGAACTGTCATCGAAGCAGAATCACGTCGTGGTGTGAACGAGGTCGAACTTACATTATTGTCGATGTCCTTGGCCATTGGGATGTTGCTTCGAACTATCATCGAAGTAGAATCTCGTCGTCTTCGAACTATCGTCGAAGTAGAATCTCGTCGTAGTTCGAACAAGGTCAAACTTACATTGCCATCGATGGCCTTGGCCATTGGGATGTTGCTTTGAACTGTCGTCGAAGTTGAATCCCATCGTGGTTTGAACGAGGTCGAACATACATTGTTGTCGATGGCCTTGGCCATTGGGATGTTACTTCGAACTGTCGTCGAAGTAGAATCCTGTCATAGTTTAAACGAGGTCGAACTTACATTGTCGTCGATGGCCTTGGCCATTGGGATGTTGCTTTGAACTGTCGTCGAACTAGAATCCCGTCATGGTTCGAACGAGGTCGAGCTTACATTGTTGGAGATTTGATCATATTCCCGTAGGAAGACGTCGCATGCTGACTAATGGAGATCCGGTTCTGCATATACAATGGAGATTTGATTCCATAAATACAATGGAGATTTGATTATCTATATGTCGTCCCTTCATTACTTCGGTTCGGAGGTCATATCGACGGGTCGAGGTTATGAACAACATGTCGTTCCTTAAGGTGTCCCCCTTGCCGCCTCGTTAAAAGCCTCCCTAGTAAAACCCGATTGGGACAAAACCCGGGTGAGGGAAAAAGAATACGACTTAGGTGACGCCTTCTTTTAGAAGTGGAAGTACTTGAGATGGGCGACGTTCCAGTTGTTTTGGAGTAGTTTTCCCTCCATTATTTCTAGATGGAATGCTCATTTGTTTGCTGCTGCTACGATTTTGTACGTTCCATCCCAGTTTGTTCCTAATTTTCCCTCATTAGGGTCTTTTGACGCTTGTGTTTTGGCCTTGAGGACGTAGTCACCAATTTTGAGTGGTCGCACCTTGGCTCTCTTGTTGTAGTATCTTTCTACTTGCTGCTTCTGGGCTACTATTTTTATGTGGGCCATGTTTTTTTGTTCTTCAACTTCATCCATATCTTGTAGCCTACTTTCGTCGTTGCATGTTCTGCTATCGTTGTAGTATCTCAAACTGGTTTCCCCGACCTCGACGGGTATAACTGCGTCGGTCCCGTAGACTAGTGAATATGGTGTTTCTCTTATGCTGGTTTTTGGCGTAGTGCGGTATGCCCATAATACTTCCGGTAGTAGTTCGGGCCATAGCCCTTTAGCTTCCTCAAGCTTCTTTTTCAATATGTTCAATATTACTTTATTGGAGGATTCGGCTTAACCATTGGCGGCAAGGTGGTATGGCGTGGAGAGTATTCGCTTGATGCGCCACTTTTCGAAAAACTCAGTCGTTCTTTTTCTAACGAACTAAGGCTCGTTGTCGTAGATGATTTCTTTGGGGATGCCAAAGCGGCATATAACATTTTTCCATATGAAGGCGATGACCTCCTGCTCACGTATCTGAGTGTATGCACCTGCTTCCACCCATTTAAAGAAGTAGTCAGTTAAAACCAAAAGGAAGCATACCTTACCTCGTCCTGCTGGGAGGGGGCCGACTATATCCATTCCCCACTTTATGAACGGCCATGGCGAAATGACGGAATGTAGGAGTTCTCCTGCTTGATGTATCATAGGGGCGTACTTTAGACATTGTTCACATCTCCTGACATAGTCGGCGGCTTCTTTTTTCATGGTGGGCCAGTAATACCCGGCGCAAATGAGCCAACGAACGAGGGTGCGGTTTCCTGTATGGGCGCCGTAGTGCACTTCGTGCACTTCTTCTAGTACTCGCCTTGTTTGATGTGGCCCAAGACATTTGGTTAGGGGGCCGCCGAACGTTCTTTTGTTGCGATCGCTGTTTACTAGGTTGTACCGGGCTGCCTGCACCTGGAGTTTTTCGGCCTCTTTTTTGTCTTGCGGGAGCATTCCACTCTGCAAATAAGCTACGAAGCGGTTAGGCCAGTCCCAAGTTAAGTTTATAGAATATACCTCGACGTGGTCTATTGCGGAATGAAGGAGGGTGACCACGTTTTCTTTGTTGATATTCTTGATGGCCGCAGCTAGTTTAGCGAGGCCGTATGCTTCGATATTTTGCGCCCTGGATAATTGGTCGAGGCAGCATTCATCGAATTCTGGCAGTAGTTTGTCGATTTCTGACTGGTATCTTTGCATCCTCTGCTCTTTGATTTGGAAAGTCTCAGTGACCTGATTCACCACGAGTTGGGAGTCATAGTGGAGGATGAGTCGTGAAGCGCCATATTTGAGGGCTAACTTTAAACCTGCAATCACAGCTTCATACTCGACCTCGTTGTTAGTCACCTCGGGGCATCGTATGGACTGGCGAATTATTTCGCCTGTAAGGACCTCGAGGACGTGTCCCAATCCCGATCCCGAGGTGTTAGAGGAACCATCAGTGTAGAGGACCCAGAGGTCGTATGTGTAGAAGTGCTGAGTGCTTTCAGTTCTACCTCGGGCAATATTTTCGTGCTGAAATCAGCGACAAAGTCTGTGAGCACCTGCGACTTGATGCCAGTTCACGGTTGGTAAGTTATGTTGTGCTCGCTTAGTTCTATGGCCCATTTGGCTAGTCTACCCGATAGTTTGGGTTTGTGTAGGATACCCCTTAGAGGGAAGGTTGTCACCACTTTTATGGGGTGACATTGGAAGTACGGTCTGAGCTTCCATGAAGCTATGACCAATGCCAGAGCTAGTTTTTCAAGGTGAGGGTACCTCGTCTCGGCATCAATTAAAGTTTTTCTGATATAGTAAATCGGAGATTACGTACCTTTATTTTCACGAACCAAGACTGTGCTTACTGCAAATTCGGAAACTGCTAGATACACAAGTAGGCATTTACCTAGGTCCGCTTTGACGAGTAGTGGTGGTGAGGATAGATACGTTTTCAGCTTTCTCAGGGCGTCGATGCATTCCTCGTTTCATTGCAGCCCGTGGTTTTTCCTTAGTACATTGAAGAATTTATGGCATCTATCCAAGGATCGTGAAATAAACCTTGATAAGACGGTTATTCGTCTTGTCAGTTTCTGCACCTACTTTTTGTTGGTCAGTATATCCAGTATTGTGTCGATAGCCTTGATTTGATCTAGGTTGACCTCGATTCCCCTTTGTGACACTAGGAAACCGAGGAGCTTTCCAGAAGTCACGCCGAAGGCACACTTTTCGGGATTCAGTTTCATTCCGTACTGCCTTAGTATTTCGAAGGCTTCCTTCAGATGACCAATGTAATCTTCTTTCTTTGCCGACTTCACTAGCATGTCATCAATGTAAACCTCCATTGTCTTACCGAGTTGCTCTTTGAACATTTTGGTGACTAACCTTTGGTACATGGCCCCTACATTTTAAAGCCCGAACGACATCACCTTATAGCAGTACGTACCTCGGTGAGTGATGAAAGTGGTCTTTTGTTTATCTTCTTTAGCCATGATAATTTGGTTATAACCGGAGTACACGTCCAGGAAGCTCATCAGTTCGTGTCCCACTGTTGCATCGATAAGTTGGTCGATGTGGGGTAATGGGAAAGAGTCCTTCAGGCATGCTTTGTTTAAATCGGTGAAGTCGATACATATTCGCCACTTCTCGTTCTTCATTTTGACCATGATCAGATTGGTGACCCATTGGGGGTATTTCGATTCTCTGATGGAACCGTTGGCGAGTAATTTATCAACTTCCTCGCTGACTACCTTATTGATTACGGCATTGAACTTCCTCCTTATTTGTCGTACCAGTGGATAGAGTGGGTCGACATTCAGCTTATGCGTGGCGATCTCCATTGGGATTCCTAGCATATCTGAGTAGGAAAAAGCAAACAAGTCGGCGTTATTAGTTAAAAACTCACGATACTCACCTGGCTCCGAGAGGTTATGCCCAACATAAGCCTTTTTGGTGCTGTCAATGTTATCTAGCTGGACGGGGTCAAGATCTTCCACGGTTGCCTTGCAAGCTTCTACAAGGTCTGGATCTTTGATGGCCTCTACTTGTATGTCGGGTTTGGTGCCCGACATGGCTGACTGCTATGCTTCCGCACTTCCCCCTTTTAGCTGTTTTGTGTGTGTGCAATCTTGGGCGATCCGATAGTATTCTTGTGCAGTACGTGGCTCGCCTCAGATAATGAATATCCCCCATGGGGTGGGAAATTTGATCACTTGATAGAAGCTTGAGGGGACGGCTCGCATGGCGTGTATCCATGGCCGTCCTATGATGGCGTTGTAGGTCGTTTCCTGGTTCATGACGTGGAATGTTGTTTCCAGGGTGACCCCTCCTGCCAGGACATGTAGCACTATTTCTCCAGATGTCCACTGTACTGCATTATTAAAACCCGTTAGTGTTATGCAACACGGTATTATTTTATCCTCGAGCCTCATTTGCATGAGAACTCGTGGATGCACAATACACGTGCCGCTTCCGTCGTCCACCATGATTTTTTTTACATCGGTATCAGTGATGCATAAAGTTATAACCAAAGCATCATAGTGAGGGAAACACAAACCGCCGGTATCTAACTTATCGAAGATGATACTATCTTCAAGGTCATCATACCGTTTGTGGGTGACTATCCGTTTGTGTTTGTTCGTGTGGTGAACTTCACATGGTTGATTACCGTGTCATCACCACTGTCAATGATCATTTGTATGGTACGGGCTGGTGATGGTGGCTTTGGAGGCCCTTGAGATGGGTCACGCCCTCGAGCGAAGTTAGCCCTTCCTTTATTGCTTAGCAGTTCTTTCAGGTACCTCTGGTTCAACATCCTAACTACTTCTTGCCGCAAACCTATGCAATCTTCGGTCTTGTGTCCTCTTTCTTGGTGGAATTCACATAGGATGTTCGACCTCCTGGTGCTTGGATCCGATTTTATCTTTTGCGGCCAATGCACCTTCGTGCCTAACTTCTCCAGTGTGTACACTATTTATGATGGGAAAACACAAAAATTATGAGCAGATAGTAGTGGAGGCATACCTCTTTCGTTGCGGAGGGTGCAGTGTGTCGTGGCGCGGTGTCCGCATGCCGTGGAGGAGGCGGGTTGGATGTTCGGATATAGGGCTGATGCCTTTCGCAGTTGAAACGTGGTGGTTGATCTTTTTTCCCGTCGTTACGTCGATCTCTCCTTGTCTCGGTCTGGACTGATGTTAATCATTGAAGCGCGGGCCATTCAGGTCGTCCTCGTCTGCCCTCACCTCGGCGCAATAGGCGTTGTGGATCTCTTCCCATGTGGTAGGGGGGCTTTATGAGTCTACTGAGTAGTTTTTTGGTTGCCTTTGACCCGTTCCTATTTAACCCATTTTGAAAGGCTGCTACTGCCATCCCTTCTCACACGTTTGGTAGACTCATTCTTACTCTGTTGAATCGGGCCAGGAAATCCCGGAGTCTCTCGCCCGTCGTTTGCCTGACGGCGAAGATATCATTGACCCTAGCCTCAGCCTTCTTCGCTCCTGCATGAGCGGTGGCGAATTTATCCACCATCTCTTCGAATGTCGGTATCGATTGTGCTGGTAGCTGTGAGTACCATGTCAATGCTCCCCCTATCAAGGTCTCACCGAACTTCTTTAGCAACATAGACGGTACCTGTTCTTTTGATAGATCATTGCCCTTTACTACAGTAACATAATGGATTAAGTGATCCTCTGGGTCCGTGGTCCCGTTATATATTTTCAAGTATGGCCGCATTTTGAAGGTCTTTGAAATAGAGTGTGGAGCAGCCCCTTCACTGTAAGGATGTTCGACGAATTGGCCCATATCGCGTTTTGGTAATAACTTCGGAGCGCCTGGTATTTTGTCGACCCTCTCCTGATGTTCCTTCATCTGGTCGCGTAGTGTTTTGTTCTCGTTTTCCATCTCTTCCATTTTCTTTAGGATGGCCATAAGTGCATCGTCACTTGATTAGTAATAGTGTGTGTGTCACCTGCTCGTGCAGCGCTTGGCTCATCGGCGGTAGCTGCGATTTTTGTAGGTGGTACGTCTTCGATATATCCTTGAGTGGGTTTCTCGAGCATGTTGCTCAAAGCACTTGTTAACCATTCTTCTAGCAGATTTTTGACTGCTGGTGGTGCTTCCCCCACCATGGATGTTGAAGCTCCCCTTTCGCGCAAGATCGTTAGATCCCCATGTGGAGGATGTGAGATCTCCTCCTCCGGTGTAGCTCTTGGTGTTGTATTCTCATTGTCTTCTCTACCGACTTCGTTGAGGGAGTTCAGGAGATTATTCGAGATATCTGCTACCGCCTTCAGCCTCGCTTCCTTTCCCGCCATTGTTGGTTTATATGAGGTTTGAAGAAAAGTAATTATCACTTTCAGGAATCTAGATGAGAACTATGATTTCAGCTATAGAAATCCCCACAGACGACACCAAATTGTTTGACTCAAAAGATGTTAAGACCTTTTTGAACAAATCAATCGAAGATGAAGGGGTAAATCGTAGTTGAAGATAATAATCTCTAGAATAATAATAGGTAAAAGGAAGAGAGTTGCAAAGTTTCTTTTCATTTAAGATAGGTAAGTTTCCCAGAGTCTCTTTCTTACAAGGTCTTTTTCCCCCTTATATACTAGAGAAAACCCCTTGAGAATTGTAAGTAACCAAATACAGGGAATATTCTTAATGGTCCCTAATGGGATTATACTATTACATGGGTCGTGTAGTTTCTTCTTTCGCCCTAAGGTCGTCTTCCTTGGGACGCTGATTCGAAGGTAGTTGATCGTTTGTCGTGTTCGTCATAGGTCAGGTCGGTCAAATTCGAACCCATACAAAAATAAAGCCGCGATCTCCTATGTAATATTACTGGAAAATGACATGTCAAGGAAAGTTAAAGAACTTTTTCTTTTCTGTTTAGATGCTAAAGTTTAGTCCCTTTTATTTTTGGTTGCTATTTGACTTCTCAACAGGTAGAACCATCATTTATACTTTGACATCATAGAAATTGAAAATGGCCCTTTAGGGAATCTAATGCCGACAAGCAATTTAACTTTAGAATAGTAATTCATAAACAAGATTATATTAAGTATTAAAGTGTTGCAAATTAATGATATCTCAAAAGGTAATATCTATCTTGGTTTGAAAAATCTTTTCTCTTTGAAATATTATTTACATCTACTTATTAGTTAGTAAATTATTTTATATTTAATAGAGTCAAACTAGCCGTTATTAACCGTTAACTCGGCGTTGGAGCAACACTTATATAAACATGGTCTCTGAATAGCGAAAGACACACATAACTTTCTGAATCATCTTCTTCCTTTTATATGCTGGGTTTCTTTCTTGAATTTTTTGCTAGTTATGTTCCCATTTATATAACTGGAAGAACTTGTTAAATCCTGAAGGATACGCCTAATTTTATTTATTATTGTGTGGGCGAAATATCTTTAAGGACAGTGACCTTGACACGCCTCAAGTTAACTCTTATTTTCCATAACAATTTTTCCTAACATAAAATACAAATATTAAGTAATAAGTAGAATTTAGAGTAGTATTTAACGAACTTACTTGAAAGAAATGAGAGACCAGAGAAGTCCTAATATACTGGAGTAAGTATTTGGATTACGTGAAAGTTTTCTCCCAACCATAACTATAATGAGCCTTAGCATCACAAAAGCATTTGGCATTTCTTGTTTAATAATATTGGTACTTGCTGAATCTGCAGCTCCTCCTTGTATTGGAAAATTTGAGATATCTCTGAAGCTAATTTCCTTTTCTGGTTTAACCAAATCATATGTAGTTGTTATTAATTAATGATAGAAGATATTGTTATAAAATCAGTATATTCTTAAAAAGAAAAAGGTCGGCAACAATGGAGTGGAGAGGGATCATCAAAGTAGTAGCAGATTATATTGCAAGTGCGCTATCAAATAAGTCTCTCCATCAAAACACACGTGCTTTAAAGTAATGATATTGTCTATATATTGAAGTCTGGTCCTATCATTATTTCCCCATTTAAGAGGAAATTATTTTGAGCAATTGTTGTCTCAATTTTTCTTTGACCTTTTTCCATTTTCTATTTTCTTTTTTACTTATTGCACTATATATGAAATTAAAACGTACTAGATTGTATAGATTGCACTTTTTCAGGACGGACAAGTCCCTTTTAGGGAAAAACAAAAGGACAAGTGACATGTGAAAAATCTGCCTTTGCACTTGTATGGTTCAAGTAAGAAACTCTATCGTTTACAATTGGTAGAAGGGGCATAGATTCTTTTATCATTAGTATTAACTCGTTTTTCTTATTAAAAAAAAAGTTACTACTATTGCAGCTGATAATAGTACTAGTAATTTAATTGAAGATTTTGACGGACCAACCAATTAAATTATAGAAACAAACTGGGAATAGTAATTGGTTTCTGACATACAAATTCTGCACAAATATGTTAAACAATATATTCAATTTGGTATACTTGGATAAAATTAAAAGAGAAAACAGAGTGTAATAATTCTATAAATATCACTTAATATTGATTCATTTTAAGTATCAGACAATTTGTTCAATTGACAGGTCAGGTGGAGAGAGGAAGAAATACGACAGTCAGAAGGGGACAATATACATCTGAGGATATGGGGACAAGAGTTTATTCTAGGCATGCAAACGAGAAAGCAACCCATCTATGTTATATTTTGGCCAGTCAAACAAACCCCTTCAGTCTTTGATTTGATAACACATAAACGACATTCTTGGGATCAGCATGCTTTATTTTTGTTTTGTACCTCTTTATAATATTCTTCCGTCCTAAACGTAATTATTCCATATAAGATTTCAAGTACGGGGTTCAACAATAAAATTATCAATATATATATAGAAGTAATATATATATTTAGAAATTATATGAAAAGTACTCAAAGTCATGAATATTTCTCTAATTGAAATATTATTAAAGCTTTTTAACTAATAAAAAGAATCTTTGACATCCAATTAGTTATAGTTTTACCATTATTCATTCTCCCCAATCTTGTTTTTTTCTTTTCTTTTTTGAATTAGGTTATATACTGTTTTCGGAAGAAATGCCCTATAAATAGTAGTAGTACTACTACTAATAATGCTACTACTTTCTTTTTACCAATATCATTGTCATTTTTTGGAATAATGTTGTACTCATATATACTTTTATTACTACAAGATTAAAACACCACGCATGCAGAATATACTTTGATATCATGTATTAAGAGCATTCTTAAAAAGGAATATAGACGCACATTTTTTAGGATTACAGGAATTAATATATTTTATTGGTATTAAAGGTAACAATCTGCATGAGTTAAGTTATGCAAAACAACAAAGTCAGTACCAAAACACATAAGTTGATCGACGCGTACCTCCAACATCTATGTATCCTTGTCTGTCTCCATGTAGACACTTCCCTGGCGATTCCCACGCCATTTTAGCAGACGGAGATGGCTGCCGGAACACCTTCCCCGCCACCGGAGACATTACCCACATTGGCGTATTCCCGGTTGTTGTCACAGTGGTCGTCTCCAATTCATTGAAATTGGATGCCCTGGGCGTCGGCTGCAGCGAGTACGCGTCCGATGATGCGTAGCTGGACAGTCGAGGACTTGCTGCACGAATCCTGTTGAAACATAATATAGTTAAGTAATTAAAACTGTTCTAGCTATCACTTTAAAGTTTTTGATTACACAATTCAATGTGGTGTTAAAGTTTGGCAAAATTCCTAGGTTCAAATTTCGCTGCCCAAAAATCATTAAGTATTTCCATGTGTTTGATCTATGAAAAAGAATTAGGCACAAGTGAAGGAGTGTGTAGAGATATACCACAATTAAATACACGCTTTGCCCCAATTTATGTGATGCATTCTCTTCTTTACTTTCCATTTTTTAAAATATTTTAATTTTAAATTTTTTATTTTACGCTTAATGAGATAATTTATAATCACATAAATATGATAACTTCTTTTAGGCTGTAAAATTTCAAAAGTTTTTCTTTCTTAAGATTCATGCCTAATCAAACTTCACATAGAATGGGATAGAAGGCGTAATTAAAAGTATATTGTCTTTTAAATAAAACTTAAGCTTTCAAATGAGATGATCACACAATTCAACTGTACCCGACTCTTAAATCTCCATGTCCAAATGGGATATCTCCATTCCGGAATTCATGTAAAGGTGTTGGCGTGTGAACAGACAAGATTTCAGCATTGGAGAGATTAGATGCCCTTGGTGTGATTCCTATGGAGGATGAAAACCCAGACTCCGGCATTGATGAAGTTGATCGCCGGATACGGACGCGGATACGGCCTTTACCGTCGACTTCCGACTCCGTACAAAGTGGGCTTCGGCCGTCCAGTGAGATAACATCATTGTCAATCTCGAACTTGGTTATGGCCGCAGCAGCATTGCCAGGATATTGATTCTTAATTAATATAGTGGCCGCTCTATATTCAAACAGGAATAATAGTAAAGTATACCTGCATGAAACCACCAAAAATAATTAAGAAATGGACCATGAATTTTCTATTCCTTTTACATCTAAACAATTGAAGAAATAAATAAAAGAATAGTGCATGCCCAAAAGTACTAATAAAATGGTTACATTGGCATGATACATTCATATTTTCGGGATTACTTTCCCTAAAAGATTTTAGTGTAAATTTGCCGAGAAATAAAGCTTATTTCAAGTACTAATAAAATCATTGGCTACAAACTCTTGGGCTCACTTATTCAAGTATAGGATGTTTTCCTTGAGCCTGTCTACGTTTGAGTACGCCTACTAAACATGAAATTTTGCCCCCAAAAAAGAAAAGTTTAGGAAAATAAAAAAGGTAGAGAACATAGTGGTGCTGGATTAGTATTACCAGATAATGCATTGAAGGACAACAAGCTGAACCATGAGATTTTGAGTGAAATCTCCATACATGGCATTAAGCAGCGGAATGCCCATGACCAAAGTGTTGGGCAAAGTTGAGACAGAGAAGAGGGTGATGAGCCAATCCAACTGCCCTTTACAAATGGCCCAAAATGACAGCATCACAAGAACAATAATCTTTGACAAAGTGTCAGCCAATATGAACTTTGTGTCCATTTGGTAAGGATTGTTCTGAGAAATGAAGTGGAACGACAACACTGGCACGGCGAATACGGCGACAAAACGGTTGATGCCGGAGCATTGCTCCGGCGAGAATATCTTCCACCATTTCACTGATCCATATGCCACCAGCATAGCAAAGTATAAAGGCACCATTGCACACATTACTTTGTAAAAATCATTTGCACCTATCATCTTCTCTCTCTCTCTAGTAAGGAGAAGGTGAAAGTGAAGGATGATGAGGATATTTATAGAGTTTATATAGAATATTGAAGACTAAATTCCCTATCTTGAAACTTTGGATGTACGTTAAATTAAACGAGATTCTTACTAATTAGGAGTAGGATTAATTAATGGTTGGTAGACTGAATGATTAGTTCTTTAACATATAAAGGGAGAAATTTGACAAGGTGCAAATTTGAAAGTCAGTTGATGAGTCATAGTGCACTGTAGCATTGTGTAGGAATTGAAGAATATGTTAATTCATTTAATTCTAGCTCTTATTGGTGTTTAATTGTTTATATACATGTGTTTGTGTGTATGTGGGAGTTGAAGAAATCTGCCATTTATTACCCTAGTCAATAATTACGAGGTTGTGAATTATGAGGATATTGTAGCTTTCCTTAATCATGTGCTTTAGATTCCTCTAATCCTTTCCCTGTTTTCTGGTCGTGCACTTTGCTGAATTAATTAGCAGCGAAATAACTCAGTATGAAATATAAATCACGAAACCTCCACTGTGCTTCATTCATGAATAGTAGCTCTTCTAATTAAAAGGTATTCTGTCCACCCGTAAAACGGTATAATTAAATTTATATCGTGGCTTATAAACAAGTGTCACGACCCCGAAACCACCCGGCCATGATGGTGCCTATCATAGAACTAGGTCAGTCAGCACAAACCCAAAACCAATTAGTATTTTCCATTCTTAGGATAGAATCAAATCTATTTAACAATAAACCTTTATAAAGTATTTAAAACAAAATAACAGTGCAGAAAGAAAGCCCGGCATCAGGGTGTCACTAGTCATGAGCACCTACTACAACTGACTGGCAACATTAAGACCAACATGGTCAGGAAAATCACAAAAAAATACACTAAGGAAGAATAAAGGAGGGAGAAAAGTAGGGCTGCGATCACTAGATAGCTACCTTGCTAACTCTGATGAACCCACCACTGAGTAATCAACACCCGTCACGGGGTTCAGAAATACCTGAATCTACACACAAGGAGCAGGGAGTAATGTGAGTACGCCAACTCAAAGTAATAAAAGTAAATAAAGACTGAGTAGTAAGAAATCACGTAAACTACGTCAGAGCACCACAGTGGGTATAGTATGTTTCCAAAATAGAATACCAATCAAATCATCACTCATATATGTGTATATACATAGCCCCTTGGGCAAGCCTCTCATGTCACTCATGACTCAACTTTCATCAATCAACGCTCACATTCAGCACTCACGCTCAATAGGTACCTTATAAGAACTGCCGCGACATGCAGCCCGATTCATATATCGCTGCTACGTGCAGCCCGATCCATATATATAGTCGACTGCGCTCATTGGGGGTGTGCAGACTCCGGAGGAACTCCTACAGCCCAAGCGCTATATCGATGTGGTGTGCAGCCCGATCCATATACATATATATATATATCGTTGCGGCTTGTAGCCCGATTAAATATATAATCCTAACAACCAGGCCCTCGGCCTCTCTCAGTCATCAATCTCATAATCAGGCCCTCAACCTCTCTCTCAGCCATCAACCTCACAAGTCACTCGGACTATTAGTAAAACAGGGCGTTCAGCCAAAAATATCATTTATAGTATCAAAGCTGAATAAATAAGGCTGAGTTATGAAATCAGTAAAAACACAGCATGACTAAGTACAAATATTAAGTCAAAACAGTGAGGAATAATAGTAAAAAGCCCCATAAGGTTCCAAAATAGTTGGCACGAGGCCCAAATATGGCATTCCGCCCAAAACATAGCAATACTTTCCTAAACACAATGATATCAAACAGTTTTCAATCAAATACATGACTTAATAGTCGTACGGGATAGACCAAGTCACAATCCCCAATGGTGCACGACCCTATGCTCGTCATCTAGCATGTGCGTCACCTCAAAGTAGCACAACAATGTGAAATCCGGGGTTTCATACCCTCAGGACAACATTTACAATCATTACTTATATCAAACCGGGCAAAAATCCTATACCGCGGCGCCCTTGCCTCTCGACTCAGCCTGAACTCGCCTCGAATCTATCCAAAATCAGATTCATAGCATCAATATACGCTAAGGGAACAAAGCCCACGCGAAAATAATCAAATTATAACAAAAATCCCAAAATTGGTCAAACCCGACCCCGAGCCTATGTCTCGGAATCCAATAAAAATAACATTAATAGAATCCTTATCCTCCCACGAGTCTATACATACCAAAATCATCAAAATCTGACATCAAACACCCAATCAAATCCCAAATTTAACTCTCCAATTTCAAGCCTTAATTTTCCATCTTTTTCTCTAATTTTCCCACTAATTTTCCTGATTAAACAATGAAATAATCACCATAAACACAAGATAAAAAGTCCAAGTAGCTTACCTCTCTGTCAACACTCGATTCCCTCTTGAAATCACAGCTTGGAGCTCCAAAATCGACCAAAAATGGTGGAAGAATGACCAAAATTCACGAAGGGGAGTTTATATACTTTCTGTCCCAGGGATTCCGCATCTGCGATCCCATAAGCGCACCTGTACTTCCGCTCCTACGGATTCACTTATCTCGCCAGGCCTCGCATCTGCGGTTACCTCACCGCTCTTGCGACATCGCAAATGCAGTTACCAAGCCGCACCTTCTGTTCTCCACACACCTGTGCCTCTCTTCCGCTCCTGCGGAGCTCGAATCTGTGGTCCCCAATCCGCAAATGCGGATATGACAGAAGCATCAACATTAGATACGGATTTCTCAAGTTCAACCTTTCCAAAAACTATCCGAAATTATTTTGTGGCCACCGGAACCTCAACCAAAAATATGAATAAGTCACATATCACCATTCAAACTTATTCTAACCTTCGGAACACTCAAAACAACATCAAATCATCAAATCACCCTCGGGTTAAGCCTAAGAATTTCCAAACTTCCGAATTCTGCAACCGATCCAAAAACCTATCAAACCTCATCCGAATGACCTATAATTTTGCACACACGTCACAAATGACACAAAGGACCTACTCCAATTTCCGGAGTTCCCTTCCGACCCCGATATCAAGATTTCCACTACCGACCGGGAAATGCCAAATTTCCAACTTCGCCAAATCAAGCCAAATTCTATCAAGGACCCCCAAAATATATTCCGATCATGCTCCTAAGTCCCAAATCACCTTACGAAGCTATCTGAACTATAAAAGCCAAGTCCGAGATCATTTACTTACAAGTCAACTTCCGGTTGACTTTTCCAACTAAAAGGCTAACTTAAGAGACTAAGTGTCTCATTTCTCTCCACAATCATTCCAGACCCGAGCTAACCAACCCAACACAACATAGAAGAGCTGAACCACACAAAATGAAGCAAAAATAGGGGAAACGGTGCTAAACTCTTGGAACGACCGATCGGGTTGTTACAACAAGTGAATCGATTTGACCTAAAAGTAGTACATAAACAAAAATAGAAAGATTATGAAATGAAATTTAAGGAAAAAACAAGCTTGGTTATGCACTTAATCTTTCTGTAGCAGAAGTACAAACAATACTGAGAGTAGAATAAAGCAAATAACTTTATAATTTAGAGAGCAAAATATAATTTTTTGTGTACAGAGTATTTCGTGTCCTGCAATGGGTGCCAATTCTCCTATTTATAGCTTTATTTTGGGAGACAAGATCCCCAAATCATGTTCCTCTTGAATGAAAATAAAACTGTCATTGATGGCTGCATAACAGTTGGCTATAAATGTTGATATTCTCTGTAATAGCTACTCATTGAATACTATATGATATTAAATCTTCGAGTCTTTAATGTCGCCTACTTTGCCTTCGGGATTCATCCAACACCGATCATTCACTTGCATCCGGTGCCGGTTATTTGCTAACTCACATCGCACTTGTCTTCAGTTCCACATGTCATCCCCTCATTCGTCCAACTGTCACTATTCAATATTACCGTATACAGACAGTCCCCCTACTTTTTGGTGATAATACTTTAGTGTCACCGGGAAGTAGAGAAAATCTCTCTCCTTAACGGGCAAGTTTTTGAACAGTTTCTGACATTTGAAATGACACATGTCTCTCCGCATTTAAAGACCCGAACATGTGTTACCCCACGATTTGGAAAATATTTTTGCAAGTTCTCGAGGTAATCATGGCCATAATTTTTTTCGTCTATATCTTTCCCACTACTCTTCATCCTTACTCTTTACCTTTTACAACTTCTTCTTCTTTTTTGATCTGTCTTAGAACCCTTTTTCAAACTTCAACCTTTTCAGTAAAAATTTTCTTCATAAACTTTTCATTGTCAAATCTTCTAACACTGCAGCCTTTGGGAATTCTGGCCTTCTCTTCGGTGGAGGTACAAAGAAGAACAAAACCAAAGAGGTTGACTGTGATGACCCTACTTGTTTTAAAAGTAAATTTTGCATTTTGAGGCCTTAAAAACCTCTTTCGGCATCACCTCGATTTTTGTACATATTCCGGGCGCATAGCCGGAGAGCCATTATATGAAAATCTGTGAAAAAATGATAAATTTTGACTTTAAAATGGATTTAAGTTGACTTCAGTCAATATTTTGGGTAAACAGAACTGGACCCATGATTTAACGGTCCCGGAGGGTCCGTAGAAAAATATGAGACTTGGGCGAATGCCTAGAATCAAATTTCGAGGTTCCAAGCTCGAGAAATGAATTTTTGAAGAAAATTATTTTTTGGAATGTTTATGAGTTTTTGAAAGTTAAATGTGTTTAAAGTTTGATGTTATCGGGCCCGTATTTTGGTTACGGAGCCTGATATAGGTCTTATATATGATTTAAGATAAGTCTGTGAAATTTGGTAAGAAACGGACTTGAAATGACGTGAATCGGATCGTATTTGAAAAAATTGGAAAATTTGAAGTTCTTAAGAAATTTCATGATTTTGATGGTAAATTCATAGTTGTTGATGTTATTTTGGTGCTTTGAATGCACTAGCAAGTCCGTATGATGTTTTTAGGTTGGTGTGTATGATTAGTTTAGAGCCTCAAGGGCTCGGGTGAGTTTTGGATAGGCTACGGGGTGGATTTTGGACTTGAGAAATTGCAGGCTTCAGTCGTTTCATTGCAATCCTGCAGGCTTTGCATTTGCGAAGCCTGGCTTGAAAATGCGAGTTCGCAAATGCGAAACAGCCCAGGCCAGCTCTTCCTGGCAAATGCGAAATTTTCCTTCGCAAATGCAATACACCCCTTTTGGGCCTGTTATCGCAAATGCGATCATTTGTTCGCAATTCTGGCCTTGCAAATGCGAGGGTTGCTTTGCAAATGAGAACATAGCAGAAGTCTGGGTTCGCAATTACGAACCCAGGTCGTAATTGCGACATCTACAACCTGCAATTATATAACATAGGCACCATCACGACCGGGTTCGGGTTTGGGGTCGTGACAGCAACATTCATGCATTTGATGAACAACGTGTTTTGGCCTTATCTCGACTTGTTTGTGATTGTTTTCATTGATGATATTCTGGTGTACTCGTGTAGTCAGGAGGAGCACGCTGAGCATTTGAGAGTTGTATTGCAACGGTTGAGGGAGGAGAAGCTTTATGCAATGTCTCCAAGTGTGAGTTTTGGCTCAGTTCAGTGGTTTTCTTGGGGCATGTAGTGTCCATTTGAGGGTATTCAGGTTGATCCGAAGAAGATAGAGGCAGTTTAGAGTTGGCCCAGACCGTCCTCAACCATAGAGATTCACAACTTTCTTGGTTTGGTGGGTTATTACCATCAGTTCGTTCAGGGATTTTTATCTATAGCATCACCCTTGACCAAATTGAACCAAAAGGGTGCTCCTTTTAGGTGGTCGGACGAGTGTGAGGTGAGCTTTCAAAAGCTCAAGACCGCCTTGACCACAACTCCAGTGTTAGTTTTGCCATCAGATTCAGGTTCATATAACAAGGAAAGTATCACAAAAGTAAGGAAGCAATTTTCGGGAATCAGTATAGAGCTACAAGGAAAATACACAGAATCAAAGGTGTAGACATAAGAAGATCATATAGAATCACCATAAATTGCGTGAGCAGTCAGTAATACAAATGGTCGGACCTATAAATAACAAGGTTTTGTACAAAATCAAAGACACCTTAAGAATAGATTAAAACGAAAAGCACAAGAGCATATAGAACACACATAAAGCCCAGAAGGTTCATAATAATCATGCAAACACACTGCAAACAGATTCAAACTTCAAATCGAACCTAGAAGTATTAGGGTTTCTTGACAAAAAAAGAATCGAGCCAAAAGGAAAGTCTCAAGTAACGTTTAAACCTACTAAAATCACAGTACTCAGAAAGAAATTGTTTTTTGGCAAAAAGGGTTTTGAAACCCTAGTTTTAAAAAATAGAGAAACTGTTTGAAATCAGGGAAATATATTTTAGGAAAACAAGCGAAAACCTTAAGAATCCCATAGATCCACCACAGATCTAAGAGATCGGAGGATTTTAACTAGGTTTTTTCAAAGAAATAAAAGAGACGAAGAAAAGATCAGTTAAAACCCATGGATCATCTAGATCGAAGACAGATCTCAAAGAAAAGTAAAAGATATCAAGAGCTAGGGTTTCAGAGAACCCAGAGAGGACGAGAAAACATTAGATCGTTACCGGTTTTAGCTAGAAAAGCCATGGATGGCTAGAAAAGGACCACAGATAGAAGTTAAGCAAGGACTGGACCAAATCTCCTCGAGATCTTTTCATGAAATCACGAAAATAGGCTACCAGGAGATATAGGAGACCGGCATACACCTCAAACGGCCATGGGAGTCCATGGATTGAGTGAGGATTGCAGAGGTTTAGGGTGGATTTGGGTGGCGACGACTAGGTTTAGCCTTAGGTTTTTAGAGAGAGTTTGAGAGGAGAGGAGATTCAAGGGCAGCGGGTTGATAACAAATGAATTAGGTTAGGGGTTGTTTTGGGTTAAAAATGGTAAGAGGAGCTGGGGACCGTTGATCATTCAGATCAACGGTCCAGATTGAATAGGGTAGGTGGGATCCGGGTTTGGGTAAGTTTTAAAGGGTTAGGGTCGGGTTTAAATTGGAATTGGGTTGGGAAACTTGGCATCTAATTTAGGCTATAATTAAAATACAAATGAGTTGTTGTTTAAACAGCCATTTTTCCCTTTTAATTTATAGAAAATAGTAAACAGTTTCTGAAAATAAATTGAAAGTACAAAAATGATTTATAACACATAAATAACAATTTAAAAATATAGGATCCAATTTTATGCGTACACATAATTAAACCTTAAAAAGGCCAATGTTGAAATTATGTGCAATTAGCTTTAAAAATATTAAATAAAATTGTAAAAATGTGTGAAAATTTTCTTAGCCATATTTTGGTATAAATATAAAAATCCAATAGATGAATTATCAAGATAATAATTATTGAGATTTTATGGATAAAAAAGGGAAAATAAATCAATTTATAAACCTTAAAATATGGAAAAAATAATAAAACACTTGGACATGCTTATATATGTATATATATGAAAGTATTTTGCATATTGAAAATATATATGGAAAAATTGGGTATCAACAGTATGTTGCACGTATATGTATGTATGCCTTTTTGGACAGATTTCCTTCATGTATATTATTCTAGTAAGTCAGTAGATGTTATTCAGGTTTATATCTTAGATGCATGCTTATGGGTGTTTGACAGGTAGGTCTCGAGCACCCGTTGCGGCCCATCGGTTTGGGTCGTGAGAAAAGTGGTATCAGAGCAGTTTTGTCCTAGGGTTGTCTACAGACCGTGTCTAGTAGAGTCTTATTTATGGGTGTGTTGTGCACCACACTTATATACAGGAGGCTACAGGACATATAGGATGTTATCCTCTTTTCTTATCTTAGATTATGAATATAAGGATTCATTTTCCTAACGACATGTTATATTTTCAGTGATGCCTCCAAAGACTACAGCCGCCCAGAAGAGAAAGTCCGTGGCTGGTGAGACTACTAGTCGAGCGCCACGAGTTACCAGGGCTCGGGAAGAGTCTCATAGTGAGATTACATCTTAGACTTCACATACCCCGCCCTTTCCAGAAGGGCTCCGATAGGCACCAGCTCCAGTGCCTGCCCCTGTACATTCAGCACCCCAGCCAGAGACACCGGGTTAGGAGATGAGTGATGCTATTCAGCTATTAACCCAATTAGTAGCCACGCAGGCTCGGCATCAGGAAGTAGGTATTGATCATGCAGATAGGTCCGTTAGTGTGAGGGTTCGTGACTTTATTAATTTAGACCCTCCGGTATTCACTGAGACAGATCCAAACGAGGACCCTCAGGTATATATTGATAGAGTGCAGAGGACGTTAAGGGTAATGAAGGCCACTGCAACTGGGTCAGTTGAGATAGCTTCCTATAGACTCCGAGTTTTTGCAGTTAATTGGTTCGAGTCTTGGGAATCGTCCAGAGGTGAGGATGCCCCTACAGGAGTATGGCAGGAGTTTACAGAAGCTTTTCTTCATCATTATCTGCCACCGGAGCTTAGACGGCCTAGAGTTGATCGGTTCTTGACCCTTCGGCTGGGTAACAAGAGTGTTCGAGAGTACAGTCTTCAATTTGATTCGTTGGCTAGGTATGCTCCCACTATTGTATCTAATATGGAGGATCGGGTTCACCGGTTCGTGATGGGATTAGAGCTGCACTTTCTTAACGATTTTATGTCGATCTCACTTCATCCAAACATGGATATTTCTCATATTCAGGGGTATGCTCAGGGTGTAGATGAGCGTAAGAAGAAACAGAGGGACTATTGTTGCGCCCCATTTTTTCTTTGCAGAGTTTGGGTTTCGACATTCATGGGGGAACAACTCGTTTCCTTTTAGGAATTGGGTATTTGGAGAGTCGCCACCTAATGAATTAAGGTGCGTTAGGGCACCAAGAGCAATTAACTCAATTAACCAGTTTACATTACAAGAGATTAGGGTAAGGGCTCAAAATAACCTTGAGGGGAAGGTGTTAGGCACCCTCACGGTCCACAATGGTCGGTCCCGACCGAACTTGATTATGTGAATTAGTCATTTAATAAGTAAGCAGTCTAACCATATATTTGCAAATAAAGGTAGTTTCATAGTCTAACACATGTACAATCAAAAAAGTTTAGATGGTCCAAGAACATATAAGTTAATTGGGGAAGGGAAGTCCTAAGTTGATTAGCCTATAGGATCAATCTGTGCAATGCCCGATAATCCTTCTCAACTAGAGGGTCTACACGTGACATTAGCATACAAGTCATCATTTCCTTTACTACCAATTACCCTCCCCTTAGTGGTTATATAAACGAGTTTAATTAACGAACTCTAAGCGTGATTTACCGTCCCTTCCTCGTGGTCCCAGAGGCGTTTAGGACCTCTATACTTGGGCAGTTCTAGACAGTCCTAAAGTATTTAAAATATAAAATCTAAGCGACAACAAAGAACACATAGGACTGTCAAATAGGAAACAATTAGGGGGCTTATGTTTGCCTCCACATATACATAGGCAAATAGACAGCACATCTCAAACACAGATTTTGAAGAAATTTAGAGAAGCCTAGGAACATGATATCTAGATAAACATCACAGAGATAGAATATGTAGGATTAAATCGAAGTGGCAGAACCATTAGTCAGCTTGCCTACTGGTTTTATAACCTGTTAAGCCTGAACACTTTCATACAAAACATGATTTCACAGTTATTTAATAGCCTAAGGTTTGCCTAGGCATGTGTCTAGGTGCAGTCATAATCTGGGAATTAATCAAACAAATTGAGGTTATTTAGTCCTATAGGCATGCTGATCTAAGTGACAAAAATTGATTTTAGGCATGTTGACAGTACCACATGATATCTATGTGTTGAGACTGTTTTAAACCCTTTTATAGATAGTTGTTCATTTAGGCGATATAGACATGACTTAAAGCAGATGCAAATAATGTCCTAAGACAGGATTTCTAATGCATATAGAGATGGTTGTGTTATTACGCATTATTATTAACTTAATAGCAGGATTTCTAAGTGATAGCGACTTTATGCAGAATCATAAGTGAACTGATGAACTATAACATGTAATATGCAGAAGCAGTAAACATGATTGTCCTAAGTCAAGGTATCTAATGCACAAGTTTAGCATGGTTTAATGTGAATAAGCATAGCAATCCTAAAGCATGATATCTGATGCATCAAACGAACTTGAAATATGATTTCTACCACAAATCAACGTAATGTAAAACCTAAAACATGGTTTCTACCCAGTTTACCCCAAAGAATTATATAGCTACCCTCCCCTTTTACTAGTTACCCCAATATCTATTTACAAAGAATTATTACAGACCAGGATTGCATAAATTACATAAATGAAATGTAAACTTATACTATAGAGAGCCTGAAGCAGGCCTAAAGCAAACTTGGGAGTACCAGGCCTTCAGTGTAGTCACAAGTGCCTAGAATATCATAGCCAACAAGTGTCCAAATGTGTCAAAGTTCCCTAAGGACCTCAAGGATCCCGGGCAGTGCTCACGCCAAGACCTTTCTCAAACATAGACTGGTTATGTGCAGTGTGGAAGAGCCAACCCTGGTATGCCAGAGTTCAGAGAGATCTCAAGGATCCCTAAGCAGTACACACACTAGAAGGGCAGAACTTATTAATCTAAGAGTAAAGTGAGAGTGCTTGACATAGTTTGAATGATTCAGTGAAAAAAGTATAGAGGTGACTCTAAGAGTGAAAAGGTTTTCTGAAATAGGAACTAGTTTGGTAGTGAAAAATAGTTTGAGAAGAGTAACCAAACACTTTTGAAAACAGCAAACAATTAATTGGTCATAAAGCACCCAGATTTAGAAACACTCCATCAACAGATCTCACACAGGGATATATGGATTGGGGACACATAGAATTCACATTAAGAGAACACATGACATGGCTTAGGGAGGCATATAGACAACAAAATGCATAGAACACTTAGGAGCTTATAAAATTAACAGGTTAGTCATGATGGTAGGTAATAGAGACATGTTGAAAGCAAAGAAACACTGGACAAAATCAAGCACACAACTAGAGTCAGTAGAATACCTTAAAGATTAGGTAACCGACATGATTTCCTCAGTGAAGGAGAATAGACAAGGGTGAATAGACATGCTGGACAAACATCAAATGGACAACTATAGTTTGCACATGCTAATTACATATTGAACAAAGCAGGATTAGACATGCTAAGCAAGGCAGTAAATAGGAACATGATTTGAATTCATAACTAATGAGCTAGTACTGTAATGAAGCACATAGAGTTTAGGTTTCAAAATTTAACTAAGACATACTAGTCAAGGAAGAAAAATGCAGAATTTGAAAGAAATAGGTGCGATTCCACTATCTAGCCTTGGATTTAAGCCGGCTAGACCCATATTAGCACAAGTGGCAAAGAAATAAGAGAGTTTTGAATGTATGTGCGTGTATTTTGAACTGATGTTCGAGTCTTAAGAAGTCAAATAGAGAGTTTATATAGTAGTTCAAGAGTAGAGCAAATAAGGTAAAGAATCAACTTCAGTTAATCTAGGGAATATCATAGAACCAATTACATGAAAAATCAGCGTAGTCTTCCCTTAATTAAGGGTAATTAACCAACGGTAAGGACAAGAAATATTTAAGGAAAGAAATTCAAATTAGACTTAAGGCAAAGAGTGAATAATTAAGAATCTAATTAAGGAAATAATCATGCAAGGAATCAGTAGATACTTCAGGCAATTAAATAAGGCAAAAAGACTAATTAAAGTCATCAACAAGGTAATAATCAAGAATCATGCACATGAATTTTTTAACAAAGCAAATCACTCAATAATTCTGGAAATAATATATCAATTTTCATAAACAAAATAGGCTGAGTAAAACTTTAGGGACACAGAGAAATTAGGCGAAAAATAATTCAAAAACCCTAATAGAGATTAATTAGGATAAAAATCACAAAGCAAGGAATTTTACTAAGGAAAAGCGTGTAAATCAGAACACAGAATGAACCAATATGACTAGTAACTTTGAAAAACATAAAATTGAAGCAAAATATCAGACAATTAGAGTTTTAGCATAAATCAACTAGGGCTTATGCAACTTTAGCATAAATCAATTAAGAACACTTAAGAACAAACAATTAAGCATTCGAAAATCAGAAAACCTTTTGAGAAGAGGACTTAGCGTAATTCCTAGTTTAGGAAAAACGGGAAATAAGTGAAAACTAGAAAACTTTCAAGGAAATCGTGTAAGAGTTTATCGATTCATCTCAGATTTATACAGACCTGAGAAGATCAGAGATAATAAATTAGGTTTTTTTAGAAAACATAACAGAGATGAGAACATAGACCTAGAAAAGCATGGATTCATAGCAAAATAAGAAAGGTTTCTTACTCATGGTCGAGCAAACGGCCTGAAACAGGCAAAGAAATCAAAGGTGCAAACCAGACCACCTAGGTCCCTTGAGATCTTCTCAAGGATCTAGGAAACTGATGAACCATAGCAAGTAGGAGGCCAGTATAGGCCTGAGATGACAAAGAAACATCATAGAATGGAGGGCTAAGCCAGTGACAGCGCCTAAGGATTAGGGTTTAGATAGAGAGCATTCGAGAGAGAAAGAAAAGGGTGACAGCGGGGTATAGTGGAAATGTTAGGTTATGAGGGGGGGTCATTTGGAATTAAAATGATAAGAACCAATACGGGTCGTTGATCTCAGAGATCAACAGCCAGGATTAGGGAGCCTAGGTCGGGTCTAATTGAATTTAGGCCTGAGGTGAATTGGGTTAGGGACTTGGGATGGTATTTAGGTCCGAAAAAATTAGGGAAATTAAAAGGCTATTTGTTAAATACCCATGTAATTGAATAAAAATTAATTTATAAAATAATTAATAATGAGAAAAAATAATTTTCATATATCGAAGTGCTTCAAAAAAATTATTTAATATTTTAAAAATATAATAGACCAATTTCTGGTAAAATCATGCAGTGATGTGTACGTGGGCTATAATTGCAAAATCAATGCAATTGTAACCAAAAGGTGTAAATCTAGCCATTTGTGAAATAATTGGAACTTAATATGGCTATAAATAGCTGAATTAAATCAATGGAATGTTATAGAGCTATTTGTGAAATAATTTTATAATCATTTATATAAATAAAATGCTAGAACAAATTAATTTAAAGATATAGAAACTATGAAAAATGTCCATAATGCATAGTTTTGAAGTCATATATGCATTTTAAAAATATTATAGGAAAAAATTGGGTATCAACACCGATCGTGAGCATGATAGGGCCCAGAATAAGAGAGCAAGGTCTTCGGGTCCTTTTGGTGAGTTTTGAAGTGGTCAGAGGCAATAGTACCCGAGGTATCCAACCTAGCCATCGGCTAGCGGACCCCCTCAGTTTGGCGATAAGAGTTTGATCATTCCACATATTCAGGGTCAGGTCAGAGTTTCAGGGCCTCAGATTCTCAATATAGGGGTGAGTCAAGTCAGATGAAGCCGCCCTTGCCACGATGTGCTCAGTGTGGTAAGCAACATGCTGGGAAATGCCGTATATGATAGGGTGTTTGTTATAATTGTGGTTATCCGGGCCATTTTATGAGGGATTGTCCGGTGAGAGCTGATGCAAGCATGGCTCAACCAACGCGATATGTACCTGGTTCGTCATCATCAGTACGCCCCCTAGGCAAGGCCTACAAGCACCAATGAGTTGTGGTAGAGCTTGAGGTAGAGCATCTAGCTCGAGCAGTCCTCAAAACCGCATTTATGTGTTGGCAGAACAACAGGACCAGGAGTCATCGCCTGATGTTTTTACAGGTATATTATCCGTCTCCTCATATGATGTATATGCACTAATTGACCCAGGTTCCACCTTATCATACGTTACTCCGTTGGTTGCTAGTAAGTTTGAAATAAAACCTGAATTAGTTAAACCTTTTGAGGTGTCTACACCTGTTGGGGACTCGGTGATAGCTAAGCAAGTATATAGGGGTTGTATAATAGTAGTTCATGGTCGATCTACCATAGCAGATCTAGTCGAGTTAGATATGGTAGAATTTGATGTTATAATGGTTATGAATTGGTTGGCTTCTTGTCATGCCAACGTTGATGTAGATCAAAGATAGTCCGATTTCAATTTCCAAGGGAGCCTATTTTGGAGTGGAAAGGTAATTCGGCGTCGCCGAGAGGTAGATTTATTTCCTATCTCAATTCAAGGAAGATGATCAGAAAGGGCTATATTTATCAGTTAGTTCGGGTTCAAGATGTGGAAGTAGAGTCACCAACCGTTCAACCCATCCCTATGGTTAATGAGTTTCTTGATGTTTTTCCCGAAGAGCTTCCAGGTCTCCCGCCAGAGCAAGAAATTGAGTTTGCTATTGACCTACTACCAGATACTCATCTAATATCTATTCCTCCTTATAGAATGACCCCCCCAAAGATGAAAGAGTTGAAGGAACAACTAAAGGACTTGCTTGAAAAAGGCTTTATCAGACCTAGCACATCACCATAGGGAGCACATGTGTTATTTGTGAGGAAGAAAGATGGTTCCTTAAGGATGTTTATTGATTATAGACAGTTGAATAAGGTGACAATCAAGAATAAGTATCCTCTCCCGAGGATTGATGATTTATTTGATCAGTTGCAAGGTGCCTAGTGTTTTTCAAAGATAGACTTGAGGTCCGAGTACCATCAAGTAAGGGTTAAGGAGGAAGATATTCTGAAGACAACATTTAGAACCAGATACGGGCACTTTAAGTTTCGTGTTATGTCATTCGGTTTGACCAATGTCCCATCAATATTCATGGATTTGATGAACCGTATGTTCAGGACCTTTTAATATCTGTTCGTAATTGTATTTATTGATGATATATTGGTGTATTCTCGTTCAGAGGCTGAACATGCAAATCATTTGTGTACTGTGCTCAGAACTCTACAAAAAGGGAAGTTGTATGCAAAATTCTCTAAATGTGAATTCTGATTAAACTCTGTAGCTTTCCTTGGACATATCATTCTGGTTAAATGCCTGGAAAATTCTCATTGGGTTGTGTGTTGATGCAACATGGCAAGGTTGTAACTTATTCTTCTAGACAACTAAGAAAGCACGAGAAGAACTACCCGACCCACGATCTAGAGTTAGTCGTGGTGAATCATGCACTAAAAATGTGGAGGCACTACTTGTATGGTATTCATGTTGATATTTATGCAGATCATAAAAGCCTCTAGTATATCTTCAAGCAAAAGGAATTGAATTTACGTCAAAGGAGATGGTTGGAGTTACTTAAAGACTATGACATTGATATTTTATACCATCCGGGGAAGGCGAATATAGTAGCCCACGCCCTCAGCCGTAGATCTATGGGTAGCCTATCATATTTACAACCTGAAAAGAGGGGAATAGCCCATGAGGTTCATCAACTAGCTAGTTTTGGAGTTCGGTTACTAGACTCAAGTGGTATTAGAATTACTATTTAGGATACGACAACATCCTCTTTAGTAACTAAACTAAAGAAACGCCAGTACGAGGATCCTGTGTTGGTTCATTATTGGGATACCACCCCTCAGAAGGAGAAGACACCATTTGAAATTACAGAAGATGGGGTCCTCAGATATCGAGGGCGATTATGTGTTCCTAATGTTGTAGGGCTGCGCCGATAGGTTATTGGAGAAACTCAGTATTCTCGTTATTATATCCACCTCGAAGCGACAAAGATATATCATGATATCAGGGAATTATATTGGTGGGACGGAATGAAAAAGGATATAGCAGAGTTTGTTGCTTAGTGTCCTAACTGTCAGCAGGTTAAGATTGAGCATCAAAAACCCGATGGGTTATTGCAGGCATGAAGATTCCGACTTGGAAATGGGAAATAATCAATATGAATTTCATCGTAGGCCTACCTCGTACCCAGCGTAAGTTCGATTCGATATGGGTAATTGTTGATAGGCTTACAAAGTCAGCCCATTTTCTACCCGTTAGGACTACATATTCCTTAGAGGATTATGCAAGGCTTTATATTAAGGAGATAGTATGACTATATGGTGTCCCTGTATCTATTATCTCGGATAGATGAGCTCAATTTACAGCTAACTTCTGGAGGTCCTTCCAAAAAGGATTGGGGACTCAAGTAAGTCTTAGTACATCATTTCGTCCCCAAACAAATGGACAGGCTGAGCATACTATTAAGACACTGGAGGATATGTTATGAGCTTGTGTGATAGACTTCAAAGGTAGCTGGGATGATCATCTGCCACTTATTGAGTTCGCATATAATAACAGTTACCATTCGAGTATTCAGATAGCTCCATACGAAGCTCTTTACAGACAGAAGTGTAGGTCGCATATAGGGTGGTTTGATGTTGGAAAATCTGGATTACATGGGCCAGACCTAGTTCAGCAAGTCATAGAAAAAGTAAAGCTGATCCGGGATAGACTATTAACAGCTCAGAGTCGTCAGAAGTCATATTCTGACGTGCGGCGACGAGATTTAGAGTTCGGAGTTGATGACTGGGTATTCTTAAACGTGTCGCCTATCAATGGTGTGATGAGGTTTGGCAAGAAAGTCAAACTTAGCCCATAATATATTGGGCCTTAGAGGATCATTCGGAGTGTGGACCAAGTAGCTTATGAGTTAGAATTGACCTCAAAATTGGAGTTTGTCCATCCGATTTTTTACGTATCTATGTTACGAAAGTGCATTGGCGATCCTACCCTAGTGGTGCTTACGGATGATGTATAGATTGCATAGGACTTGTCTTATGAGGAAATTCTGGTTGCCATCCTAGACCGACAAATCTGCAAGCTATAGAATAAGGAGGTATCCTCCGTGAAAGTACTTTGGAGATACAACAATGTGGAAGAAATGACTTGGGAGGCCGAAGAAGACATGAAGTCTAGATATCCCTACTTATTTCCTCCTCCAGAGAAGGGTCCGACTGAGACATCACAACCTTAAGGTATGTGTACGGATTCTTGTGTTAGTTATTGTCATTGGTCGTGTGAGGCCATTATCGTTATTGATGATTGTGGTCCTATGTTGCTTTAAATTATTGAGTTTCTATAGGATGAGTTGATAGTAGCATTGTTACAAAGGTGACTCTACCCACGGTTATATACATCCCGGAGAGTTAAACATTTGAGTAAGAATGTTTCTAAGGGGGGAAGGATGTTACATCTCGTGTTTTCGTACGCTAAAAGTTTCGTCTTCAGTTAATTGACATAGACTCGGGGATGAGATTATCTTGAGGTTAATGCATTTACGCTATTTATAACAAGCGATAAGTAAGTGTCATGAAGGATAAAGGGTACTCGAATTAAAGAAAATGAGTTTCGTTGAAGGTTGCCGACTTGGGATGAAATACGGGTCGAGCAATAATACCCGATAATTATGGACTAGTACCATACAAGGTAAAATATGACCGTGATAATATGATGTATAAAGTATATTAAAAATAAGTATAATTGTAAGTAATTTGAGACCATTCTTAATTATACGGGTAATTGATTAATTATCGGGTAACGGGACAGTACCCAATTAACTAACAAGTGGATAAAAATCAATAAATTCTACCCTCCAAAAATGTGGTAGTTGGCCACAATGACTCCTTAGTCATTTAATAGGTGGAAGCCAAGTATCAAAGTAAAAGGACATCTCATACTTATATTAGTATATTATCAAAATAGTAGTCATATTACTACAATTAGAACATTAGGAGATGGCTTTCAAACAAAGTCCATTAAAGAACAAACGCTTCCATTCTCAAAACAGAACATTGCCATTATCAATTTCAAACGAAGATTTGATTCTATATACTCCATTAAACCACGAGAAATCTTACAATGCAATCTTTTCTAAGAACTAGTAGTCAAACTCCATTAAAAATTTTCGGGTCTAAAGGAGTACGATGCAATCTTTTCTAAGAACATTATATGGATTTTTCCTACTCTAGGTATGTTAGGGCCATCCCTTCTTTATTTTTGGCATGGTCCAAGTTATACAGAAGAAACGAGCAAATGCACAGTTTTCATAAACGACTATATTCATAGAAATACTAGGGGTCTCTGTGTTCTTGATTCCCCATGTGATATATTATTATATCTTTTGTTCATAGGTCTCAGAATAATACGCAGTTGAAGAAGTTTATCCAGAAGGAATATTGAGATTATTACATATTTTTCATGCATTTCATTCATTTATACATATACATTGACCCATGACCAGAAGGCATTATATACACATACACACATACACACACACACACACACACACACACACACATATATATATATATATATATATATATATATATATATATATGATATTGAAAAAAGTTTACGGCTTTATATACGCACCATCACCTGATCAGTTGGTATATGTTGATGATGTTACCCACAAGGGCCGAGATGCTATGATGGGATGCTCTCAGTGGCTTGATAATGTTATGTACACCTATATCTATGCATGGCACGACATTTATATACACGTGTATAACATTATAAATGTTTCAGAATTTACAAAGTTATTCAGATTTACAGATAGATTTCTTTATTCCATGTTTCATCTATGACTTTTACGTACAGATTTTCATGCCTTACATATTCAATACATTTTTCGTACTGATGCCCTATTTCACGAGGCTTGTGTTTCATGCCCGCAGGTGCAGGTAGGCAAGCTGACGATCCCCCTTCTTAGGATCCTTGATCAGCGAAAGTTGGCGTGCTTCACTTGATCTAGAGTAGCTTTTGATCTTGGTACGATATGTTTGTATATATATGGGTATGATGTGGCTCAGTACCGTCTTTGTACAATTATATTTCTATTAGAGGTCTGTAGACAGTATGTCTAGTTGGATAGTATGTGGCCTTGCCGGCTTCCAGTTTTGAGGTATATAGTTGTCTATAGCAGACTTGTTGGCTTGCCCTACGTATGTTACACGTACATGTATGTATGCCTTTTTGGGCAGGTTTTATTCATGTATATTATTCTCGTAAGTCAGTAGATGTTATCCAGGTTTATTTCTTAGATGCATGCTTAGGGGTGTTTGACAGGTAGGATTCGGGAACCCGTCGCGGCCCATCGGTTTAGGTCGTGACATACACAAAAGTCAAACTCCGGTAAACTCTTTTCACTTAAGCTTCTAAAACAAGAATTGTTCTTCCAAATTGATCCCGAATCATCCGAAAGACCGAAATTGGCCACATACGCAAGTCATAATACATAATATGAAGACCTTAAGACACCAAACATAACGTTAATTCTTAAATCAACTGTTTGGGTCATTACATTCTTGTCATGACCCAAACCGATGAGCCGCGATGGCACCCGGTACCTTAGTCAACCGAGTACCAACGTAACGTATCTTTCTTATTACATAATCATAAACACGTGACATACGGGCCTAATAGGCCAACATGATCATTTATAAATTCAAAACATAGGCCGACAAGGCCATACAATCTTTCACGTACACGACATATGTCTACAAGCCTCTAAGAGTACATAAATATCATAAAGGTCGGGACAGAGTCCCGCCATACCAAATAATATACGTCTAAATCACACTAACCAAACACGCAACTCCGAAGCAAATGGAGCACACCAACATTTTTCGCTAACCTGATATCCTACTTGGAGGGCTCTCGACCTCTGTATCTGGACCTGCGGGTATGAAACGCAGCATCCCTAGGCAAAAGGGACGTCACTACGAAATAATGTACCGAGTATGTAAGACAATATACTGAAAGCTGAAACTAAACTGATAATATAATAACTGCAAGTAGATGGATGTCAAAGATAATCTGATGATATGCTTACCTGCTGATATTGACTCAACTCTCTTAATATAGTAAGTAAAATAGCTGTCCGTCCCTATAAGACTCGATATATATATAACTGCTCTACCGTAGTAGGCTCGCTCATAGGCGCTCGACCATACTAGGCTCTGTATCTCGACCATTCTGGGCTTGCTCATAGGTGCTCAGCCACAATAAGCTTGATATATAACTTACCATCTCATTAGAGGTTGCCCAATAAGGGCATGCCCATCGATTATAGCTCGATGGTAATGAAAATAATTTGATACTGTATATATAAATTCTCTGCTCTCTTGACTGGAATAAGAAAATACTTAATTGAATATGAAGTCCCGGTAAGGAGAGTATTGGAACTTACAAAACTAGGAAAATATACGCAACTTGTGATACTAGCAAAATATACGTAAATTCCGGGATACAAATTTTTCTTTATGCCTCGTTATCAGACGTGTGTAATGACGAGATCATGCCAAATGAAAGAAGACCTTAGCCTTTACATACCTGAGCTGATTATCTGGACAATCCCTCTAACACATGACAATTGCGACAAACACGTGATGACAAGATCGGAGTAGGGAAAATTCAGGAAAAAAAAACGTTACATAGGAAAAGTCTTAAACTTTCATCTCACAACTATCTTCGTCTTTCGCTTCCAATACAGGAAAAATCCAAACCCCACAATGCAATTCCACTAACAGTGTTGTTTAAGCCAACCACGTCAAATGGACTGACAGCAGGTCTTGCTCTAATACCAACAACTACCGTGTCTATCTCTATACTTGATCCGTCTTCAGGCTTAACTGCAACTACTTGGCCATCTGGACCAGATTCTAGATGTTTTATCTTAGCACCCTAGACGAATTTAACACTGTTGTCTTGGTAGAGTTGCTCATACTTTTGGGAAAAAGAAGGAGTGAACAATCTTGGCAAAAGATGCTCTTCTGGGAAAATTATCTATGTTCCCAACAAAGTTAGTGAAAGGAGGAGTATACTGATACCACATTCAAATGCAGGCAAGTTTTAAGCTTCGGAGGAATAAGAAAAATAAAATGCTTCATTTGTAAGGTAATAAAATGGGATATTATGCTTCAGATAACTCTTTGAACAAAGGGCTTATAAGTACAAGAAAGGAACACATCTTTTGACTTGTAGAAAAAAATATAACTTTCGGAACTTCACATGTTATTATTCATTACATTGTCATCAACATGTTTTGCTTCTATAGTTCTATGGTAATTTTTCTACCAAATTAGTTACCATAAAAGGAATAGGTAAACATGGTTCATGAATTAAAATTTCTTATTTTTTTCTCACAAATAACATTTCTTATTAAAGAAAGTGAAAATAAGCATTAAGGAGAACTCACAAAGATTATGTACAAATTGGATCAGATGACCTCCTTCTAATGGTAACTCATTAAGACACTATATAAGTATATTATCTATTAAGTTCTCTACTTGAACTAACTAGAATTTCTTGTTCACAAAATGAACAAAGCATCCCCCACATAATAAACGCTCAAGTATAGGTGGCACAAGCTTAATACATAGCAAACAAATAAAGTTGCATGACTACTTACACGTGGATTGATGCCCATACAGTATTTATCTACTAATTAATCAATTATCCACATAATTATGAATTATCTCCAACTACTTAAAATACTACTCACTTTTAACATACTTTATACACCTTACTATCAAAATATTAAAATATTAATAAATTATGGTACCATATAAAATTAGAACATACACTATTATTTTATTAAAATATCCATGTAAAAAAATGCATATATTTTCTCAACTTCTAATTTTCCTAATCTCATAAAAAGAGTACAAATTTTCGTACGCTTAATTCTTAAAATGGTAAAAAGATAACCTTCTTCTCTTGTAAAAAAATATTTTATATCTTTACAATATAGAAAATCTCATAAACTTTCTCATATTATATGTATAATTTGAAGCATATTTGAAAGTAGTAATATTAATAAGAATATAAAGTCGTATTTTTCAAACTATTTTTACAAAAATGTTCTACTCAAGATACCATATTAAATGTATATAACGATATCAATGTTGTTAAACTTATGGGGTCTTATAATAATATAGTCACAAATCCTCTATAATCTCATAAATGGTCTTAATCCCTTCAAGCTCATATGGATTACTATGACTTATCCTAAAATTAAAGTACGGGATGTAACATCCTTCTCCCCTTTAGAACATTCGTCCGCGAATGTTAACTCTTAGAGATTTACAAAATTTTCACTAGGGTCTCCTCTGTAAATTAAACTAAAATATAAACTACAACCTCCCTTCAACATAGGTGGAAATTACGCCTTAACGCTCTACTGTAGTAGCTGCACCTCTGGTGCATTAAAAATCTAGCGAAAGCCTCATACTGACTTCTTACGACTCAACTTTATGGCACGATCTCGAAACAAAATAAGGGTAACATTTCCTAAATGCCCTGTAGCCTCCTGCTTATAAGTGTCGTGCACGACATACCCATAAACAAGACTCTAGTAGACACGGCTTGTAGACTCCTTAGGACAGAACTGCTCTGATACTACTTTTGTCACGACCCAAACCGATGGGCCGTGACGGGCACCCGATACCTTATTCAATCGAGTGCCAACGTAACATATCTTTCTTATTACATCATCATATACATGTGACATACGGGCCTAATAGGCCAACATGATCATTTATAAATTCAAAATATAAGCCGACAAGGCTGTACAATCTTTCACGTACACGACATATGTCTACAAGCCTCTAAGAGTACATAAATGTCATAAAGGTCGAGACAAAGTCCCGCCATACCATATAATATACGTCTAAATCACACTAACCAAACACGCAACTCCGAAGCAAATGGAGCGCACCAACATCTTTCGCTAAGTTGATAGCCTACTTGGAGGGCTCTTGACCTGTCTATCTGGACCTGCGGGCATGAAATGCAGCGTCCCCAGGCAAAAGGGACGTCAATACAAAATAATGTACCGAGTATGTAAGACAATATACTGAAAGCTGAAACTGAACTGATAATATAATAACTGCAAGTAGATGGAAGTCATAGATATTCTGAAGATATGCTTACCTGCTGATACTGAATCAACTCTCTTAATATAGTAAGTAAAATAGCTGCCCGGCCCTATAAGGCTCGGTATATATATATATAACTACTCTGCTGTAGTAGGCTCGCTCATAGGCGCTCGGCCACACTAGGCTCTGTATCTCGACCATGCTGGGCTCGCTCATAGGCGCTCGGCCACAGTAGGCTCGGTATATATCTTACCATCTGATCAGAGGTTGCCCAATACGGGCTTGCCCATCGATTATAGCTCGATGGTAATGAAAATAATTTGATACTGTATATATAAATTCTCTACTCTCTTGACTGGAATAAGAAAATACGTAATTGAATATGAAGTCCCAGTAAGGAGAATATTGAAACTTACAAAACTAGGAAAATATTCGCAACTTGCGAGACTAGCAAAATATACGTAAATTTCGGTATACGAATTTTTCTTTATGCCTCGTTAACAAACTTGTGTAATGACGAGATCATGCCAAATGAAAGAAGAGCTTAGCCTTTATATACCTGAGCCGATTCTCTGAACAATCCCTCTAACACACGATAATTGCGACAAACACGTGACGACAAGATCTAAGTAGGGAAAATTCAGGAAACAAAACGTTACATGGGAAAATTCTTAGACTTTCATCTCACAGCTATCTTCGTCTTTTGCTTCCAACACAGGAAATATTCAAACCCCACAACGCAATTCCATTAACAGTGTTGTTTAAGCCAACCACATCAAATGGACTAATAGTAGGTCTTGCTCCAATACCAATAACTACCGTGTCTGTCTCTATACTTGATCCATCTTCTGACTTAACTGCAACTACCCGGCCATCTGGACCAGATTCTAGATGTTTTATCTTAGCACCCTTGACGAATTTGACACTGTTGTCTTTGTAGAGTTGCTCATACTTTTGGGAAAAAGAAGGAGTGAACAATCTTGTCAAAAGATGCTCTTCTAGGAAATTATCTATGTTCCCAACAAAGTAAGTGAAAGCAGGAGTATACTGGTACCACATTCAAATGCAGGCAAGTTTTAAACTTCAGAGGAATAAGAAAAATAAAATGCTTCATTTGTAAGGTAATAAACTGGGATATTATGCTTCAAATAACTTGTCACGACCCCAGTTCGCCCTCCGTGAACTGTCCTGACGGTACCTAGCCTCTACGACTAGGTAAGCCTAACAAATGCGGAAAATAAACGAAACTTGCGGAAGAAATAATCAAAAAGCCAAAAATAACCGAAGAAAACAATATTTAAAATGCCGCTCGGCATATGCAGCACAACTTCTCTGAATTTAATACACTCTCCCAAAACCCGGAAACTCATGGAACCACAAGCCTTTGAATATCTAACAGTGTCTAACTCCAGAATATCTAACAAGGAAAAGAAATACAGAAGGGCAAATGCTTAAAAGCTAGAATAGAAAGGGACTCCTCGGTCTGCAGCCGCGACAGATGTACCTCGAAGTCTCTAGAGCAGTCGCCTTGACTCACGGGTTGTAGGATTGAGTAGACGTACCTGGATCTGCACATGAAAAACATGCGCAGAAAGGGCATGAGTACACCACAGCGGTACTTAGTAAGTGCCAAGCCTAACCTCGGTCGGGTAGTGACGAGGAAAGTCAGGTCCCTACTGAGGTTAAATAAGATATAAAATTCAACAGTATAGAACAGAGTAGTATAAATAAGCATAGCAGTAAAAGTAACACATGATGTAAAAGGGCAATAAAAACTATTACAGAGACAATGTAAACACAGAAAGAAATACGACTTAGCACCAAAATAACAATCAAGGATCTCCCAGGATACCTTCATGTAGTCCTAAATATACATATCCAATAGATCTCCCGAGATCCCATCCCGTAGTCCAACTCATAGTGCGCGGGGATCTACCAGAATCCCATTTCGTAATCCCAAATGTAAATACCCAGTACTGGGGGAATCTACCGGGTGCAGTCCCGTAGTTCCATATAATTGTGCAGGGGGATCTACCGGAATCCTACATCCGTAGTCCCAAATATAAACGAACAAAGGGGAGCTATCGGAATCCAACATCCGTAGTCCCAATGTAGATACATAGAAGCAACATGAAGGTATTCAGAAATGTTAAATTTCATATTAAGGCAAACATGTAAGTCTAGCCTAGCATGCTGCACAAAATTCAGGTAAAGCAGTTTGACAAATAAAGCAACTAAATCACTTAGACATGCTTCCCTAAGCTAACAACATGCTTAATAGTGCAAGTAATAAAAACATGAAAGAAAACATACTAGTAAATACTTAATAAAAAACCGGATTTCCAAAAATTAGCACAAGTACGCACTCCTCACCTCACGTACAAGGCATTTCAGTTATCAACAATACCAAATCCTAAAGGGAGGTCCCCCACACAAGGTTAGACAAGCCACTTACCTCGAACCAGCTCAAAATAAACTCAAAATCACGTTCTTGCCACGAGTATTCGACTACAAATGGCCCAAATCTATTCAATTCAATTGCATAACATAAATAACACTTCAAGTAACTGATTCTACAAAGAAATTCTAAGCTAATATGTGAAATTAGGTAAAATAACCAAAATGCCCCTCGGGCCCACGTCTCAGAATCGGGTAAAATTTATATTTTCAGAATCCTCACACTCTCACGAGTTCATGCATACCAAAATTATCCAAATTTAAGGTAAAATTCCCAATCAAAAGTCAACTTTTTAGGTCTAAGAACTTTCTTCCAACTTTTCCCCAATTTTCATCTCCAATCCGAAATTAAATAATGAAACTAACTATAGATTGATGAAATATAACGAGAAAGAATTAAAGAATTGTTACCCATTGATCTCCCCTTCAATTTCTTCCCAAAATCTCTCTCTCCCAAGCTCTAAATCGAATTTCCAACTTTTGAAACTAAACCCTCGAAATTTCATATTTCTGCCCAGCTGTTACCGCATTTGTGGTCCTGGGACCGCTTCTGCGGTCTCACTTTTGCGGAACACTTGTTGCATCTGCGACTTCTCACTTAAACCCATCTTCTGCATCTGCGACTCCCCTTCCACAGATGCGGTACTGCCCCTACGGAAATTCTACCACTCCGCACCTGCGGTCCCATACTCGCAGGTGCGGTTATGACCGAAGAACAACTGAAGCTGCAACTCCAATTCCAAAAATCTTTCCGTCAACCATCCAAAATCATCCCGAGGCCCATGGGACCTCACCCAAACCTACCAACATATCCCATAACTTCATTCAAACTTGTTCCAACTTCAGAACGCTCAAAATAACATCAAAACACCTAGTTTTCATCGAATTCAAGCCTAAGAATTCCAAAACTCTAAAAATACGCTTTCGATCAAAAGTCTATCAAACCTCGTCCGAATAACCTGAAATTTTGCACACACGACACATTCAACACTATAGAGCTACTCCAACTTCCGGAATTCCATTCTGACCCTCAGATAAAAATCTCACTATCGAATCGGCAACTTCAAAATTCGACCTTTCGGCATTTCAAGCCTATATTAGCTACAGACCTCCACAACACAATCCGAACACTCCCCTAAGCCCGAAATCACCCAACGGATCTAATGGAACCCTCATATTTCCATTCCGAGGCCATCTTCACACTGTTCTAAATACAGTCAACTTTCCAACACTTCTCTCATTTAGGGACTAAGTGTCCCAAAACTCTCCGAAACTCAGAACCGAACATCCCGGCAAATCGAAATGGCAGAAATAAACTCAGGGAAACCAGTTAATAGGGGATTGAGGCATTAATTCTTAAGACGACCGGCCGGGTCGTCACATCCTCCTACACTTAAACATTCGTTCATCCTCGAACAAGCATAGAGACATACTTGAAGTAGTGAAAAGATGAGGGTAATGGATGCGCATATCCTGCTCGGTCTCCCAGGTCGCCTCCTCGATCGGCTGACCCCGCCACTGAACCTTCATATATGCAATGTTCTTTGACCTCAACTTTCTAACTTCCCTGTCCAATATTGCCACTGGCTCCTCAACATAGGATAGATCCTTATCCAACTGGACTGAACAGAAATCCACCACGTGCGACGGATCACCGTGATACCTCCTGAGCATCAAAACATGAAATACCGGATGAATTCCTTTCCAAGCTGGGAGGTAAGGCAAGCTTATAAGCAACCTCCCCAACACGCCTTAATATCTCAAAAGACCCAATAAACCTAAGACTCAACTTCCCTTTCTTCCCAAATCTAATAACGCCCTTCATAGGCGAAACCCGAAGCAGAACCAACTCTTCAACCATATAGGAAACATAACGAACCTTCCAATTCTCATAACTCTTCTGTCTGGACTGGGTTGTACGGAGTCTATCCTGAATCACCTTGACCTTCTCCAAAGCATCCTGAACAAAGTCTGTGCCCAATAATCTGGCCTCACCCGGCTCAAACCAACCTACCGGAGATCTACACCGCCTGTCATATAAAGCCTCATACGGCGCCATCTGAATGTTGGACTGATAGCTAGTATTGTAGGCAAACTCCGCCAATGGAAAGAATTGATCCCAAGACCCTCCAAACTCAATCACACACGCACAAAGCATATACTCAAGAATCTGAATAGTGCGCTCGGACTGTCCGTCCGTCTGAGGGTGAAATGCTGTACTCAACTCCACCTGAGTACCCAACTCATGCTGAACGACCCTCCAGAACTGTGATGTGAACTGAGTACCTCTATCTGATATGATGGAAACCAGAATACCATGCAGACGAACAATCTCCCGGATATAAATCTCCGGTAACCGCTCCGAAGAATAAGTAGTACACACAGGAATAAAGTGAGAGGACTTGGTCAGCCGATCCACAATCACCCAAATAGCATCGTACTTTCTCAAAGTCAGTGGGAGCCCAACTACAAAGTCCATGGTGATGTGCTCCCACTTCCACTCTGGAATCTCTATATGCTGAAGCAATCTACCCAGTCTCTGGTGCTCATATTTCACCTGCTGACAGATGAGGCACTGAGCTACAAATAAACCTATATCCTTCTTCATCCGCCTCTACTAGTAGTGCTGACTCAAATCCTAATACATCTTCGCGGCACCCGGATAGATGGAATACCACAAACTATAGGCCTCCTCCAGAATCAACTCTCGAAGCCCATCAACATTGGGTATACAAATACGACCCTACATCCTCAATACCCCATCATCACCAATAGTCACATCTCTGGCATCACCGTGCTGAACCTTGTCCTTAAGGACAAGCAAATGAGGGTCATCATACTGCCGCTCCATGATACGATCAAATAAGGAAGACCGCGAAACCACGCAAGCTAAAACCCGACTGGGCTCCGAAAGATCTAATCTCACAAACTGGCTGGCTAAGGCCTGAACATCCATCGCATAGGCCTCTCCGATGCTGGTAAATAAGCCAAACTCCCTAAACTCTCTGCCTGGCGGCTCAAAGCATCGGCCACCATATTGGCCTTGCCCGGGTGATACAAAATAGTGATGTCATAATCCTTCTGCAACTCTAACCACCTCCTCTAGAGAAAATTTAGATCCTTTTGCTTGAACAAGTGCTGCAAGCTCTGATGGTCAGTATAAATCTCACAGGGAACCCCGTATAAATAATGGCGCCAAATCTTCAGGGCGTGAACAATGGCAGCTAACTCAAGGTCGTGAACAAGGTAATTCTTCTCATGTATCTTCAACTATCTGGATGTGTAGGCAATCACCTTACCGTCCTGTATCAACACCTCTCCGAGGCCAATCCTCAAGGAATCATAATAGACCGTATAAGACCCCGAACCTGCAGGCAATATCAAAACTGGGGATGTAGTCAAAGCTGTCTTGAGTTTCTGAAAGCTCGCCTCATACTCCTCCGTCCACTAGATCGGAGCACCCTTCTGGGTCAACCTAGTCATAGGGGCTGCAATCAATGAAAACCCCTCCACAAAACGACGGTAGTAGCGCACCAAGCCAAGGAAACTGCGGATCTCGGTAGCTGAGGATGGTCTGGGCCAACTCTGCACGGCCTCTATCTTCTTCAGATCCACTTGAATACCCTCACTCGATAACACGTGGCCTAAGAATGCGACTGAATCCAACCAAAACTCACATTTCGAGAACTTAGCATATAACTTCTTCTCTCTCAGAGTCTGAAGCAAAGTACTCAGGTGCTGCTCATGATCTTCCCGACTCCAGGAATACACCAGAATATCATCAATAAAGACAATGATGAACGAGTCGAGATACGGATGGAACATAATGTGCATCAAATGCATAAAGGCTGCTAGGGCATTGGTCAGCCCAAATGACATGACAAGGAACTCGTAATGACCATACCAAGTCCTGAAACCAGTCTTCGGGATATCTGGCTCCCGAATCTTCAACTGATGGTAACTTAAGCGCAAATCAATCTTAGGAAACACCTGTGCGCCCTGAAGCTAGTCAAACAGATCATCAATATGAGACAAAGGATAACGATTCTTCACTGTAACCTTGTTCAACTGACGATAATCAATACACATACGCATAGAACCATCATTTTTATTCAAAAACAAGATAGAAGCACCCCAAGGTGATACACTGGGCCGAATAAAACCCTTATCAAGCAATTCCTATAACTGATCCTTCAACTCCTTCAACTTAGGAGGAGCCATACGATATGGAGGAAGAGAAATGGGCTGAGTGCCCGGCAATAGATCAATGCTAAAATCAATATCTCTATCAGGCGGCATGCCCGGAAGATCAGGTGAAAACACATCAGGAAAATATCATACTACTGGAACTGAATCAACCAAAGGGGTATCAATACTGACATCTATCACATAGGCTAAATACGCGTCATACCCCTTCTCAACCATATGCTGAGCTTTAAGAAAAGAAATAACTCTACTGGGAGTTTGATTTAAAGTACCCCTCCACTCAACACGCGATACACCTGGCATAGCCAGTGTCACGGTTTTGGCGTGACAATCAAGAATAGCATAATGGGGCGACAACCAATCCATACCCAAGATAATGTCAATATCTACCATGCTGAGCAACAATAAATCGACTCTGGTCTCAAAACCACTAAGAGCAACCAAACACGACCGATAAATGCGGTCCATAACAAGAGAATCTCCCATAGGAATAGAAACATAGACATGGGAACTCAAAGAATCCTGAGATACACCCAAATGTGGAGCAAAATAAGAAGATACATAAGATTAAGTGGAGCCTGGATCGAATAAAACCGATGCAATTTTGTGGCAAACCAGTATAATACCTATGATGATAGAATCAGAGGCAACAACCTCGGTACGGGAAGGAAGGGCATAGTATCTGGCCTGGCCTCCCCCTCTAGGGCAACCTCTACCTCCCCGACCTCCACCCTTAGCTGGCTGAGCAGGTGGGGTAGCAACTGGAGCTATAACCATGGCCTGAGAACTCTGCGGGGCATGATGTGGCAAAGAAGTCTGTGGGGGTGCTCCCCTCCCAAGTCTAGGGAAATCCCTCACCATATGGCATGTGTCACCACACTCAAAACAAGCTCTGAGAGGACATGGTGGCTATGACTGGCTCGGGCCATGTCTGCTGGACTGACCTCTAAAAGCACCCCGCGCAAGAGGCGCGCTAGATACTGGTGGTGCATAATAAGGCTCCTGAGGCCTAGGAGGAGCAAGAATACCACTGGCTGCTGGAAGAGATGAATGAAGAGGGCGACTCATATAATCCCTACCATGACAACCTGCTACTGGGGCGCGACCACCAGAGAAATGGCCTGACTCTCGAGACCTCTTGGCCTCCCTCTCCTTTCTCTCCCTAGCATGCATACCCTCAATCCTCCGAGAAATGCTCACCACCTGCTGATAAGAAATATCAATCTCCAACTCACGAGCCATACTAGACCTGATGCTGGGAATAAGGGCCTCAATAAACCGGCAAACCCTCTCAAAAATAGTAGAGACCAAGGCTGGTGCATGCTTAGCCAAACTGGTATAACGGACAGCAAACTCTGAGACAGTCATAGCACCCTGACACAAATGCTCAAACTCTGCGTGCTATGCGTCCCTGAGGCTCTGAGTCCAAGTTAGTGAAGCAGCCTCATCCGGACTGTCTAACTCATAGGTGCGCCACCACTCATAGGTGGCTCCTCGAAGCTAAAAAGTAGAGAAGGAAACCCCGGTCGATCCTGATATACCCATGATACGGAGAATGTGGTAACACTCATCTAGAAATCCCAAAGCATCATCCGATGCTAGGCCACTAAATACAGGAGGCTTGTACCTCTTGAACCTCTCAAGCCTCAACTGCTCCTCCTCGAAAGCCTCTACCCGGCCATCGGGCTGAAATGGCACTGTAGGCGGTACATAAATAATCTTAGGGACCTGCTCAACATGAACTCACTGCTCAGGAGTGCGGGCGATGAGAGTCTATGCTCCTCCCCTAACCTGAGACGTAGCTGCAGCAAGGGGAAGTAACCCTGCCTAAGCCAAAGTGGTGTACATGCTCATGAACTATGCCAGAGTCTCCTGAAGAGCTAGAGTAGTAGTAGCAATAGGCGTGTCAGGTTCCTGGGTTCCAGCTGGAACTGCTGGTGGTACCTTGGCGGCAGCTCGCCTAGGTGCTCTGGCTGCACCACGTGCACGTCCTCAACCTCTACCCTAGCCCTGGCCTCTAACAGCTGCAGTAGGGGGCGCGGGTTCCGATTCATCTCGGGTAGCACGTGTCCTCACCATCTATGAGAGAATAAAAGACAAAAGTTTAGAATTTTAATGTCAAAATATCGCACAACAAGGAAATCAAATGAAGTGGAAATTTTCCTAACAATTACATAGCCTCTCGTAGATAAGTACAGACGTTTCTGTACCGATCTGCGAGACTCTACTAAACCTGCTCATAACTTGTGAGACCTATTTAACCTAGGCTCTGATACTAACTTGTCACGACCCCAAATCAGACTCGGTTGTAATGGTGCCTCTCATGAAGATAAGGCCAACCGACACAATTTCCAAATTCAGTTTTAATAGTTTAATAAGTCAATTTATGTCATTTATAAGGATAAATCCCCAACAAGTATAGATTTAGCGAAATAAACAAGTGCAAAAATAAATACAGCCCGACATCGGGGTATCACAAGTCACGAGCATCTACTAGGGTCTAAATACAACGGAAAAGTCTAAAATATACTAAATACAGTCTAATGAAATCAAGAGGGAGAAAAGCAGTGCTGTGAACGCCGACAACTACATTGCTAAACTCCGATGACTCTACCTCCGATCAACCAATACCTGCTACTGGGTTCAGAAATACCTGAATCTACACACAAGGTGCAGGGAGTAAACTGAGTAGCCTGACTTAGTGAGTAATAATCTTAGCTAAAGGCAGAGTGATCGGAAATCACGAAAAATACATCAACATGCTGTATAGAGTAGTACAATACCAGTAAGGAAGCAATGAAGCTGTGAAATCTCTTAAAGCACCTTAGCTTAGTTTAAACTTCTTTAAAAAATGACTTTTTAACAATTAAGCAATTGAATGCAAAGCAGTTAGAACAGATAAGCACATAAAATCCGCCCCTCGGGCATAACTACACAATTAAACAGGTAGATGACAGGCAAATAAGAAAGATAAACACATAAAGGTTCGCCCCTCGGGCACAATGTCAATAAATCTACCCCTTGGACAATATCTTAGAACAATACCAGCCCCTCGGCTATATCTCACATCACAATAGGTACACGCGCTCACTGGGGGTGTACAAACTCCTGGAGGGTCCCCTTACGACCCAAGCACAATATCAAGCCATCTCATGGAATCATCACTAGGCTCTCGGCCTCATATCAACAAGCCATCTCATGGCGTACAAAACTCAGGCCCTCGGCCTCATATCATAATCAGTGTATCACCGCTACGACGTGCAGTCCGACCTAAAAGTATCCTCACAACACAGGCCCTCGGCCTTACTCAGTCAAAATCACATAAGCCACTCGGGCAATAGTAAAAGATGATGCTCAGCCCAACATATCATTTAAAATATCATTTCAAGTGTTAAAGCAGAGTAAACATGGCTGAGTTTTAAAAACAGTAGAATATAGCATGACTGAGTACAAGTTTAAAGTCAATACAGTGAGGAAATATCAATAAAAATCCCCGAAGGGTTCAAATAGTTAGCACGAGGCCCAAATATGGCATTCAACCCAAAACATGATGATAGCAAATAGTTTTGAATCAAATACGCAGTAAAACAGTCATTCGGGATGGACTAAGTCACAATCCCCAATAGTGCATGACCCCACGCTCGTCATCTAGCGTGTGCATCACCTTAATATAGCACAACGATGTGCAAATCCGGGGTTTCATACCCTCAGGACATCATTTACAATCATTACTCACCTCAATCCGGTCAAATCTCTAGCCCGCGACGCCTTTACCCCTCGAATTGGCCTCCACTCGTGTTGAATCTATCCAAAGTTAGAATTATGGTGTCAAAATATGCTAAGGGAACGAAGCCCAAGCGAAAATATGCAATTTAGAACATAAATCCTGAAATTACCAAAATGCGACCCCTAGGCCCACGTCTCGGATCCCGGTAAAAATCACATCAATGGATTTTTTATCACTCCCCGAGTTCATACATACCAAAATAATCAAAATCCAACCATAAATGACCCCTAAAATACCCATTTCTAGGTCTCCAATTTCAAGCCCTAGTTCTTCCATTTTAGGCTTAATTTTCATGATTAATTAGGTAGATTTCACATTAGAATCGAGTTATAAGTCCATGAATCTTACCTCACCTCCAAGTGATTCCCCTTGAATCCCTTTTCAATTCCTCTCAGAAAGCTCCAAAATCGCGGACAATGGCTATTTAAACATTCTGCCCAGGCATCAAAAACCTTCTTCGCAAACGCGGTCAAAGCCTCGTGTTCGCGAAGCACAATCCAGCTTTAACCAAAAATCCTTCTTCGCGATCGCGTCTTGCCACTCGCGAACGCGATGCTTCCACAGACTAACCCTTTGCGATCATGTAACCTCTCTCACGAACACGATGAATTAACACCCTGAAGCTTAGTTGTCCAATTCCTCTTATGCAAACGCGGTCCACTTCACGCAAATGCGATGACCAATCACACAGCCCTTCGCAAACATGTAGCCTGCTTCGCGAACGCGAAGGCTAAAATTCCAGCCTTCACCAGCTAACCCTTCGCGAACGCAAGGTCCTACTCGTGAACACGAAGGCCTTTTTCTTTGCAACACTAATCAGCAATTTCTGCAATTTCAAATCATCATGAAATGGTTTGATTGCCCCCCCAAAACTCACCCGAGGCTCTTGGGACCTCAACCAAAAATGCCAACATATCCCATAACCTCATTCAAACTTGTTCCAACCTTCGGAACACTCAAAACAACATAAAAACACAAAATTTGCATCGAATTCAAGCCTATGAATTTCAAAATGTTCCGAATTACGCTTTTGATAAAAAACCCAACCAAACCACGTGCGAATGACCTGAAATTTTGCACACATGTCACAAATGATACATCGGAGCTACTGCAACTTCCAGAATTCCATTATGATCCCTATATCAAAATCGCACCTATCAACCAGAAAACACCAAAATCTCAATTTCGCCAATTCAAGCCTAAACCTTCCACGGACTTCCAAAATGCATTGTGATCACGCTCCTAAGTCCCAAATCACCTAACGGATCTAACCAAATCATAAAAATTCCGATCCGAGATTATATACCAACAAGTCAATTCTTGGTCAAACTTTTCAAATTTTATGCTTCAAATTGAGAACTGTTCTTCCAAATTCATTCTGATTACCATGAAAACCAAAACCAACGATTTACATAAGCTATAATCCATCACACGGGGCAAGTCATGCCCGAGAACTGACGAGCAAGGTACAAAAGCTCAAAATGACCTGTTGGGTCGTTTTATCCTCCCCCACTTAAACATACGTTCGTCCTCGAATGTGCCTAGAGTTGTTCCAAACGCCAACCAATCGCTGAATAACCTTACCATGCACATAACTAGGGGTGATCCCATGTCACCCTATCTCATATAGGTTCGATAACACATTGTAATTGAAATTTCACAGTCCAACCTAGACCATAAGCCTTAGAACCATATTTCCACTTCCGAAATCATCCATAAGATCAAAATCTCACACCTATACTCTGAATAAGGCCGAACCAGCTGTAATAACCCATACCTGCAACCTCAGGTGCGATTATATGATATACCACATAACTCAAACACTTGTAGCGATAACTTCTAATCATAGCAGTTGCACACAACAACTGAATACCAGTAGAAAACCTCTTATCAACTAAAGTCTCATTCCAACACTTTCATATACCGCCAATGATAAATAAAACACACAGTAAGCCATAACCATTTCTCAGATCAACCATTCATGAAGC